>NW_028256694.1:180000-1637848 GCF_048593485.1 Apis florea
AACTACATTCTTCATTTTAATATAATATACTAACACTGAGAGTTACAACGTCCACGAAAGAAATAAAGTTGGTAAAACTTACTCAATTGCCAAATTATATATTTGTGTGTATATATATATATATATATGTGTACTACTATATACGTATCATATATATATATATATGTACATGTATATGTATATATGTACATATATATAATATATATATTATATATATATATATAATGTGTGTGTGTGTGTGTGTATGTGTATGCTCTCGGAAGTATGCTTCTTTTTTTTTATTTTTTATTTTTTTTTATTTTTAGAAACAAAAACTAAAAGAGCATGCGCGAACCCAAATACAGTGTGGCAAAATAATACATGACTTTGCTAAAAAGATATTTCATGTTTTGAATGAAAAAGTATGATGAAATAAAATATAATATATATATATATATATATATATTTATATATATATATATCTGCATGTGTATACATTTATATATCGAACAGGGAAGTTTTTTTTTAGTTATGATATTAGATGTTTTCGTGAAATACTAAACTATTATATAGCGCAAAAAAATTACAAATGAAACTAATGTAAGTATAAAATAAAAAATTCTGGAATAATTTTTATTCCCTACGTCTCGTTAAACTTATTTAAGTGGAAGAGAAATATCATTGATAAAACTTATACAAAATATTTATATTAAATTCATATCATGCTTTTCTATGTGCCAGATGTTGCAATATTTACCCATGTTTGATTTGTACTCTATGACTAGCCAATGTACTTCTCGATGCTGCAGGTATCATTAGAAAAGGAAGAACTGATCATGGGCTCGAGGAACTAATTACCAATCTTTATCGATTGAACGTTAATCAAACTTTGATAAAAAAAAAAAAAGGAAAAAAAAAGGAAAAAAAAAAACAAAAAAAAAAACAAAAAAAAATGAAAATTTATTTTCTTCATCTTTTCTCTTTCTTCTTGTCTTGATTTACTTTGTTTCTAAAGTCATGTGCAGTTATGTATGAAGTGAATTATACAAAATTACGACACAGAAAATTCTTACCCGCCGTTTGTTATTTCCTCTTTTAGCCACATCTTATAAGCTGTCATTATTACTGCCCAACTGTATTTGGTTTGGTCACAACGTTACATCAAATGCACTATTCCAAGAGTCCAGCAGCAAACATAGACTCAAGCTCATATATATGCACACCATTCACACATAACAAACATACTCTACGCTAATGCGTACACATAAAACACATGTATGATTTTAAGAACACACGTTTTAAACGCACGCACAGCAACAGTTCAAATCTTGTTCGCGCGCGCGCGCGCTCTCTCTCTCTCTCTCTCTCTCTCTCTCTCTCTCTCTCTCTTTCTCGTTCTCTCTCTCCCTTGCTCTCTCTTTTTTTCTATTCATATCTCTCTCTCTCTCTTTCTCTCTCTTTTCATTCATTCTCGTCCTTACGTTTTCTTTCTCTCCATCTTGTTCTCTCACTCTCTTGCTCTCGCTCGCTCGCTCGCTCGCTCTCGCTCTCTCTTTCTCTCATTTTCACTGTCACTCTCTCTTTCTCTCTCTCTCTCTCTCACTCTCACTCACACTCTCTCTCTCTCTCTCTCTCTTCCTTTCTCTCTCTTGTTCTTTCTTCCCGCCTACCCCCCGTTCTCTCATTTCACTCTTTCTCAAGGATGGATTCCCTCGAGTTCTTCGGAAGCAGCGGACAGATTTTTGGGGCACATCGTGCACGACACACGTTAGTCAATCGGCCATTTGTCGTCGGAGGTCGTGTGTGAATGGCTAAGGGAAATTAGATCGGAGGGTGGTGCTGGAGTGGACGTCGGGGGTTCAAGGTCAACGAGGGCTCGGTGCAGGTGGGCTTGGCCGGGGGTCAGGCTCGCTCACTATGCTGTGTGGTATACCGGTTAATCCACCAGTAGGAGGAGCTGAAGTAGGGCCTCCAGCCCCACCGCCGCCTACCGTTGGACCCGTAGGGCCTGTAGGACCCCCGGCGCCTGCACCGCCTGCAGAGGAGTTCGGTCCGCCACCACCCCCACCACCACCGCCGCCGACGACGGAATGCCCACCAGGAGGTGGGGGTGCAGAATCGTGAGGAGTCGTTGAATGCGCCTGTTGAACGGGCAGCCCCCCGGAATAGTATCCGCCGTTGATTCCCTCAGGGTAGCTGCTGGAGAAAGCGAAAAGAAATTGGCCACTTCGATAAATGCCTTTTACAAAGTGCCCAATCGATCTTAGGAAATCCAAAGGTTCGAACGCTTCTAACCACGTTACTTTACACACTCGATTCTCTTTCCATGTAATACGAGTTAACATCTGCTTGAAAATCTGTTTCTGTAAAAATTATGATATCTTTTTCCCCGGTGTAAGAGAAACAAATGCAACGTTACTAAAAAAGTAATACCCTACGCTGATTTCTTTTTTATTATTATTTTTTCTATTTCTTTTCTTCTTTTTTTTTTTTTTTTTTTTGTTGCTTTAAATTAAGCTGAGTTCTGTTTATTTAACATACGGACGAAGCTTACCCGGTCGAAGAAAGGAAGTATTCCTTGTTCACACAGTTTCGTAAGCAGTCAGGTATGCGACCAACGATAGCTCTTCGTATTTCACTGGCTGCCATCTCACGAAGTTCGGTGCAGCTTGCGTCGCTGTAAAATGCTGCGTGTGGTGTACACAATAGATTGGGTGCGTCTTTTAATGGACCTATAGAACATACAATAAATACATTATATTATTTATTTCTTTAATAATTCGTAAAATTAATCAATTTTTTAATTGTTTAATTTTACAAATTATTTTGATAATCCAATATTAATAAAAACAAATCTATTTTTATAATATAATATCTATTTTTATATATAAATATAATAACTTATAATAACTTGTACAATACATATGATTTATTAATGAATTCATTAGAATTGAATATACTACGTCAATGAATCATTAAAAAATCGTCATCAAATTATAGCATTTCTGAGCATTATATAGTATATTTCAAGAAACAGTATTTCTTAACTTTTAACTTAAAATACATAATAATATAATAGCATTATAATAATTCATCAATAATAATTTATTTATTTCTTAATTACCACTTTTCTTAATGTAAAAATTATTTTTTTTTATATATTTTTTATAATATATAAATTATAATATATAATATATAAATTAAGATTTAATTTAATTATTTTATAATATAATTTCTATCATTTCAAAATAATTTCTATTTATAATAAAAAATAAATATTTTATGGCACTATAAATGAATGAAAATAATCGGTATTGTTACATAGATTAGAAAGTTATTTTTATTGTCAAGCGTTACCTCTGTCGTATAAGCTTATGTTATCCGATAGCAAAAGAAAATTAGACGATGAAGGGAAACATTAATCACGTGAGAGAAGGTTAGATATGGATAGATAAAACTCACACTGTGAGCACTGACCCTGAAAAACATTGTATGGCTCATTTTCATGTACATCTAGTGCTGCTGCACGAATTCTGCCTTGTTTTAACGCTGCGGCCAAGGCATCATCATCAACCAGACCACCTCTTGCTGTATTAACTAAAAAGGCGCCAGGTCTCATCTATAATAAAGAATGATTAAGGTATAAACAATTTATACTAATTGCCATTTTTTGAAAGAAAATAATAAACCATCTGTATTCATTTAATTCTTATGAGAGAATGAAAGTGTAAGAAAAAAAGTATTTCTAAAAAAATTTTTTAAATTAAAATTGTAATACCTGTTTGATAGTGAATTCATTAATTAAATGATGATTGTGCTCGTTCAAGGTACAATGCAAGGATACACAATCTGACTGGAATAGCAAATCCTATAATAAAACATAATTATAAAATAATATAAATATTATTAAAATTAAAATATTATACTATTAAAAAAAAACGACTAATATCAAACCTGTAATGTGTAGACCCTGTTAAGACCAAGAGATTTCTCAATTCCATCTGGTAAGTAAGGATCATAGAAGATCACGGTGAAACCAAAGGCTTTGGCACGCAGGGCAACTGCAGAACCAATCCTACCTAATCCAACTATTCCAAGTGTGTCACCCCGTATCCTTGCACATCCTGTTGCAGCTTCTCTAACCTGAATAAGATCAAATATTAAATTTCTAATGATTTCATGAAACAAGAGAAAATAGAATTCAATAGTTTGATCTTGGGATAATACAAGAGCAAGAATTCTTCTTTCTTTTAATTATATACAATGCTACATGATATTAATAGATAACAATTATGCGTAATGTTCGGTCAATATATAATATAAACATAACTATTTGTATAATTGTATTAGGTTTAGATACAATTTATCAAATTCATATTCCTTCTAAGGACAAAATCATAAACTCTATATAGCATTACATATATTTCGAAATTTTTACCTGTTCTGGACCTGTGAATTTTTTCCCTTCACGCACCATGTTTGCTAACCAATATGTACGTCGATATAAATTTAGAATGAGACAAAGAGTAGTATCAGCTACTTCTTCAACACCATATCCAGGCACATTGCACACAGCGATGCCGAGTTCACCTGCTGCTTTGACATCTATATTATCTACTCCAGATCCAATTCTCACAATAATCCGTAATGTTTTAAATTTTTCGAGATCTTCCTTTGTCAAAATTATAGTGTGCCACATTAATGCACCTACTGCTTCATTTAATACCTATAGAAAAATTATATCTTGAAAAATAATTACAAACAACAAAATATATTTATTATCTATTTTCAATTCAAATAAATTTTAATAACATATATTTTCATTTTAAATGATTCACCTTTTCATGAATTTCTGATGTAGATTGTGCATCACAGAAGGCTACTGTTGCAACATCTTTAAGAATAGGCATTTCTATAGAGCAATCTCGACCATCTAACAAAGCTACTAGTGGTCGTGTCTGAATGGGTCCATTTGCAATAGGACCCCTCAGGTTATCCATTCGAGGGCGTTTGGGCATCATCTTCCGTTTGTCCATCGGTCAAACAGCCCCCCCAATTTTTATATTTTTCACTTGTACTTTCAGTGTCACTAAGAATGTCTACTTTCTTCCAAGGATATATAGTCCACTGATAAGAAAGCTTCTGAGTATGTCTTAAAATATAATTTTGCACTTTTATGCTTTGTCACACAAATTGCTTTTGTAACACTGATTTCTGGTCGGTTTTTGGATAAGGACCGCCGAACCTCCAATGCATCACGACTTGTTGAATACCGTCTCCTAAAAAATTATAAATAATTATAATTCTTTAAAATACAAATTATATAAGTTATATTATGTTTGTATATATATATATATATATATATATATATATATATATATATATATATATAAAACATAATTGTAATCTATTCTTATACAATGCAAGTCCCAATATTTCTTATGTAGATTTCTTATAAATATTTTATATCTCTTATAATATATTATTAAAATTAAAAATTGTTTCATTACACTAATTAACCATATAAATTTTTATAATTAATTTAAATAAAATTAAATTATATATAATCATACAATACAAAATATATTTTTTTAAAAATAAATTAAAAAAATTTATAATAAAACTTATAAAAAATATTATACTAGTTTTTTATTATATTAAAGTATTGAAAAAAATGTAATATGTATAAAATACGAGTTTCGGTCAATAAACATACATTTCGACGCCTTCATAAATTTTTTCGTAAAAAAGAACTCCATGTGGCACGCAAGATCAACATTTTACTCGCGAATTCAATATTACATAAAAATGAACTCAACAAGACATTAATATTCAGTTAAATAAAAAAAATTCATTCCTTTACGGAAAGTGAAACACTTAACAGCATGTATAAAACCGAATGTTTTAGGTTACCTTGAAACGCGCCGGCTTAACCTGCGCAGTGCGTATGTTCAGCAGAGTAATAAAAGTATTTGGAAAATGTAAAATATCTTAAGAATATAATGCCGGTATTATGTTAAAGAAAAAATACATATAAACTTTCTATACTTCAATACGAAGAAACAGTAAAACGATCGCACAGAACACACCATGTATCGAAAACGAAATTACTAGCTGGGGCAAATGTTTTTGGAACAGTTAATAGAACGCCTGGCTTTGGTTAGTGGGTCGACATTTTCAGCCCATTTTCGGCAGCAATTGTAAACCAATCATGGTGCATTTGCACATTTAATGACCGATTAACTGCTTAATAACTCATAAATTCCAATTTTCAAAAATTCAAAATATATGAAAATTACCAATATACAAACAACTATACGAAAACAGAAAATATGTTCGATCAGAGTCGATTTAGTACCCGGTGCTTTTATATGGCGGAACGGAAAAATGCTGAACCAGCGAAGTTCCATAAGAAAGTAGAGAAACCGACACGTGGCGCCCTCCTCAGACGCCGTCACTACACAATACTTAACCAAGATTATCAAAAATAAATCAAACTTTTTTAAAAAATATTTTGATGATATGATATTTTTGACAATAGAGACAATTTAATATTACTATTTTTACATAATAGCATATTCGTTGATGAACTACAATTCAAATAGTTTCTTCATTCAAATATAAAAAACTCTAACTTTATATTAAAAAAATTACAATGATTACTTCTAATATCATATACTTTAAAGTTAATTATTACATTGTATTCAAAATCATTTCAAATAACAATTTTTAAATCTTTTGTTTATTATTTATTATTCTGTAAATTATATCAATAATTTTTCTCATTTAATTTTTGTTATAACCATCCATAATATGACAAAGATTTCGTTCGTTACAAGTACTCGTAAAGATTTCGTCACAAAATGTATAATATGTATTTAGTAGGACCATCGAAGCAAGGAACATTCCATGTGGTAAGGTTAATATAAGATAAATGATATATTAAGAATGTTGATCTATTGGTCAATATACACAAGCAATCGGAAACAGTCCGTAGAGAAGGCTACAAAATGAGATCGCTGCTGGTCTCAGCGAAAGCGAGGATGCGATACTAACGTAGAGTGCAAACCCAAGCACTTTGACTTGGGCACATGTTGTGCCAACTCAGCGAAAATGCAAGCTCATATCATCAAAAGGAGGAGAGGCAAGGAAGCGAGATTAAGCCCTTGTTCGACAGCTGGCAACGTATATCATACGTAATACACGTACGAGAATAGCAGAGAGAGCAATGTGTAAAGGAAGTACATTTAGAAAGAACTCTACATTTATTATAATGTTTCATGTATGTAAATATAATATAAATATATATATGTATGTAATATAAATATAATATGTTTAATGTATTATAGTCATTATATCATTTATATTTATAATAAATATAATATTTTATATCTATATTTTTGAATAAATAAACAAATATTTAAATAATAAAATTTACTATTCATACTTTTTTCCAAATTATTTATCAACTTATAAAATTATATTTTGTTTGAAATTTCATTAATATTTTTTTAAATGTATAAAGTTAAACTATATATATAATTAATGTTTACAAACTATAAAGTTAATTCGTAAATATTTTTTTAAATCAGTAAAAGCTTTCTAGAAGTTATCAAAAGATGTTGAAAGAGTTAAAAATTTATCGAGCTTTTAGAACGAACGTTTCGACTAAGCGGTCGAATTCAACCCTTTAGCTTAATCTCAGTGTGCAACAGAGTTTTTCGAGTTACAGATACAACGATGGAGGGTGGCGGTGAAGAAGACGAGAAGGAGAGGAGAGGGAAAGCAGAGCAAGGGTGGGGCGACGAAGCTGCCGATGGGATGGGGAGCTATGAGGGCGAAGTTATCCAATTATTGTCTAACCTGGGAGCAACTTTACTTGGCGGAGAACCGTTGGTGGGAGGAAAGCTCGTCCTGCCAGCTCTCTCCCTTCCTACAATCGAGCCACGATAAAGTAAAGTTTGTTTCAAAACTTGCCGCGCGGAGAGGTGACTAGGTTTTTGTTAGTGACACGTGAAATTCAAACGACTTCATTGCGATAATAATCGCGCAAGTTTTTAATATCGATCAATGAAAAGAAGAAAATTCAGATTCAAATCAGGATTCCATAAATTAACTCAAAAGTTCATTAATAATGATTGTAACAAAACTTTTTCAATGTGAATGTTTAAAAAAATAACGTGTTATATTGCCTGATATATGATTAGATACAAGAGAAATAACTGTCAAGTAATTAAAAATTATATTATTCTCGACATATAAATTTAATTATATTAAAAGTTGCACATTTATTAATTTTTTATTAATCTTTAATATTTTAGTAGATTAATGTAATAAATATTTGTTATAATAAATACTATTATCGATAAAGAATTAATTAGAATCAAATCACTTTAATACAACAAAATCTTTATTATTTAAAATATTTTATTCGGGATGTTCACTGATAATAAGTTAGAAATAAATAAGCTTATTAGGAAAGTGCACTAGCGATAACATTCATATTATAATGACATATATAGCAACGTGAAAACCTTTTTAAAGCGATGTATTGTTAGCATCAACAGATACTTATTCTAGGTCAATTTTAAATATGGATCATGCCATTATTTTAATTAAAAAACTTGAAAGTATATTTCAATTATTTTTATATTTTTGAATTTATTCAGTATATTAAATATAATCATTCAAACATAAATTTATTTATTTATAAGTAAAATCATGATATATTTTATTTAAATAACTTAACATATAATATATCGAAAAATTAGTATTAAATTTGTATTAAAATTTTATTTTATTAAAAAAAATCTAGTTATATTCTTAAAGTACTTTTAATTGCACAAAATAAAAATAAATTTTCACATTATAAAAAAAAAATCTTGTATGAAACATTGACAAATAAGATCGAAACAAGAAATATATCCAAAAAAAAAATTAAATATTAAAAAAAAAATTCATAAAATTATAAAGATAAAAAATGTCATAGTATTGTTAGAATATCTGCAAGTCCTCAAACAATGGACATAAAAAAAAATCTATAATAAATATATACTTAAATAAATATCTTTATTTATTAGAAATAGTATTTAAAAGAAATGAGAAATAAAGGACGAAAAACTGAAAATGTAAAAAAAACAAACAAAAATAAAAAATAAAATAAAACAAAACAAATAAAAAAAAAATCTGTCAAGTACTAAAATGAAGAAAGAAGCAGAAGAAACTTGTCCAATTATAATGACGAGTATCAGTGTCGGCGTTCGGGCATTCTCATCCTTGGGTACAACGGAATGATCGGAAAGGGGAGAGAGGGACTGTTGCTCTGGTACCTTCCGCCTCCGCGTTCGTCTTTCCAGCGGGTAACGAGCGACGGCCATGAGTGAAGCAAGGAAGGGAGGGAGAAAAGAGAGTAGGAGAAGAGGAGAGGCGACTACTTAAAGTTGGCGGAAAGTTTGGTTCGGCAGCAAAGTTAACTCAGTTAAGTTCCCCGCTCCTAAAGCGAAACTTCGGTTCTCCAACGCCTGCCCTGCCAGCCTGCCTCTGCCTGCTTACTTTCCGTCCTCTCTTCTTCCTTCATTTCATACCTTGCTTTCCAAGTATCTATCCTCTCTTCCTTCTATATCCATTCCTCTAGTGCTGCACGAATAAGCAATGTGTTTTGGAATTATCACTTTTCTGTAAACTTTCGCCACGATGTTTCGCCGTGGCGATCGATTGGCATCGACCCGACCGGTGTCACTCTCGTTTGCTTGCCGTGCTACTTTCCGTACACCAGTCGTATCAATTTGTGGTCTAACCAGACCCAAAGCGAAACATTTTGTAACCAGAATGAAAAGTTTTAAAGTATTATATGCGGATAAGTAAAGGAAAATATATTTTTTTTAATTTGAGCGAATTAAATCGAAAAAAATTTCGGAATTTTATGTGTTTATGTTCAAGAAGATCTTCTTTTAAGATCTCTTAAGAACATTTGTATAAATTCTTAAATTTTATTGAACATAATTATAAAGTTTGAAATATCAAATAATGATACGATAAGAAAATTTTATGTAACAATAAAAATATAATTTAATGAATAAAAAAATAAAATTTTATGAATAAATAATTAAAATTTAATTTTTTTCATTTAAATAAGAAGCTACTATTTTTGTGGTATAAAATTATTATTATATAATATATTATGTAGTTTAAAAATTAATAGTAAAAATATTAAAAAATTTTGATAAATAATACGAATAATTTTTTTAGACAAATATTCCAAGAAAAAATACTGCACGAAAGTTCAGCAGAGATCGCTAATATATTGATTTACAATGTTTTTTAATTATTTATAAATTTTAAAAATATAATAAAAAATTATATTACTTATAAAATGATAAAAAGTAAAAGTGACTTAGAAACAGCTAGGTGAAGTCTGTAAACTTGGACAAGATGTTTCAGGAAGAAAGATGTTTCTCCCACTTTCCAGAGAACTGTTCCCCTTCCCGTTCTATGTAGCAGGCAACGATCGAAATTCCAAGACGAAGTTTGCGAGATTCCAAGGAAAGCGTGAGTTTCGCTCGTGTTCATCGTTACCCTTCTTCGAACGTGTACATGTATAGAAGCTTGTAAGCATCGTTTTGTAACAGACACCAGTCAGCATGGTCGAGTACTGTCCCTCCTTTGATGGTACGCCAGAGCAAAAAAAGAAACCGGTCGAGTCGGTACTTACGAAGAGGTTTAGCTTTCAGAGTTCGCGTATGTAGTTCGAAAAGAAGTTACAACCGTTCTCCCAGTCAAAGAACTTTGTTGTATGGTTTTCTTTGAATCAAAATTCAAATATAATGAAAAACAAGTTTTGTACTTAACTAATTCAATTGAAATTATAAATGGCTTTGTTGATTGTGAAAATTTCTTTTTGGGATCTCTTATAGCATTATTATTGGAAATTTTACAAATTAAACGTTACTAATAATAACAAACATAACTTGCATAATAATAATTATAGTGATAAATTGAATAAAATTATACAAGAGAATTTTATAAATTGTGTTGTATAAAAACTATGCATATACAATAAAAAGTTTATAACTTATAATTTACTAATGTTATTAATTAAAAAGTTTTTATTTTTTATTTAATCCTAGAAAGTTATTAATTCTGGAAAATTATTGAAAAAATTATTAAGCATTACATTGATATAAGTATTACATTTTTTTTTAATTGCTTTAATATTAATTTATTTATATGATAATATAAATTTCGATAAACAAATGACTAGGTGTTTTAATCTTTGAGTAAATAGATAATACATTTGAAAATTGTAAAATTTACAGAATGATTCATTAAATACAAGATAATACTTCGTATCTACGTTAAAGAAAATATATACAATATGTTTATATGTATATAATAAATTGTGAAAAATTTTCGAAATGAATTTTTTGTTTCAATACACATTAAATTAATTAATTTTTTATTATAAATTATTTAAATTCTTATTATAATAATTTATGTTAATATTAATAAATAAATTACTGAAAATATAAAAAAGAGAGCATTTTAATTATGTTTAATATCTTTTTTTTTTAATAAACATAATAAGTAATAACTGTTTCTTTCAATTAGTCATAACTTATTATCCATATATGTTTGCGCAACATTTCTTACATTATTTACTTATGTAAATTCATTCAATGAAGTATTACTATACATCTATGAATCACTTCATAGATTTGCTTTATGATAATAAAGAAAACTAGCACGTTAAAATTTTTTTTTTCGTACAATTTTAAAACTCAATTAACTCGTTTAATTAATTCTTTTCGTAATGTGTTAAAATAATCCTATTATTTATTGAGATAAAATTATAAAAATGATCAAAAATTTATTAAATTTAACAAGTTATATTGATGTATTGATCTTGAGATCATTTCTGAAAATATTTGGAATAAATATATGAAATAATGTTAAGCGCATTCGAAATATGAATATTCCCTTCTCTCTACATTTAACAAATATAGAAATATGTATTAATATATCAATATTTCATACCAATCAAATCGGCTCCTTCAGTGACTCATCTAAATTTGCGATTAGTATTCAAATATGCGCGAGTAATAATTAACTTTATGCGATTCAATTTGAAAAACATTTGACTTGCTATGTTCAATATCGTTGTTGGACATTTACTTTGGCAAACTATTTCTCGACAAAAGTTACGAATCCATTCAAGCGCCGCGATTTGTGTTCGCGCGAACAACGGTGGTAACAGAAAAATTCAACGTTAAAGATTTCCAAGTTAGTGGAAACTTTTAATTAGCCACTGACAAAAGGCGTCGCCAGTTACGTTCGTTGAACAAAAGCGATAATAGGAGCAACGACGGTAAACTGACGGTACAATCGTTCGCCGCTTCAAACTTTCAACCAGTAATAACCTACAGAGCGTGCAGCAAAGTGTATATGGGGGAAAGTACAAGAGCACGGACGGACTCGAGCCCCTCCACATATTCGTTGCATTCATATTTGAAACCTTGAAGACAGAGAGAGGCCGACAGGTGGCGAATGGAACGAGTCGAACACACGGAATGCTTCTCAAAACCGTTTAACATCCCTTTAAGTGTCTTCATGCTGGCCGACGAGTGACGTTAAATCAGATCTGACTGTGCGCACACGGTTGCAGTCTGTTCAAGCATTACGATGCAAAGAATTGTTACGGCATCTCTTGTACGAGAGATCATTCATTCGCATAACTCTGCTTCGGGTTAAGAAGAATTCGATCGAGAAGCATACATAAAAAGAACAATGCCAATGCGGCTCAAGACATGTGCCAGCTCGTCCCTTTCTATTCATGAGTAGGGAACGCGATGAATATACCCTTGTTGAGTTTCAAAGTTACATACACTCCGTCGACTTCCCCTCCCCCTCTTTACAGTTCTCTATATCCTCTTCCGCTCTGAATCAGAATTTTCCACATAAACCGCGACAACTTTTCTTATTGTTTCCGCACCCATTCTGGACGCGCTTCACGGAATAAATCACTTCTAAAGAAACAAAGAAAGTCGCTCGTAATACTTTTCATATATTACTACTACTTTTATACTTCAAGAGATATAAGATGAAAAAAAAGATGTAAAATAGGTTAAATAGTAATTATTCTGGAAACATTGAAACACAATCATTACTTGTACTATTGGCAAATTTCCCAAACAAACCAATTCGAATTGAAAATCTTGTTACTCTAATTCCAATTAGGAAGAAACTTGGCGAGATATTAATTTGATTTGAACGCGAATATATAACTAGAATAGAATTTTCCCATGCAAAATCTACTCAATGAATGATTTCTAGAAATATAATAATTTAACAAATTTAACATTCGAAGAAATACGTGCATTCGTATATCTATATCGTATATGATCGAAATGTCGAATATATTATTTAAAATATTTCAAATCAATCGTGCAAAGAAAAACTAATAAGATTTAAAGAAATGATAGTCCATTAATAACATCTAGTGAGCTATAACCCATTAGTTGCAACGGTTACATCGGGAATAAGTTTGTCCACGTATTAGAGGGCCAATTTATAACTTACTTCACGCTCGCCAATGTCCCCGCGCAAGAACGTCCATGAACGACCCAAGTATGTGAGAGAATACGCGTTTAAAAGCGACCTCACGGGGCCGTGAGTATATACAAACGATTTTCTCTCTCTTGCCTGAACGCGCGATTCTCCAGCATGGAAGCAGCAGTAACAGCAACGATGAGTGTGTCGCGTACACTTGTTTCGTTGTATTGTACCCAACACACATACGTGTATGCCTATACGTAATACACGCACAAAACTCGCTTTTCGCCTCTTGGTTGCTCTTTTGCCTTTCCCTTTTTTTCTCTCTTTCTACTCAGTAATCGTCCCCCAACAGTCGTACACGTTTGTCGCGTTGGCTCAACCTATGCGCGCGCGGCGTACACCTATACAGAGTTACAGCGGGTTAGGACAAGTGCGTAGAGAGCGGCAGAGAGTAGTTTCATGGAGTTTAGTTCCTCGTAGTGGATATGGCATCTTGACTCCTAGTAGTGGAGTGTGGCAAGCAATGGCCGGCCCGATCGATGTCTCGGCAACTTCCCACCCTCGACATTTTGCCCCTCTCTTCACGACACGTCCCCTCTTACCCTCGCCCCGCTTTGGCACCCTACTCTTCGGCTTTCCTCATCCCAACCGTCAGACTCGCCCAACCACCTCCCGCTGTCCCCGTCCTCCAACACATCGAACTAAATCCCGGAGCTGCTTACTGCTTCCAAGTCTGTTTACAATGGCGATGCGCTACCCCCATTATCTTGGGGTCGTATTTCACGTTCGGGCTACATCACATTGAAGACAACGAATTTTTTTTACTAAAACATGTATTGTTTTTGAAATGTTTAATATTTCTCTCTATCTCTTTCTTTTTCATGTTTACAGTATTTGTATTTATTTTATTTCATTTATGGCACAATTTCTATAATCTTAAGGTATTTCGGATATTTTCAGCTATATAAGCATATTATTTAATTAACTCACTCGAAGATATTATCAACGATATCATAATTATATATTGTGGGATATATCTTTTATTGAGCAATGAATATGAAGATATATATGTGACGCATATTATAATATTATCTATTCCATTACATTAAAATATTTAAATGATCTAAATGATTAAATATTTAAATAATATGTTGTTTATTATTTAATGAAAAATTTATCTTTATGATTTAAAATAGTTCTAGATATAATTTATAACATAACAAATGATTAATTTGTAAATATGATCAATAATATCGTTTTTATATTTATTCCGGATTGTTTTGCGTTATGTACATTTATCTATTATTATAGCTATCCATGTCCATTTTCCGCGAGACTAGTAGAAATGAATAGCGATATCTATATTTTCATTCCATTGTAAAAGCATTGTAGAAATCGATTGCCTGTAGCCTGAATAACATAGCAGTAATTATGCTTTTCCTATTCTCGATTATTTGTACAAGAAGAAGCGGCCCATGACGAAAAGAAATCAGAGTGCACACGAAACAGTTTTCAACGTTCCGCTGGCTGATCACATAGAAATTGTCATATATCTTTTTTGCGAATTTATACGATACGCTCTAATATCCATCAAATACGATTTTCAAACAACATTTAATATACAATACTTAATACAAAAGAAATATAATTAAAGTCAATTTTAGATTTATAAACATATTTCTTTTAATAAATTTTAACATTAATACATCTATTGCAATCTAAAATATTTGTTAAATAATTTTTAACTCTTTTTTGTGATATAATCTTTTCTTATCGTATTTAAGTATCTTTTTCTTTTACATATTTTTTTACATATTTTACATACAATATATAATTCTATAAAAATATTTAATTTTTTATTATATCTTTTATATAAATATAATAAATGATTGGAATTTTTCAAACTATTATGTTCAATATAATTATTGTTTTAATTAAATATGAAAAAACACGCTCTTTATTGTAGCTTTCTGATTACACAACATATAACGGAAAACTTTATTTTTATGTTCAAATTCGACGATAAAACCAAAAAGAGAAGAAACGTATTCTAGCACGTCTCTTTCCTTTGAGAGAGACATAGCATATCCAATAGTTGAGTCAGGTCAGTTTGCTAGCCTTACATAAAAGAGACTAAGTAGTGACAAAGAGAAAGAAGATACGAAACGTTATAAGATATACAGATAGGATAAAGAGATGAACCTGAAGAGAACAGTACTACGAGAGAAGTATCGAAGCAAAGAGAGGAGGAGTTATAAGAAAACGGGTGGGGGCACCTGTTACAACCGACTAGCTCGTTCTTTCGCTCTCCCTTTCCCTCTTTGTCATGCACTCATCCACATGCCACTTAGGCTGTTACATTGAAATTTCTATGGAACGATCGGATATATACAGTGCTTCTAAAATGAGCGAGCAAACTTTGAATATATATACTAAACGTTTCATCTATAACGAGACAAGAGCTATATAATGCTCATGTTTACTATAGACAGGAACTATTCATTAATTGTCTTTTATTAAGACGATTTATCAATTAATATAATTGTAAAAAAAACTTCGAAATAAATATTGGTTCTTTAAGATCTGTCCATATTTTTCAAGTTTATTAAATCAAAACTTATGTAAGTATTACTTATGCATAGTTTATAATTATTACAACTACTTCCTTACGTAAATGTCACCAAATATCTTAGAGAAAAGTTTTAATAATATGCACATATGTCGATAAATTTTTATATAACAATAGTCATTCGATAAGTTGCAATCTTCGTTTAATTGATTTTCGAAGACTAGCGATATTTATCTTTAGGATAGAAAATAGAAAAAGATCCCGTGGATACAGAAAGAAAAAAAATTTTCTCTCGAATTACGATTATCTTTTTTTTACGATAGAGGTTTAAAAGAATGTTTAAAAAAAGATTTAAAATATTTTATATGTTTTTATCTAATAAGGTTCTTACATATTTTCAAGCTTTAAATTTTGTCATGATATAATTTAAACACTCATAATACTTATTAATATAAAGAAATAACTTTATATATACATTTATATTTTCATAAATGAATTTATATCATTGATTTAATTTGAATTTTTTATTAATCACTAATATGATAAATTATATATTATCATATATTGCGACTTTTTATAAAAGTATTCTTTAAATAATTGGCTAAAGAAATATTCAATTATTGTTGAACGAATATAATATATATACTATAGAAAATGTAGAAAATAAAAAAATACATGCTTAATCTGAACAAAATGAAATAAACATTGAAATTATTTATTAAATTAAATTAATATTTCCACGAATAATAATTTAAAAAAAAATCAACATTATATTTTTTCCTGAATCAGAAAAATCCTCATAACAAATATAAAATGACCTATAAAAAAAGTCACTTCGGTACTTGTTAAAGTAGGATCTATCCCCCATTGCGAAGATAAACAAAAAGTACTCGAAAAGCTTTGCTTGCTTATTTTAGAAACAGCCTGTAGAGCGTCGCTTCTCTCTGCAACCGTGGACAATCGACGTAACCACTCTCTCGTGCCTTTTACCGCACTTGTACGGATCCCGGACGAAGTGTAACGATGCCGAGAGATCGATAATAACCGCCGCGGTTTGGTTCCACCCGAGTCTCGTACGAGACAGGGACACTTTTTTCCTTCTCCTCTCCCCTGATAATCTGCTATCTTTCTCTTTATCTACTCGGTTTTCGACATCTCTTCTCTTGTTCCTTTTAATAGCAATTTTAAGCTTTAATTATATGATAAAAAATGACGGATAAAAAAAGAATAATGAAAAATAAAATCTTCACAAACTTGGCTTCTTTTTATATTTATTAATCCACACAATTATTTTATTTTTTGAAATTTTTATTTGGAAAATAAATCTACATTTAACGATAAAAATAATGATTAATATTTCAATAAAATGAAAAATTTGAAATAGATCATAATATAATAATATCTCTAATATTAATATTTGAGTAGCATAAAAATCTAAAATATAATATTTCTTTAATTTTTCATATTCATATTATCGCATTATTATCAGTGCAAGCGATAACATTTCCAAATAGTTACGTACATTCATGATACATATGTATCCTATCAAAGACCATGCAAGTCGTATAATGAACTTATTTAGCTCAGCATATATTATATGATACGATAATACGACAACGAGAAAATATAATCAAACGAACCACGAACGCTCGAAATGCTCTTTATCTTGAATGCTCAATAATAGATATTCGTTTATATAGTCTTGTAAAAAAAAAAAAAAAAGAATTATTATCAAATATTTAATTGAACTTTAAATTTAGAAAAGAATGTTGCTTTTCAATTATAAAATTTAAACAAACAAACAATAATTAATTTCTGTCGCGATCTTATAATTTAACATAAATTATGAGTCAATAAATAAATTAATAAATCTAATGAATCTAATGAAAATTTTCCTAATGTATCATCTCACTTGATCTGATTATATTCAATCAACAGCTAACAAGTATCAAAATTATATATATCTACATGACAAAACGAATTCTCTTCCTTCTTCTTTTAATAAATGTTATATTATCATGTATACATTGTAAGATAATAATCGAAGAGAGAATCGAAAAAAGAAAAAGGAATTCAGCAATGAAAATATTTTTCTAACTAAAATGATCCTAAATAAAAAAGAAAACTCTATTGGTTAATTGATACTAACGTGAAAAGTAATCTTCTTTGTCAAACTAAGAACAATTTAAATTTCTCGAAGGATAACGCCTTCTCTTTTTTTCTTTGGACTACTAAGAGAAATGGATTTACGCGGCGCCAACGAGGAAAACATAAATATACAAAACGCCGCCGCGCGCATACACACCGTCGACCGTGAGTGGGTTTCTAGTAAAAAGAAACAGAAGTGTCGCGACGTGAATACAGGTCACAACATCGCTGAATAAGCAACCGAGCGCGTGTATATCGCTGCCCTCCACGTTCAGCAAATTACGTAAGGCCAGAACAGGAGCTCGTTTAAATACCGACACAATCAACGATGAATAAGTTACCGTGTATGTGGCGCGTGTGCACACTGACGAAATAAAATAAGGGAAACGTACACGACGCGTTCGTTCCATATTCGCGTTAAATTCGGCAAAAGTTACGCAATCCGACATACCGCTTGGCGCCGACGTCCTTTAGGATATGCCATTAGCCTTTAAACAATGCTTATATATCGAAATTTTTAATTTTAAGGGTTTTCATGTGATGATATGATTACATTAGAAATTTTTTTTTATTCTTCCTTTTTCTACATTGTGATAATTTATTCGTATAGTTAAATCATATTTTCATATTATTAGGATTTATAAAAAAGATACAATATTACATTTCTAATATTTTTCAATCGTTCAAACCCTACATTTCAGATTAGTAGGTCGTTAACATGCTTTATCGTTTCGAACGGAAGCTTGTTAACCGAGTCCAAGCAAGAACATCGAACTCGTAGAAAAACTAAACCAATGCGTGTATTAAAGTGTACTAAAGCAGAAGTATTTATGTTACGAAATACTATTCTTCATTTACAAACTGTATAAATACGTATATAATTATTTTATTTTAAATTTACAATTAATTCTGTTGTAATCTTTTTAATAAATAATAATAAATAATAATTGTAAAAAATTTATTAAATTATTAAATTAAAGAAAATATATATAATTAATATTTAATTGTATGATGTATCTATTGCAATTTTGCTAAGGAAATAAAACATCGTAGTTATTCTGCTTCATGATTATAACTTTATGCAATCATAAAAAAATAAATTATTTTTAATCTTACTTGCAAAAAATTTTATTTTTTTATCGTTAAAAATGATATTATAAAAAATTAAATATTTTTTAAAAATAATGTAATTAACGTAAGGATTAAAATAAATTTTATTAACAATATTATATTATGAGAAAAATGGGCAATATATCGAATTAAAGAATGCGGGTTATACAAAGCATAAAAAATTCACACGACAACAGTGAGACACCTGGAAACACGACGGAAAAAGTTGAGAACCACTAAGTGCGTTTGCAGTGTCACCCACAAGTACAGAACAATAATCGTTTTCTTAAAAACATTCGCTCAAACTTTCAGAGGATGTTAATTTGTAATACGAACGCGGAGTAATAATTAGCAACACATATAAATGCGTATTTCTAAATTATATTATCTCTTAAGAAAATACTTTAGAATAATCAGAGTATACAGATCTTTCGTATGAAAAATGCATCATATAATATGAAGTATATCAAGAGACAAATACACATGAAAAAAGACAAACTGTCGATGGAAGGAATGAGAGATACAAATGAATGATATTCTAGAAGCGTCTATCCAAATGGCGGTCAGCCGCATGACACGTATACTTAACAGAATAAATGATTTACATCAGATTGTATTGTACCATAGACATTTCGCTCTGCAGATATACTCTTTGAATGATAAATCAAATATTTTCAGTATCATGACTTATCAAAATGTAAAGAGGGAGTCACGCGAACTTAATTCAAACGAATTCAGAATTCAGTATGCGCATTCAACATAAGTGAAGAAGAACTGAAAATCTTCAAGATTTCGTTAAGATTTCTTTTTATATATAAAATTTCAAAACATAACGCAAAGTGCTGCCATCTAGCAATAATTCATAACAATTTTCATACTCCTTTGATATGTCAGAAAATTCACCTAGTTCGCACGTGCATTTTATAAAACAAATATAATGTAAACAAAATTGTTGATTTATTTAATATAATAATTTATTCTGTATAGATAATTTGTTTCAAATGTATTATTATTATAATTTTTATATGTATACATGTATATATATATATATATATATATATATATATGTAATAAAAAAAACAAATAATGATATTTAATTAGCCATTGAAACTCTATCTTAAAATGAACATGTATAGTAAATTTGTTGCAAATTAAATTAAGGAATCTTACATATCGATTCACAAATAAATACACTAAAAGAAACGTGAGAAGTAAGAGCATGTAACGTTTCATTGGAGAGGTTGAAGCGTTACCGAAGGTCAACGTCAAGATACGATTACACACAATTCAGTGAAAAAGTATTTAAATATAAAATAAAGAATAAAATAGAAATTAAAATCTCTATAATTGATTTTAAAAAATAAAAAATATATAAAAAATGAAAAAAATAGAATAATCGAGCAATTGGCAGATAGAAGAATGAATAAAAAGAAAGGCGCGTGGTTCGTTGCTGGCGCGGCGTCTCCCGCCATATCACTAGTTAGCATACTCGCACACTAAGTGTCATACACTTGCACAAGTAGAGGCATGAAACGAATAACTACGTATGCACTGTATTTGTACGCACAAGTACAGACAGAAGATAGAAACGCATACAAATACACACGCACGAACCCGCGGAATTTTCTCCGGTGCGTGTGTGCACGCATGCACCGTGCACACCAGGGGCCGCGCGAGCGACGCACACGGCGTATACTGAGCTCTTGGCGGCGCGATCTACGTAAGAAAAACACTCACTAACCTGTCGGAGGCGATTCTCCCTGTATTCCTCGGTTCACGGTACTCCTAGGTACTCGTGTATTTTCACCGGCTACACTGCGATCACCAAACTAATCACTCTCTCACACGGCGTTCTTACGTTGTATCTTGATCGGGGGTATACGCGCGGCGCCTTGATTCTGTATTTCGATTCACACGATTCTCACGGTGTCCACGGGTGACTTCAAGCCTCCCGTGGAACGATATTCACTCGGATATGGGCTCTGGGGTCACGCGCGCCCGCCCGACGCCCCAGTTGTTCGCAAAAATCCCTCGATTCGATGAAAAAATTGGTCGACAATGCGCGGAACTACGTTCGCGACTGTCTCCCTCGCTGGAGGAAAATGGCGGCCCCCGGCCATCCGAGTGACTCGCGCGCGCCACCGATACTTTCCGTCACTGGCCGAGTGTATCCGAAAATAACCGATCCTTTTCGATTTTAGCATAGCCGAACGGTTAAATATCGGCCAAATTTTTTACAATAATTTTGAAATATATTTTATTAAAATTATTTTTTCAAGATTTCTTTAATTGTTGCATTTAATAATAAATTAGATATATTAATTTTATGCTTATACATAAATTTAGTTTTCTGATAGGACTATTAACTGCTTCATCATACCTGATATCGAGCATTTCAATTTAATGTAACGAATTTATACATTTTTGTAATGGAAAGATTATATAAAAATGTTATATATAATTTACTTTCAAAATTATCAAGTTTATAAAGTATATAAAAAATAATATAAAGTATAAATATTATGGATATTTTAAAATAAATTTTTTTTATGAGAAATTCACACGTTTAAAGTTAGAATATTTAAAGTTAGATATTATTTACGTGAAATTTTATAATCTTAAAGATTATAATGAAAAATTATTTAAAAACTCACTTATTCTTTATATAATTTAAAGTTTTGTTAAATTTGCAAAGAAAGAATTGCACATCACATTTCCAAAATATTCAATCACGCATACGTTATAAGCACTTTCTTTCAATTGTGTTAAACTCAGCTTATATACTCAAATTTTCTGATTGGTCAAAATCAAAAATTAATTTACTCCAGTGGCCAATCAAGAACGTCAAGAATCATTGACATGATTAAGATATAAGACATATGTTAAATAAAATTATTGATATAAGGACAAATATGTGATTGTTCTGATATTACATATGTTTTAATTTTTTTTACTGCTATAAATAATCGTAAAATAAATATTATTTTTATACAAATAAAAATATTTTTTAATTGATAATGAATACATCATATGATTTAATCTGAGGATCATCCCTTATTTCTATCGTTGATAGAGCCATCTACTGTAACATTATATTACTAACGTTTTTATCATGCATAAACAAAATGATAATTATCTTTGTTAAAATACTGCAAGAGATTCCACGATTCTTGAAGACAGTTTTGTGTCAAAGTTGTTGTGTTCATTATTGTATATTTGTTTTTTAGTTTTGTGTTTTGTATAAAAAGAGATACACAATTATGATACATAATAATAAAATATTTTAGTTGTGACACAATAAACATAAGTTTCTTTGGATTTTTAACTACAACTTTACGCGTAGTTTGAGTATAACCAATATGTCAGACGTTAAAAGTCTCGAATATCCAACATTAAAGGTACTTAATATTTTGATATTTATTTTACTATTAAATTTTTTTAAATCCTTAATGAAACGTTGACAAATCTTTATAAATTATTTATATTATTTAAAGCTAATTTTAAATCTAATTTTTATTTTAATTTCTATTATTTCTAAATATATAAAAACTTTATTATTATTTAAATTGAAAAATAATATAACAATATAATATTGTATTTTTAGGTTCCTTACGAATTACTTAATAAAAAATTTCGTTTAGCTCAAAAAGTCATAGATAGAGAAGCTTCATATGTACAAACAGCAGCTAATGAATTAATGAAAGATAATAAAACATCTGTTCCTGCTGGGGAAATGAGCATATTATTAGGAGGAGTTGTAGAGAAACTTCAAACTCTAAAAAGAAAAGCACAAGAATCTATTGCAGAAGAGTTACAAGCAGGAATGGTTTGCAAAAGACGACTAGAACATTTAAAAGAACATGCTAATACTGCACCAAGTGTTGTGAATCAATGGCGGCGACAAAGACTTGATAGAATGTTAATAGAATATTTCCTTCGTAAAGGTTATTATACAACTGCAACTAAATTGGCAGATAGTAGTGAACTTAGAGATTTAACAAATATAGGTATGTTAATTATTAATATTATTTATCTGATTATCAGAATATAAATGATATTATTTATTTTACTTCATATTTTTAGATGTTTTTATGGTATCAAGAGAAGTTGAAGCATCTTTAGCAAATCATGAAACTGCAAGATGTGTTGGATGGTGCTATGACAATCGATCTAAGTTAAGAAAATTAGGAAGTACTATGGAATTTAATTTACGTGTACAAGAGTTCATAGAATTAGTAAGACAAGATAGAAGGCTTGATGCTGTCAAACATGCTAGAAAATGTTTTACAAATTATGATGATTACCAGTTGCAAGAAATTCAATGTTGTATGGGACAATTAGCATTTCCAGCTAATACATCTCTTAGTCCATATAAAGATTTGCTAGATGAAAAAAGGTAAAGATTTTTTATTAAATTATTTTTTTAATTCTTATTAAATTATTTATTGTTCAAATTTAAACTTTTATATTTATTATTGTTATATTATTAATATATAATATATTATTAATATATAATATTTACAGATGGGATAGATTAATTGAGCAGTTCAGACATGAAAATTATAGACTTTTTCAATTAGCAAGTCAAAGTGTTTTTACAGTAGCATTACAAGCAGGTCTATCAGCATTAAAAACACCTCAATGTTATAGTGCAAATAAAGAAGGCAGAAATCCAAATTGTCCAGTGTGCAATGAAGCTCTCAATGAGTTAGCAGTTCCATTGCCTTTTGCTCATTGTTCACAGTCAAGACTTGTTTGCAGTATTAGTGGAAAACCATTAAATGAATATAATCAACCAATGATGATGCCAAATGGATATGTATATGGAGAACAAGTAAATAAATTTGTATTTTATAATATATAATTATTATATTACTATTTATTTATTATTATATATTATTTATTAAATTAATTCATAATATTTTATTTTAGGCATTGGAAAAGATGGCTCAAGAAAATAATGGTACTGTAATTTGTCCAAAAACCAAAGAAGTGTTTCCATACAAAAAAATAGAAAAAGTGTATGTTATGTAATAATTATTGACTCAAACATAATTTGTATTATATCTGCGTTTCATACTATGTACCAATATTAACAAAAGAAATAACTTCTATTTTTAAGGAAATATTTTTTTGCAAATTTTCTTTATGATCATCTACTAGAATAAAATGTGATACAAATGAATAATGTGTGGAAAACGTTCTAGTTTTTCGATATAAAAAGATATACAAATTATTATTATAATGTAGTTGGATATTAAACATAAAATCAGATTTTTGTCCTTATTCATTTATTTAACATTATCTCTACAATAAATTGAACAATTAAAACAATTCCATAAATCTATGTTTCAAGACATATTTTATAACCATAAACTTTGTAAGTATATTACAATGATTTATATTTATATTTATACTTTGCATGCCCAAACATTTTAACATAATGTGAAATTTATATTAACATTAGTGTAAATCTGATTCCTACTTTGTTATATAATTTTTTCTTTCATTTTTATATAAAAACAGATGTATCGTCATTTAAATATTCTTTCAATATAATAATTGTATATCTTAATGAAGAAAGCCTAATCTATCTAATGATATGCATTAAGCAATTTTAGATGAAACATGTTTATATAAGTGAATCAATATAAAAATATCCTTTCTATGCTCTATCAGCTTTAAATTCAATGATCTTTCATTCATTGGTTTTACTGAATTTTATAATTTATTGTCTGAATTGCTTCATGTAGAAGATTGTCCTTCTAGGAATTCGGATTCTAGGTTTTAGAATAAATTTTGTGGTCAATTTGGGGTGCAATATTTGAGGTAATTTAAGGTTTTTCTTTATAAAGATTTGTTTATAAATATGTGATTTTGATAATCAATTCAGAGCATAAATTGAAAATGTATAGAAATATTAGTTTTATATATGTGAATTAATAGAAATAGAATAAACAGTATTATAAATAGTAAAACTATAAGGCTTAGAAGATAGTATACATAATAGAAGTGCTGAGATTTGTAATTGTCACATGTTATTACATGTGGAAGTACTTAGATAATATTTACAAATCTTAGTAAGTTCATCAACAAAAATTTAATGATGTATACTTTTTGCTTTTTATAATGAAAATATCACATGTACATATATGTACATATGAATTAATATGAGAATAATTTTAAATTTTATTATTTGTTAATATAATTTCGAATTTGTTATATTTAATAATAATATAACAATAAAATAGTATACATCAATAACAAAATAATGAAAATACATTTTTCATTTAATGTAAAACAATTTTATAAAACAGCATTTTATAAAATTAAGATAAAATTTAAATATATATATATTATATAAGTATAGAATATATACATATATAAATATATATTTTGTAAATATACGATATAAATGTTATATGAAATCTTATTGAGCTTATTAAACATGCAATTTTGTGCTAGTATACACACTGCCTTAATCTTTTTTTTAATGTACAGCATATTAATTAAATAAAAGAATATAGTAAGCTCAAAATATTATATATTATAAAAATATCTTTAAATAAAGAAAAAAGAATAATAATTAAAAATACAAAATAATATATGTAATTAGTGTATATACCAAAACTGATGTTAATCAGAACATTTTCAAATTATTTATATTTTGTGTAATAATATATTGAGTTTAAAACATTTTTAATTGTTTAAAATTGATTATGTTTAAAAACATAAATATCAATTATATTTTAATATTCGTAATTATTAATCATAAGTTGACCAAGAAAAGTAGTATAAAATTAATATATCAAAACATATAAAATATAAAATTTATATTTTATGAGATTTCTAAAGGTAACACAACCTCTTATATTATTCAAAGTAAAAGTACAATTTCATGAAATATAATAAAATAATTAAATTATGAAAAACTATTCTGTGCAAAATATTTATGTATTATTATGTACCTTGATAAAAAAAGATATTATCGAGCTCTTTAAATGCATATATATGTATTTTGACAACACTAAATCTTTTAACTTACTTATTACAATTAGCACATTACTGAGCATTTAACAAAGAAGAAAATGATTTTCCATTTCCAACATCTTTGTCATTTAAATAGGACATAATTTAGTCCTAAGTTTTGTTATACTGTTAGTACGAAAAGTTAATAAACCACAGTCTTATTATAAATTTGGTCTATATAAATAACAATTGTTAAATGTACAGATCTTTTATGTGCTTATTTTAGCGGCTTCGAATTAACTCATATGAAAAACCTAATAATATATGATTATTAAGGCTTATTGGTCCAATTTAGTAGTAATAGTTTCATTGGGGCAGTGATTAAACATTAATATCATTAATATGATAATAGTGCAATAACAGATTTCTATTTTTCGCTTTCAACTTTAAACAGTTCATTATGAAATATTAGATTATATTAAATTTGATGATATAAACTCGATTTTTGAGGTACTATTTAATATTCTGATTTTTCCCTCCCTTCCCATTTAAATATTATAACAAAAATTATTTTAAATATTAATCAAACAAATAAAAATTATTAACATTTTACTTTATGAAATCATAATGATATTATAATGACATAAGATTTATTTTCAACTTCATTCTTCCAAATACTGAAAAATCTATTAAAAATAAATAGTGTAAATTCAAAATTGAATTGTACTTTATGTTGAACTCTAATTTTGTTTTTTTTTTTCTTGTATTCTTTTGATTTTTCAAAGTGAATATGTTCAAAAATGGATTAATATTCTATCATTAAATCTTGTACACATTAAGATAATTCAAAAGATATATTTGCTACCAAAATAGGCATGACCATAGAAAACAATATTCCAGTAAAAATTCCTGTAATTAATGATGCTGCCCCAAACATGCCAGCTGTTGCCATGTATTGAGAATCTACCATTCTAAAATAAAAGTTCCATCTCTAATATTTTTGATATCAAAAATAAAAAAAAATTTTTTTTTATTTCATAAATCTCACCTTGGACAATACATCATAGATAAAGAAGAAAAGTAGCCACTACTTATTCCCATTGTAATGGCGATTAAAAAATAAATCCAATCATTATTAATATATACTGGTAATGTTCTTAAAATACCTTTTGGTTTGTAATTACATAATAAAAACAATGGTATATACAAAATACGTAATGCAACTGGGATTATTAAGTACCTCTTACTAGGCTATGAGAAAAAAATAATAAAAATTAGTGGTTATATTTAGTATTTAATGAATCTTATGATAAATTGACTCACCCATTGAACCAATGATGCAATTGAACTACCAATTAGAGCTGTAATGTTGAATGTGAGGAAACACATAACAGTGCTATAATAATCTGGCGGAACTATGAAGTTAGGATCCGAACGTATTATATCAGAATGAACAGATGGAAACAAAGAAAGAGTTACAAAAAATATAAAAAATGTATTGAAACATTGAGGAAAACACTGTTTGAATATTTTCCAATAAGGTAATGTATCATGTTTGCCCCTTGTACTATTTTCTAATTGTCTTTTATTTATTCCTTTTTGATGCAATAATTCACAATACCGGTAAAATCTCTACAATCAATAATAATTTATGTAAAAAATTAGTCTTAATTTGTAATAAAATATGTAATAATATAAAAATATAATTCTTACATTTATTGGAAGTGCAAAATAAGTATCAAAGCATGCAAGAAGAATAAACAATGCTGTTATAAAATAATATATTGCCGCAGTCCGAGCATTTGGTGCCATATATTGAGCAAGAAAATTAATTATTGCTGTAAATGTTCCACTTATATTCTGAAAATAATATAGAGTAATCTGAATATAATTACATCATATGTTTCATCATAAAATTGTACAAGTTGATATTTACCGTGCCTAGGATAACAGCTCCTGTGTACTTTGTAGGTAATTTTGCCACCATACCAAACACAGAGTTTTGGTAAATTCCATTAGCAGCTGAAAGATATTTCATAAATAAAGATTATTCAAATAAAAACATAGATTTGAAAAAGTAAAAAAAAGTAAAAAATGAATGTACCTTAAAATAATTCTTTAATAAAGTATAATTTATTTAAAATATTATATAATTGACTTTTATTTTGAAATTTCTATAAAAATAATTTTATCTTACTGTTTAATATAATAACAGAAATCATGGTAATCCAGAAAAAGGCACCTGGCCAATCAGAGCTATCAGTCATTGCCAAAATAACGGTACATACAAATATTAAAACTTGTATGAAAATACCCCATACTATACGTGTTGTCAAATTGCCACTAAAAGAACCAAAAAATTATATTCACAATTAAATATTAATTTTTTATAAATTATCATAAACTAAAAAATAAGTTTTAGTATATAACATATATATAAGATATTAGATTGGAATTATTCAAAATATACACACCCAAATTGTATAAATACATTTAACCAATTAAATAGTATATTTGGTATCTGTGCTGCAAATGCTAAATATGAAAGGAAATTTGTAGCATAGTTTGTTTCAATCCCTGTATATTCCTTAGATAATTTGTAATTAACAAAATACTGAAAGAATAATTAAAAATTTATAACTTGTGTAAAATTACACAAAATTAGTAAGAAAAATATAAAAAAATATATTTTAAAGAGTATAATGCATACATTTTTTGCTGTTATGAACATGTTCCATGGCATCAAAATTCCAATTCCATGAAGTATCATTATGCAGAATATTATATTTAATCTAAAATTATATAAACAAACAAATGAAAATAAAATTTTTAATAAATTATATTAAAAATACGAAATTGTATTTACCTATCTTTGGGAGGATTTAATTCAAGCTCTGCTTGATCCATTGTAACTCCTTTAAAATTTAATTCATCATCAGGTCTACCTGTACCTTCCCAACCAGGAGAAAGACGTACAGGCTCAGTACCTATAATAGAAGCATTATGATTTATACATATACATATCTTTAATCTTATTGCTAGTAGAATAATAGTACTTAGAACTATCTTAAAAACACTTTACTAATGCTTCAATTTGAAGCAATTTATTAATTTAGTGATCATAATACAAGCATTTGATATATACATTACATTTATATGATTTGATATTATATATTATATATTTATATCTTAAATTTATATAACAGAATGGAAAAAATATATATGCATTTATTTTAATGATATAAATATTATATTGTAAAAAAAAAAAACAAAACATTAATTACCAGTTGGAACATGAATTTTAAAAGTATTATATGAAGTTTTAATGTAACCTGAGGACAAAGATATTCATATATTGAATTCCATATCTGCTTAAATTATATTCCTGTGTAACATACATAATATTATGGTATTATATAAAAAGAAGAAAAAATATTATGGAATTATAAAACTAAATGATAAATTAAATACAAATAATATTAGAAAAATTTATGTTAAGTGATTAATATTAATGATGAAATAATCTTAAATAATTTTAATTTATTAATAAATTTTAATAACCCAATATATATATTATATAATATTTATATTTTATTTTATAATAAAATATATGTTTATTAATATTTCTCATACATTTTAGTTAACAAATGTTATATTTTATATAAAAACATAAACAAAAAACATATAATATGCATACAGTGTTTAATTTTTTATATTTTAATAGATAAATTATTTTTATAACAAAAAAATATTTTTTTCAATTAAAAGATTATAATAAAATGTAATATTATGTATTGAAATATTATAAACAAAACTATTTTAATTTTTTATTTAATATAAAAATTTGTATTATTTTATTCCATTATATTATCATATATATATATATATATATATATATATATAAAATATTTATTTACAATAAAAATGATTTCTAAAAGAAGACACATCTTTTTCAATTTTTTTTGAATATATTATTTTTGCACAATAATAAAAAATTTCATAAATTTTGATAAAAGATTAAAATATTTTGTATATTTAGAAAAATATCTTTAATGAACCTTAAATATATATTATTAATAAATTGTATTAATTATTTATATTAATTTCTTGATAAAATAAATTAAATTATTAAAATAATAATTAAATTATTTGAAAAAGTGCAAAATGATTTAGTATCAAATAATTTCACAAATATATTAATTTAATAATTTATATATTATAATACATAATAAGTAAAAATAATACTCAACATTTCATAATAAATATAAAAAAAAATTATTTTCTTCAAAAATGAATTTGAATATCTCACAAAATATCTCACAAAATATAATACTGAATGTTTGAAAACTGATGTTCAAAGTGAATTATGTGAATCTTCACTACTAAGAGACCGGTTTGGTAAAATATTTGTAATGGAATTAAAAAAAAAAAAACTCTCACTTCCAAGAAGAGTAGAATTCTTAGCATTTAAAATAGAGTGAAACAGAAACGATTGACATTCGAAAGATATTCAAAGATAAAGAAAAAAATATGGTTAAGAAAGGAAGTAGTATATACCTTTCGCGGGTACGATGCGTGTTCCATTCGAATCTTTTAACAAAGTTTGTTCTTCGGGACCTACACTGAATTCCTTCTTTGTATAACTACCCGCCATTTTTTCACAGTTTTTAAACTTAAATCAGATTAAGAATAATTTAATGTTAAAAATTAATGCACTATATATTATTTTTGTAGAAATAAATTTTTGATAGTTATTTTGTCTGAATGTTATTTCTGATTTATTAAACGGACGGATATTATTCAAAATTCAAATAATTATTAGAAAACTTGAATTATAAGGAAATATTTAATTTGCATTTGTGGAGTTCTTCCAATTTTTCTTGGATTTCGTTTTAGAATAAAAAACTTCACAAATTGGTATTAATATTACTGCATATTCAGTAGTTAAAGCTTTACAGTTATGAATAGAACTGTTCTCCAACGTGCAAGACATACCATCTTTCTGTTTTATTTTTATAGGTTAAGATAAGATAGGGTTAGAGTTCGACAAGTGAGCTCCACACTGCGCGGAGATTCATGAACTAAGTTCGAGATGTTGCGATACGCGCGCAATCTTTAATATTTAAATTAATAAATAGAAAAAATTTATGATGTACACAACTGATATATCTAATAATAAAGCCATTATTGCTTCTTGATTGATGTATCTGAATTAAAATATCATTGAATATTCTCACAGGAATATGTAAAAAATAATATATATACATAATATTTTAATTTATAAATATGAATTATAATCATAAATTGATCCGCTATATAAAAGAATAAAATTTATGGAAATTGATATATGATATTGTAACTATTATTACAGATACACAGTAAAGATTTTATGATGATTATATATATTATATAGTTATATTTTTTAAATACAATCACGATAAACTTTTCGAAAAGATCAATCTCAATAATGCAATATTTTGTTAAAGATCATTTTGAGCAATTTTTTCATATATTTTTCATATTCGGCGATCGATTTTAATTTTCTTAGAGTTATATAGAAGAGTTATATTTTTCACATTATGTATTGATATAACAAATTAATTAATTTAAATAAAAATTATATTAGATTTTGATTCAAGAAGTTCTATGATCTATTCTTGTAAATATTTGTAATATTTGTTATTACGAAAATAATCATAAAAATTATATCAGAAGATATATTACATTATATTTTGCATACAATCTCACATGAAATTAAGACAGATTATAATATGTAATAGTAATTTGTTTAGAAGATTTATGAAATATGTAAATGCGAGATTATTCAGACATTCCGTTTTTCGCGGAATTTATATGTGAAATAATTAGAAGAAAAGAGTATAAATTCTTTTCTTCTTCAAAATATAAATATAAATATATTCTTTTTTTTTAATCACTGGAATTCGATTTCTTATTTAATTTTGATTTAATTTATTTATTAAAATTCTATTTCAAAAAAGTTTACTAAACTTATAGGCTTCTTATCAAGTTCAATTAACAACCTAAATAATAATCTATTGATTTAGAATAAGGCTATCTTTCCATAAGTTGTTATTTAATTTTGTTAGTTGAGTTAAATAAGAAAATAGCTGTTATAAGGCAGTCATTTACAATAAAATATATTATAATATATAATGTGAAAAATTTGTTTGTTTATAACTTAAAAACAAAACTTGATTATTATGTGTATATATATATATATATATATATAGAAAAATATAGCTTAAAATAATATTTTTAACAACATATTATATTTAAATCATTGAAAACATACTTTTTAAAAAAATTTATCATAATTACATTTAAAAAAATATGTATCATATGATTTTTATGTTTATTTACAGGAAAACTAAATACACCAGATTATGTTCTTTTTGAAATCATTCAATTTTTGTTTGAATCATTTCTTACATTTCTTATACTTTACAAATAAATGTTTCATATTTATGAAATAATTAATTATTAGATATATTAATATATTTTGGAGTGATTCATATTTCTTTTACAAAAATTATTAACTTTTTGTATTTAAAATTGGACATTTTTACGCTTATGCGAATAAAAAAACATAATTTATGATTATATTTGATATTTAGATATAAGAGATATTATGGTTTTCATTTCATGTCTAAATATAAAATTATAAATATTTATTTTTAAATACTTTTAATATGTTATATTATATTTCTATACATATAATTTTTAAATTGGAGATCATGAATTTTTTTTTTTAAATACTTTTATTAACCCCAAGTTTCAACTTGATATCGATTTTCATTTTCTAATTGTTTAATAAAATTTTCTGCATCTTTTTGAGTTGATTTAGTCATATCTTTGACTAAATTAATAAATTCTTCACGAACACAATTTGGCATATTTTTAGAATTACCTGCTAGATAAATGTTACCATTCTTATTAAGAAACTCCCAACAAAGTGTTTTCTGATCATGTATAATGTGCTGTACATATCTGAAATATTTATAGAAAAAAATTATAGAAGTTATGTACAATGTAAATAATTCATATAAATATAAATCATTTAAGAATTACACAATTTACGCTGTTTTATTATAAAATATAAAAATATTAACTTACATCTTATGTTTTTGATCTCTGGAAAAGGCACAAAATAAATTTAAACCTTTTTCCAATGATAAATATTCAAAATCATCTTTGCAATGATAATCTTTTTCCTTGTTTCTACAACCAAAAAAAAGAATGCAATTACTTAAATTGTCATCTAATACAGATTTATCCAATAGAGCTGAACGAAATGGTGCAATTCCTGTTCCAGGACCAATAAATATCATTGGCTTATGATATTCAAATTTAAATGTTCCTTTCTGTATCCAAAATATTATTTTATCGTTTTTTACTAAATTTGCTAACCAATTTGAACATAATCCAAATCTTGGTTCCACTAACTTTGTCTTATATTTTACTACAGCTACCAAGAGATGAATTTCATTTTTAGCAATTCTTAAACTTGAAGCTATGCTAAAAGCACGAGGTTTTATGGGAGACATAATTTCAAATAATAGTTTTATATTTAATTTACTAGTTGTATGAGGAAAGTCTGCAAATAACTCTAAAATATTTCTTCTTGGTCTATTAATATAATTATAAAGCTCTTCTTGGCCATTTGCTGTTGTAAATTCATATAACTTTTCCTTTTCTAATTTATTTTCACTGATAAAAAATAATAGTTGCATTGTAGACCTACGTGGTTTAAAGCTTAAATCCCAATATTGTTCTACAATTTGATATAGAGTTAGAGTTTGTTTTAAAACAGTAGGTACTTTAATTTCTTTTTCAGATATTTGAATTAATATATCTGGATTTAATTGTACATTATTATCATTGAATATATTAAAAAATCTTTCAATTTGTTTCTGAGAATTTTTAGGTCTAATATATACTATATCTCCAGGTTGATAATTAATGTTACCTGATTGAAATTTAATTAATCTAACATCTTGAAAATGATCTTGTGCTGTAGTTCTTATATTTTCAATTATTGTACCCACTTTAATTTCATTATTTATATATATTTCTTCCATAAAAATTTTTCCATCATGAATTGAACTATATTCATTATTTAAGGAATTTTTATTTATTTCAGAAATATGAAATCTTTCAATTATGTTACTTTTATTATTCTCTGTAATTATATCTGTTGTAGAAATATTAAATGTATTGGTAATTTTCATCCACATTTGTTCTAACCAAGGATCAACAACAGCATCTATCCCTAAATCATGTTGATCATCTGCTAATCCAAGAGGTATTAATTCCTTTGCTCCTAATTGCATTAATCTTTTGTTTAATTTTTTTGCTGCAAAATTAAATTTTTGATAGGAACTGTCACCTAAGCCTAATATTCCATAGTTTAAATTAATAAGCAATGTGGTTGGCAGATTTTTTCGTAGTAGAAATCTCCAAAATTGTCTCATATTATTAGGAGGATCACCTTGACCTGTTGTTGCAACTACAAATACTATTATTTTTTCTGAATCAAGATTTTGTATATTATAATCATTCATTGCAAAGATATTACTTTCTAATCCCTTTCTGAAATAAACAGATTTTTGTAATAAAACTGATTACAATTACTATCTTTAATCATGAAATATAAGAAATGAATAATAAACAAATTTTCTAATAATTAACAAATTCAAACTTTCTAATTGCGAAACAAAATATATTTCTATATATATAATAGAGGAAGGACAATAACAAAACCTTTTGGCATTTTTCCAAATTTGTTCAGCCACATCTTGTGCAGTACCTGTCTCACTACCATACAATATTGTAATTTTCATGTTTACTGCGAACAATTCTTTAATGTAAATCTTTTGAAAAAGAATATTTTATCATATCTCAAGACACCATGTTAGCAATTTTCAGCTGATGTACTGTGACGTCATTGGTCATTCAATAGACGATATCTGGAGAAACATACGTAAATTTTGTGAACAGGGTATGTAAACTATAAAAATAAAAAAAATTTTTTTCCGCATTAAACATATTTCACATATGGTAACAATCTTACTTAATCAAATGTCAAGGATAGGTCTAGGCTAAGTCCCATTTGGCGCTTGGCCCAAGATATTTATAAATAAAAAATAGTTTTCCGTATACATTGTGCGAACAAATGGTTTATCATAAATATTGTACACTTTAATCATCGTTAATTATCAAAGATTCAATATACTATCTAACTTTAAGAAATTATCATAATTTTAAATATTAAAAGTAATTGAATGTTTTGAAATCGATATAAAAATGTTAAAAATTAAAATGAGAAAAGTTTACAATGCATCTTAAAAACCGGAAACTGACATGATCCTATCAGTGTAACCATAATATGAAATGTTTAAAACTATTTATTATATATTATAACCAAAATATCTATGTATGAATTCTAATTATCTTTATGGATAAGTTAATTTAAAAGAAATAAACGATTGCTAATTAAGCTGCTTATGAATGAATTATGTGATGTAACTGCGTGTGAAATGTCGATTTTTTATAGATAAAATGATGTTGGTAGCATTGACATCTGTTTGCGAATGATTGTCAAAACCTATTTTCTCAACGAAGTCCGCAGTTTTGCATGCTAGTTCGTAGGAAAACATCATGACTGCGTTCGATTCGTAGAAAGGAAAGAGGCGCAAAGTGCAGCCGTGAGAAAGATAGCGCATCTGTTTTTGAGGAGTGAGTGAGTGCAGAGAAAGGTTTCTCGTCTCGTTTCGCTCGCGTTTCACCCGTTCGACGAGTGACGTGCCTCGGGTCTTCGTCGGTAGAGAAAAAGATTATTTCGATTTTAACGCAAAGAGAGAAGACGCGGGCTTTTGTCCTCGCGAAAAATTTACTACGCGATCGTGTCTTAACCTTTTCTATTGTTAAATGTGATTAAAGTGGGCTGTTGGCCGTAGTGTGTGATTTCTGCGACCCACGATTGTCCTCTCGTCACTTTCGCAGCAATCGACCGATGCATAGTACTTCGATGGAGCTTATTCGCGCGTGACAGCAACTTTCGGGACACCAGGCTCGACTTTTGCCAGGTAGTCCCAATTCCGATTTACCACGTGTATCAGCTTTGCATTATTTTGAAAATTGTGTTCACATTTTTCTTTGACGCGACGCTTGCACGATATAAAAGCGGCCAGAGGTCAGTCACATTTTAAACTTTGGTTACAGTTTACCGCGTTTTGAAATGTTTAGCCTTGTCAAGGAATTCAGTATCACGTTTCTTTAGAAACGTACGTTTACATGCTCTTCGCACACTGTCATTATTCTTACATATGTATTATTTGTATGTGATTAATATTTATCTATGTAAATAAATTGCCTCTTAATAAATTTTTTTATTTTATGTTATTTGTGGATGTAAATCTTTTGTTAAGAGTACAAAATTATTTACATTAATAAAATTGATATTTACTTTTGTTTAATGATATATATATATATATATATATATATATATATATATATATATATATTGTATGTACCATGTTATTTTTTATTAGTCAAACCTTTTCTTTTTTTTTTTTTACAGATTTTGGTAGCTGTCTACATTTACATTATTGTGGCAGCTTTTATTTTCTTACATATGATCAACATGTATACCACATGACATGAACTTCATTCTATGACAAGTATATAATATCATTAATATTTATGGAAATTATCTTTGTCACATTTTATGACATAAAATATGAAAAATTTTATTACTATATGCAATAACAATTTAACAAGTATTTAATGTAACTTTTGACACCACATTTATGCTTTATAAATACTTTTAAATAGTGTATGAACACACATTGTCTATGCATTAAAGACAATAGTATTTATATAATAAAGGGCCATATAGAGAAAATGAATAGCAGGCTTGAAGAACAAGAATCAAAATGGACATGTGAATATTGTACATATGAGAATTGGCCTTCATCATTGAAATGCACTATGTGCAGAGGTGCCAAACCTTTATTAGGGGAGGATATTTATCGCCTACGAGATCCAAGTCCACAAAGGTCTGGATCAAATGTTGCATCTGGTCCAGTAACTCATTTAAGCCCAACAGATTCTTTCAATCTTAGTTCTCAAAATGTTCCATTGGGAAAATGGTCATGTGCAATGTGTACCTATCTTAATTATCAAAATACCACACGTTGTGTTCAGTGTGGAAATAGAAAACCTACGGGTCTTAATCAATCAATACACTCTATAGCCTCAAATTTGCATGAACACCTAGCACCTCTTAGGCTAGGAGATCCACCACCAAACTCAGGATCAAATCCTCCTCCAATAAACTTACATCCAGAAAGATATTATAATTTACAAGCTAATTTACATCCTGAGAAATGGTCTTGTCTTGTGTGTACTTATGAAAATTGGCCAAAAGCCACAAAGTGTGTGATGTGTGGTAATCCTAAAGAAAAAGATAGAAGAGATAGAACAACCAATAACATGGGTGTTATTTTACCAAGCCCAGAAAGAGATCATAGCCAACGAAACTTACCTTCTCCACCTCATGCACCATATATTCATCAAACCCAAAGAGATGAAAATTTGGCAGTAGGACGAAGGTAAATTTATTTTTTATATTTCCTTAATAATAATTCTTTTTTTATATTTCTATATATGATAATTAATAATTAATAATGAGAATATTTTAATAGAATTAGAAAAAAATATATTATAAATTTTTTTATATTATAGGAATTCACATAGATATCCTGATAGCAGAAATGATAATATATCAACTCCTCAATCCCCTAATAATTGTGACTATGAGCGTAGATTAAAACAATTAAGGCGTCACACTGATTGGTGCTGGTTAAATGCATGTCTTGGCATTGTGGAAGGTGATAATGCTCCTGTTGAGGCTTATTTGGCAAGTGGCGGTGATCCTGCTCGTCAATTGACGCATTCAGAAGTTCTGCTTCTAAATAGAAGTAGTGCTTTTGATGTTGGACATACTTTAGTACATTTAGCTATTAGGTTTGTGAGAAGTAATTTTTCACAATGAATTTCTTTGCTATTTTAATTTATTTTATACAATTATATGTATATTTTTTTAGCTATATATCAATTTATACATTACACATAGCAAAATAAATCAATTATTATTAAGAAAGACAAAATCTTTGAATTGTTTTTTATACAATTTATGATATTTTTAACAGATTTCAAAGAGAAGATATATTAGCAACATTATTATCACAAATTGAAGGTTCTGGATCTGGAGTAAAAAGAGTACCAAGTTATGTTGCACCAGATTTGGCTGCTCAAATACGCAGACACGTCACTACTAGTATCCGGTTACGCAAGGGTTCTTTCCCATGTTATTTCGTCACTGATATAGCTACATTTGCTTTGCCCGCTGAGGTTAATATGATATAATACTTTTTTCAGAGTATTATGGGATATATTAGTGTTAAAAACATTAATTTCTAATAAATTATATAAATTACAAATGAAAAATAAATTATTAGGTTGAAGATTTACCAAGTATAGTGCAAGAACAAATGTTGGAAGAATTATTAGATAAAGAAGCTCAACAGCAATTAGAAGGTGGTGGAGGAGAACCACCAGCATTAAATTGGTCTTTAGAAATTACTGAACGTTTAGGAAGTCGCTTACATGCACTTTGGAATAGATCTGCTGGAGATTGTTTATTAGATTCTGCAATGCAAGCTACTTGGGGTGTTTTTGATCGAGATAATGCTTTAAGAAGAGCTCTTGCTGATTCTTTACAACAAGCTGGTCAATTGTAAATAATTCTTAAAGTATTTTCGGTTACTGTTTTACAAATACAATATATATATATATATATATACATATATATAAAATTATAGCAACATAATTTTATCAATCTAGTTTTTATCCTCGATGGAGAGAATATGAAGCTTCTCAAGCATCTAGAATGTTGGATTTTACGTTAGAAGAGACTCAATGGCAAGAAGATTGGGAAAGTTTATTAGCAACTGCTGCTCAACCAGGAAGTGCTTTAGAACAATTACATGTATTTGCACTTGCCCATATTTTGAGACGACCTATTATCGTTTATGGAGTTAAATATGTTAAAAGTTTTAGGGGTGAAGACATAGGTAGGTATATATTATGATAAACATAATTTAATATATAAAAATTATTATATTATTTTATTAAATAAGATATTTTCATATAGGTTATGCAAGATTTGAAGGTGTTTATCTTCCACTTTTATGGGAACCTTCATTTTGTATTCGATCACCTATTGCTTTGGGTTATACACGTGGTCATTTCACGGCTTTAGTTCCAATCGAACCATATACATCAACTAGAATACCACCTCTTTCGTCTCACGGTGGTGTAGGCTTGGGTGGTGGTAATAGTCCACTTCAACAGCTACAAATCCAAATGCAAACTACATTCATGCCATTAATGGATCGAGAACATAAACTTTTACCAATACATTTTTTAAGTCCGGAAGAAGTTGGTCGAGAAGAATCTATTTTGAAGGAATGGCTTGATGTATGCAGAACTGAGGGTGGTATTCTTGTTGCGCAACAAAAACTACACAAGAGACCATTATTAGTAGCACAAATGCTAGAAGAATGGTTAAATCATTATCGAAGACTCGCGTAAGTAATATCTATGAATATATCTAAGATATGTTAATATACTAATATTTTTTTGATTACTTGCATATATATATATATACATATATAAATTGTTTATTTTTATCATTACAGTCAAACTAATAATGCACCTTTTTTGAGACCAGCAGTTTTACAAGATTACAGTAGCGATGGAGATACAGAGGATGAATAACAAGGTGCAAGATTAAGTTATTAAAATTCAGCCGAGAAGACTTTTTTCAGAATTTTCTCAAAACTAATTGTAACACAAGATCTCAGAGATTCACAGTTTTCTGAATATAGCAGAAAAAAGTGTATGAATGTTATGATACACACATTCATTGGCAATGTATCATCTTTGAATGATTTTTGTACATTAATATTGGTTATTGAACTATTGACGTCTAAAATCTTACCGATTCATAATATTTAATTATATCGGACGTTTATTCATTTTTACGAGTAGTTGCTATATTATTTTATTGTTACTTAATCACGAGACTACATAATAAGTAGTTCTGTTGCCAAAGTGCGATTCTGGGTATCAAAGCAGTAAGTGAACGAACGAAATTTTGTTACGGTTAATAGTGTTTTAATTAGAGTTAGTTTTTTTCTCGATAAATTGATTATTATCGAGGATATATAATATTAATTTTCACAATATGTTTATAACTAAAACGTTATTAAACTATTGTGATCTTAATATTAATAAGAGTTCCTTTAACATGCGGCGATTAAGGTAAAGTGATCAATCTATATTATCTTCCATTTGAATACATTCATATCCATCAATAAAAATCGGATAATAATAGAATCAATTTCATCTTCATGAATTTACATCTTCATATCACTTTCATAAGAATCAATAGCGTTAAAGTCATTTCTCCAAAATTTTTTTTCATAACATAAAAATTAGAAAAATATAAATCCAAAGCAAAGTTTTTAGTTTCTAACACTCATGTAATTAACACAAGATTATTTTCTTTATTCAAAGGAAAAAATGCGATATTCAATGTATCATTTAATATTATTAATTCCATTGTAATTTCTCTGAGTTTCTTGAAGTTAAGAATTGGTGAACTACAAGTTAAACATAATGTTGGTTTAAAATATATAGACTTTTCTACTTCTCGGTATAATGAATTATCAATTTTAATAAAATTGAGTCCAATTTATGGTCTCGTTAAATATAGGATTAGATTCCTATTCCTCATTGTTAAGAAATGTGATTTGAACCATTAACTGTTTTGAATTTAGAGATTTCATTATGGAGTAAAGAAAAAAATTATATTTAAATTATAATTAATTAAGCAGAATATCTGTATAGAAAATATTGGACTTGTTTTTTGGTTGCTTTTATAAAATATGATATAAAAAAAATTTGTACAGAATACATCAGCGTTGTCGCATATAGAAGGTAAACAAATTAAGAGCAAAAGGATTTTTGTTCGTTAATTATGAAAAGAAAAAAAAAAAAGAATAAAAATAAAAATAAAAAATAAAAAAGGGGAGAAATATTCGATAAAAAATGTAAATTAGAAAATTTATAAAGGTATAAGTATATGTATATTGGTCGCAATTTTTGTCTGATCATACGTGTGAAAGTACTCAGAGATTCTGGTACGGATCATGTGATTTTTAAGATAAGTACTAACCTAAGGGCTGAAAAAAAATTCTATAATTGTCCTTGGATCACTTGTTAATTCTGAGCTGTGTTAATATTAGTGTAAAAAAGAGAGATGCGAAGTCGAGTTACAACGACACTTTTCTCTAATTAGAGACAGGGCGCAGCGTTGTACTTTTTCCGTGGCTGCTTCCGATATATATACATATATATATATATACAATATATATATATATATATATAAACATATATAAAGTACGAATTAAATTGTACTTTTTCCTGTGTGAAAGAAGAAGAAGAAAGTATAAAATAAGAAGAAGAAAAATAGGAACAAGATAAAAATAATAACGATCAACATTGTGCGAGTGGCTTAATCGTACACAATATAGTCATCATAAATTAACATATAGCAGTATAATAGAACTTTTATAAAACAAGGAGATAAAAAAAGAAAAAATGATTATGAAAACAGAATAATAAGTAGTAATAGGTACTATTTAGTACCAATTATATAATTGGTATGTGTGAATACATAATATATATATATATATATATATATATATATATATATATATACACATGTATACATATACTATAATATGAGGTCAAGAATGGATAAAGATTTAATGGTAAACTAGCTCGGCCAAATAATGAACCCTAATCAAAAAAGTACAAAAAATCGTAAGAGGGAAATGGTAACGTTTCTTTCTAATGAAGACATGTTATTATTACACATGTGGTATCGCTTAAAGTTTAGTCTCGTTTTTACTAATTCTAATGTAGTTTCTAGTCCTTTTTAGCACTGTCGTTTTTCATAATCACACGCGAAGCATGTGATTTAATTATTGCGAGATTATCCGAAAGGCTCGAAGATTATTCGGATAGAAACATGTTTCACAAGTCAATTCCAAAAAAAAAAAAAAAAAAAAAAAGGAAAGAAAAAAAAAAGAAAAAAAAATTAAAATAAAATTATTATTTAAAAATAGATAAAAAGAAAAAAATGAAGATAAATTTTCGAAACGAAGTAACGTCGTGTCGAAAAAGTAACGATTTTATTGCTATTGTTATATTTTTTTTTTCTTTTGTTTTGTTTCTTTATTTTTATTTTTTTCCTGTTCTTATTGTTAATGCGAATATAATACTAAGTGATCATTTTATTATTTGTTTTGAATAGAAGGAAAAAAAATATATATATATTTTTGCGACATGACGTCACACGTGGTGAAATTATAATGTAAAAAGAAGATCAACAAAAAAAATGATGCTCTGGTGGTGTATTTTCTTTCCCCCATTAACGTGTAAGTGTTTCTCGCTCGTGTTGCCAGAATTAACTCTCGGCAGGTGATAAAAGAATATAAAAAAAAAAATACAAAGATTTAAGAATTTAATTAAAATCAGATAGAAATCTATATTAATATAGAATATATAAAATAGATTATATTATATAATATATCGATGTACAATAATTCTAAATGACGATTTATATTATTATTATAATTATTATGATTATCATTATATATATTATTATTATTATTATTATTATTATTATTATTATTATTATTATCATTATCATCATCATCATTATCATTATTAAATCCGTAATAAGAATTATCGAGGTGGATTGATCAAATTTATGTTACTTCATGTCCTTTGATCCCGATGATTATATATGTGAAATATTTTTAATTAATTGATCTGATTTAGAAATTTTCTACATATAAGATATTTTCTTAATTCGATTCTTCGATGCAATAAATATTGGCAATATTAAAGATATGATTTTCCTTTAAAATATATAATTAGAAATAATAAACATATTGCATCAAGGAATCTATTTTAATCGATCATCATCGATATTTATAATTGATCAAAGATCGTTTAATTTTGAAATTTTTTTGTATTTTTAAATATATTTTGTTTTTGTTTTTACGAAACAAAAAAAAAAAAACAAATATACGACATTATATTAAAATTAATATTTTCTTGTCACGAGAATTATTGACTGTGACTTTATTAAATAGTATTATCATCTTCTACGTCCGATTGACCAAAATGATCTTTCAATATTGTACATTTTGTTACTCGTGCTTAACAATTTTAGCGAAAAAAAAAAAAAAAAAAAAAAAATCATTCGAACAATTGTGTACATAATTACCACAAAGAAAGACAATCTCACGATACACGCTTGTTATAATCTAATTGATGTACTTACGTAAGCAGTCAAGAGGACTTACGTAAAAACTAATCAAATGCAGCGAATCGCTGTTCACATTATTGTTGTAAAAATATTTGTTTGGGAGTTTTTTTTTTTTTTTTTTTTTTTTTAAATTTTATTTCTCTTTTTCCCTTTCTCTTGTTTTTCTTTCTTTTCTTTTTCTTTGCCTCCCCATCCATCATTTTTCGTTTTTCGTATAATAATTATTGAAGCAAAAAGTGTTCTCTTTAATCGATTTTTTTAAATAATATATTTTATTTTAACAAACTGAACGAGACAATTTCAAATTGCAGTGGTAAAGTATTAAATGAGGAGAATTGCATTGTAAATCACGTTTCATCAATTTTTCAAATACGAAATTTAGGATATATTTAGAATTTTAAAAAATTTCTTTCTAAAATTGAAATTGAAACATGCACTACCGATTGATGAGTATCCGGACTTATAAAAGATTTTTATAGTAACGATAGAATCAAAGTATATAAATTAATAAGATAAGAAGCACTTAATAACTTCTTATGAAATCTTAATAGATTATATATTTACTTACATTATCTATATATAGAATTTATACATTCATATATCACATATGAAATACATATATTACAGACAAATAGAATATAATATTTGTCATTAATTTTAATCCTTTATAAAAGAAAGAAGAACTTTCGATTTATACTTTTAGAAATTAAACAATTTAAAGTTATTAAAGACGGTTATTAAACGGATAAAGTAGTTTTACAAGATATAGAAATGACGGGTGTCAATTTTATTATTGCATATTAGCATTTAAATAACTTTTATCTATATATAATATTCTACTATAAATAAAGATATTGTCCATTATTGATAACTATTTGAAATAACTTGTATATATCTCCCGAAAAGAAATCCTATTCTTTACTACTTTAATAAAATTTCCTTTTTTCCTTTTGTTATTTTCAAATGGATAATATTTTGAATTTCTCTTAAAAATCAATATAAAATGATTTTTAAATTTTTCTTGAATATATTATTAAATGAATTAAATATGTTATATAATATTATAAATTAAAAAAAAAAAAATCAATTGAACCAATTATTCGTGACTATCCAATAGTCTCTTTCTATTCGTAATTTGCTAATTAATCCTATCGTAAATAAATAAATATCCGGATACTCTTGAGCGTATAGTGTATAATCAAACTGGTTGGTAATTATTTGGAAATTATGATAGATGCAGTTTATCGATTCCAATGACCTTGAAAAATCTCGTCAAACCTAACTTAATTCTAAATAATTATATTCTATATTTTTAAAAATACTTTTCCAAATATTTTTGAAACTAAAATCATGCGACGATAAACGCACGAAATTATTCTTATTATTGTAACAATATTGAAAAATAATATAAGATACAATAATATATTTCAAGGTCATTTTACGAAATTTTTTACGAAATATGCCCTATCTCGGATAATTATCACGAAGAATGTCTTTTTAAAAATTACACCTATTTTGCGAGAAAATAACCGATAGTCTCCATTTGAAATTAAACGTAGCATTTGATATTGTTATGAAGTGTATAAATTTTAAAAATTCAATTCTCTTCGATTAAAAACATATAAACGATGATTAGGTATTTTTCAAGAGATTGAAATCGCATGAATTATTAAATTATAGAGATATATTTTCGTTTCGATGTTTGCGCCGCTGTATCACACTTATACGTCGTGTCAATATTACGGTCTTGTAACGGAATAAGCTTCTCAGGTGTCATAACCCTTAATTACACTTATCGAATGTGCTAAAGTTATGTTTAAATGGAGAATGACTCGTTGCGTCAACTTCAATTAAGAGAAAATATAATGAGAAGGAATAAGGAAGAAAAATAGAAGAAAAATGAAAAATAATAGATGAACAAAATCTATAATTTTAACTTTTATCGAATAAACTGTTGATTTTTTTGTGTCGTATCTCCGTACAAAAATGCATGTAAATAGAGTTTATATAATGAATACACAAAAGCGAATAACACAGAAGCACTTAATAAACTGAATTATAAATAAAGCTTAAACGGAACGAAATTTGTTATTTTATCGAAATTATTTTTTATCATTAACTTCACATTGATCTCCTATATTATTATTTATACTATTCTATTTAATATTAAATTAATATAGTATACAATATGATAATTAATATAAAAAAAGTGTCAATATATTCGTTAGACATTTTTGAGGAGACAAAAATATATCTATAACGATATATTTAAATTGATTGATTTTATCGATATTTTTAATATATATATATATTTCTATTAATTCTATATTTTTTTCTTTAGAAGATTAATAAAAAGAAATTTTCATCAAGAATGTTTAAATTTTAAACTATTTCAAGGAGAATATTTCTTAGAGTTATTTCTTAGCTTCCATCAAGTTAATAAATTTCATCATAGATATTTCGTAAAAGCAATCTTTTAATTCTGTCTACCATAATTCAACGAAAATAATATTTTCTTTAATACAATACGTATATTTAATCTAATTTTCGTCCAGAAAACTTCTTTCAATTTCCATTAGAACAAAGTCTAATCATATGATGAGAATATTTCACAATATAATATATATTTTTCATTAGTAATATATATATATATGTATATCACGTCTAATTTAATGGAAATATTTCACAATTATATGAAAATTCTCTATCTGTAAGTATAATTTTCTCATTATTTTTTAAGAATGAAAATTTAACAAAAATAAACAAAATTCCAATGCATCGTTCAATCTAAATGGAATAAAATTTATTTCTTAAATTTTATTGCTATTAACATATAGACGTTCGAAAATGTTCTTTTCAGGCTTCATCCAATTCTCATCTTATCGAAAAAAAAAAAAAAAATAGCCATCGAGAGAATCGGGAGAAACCTTTTTCGGAAATATCGGTTCAATTAAAACTGCAATTACGTAAGCTTTCGGGCCCGATAGATCTTTCCATGCTTTCCAATCGACCGTCCACTTCTCCAATACTGTTTCCTAATTCAGAGTGGCTTTGGAGACCTTCGTAATTACTGTCGTTTTAATGATGGTCCATCGTTCACACCGACGACCTAATTCCTGAGTGGTTTTCGACTCTCTCGCTTTCTCTCGTGTCATTCTCTTTTTTTCAATTAATAGGATAATTTACCCTGTTTTCAGATTCACGAACAAAGGGGGGGAGAAGAGGGAGGGAGGTAGATTTTCTTTTAAATCAGTAGACGTTTCGTTGTTCTCGAGGCCCTTGATCAACGATCCTTGAGATTGTTCAATTAGCGCGATAATTAACTTGCCCTCGGCCCATTTTTACGCATCGCCAATACTCGACTCGAAATTTTCGGTCGGAAAAATTATTTCGTGAACGTTTATAGAGATTCGCTTGATATTTTTGCTTTTTTCTTTTTTTCCAATCCTTCAAAATCTATACACGAGGTATTGATTTTAATACCTCGTTCCGGAAGTGGCGGAAATCAATGCATTGTACGATATATATTTTATCCGTATTTTACCTATTTTTTAGATCTAGAATCTAGAGCAACTATGAAAAATATTAACAAATTTTAAATTATTAAAAAATTATAAGATTTGTTAATTGCTACGCATTGGAACGTAACGTGTATGGAATTAATATAAAAATTGAATGTCGTTCCTGAAGGATTAATTTATTATTAAATTTCAATAATAATAATAATAATAATTATTATTATTATTATTATTATTAGAATTCAAGAAATTAAAAGAATACCTCCATCTATTGCACAAATTGCATAATATCTTTCTCAAACATTATATATTTACAACATATATGCTAATATTAAATCCTAAAATTTTCTATCGACGTTAATTATTATCGTAAACGATAGTGATAATTTGTAATTGAAAGATGTTGTTTTATGATGTAAATTCATGATCATCTCCTCTTTACTTACCAAATATCCAATAGTCTTCCTCTCGTAATCAACAATTTCCATTAGAACGTGACAGACAAAAGATCGTAAAATTTCGAGGGATGCTGGAAATTGTCCAGTTACGTCTTCATCATCTTATACTGCGCGAGGGGGATTCCGAATACGAGATAATAAACGTGTCATATTGATATTATCGATAGCTCGATAAAAGATTAATGTTGTTAAAAATATAATAATTATTTATTCCATAGTAATATAGTGTTTTTGTACGTTTTGTAATTGTGAAATGGTGAAATGAAGAGAAATAATAAAATTAATAAACAATGTATTATTCATAGAAGCAAGATTTATAACTTATTTCATCAAAAGAATAAAACAAATAGGATAGAGAGAGAGAGAGAGAGAGAGAGAGAGAGAGAGAGAGAGAGAGAGAGAGAGAGAGAGAGAGAGAGAGAGAGAGAGAGAGAGAGAGAGAGAGAGAGAGAGAGAGAGAGAGAGAGAGAGAGAGAGAGAGAGAGAGAGAGAGAGAGAGAGAGAGAGAGAGAGAGAGAGAGAGAGAGAGAGATCTTCAATGAATTACGAAATTATTACACGATTTATAATTCCTAATCCATCGAATTCATCGAATTTCTAGCAACACGACTTGAATAGAAGCTCGTTAAACTTTAGTAAACGCTTGATAGAAAATGGATATATGCGGGTGTATAATCACCAGTCATTTATCACATTTCAAATTGCTCAAGATTTAAACGAAATCGAGTAAATTTATCACTTGGACATTGGATTTTCTTTGATCATTATATCATCTAAAAGTTGATAAGATTACCAATAATATTATATATCGGTATATTATCCTTTATATAAGATGAATTTATTACACGTTTGATTTAATTGATAATATTTTTGTAAAGATATCATTATAATATTAATTCATTATAATATTAATATAATTATGACATTAATATTTCCTGTATATACATTATTGTACACATTTTGCACACAATATGCATATTCTGCACATTTTGCATATTTCAGCACATTATACTCACACGAATATATGCAACATATCTAATTTATGAATTGATAATATATATATATATTTATTACTTATCAATTTATCAGGGAAAATTTGTACGATTGATTTTTATAAGTCAATTTCTTGATTGATTAAATTTTTCAATGTTTTTTCAATAATCTTTCAAGTTTACTCTTTGATATGGTCATAAAAAAATTAATTATTTTCGAAACCATTTAATTTTAACATTTTTTACTACTATTTTTTTACTATTAATTCAAACGTTTCTCACTACGAATAATAATTCACTAAATTCACTTTATTAACGCTTAAACGTAAAATTTATCAATTCTATTGCACTTAAAACAAATCATTGAAATTCATTTTTATATTTCTTACTATTTTACTATGTTTAAAAGAAAATTTCTTTTATGCTTTATCAATTGATAATAATAGAAGTATTTTTTTAAACCATACGTTCTTTTTATCGAATGAATTTTTTTCGGATTAAATAAATTGGATCACTTTGCCGGTGAATTTTACTTGTAAGTAAAGAGGTGATGATTACCGATCGAACTGTTTTTCTTTCTCGGCTAAGTGGAAGGAAAAGACCGCTCCTTTATTTGCAATTATCGGGTTTGTTGTTTACACTGACGTGTCTAGGATTTCTATTCGGTAAATGGCAGTACAAATGCATTTAAGTTTACCAAGTGATTAGAAATTAGAAGTTGCGATATTAAAATAATAAACGAATCAAAATGAAAATTAATAGAATAGCTCGAATTTTGAAGTATTTACACTGAAATTGAAATTAAAATTTAAGAAGGAGAAATGCAGAGTTAAGAAATTTTTCGATTCACGATAGAAATGAAATAAATAAAATAATCGAATTGAAATCAATGTTGAATCGCATTTTAAAAAGAGACGAATCGAGATGTTTAAATGTCCGGAAAAGAAAAGAAACGAAAGAATTAAGAGGAATACAATCCTCGATAAAATTTTTATCGAAGATTTTCACATTTCTCGATTGAAATTAGTTCTGATAATTGTTCGAATAAGAATGATCCGAGAATCTTTCCTTTTCTTGTCTAAAATCCGAGACAATTTCAGACGATCTCTTCACGCGTAACAATGGAAAAATTTCTTTCTTGAAGTATCTTTTGTGCATCTTTGAAAATCAATCGTTCGTTGTAATATTTATTGTAATATTTTTTCTAAACTATTTTAATAAATTTTTAAAATAAATGGATCGACCGAGTATATAATGATATTACGTGCTATTGATAAAGAAAGGGAGAAGGAAAGAGAAGAAGAAAAGAATCGTCATATATTGCTAATATCTAGCAAGTATCTACAAGATTATCTCTACATACGTCAGATACGTGTGTACGAATAATATAAGTTAAAATCAAATAATTTGTCAAATAATTAGTAGCTGTTGATTCTAGAAATTATATTTCTTCTAATTTTCTTTACGTACATTGTATCGTATGTCTGTATAAAAACTGCAATATTAATATTATTTATTGTTCAAATATGTCTATTTTTAGTTATTTGAAATGTTTTGCAACAATATATTTTTTCGTGATAACGAAGAATCAATATTTTTGAATTGAACTTAGGAAAATTAGAGTTATAACAGTTTATAAAAATATTACGTAATATTTTTTAATATTTAGAATTTTATATAGAAAAATGTTCGCTTTCCATTCTGATTTTTACAAATGTTTCTCTTTTCCACGGGAATATTATTTTATTTCTTTTCGATACACATTTTGCTCCGTATTTGCACGGAAGTTTGAACAAAGTATTTCCTATCGCTTCAAATATTCAACGTGTATTACGAAAGGTTTCGGATCCTTTTTTCACAAATATCACAAGCAAAACGAAGTTGTACGATAAAATTCAATGCACGACAAATTCGTGACGCGTCTTTATATTAGCTGGATGACGAGCTAAGAAAGAAGCGGAGAAATCCATAAGGTTTCCTCATTGATTTTCTTTGTTCGATTCACGTGATATGTTTGGAAGCAAATTTGTTTGGCGAATTTTTATTTTTATTTTATTTTTCCAAAATGATTCGATACAGGACACTTCACTAGACGTCGTTTCGAGATGTTTTTTATTCCCATGTTTACGAATTATTTTAGGTGATGTTACGTGTAATCGATTTCATTATGAGACGTTTTTCATAACGTTTTAAAAAAAACTGTTCTTTGTAGTAAAAAAAAGTTCTTTCATCGTACTCTTCTTTTTAATAGAGACGAACGTTTTCATTTTGCAAAGAAGATTTTCACGATATTTATTAAATAAAATTTTCTATTGTGCACTTCGGCAAATAGGATTTACACGTTTTTTGAATTTAAGAGGTAAGATGTTAAAATTAATTAAAAAAGTAGTTAATATACTACTAATATTTCGAATAATAATTCAACAGAGATACGCGTGATAATTTTTCAGCACAATTTTTCACATTATCTTTGATATCTCTCGTGAATACCTCGTTTAACCACCGCGAATTTCACTTTGATACGTACATACAGCCAATATTTATAATCCGAATCAATTATACAAATAATTGAGGATACGAATATTTGCGAAAAATTATTGGTAACGAGCAATGAGCAAAATTCTTGCATCCCAATCGAATTATTGTAAAATTGAATTGGTAGGAAAAAAAGAAAAAAAAAAAAAAAAAATGGGAATTTCAAGGCGAATCGTAGGCGAAAATGGAGGCAAAAGGAGAATGTGGCGGGGATGAAGGGTGGCGTCCGCGCAAGGGATAGACACCCCTGGTGCTGCCGCCAGGGTGGCGGAAAGCGGGAAACCAGTGTGTTCACAGTTCACTACGGCCTGGCAAGCCGTCCAAATGGACGCAGCCTCTCGTCGCGTTTCGCCGGCCCATCTCGCCATGTAAACATAAAAATCGCCTCTCTTCGTATCGCGTGAACGTTACCCTTCCCGCGTTCTCTACACGACTACTCCTCGAGCCCGTTACTTGGTCAAATCGATCGGATATGACGAGGATAATTACCACACGGGAACATCAGAGGCACGTGTCTCTCTGACAAAAATAACTCTGACGATTCTATTTCTGTTATCCGAATTAGAATTGAAAGATTAGGAAATAACGATAATTTTAAAAATTAATAATTTTATCGATTTATTTTGTTGCAAGCGACAGAGAAGATCGTTCGATCGATCGAAAGACCAATTTGGAGAATTTTTACCAATGATTGTCGGGTTGTTCGATTTATTTTCGAACAGGATCGAACGGGGAGGAAACATGTGGCTGAGTTTAGGTGTTGTTCCATAGTGGAATACTAGTGGAGAACTGTTGCCAATAAGACGGAGTTTAACTCCACTTTCTGTGTAATTCGCTAAATCCTGGCACACGCAAGGGTGCTTTGAGTTGCGTGGCGTGAACGACTTTGGATACTACTTAATTGCTAGTGTTGCTGGTTGTTAGTCAACGTTGCGTTACCAACGTGTATTTCATTGTATTTTATCGGGAGGGAGAGGGGATCTTCGAATGTTTTCCACCGATTTTATTCGCTATTTTAACGGGAAAATATTTGTTCAAAGAAATGTTGAAATCGAAACAAGTGAACAATTGATTAGAATTACATCGAAGTGAACGAATAGCTATGTTTTCAAGAAATAATTTGTAACGGATACTTTAATTAATAAATCAATGTACGTTGTTTATTTTATCTTAATTCTTCGATGTGATTGATTCCGTGTCTTTCATTGGATTAAATTCAAATCGTTGTGTATCAATACACAATTTCTTTAATAACAAAAGAAAAAGATTAAAAAGAACGTGAATTCCTGAGAAAATAAATCTTGTTTACTAACTATTAATTGAAAAGATTAAATTTATTTCGTTAATAAAAAATAATCGATCCAAAGACAATTGATAATTGACAAGAAAAAAAAAAAAGACGAAGATAAATATGATTACGATGTATTAAGAAAAAAAGAAACGTGACAATTTACTTTGTCAAAAGTAATTGAATTAAACACCTTGTGATTAAAATTAACAATCTAAGATTAAATAAATCATCAGAGTTATGATTCCATGCGAGAACATACACGTTCCAGAACAGAAATATCTCTAAAGTCGATCAAAAGTGACTCGAAGATATAATTTTAAAAAGTGTCAGTGATGTATTTTAGAACAACGTGGACGGTACGAGAATCGGTAATGTTGATAGAATGTTGATCGTAAATGGAGAAACGATCGAGAAGTGAAACGAAATAAGAATTTCACGTCCGATGATGTCCGATACATGTCGGGAATCACAGCACCTGTGCAACCTTGAGGTAAATTGTTCACCTTTCTTTCACACACCAAGGATTATTCGATTCTTATCGAATATTTCATTCCTTTAGATATTTTTACTTGTGTCGCGAGACGAGAAATATATATATATATCCTTTTATATATTTAGTATATATAATCACGTTCGTAAATATTGGAATAGTAATTAATTGATTTTTTCGTCTCGATCGTATATGATTTTTTTTTATTCATGCAAATACAAAATGTATTATCCTATAACGATTATTCAATAATTAATATACTATAATTTTATCGAAATTATTTACGTGAATTTTTACAATTATCCAATGGTGTATTAAATTTATTGTATTTTCTACAACATCCTGATATTTATTATATATACTCACAAATATGAGAGGGTGAGCATTCATAGATCGATTAAATGAGTTTTTGCAATCATCGGAACGATATCGGAATCAAATTTTTGAAAATTTCAATCGATTTTTAAACATTGTTGGTGTTACCATCGTAGGTTTACGATGGATTATTTGAAGCACTATGATGCGACGTGTCTTGGACGAAGTTTGAAGAATTATTTATTATTGAATTAGTTGGAAAAGTTGTTATTATTAATAATATAATAATAATAATAATAATAATAATAATAAGGGAATTATGATTTATTTTTAAAGAATAATACAATATTCTTTCTTTACCTTTTATATTTTAATTCATACTGCTTCATCAAATAATTCTTAATAAAAATATAAACATAAACATCGATAAAAATATGAAATAAAAGCTTCAGCATGGAATAATTGAAAATTAAAATACATTCGTATTATTATCCACGTGTTATTAATATAGAATTTATGAGACAGAGTGTTAGTCGGTTCAAGTTTAAAAAAAAATTTATCATTCCACGATATTTCTTTCTTTCTAACCCTTGCCACATTTTTCATTTCAATCGGTATCAATCGTTGATGCGAACCATTTCGCGTCAACCATCTCTTTCTTCTCGTTTCTTTCTCAAGTTCGCCGTAAAGTTCTTTTCATAAAAGTGTCTACATATCGAAAGGGGATAAATAAAATCGGGGAATTAAAGTGAAAAATTGCAAATAACGAAAGAATATTCGAAACGTAGGTGGATCTTAGGAAGAAGATGGAAAGATATAGCTACTGTTCCAAGTTCTTACTTGACAATGCGAAAGAATGAAATCGAGGAAATGGGATAAGGGATAAATTTGTTACGAGCTAGATATCGACGTCTTGGTTTTCTCGATTTACGATCCCTATTTCGTGAAAGAATGAATCGTCTTCTTGTTCCACGCTACGTTATATTCGATATATACTATACTTTCTTGCAGTTAAAAGTAATGGAAAAGTCCCATATTGGATAATAATTTGATAAAATAGTAGAGATTTATGGTGAAATTCTCTTCAAGAATCATGATTCGGAAGTTATGTTTTGTTATTGTCACGCGATGAAATTTGTTTAAAAGTTTAATAATTTATTTAGCAATTTTTGTTTTCATATATTATTTCGATATATTTATAACTTTTAACTTTTCGTACAACAATATAGTAATCGTTGTAGAATATTATTTTATAAAATTGAACGAACGTTGGATTATAATTTTTTTTTTTAACATTACAAAAATTTAAAATTCAGAGATTCTAAATTTCTAATTTAGAATTTTAAAAAATTAATACCAATATTCCAAAATTATTTCATACAATATGTAAGGCATTTATATTTATATTTTGCGCGAAACTATCGCATAGATACGGTTTATTTCAACAATATTATATTTTTCGTCAATACTTTTTCCATCTGCAAAAAAAAAACGAATATTTCCACGCGAAAAAATATTGACAAAGCCCACACATCTACTGTGAAAAAAAGAATAAAACATCAGGCCAGTTTATATGTATTTTCGAGTGCTTGTTAAAAAACTCAGGCGATTCGTTAAAAATAATTTTTACGAAATTGAAATTACGTTGTTAACAAATTTTTTTGATTTTAAAAAATAATAATAATGATCGATTAAATTGAAGTTTAATTTTCTATTTTTTTCCTTTGATTAATTTTCAATATTATCAGTTGAAAAATAACTGGTGGAACGTATTATACTGCTTTTAAAGCCATCTACATCCTTTATATGTAATGTTCTTTCACGCTTCTTCGCGTCTTACAAAAGAATTAATTAGAAAGAAAAAAGAAAGAATACCGAAATGAAAAGATTTAGAGATTTTAATTTTAGATTATAATTAATTAATTTATCATTATTTATTATACGCTATATTTATATATTTATATTTTATAATTACATTTTATTCCATCACGTATAGAAGTGAACACGATCTTTTATTTCAAATTCATTTCTTTAATTCACAATTTGAAAACGGAGCGTCATCTGCAATTCCACGATTTATCGCTTGAAACAAACCACACGTTGTTCTCATTCCTATACACGAATCTTCTAATTGCTGTACCAGGTGCAACGGGGACACAATCTTAATGAAAATTTACCTCGAGCTTTTCTAACATTTTTTTCATTAAGGGAAGGTTTCAACTTTTGTTTAGATTTAATACTTGTTTACATCGCTATTTCATTATTTTAATCACTTGGTAGCTCGTTAAACTTTAATATTTATAAATAAATATTAAATAAAATAGCAAAATATTTTTTCATTTTCATTAAATAATGTACGATTTAATATTTTATGCGAATGTCTGAGAATGCCTTCATTTTTTAAAAATTTATAACAATTTTCCATATTATTTATTCGTTTAGCAATCAAAACGAATTCAAGCGTTAAAAATTACTTTCCGATTTCTGATAGAAAGTGTATCATCGGTATTTCAAATTAATGAGAAAGGCCATTTACCCCTGAACGTTCAATATTGGTAACAATACAAATCCAACTTGATGTGCCAAATGTCAATAAACTTGGGATATTTCTGGGTTTACAATTTCATCTAATTGATTTCGGAAGCACATCTTGGTGCTTGAGAATATAACTGAGATGTCTAAAGAGAAGAGATCGTTATTAATTCATCTTACATTAGGTCAATGTCCAAAGTTAAACGTTATAAAATTCGATATATTCATAATTATTCAAAACTATTGTCCAAAATTATGATTATTATTTTCAAATGGTTCACATGAAATATATTTATCTATCACTAAGTATTATTATTTTGTTTGAAAAAAGACATTAAATATAAATATTTCGATGAATAAAATTCTAAAAGCACACGAAACATTTTGCATTCTTCAAATCTTCAGCGTAAATAAAGTATTGAAAAATTATATTATTTTCGCATTCTTCGTATTCTTAGCGAAAAATTCGTGATATATATCCATCGCTTAGCATTAAAACGAAATATACGAATAATTTTCAATCGTGATTAATGCCCGAATAAATATGATGACGTGAATATGCGATGGCTGGGATGATTTCTAATACTTTTATCTTAAAATTGTATTTTTATCGTTGAATAGTTTGTTAGTTTTATTTGAATAGGTTAGTTTTGTTTGAAAAAAAAAAAAAAAAGGAAAAAAATTGAAAGGGAAAGTGAAAAATGGATGAGTTTAATTGACCGTTGGAACCGATCGATCAATTACCGATGGGAAATTGAAATATCGAGGAAAATAGTTGGCGTCAATTATTTTGTAATGGGTATTTAATCGAGAGAAAAAACGAAAGTGTTGTTTTTACGAAATGAATTGACCGTTGATGTCGTTAATCGAGGGAAAAAAGTGAAAATAAATGGACGAAGAATCTTTGAGTTTGTTCAATTGAAAACACATATAGATGTTGATTTTTTAATCTCGTTAAATTGACGAAAAAATGAAGAGATTGGTCAATTGGATTAATCAAAATAAATTGAAAGTTCAATTAATAATATATAAATATGATCGATAAATAATTCAATCGCATAATTAATTTAATATTTATTCGGTACATTGGAGAGAGGTACATTATTTCAAATTGATAAAAAAATTAACCGTGTATAATAAAATTAAAACGTTTCAAGAAATAAGAGAAACATAACAGTATTAAACAATTCTTAAAATCGTGAAAAAATATTTTATCGTAATTAAAAATCTGATATCAGATTCACGATCAATACCCGTTACCGATGTGAATGTAATATTATATAAATCTTATTGTGAATAGCCGCAATAAATATTTGCATTTAAAGGATTATTGCTGCGACTTTGCATTTCAAAGCACGACAGCAATACTTTTGCAATTAAAATACGATTAAAATTGTTGTAGCGGACGGATGATTAATCGAATAAAAGGCTTGTTAAAATATAGCTTCTTGTTTCATTTCTCCACTTTCTCCACGGAAATCCTACGGAATGGGATACATTTTAATTTCCCAGAAGATTCGATGTTTGTGCGATAACGTTATTTTCGTCTTTGACGGTAGAAAAATATGATTTTTAGAAGCAATTCTCGTTTGACGATTAGAAATAAATTCTCCACTGCATTTTCATATATTTTTCTCGTTTCGACCTCACTCGAGTAAGAATAATATTTATTAACAATAATAAATCTTAAATATTTGAAACGAACATGGCCGTAGTAATTTTTTAAAAGCAATTTCAATGGTAGTTTAACGAACCGTGGTTCAACAATATTTGCCGTACGATGCAATCCTTCAGAAATTGGTGATCTTTCGATCAACCGTTGCTGCTTATTTATATATTTTGTCAAGGTATCGTTCCAGCCAATTCTCTCGTAATCCCGTTCCATTCGAAATTTAATTTTCTCCGTGATAGAGAAGCACGGATGAATTCTGCGAAACGAACCGAATGTGCACGAATTCAACAATACGATGATTTTAAATCATGTACGACTATCTGTCCAATTCCCAAACGATCGATACGTGGAATCATTTTTTTTTTTTTACCGTTTAAAATATAAAAATATTGGTTTATTTTGAGAATGAAAATACATATATATATATATCATTTATTTATAATGTTATTTCAATTCAATCTTCTATTGTTTGTGAAGTGTCGTATTAATAATAATTAAAATCAGTTGCAACGAAACAAATTGTTGTTAAAACAAATAAAAAAATATCAACATCGAAGAGAATGGAATAAAGTAAAATAAAACCATACCTTTTAGTTTTATTAATTAAAATTACGATTCGAAAATTTAAATCTTTAATAACAAAGGATATTTTTCTTAAGTAACGATATAAACGCAAGGATATATCGCATAGATAGTAGAGGATTAAAAATCGTTTCATCGATTCAATTTCGATCTTCTGTCTTTTCCAATTCCAGGCTTTTACCATGTTCGAAAATCGGAGGGAGGGAGAAGAAACTTCGAGCTATCATACATCGGATCAAAATTCATCCGTGTAACGTACCTTCTGGAACGTCTCCAACGAATCGTCGTCTCGAGAATCTTGGTTAAGCTTCGAATCCGTACAAACCAACTCCTTCCCTCTTCCTCCGACCAATCCCATTTCGCTTTTCAACTCGCATTATCCCGGCAAAGTGTTTGACTGGAAACCATCAAACTGTGGAATGGAGCTTCTATCAACATCTAACCCGCATAAACCTTTCGATATCCCCCGTTAACAAACTAAACCAAACTTCATTTCCGTTCTTCAATGGCCTGCCAGGATCTCTCTCGCAGCCTCGTCGTCGGGGTCGTCCAAGAAGCGGAACAGAGAGCGGAGCGGTGGTGGTTCCGTTCTCGGTAACGTCGAAATCTCATCAAAAAAAAAAAAAAAAAAAAAAAAAACGAAAACAAAACGAAAAGATCGAAAAGAGTGTGGAAAAATGGGATTAATCGAACGACATCGCAGCAAACACTCGATGCTGTTACATCGATGATAATAATAATAAGATAGAGAGAGAGGGAGAGAGAGAAAAGATGGAAGCGAACGAAACGACGGAAGATGGATGGAAGATGGGGAATACGAGCGATTTGCCCGATCTTTCGAATGTTTTCGTGGATACCGGTCAATCGAATCGTTCCTCCAACTTGTACGACCACGAGGAGAGCAACGAATTGGAGCGGGTTATTCTTTTAACGGTGAAAGCGACCGTGATGGGTTTCATCATTCTCTGCGCCCTGTTCGGCAATCTATTGGTGATCGTGTCGGTGATGAGGCACAGGAAGCTTCGTGTAATTACCAATTACTTCGTAGTCTCGTTAGCGCTGGCGGATATGTTGGTCGCCATTTTCGCAATGACGTTCAACGCGTCGGTCGAACTCTCTGGAAGATGGTTGTTCGGCTATTTTATGTGCGACGTGTGGAATTCGTTGGACGTGTTTTTCAGCACCGTTTCCATACTTCATCTCTGTTGCATCAGCGTGGATCGTTATTACGCGATCGTACAACCGTTGGACTATCCGTTGATCATGACCAATCTTCGGCTGAGCACCATGCTCAGCGTGGTTTGGTGCTCGCCAACGGTTATCAGCTTCCTGCCGATATTCGCCGGATGGTACACCACCGGGAAACACCTCGAGTACAGAAGAAATTATCCGGACGTGTGCGTGTTCCAAGTGAACAAACCTTATGCCGTGATCAGCTCCAGTGTCAGTTTCTGGCTGCCAGGGATCATCATGATCGCCATGTATTACAAGATTTATAAGGAGGCCGATCGTCAAGAGCGGATGTTGTATCGGTGAGTTGATTTTTAATATCAATTGATCAATAATATCGTATACCGTCGAGACGTGTAAATCGTAACAGGGATCGATACATTTTCGTCGATAGCTACGTTTGTTTTTTGTTTTAGTTCCGTTTAACTCGCTTTTTCTCTTCGACGATATCGGATCTAAAATGTAATTATTCAGATAATTTTCTAGATAGAAAAATAGATATTTATTTTTGCGTTACGATAGAATTTATAGAACAATAGAATTTCGAGTAAATTTCCAATATATCGTCACGTTTTATTGATCGATCGAAAACATGTTAATCAAGACGATTCTATGATGTAATAAAATTCAACCGATTACGAATAATCCGACGTATCGACTTTTTTGCACTCGTTGGGGATGTTTGTCGATTCAATCGATATTCGTACGTGCATTTGATCCTTTTCGATTCTTCGATATTTACCAGAATCGAGTGACTAGATTTAATAGACGAATCTATTTGTGGATTAAATGATATTAAAATAGGTCATCCTATGCGCAAACGCTTCGAGTATGCGCAATATATCAAAAATTGAGAAAAATTGAGAAAAGCTTCCGGCATGTGAAACTTGTTTCATCGCTCAACTATTTTATAGATAACTTTGTCATCTTCTCTGTGTGATTCCCTTTCCCTTTTTTCTCCTAAAGTATCGTACGACGATTCAAGAATTGAAAGCGAGCTTATGTGAAACTATACTTATATTTTGATTCGAAGAATCAAATAGTAGATATATTTTAGAAAAATTTGTACAGACTCTCGTTTTCGTCTATACAGCTAGATAATAACAATTTTTATCCGATATAAAATCATTTTCTTCCGCGAGATTTTAAAGAATCGACTATAAAATTTTTCAAATTTTCTTTTTTTTTTTTTTTGAATCGAATCGTTCAATCGAGACAATTGTTTCCCCGATCCTTGACGACACTTTCTGCTCGGTGACGTCAAAAATATATCGGAAATGTAGATTCCTTTCACTCCTCGACCGGAAATTGAATGCGTCGAAGCGAAAACCTAAAATACCAGTTGCTCGGCTCAGCGTGAGAAATTAATACCCGAGTTGAGAACGTTTACACGTCTTTCAGGAATTCAAGAAAATTGTCTTCGTTCGTCTTGGATCTTGAGTTGCGAGAGTATTGTTTTATCAATTCATTGGATATATTGTACGCCTTTCAAAAGTATTGATCGTTGAATCTGAGATACGAGAGTATTGTTTTATCAATTCTACGAATCGAAAATGCTGCATCGACGTTGCATATTATCGATGAATTTTTAATACGTGAAAAATAATATAAATTTTAATTTGCGAAAAATATCGAAGATGCGGATTTTCGCACGTACAAACAAACGTCTTTCTTTGTTCATTCGATAGCAGCCATATCGAGAATACGTATTTCTATTTAAAATTGTATTATTTTCTACCATTAGAACGTATCTGACGTAACGATACGTTACGTTCTTAAATTTTTATCTCCTTAAACGAATAAAAAAGAATTTACATGATACGTTTTATAGTGAACATTTTTAATATTTTTTAATTTCTTATTTAAACTGAGAATATTATAGTATATTTATTTTAATATAGTTACATTAACATAATAAATGATAAAAATTAAAAGCTTATATATATATATATATATGAAAGGAAAATGACAAATTATTCAAGATATTTTAAAATCTTATTTAATTTCAATTTTCAAATCTACAGGATAAGGCAGAAGCAATTTTACTCCGATTAAAAATTATTTCTAACCATAGACCTCTATCTTTTTTTTTCCATCTTCGTAATAGAGAAGCTCGTTCGCGTGTAATACGGTCTGTGCTTGTGCGAGAAAACGACTCCACCATCGAGATGCGAAACAACTAAAAAGCAAAAATCGTAATTAGCTACGAGAACCGAGTAATTACCTGGACGTTCACTTTACGAAACGTTTGTGCATTCAGTCGGCATCGTTACAACAATTTCCATTTTCTCGGTCGAAGTTGAGTAAAAAGAGAGAAAAGAAAGAAAAAAAAAAAGAAAAGGAAAGAGAAAGAAAACAGAAGAAAAGCTTATGAATTTTCTCCAGGTTTCGTTGATCGATAATTTTTTTCCTGATTGGTTAAATGAACGAGAATTAATAATACTACATAACTACGCATTCTTAAATAATCAAATTAGAAGATCCATCCTCGTTTCTTCGTTTCCATTATTCGAGCGAAATGGAAGAGGAAAGGTTAGATTAATGAATTTGTTTTTTCCAAAGAAAAAAAAAAAATCTAATGGAAATTTAATTAAAATCAGATGTCAGTAGTGAGAAAACTTTTATCGTGAGAGATGTTATCTTTTGACATAACATAAATTGATTTGATCGTATATTTTTAGATTAAATTAGAATTCTATTTTTATTTAATTAGAAGGAAATAAGAACAAATAAGATTGGAATAAAGTAATGGGATTAAAAATTTTGCAAAGTGGGAATTTTTTTCGGAAAATAATTTTCCCAAAAGAGAAACATTTAGAAACACTTATCTTATCGCAGTTTCTTAAAAATTTAATGAAAACTATTAAACGTTTAAATGTTTAATTCAAACGAAATTTAAAACAAAAAAAAAAAATTTTTTTAAGTATTCTCTATCTAAAGAGATCTAAAGAAATCCAAAAATATGAATTTCAAAGAAACAAATTTGCAAATATATTAAAAAAAAGCAAATCATTGCAAATCCTTTATTTCATTTATCATCGATTTCTCGTACTGAATAATTACTACCCATCGTGTCTTTAGGCCTCTCTTTCTAGATTTTTGTCAAGGATCCTTTTATTACAAAGATTCATGTCCCATCGTAATCGTCCCATCAACCAACCCACCCATCACCACTCTCGCACGAAAGATGAGATGGAGAAATTTGAGCTTGCAAATGGAAAGGATGTCTTTCATGACGAAGGGGGCGAGGATTGGTCGTGATTATGAATCGATCCTAGAATTCTACCGGTTGAAGGGAAAAATATCTTTTGCTCGGTTTCTCGGATCGTATAACCGTGTTTCCAAATAAACATAGCACTCACGACAATAATTTTCATCTCGACAATGTTTGAATTTCTATCTTCGAAAAGATCGACGGTGAAAAATAAAATTTTACTTTCTCTTGTGTGACGCATTCGTGAAAATTCTATCATTCTTTTTGACATATGCATATTCGATAAGAAGAAGAAGAAGAAGAAGAAGAAGAAGAAGAAAACAATAATTGCACTTTTATGAAGTATAAAATTCAGCTCTTAATTCTAGAAATTATTTTATTATATTATATGTTATCCCTTTGATATGATCTATTCCCGAAAAAAATATCACAAAATGTCTTTAAAAAGGAGAGTGAATTCGAAATAAATTCAAAAGAGATGTTCAAATTTCCTTGAAAAGATAATCGAATTATTGGAAAAATCCACATACTTTGCGGATTTTCCACTTTTTAAGGGTGCTTAAAAATTTGTGGCTCAGCAGTTTTCGAATCTTGTATGGTATGGAGGAATTAAACAAGAGTGCTCTTTTATATCGTGGCGAACGAAGTTGCACGCGATCAAGTTTTTAAAAGGCCACGATGGTCATCGATTCACAGGCGTCCTCGGTCTTCGAGGATCATGCATGAACGTGTTATTCCATCATACGACCAGCCCTTCAATTTATATCGCAGGAAACATCCCAATTTTGAACAATCTTCCTATGATTATATTCATAACTTGTTATAAAATAATATACCCCAATTTCTAAAAAATTTCCAAATGCCGTTTCTTTTAGTTTACACAAAAATTCTCAGCCTCTTTGAGAGAGCTAACTTTATACGAATTATGCAACACGTTCTCTAAAACATTCTCACTCTATTATCACAACGTCAAATATTTCCCTTCCAAATTTGAATAATTTCTCGCTCTATTATACCACAACCTTCAAATTTAAAAAGCACCCCATCCCTCTTACTTATCCGCTATCTTATTCATCCATCCTCCGAATAATCATAATCCCTTTAAAAACTTTGGTAACAAAATCCCCATCCCCACTCATCACTCCTACCCCGGTGATAAAAGTCATCCGCAACGCAGATTTTCCAAGACAATGAATCGGAAGAAAAGGGGAGAACAGGATAGGACAGGACATTTTCTCCACTCCATTTTTCATGGACGGAAAAAGGCTGTTCGTTCGCGACCTCGCAGGCAAGAGGATGGTCGGGCAGATATCGATACAGAAGTCAGTGGGTAAGTGGCTTTAAAAGAGAGAGCACGCTTTAAATTCCGTTCGAGCGCATTGTCCCGCGCCATTTTTTGGGGCCATCGTGAAATCCATCGCATCGTTGAATAATAAACACCGGCAGAAATGGCCGCTCGCGAATCCATTATGCCTTCTATTCGTTAGAGGCTTCGTCCTTGAGGCCTCCCCTCCTTGCTTTCTTTCCCACTTCGATTCGATCCTCTTCTTTCTTCGTGTCGTCCAAATGTCGCTGCGCGCCTCGGAAAAAATATCGGAGGCGTCGTTGTTTTCGCCTTCGTCATTCTCTCAATGGCAACTCTGATAAAAGGGGAAAAAGTAAGGAGGAGAATTCGCGAAACGTTTCCTGGTTTTTTTTTTTTTTTTTTTTTCTTTTACGTCAAAGTTAAGGCGTTAACGAGATCTCTACGCTTCCACTCCAATACGTTTTCCAATCTAATTTTAGCGTAATCTTAGTGGCAAGGGGAAAAAAAGGATTGTTTGGAAATTGTTTAGATCAACCGAAAGAGATAATTACGACTAGATTATTACTAGATAGATAGAGAACAAGTCAGACAAGTAGAACGAATTTGTACGTTACGAAGTACTCAAATAGAATAATAACACAACCACGAGCAAAACAAATAAAATAACACGACCATAGTTAAACGAATAAAACATGCGTGGATAAGGTAATCGTAAATCGAAATAAATTAATTACGTTAAGACAGCCACTGATCGGACAAAATGAAACGAAATAACAAATGGTTAAACGAATAAGACTAATATCATTATGATTGAGCGAATAGATTGGGACAATCATGGTCGAGCAAGTGGAATAACACCAGTTATGATCAGACCATCGCCATTATATCGTTAATCCGTTATTATGTTATCGTTAAATATCTGATTATTCGCAGATATTCCGTTGAAGATAAAAGAAGAGAAATAACGCGGATAGAATAACCAGAAGAAACCGGTCGCAGAAAGCTCATGAAAAAAAAAAAAAAAGAAAAGAAAAGAGAAGAGAAGAAAAAAAACATATATATTCAGATCGAGGGATCGATGTAGGACAATGGAAAAACACTTATCGCGAGAAGCAGAGGCATTTCTTTCATTTTTCACGTTGATTCCAGAATCCTATCCATATTTAAGAACACACATCTCCCTCCCGATGTTTCGGAATGCTTTTAAGCGACTGTGACGCGTTCTCGGGCTTAACACGTTGGATTTATACCTTTGAATCTCTGCCTCCCACCATTACAGATGCCCGATCTATTTTCCAACCTTTCAAAAGTGAACCGCGCGTCCTTCTATCTTTGCGAGAGTTCGAAGCAACGCCGATTCTCTTTTCCTTCTGATCCCTTTGTCCCCGACAGTTAATTCTCCCTGGTCCTCCTTGGTGTTTTTTATTCAAACAAGTGTTTTTACTTGCTATTTGCGTTGGAAAGTGTGATGAACGGGTTTCCTTGAAACCCGTCCCCTTTGTTAACCACAAACTTTTGTAAATGGCGGTATTTTCCGCCGTTTGAAAGCTTTGTAACGACAAGTCAATTGTATCGACAAGTGTTTTTCTACCGTATGAAATATTAAGATTAAGGAAAATCGTAGTTTTGGCACCAGGAGAAAAGAAATATTTATTCTCTGAATTTTTCCTCTTCTTTTATATAATAATACGATGTATACGATGTATCGTTACGAATAAAAGAAAGAGATAATACATCATCTCGTTGTATACGATTATTTATAAGTTTATCTTTAGAGAATTAGATTTTATTTATTCTTGAAATTGGTCGCTCTACTCGATCTATTTTATTCGGATCGAATTATATTTATTAACGAGATAATTGACCTATTTCATACGTGCAACGATAGAATTAACTACTTGGATTGTTAAATACGATTAGTAATGCTGTCACTTCAAACAGCATTCCATCAAATCCAGCAAACTAATTACTCTATCCAGGACATTATTAAGCGAATCACGTTCCTGCTATACCACGTTTATTGAAATCATGCTTCATTTCTAGATACACAATTTGTTTCATTGATCGTACGTGTTTAAATTTTGTTTGAATCCCGATTAAACACAGGATTTCTCTTTTCCAATTATTACTGTGAATGATTTATTATTTAATCAAACGTTTCTTGATATCATTTTAAAATATTGATAATCCCGAATATAATCGAAAATAAAAATTGATGGATTAAATAATAACGAGGGAAATTTTATTCAAAAAATAATTACGAACAATCAGTTTTATAATCGTTATTGCGAATTATTATTCTCTCTTCGAAATAATATATCGTTCAAATTATATCGTGAAAATTCAGATGTAGATTGGATTGATTGGATTGATTTCGGATCCATGAGAATAATGTTTAAAAAATTGTTAATTAAAACGTATGAAAGAAGATAGGAATTTGAAACAGAGTGCTCAAGTAAATCGTGTAAACGTGTAAAAAATACTCAAATACCAACGTGAAAACGAATGGATATCTTTTTTAAATGTCGAAAGAACGAGCGAGAGACAGAGAAAAATAGCACAAAAAAAAAAAAATAAGCAAATAAATAAATTCGTGAAAAGATATAGGGCGCGAGAAAAAGACGCATGAGGTAGTCTCGAAGGAATTTTTGTCGGAAAAAAAAAAAATATTCACGAACGAGGCAAAAGTCCGTTTTTTTTTTATGAGTTTAACGAACGCTATTTTTATCCTTTCTCTTCTTGTGTCTCTAAATCACGTTCATGTGGGATTTAATAAAAATAATCCCTACGTTATCGTTTCATTTACGTAAAAAAGAATTATAGAATTTAACGTAGAACAATAATGAAAAAAATTAGTAAAAAATTCAATTCAATACAAAAAGAAAATAAAGATTATCGAAAGTTTTTTCATATAAAAGTCCATCGTAAAAATTTATTCTCTAAAACAGGAAATCCATAAAGATCCATCCTTCGTCTGTATTATACACGAATTAATCGGAGACAAAATGGCAAACAGGAGGATGGATATTCATGCGTGGCCGAAACGTGTACGTGACTTCTAAATCCTTGCAAATCCGAGATACCGGAGAAGACTAAAATGAAAGTTAGCAGGGATACTAGTGGATTCGAGACCACGAGAATTTCGTTGAATGCAAGTGCCCTCGGCGTATTTACAATTGTTCTATCGCGGTCCAATGAACGAACGCGACGAAGAAAATCCTCTGGATGTGATCTGCCCGCATAAAACATCGCCTCTCGTACTTGCTTCGGTTTCATATGGATGAGAGAGGGAGGCTTCGGATCGTTTCATGCTTTTCTCTCGGATTTTTGACGAGAAGAACCGAGTTTGGACGAGAACGATGCCGATATATAGGCATCTGGAACGAAGTCAAGAAAACTTCATCTCGAAGACTTCGTTTCCAAAGGATTAAAAGATTTAGGGATAAAGATTTTGTTCGAAAAAAGTACACGCGTTGAATGCTAAAATCTGCTACCACGTTTTTGGAAAACGATAAATAATACGATAACACGGATATTTTAGAAAAATTATTCAAATATATATGAATGGATCAAAAATTAACGTCGGTCGATCGATCGAATCTTGCCTGCCTCCTTATCTATTCTATTTTAATCTAAATATATCTCACACTTTTAATACTATCATTTTTTCAAGTAGTACGACGAATATTTTCCTTCGTATTTTCTTGTACGGAAATTACACAAGATTTTTCTCGCTTATTGGAAAGTTGGTAGCCAGTGTAAAACTGCAAGGAAAACAATGGGCTATAGAACTGGAGTAAAAAAAACTGTACTCAAATCCGGGGCGCATTTTCGTTCGATGCCGAGGGAAAGAGCAATTTTCCACCCCTGTACCCATAGTTGACACGCTACAAATTTCCCTTTGAGATTGAAAGCTACGGAAACTTTAGTTTTCGAAGCTCGAACCGGCGAATTTTTTCAGATTTACGCCAATAAAATTGAATTATCGCGATTAAATAAATAACCGTACACGATTATATCATGTTACTTTTTCATATAAATCGTATATGCATATCACAAAAGCGATACAACTCCTTCTCTGTGATGAAAAAGAGATTTAATTTCTATCGATTCAAACATATTGATTAAAAATTTCGATATTTTTACAAGATATATATATATGCAGCATATGTAAATTTATTATAAAAATAATTTTCTCGTTTTGTTTATAAATGAAAAGCAAAATACCAATGTTTTGATCTAAATGTTTATTATACTCTATATATTTCATTTATTTGTATCATTTTCATTCATTTAATTATGCGATGTTGTTTACTGAATATAATAAATTTTCAATCGATCGTGTGAATATCTTATAAATATAAATTATAAATTTTCTACAAATAAGAGAACAACAAAATTTTACGTTAAATTTTGCTCAATTTTTCAAGAATTAACGCGCACCATCATTTTCATAACGAACCATCCACGTAAAACGTAATTGATAAACTCGACAAAATTGTTGGAATAATGCTCGCCATAAATTTAAAATCACTCAAGATGTTTTCATGCATCCAATCCATAAATTGCAAAAAAAGTTAACTCGCGATTCCATTATCCGATTTCGTTAATTAAATTTAACGATAAAAAAGATATGTTAGCCTGTATTTACACGATCCACGAATAAACGCTTGATTCAATGACTGGACGAAAATTCAATTTTCTCGAAAACCGTGTATTATTTCCTTAGTAATGTCACGAATAATGTCGAGAGTGCGTATACAAGTCTTTTCTATCAATTCGATTCGATGGAATCCCAGGAAGGAAAAAGAAAGGTGAATTTTATAAATTATGGTGATCCGAGACGGTAGAGAAGAAGATGGTCGTTGGAAACTTTGGCATCGATCTCAGGTGAGAAGGAAAACTAGGTGATCGGTTCACCTTGGAAAGTTTCCCCTTTATATTAAAAACAGGAGCAAGTATCAGATCGCGAGAAATCCAATTTTTATATGTAATTTCCCATCCAATTTTGAATAAATAACAATTTAAAAGTTTGAAAAAATATTATATATGAGAGAGTATTAAGAGCAGAAGATGAAATTTTAAAATAAAGTTTGAAATCACATCTTTTCTTTTCTTCTCATACCATATTTTATTGATATTCTTCTGTGATTATTCTTGAAATATCAATCGTGCTATAGATATCAATTGTAATTCCATTATTGCTATTAATTTTTCACGAAAGAATTTTTTAAATAATTCTAATATGATTCCAACTTTCTTTAAATTGTTCGATTCGATCATTTTACTCTCACACTATACTTTTTCATATTTTCATTAATTCTTTTCTTTTTATCCATAACAACCACATTGCACATTCTTCAGTTTCACGAATATATTTATACACGCCTTAAATCGCGAATACAAATTTTGGGGGTGAATTAGCGAGGGACTCGAAAGTTAAACTACAAAAGTAGACGCACATCATCAATTTTCACTATTTCCGTATTTTCCCGATAAAAAAAAGTCCACTCTTTTTTCATATATTCAATAGAAATTTACGCGAAAATGGGAGAACGTAATTGGGATTAGATCCTGAAATTTGCAGATCCTTGTATGCAAATGGATTCGCCATATTGAATGAAGGTTCGCCTATTGTTCCAATTCTTTTTCTATTTATCGTCTTTCGATAATTTATTGTTTTTACCAAAAATTTAAATGCAATCAAAATCGAAACACCGAAGTTTCGAAGAGAAAAAGATTTTCAAAATCTATCTTCTGAAACAAGTTATGTATCATTTAACGAATAATAATAATTAAATCGATTCAAGATCAAGGTAAAAAATATTTCTAATTATTTCTTGGTCGGGGAGAAAAAGATATAAAGGGAAATAGAAAAAAAGTATGGAAGTTATGGCATAATAATGTTTTCCGGAGGAAATAAAATGAATGGAAGACCATGAAAAGTTTTCGCTCGAGTGGTGCCATTCGTGGAATATTTTTATTTGAATGTTAATACATGTTGTGCACCGGCTAATGTAAATTTCCAACTTTTGCTGGGAATTTAATTCCAGTTTGATATAAATAGGATTCGAAGATCAGTAATGTTCATGTACCAATTTACATCAACGGTGAAGGATTAACCACATGAACAAACGTAATTTCATTATTTGAATAATCAAATGACGAAGCGTAGGATGAAGGAAAGCTTAATAATCGATATTCAGACTCATAATCAATTATTGTAATTTAACACGATGGACGTATTCTATCCATGTGACGAAATATCTGAAATCTTCTTGTGGCTAAATACTTCTCGTCTAAACTCTTTCCCTATTTTAATCAAATTTCTTAATTTGCGTCACATAATAATCACAAAATAACGAAAACTTATCTCTTAATCAATTAAGATTAATACAAAAATATTCGACGTACACGTAGTAACTTTTGATTTTATTAATTTTTTACTAATAAAATTTTAATCTCCTAATCTCCTAAATGTAATATCGATAAATAATAAATTTATTTAAAATTAAAAATTTATTCATACGTTAAGTTATTAAAAATTATTATTTTTCATGAAATTTTAATGAAATAATAGTTTCAATTATATTTGCAATCATAAAGTATTTTTTTATTAAAAAAAATTTCGATTATAGCAATAAAAGTTGGTTTACGCTTGGCAATAAGGGAACGCGGTATCGAATTTGCTGATCAAACTGGCCAAACGAAAGCTAATGGAGCTTTTGATCGCGACCCATAATAGATACCGCTATTTAGCCCATCGTTTCAAGTTTAAAACAGTATATAATGTAGTATGTATTTTAACTACAAAACATTTAACTATATATATATATAATATTCACTGATAATAATGAGTTGAAATTTTAAATTTATTATTTTTCGTTGGAAAATTCAAATCTTACGATTTGGAAGAATTTCAAAAGTTAAACGTATATCTCAAAGAATTTACGTGTATCGTCCACTTGGAAGAAAACAATGTTACGTACTAACAAATGGATGTTAACCAAAGCGTAATCTAATAACCGAATCTAGTTTTTCAACTAGATAATAGAGCTCAATGCTCGAACTACTCTTAAAGACCTTGTTTCGTCCTATTCTACTCATCTAACCAACCAACTGTGTTCTGATTGTCTGCTCAGTAACAGTTCCGTTCTACTTGTGCAAATGATTATTGTCGATTAAATAACTCGATGATTGTGATGATGATATTCGTATCAGAAATTAAATTTCTTGTCTTTTCAATCTTCAATTATAATAGAAATTTTAATATATGCGTATTAATCCATCTTGAAAAGATGGAGCATCCTACATTCAAAGAATTAATTAAAACAATTAATTGAATACTCGATTTATTTTATCTCTCTCCCCAAAATATTGTGAATACGATATTCAGACCCTCTACTTTATAATATATATATATATATTGTTATATTAAAATAGAAGAAAATAAAGATAAAAGGAATAAAGAAGAAACGATAGCAAAATAATGAATGAAAACACAAGAAATAAATCACCGATCCACTCAAGAAGAATGTTCGAGCGGAAAATCGGAATTCTCGCAAGAAAATCGAGTAACAATTTAAATTTCGATCGGTCGATGTCATCCTGTTTGACCCTCGTTTATCGTCGTGGTGGGAAGAGAAGGGAATGGAATATCGGTGAGACTCATCTGCGACCTCATTGCCGATATGCAAGAAAAATGAGGTCGTTTCCGGATGCTTTGGATACGTAAGCCGATCTATGTTTCAGGGATGAACAAGAATTTTAATATTCCAACCGAATAAATCGCTCGCCTCGTGCGTAATAATAATCGAGAATACGTAATTATACTGATCGTTCGGCCAAGAATGATCTTAGAATCGAATCAATCGAATATTTTGAAACATAATAGGTTTATATTTGAATTTTGAATTTTTTTGGAATAATATAATATTAATATTGTTAATTAGATATTATATTAATTATTGACATTTCCATAAACTATAAATTGCTTTTATCATCTTTTCAAATTGTTATACACGACAATAATGTACATATGATAATTAATTAATTATTATCTATTGAAACATTCGAACAATACAAAAAACTTGACGAATGAATGAATAATTTGATTTCGATAATCAAAGGATTGAATAAAATTTCTCGAAGAATATATTAATCCAATTAATTGAATAATTAAATATACAATATCATGGAAACTTGAAAAACTCATTATATAGTTTAATTAATCGTGTTTCCTCGTGCCTTTTAATTATCCGAATCTATTAGATCGTGATTGTCCACAGAGAGAATTAATTCCTTTGAGTAATAAATACGTTTATTATTAGCGCCTAATTATCCCTATGGAAATCGAGATCGGATTCTCTCCTTTTGGGATAAATAAACGTCCGCCAAACAAGCTCGGAGCCGAGTAAGGAAAACAAGAATCGTGGTCTGACACGCCATTAAGCGAAACCTCAAACCTTATGGATCTTTTTATAGGTGCCCCTTGGGATCGAATGTACCCCTTTTTTCCCCTCTCTCTTTGAGACGCTTTCATTCCATGAAAGGGAACGAAGAGAAATCGTCTCATGGAAAGGCTAGAAATAAAAAGGAAACAAGAAAAACGAATTAGAAAAATGAAAGAATTAAATGGAAGGGAAGATTCGTTTTTCTTTTCTTTTTAATTTTTAACATTAGAGAGATGGATACAATCGAAGGAAGAAAATTCTTGCAGAATCTCAAAATTTGACGGGTTTGTTTTCTTTTTTCGTCTTTTCACGAAGTATAAGTAATTTTATTAAGGGAGGAAATTTCGGGACGAAATTTAATTTTTAAAGTTTTTTGAATTCTTGTTTGACGAAATAAATTACCGAAATCATATCATACTATAAGAATAAAATCAAAGTTATAATAAATAATAAGAGAGGAAGAAATAAGCAAAGAAAAAGTAAATGGAAGCTAACACGGCCGATTTTAAAAAGTTCTTGTTCTTCTTTTCTCTCATCTTTTCGCCAGTGGTCGCGGTTTTTCATAAAGTTTTCAAATATCGATTAATATGAATTGATTAATGAAAAATTCGTGTTTTTGAAAACATTTTAATTATTCGGATTATTTTCCTACTACCCTCGGATATTTCGAGAACGAAAAATATCATAAAAATATTTGTAGGTAGTTCGAATTGAAAGACTATAATTGATTTTATATATAGAAAAGATATAGAGAGATTTTAAAAAATATCCTATTTATTAAAAATCATAGAACAAATAATAAAGAGAAATCCAATTCTTTCAATCCAAATTATAATAAATAAAATGACCATAGTAATTCAATTTCAATATCAATTCGATACTTAAACCAGACTACATTATAAATTTTGAAAGCTAATTTTCCTATTTGTCATGGAAACAGATTAATCGGAATTCGGTTTCATATGGATTAAAAAAAAAAAAAAAAAAAAAAGAAAAAAAAATGGAAAAAAATGAATAATACCAAAGTTGTACAAAGGTTGCAATAAATTCTGTTTTTTTTTTTTTTTAAATAATTTTTCGTATCGTTCAATCTCAATTCCACGTAGAATTGAAATAGTATTTCAAATTCTTCCAGGATTTTGTTTTGTGCACGTGTCACGAGAGCAATCAAGCAAAAGCTGTGACGGGTGATATTGATTTTGCGTTGCTTTCACATAGAGAAAAGCGGTTTCGATATTGTCACAGTATTTAAATCCCTGTGAAATTTTATTAACTACTGTCGAAACTGATGATAATACGTGGTCAGTAATATGTGTTCTAATAATCATGTTTGTAATGTAACACGTAAAAAAGAGAAACATTTATATAATCTTAGATTAGATCTTTATTTATTAAACTTATAACTATTTCTTTAATAATGAAAAAAATAATAATAGTGATTGAAAAATGAGGATATCGTGATATCGTAACGTAGATATTATTATCTATAATAATAGATAAATAATTAAGTATTTTGTGAAATTATAAAAATCTACCAATTATGAAGAATTATGAACCAAGAATTAAAAAATCTGAAAATATGTAAATTGCATGTTATTCTTGGTTTCGAAATTTTATCTTCTATTATATCGATGTAATTTTTTTCTTTACACTTCTATAAACTTCTACTTATTAACTATTAACTAATAATAGAATAACATCATACTATATTTACCGATATTTTTCGATAGATTTTCACGCTTTGAAGACATTTTTGGTTGACAGAACAGATGGTCATCTGTTTCGTACTCTTGTTGAAGATCCTTTTTGCAAAAAGGGAGGAAATTTTCGTCAAGGTCTCGAGCGGTTTGACACGTATCATTGAGCCTATCGAGTGTATAGTGTAACTATAGCGAGAAGGAAGTTTCAAAGACCGTTGGGAATTGTTATAATAATCCCCGCTAGATAGCGGGGTTGAGTTCGAATCGATCAAAAGTTGATCCTCGTTATATATTATTGGTATAAACATTTAGATATATTATACCATTTACGAAGTTTTATACATTTTAATCATAATTTATATTATTGCTATTTTGTTCCAAGTATTTTTTTCAAGTAAAATTTTATTTTTAATATTCTTCTTTTGATATTCCTTCTTTTTAATATCCTCCATTTTATCGGTAATATTCCATTTCTTAATATCTATTTTATATTGCATTTTTTTATATTATTAATACTTGTTTTATGGCGTCTTTATTTTAATTATTCTTCTCTTATTATAGAAATTCCTTATATGATATTCAAGCACTTGTTGGAATTTTACTGTTGGAATTTTTCATTTTTCTCAAAATAATACTGCTATTGAAATTAACTGCTCTAAAATTCTTCGTGTTAATTCACGAAGGGGAACTTCTTCAAATACTAATTTCATCAAAATAGAATGTAATCTCAAGAGAAGATGTTATCGAAGGAGAAACAAGTGACATGATTGATTATTTCCTACCGATAACTCGAGTAGATGCTATCCATTAATGTTAGAATTCGAAGGGAACCATCAGATACGTCTAGTACAGTTAGACAGTCGATGAATAATTTAGAGAAAGTGACCAAACAATGTCCACTAACTGACCATAGAATGGACATTATCCATGACAGATTAATCGATCAAAGAATACAATATGGCATCTTCGAAGATTCAAGAGTCGGAGATTTGGAAATTAATTAGAACTATTCATGAAAGATGTCATCCTTCATTTTATAATAATAAACGAGGATCGATGTTTCTTCTGGAATAACAATTATCAGTAATAAAATGTTTGATCATATTTGATCTAAGAAAATTCTTTTAAAAGAATTGCCATAAATTGTTTCAAAAATATAAGAATGAAATATTTGAGGAATAGAAAAAGGGGATAGAAAGGAAAGATGCAAACAGTGATATATGGAAGAGAAAAAAAAAAAAAAAAAAAAATGTGAATTCTTGAAAACTCCAAGTCCTTTTATCCATAGATACTTGCTTTCATTGCAAATTTCAATGGAAACTATGTTTTATATTAAAAAACTATATATGGAAAATGCAAGGGAATATCAATGATCTGTGAAAGGTAGCTCAAAGGTATTTTCTTATAACGGTAGATATTCAATTTCAAATTCCCTATGTCCCTTTTTCTCTATTCTTTTTTCAAACGAATGTTACAAAATATAAAATGTAAAAAAGGAATTTAATAAAATCAAAGAAAAACATCGATTTATAGAGAATATCACCAAATAAGAATATTGCAATACACAAAAGGATTGGATATGTATACAAAAATAAATTGAAAATATAATACATATATTTTCATACAAGATTTCTTATTTTATAGAGGATTTATGTTTTTTTTTTGTATCACCTTTGTTTAAAAAATAATATAAAATGATATTTAATACTTTTGATAAAAAAAAACGTTGCGTTGAGGGATAAAAAAAATTTCTAAACTAATCGAATAAACTTTCTTCAATATTTTATAAAATGAAACATTTTCCAAAATTCCAGCAACCAATAAAAAAGACGAATTTGTATATTATTACAATTTCTAAAATTAGAAAAAAAAATGGTCGATATATTTGTCTAAAATTGCAACATAAATTCTTCTAATTTTCCGTTTCCGATGAAATAAGACAATAAATAACGAAGATCCTTAATTTTCTTATAAATTCCAAAGAAGGATAAGAAACGAAGGATAAGCTTTTCTCGTCTATAATTAAACGTTTCTTGCGGTTGTTGAAGGTGAAATTCCAGTTTCAAAGTTTAAATAACGCGTGCTTGAGATTCTAGGAAACGAGCAAAATAACGAGAAAAGGGTTCAAGGAAAGATCGATAAATTATTTGAACGAATTATTGCCAGTTTGATGATACAGTTTTGATGATACATCGAATCTTAAATTTCTTCCATCGATTTGCGGGAATTTTCTGAACCATATAACGGAGAAATTGATATTGAAAAATATCATGGACGATGGACCTGGTTCTGGTTAGTTACTAGAACGTTGAAATGGTTTTCTCAAAAATTGATCGTGAAACGAATTGCTAGAAATAAAATCGCAATTTACGAAAAACGACGAGATTATTTCAGTTGACAAGTCTATCGAATCTTTTCTCTCCTTCCTTCTTTTGTCTTTGATTCCTTTTTTTCCTCTACGAAGTGTAATAAGATTTTAAGTGCAAAGAAAAATGGCGAAAGAACAAAGAGGGAATAGATGAAATCTGGGGAAAGATCATTTTAAGATAGTTGGGATTGAACGATGATAAAACAATGTGGAAACGAGGATAAAAGGAATCTTTTTGAAGGAAAAACTTTTTAATTTTCGTAATATCGTTCTAGCGTTATATTTGTAATATTTTCCGAAGATATTTGTTAATCATACGAATTAAATTCTGTAAAATATGAAATATAAATATAAGTATTTAAAATAGTCGTATATCGATTGTTAATCATAATAATACACGTGAAACGGCTTCCGACACGAAGGCCAATGCTTTAAGTACTTATTAAATAAAATGCTTTACGAAAGAATATATTTGTCTATTAGAAAAGTCTGCAGAAAAATTTCCTTATTGTTGATCTTGAAGTTATTTTAAATATCTTCATTGATATGTATGAACAATGAAAATGAATTAAAATATATTTATAGAGAGAACAGAAATATAAAAAGAAAAAATGTCTGAAAAGTTACTTATGAATTAAATTGAAAGTACAATATATTTTATTATTTTGAATTTGTATTTAATTTAATTGTTTTAATTTTAATTGTTCTAATCTTGTATTTATCTCGATTAAAAAAAAAAAAAGAAAAAAAAAGAAAAAAAAAGAAAAAGAAATTACAACTTTACGATTATTCTCTCATGAAAATTTACAACTTTTATAATTATTTAGATTAAAATTAGAATCGTTGGTTAGAATCCATTTCCATTTAACCAACGATAATATATATTTCATACATATGTATATATTATTTTGAGAAGAAACGTTTCCCTTCAAAGCAACTGTGTCAGTTGCATCGAAATAATATTTAAGTGTAACTTTAGACTTCTATCGAGACTTTGTGAAAGCGATTGAGCAAGTTGGTGAAAGCGGTGACCGATTCGATCGTGTTGCTTTGATGTTCGCGCGAAGACGAAGGAAAATTTTCGAGCGCGTAATTTAAAATACTGTCGTCAGCATAATGGAAAAATAAAAGTGGACCGCTTTGATCTTGTCCGCGGAAATTCTCATGATATTAACGCGTGGAAAATTTCATCTCTCAATAGTTGATTTCACCAAGATGAGATATCCGTATAATATTATTATTCATAGCATATTAAAAAATTGCAAATCATAATAATTTATATTATTACGTATTATTATAATTGTAAATATTTGTAATATTATAAAATGTGTAATTGATACGATAATAGTACAAATATAATTTTAACGCAAATCAAATTATTATTGAACATTAAGATTATTAATCATGCGCGTAATTATATTATCGTATCCGCAAATGTTTTAATATTTTATATAAAATTTCAATATCGTACTGTCGTGCGATCAGTAAAAATTAAAACTTGATGTTGCTAGCGTGCAGATATTAAAATAACAAGAAAAGTTATGCAATTATCTGCAAGGCAAAGAGCTTTAATTAAATTAAATAACAGACATAACAGACATGTACATATATTCGTGAAGACATAAAGTAAAAAAGTTTTATTAAACAAAATTTTCATTTCAACGTTAAAGTTGAATTTCATGTTTCGAGTAAAAAAAATAATCTCACACGTATACCGTAAGGAAGCCATATGGAACATGGAAACATGGTATCATTATATCAGTTTAGACACCAAGATTAACTAAGCTTGACATTTGTAAAGATTTTCACGAAATGATTTTTTGTTCGAACTGTTAAATGTCCTTCCAAATCTTTACCCTCCTTACATTTTTTTCTAATAAACAATATTTTGAAAAAGTGCAGATAGAAACGAAGAAAGAAAAAGAGAAAATAGCGTAATATTATACGTATCTTTGCATTTATTTTCTTTTAAAATAAATTTTATATTTGTTCAATTGACATAAAAGTTTAATTTTTCTATCCTTTTCTTACAGATTTAGATTCATTACAATTCATTATACTATCATATTTTTTCCTTTTATATGAATTTATTTTATTATATATATTTTTAAGTATATATATTTTATTATTCGTTTTTATTTCTATAATTTTTATTTTATTTATATCTTTATAATATACTTATTTAAAATATTTTTTCGTTAAATTTATAAAATTAATTTAAAAATTTCATTCTCAACAATCTCTGATTAATAAATGTCAGAATTTTGAAAGAGGTATATATCCTTGAAATATTTCAACGAATGAAATAAAGGATCGAGAGGATATGAATGTAATTAAAATTAATTGCAATTTAAAGTTGATGAAAATATATAAAATTAAAATAAAATAATATTTATTTTAAAACATATAAAAATTATCAAATTTAAAATATTGGCGGATGTATTTTCTGAAAAAAAATTTGTTTAGGAAATATTTATCTACTTTTTACATTAAATTTTTGATTCAATATACGCTTTAATATCTTTTGTATGTCGAATTGCATTAAGAAAATAAAAAAACATATTTTTGTACAAATTTAAATTTTGCTAAATTTAAATTAAAAAAATATAATCTGAAATGAAAACGTGAAAATTTTCTAAAATTTAACGTACTTATCTCTTTAAGCTGCTACATTTTCAAAAATTATACAAACGATTGTGCAAAAAATACATATATATATATATATATATATATATATATATATATATATATAAAATATAAATATAATATAATTTATAATATTAAATTATCGACTTTCTTATTTATTGTCATTCGAAAAATATTTTTCAAAATTTTACACATTCCTTACTAGAAACAGCTATTAAAGCTACTCTTACTAAAATATACTATACTCTAAAATAGACTGTCTACTGAAATAATGGAATGGTTGTAAACTAAATTTACGAAGAAATTTTTAATGAATAGTGCACAATGTACTTAGTCTCATTATGCATACATTATCCCTATATAATATCTTGTAACCTAACGCTTATGTAAAAATATTTCTTCCTGTTTCTTAAAAAAAAGAAAAAAAAAAAAGAAAGAAAAAACTTTCTAGATTCAAAATGAAATCCTTCGTCTCTTCTTTCCCTTTCTTTCTTTCTTTACAACGCTATACCCTAAATTGTCCGACCTAATATCGATACCTTCCACTTTCCACCAAATCGATTCATTCTTTCATCGCGGAAATAAAAGTATGTCCAATTCTATGTTTATCTGAAATTGTTTCGAACAAAAAAAAAAAAAAAAAAAAAAAACAAAGAAAACATCCAACTTCGAAACGATTTTCTCGATCGATAATCGTAAGAAGCGAAGTTGCAAGAATGGAGGTTAACCATCCACGTTCGACCCAACATTCGCAATATCTTTTCGCGGATCGATGCAATAGTTTGCCATCAATTTGCATAATAACGGTAGAATTCGATTGGTGATTCGCCAAAAAATTTGAACAAAGTATCGAGTCTGTTTGCTCGAGAGGGAAGGATCCCGATCAAGTCTCCCAGGATTCGGTTTGCACAGTGAAATTTGCACACTTCCAGATTATATTAGTGTGCTCAATGTCAGCAAACACGGATCCAATTGTTTATGTATGATGAGCGCTATGTATGACGTTCATAATTTACTATTAATCCAGGTTCATATTTTGTTTGTTGATAATTAACTTAATTTAAGATGTTGATTTTTGTTATTATTGTCAAATGCAACAGGATAGATTTATAAATTCTTGTGCGCGTAATATTTCCTTCTTCGTAAGAAATTATTTATAAATTTTATATTTTAAATTAACTTTGTAATTGGATTCCCGTAAGAAATTTTTTTGCAAACTATAAAAGTTTTCATAGTGAATTGCAGAAGATAGAAATTGTCTCGATTTTCATTTTATTAAATTTCGAGTTACAACAATGAAAGATTACTCTCATAAATTTTCAATTACTTATTGTTCGCGATATATACTATTTAATATCGTTCCCAAATAATCGAAACGATTCGAATAATAATATTAAAAATTTACATAATTGTTTGCATTTTCTATCATCAAACAAATATTCGATTCTTTTTCAAACATTGATCTCTTTACTTTTTTTTTTCTTTTTTTCCATCAAATAGAATACGCATGAACGATCAAAAGAAACGAAGGGATAAAGTCAGTCGAATCAAAACGAAGTATTTGCACGTTTTTATAAGTCATCGTATAATAACAAAAAAACATTCCGAAAATTCGATTTTTATTCGTTCTCTGTAGAATGATTTCATCTGTTGAAAACCTACAAAAAACGTACAAACCTAATATAACAGAGAATTCGAGAACCATAAACTTGTTAAAATAACAATTAATTAACTTAAACAATTTATTTCGAGTCTTAAAAGAATGTTAAAACGATTATATATATATATATATTGATCGACAACTATTTCGAATCGTTAATGAATTTGAAACTTTGACCAAAATAAAATTTTTAATATGCTCGATGAAATTCGATTGAAAATATTTGTTAAATATTTAAGAATAATATCGATTTTAACAAGAACATAATTCAAAAAATTATCCCTTATGGAACAATTATGCAATTATGGACTATGATACAACATTTTCAATATGTAATTTATGCATGTAATTTTAAAATTTTTTTTTACTTTTTATTTACAATTCCTTCAATTTTTATTTTCAATAATGAACAATTAACTTTTACATGTTAACGTGGAACGTGAAAATCGCGTTCTAGATATTATTTCCGCAAACAACGCGATCATTTCATCGCATTGAATTTCAAGAGTATTTGAACAATGTATTTAAACGACGTATTTCCTTTTCTATTCCGAATACATACGGTTATTTTATCAACTGTGTCTTTAAATATATTACAAAATATTTCATCATGTATAAAATATATATCTATAATATTCTAGAGAATAATATTTTTGATACAAGAGATAAAAATATTTCTTTTGTTAACACTTATTTTCAATATTCTTTTTTTATATTCTATTAAATATCTTTTTACGATGAACGCATATGAAACAAAACAAAAAAAATTTCTTTTATAAGGAAATTAACTTAAACAGATCTTAATAATGGAAGTTGATAATAAAAAGAAAAACGATCTCATAATGATAGTACAACACGAAATCCTCTACGTACAACTATTCGAAAATATTCAATTATTCCGAACAAATCTAAACCAATGAAATTCGTTCTCGACTAACAAGTTTAAAACAATTTTGATACACTAATTTCGCGATTAAATACTCGTTAACGAAATTAATAACGGCGACGATCGGGATTTCGCAAGAATCTCTCTGTCCACTTCGATTAATCCACCTCTATCTACTTTACCCAACTTCCACTACTTTCGATTCCCCCTCATCGATCCTCCCTCCTCATCATATTTGTTTATTGATTAAAGCGACGCTACAGCACCCTCTCCATTAACTATACTTTATCGTCATGAGATTCCACGTAATGGCGCGTTTACATAACTGACTAGGTGGAACGGGTCCATCTCTACCGAAATTCACCCCACCGTCGCGTTTAATTCCGATTATACGAAAATTTACAACCGATGCAAGAGGCAGAATTGGGTATTTCGCCTGTTAAAACTGTAAGATTGAAAAATATACCGCCTAGTACCGGGGATACGGTTTGGTGAAATATTGGTGTTCCAGTTTAAAACGAGCTTTTAGGAAGTTTCTCCAGGTTGTTCAGTTTGACTTCGTTTCAATAGGATTTTTCTTGCTTTTGCAAGAACTTACACTGGAATCGGAATGTTTTAGAAAGAGGAAATTGGAATATTTCGTTCCTTCTTTTAATCAAAAATAAAAATAAAGTATGGATCGTATGGAAAGCAGGATCGGATTACTTTCATCATTGATATTTGAATTTTTAATTTAAAAATCGAACGTTTGTTTGTGCGAATCATGGTTTTTAAATTTGGATGTGTTTTTATTGGATGATGCATCATCTTTGATTCTCTTTATTTATTAATTTTCAATTTTAGTATTAATTAAATATATTAATAATGGTATATCGAGAATAAAAATAAAAAATGTGATTTTCATTTCCAATATATGTTAAATGTTAATATTAAATTGCAAGATTAACATGAAGCTTTCATCGTAATAGATATGACGATTAAATTTGACAATCCGAATTTGATTTTGATTCATTATTAATTTGTTCACAATAAATTTTGCCTGAAACTCTAACTGGTTCCCACATTCTAATTGGTTCGTCCAATCGTTCTCATTTTTCAAAGCATTTGGGAATCAAGCAATTTTTTCAATCTTTGAAAAATCAAACAAAAATTCATCGCTCTTCCAATCACAAATTAGTAACGCAATTTTCCGGTGATTTCCACCTTTCTTCCTCTGAATCGTTGAGTTCAAACGCATTTCCATGATACTTCAATCTGTCAATCGTTGTTCGACCGAGTTACCCTTATGTCTTTGACCTATAAGGTCAAAGAGCTTGCAAACAATGCCAACAGTGATCGAGTATTCATTACGCAACACTAGCCGCCGTAAACGCAAAGCACATTGCATTCTCAACAGAATGTCACACGCCGTTACGTGAACTCGGATATATTGTCGTACAAGAGAATGCCACGATTTTGATTGTTAGTAAAATCTCATTTAAATTACCGATTCGTTAATCCGTATTTTTTTTTTTTTATTAAACTTCAAATCTATTTCAATCTCTAAATAGAAATGAATAAAAATATTCATAGAATTGGATTAAAATGGAATTTTGGTTGATAGAATAGAAATATTTGTTTTTCAGATAAATCTTTATTTAAGCATTTTTGATTTTGAAAAATTGTAACAAAATTGTATGAACGAGATTTTATTTAATAATTACAAACAATTTCACTTAGATGCAAAGCTATCTTAAAGAGTGCCTTGAGACAGAGCTATTTTATTCTATTATCCAAACATGCCACATCAATCATAGTGAAGCAAGGAAAATATCAATTACTGAAATTTTTTAAACACAAAATATCGTAGAATTAGTCATCAGCGAACAAATGTCCATTACAACAAATTATTCAATAGACAGTAATAATATATTACATTTCATCTAGTATACTACTCTTTCGTTCAAGTTGTAACGTGTCATTGATGGTACGTTTTAATTACCCGTATATTCAACGAATATCCTCGTTCTCATCTATAAATCAGTATTCGTCGTCTATGGTGTTTGTTAGAAATAAATATTGCCCGAGCTAAACTTGCAATAACCGTCCATGGGGAATTCTATAGCCATCAGTTCTTCCTGTTGCACATCCTCCGTATCACGTAATTACATTTACATGAGAGGAAATGGGGAACTCGCGCGACAACAAAGTTGTCCCGAAAATATGTCGGTGGAAACGCAGTTGCAAATGGCGCTTGACAGAATTCTAAAGTCAATTATAGTTTATTCAAGAGAATTAATTGTTCGTTGACGAAGCGAAGAGAGAGAGAGAGAGAGAGAGAGAGAGAGAGAGAGAGAGGGAGGGAGGGAGGGAGGGAGGGAGAGAGAGAAGACAGGTGAAAAGTTTTAAAATTTGTTTAGAGATTTTATCGATATAGGTCAATTATTTTCCATTGAATCGAAGGATTTTTGTTACCATAATAATAAGAAATAAATGTTTTGTTAAATGATTAAGAAAAATCTTAGTTTATTTTGCGTATCTTTTAAGATATGCATCTTTAAGATTTTAGTAATAAGAACAATTGATTTCTTATCGAATAATTTTAATACTTTATTATTAACAACAAATACTGGGATAAGGATATCATATTTTTCTCGTTTTAAAAGATAATAAAAAGTAATTAATCTTTTCTTAATTAAAACGTAATTGTTATCAAATACGAATAACGAGTATTGCAATTATTGAACGTCCAAAACGAAATATGGAAATTGACTAAAACGGAAATAAACTCATTAGCCAGCTGCCTAACTTCAAACTATAGTTTTCGGAAGTTGTCAAGCTGTTGTTATTTATTCATTCACATTGACTCATTTGAAATTTGAAATATCTGAAATAAATACTAAATTTTATTTTTTTTTCAAATAAAAATAAAAAAAAACGATTTTTTTTCATTTTAAAATTGAACAAAACATTTTTTTCAGCACTCCATTAATGTATCAGCGAATTTGTTTTGTACATTTAAAAGCAAAATTAAGAAATTAAAAACTATATTTCTAAAACTCTATACGATGTTATGACTTACAAAATTAAATATGTTATACATTTATATATGTAAATAAAGTTACATATATAAAAAAATAGTTAATAATACTTCATTTGTTTGATGAATTTTTTAATAATTTTTGATCTTTGTGTCTGGCTGGATATTGACTGAATTTACTACTATATGAAATTACTTGTTTTAATAAACCATTTAAACTTTATATATATATATATTTAATATATTTAAAGTTTTAATAATTTTTTAAAATTTTATATTTTAATATTTTCATGTAGTCTCTTTTACTAAAAATTTGTACATCATTATTATTTTATTATTATTTAATTTTAAACTTACGAGAAGAATTTCCACGATCTATCCAAAAATATAAAATGTATCAATAATCACGCTATATTCTTCTAAAATTCTGATTCAAGAATTCTAAATCTTTCAAACAATTTATAGAATCTAGAAAAAAGGAAAATAATAAAAAAAAAGTTTCAACGATCTTGTCAAGTTGAGCAATTTAAAGAAAATTACATTTCCACTTCGTTCCGATATTCAGTATGAGACGAGAATGCGCAATTCGAGCAAAGTCGTGAGACGGTCTTAACCTTCAAACGCACACACGTGAACTCTCTACTTTTGCCTCCGATATATGGAGGATATATATATATATAGATATAGTATATTTGATCGTCTTATTAAATTTACACCGATCATTATTAAATTTACACCGATTCTTTTATTTTAATTAGATACAAGAAATATAATTATCGAGATAAAATATCGATATTATCTTCTTGATTTTTATCATAAAATGGACGAAAAAAAAATTCCGGATCATTTCAAAGAGATTTCCTCTTCTCGCTTTTTTTCATCATTTACATATTTTTAATAGGAATATTCGAACCGTGGAATAGATTACAGAATGGTCGTTGTCAAAGGTTTCCCATTAAAATTTTCTAATATAATTTATTCGTAGAATATCTTTAAATGCAGGATTCCGAATAAAAAATCTTTATTTTTATTCGGAAAATTTATAAAATAAGAAATTTTGATAAATATTTATCCAAAGTTGAATTCATCGATTTTATTCGATGATAATGAGACAACGAGAAATTAATTTAGCATCTAAAATCAATGCAAAACCAGTAAAAACAAGATACGATTATCTTGTACAAAATCGAAAAAAATAACTTTCGTATTAATATTCTTTTCAAAGATACGAACATTTTGATCGCGCAAAATTATTTATTATTACACGTTCGACTTCGACAAAAATATCTCAAGGATATTATTAAAATTGGTCAATCATCGTGTACGCATTGCTCTATTATCGAACTTGTTTTTTACCTTATGAAAAAAACGAAATACAGTATGAATAACGCATTATTGGCACGATGATTGATCTCATTTCACGACTTCCGGTAGAACGAAATAAAAAGAGTCGCGTTTCGTTGTGGGACGGTGGTCTATAATGAACTTGTTACGCAATCCCTTGGTTGACAGGCTTCCATTAATCGTCGAACCTTGGCTTGTGGCCGCGAATTTCATGCGCAGACACTCGACTAACCTTTTCTCACGATGATGTATGAACTCTCGAATGAAAATCGGAATTTAACCTCACGATCTTGTTGTCTTTCTTCCTTTTTCCTTTCTCTTTTCCATTATTTTTGATTTGAAAATAGAGGTATTTGTAAATTGAAATTTTATTCCGAGATTATCTTTTTTAACATTATTATTATTATTATTATGATTTTAATATATAATCGTTATATCGTCGTGCAGATCATTCCGCGCGCGAATTAGAGTTTTGAATTTTGAACTTGACGCCATCTCGTATTGACAGGACGAGAACTAACGTATAATAGGAATCGTGGCTTTGATGGATCATTCGATATCGACTGTTTGAAATGAATTTTTTCCACATAAACGAAATTCCATTTAATCGTAGTTGGAATAATAATGAAATTTTAAGAAAAAACTCAAAGCTTTTCTTTTTCTTTGATATATTTTTTAATTTATTAGCGATTCTACAACTTATCTAATTTGTCTAATTTGTAATTTATTATTATTTATCATAATACACAACAAATATTATAGATCCAACTTTGATCTCAGAATTCAGAATTTTTAAATGAATAAACAATAATTAAATATTATTTAGAGAGAATAGAAAGAAAGAATAGAAAAGAAAATATTATTGTTAAAATTATTTATTTATAGGAATATGTATATATTATTTTATTTAATACAGTTAAATTTTTTATAATAAAACTTTGAGGAAATGAAAAAATGAAATGAAAAAAAATTGATTAATATTTAAAAAAAAAAAAAAAAAAAAAAAAAAGAAATAGCAGTGATAAAAAAAAATCTGTTGATTCATTAATATTGATTGTAGCACAATTTAATTTTTTTCTGTTCCTTTAAAAAATGCACAATGTAGGTTAATGGCAAGTATGATATAGTATAGCAGCAAAAATATCACGAAGTAAATATGCGAATACATTTGCATTTGCCACGCTTTTTCCTCTCTCTCTCTCTCTCTCTCTTTCCCCTTCTCCCCTCACTATTACTCTTTTTTCTCTATCCTTTTTATTTATCTCTGTGACATCACTTTTTTCTACTCTTTGATACTTATCAATCATCTTGACATCATCTTTTTTCTTAACGATATTATCTTTCATTATGACAATGTTGCGTATAATTTTTATTTCTGCCAATATTTATTTGATGTTTTTCTAATTAACGATTGAACACATTTTTTTTTTTTACAATTATTATATTTTTCTTATAACAAGATGGTTAAATTAAAATTGTTATTTCAGTTTAATGTTTTTTATATTTCGTCGAGGAGAGAAGTTTTAGAGATTTTAGAAGATAATTCTTTTTTTTCTGCTTTTCAGAATGACACGATGGACGACATTATTTGTTTCCGTCAAAGAAATTTATAAATTTAACGAGTTTGAGTTTTCAAATATGTTTCATATTTTAAAAAAATATTTAAACGAACAATATTTTTTATTCAACTTTATAAATTCTAATAGAAGTAAAATATTTTTTCGGAAGCAATCTACGTACAACAATGATTTGATCGTGCAAACTTTCATTTGTTGAGTTCTTACTTTGAATTCGAAAACTATCGTTTGCGAATCATCGTACTGTTTTACTTTACTCGTTTCATCAGATTCGAACGCAATAATCTAACTGGACGCTACCTTTACTCGTGTAAACGATCAAACGATCTAATCAAATAATCACTGTCTCAATCTGCTCGTCCAACAATCACTCGTATTTTAAGCGACAATAAATATATAAATATTATTCTTTCAATGAAAAATGAATCAGCGTTAAAAATAGGTGAATTTTGTGCATATACAGGGTGTTACATATTCGCGAGGCATCGTTGAAGGTTTGCATTAAATAAAGCATGATGATGGAATGACACGACTTTATTCTCGTCTCGTTTCATCCAATGTAAACTTAAATTGTTTCTAACTTAATAATAAATAAATCTATATTTTTAATATAGATTTCGTATACGTTTCAACCTCTTAGATCGATCTTTCTAAGGTGACCGACAAATATATTAATACCCTAATTCATCACAAATCGATCGCTTTGATTAGTCAGAAAGATTAGCCAGCTGGCGTGAATGAAGCGTGCAAAAAATAGCCCACGACGAAATAAATATAACGGGGAATTATTGCGTCAATTCAGTGCCCTTGTTATCAACCATGTTACACGCGAATAATTGCCATCCTCGATGCTTCCAACCATTACTCGTCCAATCGATGAGCCGTCGATATGCGACATCGCGTACATCGCGTTCGACCTATCCGTCCACTACGTTTTCGAAACGTCCACTTCTCTCCTTTATCCGTATTTTTTCCAAAAATTACTTTAGCTTACCTGCATTTAAAATAACTACCACTTCTAAACATTTTAAAACACCAAAATGATTTAGAGATTAATCGTAGCTCGAGAGAATATTAACTGTCAGAAATGCACTGTCAATTTCATCGATTGTCATATTTGCATCGTGTAAGAAAGACAGAATGATTTCTCGTTTCAATTTTTCACGAGTACCGTTTTTTTCTTCTAAATCGGATCAAGAATACAAGACTGTAGCCAGCGCATCGTAACGATTTCAAGGGATCGATCCCACCGACTGAAACCAAGTCGCTTAAGATTCCAAAGACGATAAAACCGGGGGATGGAGAAGCGTCCTTGGTCATTTTAAGTTCCGGTAACGTTTTCGTCTTCCGAGATCCCGATGAAAGTTTAACAATGAACTTGCACCGGCATCATTGAGAGTTTAGTTTCCCCCGTTTCAGCAATTCTAGACGGTCGTTATACGGGTACGGTGGCAAATTGAGTAACGAGGAATTGTTGGGTCAAATAGTATCGCGTGGTGTTGTAAGTTACGCTAACGAGAGAGCACGTTGTTGCTCTGATTTCGACGAAACTTTACACGTGAGACGGGAAATTTTCAAGTTGCTACAACGCGACATGGATAACGGATAGAACGAAAGGAAATACAAGTGGAAGAGTTTCATCATCCGATTGATTTTTAAATTATTTTATATCAAAAGCATAAGAAAATATTGGAAATATCAAAGTGTTCACCATTTCACTCGATGATTCATCAATTCTATTTGCCCGATTATAGATCTTTTCTATTTGATCGATTGTGAATCATATTTGTTTACTACTTTCATAAAGTTTATACTGTTCGTCTAATCATCTATCTCTATATTTATATAATTCTTTTATATTTCTCTATCCACATTTTATTTATCCGAATATGCCTATATTTTTTTTTTTATTTCATATCTATCAATTTATATATCTCATTTGTCTAACCAACGCAGTCATAATAATCAAATTTTTCCCAGAATATCATTTCCAACGAAATGGACGAAAGAATGTACTTGTTATCGAATCACGCACAATGCATTTCTTTTTTATTGTTCGTCATTGAAAGAGAGGGAGAAAACAAGAAGAGCGAGTGAATTTCAAGAGTCGAACATCATCAACGAGTCCGAATCCATCCGATTCAGAATCGTAATGTGCTCAATGAAAATTCGACGAGGAGAGTCGTAGAGACGCGAGCTTTTTCAATCGCAAGAATAATGAGCTGTTGATATAATTCTGAGTGGATATGTAGTCGATATGTAGGTTAATTAGGTGGCTCCATTGCCAGGGATCGATTCGGTAAACAGAGGCCGTCACGAACAAAGTCTAATGACTGTCAAAACAATTTCCAAGAAATATCTTAATTTCTCTCTCTCTCTCTCTCTCTCTCTCTCTCTCTCCCCTCTCTTTAATGCTCGTTTTATCCTTGTATCGGTCATTGTTTACCTCGTTCGCTTCGATCGATTGTTCTCGTAATAATCTCCTAACTGAACTATACGACGCACACACGAAAATGGAGAAATATACGTAAATTGATGTGTCGTTAATCCTTTCATCGGATCGTTTTAAATATTCATAGAGCTTGTATATTATTGTGATATTTGATACAATATTTGTACAACATTTTAGAGTTTTTATCGAGTTTGCATTATCGAAGTTAAGAGTATCGTAAATTTTGTTGATCCGAAAATTAATCCGAAAGAATCGAATATACGTTTTCAATTCGATTATTTTTCCCCCAATAGAATCAATATTCTGCTATGATAAACAAAAATTAAGCGAAACAAAACAATCCGATAAAAAGATTTATTCCAGAAATCGAGGAAATCCCAATCGGCATATTAATAGAAAACCATTTAATCCTTCGTTCAATTCAACCGTCTTACACGATTCATCGACTTCAACGACTCGATGCACACTGTACACCAAATAATTTCTAGATAAACAAAGGTTTAAATCGATATCAGGAGTCCATGGAGCGTTTATCGAACGATCGTACGATGGATTTAATCCGCAATAAAAATGTGACTCGGCTCTTTCATCGATAACTATTCTACAACAAACAGGCGGAAACATCGAGCGTTTCCGCTTTTCTCATAATATTTCTATCCAGCTCCGATGATTGACAATTCGTGATCCTCGTAGAGAAACAGGGAAACGTTTTTAGCTCGAACGAACGATCGAAAGATACGATTCCAATTCAATCGTGTATGCATAAAGTTTCCATAAAGTTTCTTTCTTTTCCATATTCTTTTTTTTTTTTTTGTCATAATAACAAAATAGAGACGCTGAATGGATAATTAACACGATTGGACCGATTAAAATCTAATTTGTAACGCGTGGCACGATTTTGTTCTTTGTAATATTGTGAAGTACAATCAAAAGTGAATTATATATAGATAAATTTAAAAAGGCGCGTATTTTAAAAATTATCCAGTCGAAATATAATAATACTTATCGATATTAATTTCGATATTTTTATCGAATTCCATATGGTGGAAAATAAAAACTTTAGATGGCGCATCAACATATCGAGAATCAACATCGTTTGTGCATAACGCGCGCATTGTGCATCGAAGATTGATGAGTAACGCGTTGGATAACTCAATTCTATCGACAGAAATGTCACGAGATGCGTAGAATTATTGTTACGTCGTCTCTGAATACCTGGCCAAGATACTCGTTTTTCTTCGTTTATGACAGGCTTTAAACTAGAATTCAATTGTAGGATCGTTTTGAAAACGACTATCGAGCATTGGTGTATGAATGATGGGTCACGAAGGGTCAATTAATCTCAGAGAAATAAAAATATTCGATAATTGTCAATGTACAATATATTTATTGTCAATAACTTGTCAAATATAAGTTTTCATTTAAAAAAAAATCTTTACGATCAATGCATAAATACGTTAATAATTAATTATTTGTCGATTTGTTTTCAAGTTAAGAAAAATTTTGTGCCTAACCTAATCGAGATAAATTTTTCTTACTTCTTTGCGTAACTCATTAACTAACCCAGCCACATTATCGCATCTGTTCAAACACAATTACATTTTCCACTATATTTATCGAGTAAATACGTCAAGATCATATCCTCGCTATAGAAACAAGATTCATCCTCTTATTTTTCTTCCGTCAGATCGGTCTTGAAAACTTAGATAGCAAACGAAGAATAAATCGTGTTCGAGTAATTGGATCTTCCAACGAAACTTTTCTAATTGATATCGAGTTAAGAAAGCGTTCGTGTTTGTTTTTGATTTAAAAGTGATTTCACGTTACATTTCTTTCCCCGAATCCAGTTCACTCAAGTTACTTTTATTTTACGGATTACGGATCGAATTTAAAAATTTCAAACCATTTCAAAATCAAGAGCGAAAAATTATTTTTTGGTAATCGACGATTAAAATTTGCCGAGATAACCATAGACGTGTGCAAACATTTCACGAACGAATGTAGGACAGGTTCGAAGAGAAGCACAGTGATCCTCAAACGACGCACGAGTATCGAGGTTTTACTCCTCGATATTGTAATTTTCTATAATTTGTACAAGATATTGACAAAATATATCGTAGTTCATTGAAGTTAAATCAATTTTAATATATGTGTTTCTACCTCGTGCAAAGTATCTCGTACAAATGAAACTTTTGACTTTTCACGCGAGCGAAAATGGGAAGAAATTAAAAATTTTGTCATGAAAATCAATTGAGGAAATGGAAAAAACCATGCCATTGAAATTACTTTTTGTTTCATTCAAGACAGTGGCAGAGATTATGAATGGATCTGCAACCCAGTGACCTACATTTTTTCTTCGAGTTTTTCTAGAAATCGTGTGTGTGTGTGTGTGTGTGTATCGTTTGTTAGAGTTTCGAACAAGTCAGTCAAAGGAGATACGAACGAGAGATCCGAGAGTAAGGATAAGGATGGAGATAAGTGATTAAGAAATCTTTTCTTTGCGCGATGATATTTTGAAAACTTAAGCAAGTTATATCGAGATAAAATGGAAAAGCGTTTTTAAAAGGCAAGTTTTTTCGTTATTTCTAACAATTTCTTTCTTTCATTCGTTGACTGGAAAACCGCTATTTTTGAAGTTACAGCGATTTAAAGTTTTCCCTAATTTTAATACAGTTTAATCGAGTTTCAAGTTAAATTATACGATAGATATATTTATTTTTGGAATATTATATTGCTTATAACGATTTTAACTAACAAAATATCGAAGATTCTGAATCGATTTAAAAAAATGTTCAAGTTATTCACTTGAAATTTACGGTAGATCTTCATCCGATTGATTTGATTAAAAAAAAAAAATTCTAAACTCTAAAAAGTTTCGAATATTTTTTTCCGTCATTAATACTCGAATAAAAGGGACAAAAAAAAGAAAATGATGGTCGTTTACCACTTGAAATATTAATCACAGATAAGAGAAACCAAAATATTCGAGATGCAATTATCTCGAGAATATTTTTTTCCCAATTTCATCCCTCCAACCGTGAATTCTTCAGACGCTGACCAAATGTCTGGATCTGCTCTTTCAACGGGTGAAATTGAACTCGAGTTATCCAGCTCTGGCCTTAATCTAAAGGATTATTACTTATTTTTCTTCTCTCTCTCATGCCTTACCAACTTATTACTCTGTCTTTGCTCGTCCACCTAAGAGAAGAAGAGAAGAGAAGAAGAAAGAGAAGAGAAGAAGAGAAGAGAAGCGAGATCTGGTCGGATTGAATTGTCGATAGAAATCGGTCGGTCGATGATCGTTCCAGTTTCTAGAAACGTGTAGAGAGACGGAAGACTGAATAAGTTGTATTTCCGTGGCGTTTGAATATTGATCAATCGTTTGGTCGGTGATATAGCTTGCCTCGTATAGTTGCATTCCCTCCTCTGGTTCCATTGGGAATTTGTGGTCGAGTTTCTGGATGCGGATGGAAGTGAATCTTCCTGTTTTCAAGAACACTTTTTTTTCTTCTTTTTCTTTTTTCTTCTGGTTTCGATTTTATGTTCTATTACTCCGTTTCTTTCCAGCGATGACAGCTTTCGATAGACTTTTTTTTTTTTTTCACGTATTTGTTATTTATCCATCTACGTTCTTCTTTTTTATTTTTCAAATAAATTTTCTATTTCTCGAGAAAAATGGAATTACGTTTATTTGAAAATTATTATAATCCGTTTATCTAGTCTATTTCTTATTTTTTAACTTGTTGTCGTAATGTGAAATAGATATCTTATAAAAAAAAAAAAAAAAAGAAACAAAGAAAGAAAGAAAGAAAGAAAGAAAAAAAAATAAGCGAAGCGAAGAAAGATTTTATTGTGATTTGTCAGAAAGGTTTTACAAGCGGAACTAAAAATTAATGAAATGTTGGAAGGGATTAGGAGCAGATCAGAAATTTTAATGTAGTAGAAAAGGGACGAGTTGCGAATGTAGCTCTTGAAAAAAGTATTCGATTAAAAATGTATAGATTTTTATATAAATTCGAAAACAAATTAAAAAAAATATTTTTGCAAAGAACATTGATAAATTATTAGAAAATTTTAAAAATTAATTTAAGATAAATTTTATAAATTGTATAAATTCAATTGTATATATTCATAGAAATAATGGAATAAAACAACGATAATTTTACTATTTTAATGAATGATCGAAGAGAATGGAAAGAAGAATGTAATTTTTCAGAAACTCAATCCTTGCAAAATACTTCGTTTTTAACGCGGAAACTCAATTATTTCTGTCGCAACGAAGCAACCTTTAGCTAAGAGAAAAATATAGAATAATACAATCAGGCACGAAACTATTATCACTAAATTATCGCTAAATTAATAAAAATGCAAATATTTATCTTTTAAGTGATATTTTCATCTTTATAGTCGTAAAATCGAATTAAATTTTTGTACAGATAATTTTATTGCTTGTAAAACGAATTTATCTTAATAACAACTTTTAAAACAATTTTTTTTAATCGTAATCCACTTATCTCATTATATTGAAATGTTTTTTTACTTTGCAAGTATGTATGTATAATAAAAAGCAAAACTATAAATAATTTATGAAACAGATATTAATAGGATTATGTTAATTAAGACCTAACGTTTTAGAAATTTTTTCTAGCAAATTTGAACTTTTTTTCCGATTTAAATGAATACTATAAAATATCCAGATATTGGGAGAAAAATTCCATCTATTATGATACAATAAAAACTTGTATCATAATTGTTTCTCTTTGTTTTGCAAAATTTTGCTCGATTTTTAATATAATTTTTAATTAACGCAAATCTAATTTAATCTAATCAAATCTATCCTTTTTTCATTAAATAAATTTATCTCACGATTGCAAAAAAAATTCGTATTTATCAAATATTTGCGCGACACATACTTTTCATCATCGATAATCTCTATTTTTTTGAAAAAATTGTTACCAGAGTTTTCAATACCCCTGTGCTTTACATCCCGATTTAATGATTTAATACGAAATTAATAAAGCAGAGGATCGTTGAAGATTTAATTAAAACGTAAGAGAGAAACATTACTAATGATAGAATATCGATTCGTTTCTTTCGATTCGAATTTAAATTTTCAATCTATCTCTCTTTCTTTTTCTCTTTTTTGGTCTTTTAATTATAGGCAAATATAAATAACATCGCGACGATATTTCATTTCATCTCATCCGAATTTTATATCGGATTATCCAATAAATTTGGATAAATAACATTTCGTTCACATCTTTGAAGATGTGGAAAAACTTTTACGAATAAAAATATATCTTTTATGTGTCTATAAATTTTTTTCTTACTTTTATTAATTTTATTATTATATAATTTATTTTCCATTATTATTTATGATTCAAATTCATAACCAACAACCAATAGATTGACCAAGTAATAATCTAAAAACCGAAAATGTAAGTATTAAATTACATTCCCTTTAAAATTATATTCCATTTATTCTCCTTTAATTTCTTAGCTGTAATTTCTAGTTGTCTAGCTGTTCTGTGAAAAAATTTTAATTCACAATGCAAGTGTATGAAAAAAAAAAAAAGAAAACACACGAAAAATTAAATTCCCTCTTTTTTCTTTCTGCGAAGAGAAAAATTTTCTGAAAAAATTTTTTGAATTAAAAACAACGAGAGAAATTATTTTTTCTTCATACTCTATACACGTACAAAAGAAAAATCGACAGAAAGCATCACTTTTTTTTTTTTTTTTTTTTTGCGCTATTAATCAACTTTTAATTCTCCTCTGTGAAAGACAAAAGAAGCGAATGAAACTTTTTATATCATCGGATTATCGAAGAAAAAGAAACACTTAAGCACAAGGTGTCGTAATAATTTCTCTCGTTGCCTTGGAAAATTGCTCTCAACTGATAAACTTTCGATTTTCATCCGAATCACCTCTTTATTTCTCTCACCTAGTGCTCTCGTATCGAAGAGGCATTTCATCAAGATTTTCGGGGGGGGAAAAAAAGAAGAAATTAGATAGCCGGATAGATATCGAATTAACCGGCAATTTCTGATCCATCGATTGACAACTTTCCAACAAGAAATTACCAGATAAACGCAAACTATGTTATCTATGGTATCTTCTCCTCCGTTGTTACGAAGTTTCAAGATTGGATTGGTTTACAACGCGTATCGACTCTTATTTTATCTCTTGGATCGGTTTACTCTCCGATCGATCAGTGAATCGAGCGTTATTCGAGACGGTTTCGAAGATACTAGAGGGGGTTCGTTTCGATGGAAAATTGGAAAATACAAGTGAAATTGAAGAACCACTAATGGAAAATATTTTAATTGGTAATTTATAAGATGTCCGATCGATTCGAAACGAGAGAGAAGATGGTATTTTTATTACGAGAAAAATTGAAAATGGAGTAATGGCGATGATCACGATAATATTTATCTTATCCCAAACGAGTTAATATATTTTAAATCATTTTAATATCCTTCGATTGGAATCAACAACAATAACAGGTTATCGTATTATAACAAATTTTCGAAGATCGTTACAAGCGTGAAAATGGGATTGTCCGAAACAGAATCTGCAGACACAGAAGGCTCTTTATCGATTTCAGTTCCGATTTGCACGTGCCTTTGGCCTGAACTGCGTGTTCGAGGATTTATTCGGAAAGCGAAATGAGATCCGTTTCCAAGGCATAGTCACTCCTTTGCTAGTCAAAGGAAAAATTAAATCTGCGGCCGATCCCCTCCCAACGTCTATGCTTTTCAATTCCACTTCAAAGGAACGTGGACGGGAGGGATCTGACTAGATAGGTCAACTTTTATTGTACAAAGACTGCTGTTTAATCGTGTCCAACCGATTTGATCCGTCTCTCAGGAATTTGGAAGAAAAGACATCGTTTGCACGCCGATATTCCTTTTCTACCAAATAAATGGATCAAAATTTTCAGAATTTTGCATAATGTTATCTTTGTAAGTTAAAATTTGCAAAAAGGGGATTGTTTAAGTAAAACCTGTAAAGTTTTATCGTTCGTTTAAATGCGAAAATTTTTAGATATTTTAAGAGAAAGTGAATGGTTGTATTCAATCAATAATCAACCAATGTATGGCCGATCACCAGAAAATCAATCATCGATCAATAGTTGAAAAAGTTGATCAATCGTCAATGATCCGTCACTTACTAGTCAGTTAATATTCAGTTACTAATCAATCAATGGTCGAAACGATCAAACGATGATCAATCAATAGTCAATGATTAATCAATAATTAACCAATCACTATATAAAATTAGACTATCAACTGTATTTATATTATTGAATGATTATCGTTCGATCATTTCAATCGTTTTTGTCCACTTCAAATAGTCACTTCAATAATCATCTAAGAAATAATTAATAACGTGAATTAATGCACCATATAGATTTCTAGTAATCACTTTAATAATTCCTTAATGAATAAACTCTTAAAGTTTCTTTTTTATTCGTATTTCGCAAAGATAATTTGTTTTCCTTCTTTGTTTATAAATATAGGAGACGAATTAATTTGGACAAAAAATATTTGGAAAATTATTATATTTTAATATTCGCTTAGCCGTCGAATTAAACCCCAAGCACTTTTATCAGGATGAAAGAGGATTTAATTAATACCGTTTAACATCAAGGATATAATCCCTTGGTTAAATATAAATTAATTAATTTAAAATGGAAATTTTCGTTGAATTTTCTAGTTACATTAGAAGATTTTGTTTTCGAGTTTTGAAATTAAAATAAATATAGATATTCGATTTTATTCGTCGAAAATAATTTCATATATAATAATTTTAAACGCACGTTATAAAATTAAAGGAGAATGGTAGACGATGATACGATCGATCATGCGATCGACGAGCGATGGCGTTGAGAAAAAGCAGTGGGGTGAGCGAACAAAGCGTTTCAGTGACAATGGACCGTCTATGGTCAGACGCGCTTTGCATCTTCTATAATATCTTCTATAATAGTTCTCTATTCTTCTCTCGAGAACTGCAGATACGTATGCATTATATGGAGAAAATAGCCTAGCAAATATTGCTCGGCTTAATAATACCTTAAAAAGACACTGCAACATTTAAGGAATTCTAAGGATATTTTATTTTTCCATCCTAATAGATTTTTCGACATATGAAATATTTTTCTCTCTTAATATTACGAGGTATTATTTGAAATAATTAACACATTGCTCGTAAATACTATTTTTACCAAAATCTTGGCAAATTATAAAATTATCTCAATGTACGTGAAATGTACGATTTTATTTTTCCTCAACACAAAACATATTCAAAACACGTTTTACGTAAATTTAATTACACTCTAAAGTTACGTGAATACGTAATTTATTTTCGATACTTTTCTCAAGATTAAAGATGGATTAAAGATGGATAAAAGCGAAACGTTTGGTTTCAGGAGTAAAGTAGCAGCCGCTCTTTTGAACAAGCATCTGCAAATCAATGGAATTTCCGCCGGTTTGGCCACACTTCCGACCGTGGATCAATCGCCGGATCCACAACCAGAGGAGCCACAGATCACGAGCAGCAGCAAAATGAGAAGAGAACGGAAAGCTGCGAGAACGTTAGGAATTATTATGTCAGCGTTTCTAGCATGTTGGCTTCCTTTTTTCCTATGGTAAATTTTCCAATTTTCATTTCTTTGAAATGTTAATTTTTACACCGACCATTCACCTATTCTAATTCTAAATTTTTTTCAATTTTTCTTTAAATATATATATATTCTATATATATATAATAATGTTAAAAAAGAATTACGAAATTATTTGGAAAATTGATAAATTATTAAATTTCATGTAAAAATATTACATATAATTATCGTTGAATTAGATATCATTTGTTGAAATATAGGGTACAAATTAATAAAATCGAATCAAAAATTGCACGTTCGAGCTTTTACTGAAATTTAATCATCATCCTTTCATTCCTTTTTATATTTGTCGATTAGTTTGTCGATAGTTTGTCAATTTTGAAAAGTTTTAAATTCACGATTGTTCGTATTTTATTATCGAAAATTTTTGTTTCTATGCGATTTTTGGTATTCTTTGGTTGGTAAAATATTTTTTACGTCTTTTAGACGTCATACATTTTAAAAATACAAAAATATCGTTGAAATATTCTAAATTATTTAAATATTAAAAATTTATTTTATAAACTTAATCATTTCTCGAATAATAAGAAAGATGCAAGAAATTTTTAAACATTTCTTAAAATACTAGAAAAGATCGATTATTCTCTACTCAATTATTCTCTTTCTTATTATTTCTGATCTAGTTAAGTTCTCGTTTTAACGAGATCTAAGGAACACAATCCAAGTTAAATCGACTTGGTGGTAATTAGGAAAACTCGTTTGAATATATTAAAATGTTGGAAGCATTTCACGTGGCCTAAAATCGGTTCGAAACTAGCTCCATCAAATTAATGCAATCGCGATTACAACCACCGATATTACTTTTCTCCCTTCTTTCGAATTTCTTTTCACCGAAAAGAAAAAGAAAAAGAAAAAGAAAAAAGAAAATTTTTAAAGATTGGAAAATTGAATCGAGTCGGTAATTCCAGTGTTAAAAAAATTATTAAAGATAAAATATAAATTGAATTAAACAGATACGTATCGATATACGATTATTAAACGCAATTTATCGCGGTAATGATTATATCGCATATTTTCGTGTTCCTTTCAGATCGTTCAGCGAAAATATTGGATATTTTATTTAATTGAAATCGAATTCGAACAAATATGTACGAGAAGTTGTTTCACAATATGGAAATAAACGATATCGTTAAATCGTTGAAACGTAAAAACGAGCACCGTCTTTCAATGGAATATTTTTTTAAACGTTAATGAACTTTGATGATCTCGTTCGTTTTATAGAACTTTATTCATAAACCCCGCCCGTATAATACGCTAGAATACGAAACGTTTAACGTGTATCGTAAATTCAGTTTGAATTTCACGATAATGCGATTCTCATAAATGAATGAATTATATTAAAGTAATATTAATCGAACAAGATTAATTTTCCTTAATACAAATGAAATATTGGAAATATTTGAAATAAGAAGTTTTTGAAATAAATAAAATTCTACGCGAGACAAATAATTCAATGTTATTGCTGTTGCAACTAAATAAAACTTATTATTATCGGATTAATATTATAGTATCGAGTTTGCGAAAATTTATAAAACGTATCATTTTATCAAAATGATACTTGCATTATCCGTTTTCCCTATTTATAACTTTTACAACAATAAATAATTCTTCAAATAGCTTTCACAACAAGCCTGTATACGATTTCTTACTATTAAAAAAGTTTTCTAGAGATCAGAGCAAATACTACGGTTGGACAATACCGGTGTTCAGAGAATGGATCGAATAAGATTGAAACGTTTAGAACTAATGTCGAATTATCTTCTCCATACCGTATATATTTAACCTTTAACAATTCAAAGACGTTTGTTTAAAATTTTCACAATTCATCAAGATATTATTAAAAATCAAAATTGATTCAACTCGATAAAAACTTCGTCGATGCTAACTAATTTTTCACATAATTTCCAAAATTTCCTAAATTTCTTTCGTAACTCTTACTTTCGATTTCCTGTTCCTCTTCCTTTCGAATAATTAATATTCATCGCCCCAAACCGATTCATGACGATTTATTAAATTATTTCCGCCAACCAATTCCTCGTGAAGAAAGAGAGAAAAAAAAAGCAATCATCGGATCCTCCACACCCATTCCTTCCAAATATCTATTCTCGAAGATCACGTTCTCCACCCCCCATCCCTAAAATTTCCACTCGAACGCCCCAAAGGCCACTTTTAAAAATAGTGGAGGGTAAAAAGTAGGTTCTACTGGTTCACCGGAATTTCGATGGGCCAGCCCTCGATGTGCTCGAGTGCTTTCGATATTGCGGTGCATCCCAAAATTCCTAAGGGCTTAGTAACGTGACCGCCGAGCGGCGGGGTTGGGGGTAGGGGGATGCCAGGGCCCGATCGATAACGTCTCGAGGGTGAAAGAAGCCGGTGTACAAGCTCCGCGATCTCCGCGAGTGATTTGCACAAGATATACTCGTCCAATTTCTTCGTCACGTTGTAATTCCATTTGGAAATTGTCCTCTCACCGACATTCTTCTTTTCTTCCCGTAATTAACCACGATTCATTACTTCATAATCATCTCACGAGATTATCCTCGATCGAGAAATAAAATTACAACGGTAAATTTTTTACAAAATATTTTACACAGTCTCGAGACAGATTGTAAAAAGAAAACGTTTGATGTTTATTGTAACTATAAGTTAATGCGGATTGTCTTGGAAATCAATCGAAAAGACTTAATTGACGATTTTTCCGAGATAATTTCGAAACAATTTCTTCTTTTCAACGAAAATTTTCGTTTCGATTTCGTTATTAACAAAAAAATATGCAATTACAGAGTACATCGAGTAGTTGTAGCGTTGGGTATGTGTTGTTGGCGAGTCGCCAAGCTTGAACAAACGAGTCAAAACAGTCATCAAAACTACGATAATTTATTTACTATTCGTGAAATTGAAGTGAATTTAATATAACTTTTGTCCAATAATTATTCGATACACGTTTGTTTCGACATACGTTACTTTGATTTTGTTCTGGTCCGGTGATGGCACATACCCGATGCTATCGTCATGATGCGACCAAACTCGATGCGATTTTGCGATTCGAGACCAATATCTTTCATTAACAATTCGTTAACGTCGAAAAATGCAAAATTTTTCCAAGAAAGAACTCGTTTGAAATCGTCTCAAGAATCAGCGTCTTAATCTTTATCGATCGACTTCCGAAACATCTCGCGCACAATGAACGCAACATTTCTTCCTAAGATCTATCAAGATATGGAAAAGAGAAGAGTTCTACTCGCGATCTTCTATTCGCGACGTTGAACAGTTTCCAATATTATAAATATCCACTTCCTTTGACATTTTACGTCTGGTATTCGTGACTGAAAAATTGGCTAGTTGGATGTCATAGAGATGCTCTTTCCGACGTATCTCGGATTCTGTACACGGATTCCAACCACTTTTGATGTTTCTTACGAATCTCAGGAATTGGCAAGCTTTTCAAGACGAGTTCCTTTTTATTTGCAATGAAAGAAAGAAAATAAGCTTAACCCGATTTTCAAAACAAAGGATAAATAATCTTGTTTTTAAATAGAATTCTACGTCTCAATATGAACTCTTGTCAATAATACCGGAAAAATTGTAACTGTATCGTTGTTATTCGCCTCCGAAAAGATCCAAATCTAAACTACACGATCCAATTTATAAACGCGATCAAAGATTCTCTTACCATTTATATTACTCGATATCACGCTTGATTCGCGTAATCGTTTTCTCTCGATCCAAGAAACGTCCGTCGTCGTGTCAACTGTCGCGCATAACGTTACGAATAATTTCTGCATCACGCATACCGTCCACGTCTGCCTACAATTTAGCATCGTCGCAATGGTGTCCCAGCGATTCTGACAAACGTATTCTGGCCTGTTATCACTGGAATAGAAGCGCATCGCGGCGCATACCAACTACCAGATCTGCCCATCCCCTTTGTTTATCGAATTTTCATTTGGAAACGCCATTGTTGCGTTTCCCGTTCTTCGTTCCAATGGTCACACTGTGTTCGAGAGACGGGCGACCAGAGATATACAGGTTTTAACAGAGGGAAAGAAAAGGGGGAAGGATCTCGTTTGTGGAAACGAGACGGAAGTAAATAACTCGATGAAACGATCGTTTAAAGTTTGACTCATTATTACATACAGATTTTAATGGTTATTGGATAATGGATACGATCTAGCGTTGCCGTGCCCGTAACGGAGGATATGTTTTTATTGCGTCGTTCCACGCAGTAGTCGATACGCGTAACTGGGACAAATTGTAGTCGTTTTCTGATTGGAAAACTATTAAAGGGAAAAATTATTGGAAGGAAAAGAGAATCGTAAAATGGATCGATATCTCTTCAATTCTTTCTAAGTTCTAGTTTCGCATCGAAACGAATACTCGTTTCGAAGATCGGATCGGATTTTTATAAAATTTTTTTTATAAATTATTTATTTCGTCATTATTTAATAAATAATGTAATTAAACGTTAACGAACGAAACGCGACTGGATAGAAAAGAGATAAAGTTAAAAAAGGAATTTTATTCGTTGGTCCTCTAACCAACGAAAATATATAAAAAGATGTTTGAATGGTAGAAAGTTTAGATAATCCGGGTTTATGGCTAAAAAATCCGTTTCATCTAGTTTTTTCAAGCATTTGTAAAATTTTCCCCTGTTTCGATTTCCTAATCCTCGACTCGATCGAAATATTAACCTCCAATTTTCAACTTTGTTATTTAATCCTTTCGATAAAGCTTTATTCAATCTTTCTATTTAAGATCCATCCAATGAAATAATGCAATACGGTATTAAACGGAAAATCTGTTAAAATAATAATTCTCTTTTATTTTTATATCATAAAAATTTATCGTAATAATATTAATCGAACAATTCCAGCTTCGTTCGATCGTTATAACGCAACGCGAATGAAAGAAAATGGGGAAAAAAATCTAATAATACGTGATATAGAAAAAAATAAAAGACGATAAATGATGAATATATATATATACACATCCCGTCATTTTAGCGCGAAAATATTCAGCGTTTCGGAAAATTGCATGCGCATTAACGCGGCCATTCGAATATAACCGCGATGTGGCGCACGTGAAGGCTAATGTAGAAAGTTCATTCTGTATGCATGGAATTAACCGTGCTGCGTGCTTCGAATTTGCGAGATTTTGTCGTGAACAACGAAAATTTCCACCCACCACCAAATTTCCACCGGGTATATAATGGCTATTGCGCTCCACGATTTTCAATAGTTTTTCACCAACTTTTTACCTCGAGATATTTTCGCGTATCGATCTCGAAAGAATCGAAGTCGAATTTCGTGAACGAACGTGGCGGGTTTGCAACGGATCTTAGATTCTAACGGCTCCCAACGGGTCCATCGAGTTAATCTCGTCGATAAGATAGCTCGTAGGTAGGGTGGAACTACGATCATATATATCGGATAGTTTAATTTTTACGATAAAGAGAATTTTTTTTCCAATTTATTTTTATACGAAGAAATTTTCGATATATATTTCTAATATGTTATATCGAAAATTGAAAATTGCAGTATTTTCTATTTAATATAATTTCTATATAATATTTCTATTACAAATATTTCGTATGAAAAATTTGTTAAAAATTCAATGTAGAGATGACAATATTGTCAAGATTGTCTCGTATATCGAACCAATATTATTAATATAATAATAATCAAATCAATATGAATATCATTACTCGCACAGTAGTAACGAACTTTATTAACAAATTTTATAAATTGTCTCGAAATCATTAGGTTTAGAGAGGCGTGAGCGCGAATCTTCAAATTGATATTACATTTTTTTAGCAAATAAAATATAAGAAAAATAGTTGGAAAAATATTTTTCCTAAATTTTTGCCGTCACGCAACGATGATCGGTATTTTAATCGTATCCTGCCAGAGTTTCACACATTCCGTGGATAAAAGGAAATGGAGAACCTCCGTGATTTCCTGACCCATGCAACGATTTCGTGATTTCCACTGCAAACATTCATTTCCCCAATGTTTTCAGCTGTCTCGTCGAATTGGCGGAAGTTATCGCGTTCGTTTCTTCCCTTTCGCTACGCTACTCACGATTCCAACTTGTATACCCTTGCGGGATGTTTTTCCTCGTCCAAACTTTGTTTCCGAGCTTCTTATTCTACTTCGAGTAACGGAGGAATCGTAGTACTTCTTGTTTCGTGGAAACGAATGAAATGTCTCAAGATGCTCTCTATGCTTTTTCCTAACCTGTCTTCGAGGAAAATTCGTAAATATGGAATGGAATTCACGGATTTAATCTCATTTTCTAAAGGAATTTTCTATCTTATTTCTATATTGTATAAAACTTTTATATTATATAAAATTATTTATAAATATATGTAAATTTATATGTAAAATTCGGAGGAAAGAATTTCATTTTTTGTGTAAAAAAAATTTAAACGAATTATTGAATCTATACATACGAACTGAATTACAAAAAATACACATTTATAAATAATTTTAATAATTTCTGTTAATTAAAAATACTTTTGGGAAAATATAATTTATTGATTTAAAAAAGAAAAGTATATATAAATTTTTTTTGATAAATAATTATACCTATATAAAGATACAGAAGATAAGAACGAATTCAATCGTATCGTTTGTTCAATATCTAATGTCGCGTCGTAATGCGTCATTAGACAAATTAACGTTTTACCCTAAATTTCCCCAAATTATCGTATCATGCAAATCATATCATCAAATAAATCTTTCGCTCAACGAAATTCAATTAATCCTAATATAATCCCTATCATCATATATTTGATGCATTAAATATAATTACAACATCGAAAGATTTATACTAAATACAACGCTCTGTCGAACTTAAATCAAAGATCGAAGGCTTTCGTGGTTTCGTGGCCGAGATACGAGACATAAGGCTTCCGGTAAGCCGTAAATCCTCGAGAAAGTTTTGCAATTAGATTCATCAAGGTATAAACGACATTGATGAAATCACGCGATTGGTGGAACATTAGAAGAAACTTTAATTCTCAAGAAAAATTCTTTATTACTTGATTATATACCATTTCTAATTTAAAGAAATAGAAAAAAAAAATGTGAAAAACGAGTCTTTTTTATATCTTTGGAACATTGTATTATTTTTCATCTTGCTTCACGATCATCCCTTCAAACCTTCGAAAGTTAAAAATCTTATTCTACCCCGTTTTTTCTCTTTAAAAATATCTTCTTTTTAAAAAAGTTATTTTAAAAAAAGTCAAATTGAAATTTATCGAGCAGAAATTAAACCTAAGCCATTAGTTTCATTACGAAGAGAAAGACGAACAACGATTCTCAAAATAATGTAAAAATTCCAGACATCCAGACTTGGCTCTGTTGATTCCTCGACACTTTCAGAGGTAAAAAAAAAAGAAGGGGGGGGGATGAAAAGGGGATGGAAAACGCGAGGCGGGAATGGACGAGTTAATAAAGCGAAATGTACACGGTCCGACACTTGGCCGAGAGTGGGAAATCGCGGCATTTTTCTGTCGACCCCGTTCCACGCCATAGTTCTTTCAACCTTCTTTCAACCCTTCTCTTATCTTTTTTTTTTCTTCTTTCTTTTCGCCCCCCCTTTTCGCAACCATCAGCTCAACGAAATAATTCTGTCCCGCGCGCCTTTTGTTTCGAAAATTCAACGAGTTCACGCGAATTTCTCAACTGTGCAAAGTTCGTTCGTTCGTTTTCTCGTCTCGATGTTTTCACCGGATTTTTTCCCATTTCGCCATCTTCTTTTTCGATCTTCAACGATTTTCTACGATTTCGAGAAATTGTGTAGTCGTTATCTCGACGCGAAGAGAATTTTCTCGACTTCATTTGACAAGAATTTTAAAAGACTGCATGTTAACCATTTAAATTTTTATTTACTCGAATATCTTGGAAATTGTCGAGGAATGGTTTTGAAAATATATTAGTTTCAATTCTTTTTCAAGCGAAAGTATAAACATTGACATTAATCATCCGAATCTTGAGTACATTTTTTATAAGAAAGGAATTTATAAATTTTTAAATTGTTATCAATAAGATTACAGCGATCTTTGATATTAATAATAAAGTATAAATCAAAGAATTATTTTTCCATTTTTTTCCATTCTGTACTTATATTATTTTTCAATAAATATAATTTTTATTACGAAATAATTTAATAGATCGATTTAATGATCTATTTCAATTTTCATCCGTATCTTCTTCTTACATATCTTTTAAAGGAGATAATTTTTTAGCTATTCGCAAAGAGGATAATATTTCTAAAGGGATACATCTGGCGAATCTTGCCATTCTCTCTTCTAGGCCATATTTCACTACCCATGAAATGCTCGAATACCTAGATTTATAGTCTCGATAGTTTTAGAAAAGCCCAGGCAACGGAGTTGGATACTTTATTATCCTGTTGATTTCTCTCTACCGGAAAATCTATCAAAGTTTTCAAAGATAATGACATGAAAAAATCGAGAATAGATAAATAAATTTTATTTTCAACTATCATTATCCATTGTTCTTTTATTATTTTTTATTTTCAATTCATCGATTTATCTCATATATTATTAAACACATAGATCGTTGTAAGTCTTTTATAATTTTTGAGATTTTAGTTTATTATTACAACAACTAGTCGATAAATTTTTCTTTTAAATTATATATTCTTCGTAAAGAATAAATAAAATTTACCAGTTATTCCAAACAATTATTAAACTACTATTAAACAGTTCTCAATGGACACTTGGTATATATTATAGTAAAAAAAAAAAAAAAAAAAAATTTATTGTCGTGTACTACGACAAAATTATAATTTCGTTAAAATATCGAACAGGAAATTCGGGTTGTTAATCGAAAAGCAGACTCTTGGCGAAAGAATCGATATAAAGGGAGGGGGGGGGGGGATGAAAACTCGACGATTTCGAGGGATTGAAAAAGTTCTTGAAAGCACTCTCGTGGAATCTCATTGGGTGTCACGAAGAAGAAGAAGAAGAAGAAGAAGAAGAAGAAGCTCGTTTAACGAGCAAACCTTTTTTTCTTCGCTGACCGAAAGAAAACGAGAGGCATAAAAGCCATCCTTTTCGTGAATACGCATTGAAATTTACCTGGAAAAGAATCTCACTTTGGATTAAAATTGAAACGACTGGTATCGATCGCACGTTAAAATTGAAAACTTCTCGTTCACGAGAAACAGAACTTATATCGGAGACGAGATCAGAATTTTTCTTATCCCCTTTCTTTAGAAGAAGACATAAAATCTTTAATTGCAAATTTTAAAGTTGGAAAATTCTCTGGATTTTATTTAAATGAAACTTTTAAAATTCAATTAGTTTGACGAATGAAAGAAAGAAGGTTCGTATACATATATTTTATACATATATATATATACATATATCACGTATCTTCAACTATTAGAAAAATAGTTTAAAATTCCATTTTCTTTCTCCAATTAGTCATGCATATTTTATTGTCTTTGCACTCATTGTATATATATATCGATCATCGATCATTATTCATACGTACCAGCTTAACTATAGTTCGAGCTAATATTAGATACCAAGGTCAATTCTTATTCCAAGACCTTTCTCCCTATCGAACTTGTATTTATTGTCGTTTATCGCATGTCAACGTTTCAATCGTCTGGAAACTTTTTCCGTTACGCTGTTTTTATTAGCTTTTCCTCTTTCATTATGACATAACCTATGACGTAATACTCAAAGAAGAAACATCGCGTGTTATGCATTCGTCAATCGACTGTTACCATTTATCACTCATTCTTTGCATCAATCCTTCTTTTTTTTTTTTTTTATCTAATATTTATATCTAATATTTAATCGACGCGATACAAATTATTCTTAAATAGTTAATAATTTTCTAGATCACGGATTAATTAATACGAATTTTCAGAACTATTTTTAACTAGCAAATATCTCAAAATACAATTTATTATGATTTATGATGCTAATAAACAAAAAAAAAAAGAAAATAATGAAAAATAATGATTCGATGAAAATCGATGAAAAAAAGCGTTAAATTCGTACGAATTTTCATTAAAAATACAAAACGGAACAAACGTGAAAAAAGAAATTTCGTCAAAAGAAATTAACAAAGAAAAGAAGGAAAGAAACAATATCAATATAAATTTACACCATTGGCTATTTGATGTCGCTTAATTATGGATGAGTGAAACCTAGAATGCCACCATTCATAAATTTTAACTTTGTGTGTGTTAATCGAACTTCCCTACCAGGTTTCTACAAATATACTCGTATGACACGTAAAAAAAAAAAAAAAGAAAAGAAAAAAGGGAAAAAAAAAGAAAAAAAAAAAAGACAGAGACGAGCGTCAATTGAAGAGGAAAACTTTACAAACAAACAAAAGATCTCAAGTTTACATGACTACGATTCACTCGACACTGATTACAATTCACTCCATGTCTCTCGAGTTTGGAAGAAAATCGAAACAATAAAATCACAAAGACAAATGAAACGTATTGTACAATTGTAATCTGCAAAGGATTGTTTTGATTTTTTCTCCCTTTTCATACTTGCAAAAGAATTCACGATGAAGATCAAAGTCATTCTTTAATGAAAATTGATGAGATGCATGAAAAAAAAAAAAAAGATGAAGACGAGAAGAGATATTTAGTTTTTTAAATTAATATCTATCTATGAATTTTATAATAACAGTTGTTGATGATGTTTATCATGAATCTTATTGTAATCTATGATAGGGCTTTTGATTTGGTATCTATTTAGATAATTATTATATTATCTCGTAATTAGCGTTTATTATTATGGACTAACTAATTATATTAAATAAATAATTATACTGGTTGCTGTAATATTAATAGAAGATTCATACTCAAATATTAAACTATTTCAAAAGTTCTTCTCATTCTTTCACGGAATTAATATTATGCAAATAACGCAACTATTTTATTTCTCATTAAATTCCCTTTCTCATTAAATTAGCAGTTACTTAATTCGTTAATTGCATATCCATCGACAATCTAATAATAAAGTCATAAATCACTCCTTCGCGTAATCTCCATTTAAACACTATTCCATCGACTAATAATAATTCTAGAACAAATAAATCATCGAGTAATATATCAATTTAATATATAAATAATTCTATTTTTGCTTTGTTTTAATATAACGTGTTTATTTTAATATACATACGTCCCTTTATCATTCTCTTTAACATTTGAAATACTATATCCGTTACATTGTAAGATTTAAAGCTGATAACAACCGACCTATTCTACTTGTTTCACCACGACCGATCTATTTATCTCTACTTGCCTAATTATTATCGATTTTTTTACTACTTAGAATCGAATTATAAGCGACTTTTACACAATCGATCTATCCTGCATAACGATAAATAACGCGTTCTACTTGTCCAATTACGAAAATTTTGTTTACTCGTCCGATTACAGATGTTTTAATCTACGACCGATTTATTCTACTCTGACCATTGAAGTTGTCTATTACTCGCTTATTAATCACCGATTTACATCAATTAGCCAACTATGAATGATCTATACACACAATTAATATATTCTATTATTATTAAATTTATTATACGATCAACACGAGATATGATTTAAGATTCGTTGAAAAAAGTCTGATTATATTTTTTATTCGTTCAATCGTTTTTTCACAAAACATTTTAAGTAAAAATATTCCATCGATTTTTTTCAATTTATAAAAGGAAAAATAGACAAGATCCGTTTGAAGAGGATTTTCGCGGCAGGAATATCAAAGGGCGCGATCATCGATAGCGGAAAAGGCCAATAAATCTATTGCAATGTATTGTAACAATCGTAAATGGAAACAATTTCAAAGTTAAGTTGTGGGCTAAGTACGGTCGATGCTGTTCCACTTCGAGTGTACACCTTCATGAATGGAGATTAATAGGGAACGAACTAGTTCCAAGTAGTTCCACCTATGTACTTTGATTCCAACTTACTTAGCATTTCACTTCGAAAGCTGCTGCTATCGATTTTAAACCGATATTGCTGCCGGTTTCAAAAGATTTTGCTATTCAGGCAAATTGCGTTGTTGAGAATTTAGCGAGGACTCACCAGAATCTCTTGAATTGTTTGTGTTTCTTTGGAGAAATGTAGAGAATGGGGAGTGATATCTAGAGAAAATGAACAGTGTTTTGTAGACAGACACGAAGGTGGCAACGAGGTAATGGAATACGTGGAATCGTTTCGTGAAGCAAAAACGAGGGAATGGATGGAACGGAGATTGAATTTGATTTCGAGAAGCCAACAAGATTGTAAATTAAACTGATATATTATCGAACGATTTCAAATATTGCTAACTAACGCTAACTAACATTAACTAACTAACGTTGGATTATTTTGCAAATTATTTTGTATTACGCGAACGAAAAACAGATGAATATTTTTATTCGATATAAATTAAAATCTACTTTTCATCCATCTCAATTTCTTTAATTATAATTATCACAAGCGTCTACTTGCTACTTTTTCATTTTTGTTCTTAAACACACTTGTCCGAAGTTAATTTCACAATAATTTCACGATACTATAAATGAATACTTTTTTGATAATTTATCTAATCCTCACTTGCGTACAATTGCAACGAAAAAAAAAAAAACCAACTAAAAAGAACTAACAATGAAATTATTCCGTAAAAAAACATTTGTTTCTCCATCCATCCACTTTATTACCCCTTCTTCTTCTCATCAATGAACATCTGTTCTTTCTTTCAACAGGTATATCATCACGTCTCTGTGCGACACCTGCGAGAGCAGCGACTCGGTGGTGGCAGTGGTATTCTGGGTAGGATACTTCAACAGCGCGCTAAATCCACTCATCTACGCCTACTTCAATCGCGACTTCCGGGTCGCGTTCAGAAAAACGTTGAAGAGCTGTTGCGTTGCCCTGCGTCCGGTTCGCGATCTACGTCAAGCTCATAGAAAGCAGGATCTCGTGCACAGTAACGCGTCCTCGGAATTACACGTGAACAATCAACTGAGAGCCAGCGAGATGACGAACGTCCACATCGAGGCGTGTATCTGAGTTTTCAGCAAATTCGATTCTCCTCCAACTTTCGAAACGAAGAGGAGGAGGAGGAAGAAAAAGGAAAAGGATCTAATCTTCTTTCTTATTAATTTAAGACGATCGTTCGATCGACGACTGTTGAAAATTTTTGATTCGTGTACAATTAGAGATTTTACGAATTAATATCCCCAATTGGCGATAAACGGCCAATGACAGTCATGTAATCAAGTGTTAACTAATTAATGGTCAGAGATCACGAAGATTGTTTCGCTTGCCAATTAAAAAGTGGGACAGTGCGGAAGACATTTTCGATCGCCAATTGAAGAAAGGAGAGGCGCGATAACCGACGAATGTTTTTTGAACCGTGATTCCAATTCCGTTGTTTTATCGGTAAAAAAGTGCGGAGTCTGTTGGCTTTTTAACTTGAAACAGTTTCAGTGTTGAACAGTGAATGAACGAAGTTGTCGAGGTATCTATGTTGCGAGCCAATTTATGGGAGAGAACAGAGTTGAACGATTTATACGCCTTGTTCGATCGATGATTCGAAGGACTGTTAAACTTTTTTATATCGTTTCGTTTCATTTTTTTTTTTTTTTTTTTTTTTACGAGAACGAATTATATTAATAACTGATATGATTTATAAAAGGATTTAATTTACGAAAGGATGAGTAGATATATTTTTTAGTATCGTAGTAATTCGTTTTAAATGTTGTTGTAAATAAAATACTTTTGATCGATAAATAAATAAGAAATCGCATCGTTTCTTTCAATCATCGTAAGAAAACTTTGAAATTTTTAAAATTTTCCAGAAACTTGTACGTAATATAATTACGATTAAAGGAATTTATATTTTTTCTTTTTCGAAGAAATTATTAAATGATTTCAATCAAGTATAGAAATTGAATACTTTACGTACATCCATTTTTGAAATATATGAAAAAAAAAAAAATCTATCTTCACGTACGGATAAATTCAATGCAAAAATTCAAGAATCAAATGAACTATATGCGAAAAATAAAATATACGTACCTACTCATCCTTTGATCAATTTTATAGATGATATCGTTATCGACTCGTTTTCGTGGTTTAAGTTGAGTTTCATGGTATCGTGAACACGAATGAAAATAGAAAATTCGTTTAAAACATTCGATGTAAAGATATGTAGAATATATCTTGTTAAAATCTTTACAAAAAAAAAAAAAAATCGAAGAAAATTGAGAAACAACGATTCTTGCGATACGCATCGATTATAGTCGTAAGTACAGTTGGTGTGCATTGCGGATAACGCGATATTAAAGGAGAAGATTAATACTGGAAGGAAGATAGCGAAACAAGGAATTTTTAACACGGTCAAGCTATTTTAAGACGGTGGTTGCTCACTTGCCAGACGCTGTCGTCTATTTTCTTCGTTTTATCAAGTCCGTAAATAAGGTTGCTGCCCCCGGGGGCAGATGGATGATCTGATTTGAGTAATATTTTAAGATTGGCCTGATAACGTCACTTTCCACTCCATTCTTGCTTCTTTCCATTTTCTCGCGCTCGCGTTATTAAATTATCCCTCTTTCCCCCTTTCGAAACGAAAATAGGACGGATGAAAAATTGAAGATAAAATAAAGAAATTGTTTTCGTAACGGTTTCGTTAAAAAATGTGCATATATTTTGCTTCATTTGTGCATTTTGTTATCCCTCCTTGTATATAATATTTGAATATCATTTTTTGTCATCATTTCTAATTACTTACTTTCTTCTTCTCACGTTTGATGAAAAATTTAATAAACTGTTCCAACGAACGAAACCTTTCACACTTTCGTTTAACGAAGAAACATCAAAAATACATCGATGCACACACTGTTTCTTTTTAATATATAAATTAATTAAATTTAATTCAATAAATGAATTATTCGAATTCCGCAAAAATCTTATTATTTTAAATTTTCATATTTTCTTAAAATGATTGTATCTAAAGAGGATGGAAAAAAGGAACGACATCACATGCACTTAATTGAAAATTTTAATTAAGAAAAAATCCATTCGATAAAAAGGCGAATTTATTAAAAATCGTTTCAAAGTCAGACGCAAAAGTTGTTGCGTAGAACAAACATGATTGTGGTCGGTGAACATCGTATTAAACGACGAAAATTACCTTAAGTGATGAAAATGCCTCGGTTTCACGTTGACACGAGGAATTAAAGGATAAACGCGAAGTCGACGCGAAAGGAACGCAAGATTATTCCCGAAAGGACGAACCTCTTGTATTTGAATAAAGCCAAAGAAATATGCTGCATTTGCCACCAAACAAAAAAGAGGAAACAGTAATTTTCATAAAAATTCTTTTTACATTTACGCTTCACAAATGAAATTTTTGATGAAAATTATAGAAACTTTAATTTTTTATTATTATTATTATTATTATTATTATTATTGTATAATTGGCATATATAATAAACATACTCGATGATTAACTTACAATCTTACGATAAATCTTCACGTTGTATAATCTTAGTATCAAGTTGTTGCACAGAATTCAAGTTTTAACGCTATGAAGATGATTATATCGTCGATTTAACAGCGAAAGCGCATACCTGTTAATATAATCGAATCTGCGCGCAACATTTCCGCTTCAAAGGAAACGACATTGCAAAGCAAGTCGTTCGAATAATGAATGAACAGATAACGGAATATTTACAATATTCTGATAATACGAATTCACTGCGAATTCAACAAGCTATGAATGAAATTGTTTTGGACCGAACGAGTAAAATGGACCACTGGATTGGATTTCTGAAAATTTTACACCATTCAAATTGAACTCGACAAAACGGAGAACTGGGGGAAAAAAAAAAAAAAAAGATAGACACATCACGACGAGTTATCAATTGTATCGATCGAAATTAAAATGTTATTTGTAGAATTTGGAGAGAATTTGTGTAATTGAAAAAAAAAAAAAATGGAAATGTGAATTTTATAGGACAATGATGGATAGATAGATAGAATTTGTGTTATTTGTCATAAACAAACTTTATGAAGATTGAAGTAAGAAATTGCAAGCGATTTATCCTTGCCGCAAAATATCAAGATAAATATAATAAAATTATCATTATTTCAGATCATTTATTGAATTTTTTTCTATTACCTATTTTTATTTATTTTTTTTATTATTATTATTATTATAACTATATCAGATATAATTTTTTTTAATATAACATCGATATTTAATGCAAATCTTGTCTTTTTTCAACGACAAAACAAATTATATTCTTTTTGCGCAAAATGCAATTTCAAGCTAAATCGTGAAAGGAAATATACACAACTGTTCTTTCAATAAATCAACGAAACTTTCAAACAACTTTTATTAGACCAGCAAAAACTTTCATTAATAAATATTTCGTTGAAAGGAAACTTCTTAAAGAAGTGAGATCTTTTTTTTTTTTTTTTTGGAAATATATTGTAACGATGACGAAGCGATATTTCAATGATGGAAAAAACTGTTACAGAAGGAGAATTTATACCAAGTCTTGGGAAACGAATGCTTCGATAAATTTTTCGTAGAACACGAATTGTTTCGCGAGCAATATTGTGCTAGTAAAATCCATGTATCATGCAACGTTTGCGGTGAAAAAGTTACGCGTTATACAAGTGATTACAGTGACTCTTCGTTACTTTTTTCTTTTTCATCGCGGAGGATACAAAAGGCGAACAGAAACTTGGAAATCTTTTATCTTTCTTTTTTTTTTTTTTTTTTTGAAAATCTAAAAGAGAATCTTTTCGTTAAAAAGATCGCGTCTACAGTTCGAAAAAGAATGTCGCACACGTTGTAAAAAAGATTCTGAATCATTAAGAAGCTAAAGTATATTTCTCGTCTTAATATTTTAAGTTTCCCGATATTCAATTATTATTTATTTTAAACTCTGATAATATAGTTCCTCGACAAATCAATATTTCCGTTCCACCGATTTCGTTATACACGCGAATAAATTAAAAATGGTAATTAAAAATAAATTAACATATATTTTCAAGCTCTTAACGCGACCTACTGCTTTTCAGATACTCTTAATTTTTTTCTTTCAAAGAGAAGTAATTATCAGATTCATTAAAAATATCGTCTCCTCGCGCGTTGGAATCTCGCGTCGCATGGGAGTGGCATTACAGAATTTCGCTTCTTCACCAGAATTTCAAAGTGTCTTGCTGATCTTACAAAGCTGAAGCAATGCATTAAAAATATTACCACGAGTCTCAATGGAATCGATAACCACCACTGTCGAATAAACTCTTTGGCAAAAAATTGTATACCATGGAATTAAATCGGGAAATGAGATTGAAATTTTTCGTGTGTACATAGAGAGAAGAAATATTTCGAAATTATTAAAAGCTCGAGAGAAGCAGAAGAGAAACGAAGAAGAGTGGCTTGGTAAATTAATCGTGATGGAATAAATATCTTGCGATTCTCAGGCAAACTTATATTCAAGATTAAATGCCTTTTTACGCGACTAGAAGAGGATCTCGCCAATTGTCTTTCTCGATCAAATAATATTATTTAAATTTTAAAATGGACGAAGACCGGATGATTGCAAAGAAGGGGATCCTTTTTACTGAATATTTCAAAACCTTTCCATCTCTTCAACTACTTTACATTCTATTGTAATATCATCGAATCACAATACATGAATGACAATTTGATTCGCGCGACAATGGAAGCAAATTATTCGCACTAATTTTCAAATTTCTTTAATATCTACTATATCGCTATATCACTATATTCACACAATAAATCATTGATTATTAAATCGAATTTATAGTGATTCGAGACAAAAAAGTTAACTTTAATAAAACATATTTGATAAAATTAATTGTTAATTTTAATCAGAATTTTCTTTTACGATACCTAATAATATACCTTTTATTAATCATTTATATAAAAATTAGTAGAATAACGCAATATAAATGTATTGAAAAAAAAAAAATTTTGAGAAATAATTTGAATTAAAAATAATAACTTCCACTTGAAATCACTTCACACAATATAAAGATTAAAAATCCGAATGTTATTGAAGTTAACGAATTAATTAATTATCCAAAAAATTAACGAATTTTTCAATTTATCAAAAAATATCAAAATACATACACGAAATTATTTATATACCTTCGATTAAATGTTAGAAATATGCATCGTTATTTCACAAGCGAATTTCTCGAGAATGCAAATGTAAACACTTGATATTTTCGCGAATTCACTGATTTATGAGAGAAACGTTACGAGAAGCTAGAATTAGAAACTACTCGGTCGATCGATTTATCACCATTAACATTCTCATGCAGTTGGTTAAACGACGGATTTGTCTGCCAAATCTTTGTACGCATGTTTACGCGAACAGTTTGTTGTTAAATTTCAAAAATATAGTATTTTTAAAAAATATACAAATTTCAATGAAAAATGAAAAAAAAAAAAAATAAAAAAATCACGAAAAAAAAAAAGTATTTTCTATTACTTTTTGTTAAAAGACAATTTGATTTTCTTAACTATAACTCGCCATTTTATTTTATCTTTACATAAATTATAAAGAAAAATTATTTAGCCCTATTGTAAAAGGGCATCCAAAACATGTTATGCATAATTTTTTTTTTTGTTTGTTTGTTTGTAATTCGTATAAAATTTCAAAAATTTTTCCCATCTAATTATCTTTTTCTTTTTTTTTTTTTTCTATATTTTAACATCAATTTATGATTACGTTTGTAACAAATGACACGTGTAGCTTATATATTTTCATTTCATATGCGTTTGATTGAAACAAATTTATGAAATTAGTGAAGTGAAACGCTCATTGAGAGAAAATTCTGAACTTTGATATTTCGAGCAAATATCTGTCTCATCGTCGTTATCATTTACAACCAATCGAGTGTATTTTTTTTCTTTTTTGTACTTTCATCCGTTTGTTACTTAATTAAATGATGATTCAGTGGTAATTTTCATAACGATACACCAATTATGATTATCATTTTCTGAAATTATTTCCTTCTAACCGTGCTTTTATTCATTCTCTAATATTAAATCATTTTAACGAACGTTATTCGTAAAGAATAAGAAGAAATAAAATTGAAAATTCGTGTCCACGAACATCTTGAGATTCATTCTAATGTTCGTTTCAAATTGTTCTCGACGCAATATTCATAATTCAAATCGATTAATTTCGATCGATCGAACATCAAAGAAGCCAAAGAATCCCGTAAGCCGATTCGAGCATTAAAATACTTCATTTTCTACTTTTACAATAGAAATTTAATATCGCGTATTTAGTTGAATAATAAGTTGGTTTCTTTAAAATATATTTATTGCATTTATTGCATCTTTCTTATTCGTTAAATTATTCGTTAAATCTGTAATTGCATATTTTTTTTTTATTAAAAAAATAACAATCGTTTTACGTAAAAATAAAAAAACACAAGTACAAAAAAAGATCATCGAACTTATTATTCAAACTAATAAAATTTCAAATCAATATTCAAATCAATATGTTTACAACGTATTGATTTTATATCGAGTGCGGAACAATCATTAAGTAAGTCTCTTAAGTGTAGCGATTTTATCGTTCTGATCGGTGTAAATCTCGAAATAAACCTTTTTAAAACTGTTTCAACAGAGCTCTGTCTCTGATGAAATTAATCGAATCTGGTGAAACAATCGAACATGTAATTCTTCAACCATGCACGAAAGACAAGCGAAACACTCTTTAATAAATAAACGTATTTCTATGGGAAAAGAAGAGTAACATTTCCGTCGATTGTTTATCGATTTGTATCAATCAAGTTTAACTCCTCTTGATCTCTTTTGGATATCGATTAAACGTAGAACGAAGAGCTGTTGTTTATATCGAAAAGTCGGTCGAAAGTTATAAGTTCTGAACATTTTTTTTTTTTTTTTTTTTAATAAAGAAAATACAATTGTAAAATTAAAAAAAATTAAAAAATCTATCGAAATCGCTTTATTCCGATATCTCGATCAACGTTGCCAATAAATATAAATTCACGAAGTATTGACAAAGTGCTTAACGAAAGAATCCGTGTGACTTACTGGTTTCTTCCTGGAAATGCATTCCAGGAATCGCGTCTGTCATTTGTTTATAGTTTGTGAGCGAGACGAGGAGATCCGAATATACGGCAAGAACGAAAATAATAAAATCGATCAAAAATTATTCTTTTCTCGAGAAACTAGTATCGTTAATAAAAGAGCAAGGTTTCGCGCTTTTTTTCATTCTTTCTTTCATTTATTATCAACCGGAAGTCATTACTTTTGGAGTTGTAACGATTTAAAATCTTCGTAATTTCAACAAGATTTAATCGTGTTTTAAGATAAATTATAAAGACAATTACGATTATTTCATCTTTGAAAAAAATATTATTTATATAATACGATCTTATTAATAACACGTTGAAAGCATTAAATCGTAGAATATGATTTTAACCAACTTTTCGACATGAACAGCCCTCTGTGGATAAGTACACGAAAGATGCGTGAAAGAGATTTGTAAAAATCGTTATCGGGAAGTAAGATAAGTAAAATGAAAGTAATGTTTTATTACGAAAGTCGTTCACCGTTTCATCGAAACAGTGGTATTTTCATTTTGGAACATTTCCAACGTTATCGACATATCATTATAAGTAATTTGAAGAAATTGAAAAAAAAAAAAAATAATTAAATGGGCTGTGCTACGTTCCATTATTGTAATAAGATACTCATATTTGCGAGGATATTTTATGCGATATTTACTTCGACATCTTAACTTAACGTTTGCTTTATAACATCGAATCGTTCGTATTCGTGATATAGTCTTTCGTTAATTCCAATTCTGAATTAATTCGCAAGGTTGTTGATTCAGGGTGTTAATATTAAGGCTTATGAGATTATTTTTTTTTTTTAGAGTTACAGTTACATCCTGATATATATCCTAATAATTTTTCACTTCTCACATTGTTATTTATATGAAAAACCCTATATATAAATAATTCGGAATTTTTCGAATCGAATAAAATGTGTACTGTATTTCCTTCCAATAATTATTTTATATTGTAAAATGAATAATATCCGAAGATTTCAATTGAATTTGACACGAGATATCCGAGTTTCTATATTATTTTCCTTCGCTCGGGATATCTCACGATCAACGGCTCTAATTGAAAAAAAGATTTTCAACGTTATTTTCCATCTTTTAGATTTTCATCATCCTCCATTTCGTTTCAACTTCGGCGTCATTACACGTAAAACGTTAACGCACATAATCTCAGCGTCATTTGATTTCATTGAATACAAAGATATTGAAGATTGTACTGTAATTTAAATGTTTATATTGTAAGTATAAAATAAGTAATAGAAGAATGATTATAGAGACGATTATTTTGCGTGTTGTTCTGTGTATAATATTAAATGACAATAATTTAAGAAGAGACGATGATTAAAAATGCATAATAATAAAATTACAAAAATATTCGTTCGTTATTTATTTATATAGGAAATTACGACACGGAATGGAAAGGGAAGAGGAAAAAAATTCGTATTAATCGCATTGAACTAGAAGCGAGCGAGTCGGGTATAGTAATAACAATTAGTTGTCGATTATTCATATAATTATATGCAGTAAGATCGATACGATTTGAACGAGTCGAGATCCATCCATTTCTCCGTATTTTCCAGACTAATCAAGATTTTCGAGTCCCTGCTCGAAACCCTCGAGAATCGGTTCCAAATAACAGGCAGTCAGCACGAAACCGTTATTACCAATTTCAACCAGTTCAAACTATCTAACATCCCTAGCTCTGATCGCTGGAAACCACGCGGCAGACACGTATCCAATTCTCATGGAAATGTATCCCCTTCAGTTGCACGGGAATTTAGGTCGCGGTTGACCTAAATGTCACGCTATCCTAGTCCGATGCTACCAAATTTTTCTCAACATTTTGCCCGATCAACTATTAAACCGACTCTTCCACCATTCACGGTGAAATTCTCCGTTACACTCATTTCTTTCGTCTCTCCTAATATTTCTCCACGTTTCATCGATAAAATCGCTATGTTGGTAAATAAATAGCTAACATTTTCTAAAAATGAATTACTAGTCTTACTTGTCGTATAAATTTTCATCATATAATTATCCGGATTTATAATTAGTAATTTGATTTGAATCGATACAGGATATAGGAAATGTAAATTAATTGTTCAATACTCTGATCAAATTATAGGTATATAATACTTTAATATAATAAAATTAATACAATTTGTTGCGAATAATAAATCTTATTCGATTTCTAAACCGAGCTCAGATATTTTATCTCATTTTATTATTTAGGACACGACGGAATAGAAAATGATGCAATTTCGAGTGTAATCAATTTCTGAAGGCAGAACTCTTTGCACATTGAGAACGTTGAATACTTTGTGCCTGACATCGTTGTGGTTACGACACGGTTGGTAATCTACTCCCGGCCTCCCTGTGTTTACTTGCTTTCCCTGTTATCACGAAACTTTCAGGCAGAAAGTAAATGGATTATACGCAGGGTTTCCTTTAATTTTCAGATCACGAACCTCTTTCAATGACTTCGTGTTCTTTCACGCTTTGCGAAATTACAAGTAATTTCTCGAAATTGGCTTCGTTTTCTGCGACATTTTCTAATTTCTAATTCCTGATAAGAGAAGTTTTTTTAAAAATTGAAAAATGATTTTCACGTAAAAATCGATTTATCATAGCACATGTTATTTGTATTATGATATATTCTGTATTTCGATACTTTGGATAACCAATTAATTATTTGATCGAGCTCGATATTTCCGTACTTTTCAATTTTAATTATAATTTAGATCAACGTAAAAATATTTAATGAAATTTGTAAAAACAATCACTATAAAAAAATATCGGATACTGTGCTAAAAAATGTGCATAAAAAATAGGCAAGATCCTACATATTATAGGAAATAAAGGAAAAATTGTATTTTATAAAACATTACGATATTTTAACAAGGAGAAATGGAAATAAAATAATAATTATATCTTTCATCGAATTCAAGCTTTCTCGTCAACATTTGTTGCTGTATCGTTTCAAAATACCGATAAAAAAGTCAACGAGTAAAGAAAATAGCGTGAAATAGGAACGATTGGCGGAGATTGGAAAACGTTTGTCGGAGAATGATTTTGGACACGGACATTGATCGCCATTTTTCGGGGCATCGGCCGCCGACGTGCAACCCCTTTCTCGCCGTCGCACCACCAACTCTCTCTTTTTGTCGAGAAATCTGGGTCACGCAGCTGGTACCGTTTCCTGTTTCCGTTGCTATCACCTGCTTATTAAGAACGTATGTACGGTACATACGCTAAAACAGATGTCACGAATTCCACCGTAAAAGTCTATTTCGTTTCCTCGTTTCCTTTTTGCAAAACATTGCTTTCTTTTTATTACTAGGTTTTCATATCAATAAAATTCCTGAATAGACACTTCTTTATCGTAAACACGAAAAATTAGATTGGCTTATAAATAAATTTTCACGCGCGTGTGAATGTCACGTGTGTTCAATTTCGAAATTTTTATATTTTAAAAATACCTTTAAAATTCAATATCTTTGTATTGAAAAAACAAAAATTCAAGTTTCTTAATTCTTTTGTACATTGATTTAAACGTCGTTTTCAATGTATTTTTGCATTCTCTTTCTCTTTCAATTTCCATAGCTTTCCTCAGCTTTTCCTCGTCGAAAAATCACAAAAATTTGATCGAACATTTGAAAGTCTTTAAACATTTAATCATCAATAAGATAATAAGTTTCGTTTTCTTTCATTTTGCACGAGACAAAGGAGAAAGAAGAGAAAGAAGAACTAGATTGAAAGGAAAGAAAGCGGATTTCTTATTCGAATTTTAATCGTTTCAAGCTCAATTTCAACGGGGGGATGGGATTCAAGCGAGTGCAAAGAGTTAAAGTTGAAAGAAAAAGCTTTTTACTTTTGCGAACACCTGGCCAAACTGTCACGTTGGCAAAACGTTGATACGCTTTAATCCGACGTGTTACTTTCGTTGGAGTGGAGCACCAACGTGTTCATCATTCGCATTTCTCGCATAAATCGAGTTAGGCGAGCTACTCCGCGCTGATCTCATTGTTTTTGTTACTTGATTACGCGCACGACTAATCAATTCGTTCATTCTCTAGTCGTTTCGTTTCGTTCGAGCAGAATTTATGCGAATGACGGCCGAGATAGAGAAGAGAAAATTAAAAATGTAAGGCCCAAAGTTGCGCGCTTACCTATTTACAAGCTGACGTGAGATCGAGACAGAAATTGAGAGAGATTTTCGAGTTTTTTTTTTTTTTTGAAAATTTTAAAATTCTACAAAGAAGAAAAAGGAAATTTTCAGAAATTTTTTAACTTCGTGTATTAATTGTGTACACATAGAGGATATTGTACGCAAATCTAAGTCGATTTTAATATAAAATATTGATTTCACATTTGAAAATGTGAGAAATCAAACGATTATTTACGAGAGTATGTATTTATCTGTAAATGAGTAGGCAAATGTTTATTCGATATCGTTTGAATTCCCACGTAAATTCCTCGTAATTTCGCATAAAATTGAAGTTAGGTCAAGTGAGAATTTAGTTAGTTAATAAAGTAATATTTGGGTAAATGATGAAGTAGAGAGATGTACATCGCGTAGGTTTCTGTAACAAACTTTACCTTTTACCCTTCGCCAATATAACGCGAAAATGACATAATCTTTATTACGCCTGCAAAATTTTCATTACACTTTTTCTCGCCATGATTTTTTTCCTCATCTAATAATAAAATATAATTTGTTGCATTTTATAATTTTCCCTTTATCTCTTATATATGAATTTGAAAATAAATTTTATTTTTAATAATAAACAAAAGTGTAGCTATCATTTTTAAATAAACTAACACAATAATACTAATAATAACACATTAATTTGGATCATAAGCCTGCTTATTTAAGAAGACTTAAAGAGTGTTTAGGAGACTGGAAATTTAACAGCAATTGACCCTGAAACTTTCATTATCTCTTTTACTATCGAGCAAACAATGTCCTCCGGTTAATACTATGGATTTTCTCTTCTTATTAACTTTTATTTAAGATAATAAAATATTGCTTCTGTGTTCAACGAACGAAACGGCAAAAATTTCACGAAAATTTCATTCTCCCGTTTTTCGATTTTTCGACAACTGTACACTCTCTTTAAAAAATATTTCTTAGATATATTCGAATCGATATTTTCAAAAAATTCATGAAATTGAAAACTGCTTAAAAATAAGAAATTAAATATAGATAAGACAAAAAATTATATTTTTCAATTATTCAATTACATTTCCAATGAATTAACTTTTCTTCCAGCTCAAAATTTCATCAATTAGCCAAATAATACGTTCCATATGATCGATTCAAAATTTTCTTCAAAAAATACATCTCTCTCTCAATTTCAAAAACTCTGGTTACTAAACATTTGAAACGAATCACGAGAAATGAAACAACAACGTGAAAACAATAAATTGTTGGAATCAATCGTTGATCATCGATCGTTTCAAATAATAAAAATAAATTCTTCATATTGATTGTTCGTTTCCAAACGAATGGTTGACGATCGACAAAAATTGTGTGATTCTTCTTTTCACCAAGAAATTAAGAAAATTTAAAGAAAAATTACGAAAAAGAAAGAAACACGATTCGGGTCAAAACGTGTTGCGAATTGATTTTGAAAGATTTCTCGAGCCGGGATAACTGAATTTCTGTCTTAGCGACTAGGTTAACAAGGTCATAACCTACATTCCGCATTTGATGCTCCAATAAATTAAAGCAATTATTGTAATATTGCATTGAACTATATTTTAGAAACTCAAATGGCCGCCTGAAGATAATTAAGAAAACGGAAAGGTTGATCGAAAATTTTTTGAATAATATATTAGGTATTGATTCGTAGAGGTTATCTTTGAAGCATCGATTCTCGAAATAAATACGAGTAATTTAAATTTGCATTAGATAAAGGTAGGAGGTAGTGTAGAACAGGAACGCTTCATCCAATGCAAATTTAAATTTCTTATAATTTAATGAACGTCAGAAATACGAATGATGATTTTATTGTAATAAATCGATGTATTTATTATTGGTGTAAAAATATCGAGTCTTTTTGCGGGATAATTTATAATTAATAATAATAATAATGAATTTACAAACAACAAGATATGGACTACCGATCTCTTTTTTACAATTTGAATAGAATAATTAAATGACTTTTTCTGAAATTCACTTACGAAGAATTTTTTGATATTGCTTGTAACTAGTACACTAGTAATTTGTAGCTTGTAATTTCATTTACCAAGAAACAATATTGAATAAGATTTTGTATTAAAAATTTTTAATTTTAACTCTTTATTAGGGCATACACTAGCCTTCGTTAATTTATCGATTTAAAGAATTGATTTAAAGTATCGAGTCTTGGAAATTTTCACCAATTTTCAAAGTTTACGATAATATTCTTTTCCTGATTTAAAATACAATCTCCATAAAACTTTATCTTCATCCTACAGGCTCTACTTTTACATATTCGCTGCCATTGTGAAATAGTATAATCGACTTTGGAAGAAGGGGATAATAGCAAATTTCAAAAATATTCACGGTATACGATATCGTAAGAACTTCGAATTCATGTGATTCCTTTTAAGAGTAAGAATAAACTCGAGACTTGTAAAGTGGTTTCGAACAGGTTTCGTTAAATATAGATCATCGAGATCATAGACCAAATTGTATTATGATATTAGTATAGAAAATTTGCACGATCAATTCGCACAAACGGCTGTTAAATATTTGTGCCATTTTTTAATTAATCAATTGCCAAAAATATTATTTCGTACGCGAAACGAGGAAAAAATTCGGGTAATTTGAACGAAAAATTGTTTACATTGTTTATTTATTATAAAATTATTCACAGCCCAAATTAATAAATTTTTAAGATGAAAGAAAAAATATTTTTAACTTGTAAATAAAAATTGCTTTTACAACGCTATTTATATATTATTAATAATATAATTCGAATCAATAAATTGTTTGAAATGAACAAACGATAAAAAAAATTTAAACTTTAAATTCAATTTAAATTTTTTCGTTCAATTCAATAGAAAAAAGTTGTCTGAATATCTTACTTGTGGAATAAGATTCGTACGAAAAAACAAGATATTGTGACAACTTTTTTATATACAAAGAATTGGATAATAAATTGGAAATAAACTTGAAAGAAAGATATTAAAATTTAATCGAAATGATAATCGGAAATTAATATCAGATTCAATGATTTTATTTTTTTTTTTTATTATGGTTTCTATCTGCAGAAAACTTTTACAAAATACTATTTATTTTCCGTTTCCATTACTCTTGTTTTTTATCTAATTAAAGATTATAATCCTAACTCTGAGTCTATTACTTAATGTCCTAGAATAATTCAATTGGATAACTTATGATATTGAAACTTAAACCAATTTTAAAATGGATTATAGGAATAAATTTTAAAAAAAAACTTATCTCGTCATTCTTGATTTCAAAATCTAAACCGAAAAAGTATCCCAGACTTTTAATGTAAATCCATTGTGAATAATATTTACCATCAATAATATTTCACATTTATTTTTCAACTAAAAACATTCTCACGATATTACAATGAACACGAATTCTAAATCAGTTTTCGTTTTGCGAAAAAAAAAAAAACATATATCAAAAAATTATGAATTAATTCTTCAATTCTGTACATACGCAAAAGTAAATACAAAATAGCTAAAACCGATCACTATCGCCATCTCTCGTAAAATACATAAAACACATCTCTACAAAAACGAGAAGACAGCAAAAGAATTGAGAGTCAGCTTTAAAACTGGAAGAAATATCGTTCAATACCGGAGTTACAACACAAATGAAATACCTCTCTCAAATTACATGAATCTTCACGCTTCATGAGATGATCGAAATTAAAGAAATATAAAGAATACAAAATTACAAATAATAAATAATATCACGACATATGATAAAACAAAACACATGTGAAATTCTGAAGTAAAAATCACCAGAAAAATAAGAATGATCACGTTTGCGCCATCTAGCATATTCTAATCTAAATATGTACATCAAGAATAAAGAATAAGATGATACGATTACAATTGGGAAATCAATACCATCTATTGAGAGAAAATAGCAAAAGAAAGATAGAAAGATGAAGAAGATCATCATTGCTGAACATGGATCGCTGTCGCCATCTATGGAGTATTCAAAATACTATTCAAGGAAAAACAGGTAAAGTAGAACAAAAATTAAGCGTTATCTTCGGAGTAATGAAAAATATTTGTCTAGAAATGCCAAGAGAGGGCACTAACGATCAATTCTTTATCTACTTTATCTACAATGCAAAAATCTCCTTAGCAAAGACAAGAACAAAATAGACGCGACATCTTACAGGACATTATAGATATTTTGAAACATCAAAAAGACTAAAATGAATCTTATTACACCAATAGATATCCTACAATTTAAATGCATGCATAAAAATGAATCGCGTGAAAAGTAGAGAGCTAAAATCTATCCAATGTATAATTTTAAAAAATTCCTTGATAAATTTTCTACCTATGAAAAATATAATCGCGTTCGCAGCCAATTAGCTCATATTATTCGCTATAAAATTTATAATTGTATCGCATGATATAATTATGAATCGTATAGTAAATAATAATGATTTCCCAGGTCTCACCGGCGTGGAGGTTGCTGCGAATTGGAGACCCACCCTAACCACGGCATCCCATCCACCCTCCTTTTGCGCAAAAAATTATTTCAAATCAATGATAAATTTTCCTTTCGATGTAGGTTTGCAAAACGTTCACGATTCTTGATCGTTACGCAAAACAAACAGCAAAAGGAATTTTAACGAAAACCGACGCGATAAGCTAAATCTGAAATTAAAATTGAAATAATATCTTAATCTTAATGTTTATAATAATAAAATATAACTCTACGTGAGATATAGATACGTTGTTTCGTATATATAACAATATTTTATATATTCATTGCCATGAAGATAGAAAATATTGATAATTACGAGATTCTAAATGAAAAAGGAGACAAAATTAAAATTATTCAAAATTAGATATTAATAAACAAACAAAATTAAATATTAATATTTCACACAGAGTTATATTTATTTTATTGACCACCACCACAGTTAATACCAACAACACTACTACCATTACCATTAATTATACATGCAGCTACAAATTCTACTTTAAGCAGATTAAGCAGTTTTCTAAAGAAGCAGTTTTCTACAGGTCAATTACATATATTTTCAAAATTTCACAAATCATTGATTAATTAAATATCCATAGAAATATGTTAATTTTGAATATAATTAACTATATTCCTTACAGATATTCTTAACATTAGTCTACAAAGATTTTTCCATACAATAATACAAAAATTTATTTGTAAATAGGTGAACCTATCTACAAAAAAATTTCAATAAAATTAAAGGAATTATAAAATATACAAGTATCTCATTGGTTACACACTCATTTCATACTCATTCTACACTCATTCCATTAATCTCTGATACAAAAGAAGTAGTAAAAATTTTATAAAATATAAGTTACTACAATAAATTTTTATATACTTTATTTTATAATATATAAAATAAACTTTTATTATTAATTATATAATAATATATATAAAATAAAATATAAAGAAAATAACTTATATTATTGTAATAACTTATATTTGTTAAAATTTTTATTAATCTTTTGTGATCTTACACATATTACTACTCATATTCTGTACTCTTACTTTTTAATCTTATACTAATACAATACATATATAAATAAGTTTATTTTTCAATCATATGATTCCTATCTATATAGAATCTGAATGCTTTTCTCAATGCTCAAAATACCTATGAGCTACCTATCTACCTATATAAAATTCTAAGATTTGTTCAGGGGCCCCTCTTACAAAAAGATATCATTAAGGAAAGGAAGAAAGGTATTATATGAAGTATGCATCCTTTTGAATTGATTAGTCTCCATGGTACCTAAAACAAATTAAACTAAACGAATAATTAATAAAATTCCATAAGATATAATTATTAATTGGCAATAGACTCAAATACCATGTTCTTCTGAAATATTGATACTTTTTAAAGTTGATATATCTGAAACAAACTTATTTAGAAGATCAGCATATAATAATTTAATAATAAGAAAGACGAAAAAAAAAAAAAAAAAAAGAAAATCGTAATTAAAGTACTATGACCTGCAATAATATAAGATGTATAATGAACATTCACCATCATTGATTACGAAAAATTTAATAAAAAGAATTTAAAAAGAATTTAAAAAAAGTTTAAAAAAAATTCCTTACCAACGATAAAAACAAATATGTATATCATGGCAATATTTTCTGTAGCGAATGTAGTAGAAAGTGATAAGAGGTGCTGAAAAAGAAAAGAATCTAATAGTAGCCAGAATGGCTACTAAAAAAAAATATCTTCCACTCGACATGAACCCGAGCAAAAACCCGTGAGTGGAATGTTCATTTTATATCGCAAAACTAATAAATTAATATATTTTTTTTTTTTTTTTAGAAATCAAACGCGACGAGTGCTTTAATATATTTGCAATATTTAATTTACAGCTAACAAAAAAAAAAAAAAGAAAAAAAGATGAAATAATCGCGAGAATCAATTATTTACGCAACACTACTCTATGCACTCGAATTTAAATAACGCAACACTAATGGCGAAAAATCCAGTGCAGTCTCCTCCGACTGCTGTCATACAGTCACCCTTGTAGCTTCTTAAGCCACTTAAGGTGATTCAGGAACAGGAACATAAGCATTTCCACAATCTTAGTGGAAATTTGGGCATTTAATATTCGCAACACTACTTGAAAAAACGCGATTATTTATCAACGCTACGCTACTTTTTAAAATAAATTCAATAAAAATCATTATTTTTATAGAATTAGAAAGCTATTAATAATTGAAAATAGAAAAATTAAAAACAAATAACAATATAAACTATAATAATATTTTATAAGAAAATGTAATAATTTATAAGAAAAAAAATCACGACATATAAAAAACAATATATAATACTGATACAAACGCGATTTTCATTTAACGCAACACTAATGCAAACGCGAAATTTAAAACGCAACTCTAATTCAACCCGTTATTAATCAATCGCAACACTAATAAAAAAATCGCGATGCCCATGATGACTGGATCCAGCTGGATGATGGGCCGGCATGCAAATCGGCCAGACAACACAACAACAATTACTACATATACTAAAACGAGCACAATGACAAAATAGTAACAATGACTTCCCATCCTTTGGATCCAAAACAGATACAAAAGATGAGAAACCATTCGTTGCAGCCCTCTTCTCGACAGTTTGTCGGGGCCTCTTCGGTCTTCCTCCTTCGGGCGCGATGCCCGCTGAAACTTAAATCTAGGCTCGAGATTCACTGATCGCAGATCAAAGAAAAAAAGAAAAAAAAAAAGACTAAATCGCGGAAACTAAATGCACATAGACGACCAACTATCAATTACGATCGTCGATCGTACACGTGCAGAATCTCGAGCGCAACGTTCGTTTCGAATTTACCTCGCGACCGCGACCGCGGGAAATTCGAAAAATCGACGAATAAAGCCAAATACGAATGGCATGCTCCATTCGCATGTTCCAGCTTCATCCTCGATTTTTCAAATTATATTTCCTGAAACAAGTTGTCACGCGAAAACGCGCCTACCCGACCAGAGACTGTGACAACTTGCCCGGCCCTACCTACTTATAATTAACAGACACACCAGAAGTATACTACCTATCCTACCTAACCCTATATTTAAAAAATGGCAAAACAGGCATACCAACACGTTCATTCTACGAATCTCACGCATAATACTCGGGCGCAAAAGCCTACACTAGGGAAAGCGTCCCGGGACGCCTCCGACACCCGAGCTTGGCACACAACTTGCACACTCTAACTTTACGTACCATTTTCCTGAAATCGACTGACGATGGCTAGTGACCATTGCGTGAAATGCGATAAAAACCGGTGTATATCTTAATTTTAATTGTGCTCTCCATTTCAATGAATGGATATGTCTTTTAAGGCAATTAAATTATTAAGGTTGCATGAAAATTTGATCACCATTGACCATTATTATAATTTGAAAGTAAGAATTATAATATTGCGTACAAATATTGTTGTTGAAAATTGTAATGATATTAATCGTGAATATTTTAAATATTTCAAGTTATATTGTGTTATGGAATGATAAATGAAACGACGCAATTCCACAGCCTAAACCACACACACATAATGTGGAAAGTACGTCGTGCACGATACACTAACGCATCGTCAGTCGCTAAAAAATGTTTATTAGCTTATGAACTAAGATCATCATGCCCATCGCCTCTCTCTCACCCAAGTAGCACTTGGGCACGTGAGTGAGATCCTGGCAATAGACATGGAAGGGGTTAAACCTGAAAATCCTAAGCTAAAAAGAAAGTATTAGTGCAAATTTAACGGGCTAAAATTATATCATTCTATGTCATTCTTCAATAAATATTTTACATAACAAATTTAATGAATTATTGAATTATTAATTTTAGAAAATAAAAAAGATGTTTATTTATAATAATTAATAATAAAAAATAATTGACTCGAAATGAAATATTAATGTTAAAAATATTAAAAATAACCTCAGGCGATCTCTTCATCAAAGCATATATTCGAAAATGAAAAATCTATGTGCAAAACTTCTTGCTCTGATTCAGAAATCTACCTGTCGCGAAATATCTTCTTGCACATAATATTTCATACATTTCTTTTTTACGAAGGAAATTAAACATTTCTTAATTTAATCCAATTCAAATCATACTTATTATAGATTTATAACATATCAATTAATCACATATTATGATTAAAAAGTAAAATTCAAAATTCTTTATTACACCACTAATGATAATATGCATTTTATTGCATATTTTTATCCATTATATAACAAAGTCGCAGGACATTCGACTTCTTTACTACAAGAGATTTAATTATAATCAATTTGATATTTCTCATTTATTCGAATATTCCTTTTTATTACTAAATTCATATAATTATTCAAATAGTTCGATTCATATAGTTGTTTAATCTTTATTTTACAAATGATTGCGAAAGCATTTTCAACTATAAACAATCAAACTAATTTGTATCGCTCATATTAATCATACTAAAATAACTAAATATATAATTATACAATATTAATTATTAATATTATTTTAAAAACGCGATGTGCAAGAAGATCTATCCTGATCTAATAAATAAAACACAGAAAGAAATGTTACTATTCACGAGTATGATAAATACCCGCGGTCATTGTGCTCGTGCAAAAATCTACGTATACAACCAATCACCCGTGTCGATTAGGACCTTTCGTCCTACGACATGATTGAATGATCGGAGGAACATAAATGCATGCGACTCACCAAAAGATGCGAAGAATCTGCATTGTCGTCGTAGTCGTCAAGATGTCATCGCCAAAGTAGTCATTATCAGAAAATTGAAACTGTAACAAAACATGAAACATTATAATTAAAACACAATACTGATTATTTAAAAATGTTGAAAAAATATATATATATATATATATATATATATATATATATATATATAATTACCTCTTCGCGTGATGATGATTGCCCCATTCCTTCGAGAAACACTATTATACCCTATATTGAAAACAATATATATAAATAATTACCTCTTCGCGTGATGGATGATTGCCCTATTCCTTCGAGAAACACTGATTCTACCCTGTACCGAAAACGAATATTTAAAAATATTTAAAAAATAAAATAAAAAATAAAAAAACTATCGCGTCGATTTAAAACAGCCGACGAACAAGCACTGACTCTAGTTTCGCGAATAATTATGATAATTTAATTAAAGTTATTATTCACTCAAATATTAAATAAAAACTGTTACGGAACAAACACTGATTCTACAGACCGCATTGCACGCGGTCACAAAAACTGAAGTCCAGTAGAAATGTTCATAAATATTGGCAAAGTCAGGCATCTTTAAAAAAAATGTAAAGCATTATTATATAAGTGTAATTTTTTTTTTATTAAAGCAAAATTTAAAGAAATAAAATTTATAAAAATAGTTACCTCTTCGCGTGATGGATGATTGCCCTATTCCTTCGAGAAACACTGATTCTACCCTGTACCGAAAACGAATATTAAAAATAAAAAGAATAAAAATAAAAAACTATTAACGCGTCCGTTTAATTTACAATCGGCGAACAAACACTGACTCTAATTTCCCGATTATAATAAATAAATTTAATTAGAGCTATTGTGCTCTAAAATATTAAAAAACTGTTACGAAGCAAACACTGAATCTACCGATCGCATTGCGCGCGATCACAAAAATTGTCTGGAAATAAAACTGTATTAGTAATGGGAGGGATTATATAGAAAAAGAAGCAAAATATTTTTTCCATATTTTTTCTTCTTCTTTTTATCAAACATTTGCTTCAAAAAAATTGCCATTTTTATTGAAACTATGGAATGATTATTATCATTTTTTTTTTATAAATAAAAAAATTTCACGTACAAGAATATATATTATTAATACAAAACTATTAATTTATATTTATGGTGAATGTTCATTATAAATATTCATTATAATATTACCTTGAAATGATAAAGAATATCATAAAAACGATCGAATAAAAACAGAATAAATACATACAGTAACAGCAAATGAAACATCAAACTTCTTGAAAAAGTCAGTTGGCGTCCATATTGAAATTTTTCCCGCCCTTTCAAATTGTACCAGATAATAATCTGTACGAAGGAAAATAAGAATTTTCAAATATATATATGAAATAAAATAAAATTAATCGATCATACAATAAAGTAAAACAAAAATCAAATATAAATTCTATCTTAAAAACGCTGATATATATATATATCAGTTAACTAAAATCCTAACCGTCGAATAAACGTCATTATTTCAATTAACGAATTAGAAGGGAGAGGGAGGGGGAGGGGGCGGGGGTGTATGCGCGCGCGGCAAGTCTAAACCTGTTGAAACCTGTCGAAATATATATATATATATATATATTATACGTATATATCGATATATTTCGAACATGATAAAATAAAATTGACTTTATGCACATTCGTTTCAATAAGGATAAAAAAATTATAAAAATTTATTCCAAATATATTTATTCTAATAAATTTATTCGTTAAAAGATATATTAATATGAAAATCATCAGTCATAAATCGTTATAGTATGTCCATATCATCAAACCATTTTTCCTTCCAAATTATCCCGACAATCGAAGCGAATAGATTCTTTCAAATAAAAATTAAAATCGTAAAACAAATATATAAAAAACTATACTAAAACGAAGCAACAAGTGAATTCGAATCCCGATTCAACGAAGGACGAAATACCGGTAATCTCGATGGAAACGATCGTTGGAAAAAACACGAAAAAAGGCACAAATACTAATTAATTTCGACATTACAATAATAAATAAACTATTAAATAAACGAAAATAATAACAATTTATAAATTTGATGGTAAAATATGATCAAAATTACTTACTGCGCAGTAGAATTTTCGAAGCCGGCTGCGACGCACGTCCTCTCACTAGCACTTCCCACAGAAAACTGACGCCGCCCGCCAAAATTTTCTTAGGAGCTTTCTGATTGGCTGACGTCGTATGATTCGATAATCGAAATCGCACAGAAAAATTAAAATATTGTATAATACATTTTATTTATTTTAATTTATAATATTAACTAAAAAATTAATTTACTTACATATTATTAAATTTTAATTTATTATTTCTTTTTTTAATTCTTATATTTATACATTTTTTTATTAACTTAATTACTCATTAATTCGTTATCGATATATCGATTATCGATATATCGAATTTATTTATTAAATTATTTATTAAATTATTTATTAAACGATTTATTTTTAAATATTTTTATATAAATTTCGTTAAATTGCTCATTCATATAAACATGAAATTAATTATTTCTTAATTTATCATTTCGTGTACAATTATTTATATAATGTAATTGCTTATATATTTATTCATCCATTTGTCTAATGATTTCATAAACATTTTTATGGATATTTTTTCTTCTGTTCATTCAAATATGCATCTATTTATTTATTTATTTGCTCATTCATATTCTTTTTTTATTTGGTTATTTATACATTTATTTATTCATTTTTGCAATGATTTATTTTTACACTTAATTTATTATGTATCCATTTATGCATGTATCAATTCATGTATTTTTTTAATTACTCCTTCATTTATTTATATTTATTATATAATTCTTTTATTAATTCATTTGTCTACTGACATATTTATAGACTTTTTTATTTTATTCATTTATATATGCATCAATATATTTATTTTCTCTTTTACTCCTTCATTCATTTCAGTTATTTTATTTATTTTATATATTTTATTTATATATTTATTCACACATTTGTCTAATGACTTATTTGTCTAAACATTTTTATTATATTTATTTATATATGCATCAAAGTATTTATTTCTTTCTTTATTTAATTATTTACATATTTATTAATACATTTGTCTATTAATTTATTTATAGACCATTGTATTTTGTTCATTTATGTATGTATCAAATTTATTTATTCATTTAATTATTTATACATTTATTCACTTCAATTTATATAATGATTTACTTATAAACTTCTATATTTTGTTCATTTATGTATTCATATAAATTTATTCATCTTCATTTCTTGAATTATTTATATATTTATTCAATTATTTGTTTAGTGACTTACTTGTAAACTTTTTTATTTTATTTATTGATATATGCATTAAATTATCATTCATTTCTTTACATCCTTATTTATTTAATTACTCATATATTTATTCACTCATTTGTCTTGTCAATGATTTATTTTTAAACTTCTTAGCTTTGATCACTTATGAATACATTAAATTATTTATTTGCTCATTTATTTATTTCTTTATATATCAATATATTGTTTTATAATTATATAATGTTTTATAATTATTATAAGTATATTATAAATTTGCATAAAAATTTAGATATAAATTATGAACAAATGTATGAATACAGGAATGAACAAATAATTAAATAATCACAGGTGTAAATGTATAAATAATTTGATACATATATAACATATAAACAAAATAAAAAAGTCTAGAAATAAGTCATTTATTAAATGAATAATTAAATATATATATATATTATTAAACTAAAGTACAAAATATTTCTTTATATATATTTTGATACATAATACATAATACATAAATGAACAAAACATAAAATATATAAATAAATCTACAGAAAGATAAATGTATAATGAAGAATGAAGATGAATAGAATAAGTATATAAATAATTAAATTGATAAAAAAAAATAAATAAATCAATAATTTGATGCATAAGTGCCAAAAATTAATATATAGTAAATAATATAAGTAAATAAAACAAAAAAGTTTACAAATAAGTCACTAAACAAATGAATGAATAAATATATATACAATTAAATAAAGAAAAGAGTGAATAAATAAATAATTTGATACAAATGAGCAAAACAAAAAGTCTACAAATAAATCAGTAGACAAATGAATGTATAAAAAAAAATGAATAGATATATAAATAGATAAATAATTAAAAAAGAAATTACATATATAAGTAAACAAAATAAAAAAGTATACGAATGAATCATTTAAATGAATAAATAAATATATGAATAACTAAATAATCAATGTAATTAATATATAAATGATTTAATACATACAAAAATGAACAAAATTAAGAATTTATTAGTTATTTATATGTATGATGTTTTGTATAATCATTTGTATAATGATTTTTTTCTTGACTTTTTTATAGTTTTTATTGTTTCATTCATTTATATCTACATCAATTTATTAATTTATTTATTTGTTCTTTCATATATTAAAGATTAGTTTTGTCATAAAAGAATGAATATATAAATTTACAAATTGTTAAGAATGCAAATAAATAAATACAAAATAAGTAATTATATGTATAAATAATTGAAGGAATAAATAAATCAAAAGAAGAATATTTTTATAAATATATTTTGTAAATGTATAAATAAAGTGAATAATAAATGTGAATAAATGAATAAATAAAAATATTAAAAAGTAAAAAAATAAATTAAAAACTAAAGTGTGGAAATAAATAAATAAATAAAAGAATAAGTGAATAAATAAATAAGTAAAAATATAAATTAAAAATAAATCAAGAAATAATATAGAAATATAAATAAATAAATAAATATTTAAATAAACAAATAAATAGAAAAATAAATAAAAAAGTAAAATGATTAAGCAATTAATAAAAATTAATTAAAAATTAAAAATAAATAATATATAATATATATGACAATATGTAATAAATATAAATATTAATTAAAAATATTAATTTAGAAAAAGGTTAAAAATTATTTATTATGTTAAAAAATTTAATTAAAATATTATAGAAACGTTCCACTCGTCGACTAAGTTCGATACGAAATGATTATTCCATCGCGACATGCTTTGTATTTATAGGACGCGAAGATTTACGGGAACATACGTACTTTACCGATTGCTTTAAATTCGACTTTTCGAATATAATAATTAATAATTTTTCAAATTTTAGATTTTTATTGTTAATTTATATATCCTATAATTCTTTACATATATTAAATGTTAATAACAATTAATATATATTCTTACAAACCAAGTTGCTGATACTGTCCTCGATTATTTTTTTGCTGTATTAAAATATTCTAAATATTTATATAAAAAATAAATATAGACCAACAATAAACGAATTTATAATGATTGACAATTTGCAAAATTATTGTTATTAATTTATGAATCTAACAAATGTAATAATTATTTTTAAAAATTAAGGTTATTTACATATATATATGAATTTAATTATTTAATTATTTATATATTTATTCATTTGACTAGTTATTTACTTTTAAAATTTTTTATTTTATTCTATGTGTAATCCATTATTATGTATACAATAAATTATTTATGTATTAACTTTTTAAGTTATTTATTTATTTATATATGTATTCATTTTTTTACTCATTTATTTGCCTATTTTTTACATTAATTTATAATTATATATATATTTATATATAATTAATTTATATCTTTATTTACTTTTCCTTTTATTCAATTTATATATTTATTCTTACATTTATTTAGTCACTTATTTGGACATTTTTTAGTTTGTTTATTTGTGTAAATGACTTATTTGTCTAAACTTTTTTATTATATTTATTTATATATGCATCAAAGTATTTATTCCTTTCTTTATTTAATTATTTATATATTTTATAATTCATTTGTCTATTAATTTATTTATAGACCATTGTATTTTGTTCATTTATGTATGTATCAAATTTATTTATTCATTTAATTATTTATACATTTATTCACTTCAATTTATATAATGATTTACTTATAGACATCTATATTTTGTTCATTTATGTATTCATAAATTTATTCATCTTCATTTCTTGAATTATTTATATATTTATTCAATTATTTCTTTAATGACATACTTGCAGACTTTTCTATTTTATTTATTGATATATGCATGAAACTATTATTCATTTCTTTACATCCTTATTTATTTAATTAATTATTTATATTTTCATTCATTTGTCTTGTCAATGATTTATTTTTAAATTTCATAGCTTTGATCACTTATGAATGCATTAAATTATTTATTTGCTCATTTATTTATTTCTTTATATATCAATATATTCTAATTATATAATGTTTTATAATTATTATAAGTATAATATAAGTTTGCATAAAAATTTAAATATAAATTGTGAACAAATGAGTGAAAACAGGAAGGAACAAATAATTATATAATTACAGGTGTAAATGTATAAATAATTTGATACATATATAACATATAAACAAATTAAAAAAGTCTAGAAATAAGTCATTTATTAAATGATTGATTAGATACATATATATTATTAAAATAAATATAAAATATTTTTTTATACATATTTTCATACATAATACATATTACATAAATGAGCAAAACATAAAATATATAAAGAAATCTACAGAAAGATGAATGTATAAAAGAACAAATATATAAATAAATAAATTGATGAAAAGATAAACAATTCAATAATTTGATATATAAGTGACAAAAATAAATATATGTTTGAATAAAACAAAAAATTTTCTATCAATAAGCAACTAATTAAATATATGAGTAAACATATAATTAATTAAACAGAAGAAAAAAAAAAAATAAATAAATTAATTAATTTGTACGCAAATGAACAAAACAAAAAGTCTAAAAATAACACTGAACGAATGAATATACATAAATATTTAAAAAAAGTGAATAAATAAATAATTTGATACATAAGTGGACAAAAGAAATAGAACACTAAATAAATGAGTAAAAAAATGAATACATATGTAAATAAATAAATAACTTAAAAAGTTAATACATAAATAATTTATTGTATACAAAATAATAGATTATATATAGAATAAAATAAAAAATTTTAAAAATAAATAACTAGTCAAATGAATAAATATATAAATAATTAAATAATTAAATTAATATATATATATATATATGTAAATAACCTTAATTTTTAAAAATAATTATTACATTTGTTCGATTCATAAATTAATAACAATAATTTTGTAAATTGTCAATCATTATAAATTCGTTTATTGTTGGTCTATATTTATTTTTTATATAAATATTTAGAATATTTTAATACAGCAAAAAAATAATCGAAGACAATATCAGCAACTTGGTTTGTAAGAATATATATTAATTGTTATTAACATTTATTATTAATATTTAAAGAATTATAGGATGTATAAATTAACAATAAAAATCTAAAATTTGAAAAATTATTAATTATTATATTCGAAAAGTCGAATTTAAAGCAATCGGTAAAGTACGTATGTTCCCGTAAATCTTCGCGTCCTATAAATACAAAGTATGTCGCGACGGAATAATCATTTCGTATCGAACTTAGTCGACGCGTGGAACGATTCTATAATATTTTAATTAAATTTTTTAACATAATAAATAATTTTTAACCTTGTTCTAAATTAATATTTTTAATTAATATTTATATTTATTATATATTGTCATATATATTATATATTATTTATTTTTAATTTTTAATTATTTTTTATTAATTGCTTAATCATTTTACTTTTTTATTTATTTTTCTATTTATTTTTTAATTTAAATATTTATTTATTTGTTTATTTAAATATTTATTTATTTATTTATATTTCCACATTATTTCTTGATTTATTTTTAATTTATATTTGTACTTATTTATTTATTCATTTATTCTTTTATTTATTTATTTATTTCCACACTTTAGTTTTTAATTTATTTTTTTATTTTTTAATATTTTTATTTATTCATTTATTCACATTTATTATTCACTTTATTTATACATTTACAAAATATATTTATAAAAATTCTTCTTTTGATTTATTTATTCTTTCAATTATTTATACATATAATTAATTATTTTGTATTTTTTTATTTGCATTCTTAACAATTTGTAAATTTATATATTTATTCTTTTATGACAAAACTAATCTTTAATATATGAAGGAACAAATAAAAAAATTAATAAATTGATATAGATATAATTGAATGAAACAATAAAAACTACAAAAAAGTCAAGAAAAGAATCATTATACAAATGATTATACAAAACATTATACAAATAACTATATAAATAACTTATACTTATATAAATAACTAATAAATTCTTAATTTTTTTCACTTTTGTATGTATATTAAATCATTTATGTATTAATTACATTGATTATTTAGTTATTCATATATTTATTTATTCATTTAAATAATTCATTCGTATACTTTTTTATTTTGTTTGCCCATATATGTAATTTCTTTTTTAATTGTTTATCTATTTATATATCTATTCATTTTTATTATACATTCATTTGTCTACTGATTTATTTGTAGACTTTTTGTTTTGCTCATTTGTATCAAATTATTTATTTATTCACACTTTTCTTTATTTAATTATATATATATTTATTCATTCATTTGTTTAGTGACTTATTTGTAAACTTTTTTGTTTTATTTACTTATATTATTTACTATATATTAATTTTTGGCACTTATGCATCAAATTATTGATTTATTTATTTTTTTATCAATTTAATTATTTATATACATATTCTATTATACATTTATCTTTCTGTAGATTTATTTATATATTTTATGTTTTGTTCATTTATGTATTATGTATCAAAATATGTATAAAGAAATATTTTGTACTTTAGTACAATAATGTATATATATTTAATTATTCATTTATTAAATGACTTATTTCTAGACTTTTTTATTTTGTTTATATGTTATATATGTATCAAATTGTTTAAACATTTACACCTGTGATTATTTAATTATTTTTTCATTCCTGTATTCATACATTTGTTCATAATTTATATCTAAATTTTTATGCAAACTTATAATATACTTATAATAATTATAAAACATTAAATAATTACAATATATTGATATATAAAGAAATAAATAAATGAGCAAATAAATAATTTAATGCATTCATAAGTGATCAAAGCTAAGAAGTTTAAAAATAAATCATTGACAAGACAAATGAATGAATAAATATATGAGTAATTAAATAAATAAGGATGTAAAGAAATGAATGATAATTTAATGCATATATCAATAAATAAAATAGAAAAGTCTACAAATAAGTCACTAAACAAATAATTGAATAAATATATAAATATATAATTCAAGAAATGAAGATGAATAAATTTATATGAATACATAAATGAACAAAATATAGAAGTTTATAAGTAAATCATTATATAAATTGAAGTGAATAAATGTATAAATAATTAAATGAATAAATAAATTTGATACATACATAAATGAACAAAATATAGAAGTTTATAAGTAAATCATTATATAAATTGAAGTGAATAAATGTATAAATAATTAAATGAATAAATAAATTTGATACATACATAAATGAATAAAATACAATGGTCTATAAATAAATTAGTAGACAAATGGATTAATAAATATATAAATAATTAAATAAATAATTATATAAATAAAGAAAGGAATAAACTTTGATGCATATATAAATAAATATAATAATAAAGTTTACACAAATAAGTCATTAGACAAATGTGTGAATAAATATATAAATAAAATAAATAAAATAAGTAAAATAACTGAAATGAATGAAGAAGTAAAAGAGAAAATAAATATATTGATGCATACATAAATGAATAAAATAAAAAAGTTTATAAATATGTCAGTAGACAAATGAATTAATAAAAGAATTATATAATAAATATAAATAAATGAAGGAGTAATTAAAAAAATACATGAATTGATACATACATAAATGGATATAATAAATGAAGTGTAAAAATAAATCATTGCAAAAATGAATAAATAAATGTATAAATAACCAAATAAAAGAATATGAATGAGCAAATAAATAAATAAATAGATGCATATTTGAATGAACAGAAAAAAAAATATCCATAAAAATGTTTATGAAATCATTAGACAAATGGATGAATAAGTATATAAACAATTACATTATATAAATAAATTTATATTAAATAATTATACAAGAAATGATAAATTAAGAAATAATTAATTTCATGTGTATATAAATGAGCAATTTAACGAAATTTATATAAAAATATTTAAAAATAAATCGTTTAATAAATAATTTAATAAATAATTTAATAAATAAATTCCATATATCGATAATCGATATATCGATAACGAATTAATGAATAATTAAGTTAATAAAAAAATGTATAAATATAAGAATTAAAAAAAGAAATAATAAATTAAAATTTAATAATATGTAAGTAAATTAATTTTTTAGTTAATATTATAAATTAAAATAAATAAAATGTATTATATAATATTTTAATTTTTCTGTGCGATTTCGATTATCGAATCATACGACGTCAGCCAATCAGGAAGCTCCTGAGAAAATTTTGGCGGGCGGCGTCAGTTTTCTGTGGGAAGTGCTAGTGAGAGGACGTGTCGCCGCAGCCCGCTTCGAAAATTCTACTGCGCAGTAAGTAATTTTGATCATATTTTACCATCAAATTTATAAATTGTTATTATTTTCGTTTATTTAATAGTTTATTTATTATTGTAATGTCGAAATTAATTAGTATTTGTGCCTTTTTTCGTGTTTTTTCCAACGATCGTTTCCATCGAGATTACCGGTATTTCGTCCTTCGTTGAATCGGGATTCGAATTCACTTGTTGCTTCGTTTTAGTATAGTTTTTTATATATTTGTTTTACGATTTTAATTTTTCTTTGAAAGAATCTATTCGCTCGATTGTCGGGATAATTTGGAAGGAAAAATGGTTTGATGATATGGACATACTATAACGATTTATGACTGATGATTTTCATATTAAAATATCTTTTAACGAATAAATTTATTAGAATAAATATATTTCGAATAAATTTTTATAATTTTTTTATCCTTATTGAAACGAATGTGCATAAAGTCAATTTTATTTTATCATGTTCGAAATATATCTATATATACGTATAATATATATATATATATATTTCGACAGGTTTCAACAGGTTTAGACTTGCCGCGCGCGCATACACCCCCGCCCCTCCACCTCCCCCTCCCTTCTAATTCGTTAATTGAAATAATGACGTTTATTCGACGGTTAGGATTTTAGTTAACTGATATATATATATATATATATATCAGCGTTTTTAAGATAGAATTTATATTTGATTTTTGTTTTACTTTATTGTATGATCGATTAATTTTATTTTATTTCATATATATATTTGAAAATTCTTATTTTCCTTCGTACAGATTATTACCTGGTACAATTTGAAAAGGCGGGAAAAATTTCAATATGGACGCCAACTGACTTTTTCAAGAAGTTTGATGTTTCATTTGCTGTTACTGTATGTATTTATTCTGTTTTTATTCGATCGTTTTTATGATATTCTTTATCATTTCAAGGTAATATTATAATGAATATTTATAATGAACATTCACCATAAATATAAATTAATAGTTTTGTATTAATAATATATATTCTTGTACGTGAAATTTTTTTATTTATAAAAAAAAAATGATAATAATCATTCCATAGTTTCAATAAAAATGGCAATTTTTTTGAAGCAAATGTTTGATAAAAAGAAGAAGAAAAAATATGGAAAAAATATTTTGCTTCTTTTTCTATATAATCCCTCCCATTACTAATACAGTTTTATTTCCAGACAATTTTTGTGATCGCGCGCAATGCGATCGGTAGATTCAGTGTTTGCTTCGTAACAGTTTTTTAATATTTTAGAGCACAATAGCTCTAATTAAATTTATTTATTATAATCGGGAAATTAGAGTCAGTGTTTGTTCGCCGATTGTAAATTAAACGGACGCGTTAATAGTTTTTTATTTTTATTCTTTTTATTTTTAATATTCGTTTTCGATACAGGGTAGAATCAGTGTTTCTCGAAGGAATAGAGCAATCATCCATCACGCGAAGAGGTAACTATTTTTATAAATTTTATTTCTTTAAATTTTGCTTTAATAAAAAAAAAATTACACTTATATAATAATGCTTTATATTTTTTTTAAAGATGCCTGACTTTGCCAATATTTATGAACATTTCTACTGGACTTCAGTTTTTGTGACCGCGTGCAATGCGGTCTATAGAATCAGTGTTTGTTCCGTAACAGTTTTTATTTAATATTTGAGTGAATAATAACTTTAATTAAATTATCATAATTATTCGCGAAACTAGAGTCAGTGCTTGTTCGTCGGCTATGTTTTAAATCGACGCGATAGTTTTTTATTTTTTATTTTATTTTTTTAAATATTTTTAAATATTCGTTTTCGGTACAGGGTAGAATCAGTGTTTCTCGAAGGAATAGGGCAATCATCCATCACGCGAAGAGGTAACTATTTTTATAAATTTTATTTCTTTATATTTTGCTTTAATAAAAAAAAATTACATTTATATAATAATGCTTTACATTTTTTTTAAAGATGCCTGATTTTGCCAGTATCTATGAACATTTCTACTGGACTTCAGTTTTTGTGACCGCGTGCAATGCGGTCTGTAGAATCAGTGTTTGTTCCGTAACAGTTTTTATTTAATATTTGAATGAATAATAATCAATTTAATCAAATTATCATAATTATTCGCGAAACTAGAGTCAGTGCTTGTTCGTCGGCTGTTTTAAATCGACGCGATAGTTTTTTATTTTTTATTTTATTTTTTTAAATATTCGTTTTCGGTACAGGGTAGAATCAGTGTTTCTCGAAGGAATAGGGCAATCATCCATCACGCGAAGAGGTAATTATTTATATATATTTTCCATATATATATATATATTTTCAACATTTTTAAATAATCAATATTGTGTTTTAATTATAATATTTCATGTTTTGTTACAGTTTCAATTTTCTGATAATGACTACTTTGGCGATGACATCTTGACGACTACGACGACAATGCAGATTCTTCGCATCTTTTGGTGAGTCGCATGCATTTATGTTCCTCCGATCATTCAATCATGTCGTAGGACGAAAGGTCCTAATCGACACGGGTGATTGGTTGTATACGTAGATTTTTGCACGAGCACAATGACCGCGGGTATTTATCATACCCGTGAATAGTAACATTTCTTTCTGTGTTTTATTTATTAGATCAGGATAGATCTTCTTGCACATCGCGTTTTTAAAATAATATTATTGTATATATTGTAATAATTAATATTGTATAATTATATATCTAGTTATTTTAGTATGATTAATATGAGCGATACAAATTAGTTTGATTATTTATTGTTGAAAATGCTTTCGCAATCATTTGTAAAATGAAGATTAAACAACTATATGAATCGAACTATTTGAATAATTATATGAATTTAGTAATAAAAACGAATATTCGAATAAATGAGAAATATCGAATTGATTATAATTAAATCTCTTGTAGTAAAGAAGTCGAATGTCCTGCGACTTTGTTATATAATGGATAAAAATATGCAATAAAATGCATATTATCATTAGTGGTGTAATAAAGAATTTTGAATTTTACTTTTTAATCATAATATGTGATTAATTGATATGTTATAAATCTATAATAAGTATGATTTGAATTGGATTAAATTAAGAAATGTTTAATTTCCTTCGTAAAAAAAGAAATGTATGAAATATTATGTGCAAGAAGATATTTCGCGACAGGTAGATTTCTGAATCAGAGCAAGAAGTTTTGCACATAGATTTTTCATTTTCGAATATATGCTTTGATGAAGAGATCGCCTGAGGTTATTTTTAATATTTTTAACATTAATATTTCATTTCGAGTCAATTATTTTTTATTATTAATTATTATAAATAAACATCTTTTTTATTTTCTAAAATTAATAATTCAATAATTCATTAAATTTGTTATGTCAAATATTTATTAAAGAATGACATAGAATGATATAATTTTAGCCCGTTAAATTTGCACTAATACTTTCCTTTTAGCTTAGGATTTTCAGGTTTAACCCCTTCCATGTCTATTGCCAGAATCTCACTCACGTGCCCAAGTGCTACTTGGGTGAGAGAGAGGCGATGGGCATGATGATCTTAGTTCATAAGCTAATAAACATTTTTTAGCGACTGACGATGCGTTAGTGTATCGTGCACGACGTACTTTCCACATTATGTGTGTGTGGTTTAGGCTGTGGAATTGCGTCGTTTCATTTATCATTCCATAACACGATATAACTTGAAATATTTAAAATATTCACGATTAATATCATTACAATTTTCAACAACAATATTTGTACGCAATATTATAATTCTTACTTTCAAATTATAATAATGGTCAATGGTGATCAAATTTTCATGCAACCTTAATAATTTAATTGCCTTAAAAGACATATCCATTCATTGAAATGGAGAGTACAATTAAAATTAAGATATACACCGGTTTTTATCGCATTTCACGCAATGGTCACTAGCCATCGTCAGTCGATTTCAGGAAAATGGTACGTAAAGTTAGAGTGTGCAAGTTGTGTGCCAAGCTCGGGTGTCGGAGGCGTCCCGGGACGCTTTCCCTAGTGTAGGCTTTTGCGCCCGAGTATTATGCGTGAGATTCGTAGAATGAACGTGTTGGTATGCCTGTTTTGCCATTTTTTAAATATAGGGTTAGGTAGGATAGGTAGTATACTTCTGGTGTGTCTGTTAATTATAAGTAGGTAGGGCCGGGCAGGTTGTCACAGTCTCTGGTCGGGTAGGCGCGTTTTCGCGTGACAACTTGTTTCAGGAAATATAATTTGAAAAATCGAGGATGAAGCTGGAACATGCGAATGGAGCATGCCATTCGTATTTGGCTTTATTCGTCGATTTTTCGAATTTTCCGCGGTCGCGGTCGCGAGGTAAATTCGAAACGAACGTTGCGCTCGAGATTCTGCACGTGTACGATCGACGATCGTAATTGATAGTTGGTCGTCTATGTGCATTTAGTTTCCGCGATTTAGTCTTTTTTTTTTCTTTTTTTCTTTGATCTGCGATCAGTGAATCTCGAGCCTAGATTTAAGTTTCAGCGGGCATCGCGCCCGAAGGAGGAAGACCGAAGAGGCCCCGACAAACTGTCGAGAAGAGGGCTGCAACGAATGGTTTCTCATCTTTTGTATCTGTTTTGGATCCAAAGGATGGGAAGTCATTGTTACTATTTTGTCATTGTGCTCGTTTTAGTATATGTAGTAATTGTTGTTGTGTTGTCTGGCCGATTTGCATGCCGGCCCATCATCCAGCTGGATCCAGTCATCATGGGCATCGCGATTTTTTTATTAGTGTTGCGATTGATTAATAACGGGTTGAATTAGAGTTGCGTTTTAAATTTCGCGTTTGCATTAGTGTTGCGTTAAATGAAAATCGCGTTTGTATCAGTTTTATATATTGTTTTTTATATGTCGTGATTTTTTTTCTTATAAATTATTACATTTTCTTATAAAATATTATTATAGTTTATATTGTTATTTGTTTTTAATTTTTCTATTTTCAATTATTAATAGCTTTCTAATTCTATAAAAATAATGATTTTTATTGAATTTATTTTAAAAAGTAGCGTAGCGTTGATAAATAATCGCGTTTTTTCAAGTAGTGTTGCGAATATTGAATGCCCAAATTTCCACTAAGATTGTGGAAATGCTTATGTTCCTGAATCACCTTAAGTGGCTTAAGAAGCTACAAGGGTGACTGTACGACAGCAGTCGGAGGAGACTGCACTGGATTTTTCGCCATTAGTGTTGCGTTATTTAAATTCGAGTGCATAGAGTAGTGTTGCGTAAATAATTGATTCTCGCGATTATTTCATCTTTTTTTTTTTTTTTTTTTGTTAGCTGTAAATTAAATATTGCAAATGTATTAAAGCACTCGTCGCGTTTGATTTCTAAAAAAAAAAAAAAATATATTAGTTTATTAGTTTTGCGATATAAAATGAACATTCCACTCACGGGTTTTTGCTCGGGTTCATGTCGAGTGGAAGATATTTTTTTTTAGTAGCCATTCTGGCTACTATTAGATTCTTTTCTTTTTCAGCACCTCTTATCACTTTCTCTACATTCGCTACAGAAAATATTGCCATGATATACATATTTGTTTTTATCATTGGTAAGGAATTTTTTTTAAACTTTTTTTAAATTCTTTTTAAATTCTTTTTATTAAATTTTTCGTAATCAATGATGGTGAATGTTCATTATACATCTTATATTATTGCAGGTCATAGCATTTGAATTACGATTTTCTTTTTTTTTTTTTTTTCGTTTTTCTTAAATTATTATATGCTGATCTTCTAAATAAGTTTGTTTCAGATATATCAACTTTAAAAAGTATCAATATTTCAGAAGAACATGGTATTTGAGTCTATTGACAATTAATAATAATATCTTATGGAATTTTATTAATTATTCGTTTAGTTTAATTTGTTTTAGATACCATGGAGACTAATCAATTCAAAAGGATGCATACTTCATATAATACCTTTTTTCCTTTCCTTAATGATATCTCTGTGTAAGAGGGGCCCCTGAACAAATCTTAGAATTTTATATAAGTAGATAGGTAGCTCATAGGTATTTTGAGCATTGAGAAAAGCATTCAGATTCTATGTAGATAGGAATCATATGATTGAAAAATAAACTTATTTGTATATGTATTGTATTTGTGTAAAATTAAAAAAAGTTAAGAGTACTAAGTATAATATGTATAAGATCACAAAAGATTAATAAAAATTTTAACAAATATAATTTACTACAATAACTTTTTATATATTTTATTTTATATATATTATAAAGTAATATATAATTAATAATATTTATTTTGTATATTATTAGATAAAATATATAAGAAATTATTATATTAATTTATTTTTTTTAAATTTTTTATTGATCTTCTGTTTCAGAGATTAATATGGAATGAATGTGGAATGAGCGTGAAATGAGCGTGAAATGAGTATGCAATGAACGAAAAATATTTGTATTTTGTGTAATTTTGTATAATTTCTTTGGTTTTATTGAAATTTTTTTGTAGATAGTTCCACCTATCTGCAAATAAATTTTTGTATTATTGTATTGTATGTATTAATGTAAATATTTGTAAACTTATGTTAAGAATTATCTTTAAGGACTTTGGTTACATTTAAAATTAATATATCTCTGTGGATATTTTGTTCAAGGAATTGTGAAATTTTCAAAATATATGTAGCTGGCTCGTAGAAAATCGCTGCTTTAGAAAACTGCTTAAACTGCTTAAAGTAGAATTTATAACTGCATGCATTATTAAGTATTGGTAATGGTAGTAGTGTTGGTATTAACAGTGGTGGTGGTTAATAAAATAAATATAACTCTATATATTTAATTTTGTCTTCTTTTTCATTTAGAATCTCGTAATTATCAATATTTTCTATTTTCATGGCAATGAATATATAAAATATTGTTATATATACGAAACAACATATCTATATCTCATGTAGAGTTATATTTTATTATATACATTAGATTAAGATAACCTTTTTAATTTTAATTTCAGGTTTAGCTTATCGCGTCGGCTTTCGTTAAAATTCCTTTTGCTGTTTGTTTTGCGTAACGATCAAGAATCGTGAACGTTTTGCAAACCTACATCGAAAGGAAAATTTATCATTGATTTAAAATAAATTTGCTCAAAAGGAGGGTGGATGGGACGCCGTGGTTAGGGTGGGTCTCCAATTCGCAGCAACCTCCACGCCGGTGAGACCCGGGAAATCATTATTATTTACTATACGATTCATAATTATATCATGCGATACAATTATAAATTTTATAGCGAATAATATGAGCTAATTGGCTGCGAACGGATTATATTTTTCATAGGTAGAAAATTTATCAAGGAATTTCTTAAAATTATACATTAGATAGATTTATTTAAATTATAGCATACTTGATGGTGTAAGAATCTCATGCGATCTTTTTTGATAATTTCAAAATATACGATATGAAATCCCGTAAAATATCGCAACTATTTTATTCTCGTCCGTGATTCGTGCAATGAATCGAGGATAAAGTAGATAAGGAATGGATCGTTAGTGCCCTCTCTTGGCACTTTTAGACAAATATTTTTCTTCGCTTCCAAGATAATGGCTAATATTTAATCTACTTTACCCCTTGTTTCTGGATTAGTATTTGTGATCCGAATAAATGCATCTCACGTATATTCCGTACTTTATCTGTTAAGAATTAATTATTGTTTGCCGTTTTTCAAATGCCAATGAAATTTTCAAAGATTTAAAGATAAAAGTATATAAGAATAAAGTAAGTTAAGAATTGAGATCTGCTTTATCTCGTGAATAAGGAATTCATTCCTTTTTTAGAAATGTTTATAATGTGGCGCTGACTCTCAATTCTTTTGCTAGCTTATCATTTTTGGGGAGATGTGTCTTACGTACGAGAGATGGCGACAGTGATCCTTATTTGCTCTTCTTTATCGTTATATTTGTCGTTATATTTACTCTTCTTGTGTACACGTTTTTCATCTGTGGCGTGAAGATGGCGTTAGTTCTTCAATTTTAAGCATTTCTTCCTCCCATTCTTTGTTTTTACTTACCCTTGTTCTTAGAATGCAAATTTTATACATTCACGAATTCAAATTGAATTTATCATTTCTTTTGTTTATTATATGAATCTTAGCAATTAATTGAATGCGATTTTTATATATTATAAATATATAAGATTATTGCAAATGAAATAATCAAATATAACTATTTTGCGATATCACGAGCTAAATAATAAATGACGCGATTAGCTTATTATATTACACCAAAAAAAAAAAAAAATATTTACATCACGTGAAGTCTCTTCGAAATGATTTTTATCTCACTTTTTTTACTTGATTTGTTGTTTAAATTTTGTAATACTTGTATATAATAATTTATATAAGAATAATTTGTATATAAATTTTTTTTACGCGGCGTGTTTGAAGTTTTTAATGTTTGCTTGTATTTACATTTAATTTTTTTTTAAATTCTTTTTCGTTATCACGCTTTTCGATTTTTTGAAGATTAAAGTGTCGTTAATAAAGACACATCGCGTTTTCTCGCTGTATCGAACAAAATTTATATTCGTCCTGCGGCGTAAAAAAGGACGAAGAAAATCGACGAAGAAAAATGTTTCGTTTGTATGAGAAAAAATATGATTCACGAGCAGAATTTAGTTTTGCCAACAAAAAGTGAAATTCATTGCGAAATTTTTTATTTGCATTTTGTCACGATATCACGATCTGAAAAAAAAAACAATAAATAGATAAAAACGTTAAAGTGAATTGTGAAACTTGCCTCAAATGAAAATCAGAATTCTTTTTAATTAATTGTTCTCTGAGAATAGGTATAATGACTTTTCAGAAAAGTTTCGAAACGCATCTGTAACGCATCTTTCCATCATTTTTGAACGTGCTGAAATTTTTTTACGTCTAAAAATGGGATAAAATAAACAGTCTGTTAGATTTACGGATAAAATGCAAATGTGTGTTTGAATTTAAAAATTTGATTATGCAACGAATATTTCCATATATTGAAATTTTTTGTGCTAAAAAAATAAATATATAAAACAAGCGGTCTTCTGTTGATCATTAAAAATTTAAATATCATTCGAGTTTGAATAAAAAAAAACATGATTCATAGTAGTAGTTCATAAAGTCTCTTTAATTTACATTTTGGAATTTTTTTTTTTCTTAATTTTTAACAATTTCAAATAGTTTCATAATATTTTTATAAATTTTTATTCATCGTATTATACTATTGAATTATAATTATCGTATATAATATATATAAAGATTAGAATATAAAATTCAAACAAAATCTCTAACAAAAAAGAAAGAGACGCGATGAATGCAAAATAAATTACTTTTTATTTTTTTTTTTCTGATTAATATTATTATATTTTTTCTACAAAAATTTATTATTAAAGTTATTGTGCATTGATTCCGAATATTGTTTTACGATCAAATTTTCAATTAAAAACTAAACATTACCTCCTCGAATAAAAATTTTTGTATTTATTAGCCTTTCAAATATTTTCTCTCAAATTCTTTCAATTCTTTCTTTCAATCCTTTATTAGATAGACAAATAAACAAAATAAAATCAATCGAAATGAATTTATATTATATAATATAAATAATTATTTTTAAATTTTTACCCAAATTTTTCGTTATTAAGTCTGCCACTTGTTTTTAATATAATTCTATAATAAATTTCTATCGAGACTTGCATTCTGTCTTTATGACACGAATTTCTGAAATAGTTTCTTACATTTCGACGAATAAAATATACAAAGATGTCGAAATAAGTTTTCAAATTTCTTGAAGAAATTCGAGATAACAATTATTCGCGAATATTTAATTTTTTCATTTTAGAATTAAAAAAATTTACGAGGAAAGTAAGAGAAAGCCGTAAGGTGATGAAATTTTCTAAAATTTTGATTTGTTATCAGAATCTGTAAAAATATTCGTTTCGTTGAAATTTACATACGTAAATTACACGTATATTTACAAATAAAGCAATCAGAAGTTTCGCAGACTGTTCAGATCGATAGAGATTTTGATGAATTCTAAAAATATAAAGCACAATAAATATGCACAGAAATTAAAGAGACAATTAGATTATTCGATTAGTAATAAAATTGCATAGATGTTTTTATATATAGGATTTTTCAAAGCATGAATATATTAGTAATCTAAATAGAAAATATATAATTACAAAGTCGATGAAAATATAAATTAAAAATGTTTCCAAATACGCTAATGACTTTGAGAAATTAATGGGAGTAGGAAAAAAGAAAGGAGAAGAAATCTTTCTTATAAAAATAAATGATAGATAATAATTTAAAAAAAACTAGTTTATTCCTTCGCGAGATGTATTTCAATATTCAATAACTCTCAATCCTTGGTTCATATTCGATGTATTTAAACAATAATTATTTATAAATATCCTTTTATTCTTCGCTTCAATACATTTATAATCTACTTGAAAAATAAATACATAAATTTCAATTTTAGACTGGCAACAATCGCCAATCAACCCTTAGCCTCTCTCAATTGCATCATTTCCCTCCCCATTCTGTTAGCTCCCAATCATGCCACTCGATTCATTGTTGATTACATATTCATCCTTCTTCTTTCTTCCTTATCGTTCTTCCCCTCGTTGATCATCGCGTGGAAAATCGTGTTCTTTCCGCGATTATATATAGTTTTATTCGCAGTTGGCCGATCTGTAAATAAGAGATCGAATCAGCGAAAATTCTATCGTAACACGCGAGACATTCCAATCGCATAGAAACAAACTCGATTCTTATTGTTGCCGCATCTTGTCAAGTCGTATTCGAGCGTAACGCAATAAACGAACGAAAGAGGCGGAGAACAAGAGAAATCGTCCCTGTTGGATTTGTAATCCTTTTACCGTGTGAAAAATAACTAAACGCGCCACGAGAATCTTAATGAACCGCGCTCCATTCCGCAGTTGTCAACCGTGCCTAAACGAGAGATAAATGGAAAACTGGGACGAACCTCGTGCGCTTTTTGGGAGACTCTTGTCGCGATAAAATATTTCTTGGATGAATTTTTTTCTCTTCCATCTTTCTTTTTTCTTTTTATAATTCGAAGGATTACGTATTAGTGACAGTCGTACGAATCGATAGGGTATTAATATTCGTGGGACATTTCGATTTTAGAAACCGATGCAAAAATGTCGAGATTTATTTATCGAGTTATAAGGAGATAGAACGAGATTAGAAATTAGCCAATTTCACTTTTACTTGAAAATTTTTCTTGCCCGTGAATAACGCAACACCCTATATAAAACAACAATATATACTTATAGATACTCGTATAAGTAAACGCTATAATTAGCGAAGTTATTTTATTTTAAAAAGGAAACGAATCTGAATATTATCCTTTATTCATTTATTTGCTTCGATTTATTTTTCCCCATTTGAAAGAAATATCTTTAGAAGAAAATTGTCCAAATATAGTAAGATCGCTAGGATTGTATTATCGGTTGCTAAAAATAATTATCAACCAACTATTTTTCCACAACGTTGAAATGCATCAAACGCGATATATATACGGCCTTCCGCAGAAGGGGTGGTTTTGCATGCGCTTAATCAGTGCGAGGAATCAGCCATCCTCCCCTTGGCCAAGGTCGCATATTTCAGCCCCATCGGCTCTCCACTGACGTAAATGAGCTCCTTACTTAAGCATTCCGAGTTTTCGATGCCTGATATCGATCTCACCAGTCCGCCTCTTCGAGCTTCGATATCCCTCGCGTCGCTTAATCGGATCTTGACTTTCAATGTGGAGAAAATTGCGTTAAAATGGCGTTCATCCTTCATTCTCACGAATAGAATAGCAGGATGTTGTAGGAAAGGGACGTTAAACGAAAATGATTTTTAATGTAGGTGGAAAGCTCGCTGCTAACTTAATTTTCAAATTGTTAAAATTTGATTCATGAGAAATTTTAATTATCAAAATTTTTTTATAGAAAATCAATTCATTCCCCTCGTAGTTCTTCCGTTCTTAATTCGATAATTACGTATAAAAGATTGGAGCGAAACGAGATTTCGAAAAATATATCTTTTTATTTCTCATATTGTATTAATATTTCCATAATTCATTTCATAATTCTATATACAATGAATGTTTCGTTACAGATTTTCATCAAACGAAATTATTCAATTTTCTCGAAAATTATTCGACGAAGTAAAATTTAATAAATCACGCCGAATACAATTCTACGCCAAAACCAAAGAATAGCTATAAAAAAAAGAATTTCGTGTAAAAAAAAATTTATCCTCTAATTTCGACATACCTTTAATAGTGAAATTATCTCTTTCACAGTTTCGCCATTTGAGCAACTCTATTATTTAGGAGGGATTCCGAGCATTTTTCTCTGGAATAAAAATTAATCTTAAAAAAAGGATTGTTGTCAGAGAACAAAGAGAGTTATATCCATCCTCCGTTAACGAACCAGTATGATAGTTTCTCATGGTACTATTTAGAACGTAATCATATTTATCACGTAATAGGATATGCCATCACGAAAATTTCACGTATCGAAGACACGTAACTATATATATATATACCACACACACACACCGTCTCTCTTCTTGTTTTTCATCCCCTTTGTTTATGCTCTTATAGCTTAACAATATTTTCTCCTTATTATACATACATTTCCTTTCCGTCCTCAAATTTTCCATCATTTATTCCATCTAATTTATTTCACGCTTGAATACCCGATAAAACTGTGATTAATAACATTTGTATCTTTTATATTTGATTTTTTCGTTGTACTCAGGTTTATTTCGTTCGTCGTTTTTGATAATTATATTCGAGGAATGTATTATATCGGATTAATCGATGTTTCAGAATGACGAAATGAATTATATCGTAAAAATTAACGTAAAAAAATAATGAGTAATTGATACGAAAGACATTCAACTGTATTTATTAAAAGTATTTAAAAGTATTATTTATCGTACAAATTTTCTGGATAATAAAATAATCTTAGATACGATTAGGTAGATGTAGGTTAATTCGTTTAATAAAAAAAGAGGTTCTATCGTTTACCTCTTAAAAGCTTTTTTATTACAGTTTGACCCAATCAAATTATTTTTATTAGAATCGGTTATGTTGATAAATTTTAACTTGTAATTTCGAAAATTAATCTGCTAATACCAATATTGTTGCCTCCTTTGAACGTGAATGAACTTTATTCCGAGCATCCACCGATTAACTTCAAACAGTTTGAGATAAGACAAGTCTTCGCAGAATTCGTGCTCAAGGGCTGTCTTCGGGCTTCGTTAATCGTATTCAAATTTCTCTGCCTCCGTCTGAATTTGCTTTGCATAGATGTATCACGGTATGTTAGATTTAAAAATTCTAATCACGCGATTAAAATATTATTATTCGTATTTCAAATATTATTCTGTAAAAAGTATATTCCAGAGTTCGAAATAAATGCAAAACAGTTAATATATAAAAATATTTGATTTAACGCAAATTGAAATTTTCATTTAAAATTTTTCTTGTAGGATATTTCAGGTTTTTAATCTGGAACTCTGTATATCACGATCATTAAAGCATTTTGGAAGATATATTTCATTTTTCGTTTCGTACCCGTTTTAATTTTTAATAAGGTAAACCATTTTCGAGATCCTCCACTTAGGGAAAGATAAATTCGAAAAGGGATAAAAATATCGGTAAACTCTTAAAGTATTTAATCGTAAGATAATAATAATATTATTAATATATATTTACAAAATTATTATTAATTAATAATAATTTTAATTACTAATTAAAAGTAGCAAGGGCATCGTAATATTCGATTTTATTACAGCAAATTTAATAATTTCCTTCGATGATTAGATTTGAAAATCACGTTGTACAAAGTCTTCGAGTTAAAGCAAAAAATGCATTTAATTATAGTCCATTAAAGTTCTCGTATATTATCTTTCATCTGGCTTGTTAACAATTATTCCTATCTTAACCGTATTCCATAATTACACATCAACCGTGATATAAATGGCATGCTCATTTTCTGTTAAGCGTCTTAATGTAATATCTTCGCGATATTAATTTCGCAATAATACAGTTTGAGACTTTCGCGAATTAAACGTATGAAATTTCTCTAGAATATATTCTCCCATGGAAATCGAATTTATTTTATTCCGTAAAAAAGAAAAGTTTTTAAAACTTACGATTTCTTCTTCTTTCTTTCTCTCTGTTTTTCCTTTTTTTTTTTTCTTTCTTTCTTTCTTTACAACGTTCAATTTCAATAATTATATCTCGAACGATTCATCGAGAAATTTTAAAACACCGTTCAAGTATATCTAATTTTCCAAAAATCACGGATCCTTTATTCGTTAATTTGTCAAACAACTCGTATTCCAAAAAAAGTGCGTCTTTTTATCAACCAGAGATTCGCTCTTTGCCATCACAAGTTTTCCACGACAAAACGACCAACACGAGAAGAAACACGTTCTCATCCTCTCGTTTATAGTAACGTAAAAAGTACTTTCGGTCCCGAAAAGAGAAGAGAGGATAAAAAAAAAGAGGGGGAGGGAAAAAGGGGCGAAAAAAAAGAAGAAAATTGAGGCAAAAGATAAAAAAGGAACGCAGCTCGCAATTAAGTGTCCTCGGTGCGGGCTGCAATCAAAGAAGCTTGCTTCGCGGAATTGTAACTGCACTGCATGCCAGCTGCTGCATTAGCTACATGCAGCTTGGAGTGGCTTCGTAGTGGGGTTGCTGCAATGCGCAACGGTTACGCCAGGATCATGCCGTTTCACCCCTGTGTTTAGGAATTTCATTAAACGTTTTGTATGAGGAATTAATCTCTCGAGGGTAAAGTATGGTTGGATAAACGAGGGAAGGATGGTAATTAAGACAGGCAGGATGTACGAAACGATATGATAAACGTGACGATCTCGAGGAGAGTAGTAGTTTCGAAGGGGAGAGTCGAAGATGGAGAGAGATTCTTTATTATTGTGACTCATAATAAATATTCGATTTATTATGTAAAAATTATACGATTAGAGATGAGAGTAAAAAATGTGATAAAAGTATTTTTATGGATATTCGCTATTTGTTGTTCAACAAAAAGTGTAATGAATGTATTAGATTGACGTTTCATCAATTCACGAATTGGACGAATATTAAGTTGATTTAGAAGAATGATATTTTAAATTTATTCGAAATTTATTCTCTTTGAGAATTTCTTTAAATAATATATTGAAATATATGTATAATGCTAATCCGTGAAAATTTATTTGAATACTATTTTACGAAAAAATTAAAACTTAATCTAAAAATTTTGATTCGAATCAAAGAGAGTATTGAGTGTATTAGGAATATAATGAATTAGAACATTGAAAGAAACATTGAAGTTGTATGATATAATAAAAATATTAAATAAAATTTCGACGTTTATAATTATAATTTCATACAATGGTTTCATGCAACGAATGAATCGAAAAGTATAATAGCGACGGACTGCTTAATCGATCATTTTTAACAAGTGTTACGTACGAAAGATTATGAAATAATCCAAGAGACGTTCTTTTGAGGATAATATTCTATAAATAATCGTAAGAGGATTATTTTCTATGTCCGATGAATGATAGAATGATAGAATAAGAATAGTATTTTAATAATTTGCAAATCATCGTTGGATGACAAAAGTATTGGCGCGATAAGCATTCTGCTTTAATAAAAATAATTCTGAAATATGAATTATATTTAATAAAAAAAAAAAAGAAAAAGAAATATCTCGTGTTATTTAGAAATGTCATAGGTAGATTTAATAATACAAAAATTTTACAAAATTGTTTAATATTTAAACCGAATTTTAATACCATCTGATCATAAATATTCAAATAATTTAACAACTTACATCTAAACTTACATCAAACATATAAACTTAACATTAATATACTATACAATTTCATATTGTACGTACCTGTACTCGGAATATAGGAAATTCACACGACCAATTATTCTCATAGTTTCTCATCTGTAGGACAAGTGGTGTCAAATTTCAAAAAACAATCTTTATTTCGACTGATCCTCGTTTGAATAAGTTATGACAAAAAGAAATAGTGGACATTTAAAATACAATCGTATATCCTGCTACAATATCGTGATCGCTATACAATGACAATTTATACACTTACTATTTACAAGACATTCATTTCATTTTTTCTTCTTCTTCTTTTTCTATTATTATTATTATTATTAATTATTCTTTATCCTGTTTTACATCATCATTTAATCCTCGTTTTATTGCGATAGTATGCATCGATCGTTACGGTTATTATTATCAATCATCGTTATCATTACGGTTATCATTATTATCGTAAACGTATCGTAAAATCGAACGACGATCCAGGCGAAATTCCACGAAACAACGCGTCACACTCTTTTTCTCTGTTTCTTTGTGACGCGCTTTTGATTGTCTATAGTATATATTTTAAGTACGATTACATCTAAAAATTCTTCTCCTTCTATTTTCATTTTAATCGTTTCTCTCATCATCTATATTTTGCACGCGATACTCGAAACAGAAACTGCAAGGTTCGTATAATGAATAATCGAAATTTGATTTAATAAGCGGGAATGATATTACTCGTAATGAGAAAACCAATGTATGTATGCAGTTCGAATTGACAAAGTTTATTAAACGTTGCAATGATATAATTTGCGATTAAATTTCAAATTTGACACCGATTTCAAAGTTTGCAGTTTCTATAAGCTGAAACACGCTCGTGTTTGGTAAAACGTCACGCGTCAAGAAGAATAATTTTCGATGATTTATTGCTGATTTAAATCAGAAATTTATATATAATTATAATTATTTTTTTTTTTTATAATAATTTATATTTTCGAAATTGATTAAAAATTTCAATCAATGTTTAAAGATTCTTCTTTCATTTCGAAAAGGGAGGAGGGAAAAAAAAACATAAAGTTTTCGTAAGAACGAATCGTTAAGAAAAAAAATATCTTTTCATTCAATTGTTTTAAAACAATTTTTGCGAAATAATACAACAAAGGATCCTTTCCTTTTCAAAGAATATTATCGTCACGTAATATAAAAATTATTATTTAATCACTTAATCGGAGTTAAATTCATTGAAAAGCATGATAATTGAAGCAGTGTTTCCTTTTCATCGAACTTCGATTCCGTATAAATTTAACGATGATAAAATGTTATTCTTCTCGACGAGAGTGACTATAATCCTTTATCACAAACTTTTAAACGTCATTTCATTAATTTTTCCCTCTCGTACAATGTATTTATTGCGACACATTTAAGATACCTAAGCTAGGAAGTTTTAGTTTTAGTTTTCCAGATCTGTCGTAAATTGAATTGGAGAGAAAGAGAGAGAGAGAGAAAGAGATGTGGGAGAGTAAAAAAAAAAATAAAGAAAAGAAAAAGAACGACAGTCTGCTTTTCTTCTTCTCGCGATATATCACATTTGTCTCGTGTGAAAAGTTTGTCACGAAACGCACTAATTTTATTTATTTATTTATTTATTTATTCATTTATTATTTACGATGTTTCGCGCTTTTAACATTATACAAACGAACGATTATGAACGATTACCTCGCGATTCGAGACAATTTATTTAATTTATCACGCACAATTATCGCTTATTATTGCTTACTCATCGTTTTGAATCACAGAGACTCGGCGTGAACGAGAGAAACTTTGCTAAATCGACGAGATTGCGGCGGAAATTGGTAATTTGTTTGATATTCATTTTGATCGTGATGAAAAATTGATGGAAAGAAATAAAAATTACGAAATCGAGATATATTTATGTTTAATTCTATGCTTACCACTTTCATGTTGAAATTTAGGTTATGCCAGTTTCATAGATTCATTATCAAAGCAAATTTAAATCAATAAAATTCTCATTATCATTCGAAACTTCGCTGCTCTGTTCCAGCTTTTCGCTGAAATGAAAAAGACTTTTTATGAAATTTGTTTCCATTCATCGTATTCTCATTTTAAAATGCAAATAATGTACGGTTTTTAATCAAAAAATTGATATCGTGGTTACAGATTTTACATTAATTTGTCTCTCTCGTAACAATCTCAAATGTAGTTTTCAAACTTTGGCGAAATTACGACATTCCGTTTTAACTTAATGAAAAATATTGTTTTATAAAAATAAATAATTTTCAATCTCTCATTTGTTCTAATCAGATAATGAGAAAAGATACAAGAATTCTGTAAAACTGATTTGTTCGATCTCACGATCCATAACAAAGCCTTCTGTCGTTTTTTCTGTCGAAAGCAGAAGATAAATTAATGAAGCACGAAATAAAAGATATGTTTAAAAGGTGAGCCAATTATCAAATTACTTTCTTTCCACCGCAATCACGATTCACGATCAACATTTCCATCGATATTGTTGCATTGATAGAATTTACTAGAATTTACAATCCTAGCATCCTCTCGACCTCTTTTCGAATTAGGATTCTCTTTTAAAACATTCAAATAACTTTCGATCCTTCTCCTCTTCGAAAACTTAAATTTTCCCTTTCATTTACTCAAAAGGATCGATCGAAGACGAATCGATCTTAATAACAATTGTTCGATCTTCCAAAAAATTCTTTGAAGATTCGTTGGAAACTATTGTATTAGAGAAATCGGAAATAGAAGACTCGAATTCGACGCATATAGCGAAATTAAACCTCGATTTAATAAAATATTATTCCAGAGATATAATATCAAAACTGTCTAAAACCGTTCGTTCTAAACCGTAGTTAGATGTATTTATAGGATTTTAATTTTTCGAATATTAAAAATAAAAATTTAGATATTTAGTTAGCAAAAGAAAACACTAACGTTATTTACATTACAAAATAAATGGATATATGGAGTTTCGATGCTTATATCTCTGATTTTGTATATTCGAATTCTAAGAATCGAAGCGCACTTGCTTTTCTTTTCTCAATTTTCCCGGTTTATTGAATTTCGCTCGCACCAGTTCTCATTACCCAGATCCGAGTGATGTCTCTAATTAGAGCTGACAATCATCCGTATTGGGAGGCCTGTTGCGCATATCGATTCTTTTCCACGTTTCCAATTCCGTCATTATAAAAGAGAATTATATCTAACGATTCGATTTTCTCGTTTGTATGATTTTTGTTCCTTTTCTACATTTTTCATAAATGAATTTATTTGACTAAGATTCGTGAATTTATTTCGCTCGTGGATTTTGCATTGTCGTTTAATTTTTATCGGTGTTTTTTTTTTTTTTTTTTTTTTAAAAAGTATAGAAGATTGAGGTCAAATTTAACTATGGAAATGAAAATAAATTTAAATAGGAATACTTGAGGGTAGGTAATTATTTACAAGAAGAGTACGGATCAACGATTTTATAATATATTTCGCGATATTCGAACAACTTTTCTCTATATTATATACGCTCGGTTATTAATTAATTTTAATTTTGGAAATATCAATAAAAATATTTCTTTAAAATACAATAAAATATAATTTTCAAAAGTTTTAGCCGTTATCCATTGTTTATTAAAAAATTAGTAATAAAAATGTTTTTCACAACATTGTGCAACTTTCCGATATTTAACACGTTAAAATGGATTTGGATTTGGATTAGGTTACGTTATAATATTGTTTCGTTTGCTTTTCCTTTAATTCAATTACCTTTATCGTTTATTATTCAAATCTAATTTAAACTTTAATCAAACTAAAACTAAGTTTTAAAAATTAATCTTCCAAAAAAAAATATATTAAACACATATGTATATAATATTATGAAATCACGTTGAAAAGATTTTTGTGATATAAAATGTTATGTCTCTTCAATCGGTGAGATGTCTCTTCGTAAATAATTACCTACATATTTAAAAAAAAAAACGTGTCATAGGCGATAAAAATTTGATAAACATTTGGAAAACCAATTTCTCCGAAAAAATATTTTAAAATATTACATTTATAGGAAAGTAGGTCATCCTCGATACAGTGACGTGCAAAATTTAATCGAATAAATTTTTTAGGGAATTCATAATTAAATTAATCATTTTTATCTTATCTGACTTGACCGAGCATGTATACTTTTTTTGAAAATTTTAAATTAAATTGTTCTCTCAGATATATTTAAATCTTCCAGATCTATCTATTATTGTTAGATGTTAATAGCAATTTTTCTATTTTGATAATTTTTTTAATTAAATAGTCGATAGAAGGTAGCATAAAATTCTAATTGCTTGATTTTTTTTTTTTTTTTTTTTTTACTTCTTTGTTTCTATAGAACACGTGATAGTGATACAAGAACATTTTTGGTCGGCAGTGCATTTTTATTACGTTAGTTTTATTAAGTTATTGAGAATTGAGAAGACATGTTTTTATTATTGAGGTATATGTTGATACAAAAAAAAAATGCTTTATTAAAAAATTTGTAATTTTATAAACTCCTACACGTATAAAATTTATTATAAAAAAGAATAGCTTTTTTTTCTAAGCATTACGTTGTTTTGTTAAAGCGAAGATTAATGGACAAGTTTTAAGAGCAATATTTTTTGGCACGTCACTGTATACTGATTTATATTGAAATAGTTTTGGAATGAAAAATATATTTTGTAATATAAATAGAATATTTTTTTTTAATGAATAAAGTGTCCACTTTGTACACTTAATATATGGAATACGAATGTGATAATAATCAGTGACAATGTAAATTATTTGGCATTACGCGTATTGCATAATAGGATATTTATGGCAATGAATTTATTTTTGTTTATTTATATTATTACATTACTTTTAATAAATCTAATAAAGAGCAATAATATATTTGTATTGTATTTTAATAGGATTAAATTATTAAATTGAATGGAAATTTTGTTTTTGAAAAGATAAAAGGATTATTGTAAAACTAAAATCTGAAAATTAAAATGAAAAATTGAAAAAAATGGAAAATTAAATTTTTATATTGCTCTTTATACGATGTGAAATTATTTAATAAAATGAAATATCGGTGAAATTTATTTAAAATAATATTGTATTTTGTAAAATCAAAGAATGAAATATAATGGAATTTAAAATTCAGTTGAAATTCAGTTGATGAATGAATTTATTTTGTAATATTATGATTTTAATATTGGGAATAAAAATTTCGAAATTAAAATAGAAAAATTCATCGATAAATTGCAGAGTATATTTTATATTTTACGTTGAATTAAGCAAAATTTATTCGATGCAAATATTGAACAAATTTCGCTTAAAGATTACAAATCTCTTAAATCAAAAAATTAATAATAAAAAATAATAAAAAGAGATGAAAAAATTTTTTTGAACGCGTTTATTATTCAATATAAGTTATATGTTAATGTGCAATTAGATGTGATGCAATTAATTTTTGATTTAGACATGCACAATTATCAGAATATTTTTTTTTTTTTTTTTTTCAAAAAAGAGTTTCAGATGTTTGAAAAAAAGCATAAAGTTAATTAAAATAGTATATAACGAATACGTTTGATTTTTCGATAAGATTTATTATGCCCATGAGTAATTAATATATTAATGTATAAGATTAGTATTAAAATGGTCAGAAAACATGTTAGATTTCAAGAATTTTTTTTTTTTTTTTCAAGCTTTTAGGAATTTTAGAAAATTTAATTAATTCAAAATCAATATGGTTTCCAATGAAAGGGACATATTTTTCTTTAGTCTTAGTCAATTAATATGTAGCGTGAAATGCTATAACATGTAGATTTTATCTGATAAAATGTGCGATCATAAAAAGCTCGTAAAGTACTTGATGTTGGTTCGCTTACGAGACTAATAAATGAATGTTGATTGTTTGACCTATCAGACTATGCAACGCATCGCAATTTCTTGGAAAATTGTCACATCCGTTTTTATTAATACGCGAGAAGGAATTTTTATGAAATGATTATTTGTGAAAAAAATTCAAGATTTTTAAACTCCTTAATATGATGAAAAAAGAAATAAACGATATTAAAACTACGTACGTGTTCAGAATTTTTGATTATATAATAAAAATTATTTTGCCATTAAAAAAGAATGAATAACAATAATAATCAATTTATCAAATATAGAAATATAGGAAATTTTGTATTGCTGTATTTTTAATATCTTTTCTATCTAAAAATCTTGATTGAATTTAATTGAGTTCAGGGATCTTTTCTAAAGTAATTAAAATTGATAATTAATTAGGAAAAGTATAAATTATTATTAATCTAAAAGATTTCCTATAAGTCGTTTTATTATTTTATGGAAATGTATTTATAAGTTCCTTTCCATCATTCGTTTCATTTCATATTTAAATTTCATATTTTATTATAATTAGTATTTCAACAATTTTTTCCATTTCTTGATTTAATTTAATTTTAATTTTAATTTAATTTTCTTTTTTTCAAATTTTCCATCATTTAAATCAACATTAATTAACATTAACATATTATTATTTTATTTTATTTATATTAATTGGTAAGACGTAAATAATCGTGACAATAAAAAGAAAAGAAACGAAATATGACATTTGAAATATAATCAAGTTTATTATTTCTAACAGGTTATAATACAAAAAATGAATACGAAACAATAAAATCTATAATTATAGTTTCCAAAATATATTTCTTCTTTTTTTCTCTCTCTTTCTTTCTTTCTTTCTTTTTTTTTTTTTTTTCTCTAAAAAATTTCACATAATTTGTATTGAGATATGCATATATGTGCAATATTTCTTTCACGATATCGCTATATCTTGCAGATATTTCGAAAACGAACGTTCGAATTCGACGTTTATTACAAAAAGAAATGCAATAAGGTCAAATGAGAGATACTCGATAAAATAAAATAAAAAATTTTGTTCGCAACGAAAACTCTTCAAGTATTCTTTAATCAAATAATAATAAAGAATAAATACATCGAAAGATTATAAAACAAAATAATATTCAAGCGATAATTTATTACAAGTTTATACAGTAACAAAAATTAAAATATCTCGCGAACTTATAATTTAAAAAATCATAATTTAAAACGTTACCACTTTCAATAAAAAATAAAGAAGAACGCAATCTTCGAATTAATAGCATTACATAATTTTCTATCGACGCATTAGCTATCGCTGATTCATTATTAAATATTGACACGCGGACTATTATTTTTTTTCCCTTTTTTTCTTTTCTTTTTTTTTTCTCTTTTTCTTTTTCTTTTTTACAAACTATGTAGTCATTTATATAAAAGAAACGTCGTATCTTCGGCTATCGTTTATCATGCTATTGAAACGATGCACGTATTTACAAACTATTTACAGTGAACGTTAACACGCGAATTCTATCACAGAAAAACGATGACATGAAAATTAAAAAAAAAAAAAACGAAATGATATAATTAATAAACAAAAAAAAAAAAAAGAAATCGCATAACGTTTTACATATACATATATATATATATAATATCAGACTTTATAATATTGCTGATCAATCGACGTGATTATTTATTTATTTATTTTTTTAACGTAGCTTAAATTAAACGAAATATTTTAAAGTGAATTAATATTAATTAACAACTAAAGGACGCGTACATCGAGTTTAAAATAATGATTAAGCCTTGTCTGATGAAGACTCTAATAAAGCAGACGTTATTGCATTGAGTTAACTCTCTTTTTTTTTTCGCTTCAATTTAAGAATCTTTCTTTTCTATCCGACCGATGACCGTCTCTCTTGAAAAATTCTATTTTAATAGATCATTCGACGTTATTCATTTTTGTAGCGATCCCTTTTCTTGTGATTGAATTGCTCGCTTTTCTATCGATTTAATTACTCGAGACAAACTTATTCGAACTTTTCTTCTTTGGAGAATCCGAATGGCGTAGCTACGCGTTAATTAATTCGAATTGAAGCTCGCGTGGGATTTTCACGGTGCCTTCGCTAATTTTCAGTGTGAAGTTCGTTCGGTCCACAACAACAGGGAGTGGCTCTTTAATCGAATTGCTATTCGTTCTACCGGCAGCATATTTTAGAATATAAATCATTTCGTCTTTTTTTTTTTTTTATAGATATTTCTAATATCTCTCTTTAAATTTTTCTCTTTAAATTAACGGAAAATGTTGATCACAGAGACTTAAATATCATATTTCGTAATATCAAAATATAAGGATTATAAAGGGTTATATAGGGTTATTTTCGTGAATTTATTTTATTTTAGATGAAGTTTCTATCTTGTATTAAAGGGTCGTATATTTGATTATTATTACTAATTTTTTGAACGGTGTTGTTCGTGTTTTTTTTTTCACCTTAAACATTTTGAGATGCAATGGAATTATCGTAATGTGAATCGTAATTTTACCATTCTGCGTCAATATTGTGAAATAATATTGGACTAGAAGCTAAAGTAACATTTCAGACAGGATAAATATTCCTGGTAAAGAACGAATGATAAATTAAAATTATTTAATCGACTATACAACAGTTAACAATTAAATAAAATTTACGAGGATGAAGAGATTCGTTATCCGATAAAAGATTAAAATAAAAATTGCATTTTTACAGTCAGAATATAAAATTACAAATTTTTCAACTATAAATACCTTTCTGCAACCATTCTGTATGTAACTTTAATCCAATTAAATAAGTTCAATAAATAATTAAAAATTCAATAATTTAAATTCAATAATCTAGGAATTAATGTAGTTATTATTTCTGTGTATCGTTTTATTTTAAAAGCAACCATTGCACTTTCTTCTTCTTCAAGGAAGACATTTCTTAATTGTAAAATAAATAGAGAACAAGTATTATTTGCTATTTCGAAATCGCATAAGAACAACAAATAACGTACAATAAACGTAGAAAAGAATAAAAGATTTAATATTTCTTTTCATGACGTATAAACCTCTGAAAGCAATCTTGACCTTTAACAAATATCCGTTTAAAAACAAATAACATTAATTAAATAACAACGCAAACAATAACAACGATCTTTGGAATTGTACACCACGTCGTGATTTTCTTCTGAAAAAGAAAAAAAAAAAAAAGAAGAAGAAAATTCGCAACAGACATATCGTGCAACGTATCGTGTAATATTATAACATTATCATCAATGAGCAATATCTATTAATTAAATTAACAATAACAAAGATTATACTCTCCACGCAAATTTTTCCTTCGAACACGAATCAAAAACTATATATGGAATTCTTACTTAATATCGAATCTTCGTTCCTATTGTACACCGTCTAATATCAGATAAATCGACTATCAAAAATGGATTCCGTTCTAAACTGTGCAGTCGATTATATTTCGATAAAACTAATTACATCGATCGTTCAATTTCATTCGTAATATATCGTAATATATCGATCTTCCACTTCTTCCAGTTCAATAAACGATTTCGAGCGCGCTTGGCCACCCAATAGGATGCAGATTTATCCGAAAATCGAAAGAAAATCAGACAAAAGTGTCTTTGACGAGGTAAACGTTTCGACGAGACGTTTCGTCGTCCTTCCTCGAAAACATCCTTCTTTCAAATCCCTCGAAAAACAAAAGACGATTTCTCGTGACTTTCTCTCGGTGATCGTTCCTTCCTTCATCCATCGATCCCAACTAAACTGCGTGTCTCTCTTCTCCCGAGAATTTTCTTTAAAAATATTTATATTTATGTATATATATATATATATAATCTTTGGCAATGCAACGTGATCTATGCGCGTCTCTACCCGTCCTTCATCTCTGTGATCGTTTCGCGATGATGTATGATTCCCGCGTATCCCTGTCCACGCGTGCTTCCGGTTTCTTGCAGGTTCGATGGAATAAACATTTGTTCTCTCGCCCTAAACGTAAGATTGCTACGAAACATTATTTCCTTCCTGTGTATTCCGTCTACGTGTTACCATTGAATGAACAACTGTCTTTCTTTTAACTTTACACGTTGGATAATCTCTTTGGAAAATTAGAAAACAATGAATAAATACAATATTCGATCGTTGAGTTTAATTGAACGTGATTATATGCGTATTTCGCGTGGTCTTTAATTAGTCTCGGACGACATTTTCGCTAAAAAATATATATTTCCTGAATCAGGCTTAACACCGAAGATCCTTTTTTTTTTTTTCTTTTTCCATTGCTAATTCTTCTTCAAATCGCTTTGACGGAGCGAGAATCGTGCACCCGATCGGAATTTTGCACGGAAACCGTAAACACGCGACGCAGATGGATAAAAAACGCGAGCATTCACTTGGCAAGATTCGTGTTCCGCGAGTTTTTGGCAAAATGGCGCTAACACGTTACGTATATTAATCGACGATTAACGGGTCGTTTGGTACGTATGTGTGTAGGTACGTGTTGTGTAGATAGGCGACGATACGGATGTATAATTATCAGGTGGGTGTGTAGGTGTTTCTGCGTGTCTTTCTCTCTTTTTGTTGGAACATCGCGAGCGAAGTTGGTGGTTGCTCTTCTTTCAGAGGCTGCTACCGTACTCGCTCGATCTTCGTCGGTCGATGTGTTTGATGTACGTCTCCGAATATATGCTCTTAGTGCGATCGTCGTACCTGAAAGTAGAAACAGACAGTGGCACCAATACGTTTTGTCCCATCCTTTCGACTTTGTTCATCGAATTCGAAGGAGTTGGGATGATTGTTACCGCTACTTTTCTCATTTTTATCTGAAGTTTGCAATTGGGTTGAGAGGCTCTCTGTTGCTCGCTTTGTTTTCTTCTAACATGGATTGTCCCGTTTGAAAACTATATGGTGAAAATGCATAATAAGTAGATCTCTTTGTTTCATCTATTTATATATTGTTACAAATTTTACTTGTGTCGAAATGATGAGAAAATTTAATAAAATTTTTCTTTGAGCATTTTATCAGATTTTATTTAATTTTTTCGAAATTGATATTCTCTTTCAACTAATGTAAGTAAATCGTGGATGGAAACGAGAAAATTAACAAGAACGAACTTATTACGATTTATCCATATAGTCTTCGTCGGAATTGTAAACTAAAGAAAGTATTTATTTTTCTTTAATTAATCACTAATGAAAAATATTTTATGAATATTTTCTAAGCAATTAATTTTCAAGAGTTAAAATTTGTATGCTGCATACGTAAGAATACTTGCAAAGAAAGAAAAAGAGGGGGGAGGAGGGGGTTGTTTCTAAAATAGGATTAAAATATAAATTATTCGGTTTAGCTATTCTTACTTTCTGCACTCTCGATCATTTTACTTTTACTTTTGCTTTTCAATCGTTGCGATTAAAACTAAAAATACACCAACATTCATTCGATCATTACAAATTCGATCAAATTGAATTTAATTGTGTTTAATAACGTTTAATTAAATATGTAATCGTATCGATTATTAATAATATAATATTATATACAATATCATACACAAATTTCGGTTATTCGAAATAACTTCAATTGTAAATAAGTCGATAATATATTATCTCTCTTATTTTCAATTATTTGTCCTCTTTGCGCTATCACCGAACAATTGATAGAAGAGAATTTTATTTCTATCATATTTAATCGCATTAATTTGATTTCATTTTGTTTAATTTGTCTCGATCCTAGGTTATTGTATTGTATTACCTCTCGGTAATATAACGTTCTAGCGTTGGGTTTGAGAATGTTCGAGTCGATTTGTTCATTTTTCTAAACATTTGAATTTTTATAAATCTAGCAAAAATTCGAATGTATACCATTATCAATCTTCATATCGTTGTCAACAATTTTTAAGATATTATTCGTTTCTTCAATCGTTGTCCTTCTAAAATATTATAATAAAACAGAAGTTTATAAATTCGTACAGTGCTTGTTTAATTAACTTTACGACAACGAGACGTGACGTAAAACGTGATCTACTTCCACCGATGCAAATTACTCAAATAATATTTTCGCGTTACGCTCAGCTTCCAGCTAATTTATTTCCGCTGTAGCCGCTTTACGACTAAACTTTAAACGCTAATTACGAGGTAACAAAGCGACGAAAAATAGGAAACAAAGAGAAGCGATAGAGACGATAGAAATACTTGAAAATATTTCAAGTTTAATTTATCCAAAAAATTGTATCTTGTTTCTATCGAATGATATATCTTTTGATGGAATTGTAGATATTTATCCTTTTTTTTTTTTTTTTTTTTTTTTTTTTTTACGATATTTTTAACAGCAAACATCAAAGAGAGGAGTGATAACGATTCACTGCTATAAAATCGCGAAATATCGAAACATTGGAACAAGAAGAGGATCAAATCGTAGGAGAATTTACGAATTGATCGTTTTTCTTATGTATAAACCCTTCAAATATAAGAACGCACGAACGAACAGAATAATTATCGAATATTTCATGATATTCATTGTCTATTCAACATAAAGTATCTTCCGTTTTTTTCGTTTTCGTTTTAGGAACATTCACTTCGAGAAAGGATGAGGGAGATGCTGATGCGTGGATAGAAACGAATACGCATTCCTCGCGAGTTATGTGCGAAAAAGTCGAGGATCTCCTCTCGTCCTACTTTTCCTGCGTGAAATTAAAAATAATGTCTATCCCTTCCTTCTACGAAAATGGTTCTAATCGTCTCGTTTTACAACGATAGTTTCTCGAGATATCTGTGATTTTTGAGAAAATTAAGAAGTATTACAGTAACTCGTCTTGGTGAAATTTTTATCTCGCGTTAAATTGTTTAAATATCGTTTCAAATTCGAAGAGCGCATAATAAAATTGTTCGATATTGATTTTATAAACATTTCGGATACGTTTAGAATCTTAGAAAAATCTGTGGATTCTAGCGATTTGGATTTTTACGTAGATCTTTCGGGATTTCAAAGATCGAAAAATATAAAACTTGTTTAAAAGTAACAAAATTTTCTTTTCAAAGAGATTTTATTAACTCTTGTAAATTTTATTCTAGAGTTTAATATCGATAAATAATTATAAAACAGTCGTTTACATTCTCAACAAAATTATATATAATCGTTTTAATTAAATTACGAAAGGGAAAGAGAGAGAGAGAGATATTCGATGGTCGAAACGAAATTTCATCACGAATCGTATTAAATGAACGTGTAAACACGCGAAACTTGCATAATCTCTTTAATCAGTTGACAAAATTAATTGCGGTGAAGTTACACATGATGCGTAATTTTCATCGAGAAATAAAGTTACGGGCGATCACGTTGTCAAGTGGTGACAAGAAAGGTGACGTATATATCGGGCAACGTTAATTAAATCATTCGTGGACGCGCGAATTCGTTTCCTGAAATTATATTCGAAACGCGACCGACGAATCACACTCGTGTTATTTACAACTATTTCTCGATCACGAAAGAATAAATCACTTCTACATTTTTCGATAACTTTTATCCAACGATCGAATAATTATTGATTATTATCAATGCATACGAAATCGTCGTTCTTCGAAAGTTTTTAAAAATTAACGGGGAAATATCACGGAAAAAATATCGGCGGAAAATCGTGAATTTAATATCGTGGAATCATTGAACGAGCGAAATGCGAAATACCTATGCAATATATATATATATATATATAAACATTTTTAAATAAATAAATAAATACGTATAGAGAGTATTCAGAGACTCTTCTTTTTTTTTTCTCTTTTACGAAAAAATGCTCTTTCATATTCCACGAATATGAAAAGAAGATAAAAACATCGGACAAACATAAGGATATAAAAAGAATTTATTAAAAAGTTACGTACGAAACGAGTCCGGATCCTAAACAGAGCTAATTAAAATTTAACCATCTCTAGGAAAATTAATCGAATCCTTCCCTCTTTCTCGAATTTTCGGCGAAAAAATTGTTGGTAAAACGAAGCTAACCGATTTAACGTAATCGAAGGTAAGATCACTCATCGCTCCAATCACTCGTTAACAAATCATCCATCTGGTACGAGGGAGTTACGAAGCTAGAAAGAGATGTAATTCTATCGAGGATCGGGATGGATACGAAAACTAGAAAGAAGGGGGAGAAGAAAAAGCGATAGAATGTAGTGCGTACCTCAACGTGTCAGACCAGATCGTACCTTAGGGACGGCCGACGGAAATCGAGCGCCTCGAGATCGGACGGCTCTCGTCTGCAGAGCGAGCAGAACGCGCACTGCAGAGTATTCTTGAAAGCTTCTCGGAAGTCGCGGTTGAAGTACGCGTAGATCAACGGATTCAGCGCCGAATTCGTGTACCCGATCCAGAAAAGCAGGGCGATCACGATGTCGGGACACGGACAGGATTCTCCGCATAATGTTGTGATAACGTACCTGTGAACACACATTTCACAGTGTCAATGGATCTTTACGACTTTTACCAATTTACGACACGTGCTCCTCGAAAATGGTTATCGATCCTATCCGCTCTCGAGACTCGTGTCGAGTCTCTGACGATATGGAACGATCGTGATCAAATATATATCATGAGTTGAAAATGTTGAAAACGAGAGCGAAGGATATTTATGCGTGTATGAATTTTTGAAACCGTGCGTTCTTTGGAACAACGAAAACATTGTTTCGCATAAATCGGTTATCTCCATCGACACGCGTAATTAATCGTACGTTATCGTAACGAGAGCAATTGAATCCATTAACCGAACACGATCCATGTGCGTCACTGTCACTCAGTTTTCACGTTGTAATTAAACTAACGATTAATCTAAAAATATCTTGCACCTAAATTAAATCAACGACGATATCTCTATTAAGGACAGTTTAAAACTTGTTTCGAGAGAGAGAGAGAGAGAGAGAGAGACAAACGAAAAGAAAGGGAGCGAAGCGATGATGAAACATTAAAAAAAGAAAAAAAAATGCGCGAACGAATTTTGTGGAAGACGCACCACAAGAAGAACGGCAACCAGCATAGTATGAAGGTACCCATGATGATGCCTAACGTCCTAGCAGCCTTGTGCTCTCTCTTCATCTTCATGATATTCTTATCCTTGGTGGGCGTGTGCAGATGATTGGTACTGATCTCGTTCAACGTCAACGTCTTGGAGGAGCCCGCGCTGTTTAGCTCCCCGTTCAAATTATTCAAATCCTTGCTCGGCCTGTGGCTCAACAGCATCACGTTCCCCATCCTGCTGTGCATTTGCTTCTCCTGCCTGTTCGCCTCTTTAAACACGGCGAAATACGTGAGCGTCATGATGGTGCACGGTATCCAGAACGAGATGCTCGAGGAGAATATCACGTAAATCTTGTTCACCTTAAACTCGCACAAGTCGGGATGCTTCTGCCTGTGCATACTGTTCTCCGGGGTGGTGTACCATCCCATGAAGATGGGCATGAACGAGATGAAGGCGGGCAATATCCAACAGGCGAGCAGCATATAGGCGGCCAGCCTCCTGGTCATGATGATGGGATATTTGAGCGGTTTCACGATCGCCCAGTAACGATCCACCGAGATGCACATGAGATGAAGGATGGAGCTCGTGCTGAAGTACACGTCCAGGGAATTCCACACGTCGCACATGAAATAACCGAACAACCATTTGCCGGTCAATTGCACGCTCGCGTTGAACGTCATGGCGAACATGGCGACCAACATGTCGGCCAACGCCAAAGAGACCACGAAGTAATTGGTGATGATCCGCAGCTTCCTGTGCCGCATCACCGACACCATCACCAACAGGTTGCCGAACACCGCGGTCACTATGATGGAGCCCAACACGCAACCTTTCACGATCGTCACAGGCACCGACAACTTTTGCTCGCCCGACGGCGACGAGTAGCTCGCGTTCCCGAATCGGCCCTCCTCCTCGCTCGAGATGGCGTTCAACAGGGTCGTGGTCACGTCCACCGAGGACACCACCTCGCTCGACTCGCTGCTCGTCGCGATCGTCGTCATGCTCGCCCACCCCGCGTTTCCCTTCTTGTTCCTCTTCTTCCCCTCCGGAACAGAGCGGACGGGCGGCGGCGGCGGCGGCTCCCTTAGGTCACGGACGTGGCCACGAGCCGACGTACCAGGCTGCCCTTCATCTTCCCGACCCGTTGTTCCGCCTTCTCCGACTTTCTCCCTCGTTGCACCGATCGACGATATTTTCTTCTTCCTCTCCTCTTTCTATCCGTCACGCTCGCTAATCTGGAAAATAGACAGAGATGTTGAAGAAACTGTTAACCAATTATTTTCGATAAATCTATCGATCGATACGGGCTGACACGGTGGTGAAATATTGATTAAAAAAAAAAAAGGATTTTCATCTCCTCGTGGTGAAATAATATCAAGGTTTCCGAAGAGAAAGGAAATTTCAAAACAATTTTTTATAAATAATGCGACGATTGGAGGGTAATCCTTTTTTTTTTATATCGATTTTCTAATTCGATCTCTTTGTTTGTATTTTATAGAAAAGGCGAGATGATTTATTTATTTTTCTTTTTTTGTAGTTTATTCAGAGATGGCTTAAACGACTTTTTCCTTTTTTTTTTTTTTTTTCCAAGTTCAAACATCGAATTGAACGGAACGATTTTACGGTATTTCGACGCGATATCGAAGTTCTTCTCGTCTCGATTGAGGTTTTCGACACGAGAGAGGGATATCAAACACGCTAGACGACCCACTTTATTCGATTTGTTTGTATTACTTGCTTAATCTATTCGATCCATTATAATGCACATTCAAACTTTCATTCAATTTATTCAGTCTGCACGCTAGTAACATCGTGTCGTTAGATTTCCTCTTTTTTTTTTTTCTTTTTTTTCTTTTTTTTTTATTTTCCATTTTTCGAAAACGACGAGACAACGTTCGATGAAAACGTGAATTGCACGTGTAATTACAAATTTTCCTATAGGACGCAATATCGCACAACGAATGAATTGAAATTTAAATTCGAATATCGGGAACATTTTTGAAAATGTTTTTACGTTATTTAAGGTGGAAAATTATTAAATTGTTTATTTTATATTTTACGCAATATGAGCTGTCGGTTGAATTTTCGATTGTTGATACAATAATATCAACAAATCGATCATTAAACAACGTAAGTTATATCTATATCATATTATCATAATATCATATTATTATCATAATATATTCTAATTTAATGCAACGATTAACTTTTTATCGAAAAACGTATGAATGGACAAGTGTTCTAAATTCCAAACTTAACTATCGATAATGGAGGAACAATGAATTGTTATTGAAATAGGATAAATCGAGCATGAATTGTCTCTATTCCGCATATTGAAATCATCTAAATTCCTATATTATTTCATTAACAAAACAATTGATGGGAAATCAAGCATGAAATTTTATACAGAATTGCCATTGTCAATTGTTGGCGCAATTTTATAAGCTTTTTTTTTTCTTTTTTTTAATTTAAAAATAGAACTTGAATACTATTCGAGAAATTTCCTATTTTCTTTTTTTTAACCTTAGAGATATTAAAACTAAAGGATGAAGAAACAAATATTCGAAAACAACTTAATACGATAAAAATCGTTTACACAAAATTTGAGATTCCCTCTCGTACGGATGAATCATTCGTTTAATTCGTAAAATATTGAAATACTTTTCTTAATTCGTCGATCATCTCAAGAAATTCGAACGCTCTTCCTCGCGCAAATTTACATTATCAAAATTCCATCCTCAAAGAAACTTGAACAAAAAAAGAAAAAAAAAAAAAAAAGAAAGAAAAGAAAGAAGACGCGATCGATGAAGAGAATCAACTACTACTGGATTTCTCCCATTTTTGCCTCGCAACCCACGCGCGAGCAGAGACCCTTTTGTAAAACGACTGTGGCGCTAGTTTCCCGATTGTCACCACTCGAAACGAGGACGCGGCGGAAGAATGAGCGACCTTGAATGGAACCCTCTTTTTCTGCCATCGTCGTCTGTCGTCTCCGGGCTTGGTTGACCGTGTCGCGACAGGGCCGTGTCAAGTGCACTCCCGTTCCGCCCCTCTAATTTATGATCCGCTATTTTTGCGCTACATTTGGGTCAATTATGCCAACGGCGGCCCGTGAAAAACACCCCATCCTACTTATTACTCGAAAAATCCTCGAGCACTCCGCTTTTATTCCTCCGCGACAACAATCGGTATCGGCGATCAACGGCATCGATTACGGGTTTCACCTTCGACATTTTGCTTCCACGTGGCCTCGCGAGTCTTACCACTTACACGCTTTTGACCAACGATGGTCGCGTAATGGATCGTCGCTTAATGGCCACGAACAGCGAGAGGTGTCTGGAATAACGATCACTCGATGCTGTGGAGACAGGCTACCAGGCTTTTCTCGCTTGTTTTAAAGATTCTGTATTATTACACTTTGATACTGATATTTCCCGGTATTTCGATATGATTCTAAAGTATTGGCATTTTGTCGGTATTCGCGATATCGATTCGATCTCGAAACTTTATCGAAACTTGTATCGCCACAAACCACGCGGTGTATCGAGGATTAGAATTCGAAACTGGACTTTCGATCCGTTCCAGAAATTGTTCCAACGTCGTGTTTCGAACAATTTTGACTCGTGGATCGAGAGGGAAACACTTGTTGCAAACTTCTTCAATTATTTCTTCCCTAAAAAGGAGGAGAAGAGGAAATTCCACTAGATTCCATCAGGCTAAAATAAAATTAGGGAATGTATCGATGAGAAATGAACGAGTTGTCGGATTTTTTTTAAAAATTTTATTTTATAAATATTCGATAATACTCTCGAATCGTATTCTGGATAGGAGTGAAGTTTCGTTTTCGAATATTATCATTGTTATCATTACTTCGATTCTCGTTAAAAAAAAATATTTCAATATGTTTACGATTAGGTAATCGTATCTATTTTAAATATCGAATTTCTTTATTTACTCTTTTTATTTGTCGCATATATATTGCGTTATTAATTTTAATCATTGTGTTAATTTATTAATAAAATAATACTACGTAAATAGAAACAAATGACGTAAGATTCAATAAATAACATCGACGCGTGGACTTTTATATTACGCGCGAGGACTATTTATAATCAAGAATATCTTATATACATTGTTCGTATTGTTATAAACAAACATATATTAGGAGAATTGGCTATCATCCAGTTAAGCTTTTATTTGGCTTGTTACTCGAGTAGCATGCTTGATATATATTATTTCAACTAGATCCATTAATCCGATCATTGTTTACGACTCTCGATACTTGAAAATCGATTAAACGGTTAATCAAGACGTCGTTTTATTCGTGTTTAATGCCTTGAATTTTTACCAATTTATCGACAAATATGCTTCGTTTATTACCTCTTAAACCCTTCAAACAAATCTGAAAAAAATATCGAAAATCAGATCAGCTCTCTTAACGAGGATAGTGAGTTTGGTGAGTAGTGAATATTAAAAAATACTGAGTTGATGAAAAAAAAAAAAAGAAAAATCAGTTATGAAAACATAAAACGGATGTATCGATGGATAATAATTTGATGAAATGTCATCAAGATATATACCCTCTTATAATTAATACATTGAATGAAACGTAAAATTAAACGTAAAAAACGAAATATAAATATTGAAGTGGAAAAGTGTCGCAAAATACGGATACAACGTATTACAAAGAAACTCTTCTCCGTATATCATTCGTTTCTGAAACAAGATTTTTGCCCTCGACGTAATCTACGAAACGGAGTGTCGCGCGAGGGCCATTCATCTTCCACGAGACGCGCCGTCAACCCGCCATATTTCCAAGAAGTTTCTCTCTCTCTCTCTCTCTCTCTCTCTCTCTCCCCTCCAAGAAATAACGCTGACAGCCATTTCTAATACGGTGACCGTAATACGCGTCACCTGAGGCGACATTGGAGAACACGACCTTGACGAGATATTGGAACGAAGCTCAAGGGTGCTATCTTTCTTCGTACACGGTACTCGAGGACGATCGTAACCCTCGTTCACGACGATTAAAAGAACGTCGAGCTAAGATTAGACCACTATAGACCACACGTTTGGATCTGGGTTAGCTCTGCTGCCATTTCTACCTTCGTAGTTTCGATCGTGAATACTCTCTGCGGTCACTAGTAATAAAATAAAATAGATTTCTTCAATTCTTCACGGTTCTTGGTGAACGCAATTTTTTGATAAATACTGCTTTGTTGTTCACTTTGGATATATTCAATTTCCATCAAATTAATTGCAATTTTTTTGATGGAAGCTCGAATCAATGGATCCGAATTAGAAATTTTAATCGATTGATACATCAGTGGATAAATTAAATTTATGAATCGTCGCGACATATGTATACGCGATAATAAATAAAAAAGAAAAAGGTACAATTAATAAAATTATTTCTACAAATTTAATCGTTAAAATCAATGATCCGTGAAAACTTGATTAAAAATGAAGCTGCATTCAAAGTTCAATGAATTGACCAAAGGAATTCTCCCTATACATCCACTCGGATGATTCGAGAGTATTCACGTAGATCAAATCGAATCGAATGGAACGGAATCGAGTCGAAAACTATACAAAAACGTCGAGGTAATATTTCTTCGATTGGTACGTTATTGGTTTCGATTTCGGCGACGGGCCGATAAACCGTTAAAACGTATGATCAAGTGAGAAAAAAGAGGGAAAGAGAGGACTGCTATATCGAGGAAGAAAAATTTGATAATGTCACCCCACGGGAGAGGCCAGGATCGATACCAATTTATCTTCCGGTTGAAACGCGATTCATTGCCGCAATTGCACGATGCAACGTCCGCAACACCGTTTCCTCCATTTCGCATGGCGTGCAACTCGATTTTCTCAAAACCTATCCAATCGTGTGGCCGCGCCTCGCGAAATCGGATTCGTGTCTGGCATTCTTGTTCGATCGTGATTGAAATTATCTCTTTCTTCAACGTATATTCGCGTACAATTCGCGGTTGTAAAAATGTATTGAATTTTTCGAGTTAATAATTGGAGTTGGAGTTGGATAATTACATGCTGCTCAATTTCGTCCAGAAGATGATCATCGTGGAGATTTGGTTAAATTTAAATTTGTGAAATTTATCATATGATCTGAACGTGAATATTCAACGTGTACATTTTAATGGAACGAGGAGGAAATCGAAATTGTTGTACGACTACTGTGTTCCAATAACGAAAAAGACCTCCAATTTTTCAAATTACTCTCATTTCCATCGAATTCCAATTAAATTTAAATTCGTTCCGAATTCGTTTGATGATCAAGACATAGAAATAGGAATAGAAAGGAAAAGGAAATCAGCAACGAATTTGCGATGTAATCTTATTAGACAAAACGCATACGTCGACGCGATAAATTCTTCGCGTCTGGCCACCAATGTTACCATATTTATCCAACTTTCGCTATTTCGTGCGTTGCGAGTCGCACTATTCGTCCATAAAATTTGTCGCCTTTCAACTACGCTGCTACCTGTGCAACATTCATTTTCCCTTTTTCATTTTCCGACCTGTGCTGCTGCGACTCTCGTGTCTTTTGTCTACGGTGTTTACAATTCGAAAAAGTTTTACGATTCCGCACGCGTTTTGGAATTTTAGGCGAATAGAGTACATATTTTGGACGACTTTATTAGATCTGGGTTATAAACGCGCGCAAATGGAGCGAAACGATTTGAAACGAAACGAAACGAAATTCCGGGAAAAAAATCTATTCAAAGAACGGTTTTTTTTTTTAAAAGAACTTATCATTATCGATAAATTAGGACAAATAATTGTTGTATTATACGTTCTTTAGGATTTTTTAATCCAACTAATTCGAAATCACAGTATATAGGAGAGACGAATCTTTGTGAGAATAATATATAATTTATAATGTATGATTACATATAATTAAAAATACTGCGTTATTCGAATTTATTTTATTTATTCGCTCGCACAAAGGTCTATGGTTTCGAGTTTTAGATGCCTAACGAGAAATCTAACCACAATCGTAGCCGTCTCCTGAGATTTGAGAAAGTTTTAGATAACGAGTTGCATGTTGGCTTGTTAGAAAGATTATATTGTTACTGCAATTTTAAAGTTTTGCAATAATAATAAATATTCATAGCGATTACTTCTAATTTTTCGAAAGATTTTGCGTTCCCTAATTTTCAAGGTACAAAGAATAATAATTTTTTTTTTTTTGATTGTTAGAAAAAGAAGTTAGAGTTGAGATTCTATTTCAACATATTTTTACGATTTTTATTATTCAATTTTTCCTTCATATCTCTAACTCTTTATTCGAAAAGTTGAAACTAGAAAAGATTCTTCGTTCTTCCTCGCTATATATTTCGTATTCATTCCCTGGAAAATGATGAATACTTTCGACGAGAACGATCGAGTAAACTCTTTACTCTTTACTCTCGCAAGAAACGGTAAATTTTCATTTTACCGAACAAATCTCATTTTTCCGTCTTTAACGAAACCTCGTTCTATCTATCGGCTCATCAAACTTTTGCAAAAGTGTATCTTCCCGAAGAATCTTATCAGCTTTCGTAATGGCGACAAACTTTTATCACGCCAAAATTTATCCACCCTGATTATGGAAAACTGTTATTTGAATTTTAAATACGTTCGAGATATACGCAGAATTCACGTAACACACCTTTATCGAAGTTTATGTCGCGCGTTGGAACTCGATTTAGATATAAATAATGCGAGTGTTGGCGTATATAGAACGGAATATACGAGTTTAAATTTTGAACTCGTTACGTAGTTTACCACGTTAACGTTAAAAATATAAACAGTGATTTTATCGATTCTGCATAGTTGCGAAGCGCGTTTCAACAATACGAGTGCGAGAAAATGGGGAACGCACAAGTTTGCATTAAAATCGATATAAACGCTTCGACACTCGAAATAGATTCAGAGTCGGAAAGATGAAAAATTGCGTATAATATATTCGTTTGACATAATAAACTTAATATATAATTCTGCATATGAATAATTTTATTATTTTTAAAATCGTTATGCACGGCTCGATACGTTTGAAAAAGTAAAGTTTTATCAAGGAATAACAAAAGTAGGAAATAAAAGAGAATCGAATCAAGGATGATGATGATGAGGGTTTACGTGTCTCTGTATCCTTCTCTTCATGTTGCGATATCATTTTTCATCCGAGCGGTTGAAAAATATGTGTACGGATATCTTTTCTAAATAAAAGCTATACGCAGAGATATATATATATATCTTGTATAACTTCCTCTTAAAGTTAAACGATTCGAGCATAATTTTCGTTCGAAAAGTGCGATCGATTAATTAAATTAAAATAAATTTCGCCAAGTTATTAGTATTGATAAATGGATGAAACAAAATGTAAAGAAAACTTAGAGTAAATAAATGAAAGAAAAAGTAATTTTCCTATAATTATAAAATGAAAATATGAATACGTGCAAAAATTAAATTTCATCATCATTGGTAGCTTATATAAAATACGCTTATCCAATAATTTACGTAATAACTTATTAATTTTCCCATCGTTCGAGCACACGAAACTCAATATTTTTAAGCTTGAATGGAAAAAAACTTGGTGCGCTTATAATGGTATACATTGTATACAAATTCTGACAAAAAATTTATAAAACTTTTGCTAATAATAATAATAAAAAAAAAAGAAGAAAAATTCGTTAAAAATTATATTTATAATTTAATAAATACGCAATTCGAAATAATGGAAAATAAAAAGTTGATTTTTGTGATTCACGCTGTTACTTGAAAATTCGATCGATTTATAATATTTGTAATTTCAGTTCAAACTATGGTATTCGAAAGGTATACGTTGGTATAAACTAAATGCACATTGTCCGGAAGTTTCAATTACACGAGAACCGCATCGGACAAGCTATTCATTAATGAATTGCCAACGCGCAAAACAAATTGATCACGTGGATTAACGCAATTTAACCTAACAATAACCGGTAACGATTTCAGTTAATAATCGCGTGAATAGATTCGATGCATATTAAATGATTTAATTCCATCTGATTTTCATCCTTCCATTCGTAATTTTTCTCCTTTCGCTAAATTAATAAATAATCCTCTCCTGTTTTAAATGGATATCTGCTATTCTGTTACCGTCTGTCTATATTCTAAATTGGCTTAAAAACTATTTTTATTCGAGCGTGAAAGTTTCTCGATTTAACTCGATTTAAATTCGTCATTTTATTTTCCCTATATATTATCCTTTTTGCGGACAACTGTATTTTTTCGAATGCAGCTTGGTAACTTTTATTCTCGGACTTTTTTTTTTTTTTTTATCGCTTTAGACTTCGAAAAGAAGCAGGAAAAAATTCTGGACGTTTAAAAACTTTTTTCAATAAAATAAAAACTCTCGTTTCGGAGAAATTCGATAATGGAACTTGGTCTTTAGCGATTATTTACAAAGAGTTACAGCGTGTTGATATATTTATAGAATATCTGTAAAGAATCGATTTTAGAGGATAAAACGAACGCGTGAAAATTGATATATAAAAACCAATATAAATATAAATACAAATATAAATAATTTCAATTAAATTTCAATGCTGTAACAAATGTCATTTCTTTTTTCAAAAAATTCTTGTAGCTTTTGTTTTTTCAATTTTCAGTGTTTTCGTAAAATTTTCTCTGTCGTTAAAATAAAATATAACGGAATAAAATATTGTGTTCAAAAATATTTGCATTCATTGCGACAAAAATTGCATCGTATGAAACAACTTTAAATGTTCGAAAGATAACTAATATTCAACGTTTAGTGGAAAATGAATAAATGTCACGATAGATATCATTTTTTAAAACATTTATTTCTTGTTTCATCGATCAAAAAAAAAAAAAAAATTATTATATGGATATTGATATGCTCGAAAGCTTTAAAGCTTAAAAGTTTTTTTTTTTTTTGATGAATGAAATCGTATAATTTTTAATTTAATTTCAAATATCTCTTAAGCCACTTAAACTTATTTATTTAATAAAATTTATCCTTATAGAAAATAATTACGATTATTAAGATCAATACATTAAAATTTATATATACATTATTACATTATACAATTTCATTAAAAAAGAAAAATCAAACCATTCAACTGGTCCGAAAAATTGTTCTTGTATCGAAGAGAAACGAGATATTTCTAAGGATTAAATAATTTTATTATTTATCTAAAATTTACGTTGTAACAGCGTGGCACGCGTGAAAAGCGAACCGCGAAAATAGTGGCAAGAGCTTAAGCCTCGATAGCCGCGTCGGTCACGAAGCGCATAAGCAGAGAATACTCGTAGCGTTTAAGAAGATGGGATGGAATAAAGTGTAAAGAGCGAGGCTGGAAAATTCTCTGGAATTTGCATGATCAATGACTGAATTCAGCCTCGCGTCAGCCTCGTCCGGCGACGCTTAATGAGAATTTCTCGCATTTCCAATCGTCCACCACTCGCCCGCTTTTGTATCCTCGCTAATTCTCCCGTCACCAAACCCTCCATAAATCCATTTAGTCGACGCGCTACGGAATGGCGACGGGGGAATTCCGCCATCCAGTCTCCCAATGGAATTCCGCCGACGCTTCTTGTTGCCTGCTGCGTCCAGCTTCCGGATGTTGATTTCCTTCCTCGAAATACTTTTTCGCGTACTTATTTTCGTTTCTTCTTCTTCTTCTCTCTCTCTCTCTCTCTCTCTCTCTCTCTCTCTCTCTCGTCTTTTCTATTTTCTTTCATTCGTCGATTATTTAAACACGACGAGCGATTCTTTAGGTAATTTAACGACACATTTAGTGAAATAATTGAATAAGTGAAATTAAAGAAATGTGTTATAAGAAATAAATCTATCGTTGTTAAATATTTATTTCTAATAGTTGGATAGTTCGAATAATCAAGATTATCGATATGCAATAGTTATAGTAGTTGAAAGAATCAATGTTGGCTTTTCGATTGGAACCCCTTAATTAAGGATCGCAAGATACACCTGTCGAAATATTATTTGCCAATATCAATATTTTTTTGGACATATTACTATTTTTGAGAATTCAATCGATTACCATACGATATTTGCAAAGTATTATTTACGATAGATTTGGATTTATCATCATTAAATCACGAAATAGGAATTATATAAATTATATATATTATATTTGCAAAGAAAATGTGATTATAGTAGAAAAAAGTTTTAATAGATTTTTAGATAAGATATTATTGTAGATATTCGATAAATTTCAGCGTTATTTGAAAAGGAAGGCCAATTCTTCAGTCGATCCTGCGATATCGATTTAATCAAGTAGAGTTTCTACGGTGAACAAACGTGTCTTATATAATTATAAAAAAAAAATACTGATAACCTTTATTGAATTTATTGTCGAAAATTCCTTTCTCAGGATAAGAGGAAAACAATCTAATACAATAATATACGATATAAAGCAAGCTATTTTTTTTTTTTTTTGAAATTTCCATAGATATTCCATAGAATAACAAGTTATAGTGTAACTTTATAAATATTATTATATATCAAAATCTCATTGTTACATATGAAAAACATGAGATGAAATTTATAACAGTCCAAAAGATTAGGATGAATATATCACGGAATTTTAATAATTCTAGTCGTTGAAGAGAAATAAGTTGAAAAATGATGGTATAAAAGATGAATTATGAAGAGATTTTGAACTCTCTCTACTATCGACAGTTGTCAACATCGATCCTACCTTCTACCTTAATCACACGTGTCTCGATTGTTGGAAGGATAAAAAATTGACTTATCGAATTTCTGGGAAACGACAAAACGATGTCGTCCCTTATCTCTTACAGATTAAAAAAGATTAAAAATTTATCGGCCTCTATAATGTATTCCAACTTCCAACAGTTGAGTCACAAGGGGAGGAAAGCGTGGTTCGACGTGGAGCGAAGGTTTACGAGACTTTGACACGCAAAAATGTGATGAACGTTGATTTCCACGTTGAAGATCGGATAACTCAAATGCAATAGTTGAAAGATCGAGATTCACTGTTGTTAATTTAAGAATAAAATATTACGAAAAAATATTATGATAAAATAATATCGTTTGGTTAGTAACGATCTAATTGTAACTAATTCTCTTTATAGCTGCTAAGCTATTTTCTCCGTATTGCCCATCGTTCAATGATTAAATTTTAAATTATACTACGTGTGATATAATTTGGCTAATGTTGTCAAGCTTTAATATTGCAAGCCTAGTAATACTGTATGCTGTGAATTAATAAGTATCGAATATCAATTATGCACGTAATTTATCTTTCACTGTATAGATATGTACAGTCAATCATAAAAGTTTTTGTACATTTTATGCAGAAATTTTGTTTCATACGAATAATTTTGAGCGCATAAAGTATAATGGAATAATTTTATATTAAAACGGAATACTCACTTTGAGAGAGGATGAAATTTTTCGTTTCTCAATTTTTAAAAAATGTTTACAATTTAGTATTGTATTATCTTAAAAAAAAAATGATAAAAATTTGATGGTTAAATTAAGTGTAATCAAAGATATTTTCCATTGATAAAGAAATTTCTGTACGTATAATTCATTATGCTATACAAATCTTCATTAAAATCAAGATTTTTAAATTAGGTGGATTGAATTTGTAATAAAGATTTCTGCGATTGACTGTATGTCATTATTTTACAGCAAAATAACTCGATTATCGAAACTATATAATATTTGATCCATAGATATATCGTGTTCCATAGATTACAAATCCCTTTTAAGAGAATCATTGGTCGATCGTTTGATATATCTTGAGAAATCGAAAAAAAAAAAAAAAAAAGAAAAGAAAAAAATATTCAATTAGAAAAACTTGGTTCTTTCTCTCTTTTCGATTTCGAGCGATTCCTGTTTCACGATCATTGATGAACGATCGAACGTGAACGAACCATCCCCTCATGCCATCATTTCACTGATAAGAGCTCGATAAATCAACCGAGATCTTGGAGTGAAATATACACTGGCGCAATGGTTCATTTAATTAATGGACCTTTCGGTCCGTATCACGAGAATTTATCGGAAATACAGTATGTAATTTTGTTTGCTCGTCGTGGTGAAAGATCAAGCTCACGAGTATATCGATCGAATAAAATATTCGAAGAATAATTATTAAAATAATCCACACACGGTATAAATAAGCAAATAACAAAATTATATTTAATTATAAACAAAACAATTACTCACAATGAATCGTATATAAGATTTATATTCGTGCGAAAAAGAAATGATACGTGTATCTTTTTTTTTTTTTAACGATAATTAAAACGAAATAAAAGAACATGCGAGTAACTCGTGCCACCCACTTCTGTGCACACTCGATTCTCATAAATCCAATAAATTCTAGACCTTATAAGGTCGTTGCTCAGTGGCGGAAGTTCGCTGTACACAACGTACGAGTAATATTTACGATAACGTTCGAATTCTTCGTTTCGAATGGAAGAAATATGTGAATGATTCGAATTTAACCACGGTTGAAAGTTTACCATCGTCTCTTGGAGGACGTAAACGGGTTGAACGTAACGCTTGATACCACGTTACGAGCTTACCTTCATTTATAACTACCGTTGGCTAAACTCGAGACCTCGAGCTTATCTTCGCCATGCACGATAACGGCGTCGTTCGATTGAAATCGGACGAAAACGATGCTTCGTTGTGTTGAAAAGGAATTAGATTAGTTTTCTTTTTCTTTTTTTTTTTGGAAAATATTGATTTAACCAAGTCTGTTTTCCGTAGAAACTGAAAGAATCGATGAAAGAGAAATAGTACCAATGTGACGATATCTTTAAATCGACGAAACCTAAGTGATTAAGACTTTTGGTAAGAAAAGATATATTTTTCGAAAATTGCACTCTCGCGATTATATTATTATTATTAACTTCGCAATGGATCGATATCTTCTATCTGCCGATCTTCAAGTATCTAATAATTCGAGATAAATTAACATTGATTGATCTTCTAGCAATCGAGTCAAAATCAGGAGCGAGATAAAAATAATAACAAACAGGGAAGGAAGAGTCGAGCGTATCGTGGAAAGAAACGATTAATCGTAGACGAGGTGGGATTAAACCGAAGGATAAACCGAAACGGATCGACTTAGCCTTCGAACATTGGCCTCGGTTAAGTCGTCAATTACGGGACTAGTCGGCAGCACGCGCTAATTCCCGGCAAAGTGAATATTAATTAGCCCACTCGAAGGCAGGGTCTGATTCCTGGCCGGAGTTAATATCGACTCTGCGGCTCTTCCTCGACTCGATTACGGCCACGTGTTCATGAATAAGTAATCGAAAGCCGCTAACGTCCACGCTTCTTCCTTCGGGATAAAAATACCACGATGGATTGGTTGATTCACTCTTATTGCGCCCGAACTGAAACTTAACGTACCCGGCAATAAGGAATTTTCGTTTGATGAAAAATCAGCACGAAATGTATGTGTATATTTGTTTGATTTTATCGTATTTTATCGTTTTTTGAAGAGATACATCTTTCTGATACATCGTCTCTTTTGTATGTTTTCGCAGCGATGTGTAAGCTAAGTGGACGAAATGATAAAGGAGAGGATTCGAATAAAAAAAAGCATTGTTGATTTTGTGTACGTCATCGATGTATATCACGAGAATAAGTTATAGTTATGACTAATGTTTGTAATTATTGATCGAACACAAAGAGCGTTAAAATCTATTCCATCTATCTGTGGATCAGGATGATCTAACTATCTTCTCTGCGTGATATCGGAGAGAGAAATTTCTTATAATCTATTTGTACAATTTTTCATAAGAATTGTACAATTTACAGATATGAAATATAAATACAAAGTAGAAATTTTGTTCGACGACTGTTATAATTGTTATTTTCAATAATGCAACAACGAAACAAATTCAAGATCAATATCTTCATTTATAATTAAACTAAAATCAGCAAAAATAATTTTATTAATCGATCAAAGTATAAAAGTAAAGTTACAAACTATTTCGAACGAATGTAATTATGCAAATCTTTGGTAAAATCGGGAAACTTGATCAATTCAGAAAATCCTCCAGGATATTCTCTCATGTTCTAAAAACTAAGACAAATCCGAGCAAATCTGGATGGATGGTAAATCTAGTTACAGTGGAATTGGAGGAATATTGTTAAGTTTTTACATCTTCAAATCAAAAAAAAAAAAAAAAAGAAAATATTAATTTCATTGTTTGCCAATGTTTCAAAGATTCGAAAGATAATAGACTTTTTTCTGCTCGTAATTGAAAGTTAAAAAATGCAAGAGCATTTAAAAATGTAGATATAGGAGTGATATTATATCGATTTCACAGGGAATTCCTCGCAAAAGAATTTGTCTATGATATAGAACGAAAAAGATGAAGAAAAAGAGAATAGAGAAGAATGAGAAATAATGAATATTCGAGAATGAGAAATAAATTAATGACACAAACGTAATTGTTGTTACATAAAAAAGTTTTCTTATCTTAAATAATGCATTTGAATGTTTAAAAATGTAAAAGTGTGATAATGTGTCAAGGGAAGCTTTGCCGATAATAGAACGTTGTTGTGACAAAATTCATTAGTGAAAAATTACAAAAAAATAATGTTAAAATGTCGAAATTAATTAATTTTTTCTTTCTAGATCTAGTGAATTTTTATTTATTCGAGTGTACACAAAATTCTATATACCTAATGGCATGGAATCTAATTTCAAAAATCAAAAATCATCGATTTTGGAAATCGATACGCGTAACACGAGTTTCGAAAAATCGGAGAAATTAATCGAATTGAGAATTATTAAAAAATTAAAATAATTTAAAGCAAACTAACGTGTAGCATTAACGAAGAGGATTAATTATTGAATAAAAAAAAAAAAGTATAGAAGCAACGTAGACATCGTCCGTCCGCAATTAGGCGCAATTTAAATACTTATAAGTGAACTTTTATCGAAACTTTTAAGCGATGTTAATTCCCATCGGTATCGATAAAACTTAAGTGGACTCGGATAGCGCGCCACGACGGTGTCATAACTCGGTTCTGAGAGATTCAAAATAACCATTACGTAAAAATAAAAATACACAACAGATAGATGAAAGGGACGTGATAAACATTTATCGAAAACGATGAAATTTTACTACTTTTTTAATATATAATTATATTTTTAATAAACGTGGAAAATCGATGTATACGGTTATTCTCCGAACAGAAAGTTTAACGTCTTCGTCGATTGAAACATTAAACTGACGTAATTAATCGAATCTTATCGATATTAGGTATACTTGCAACGATACAATTTTAACTTTAAAAAGTATTGTTTCTCAACTAACTTTCGTTGCAACGAAATTACTTGTGATTTGATGCGATTTTTTGTACGTTGCTTTTGCAAAAAAAAAAGAAAAAAAAATACGAAAAGAATGGTACTTTCGTACCAATTAAGTAACAATCCGATAATTCTTCAACGTTCCGTGTTCATAGCCATTCTGAGGAGAACGAAGAAATTTCTTGGGTGCATTTTCACTCGAATATATTCTAATATTTATTGTACACTTATAGCATTCTTTAATCTATTTCAGAGAGAAAAGTTTCGTTCTCGGTCGAGAAGTTGAGAATAATATGGAATGCTCATTTTGTTTTTTCATTTAAAAAGTTTCTAAGAACTGTTTCTAGAGAGAGGAAAGAATAAAAAGAAAAGGAACTTAGGGAATTGCATATTGGACCTTACAAAAGTTACAAGTTTTTATTCACTTCTGTCCTTGACATCTGAAATCGTAATTAGTTTTTTTACATTATAATTTATTATTAATTAACCAGTCATAATAATCATTGGATGCTTTGTATTTATACTTGGTTATAGTTAATTGATCGTGATGATAGCGTAGTTCAGTCGCATATAACTCGTAATTATGTTAATTGATTATTATACTTTAACTAGTGATAAACTCTAGTAATTTTTCAAGCATACGTAACATAATACTCTTCATAAGAAAAATAACGAATTGCATCGAACGATGCGTTACAAATTATACGAAAAAATGATCATCTTTACGCATCAACAAAGAACTAATTATTTAAATAACTAAACACCAGGTTAAAATCGAACATGTAAAACTGAAAATAATAAATTATTAAATTTTTACAAAATATATACATAAACATTTTATAGATGCATTCGTCATTTTCGACGATGCGTCGCGCTGCCATCACTTCCTCCTTTCCTCCACTTCATCCTTTTCTCACGAAAGAGATCCGGAAGTCCGTGATGATGGTTGAAAATCGAACGTCATTGACCGTTATCGAGAAAAGTCCCTGGGAAAATTTCCGGACTATCTTGAACGTGGATGGATCGAACGATAACGAAGAAAGAGGGCGACGTTACGAAGGAGAGCGTGGTCGAGCCAACTTAACGGAGCTGTTGGAGAAAAGATCCTGTTGTGCCTCCCCATCGAAAACGTGCTCTGCTTCTTAACGGCTTATTCGCAGAGGCCTCGGCTGGTATCGACAAGTAAGACGCGACTTGGAAACTACTACGCGGATGCTCCCTCCATTTGCAATTTAACGAAACAACCAGCCACGATAAGACATTACATTTCCATTCTCGATTTGTTCGTGTAACGATAAAGGAAACGTTTATGATAGATCGTGCACGAAAGGCTATTAGAAACGATAATGACAAACTTATCGATATGTGACTCATGGATTATCGTCATAATTATTAATCAAAGATAACGTGTCGCCGAACAAACTGCAGGAATATAAAATAACGGATGAACGAGTCATGAACGAGGATCCTGGAGGAAATGTAATTATTATTTAATTAGTTCTGGCTAATTATCCCTATTTCGTTGTAACGATATTTGAAGAATAATTTCAAATATTGGTGTTTAAATGTAATCGAATTAATCGAAGTTTTTCGTGTTAAAAGTACGTTGTTCGAAATAATATTCCAATGTTTAAACTGTTATCGAACGTTCCAACGATGAGAAAGAGGGAAAAAACGGATGCGAAAAAACGTCAAACTGTTTATGCGATCAAAATATTCCAAAAGCTAATCAAGTGTACAAAGAACGAAATCTATATGAAAAAGAAAAAAAAGGAAAAGAAATTAAAGAAAAATATCGTTCACATTTTTTCCGATTTCGCACGATTTTTTTGTATTCCATTGTTCTTCAAGCCACGGATGACGATTTAATTTCTCGCGGGACAGAGATTTCGAAGAAATCTCGACATTTCGGACGACGTTTGCTGGATAATCGTTTGAAGTATGCACGCGCCCGTATTCCTCCAAAGAGATCGGAAATTCGGCTCCGCTTCGTGAAGAACTTGTGTATTAGTTTGTCAGGAAGTGTGTCAACAGTTGTGACGACAAAGATCGATAAGTAATTACCCGAATATACGAAAATGAAACTTGAGGAAACGTTGGAAAAAGTTTGCACAAGCGTGCAAGTTAAATAAAATGTGGAATGATTTTGATCGAGGGAATAAAGGAGTTGTTTGTTGTTACTGCGAAACGGGATTTCAGAATTATTTTCATAAAATATTCGAACACACAGAGGTGTATATTTTCGACAAAATTGCAACAGCGTATAATAACATCTGCAAATGAAAAAAAAGTTACGATTAATAAATGAATTTTTATCTCGAGTATTTTTGAAATACGAATTTTATTGCTAATAAAATCAAAAATGGATTCTAATATTTTTCCATTAGTGGGAGAATAGAAAGATTTGATAAGTACTCGTGTGAAATCGATATATATCGGTTTGGAAGTTTAACAACTATTCTACTTTGATTTACTCTTGCAACTAAACGCGTCTATTTTAATTTCCATTAATTATTGGCGAAGACGAAACATCGACGATATTCGTTAATTGTGATATAGAAAGAGCATTGAAAAAACAATGAAAATTATCATATCGATCCTGTATTAATGATACATTCCGAATATAAAAAAGATCCCTCCATTACGCTTTCACGCTCATCGAACAAAAATAATAATCGATCTCTTCCCAAAATTTAAAAAATTTAAAAAAACATCGCAAAGTTAAATTTCGTCCAAACAAGTCGCAAAGCTCGAACGTGAAATCTTTTCGAAATACTTTCCATTACCGGAAACTCATTCGATCGCAAGAATTTTGACCGATCGGTGTCTGTGATTAATCGTTTATTACCATTCGACCACGTGGCTCTGTGAAAATTTCATAGCTTCTGGTAATTCCAGTTGTGGAACCGTGAAATTCCAAGTGAAACGATTCCGTAATGAGGCGAACAATAATGGCTCTAACGAAGGGATCCACCGCGATACCGTTTCGACTTTGTCCAAAACGCGGTTCCCACGGTTAATAGCCGGCGATAAGGCGGAATTATTTCACATTTTATTTCACTTTGCCTCTTTTTCGCCTTTTTTAAACTCCACCTTCCCTCCACCGTCACAAACTTTGCTATATAAACTGAGCTTGTTTCTCTTTGTTGCTTTTCTCCCCTCTCTTCTTTTTTTTTCTTTTTTCATCGTTGGAAACGCAGAGTCCATTGCAAGCGGGAAAAAAAAAATTTGCTTTGAATTACAATACGAGCAATTACTGTTAAAACGTACGAGCGGAATACTTTTCTCGTTACGAGAATGCGAAATTTCGTGCGTATCTCGGTAAAGAAACGTGTTAAAATTTATCAACGATGGAAGATTCAACGAGAAGACGAAGAAGATTTATGGAAGAGATTAATCAAATTGATTGATTTATTATCAATGAGGAAGAATTATGTGTCTACGAGATTTAATATATGCATGGCTGTAATTCATGGCATCGAAGACGAAAAAGAACATTGAAAATTTTAGCATTAATATAAATTGATATTCCGGTGAAAAGAAAATATATGCATTCTATTCAAATTGTATCTAAAACGTGAAATGCTGAAATTCTAGGGGATTGACCTGATTTGAAAAATTCGAAGCCCTTTGTAAAACCAAAATTTTGACATGAATTTTCTCGCAAAGAGATTATACAAAAACGTTTGCTTCTCTCTGCTATATCTATTGTAAGAACATATAATTGAATTTCATATTTCTTTCCCCTCTTATGAGCCAAAATGCGTGAAAATGGCTAAAAATTCATAACCTTGAAAAGCTGAAACATCGTGCAACGTTCATCAACACGACGAAACATGAACGAAAAGTTTCACGATGCTTGGATATTGTACAAATACTGTTTAAAACATTTACCAACCCTCTCGACACCCATTCAACTTTTCCCTACTGACGGATTTTAACAAGCGCATTAAATCATGGATGGAAATGTCGCGATACAATTTTTAACGAACTTTTATCGGGAAATTGTTCGTGAAAAGTGGATAATAGTTGGGGAAATCGCTCCCCCAATCATTGGATAAGTATTGTTTTAAAGTTTTCGATTATGTTCATATTGGCAAACCGTCAGTTGTGCATAACATTAAACTCTGTTGTAATAGTGAAGTTGTAACGCAACTGCAATATTAGTTTACGCTTACGTATCCATTTAATAATCATGTAATAAAGCAAACTTGTAACAGAAAGAGAAGCATTGTATCGATGACGAGGGGGGATGAATATCGTTTACGTGCTAAAACTGCGTTAAAACTGAAATTTAATTAATGTATAATGCGCAAAGATCTGCAGAGTGCACGTTTCTTGCAAAATGCACTTTCAGACAAATTTGTTGCAAATATTATACATGGATATGAGCCTGATCTAAATCTTGCAGAGTATGTAGAGATATTAAAATGAATCGCTTGCAAAAGAAAAGGAAGAATATGCAAGAGGAGGGAAATCAGATTTTATAAATTCATCACTAGCTTCAACCAATAGAATACGTTATAAGAAAATTTAAGAAAAATTGAGATTTTGGATGGAATATCGTGTACATAGAGATGGATAAACTGCTTATAAAACAAGTGTGTATTATTTATACAAAACATCATGGTACGAAATTCTGTTTTTAAAAAACGGAAAGGAAAACAGCGATGATTTAAAGAAATCATTTCATTCTCTTGAAATGATATAATAAAGAAAGGGAAAAAATCCATATATTCACGGTGTTTAAATGACGATAAACTAGCATTTTGATAAGAAGAACTTATTATTTGAACTTGCGCAACACGTACTACGAAAGACTCTTGTGAACGTTTCTCGAAAAAGTGTTCCAGTTCGAAGTATCGCTCTAAAAAAAAAAAAAAAAAAAAAAATTCGATAAATTGAACGTTATTGCGAGAGAAAATATTTGTCCATAACCTACGTCTAGATAGACTTCTCGTGACTAATATTTCGACCTTTTTCCGCTGTTCGAGTTACACGTTTAACTAACTTGCATCCGGCAGATATGAAGTTTGTCATGGACACTCGTGCACCGATATTATTCTTGGTCGGTGGAACTCGATGGAGTCTGTCCACGATATTTTCAAGAGGAAGTGTGCCACTCTGTGCCGGAAATACCCCTTGTGAAACACGGACTTTATTCCTCAACTTTTGCGAACTTGAAGCGAGAAAAACACGTGAATCGTCATTGAATTTGAACGTAAGGATACGAGAGGGAAATACTTAAATCTGTGGAAATAAAAGTAGAGTTGTGAATATAATATTTGGAATGGATAATGATAGATGATTCTGTATGTAAAAATTGGTCAGAAAGAAATTAATCGGATATTTTACTTTATTTAAAAAGCAAGGGATGAGAATTAACCGAGTTGAAATTAACGACGTTCAACGAAATAGATATATTCGAGTCATTCTCGAATCTCGAGATGGAAAGAGAAAAGAAAATATGTTAGTTGCTGTTAAGATTGAAATTTATATATGGAGAGAAAAGTTTGAGAATCGTGGAAATGAAGTGAAGGACAAGGAAAATATTTGATGTGAATTTAGATGTGAAGTTGAACAACGTCGAACGAATTTCAATTGCCATGGAATTTTTTAAACGAGATTTACGACGAAAAGAACTTTCGAGCTTGTATTTAATATTTAATTAAAACGAAGAAAGGAATTATTTAAATTGATAATCGCTAATAATGAAATTGGAATTCTCGCGAAATGGCAAGCAGCATACAAGTAAACGTCAATTGCAAAATTTCTTTCTGAATTGTTGATCAGTTGATTTATGGCGAACGTTGTCGAGCGAAACGAGAAAGTGGTTACGGTGAGAAATTAGGAGGATGAGCTGGCAGGAAGCTTGGAAAGGATGGATTTAGAAAGTTAGAAGGGATTATAGGATTTGGAAGGTTAAGTAAGTTAAGAGTAAGACGAAATAATGATATTGCGGCGATCAAACGTCGAAAATACACCGAGAGTTGTTAACTAGGAGTAATATAAACGTGTAGAAAAAATTGAAGATTAAAACTGGAAAAGATTTAGAGATTGAAATCGAGAATAAAATTAAAATGGAATGTAATAAGATGATGATTAATTGCAAATCTCATCGACTGATTTTTTTACAAGCGAGGAAGGATAAAAAAACAATGATCGAGATATGATCGATGAGTGGAAAATAAAGGAAGAGGATGGTGAGAGAGAGAACGTGATTCCTATTTAATAGACGATCGACCTTGAACCGTGACAATGAACCATCCGATCTCTTGGCGATGACACACTTACCTTCGTTAAATGGCTGGTTAATTAATAGCGCGCGTCATGCGGTTATTTATCTATCCATAAATCAGCGATTTCTCTGAGAAGAAGAAGCAACGAGAAGCATTCAGCGAGCGGAAAAATAATTAGAATTAAATCATAATTTTTTTTAAATAAGTAATGCGAAAACTCGGGAAGTTGCTTATTTTCATGATTGGAATTATGATTTTTTTTTTTCTATTCGCATTATCAGCTCTATTGTAATGTAGACAATCACGTTAATTCACGCTATAATTTAAATATTATCGATACGTAATATCCACGATGAAAATGTTGTCGAAAGCTTTCAACGCGTTTCAAAAGTCTCCAATTTCCACGGAATAATACCCTTATTTATTGCGAATATTCAAACATGATTTAAGGATTACAATATTCCAACTGTAAAATATTTCCTGGGCATAAATGTCACCTGGATAATATATTCGGATTTATATAAGGATGATAAAAAATATTCAACGAATTTGTTATATTCAATACGAATTAATAAAATACTTTCAACCCGTGATGAGAAATCAAAGAAAATTAAATACAAGGATATTTATTAATTAAAGAAGAATTTTTCAATTTAATTTTCGATATTTCCCATTTGGAGAAATTATTAACTCGCCTCTTGTAAATTCTTTGCGTAATATTTTTTATTGTAATATAATCCTACGTAATCTTAAAGATTAAAGCAAAAAAGAAGAAAAAGTTCTAAACACGACGACGAACCAATGAAGAAACATCGACTCGAAGAATGGAACGAAAAAGTCTTTGCGCGAATCATTCAATTTGCGCCAGTTCGTGTCGCAACACACTCTGGTGGCCGCCAATTAAATCCTTCCGAGACCAAAATTAACGATCACGAAAGCAGAAAGTGGCGGCGATTCGGCGACCGGTAGCCGAGAAAAAGTCACCATTATGGTTTCGCGTTAAATGAGCTGGGAATAAACGCTTAATTAGACTTCGATTAATTCTTCGTTCACTGGTTAACAAAGTCTTGCTCGCCAAGATACTTAATCATGCCGCGTATATATAGGTAGAACGCGTTCTACCTGGAATTACGATGAGAATCTTAGATTTTTATTTTTGAACGATGATGAACAAGGGGGAAAAAAAATAAGTAATTACCGCAAAAAGATTTTCGATTAATAATAGGTTTAATCTTATTCTTTATGGGAAAATTTATGCAAAAAAAAAAATATATTTATAGAAGAAAGATTTCACAGTTGATCGTGATATTTGATTACGATTCTAATTACGGGGAGAACGATAAGTTGAAGATATATTTGTGATCGCAATATTTTATTTTAATCTGTTGTTGGAATAATAGTAATTGTTGTTGTGAAAATGATACGTATTGAATTAGTCATTACAGTTGATAAACGTGTGGAGTAAACGTGAATCAGCTTATTGAATTTTAAACGATTACCTTAGGACTGATCACGTGGAAAATTTATGAACGTGAAAAAACGTATTTGTTGATTTTTTTTTTTTTTAACGATTAGACTTGGAAGAATAAAAAAGTTATTACGTCAACGACTTGAGAAACTGTATAATATATTTTGTGTTCGTTACATAATGTGAAAAAACATTGTTGTTAGATTCGTAAATAATTGTATATAAAAATTAAACGAAATGTTAATAATTTCTTTTTTTTTTTTACAAATGTTAAAAGAGATGCAGATAGATCGATTTCATTCTTTTAAATGGAAGATCATTAGCTATCTTGGAACTGATTTTTGCAACAATTTGACTCTTTGCCTAGTTTCGATTTCTATTATATACACAGGATGATCTATTTAAATCAATCCATTTAAATTACGATCATACTGAAAAACATACATTTCGAGTTAAATGATTTCAACCGTGTATATAATTTTACTTTCGTAGTGTAAAATGTAATATATTTTTAACAAGGAAAATAATTTGAAAAGATATTTATAAAATAATAAATGATAAATAAAAGAGTTACAGAGTTGGTCAAGGCGTGTGTAATAAGCGAATCGGATTCGAAAGTGGAGTAGACATGAAAATTCGTGGAAGAGGCGGCTACTGTCTATTTTCTCGGCCGATGCAATCGGCAATTTCGTAATTGAAGGCTAGCACGACACTCGGTTTTAGAATGTCCCAGAGTTTCCGTAAATAATGCAGCTTGCGGCAACGTGCGATTGCGACACTGACCTTCGATCAGCCATATCCGTGGACACGAGGCTGAAAAAGCTTTGAAACAACATGCCAATTCTTAGCTCGCTAACCGAATCGTTGTACTTTCTTCGCAACAGAGTATTCGGTATTACGTTCGTTCAAATGGCGGATACAAGTGAATTTGCCCATTTGAAAACTTTAGAGATGGAATTAGTTTCGTTTCTATAATAATAGCGGCTTGAAAGCTCGACATTTTGAAAATTCGCCAAATTGAAGGTTGAAAAAAAAAGAAAACAAAAGAAGACAGTTGAAAGTTTGGAAACTTGAAGAAGTTAAAAAGTTCGAAAGCTTGCAAAGGACAAAGGATTTGAAAAATTGAAAAGTTCAAGATTGCCTGTAAAAGTATAAGATTTTTACGAAGATTTTAAAGAAAGCTGAAGCTTTTCGGAAATTAATTAATACGAAAATATAATATAAAAACCTTCTTCAAACATTCCAGTTTGAAAATTTTAGATATATTATTCCACTTGATGCTAAAAGCAACAACAACAACAACTTGCAAATCGATCGAATTCTGAAATCGGTATATTTTTCGCGTGGCTGTTTTCTAACGCAGTTGTTTCGTCGTCGAAACGTTTTACCGATTGGAAAACTTATAAACTCGAAACGATAAAACTTTTCGACTATTGTTCACTCGTCATCAAACGAATGTCCGCGATAAACAATCGTGCAAGTTTCCTTCCGCCGTGGAGCTACGCTACGTTTTAAACAATCAATTTTCCCCAACAAACAATAGAGTTCCTCCCGATTCAATTGACACGCATTCGTTCAAGGACTATTCTCTTTTTTTCTTTCGAAAAATGTCTCAAGAAAAAAAGAACAATTTGGTAAGCGGTTAATTCCTTAGATTACTCGGTTGATGATTACTCGAACAGTGGATGTTAATTTCCTAAGAAAAAGAGAGATAATATTTCTAATCTTTCTTACAAACTTCTGAAAATCACAAGGGGAACAACTTGTTATAACAGAAGATCGTGTTCGTAACGTTATCGTCATCATTATTGTCGAAAATTTTATTTTTAATTTCGATCTCGATAAAACTTCGCTAACGAAACGAAACCAAATTGGAATTTTCGCTAGACGCCGCGTCGCCTTATTTCATCATCATCTCGCTTCTAGCGCAAATTTAAACTAGTTATAATTTAATAAACGAGCCTCGATCGATATTTTATCGTATTTTATCAACTTTCGAATCTTTCGAAAATGTTCCACGAATACATTAATATCCTGGAATTATAAGTTTCAAGTCCCAAGTTTCATTAGTTTCTCCCGAATACTGATCATAAGAGGCGCAAGTTTACGCTCTTCTCCCATATTTTCGTATGGAATAATGAACTCGAGCCAATAACGAAGTTCGTTAAGTCGGATTAATCCGTTTCGTTCCAGAGGAACGGAATTGCAAAAGTTTGGTGAGTCAGCGAAAAGGGGTAATTTTTCCGAGTGGTGTTTCGCGTTGAAGAAAGAAAAGATAAGAGAGGCATATTTTATTCACTCGAAATCGATCGCGGAAGACAAAAATTTTATCGAGTTTAATGGAACATCGATTCTTTCTTCCGAATCGTTTCCGGAAACATTTCTTCGAGAAGTTGAACGAAATTATTTTTTTTTCCTCTTCTACTTTTCTTCCTCTCTCCATTTTCGAATATTCTCAACAAACTTATTCTTCTTTTCGAAGACGTTCAAATTTCCTCTCCGTGATTTTTCCCTCTTCGTGAAGATTTCTCACCATCTCCTGTCTTTCTCTCTTTGCATATACGTTTTTAATAATGTTCGTAATTTCCTTGTTCTTTGTGAATTCCGTTCCCTTTGACGGTATCCGAAGTTTTCCTTTATCGCGTATAATTTTTAATAAAGTAGCGAATTTCTTTTGTAAATGTTTTTAATGAAGTCGAATGCAATGAAATTTCTCGACAGCAAAAATTTTTTGTATCTATATTTTTCATAATATTGGAAATACTTATTTTTCGTTTCTATACCTCCACTTCTATATTCCATACTCTATTATATTTATTATATAAATGACGAGGATTTTTTCGTTATATTTTCCCAATAATTAATCAAAAACTTTTCTCTTAAAAATGGAAAATGTTTCTATCCGAAATGCATAGAGTCCATTAACCGCTACGAGGTATCCCCCTTTTTTTCACAAAAAGCGAGACAAATTTTAGAGGAAAAATGAAAAGGAAGGGGGGGACAAATAAAAATTCTTGCCCGTCTATTCGGTTGCAACGCGGCGGCCAACAATTAAACGACGAGAATCACGATTGGAAATTGGAAATTTCGAATCCGCCCGCACATTCGCCAGCTGCAATGCAGTTTCCTGTGTAGGGCCGCGATCGATCTAATGCGCGCGATGCATAAGGCCGTGCACGCCTCGTTCTCCTATACATTCTCACTGTCCAACCAATGATTTTCGACTGTGCCCGGATTTTTTTTTTTCTCTTCTTTTTTTCATGCATCGACAAATTTATACCGAGCCGATCGAGATTTATACGCGTTGGATATCTCGCGTTCGAGATGAAATTTTTCAACGAACAACGCCACTTAGGACACGCACGCTCGTTACGTGCACCTTCGCGTATTTTTCGACAAGTGGTGCTTGCTAAAATTGGAAAAGAAATGGATGGCAATTTGTATTTGGACGCTGATTTCTTGGAGAAGAAAGCAGCTATCTTGAAATTGTATTGTACGTTTTTAATGAATACACGCGGATGTTCTATTCTGTGTAATCATTTTCACAATGTTTGATGATCCCATCGAGGATATATTTATAAATCTTTTGTCTATTATTTGTTTCCAAATGCGATAGAATATATAGGAATTATTTTATTCAAAAATATGTTATTCGTATATATTAACCACTGCTGAAATTTCTATTTTCTTGGAAAATGAAATTTTTCGAAAGAAATATGTTTATTTAAAGTTTTAAAACATACACTATTGGGCCAGCAGATAAATATATTACTCAAATGTTTCTTTAAGCTTGTTTCACTTTTTTCTGGGAAGAGTGGATTTTTCTTTTCATTCATACTTCATTCGTGGGTGCACACATTTTTAGTAGATGATTGGAGAAGTTGCAATTGAATGCAAAATTTGAGAGATCACTTTTGAATTTATAATTAATAATATTTCATAATTATTTGTTTTAAATAAAATATTTCTCAGTTGTGTAAATATATACTCTTGTCATATTCATTGATCACTGAAATATTAATCTAAATTAATTCTAAATATATATTTGATAAATCATTCTGCGACGTAATTACAAATAACATAATATATGATCAATTTTTTGTTTAAAACTAATCAAATGTATTATTTAATCTTGTGTATAATACGTGAACATCGTTACACATCGAATTCACGTCTACTGAATTTTTGGAAATAAATATATCGTACTTTTATTTTAAATTATTTTTTACAGGGGGAATCAATTAAGCATAAATTACCATTCTACAAATTAAACGGGAAATAAGATGGAAACGTTTCCTAATGAAACGGATTCGAAACGAAAATTCTTGTCGAAATTTTCTCCACCGTCTTACCTCGGATTAAACTTGTTAACCGGTTTGTAAGTTGCGTAGGCTAAGAACAATATCAACTCGAATACAAGGGGTGGGAATTGTAAAATCTGGTGGAAAGTAATAAGTTGAGAGAGGTGTATAGAGATCGATACGAGTTCGCACCGGTGGAAAAGTTGGCAAAGTTCGGGAACGTTGTTATAACGCGAATAATATTTCACCATAGTTGGATCGATCTTTCGAACTCTTATTGCGCCTTATCTTTGTTTAATCGTAGCGTATGTCTCGTCCTGGATTCCATTTTCCGAGACGGAAAATTCTCCCTCGAGAGGAACGATCGATAAATCAACAGGTATCTGTTAGTTACCAGGCATTTTTAATTCGAAATATTGACCTGTTTTAAATGCGCTTACAAGGGACTGATTAGTTTAAAAAAATAGATTTTTAAATTAATTATATTCTCTATCTCTTTACAATTAATATGTTAATTATTATGAAGAAAACTCGATCAGGAAGAAAACGTGGATATTCGTCTGAATTGCAAAATTTTGAACTAATATAAATGATGCGTTAAAATTTTTGCTAAATGAAAAATGCTAAAAAATTAATACCAGGAAATTGATCAAAGATATTTGGTCGTATTGAAGATAAGCACGTGTTGGTGAAAATAAGAGAGGCGCAAGAGCATCAATAGGATCTATAAATTACCAATAAGTAATTTCGAAGTATCGCTTATTCGACTTTTGCAACATTTAATTTTCTTTCGAGAGATCAAATAGGAATTGAGAATCAATAGCCAGAAGCAATAAATTCCTTGGTTCGCTCTTGCTTGCTAACCCCTATGGAATGCATTAAACGAGAGAGAGAAAAAAAAGATGGAATGCTTGAACGAACACGAATCAACGGAAGGAAATGCTTTGTATTTAGTTTAATAAACGACGATAAAGGCCAATGTCGGAGGGCGTTCGATTTCACAGAGGATGTAATTATAACGCGATGATAATACCTATATCGATACACAGAATTTTAATAATAAATTTTAATAATAAAAATCTGTATAATCGATGAACTCTATAATTGGAAAATTATATTTGCATATTTCACATTTCGGTGTAAAGTACAAAGACTAGTAAGGATACACTTTGGTTCCCAAAATATTCGTGCGAAAATACAAAGAATCATTGTCAGCAATTTTCTCATATTTCATTTCGAGTCAAAATTCTGAACTTTAATATTCAATTAACAACTTTTCAATACATTTACATTTGAACTTAATTTACTCGTTAATTCGATAAACGCTCAGTTTTCCAATTGTCATTCCTTTTCGTTTATTTCAAACTGTCCGTAATACTTCTCATCCTTGACTTGAATAATTCCCGACCAAAGTGATTGATGCGATTATAAATAATGAAAAAGCAACGAACAACAAAAAAAAAGAAGAAGAAACAAGAAAACAGCGATAACACTTTTGTCGAAAGATTTGAACGATGGTCGGTGAGAAATCGAAACGAGACGAGTTGCGGTGGAATAGATGGCGCATGAGGTTTATCGAGATTCTTTTTGTCTTGTTGCATAACCGGCGACGACGTTGCTCGTCATTGCAACGTCTCAAGGTTTCCGCGCTGAATCCATTTCCTTAACCATCAGCGGTAATATTACGCTGCCGGCACTCATTAAATAGACCGCGGACACGTTTTAACGGGAAGAAAAACGAGTTTCTCTCACTCTCTCTCTCTGAAAATTCTTCTCGAGACGAGTCGCTCGATGCTTGTTCTCTATTTTCCAACAATTTTATATTTTTCCAAGCCTTTCTTCAAAATCTTCTTCCTTTTTATTTTTTATTTTTCTTCTTTTCTTTTCTTTTTTTTTTTTTGCGTCATCTTGGCTGTCGTTGTAACTTCTTTATGGTACGGCGAAAGTAGCAGTAGTCGGATTTCTTTGTTGCTTGAATTTACTTGCTTCTTTCTGGATCTATCTTCCCCCCTTTCCCCCCCCCCCTTCTTCTTTTTTCTTTTGTTCTTGAATGTTTGATGAAAGGAGTCTTTGCATGTTTTCTGTCTTTTTGATTTTTTGATTCTTCTGAAACGAATTATTAATTTAGATTGTATTAATGTGATTGGAATATTTTCAATGCTCGTAAAATGTTTTGACGGATAGATATGAAAATATAGATGTTTTTTTTTTCTCTCTCCTTTTTTCTTATAATAATTTCCTGGTTGATTTGTTATTTTTATATTTTATCTGTTATTATCTAAGATTTTTAATGAAATTACAATCGCGAGAAGTGATGACAAAGTGGAATATTTGCGACGTAATAAATCACGACTTGATCGAATCACAATTAACTATTGTCTATCGAATAGAAAAAAATCATGCAAGTATAATTAATCTGCGTGTCACGATCTTTCAAACGCAAACATCGATGTTACTTTATATTCTATTTCTATTTTATATTCGCTTAATATATATATTTACAAAATTTATATACACGGATGTGAATTCGTAATTTTATAAATATCGATATTTCGTATACGAGTCGATTTCACTTCGATAGTTAACGAACAAACGAAACTAATATTTCGAAAATATTATTTTTGCATAATGAATAATAAGATAATCTGAAAGAATTATGAGCTGTCAACAGCTTATAATTATAAATTACGTTGTTGTTTTCTGTTTGAGTAATTGCAGAAGCTTCGATTCTTTCGAATATATTTTAATAATATTTTTTTCCTCTTCCTTTTTAATTATTTCTCCTTTATTAGTCACATTTTTCTATAAAATTTAATTTATATATACAGATTTCGATTAATATCGTAAATGTAACAAACAATTAATTAATTCTAATTAAAAGAATTTGCAGAAGAATCTCTCGATTTAAAATCAATTTAACATTATCTTTTATTTTTTTCAGTTATTCTCGATTTTCAAAAAAAAAAAAAAAAAAAAAAAGATTGTATTATAATAAAATTCATAAGCATCGTTAACGATCTGTCTGTCAATAAAAATGTATATATAATTTAAAAAGAAAACGTTTTATCAGTAGATAAGACCGGATCGATAATTTTGTTCCTTTTGTTCCTTTGTTAATGGTAAAAAATTTACGAAATTTGCATAACAAAATTGAATAAAAGTATCAAGAAAAAATTTAACCGTATTTCAAACATCTGTCTCTTAAAAAAACAATTACGAATTAAGCAATCATAAGGATCTTGCATTTGCAGAGTTCTAACAAATTTCCAATAATTACGCACGACTCTGAATCGAACCAATTAAATAACAATGCCAGTAATTTAAAAAAAATTACTTGTGTATTCTATCTGTGTTCTTCTGTCCATGTATTAAAGATTCGGTACTGTTTTTAATTAAACGAGAGAAGCTTTGCCCGAATAAACGTACCGATATTATTTACTAATTAATCGTACATGAACAAGAAAGCACAGAAAAATATAAAGAATAAAGTTTCCCTTTAAGAATAAAAAATGTGTTATTTTTGACGGAAAAATTTATTATAAGAAAATGTGGAAAATGAGAAAATTTTTAACGAGAAAAATAGATGTACAATCTATCGTTTGCACTCTACATACGTGCAAACTTTCATTAAAATCTCGAGTATTCTTTTCTATGCATGACGTTCAAACATTTTCACCGGTTTCACATGGATTCCTTTCCAACTTTTATTTTAGCAAACACCCATCGAAAATTGTTTCGACATCGTTCCACGTGCACGCATATTTTCATTAACATGTTCGTCAAATGTGATGCCAAAAATCGAAAAGGTTTCCCAACACTGGATGCTGATACTCGGTACAAAAAATAAAAACGAAAAATGCAACGAAATCCAAAATAATCCCGCATATCGACGATCACGTACAAAAGCAAAATCTGTGTATGGAAAAGTTTTTTTTTTTTTCTTGTTTTCATCTTTTATATTTCTCGAAAAAGTCCACGACTATAATTCGGTGGCTAATTAATTTTTAGCAAATAAACAACGTTTGACGAGTAAAAATCGTGATGAAACAAGATCCTGCAAATAAACGAATATATATATATATATATTTCAATAATTTTGTCCAAGTATTAATTATCGTGTCCATCATTAATTTATTATAGTTAGTTTTTGATTTGTATTTTCGTAATTTTTGTTTTATATATATATATATATTTTTAATCTATATGAAAATTTGATCCTCGGTCGAACAGCGTTTTCTTCGTGAGATTTTTATTATTATAATAACGATTATTATAATAATTGGTTTGGAATCGCTAAGATTCCATTGGATTTTAGCCATTTTATCAAAGCGAACATCGAGTTCAATCCAGTGATTGGCCACGACAATGAGGTCGACCAACTTAGAAACCTTGTGTTCGATTTCATGCGCTGTAAAGCAGCCTGTGACAATGATCCTGCAACGCGAGATGGCACTCAGACGTACAATGATGAAGTAACAGAGAGAGATTGGATTACTCGATAGATAGTTCTCCATTGTCTGTGTTGTAACTACCAATCTACTTTGAGAAATTAAAAAGCTTCTCGTACATTCTTACTCTCGTGACCATGGTGGAAATTCGTGAAAAAAATTCAGTTTACGTGTTCGATTATTCGTTGCGATTTAAAAGAAATTGAATATTACGAATCTCTTCCGTTGTAATTTATATCGTTATAGGCAATAACGATCGAAAATAGAAGACAATCTTTTAATTTTTATCTACAGGCCGACGATTAACATACAGATTTATCGTTCGAACAATTGTTTATTAGATCATTGGACATATTATCTGGCAATTATATGTATATTTTTTTTAAACGTTCGTTTCGTCGAATATATCATTTTATAAAATGAATCGTAAGGTGATCTTCGACGGTTCGCCGAAAATATTATATCCATAGAAATTTTCAAATTATTCAAATTTATCGGATATAGAATCCATCGAATATTATTCTTATCTTTGGCGATTCTGACAATTCAAATCTTTGAGTTATAGCAACTTTATTCCCATGAAATTTTCCCTTTCCCTTTTGTTTTCGAAAAATCGTTAAATTGCAAAGTTTCGAGCATAAATCGCGATAAGAATCACGATTCGTTCTCTTTTTCCCTGTGAAAAAAACGTAAACGTGATTCTTTACGAGATTCTCTTCCTCGAAGGCATAATATTTTATTATTATTGCATTTTTCGAGTATTCTAAACGACTTGTCGTTCTTTATATTGTCGCGTGGTTATTCTCTCGAGTGCGAAAGATAATGGTAATTATTCGTGAATTTTTGCACCACTCTCCAACCTGATTTTTTTCTTCCTTTATTCTTTCTTTTCTTTTTCCTTTTTGCTTGTGGTAAGAAGAATTACGATATATCGAGGATTTTTATTAAGGCATCGAGAAGGGTGAAACTTATGATCATTGCTGTCGTATTCTTATCGACTCATTTTCAAGCATATTTACTCTCCTCTTTCACCCCAACTTTCACCAAGTTAATTTTATTTGGACATCTTTAGATTTCTATCTTTCTGCATTACATTTCTTGTCAAAGAAAAATTTTATGTCAAATCTGCGATACGAACTGTGATTTCGTTCCTACTTTTGAGATTAAAATTTTATTTTTAGTTTATTCTATTTTATGTTTTCATTTAGGTTCAAAATAGAAAAGAATCGTTTTGATTTGACATTTGTTGGATTCTTTGAACAGAATTACCGATTAAAATGAAACTCGTGAATCGATTATGTTGCTCGTTGGAAATAAAATCGAAATGATTTCCATATTTAACTTTTAAAAATTATTCTTACAATGAAATATATTATATATATATATATATATATATGTTACTACCGCATATAATGCTTTCATATAAAATAGAATAAATTCAGCAAGAAAATAAAAAACCAAGAACATAAAAAATCCAATTTGTTATATTTAAATTTCGTATTTTTTTTTTTTTTTTTTTTATGTTTTTATGTTGTAGCATATTCATCCGTCATAATATTTTGATTTAATGAGAAAAGTTCGCTATTATTCGTTAGCATTCGTTCGTTGTAATTTTTTTTTTTTTTTTTTTTCGTAATGGAATATCCTGTTTATTTGTTTCGTATCCTTTTCAAATTATATTTTTTATACTATCGTTATTATTATTATTATTATTATTATTAAATCTTATTTCTTCGTTTCCTTAATTGTCTCGAAAATTTTGTCGCTAATTTCGTAAAAAAAATTCATCATCGTTCGGAAGAAATGCGTGAATTAATGGGAAAATATAGGATTTTATAAAATAATAATACGATGTCGAATCTTGGAACGATTTGTCGAGAAGCAGTCGAACGCTAGAAATCAATTTGCAGATGAAACAATCGGTGTTCGACCCGAATTACTCTGAATATCGATTTCGAATATAGACGAATCGACCTAACGTAGACAAATGCTCGAGCCCTGATCTAAAAGTGTAATTTCGAGGTGTTGTTTCGAGAAGATTGAAAGACTTTCGAACGGTATGAATAATCGTGCTCCGAAGAAAATTCAACGAAAATTGCAATCCGTGATGTATCTCTAGATTCGAGACTTTAATCATGGAAACTGATTCTTCGTCTCATCGAATCTTTTTTTAAAAATTTTTCCATATTTACGTGATGTTATCAACAATTTCGATCTATAATTCCTTGAAATTGTTCTTCTCATTCTTTGTTGAGTATTATTTTTCCATATTAAATAACGTATCTTCTTCGAATCCATACATTGAACCAGTGATTTGTGAATATTTGAACACTATTATTAGTCGTGAGAATGTCCGTAAATAGCCATAGTTGACGTGAATAAGTAACAATATCTGTGCTATAAGAATACGATAAGAGTGCTGCCTTGACCTTTGATAGTTACAACAAAATCTTTGATCCGGTGGAGGATCGAAGAAGTAGTGTTCACTGGTAGTACGTAATTAATTTCATTGAAATAGAAGAAAATTCATATTTCAAATAACAATTGTTCGAACGAGCAATTGTTAACATTAACCTTGTTATACGAGAATATATTGAAGTTATATAATTAATAATAATAAAAAAAAATTAATTTCAGTATCTAAGAAATATCTGTCTCGAAAGTAGAAATATTCTAGTATTATTCGATTCAAGTTATTTCGAATTTTCCTCAATTCACGCATTCGATACTATATTCTTGAAGCATTAGATCCATTAATCGGACTTATTTTTAACCTAATGGCTTTAACGCTATCCTATGACACATTGTCAACGTTCCAACAATAAATCCCACTAATATTATAGCAGTAAAACCTTGAGCTCGCTAAATGATATTCAATTATTACTGCAGCTCGTTTTCTCGAACAACATAGAATCATAATTGCCCCGATAACTGAAGAAAATCGTGAAATTTTATCAGTTAGAAATTAAAGATATATAGAAACATAATTCACAAGAATCGGTAAATCTCAGACATTTGTATCGCGACAATTATATTGAAATCAATTATATTTAACAATTACTTTCATTGACATATAAAACTTTCCTAGTTTTAAAATAAAATCGTCGCTATATTAAAAAAAAAAAAAAAACGAGGAAAATTGGCTTAATTAAATACACATTCAATTTATTCTTATTATTCCCCACTGGAATGTCCATATTTTTTTGTCTCATCAGTCGTACTTGTGCTCAGGGCGAAACAACGACGCCAATCAATGAAAACGTTCGTCCATAACGGCTGTGGAATTCCCAGCCTTATTATTGCCGTCTTGTTGGTGAAATATGTGTCCTTGAAGAAGAGGAAAAAAATTTAATACCGGGAGAATTTCATCGCGGGAAGGAAAGTCGAGGAAGTGGCGAGAACGCGCCACGTCCACCTCTAAAGGAAGCTATTTCTCCACGTGACGTCCGGTTTGTCTCTATTTTCATTCGTATCCTATCGTCCTCCACGACCGATACCAATTTTTCCCTAATAAATCAACGAACAGGAGAAGCGAACAATCATTTCTATATTTTGTAATCTTTCGTTTGGAAAATTTACACGATTCAACATATTTTAAATTATCCTTCGACGATAATCTGTATTTCGATAAGAAATCGAAAGGATCTCGTCGTCAGATCGACTAATGATACGCGATGATGTTCGATGTACAGACTCAATAGAGAAAAGGAGGAGAAAAATCGATGACGTAAGATAAAACGCGAATAATTCAGTGGCGCTGAATTTGTTTACATCCGATTCGTTCATCGAAAGCATTGCATTTGCGTGTGAAACGCGCTTCCCCGATCTCAAAGGCATTAACAACGATCGTTTCGACTCTTGAACACCTGTTGTGATTCCCTCCAATTCTCTCGAATTTCCCCAGCCATCCTGGCTCCTCGATCCCTCAAGAAATTTCCATGTTTGCCATCGCGTCTCGATCAAACGTTGCCCGCTTTCTATCCGCCTAAGAATTTCACCAGGTATTTTGCGTTATAGAATTTCTTCTTTACGCGTTATTTTATTTATTTATTTTCTTTGAACTTCTAAGGATGTTCGATTTATTACTTTTACTCTCTTTTCTTTCTTTCAAATTATATAATTCCTCTTAGGTCGTAGATTATCGATATCTTAAAGTTATTCTGAAATTTGTTCTTCAAATTGCAATAGAATTCCTAAATAATCGAGCAAAAATCATGATGAGTTTAAAGATGAAAAACCTATCTTTTTACAACGGTTCCCCTTGAAACTCGATATAAGATTCTTTTTTCTCCTGTTTTATTCCTCTTTGAACGAGAAATATATCCTCGACGTTGGAATTTAGTTCAATGTATGTGTATCAGCAAGGTATTTAGGATGCGACGCGTCTTATTCAATGTGGAATAATACGGCGAGAAAAAGTCGTTCGCCAACTTCTAAGAGGATTATTGCGAAGAAAAGGCTTCGATCTTCAAATTCATGACGATTTTAGTTGCGTGAAAAAAATTGTCGAGCCAGCTTTGAATTAGATTGATAAAAAGTACGTAAGTCATGCAGTTCAGAAGATGCAACAATAAACCGACAAAGAAATATACGAAGGGACATAATCGCGAGAATTCTGTCGATTTCTGCAAATATTCGAGGAAAATTCAATTCGAAGGATCAAAATCTCTGCGATTGTTCAAAGGAGACACAACAAAGTCCATCGATATTGGCTCGTAACGAAGCTGTATCAACTGGTAATTTCTGTCTGGTCCATTAAGCTTTCTTGATTAAAGCAATTTGTAACAAGTTCTCTTGTTAAACACAAAATTGATTTTGCGTTATATATTTTAGGATAATCACTGTTTCGTCAGAGAGAATTTCTTTTCTCAAATTTTATGAATAATAATTTCGTCAACTGTATATTGAATTTTTTATAAATAAAATCGATTATGATACGATTATGATAATTTCCATTACATTAACATTGTTTTAAACAACACTGTTCTAAACTTATTCTATATTAAAACGATATAATAGAAAATTAAAATTTTTTAATTCCTTTAGGAATCATTTAGAATCGCGGCATTATATAATATGTACGCGCTTATTATATCTGGAAAATTTCAATCTGCAACCTATTTCGGGAGGAATAATTTACCGCAGTGAAGTAGTAAATAATGCTATCTATTTTCTATGAAACATAAATATTCATATATTTGTAAATCGGATAAATTTGGATACCAACCTTCCAATATATTTACTTAATCAAAAAGAAAATCAAACATGATCAATATATTTAGCAATCAAAATATAAAAAAAACCGACGAGATACGTATGATGTACTCTAACGAGCTTTCCTTCGTTCGAACGAATTCCTCTTCCCTTTCAGTTGAGATATAAAAATTGATAACGATAACGTATTCGACAGATTTCGAGAAATCGATCGTAAAACAGAATTATTCGACAAAAAGGAAAGCAAGCTACGAACTTAAAGATCTGTATTTAAACCTCGACCGATTCGCAACACATTCGCCCAAGATTTACCAAACACTCGCAATCGAGGAGAAAACAAATAAACCATTCGATTCAAAGTTTTCTCTATCGATAGGTAACAGCGCGTTAAACCTCTTTCACACCACGATATAAAACTAGCATCGTATATAATCGTGAATATCGATTTGAGTATCGACAAAACACTTAACTGATAATATACAATAAATAATTCTTCGCCAAAGGGATTGATTTAAGGATAAATTTTTTTTCTTTGCAAAAATTTTCGTTTGCTAATGAATTATTAAGAAAAAAACGATCGACCGATCGCGTCCGTGGACTCGTCGTTTCAGAAGTAGCGATGGCTATGTGTCACTAGCGAGTCACCAAATTTGAACAAATAGCGAAATCAATATGCCTCGAACCAGATTCGATTGACGATATGTGTTGTCTACTGTTGTTCCATGATTCTTTCTCGTTAACGAAGCGAAAGTTTTCGCAAAGGAAAAAGTTTCTTGAAATTAGGAATCACCGATTAAGTCTTGATCGATGTTTGTCTCGGCTTAGAATTGATTCTTCGAAAGATTCTATACGATCGAATTTCTATATATAAATATGATAAAACGTTCGCGTGAAAAAGACCTTACAACTACGGGATGCGTGTTTGGAAACCGCGTGTCAAGAATTTATTTTGTTAGATAATCGTTCGATAATCAAGTTTTTACCTATTATTCATCGGCGTGCGCCGATCAAACAAACAACGATCTCGATGCAGGATCAAAACGGATTCACCGTCCACCGTCGATGAAATGGCTGAATTAATGGCGAAATTTAAAGATCGCAATCGCTAACTTCGCTAAACCGCTTTTATTATAATGATTGCTCGATTCGTTCGAAAGAAATATAAATACTAATCTATCTAAAATACCGGCACTTGAATCGAGATGATGTGAAACGATTTCAAACGAAATTGGAAGAAAAGAATTTTGAGTGTCGCGTTTCCATTTTCCTTCAGGATTGAACGATGCGCAGTTGGAAATGATTGGAAATTTTACGAGGACAAGAAAATAGGAAATCGGAATTTTTAATGGGAAGTTGGACGCTTTTTTTATTTGAAAATTGAAACTTGAAAGAGATTGGAATCTTAAGATTGAAATGCAGGAGATTGAAAATCGCGCGCAGTATGGAAATTTTAAAATGGAAAATCTCTGGGAAGAAGCTTAGAGATATATGTATAGAATTTCGATGTTATTCCTTTGCTTTAGCTTCTTGAAAGAACATCTTATCTAAATTTGAAAATTCTTTACTTATCATTACTTCAAATGTCGAGATTCCGAGTTTGGCGTTTTCTAACGAGCTCAGTAATCAAAAATTAAAATTAAAATTAAAATATACGACGATATGAATGACTGACCAACTTGGTCATGTTTATGATCAATATGATCGTCCGTAAATAAAAATAGTATGGAATGGATGAAAATTGTACGAGAATCGAGAAAATGAATTTCAAAAATTTATATTGATTCTTCTCCAGTAATTCGGAATTAATTACGAATAATAAGGAATAAAGTAATCATTCATCGTTATCCCGTTCGTAAAAGCGAAATACCGCAGAATAGTTATTTACCAGAATTCAATAACATCATGCTCCGAACAAATTTCCAAAGTATACTAATATTCTATATTTCCGTTAAATCACGCAACGTTGCATGTATACCGGTGCACGATATTATTTAATAATATTTTGCCCGCAACAACGAACAGTAGAAAATATTAATTCTCTGTTACTTCTTAACGAAAACATGTTTCTGATAATTCTCGAACGTTATTCATCACAGTGGCTGATAAAACGACTAAACGTTGGGTGGTACGTTGATATTAAATCGCATAATCGCGGGTGTATATGTCGGCCACTGTGCACGTGCATTGTTTCCTATCAGTTTCCCGTGTTTCCATTGTTCGTTCGATATGTTTGCTTTGTTTCGACGACTCCGTTATATTCAATTATTCTCGAGAGATGAAAAACTCGATTATTGTTTGAATAGGATGAACTTTTCAATGATACATTTTTATTGGAATTTTAACGCGTGCATTAGTCACTTGACTCGTTGGATAAATTATACTTCAAATTCGCAATATATTCTTTTAACATTTTCTTTTAACCGATTGTTCTTTCTCTTCTGACTTTTTTTTTTTTTTTTTTTTTATCATTTTGTAACTTTCTAAAGGTAACGCGAATATTCGTTCGATTTTAAAATATTTTAAAATTGTGCTCTATTAGTTATTAACGGTTTTATTATTTTTTTTCATTATATTCATTCTGTTACGTGCACCATATGTACACGATAAAGGTTTTCTATTTTAAATCTATCGCGTGGCTATTAAAAGGAAATTAATCCGATAGATAAATTCCAATTGTATGAAATAAGTTTTATATTGTTTTTTTTATTATATAATTCATGTATGCAAACAAACGCGTTGCAATCGATCGAATTGTTTCTAAAAATTTCGGTTTTTTAAAAATATAGCCAAGTTGCTCTTTCTCATTTCAATGAGTCATAAAAATTACGTTATATTATTTCTACAATAATATATTCGCTCGAGGAAAGATCCAAATATTTCGTTCGAATACTATCTTTTGTATATATATATATATATTTATTTTCGTTAGTTTTCTGGCAATTCTCGTATCGCGTAGATACAAAGCAAGAAAGGAATAAGCATATTCCATTTTATTGATTAAACTTTTCGTTGATTAAATCGATTAAACTTACTAATAGCGTAGAATGTTCATAATCCACGAGACCGCTCCAACAATCGTTTATCCAAGGAGAACCTGAAAAACACACGAAATAGAAATATTTTGTGAGAAAATTTCTTTTTTCAAAATTCTAATCAAACATGTCTTCTTTCAACTAAGTTTAAACGAAAACACCTATTATATAACAGGATCGCAAAGGGGAAGAAAAATCTAATTCAAATTCTTTTCTCTTCTCCCTCCCTCCTCTCTCGTTTGAAACCACGTGTATTCGAATAAAATCCCCTCGTACGAGAATCGCTCTTCAATCATGAACGAGCCGACACTGTGCCATTGTTAATTGCTTGTCTGGTATTCCCCGTGCCTGACGCACAATGTTCAAATTAATTACCGGAATCTATTACGCGTTTCTCCATGGGTACACCTTTTGTCATTGCCGCATTTCCTCTCTTAACATTCGAACACGAGAAAAATATATCGTCACATATTTCTTATTTCTTTTTTTCTTTTTTTTTTTTTTTTTTTTTTGTTATAGAAAAGAAATGAAAAAGCTGGATTGAATATAAACAGGATAGAATTAATGAAAAAAGAAGGGTGAAATATGTAAACGTTGCTGGAAATTGTTGCAGATTTGAAGTCGAATGATTATTCGAGCGGAATTGATAGGATTCATTATAGAATTACCGTAATCGTTAATAATGGCATTGTCTGTACGAATCATTACGAGATATTTTATTAATAAATTAATAAAGATCGATGAAAGAAATTTGTCATGGTGATTAGACCAGCTGTTCACGCTGATCACGTTGAATAAATAAGCAGGATAGAGATTAGAAAACATTTACAATCATATCGAATTTATATTCCTAATCTCATCCTCACATTCCTGAACTATATAATCAAATTCGAGGACTTACTTTTGTTTGAAAAGAGGCCATATCGTTAAGAACATAGCCATATGATAGTTTGTATTGCGGAGATAAAATCGTAGGGTGTTAGGACAATGGAAGCACGGGTAATTGAGTTTCCATTGTATTTGGAAAAAAGTTAAAAAGTTGTGCAGTGAACGAAAATCAATTTTCTCGAAAACTTTACACGTTATCTTTTTTTTTCTCTCTCTCTCTTCTTCTCAATCGAAAAAATAAATAATATGATACATCGATATAGAATAGAGACGTGCATGTTTTTGTTATGATATTAATAGACACTTTAATAAAAGTGGATAATTGTTTAATTTTCAATCTGTCTGTCAGCAAGTAATTCATTTTAAATAAATAAACAAAGTCAGTTGCAAAAAGTTTTTTTCACAGACTGTAAACGAGTTGATTGGCTTGCGTAGAACTTGAAAGAATACATTAAAAAATTTGCATTTCGTATATAGAATAAATATTTTCATCGTCTTTCGAAGGATAAAGCGATGGAAGGAAGTAAACGTTTTATCGAAAATTTTAATACTTAAAACATTAATTTTTTTTTATTGGATACGAAGGAAAAATTCAAGCTTTTCCATCGTTTTTATCTATTCGATCTCTGCATTATTTAATGTCGTCTCTTTTAGTCCTTTGAATAAATATTTCTCTAGTTTCCATTTCCTACAAAAATCACCGTTTTGAATCATCTTGATCGACTTGATTCCAGGAAGATTTTTCATTTAGATGATATTCGATGTAATATTCGAAGCTCTGATCATCCACAAATATCTTGTTATTTTAATAAAATCGAATAAATAAATTTCCAATTTAGTAAATAAATTTTTCACTATAAATTGCATTTTATATGACTTTGAATAGATCGATTTAACCGAAAGCAATAATAACAAGCTAAAATATCACTGAATATTTATTGATGAATATTTATTATTTGCTTTTAATTCAAAACGATTTCTTTCTTTTTTTTTTTTTTTTTTTTATAGCAAAAAAGAAAAATATTTTGAAAATCAAATGATCAATTAATAGTAAAATAATTACATTCTATTTAATTGCTTTCATTCTATCGCTTTTAATTTTTATAGTCTTCTTATAAACGTTACAAATCATTAGTTGTTTGCTGATTTGATCGATCGACATATCTTGGTTACTTTTTATTTTATAATGTAATTTGTTAGTCGAACTTTTTCGTAAGAATAAGAAATTATTCTATGATGGATATTTTTGATTTATTTTAATATATAGATCTAACTTCTGTATAGATGAAGTATTGACAGATATTTTTGAATCACCTTGTATCACCCTACCTAAAACTTAACGTTTTATTTACTCGTCACGCCAAATTAATTTGGCACGTGTTAGCGTAAAATTGAATCATTAGATTTGGGGGAGAAAAAAGAAAAGAAAAAAAATAAAGCTGAGAACGTATCACCACCCTTTATAATCTTATTCGTGGATAAAGGAAATTTGTACGTTTGATTTTGTTCAATGATAAACGCAATAAAAATTGGACGTATCAGGTATTTTAAGTCGATATCAAAAAGAACTAGGTTTTTGGACGTCAGCCATGCATCATTTTAATGACACGAATGTGTCTGCAAATTCTGCAGCCCGATTTTAATGCGATTTTGGCAACGGCCGCGTGTGAAAATCACTGCTGATCATATTTTGAAAATAAATTCGATCTCTAAATATTCGGGTCAGTTTGGAAAAAATAAGTGCAAGATGTTGGCATTTGTCATAATTAAAATAAAAAATTTAATCGATGATTAATTTATATCGTCAAACCATACTGAAACAACAATTAATATTATACGTTAATTTTTTGAGGCGATTTAAAAATCATACACTTCGTTATATTTAATCATATTTTGATCATATTTATTTTATTCTGAATTTTTATAGTGTAATATTTATATAAAACACGTTACAAATCATCGATTAATTTTTTTTAAATTGTAATTGCGATCTTATTGAATTTTAACAATGAAATTTCTCGAGACAATCTGGTTTCTTGTCTCGAGTATTATTAAGACTTGATTAGTTTGTCGCGTTTAATTTCCTTAATAACGGGATCATTCAATTGGCAGTCAGATCTAAATACATCTAAAGACATAATTTCGAATCGTTGAAAGAGAGGATACGCAATCGAGTCTCAACCGTCATGAACGAAGAATGTCAAGTACTCGTCTCGGCTATTCTGCATTGAGATATCGTAATTACGTTGATTTTCACGGATTAACACACGCACAATGGTTTTTTTTTTAACGTGTGACGAGCTTCTTGAAATTTAATCGAGAGATCTTACGACTTTAAACGATCTTCCTTCGTTGTAAAAATAAAATTTCATATTAAGATATTTAAAACGATAAAATGAAAATATTTTTACAAAGGCTACAGTTCTTGTCTAAATAATAAAAATTAAATAATAGCGCGTAAAAATAAAGTAGCATTTTCGAAATCTTTAATTAAAAGTAATTTATGTTGCAATTAATCGAAATCATTTCATCTCGTGAAATTAATTATTCAAGTATGTTTTGCTTAAAAGAATATTCAGCGAAACAGACGTTGATTGAGATAAATATATATTTGAAATTAAAATTAATAATAAAATATAACGATATAGATAGATAATTGAGAAAAATTTTTAAATATCGAACAAAAGTAAAAAACTTGTCTTACTTATGAATTATAGTATATAATATTAATCATGCATTAATGAAAAAATGATTTTAGAATATTGTACTTGTTTCTCAATATCTATTTCACATATTTTAAAAGTTTTGGATATTGAAAATACTATGATTATAAAGTTAAAATTCGCCGGTTCATGAAATTGAAGACTTCAATTTCATGGATTTGTTGGATTTTTCATTAAGCGAATCGACGAAAAATTGAAATGAATCAACGAAACGGTTCTGAGGATGAAAAACGAAAATATCAAAAGGTCTTTTCAAAAGTTCTTTTCAAACAGATTTCAAAAAATGATTTCAACACGAAATTGAAATAGACAGTTTTATATTTTGAAAATTGGAAAATTGGTCGAAATACACGAAAAGGTTAAAGTTTAGGAAATTATTAATTTTTTACTTATTTTTAATTTATCGATCATTTTTGACATAACAGATGAAGTAGAATTTTAAAAATCCCAGTTTTTAAAATTCATGGAATCAAAAGTTATTTAATATATAATATATAATTGATCCAGATTTATTTTTTATTCAACAAGTTTTACGAAGTTTCTAAAGTTTTTAAATTTGTATTTGTAAAATTAAAATATTTGAAAACATTACACCGGAGAAAAGAGTAGCGTGTTTGTGTTTTTCAATACTCAAAGGACTAAAAAGGTAAAAATTTCTATCTCTAAATGTTAAATTTTTAAATTCAGCATTCAACGATTCTTGTCATACATAATATTACTAATTTTTTGAATAAATAAAGTTCGAGATTAAAGTTAAAATACTGTGGTGAATTTTTCGATGCAAATTCAACAAAATTTTTATGGCTAGCCGTCAGACTTTTAATCATGAAATTCGTTGCAAATATGTAATTCAAGTTAAAACAAACAACAATAATTAAAACAGAGATTATTTTTCGCGTCAGATCGATAACACATCCGACGAAAGTTTAAATATATAAAATTCTGGCAAATATTTCAAAATAATAATTTCAAAATGTTTCATAAAAATTTTAAATCTTTTACCAAATAATTTTTAATATATATTCACGTATTTCCACATTTCATTATGTTTTATTTTTTTTTTTTTATATTATAATATAATATATATTTTATATTATTAAATTCATGTATACGATTGTATACGATTAACTTAAATGTTTGAAGATAAGAAGAGAAATTTTAAGAAATTATTAATATATTTTTATCTGTTGGGATTTTTAACAACAACGATCAATATAAGACATATTGATTCGAATTGAGAATATAAAATTTTTACCATATAATTCTCTAAATAAATTTTTAAGAAAATTTATAAATGAAATTTATGATTTGGATTTTCGAATCTTTCAGTTTTCTTAGATGAAAAGATTTTACATTTCTTTTCTAAAATTGAAACATCAAATATCGTGAAAAGTTGGCCAAATATTGGAAGGAAAGTTGGTGAATGCGACTATTCATATCTTGCAAATTTTCCTCACAGGAATGTAGCTTCCTGAATTTCTCAAAATTTAACACTTTCTTCTTGCTATTTCTCCTAAAGTATAGGATGCAAGATTTTTCACCTGATAATTTCTGATAGTTTCTATTTTAAATTTTTACAAAAGCGATTTGATAAACACGAAAAGTTGAAATTTTCTCAAGAAAATCAATCGACTTATTTATAAACTACATTAAAAAATTACTATACTATAGAAACAAACTTAAATGAAATTCCAGAATTCCACGAAGGAAAAAGTTGAAGAGAATACTTCACATTATACAAACTCATTTTACTTTTCATTTAAACTCTCTCAAACTATTTTCTAAAAAATTCCAACTCTCGAACGTTCTTTAAAATTGTAATCAAAATTCGTGTCCCTTCCTCTATCTTGGAATTTCTATCATCCACTATTAATATTAATATCCTCATAATTTCCAGAACTCGAGCAACAAAACGATTATTCACATCCTCGCGATCCAACATTCGATTCCATCGAATCCATCTTCAAAAGTATCTTATCACGAACCGAGTGGAATAAAATATCGAATATCTACCTATCCATGGCAGAAGATTAAAGCTGGTGCGCTGTATGAAGAAGAAGGTTGACGAAACGATTAAAAAGTGGATGGTCCTTATTTGAACACGAGCGTGCATAAGTTGGCTCGAAAGTCGAACGCAAGAAATGCAAATTCGACATATCTCGAGGGAACGGGTCGAATCACAAATTTAAATAGTGAGAGGAAAGGGAAGAGAGAGAGAGAGAGAGAGATGAAGGGAAATAGAAACGAGGATCATCGTGGAACTATTTGAATTTTCCACCGCGAATATGAATTGTAAATTGGCCCGTGAAAATCTATTTTTAACGGTTATTTTCAGCCGGCTAATCCACCACGAACGAGCCATTTTTTGTTTACAATAATTCCTTTATTACTGCCTTTCAAAACGAACAATCATCGATTGAGTTAGGATCGATCGGTTGACACGTATTATTTCGAATCCTGGTGAAAACGATGACTGATCACGCTCGATCACGCGTCAACATCGTTCCTTCTCGTTTTTCCTTTGGAAATATACAGACAGTTTATTTATCCGATCCACAATTCGCGTAAAGCTCGTGTGATCTTGAGTGGTTTTTCGTTTAAATGAACGGTGTTTCCTCGGCCGTCTGTTTATCGTAATATTTCAAATTTTATAAGATAATTTGATTAATATATTCTCGAAAATTTACGAGATTGTAATATGAATAAATAATAAATAATAATAATAATTTCGAAGCAAGATTATAATAATGATAACGAATAATAACGAAGGGGATCGAACGATCAAGAGAAATAAAATAATAAAAAGAATATCAAAGAATATGGAAATTTGTTTCAGATCTTGCCGAATTTTTTGATCTTAACTTTCCATGCTTGAATGAAACAAGCTGTATATTTGTACATAAGTAATTGAAACCTCTAACTCGGACATTTTTAATCCAATCTAATTCTAATCCACGCCACGAAGGCAATGGTAATAATAACACGGCCACGGAACAACCTGGATGGAATTGAATTTCACGTTGTTTCGACGAAAAGTAGCGGAAACCTCGTGGAAAATCGCTGGAATACGATCGAGGGAATAAATTTTTCAACTGTATTGGAAAATTGCAACGTCAGAAAGGTGAAAACAGATATTTGATGGCGGTGGTGAGAGGAACAATACGGAATCATGAGGATTCGCGTTTGATCGAAGATGAATGGATAAGGAAGATTTCGATATCGAAAGCTGTGGAAATTGTGGAAAAAGAATTGAATTTTTAATTCAACGTGTAATACAAATAATGTAAAGGATTACGTGTTTGAAAAGAAGGAGGGGAATAAGTTAAAGATTAGAATTTGTGAAAAAGAATTGAATTTTATGCATTGTGAAATATGAAGAATTACGTTGTACTGACATTTCAGAGATTGGTTGTGATGAATTTAATATTGTAATTAATATACAGTGATATGGAGAGTTGCATAATGGATATTGAATTGATTTGATTAAAACGAATATAATATCGAATAATTGTGACCTTGAGTCATAAGCTTCAGAAAGCTAATGTTCGATTGAAAATCTATAGATTAGTATTGAATTTTAATGATGTTACAACATTGCCTACAGGGGATGATGTTCAACCAAAAGTGGATAACATGGAAATTCGATAATATAGATACTTGAATATCGTAACTCACGTTAAAGTTTAATGGTAATACAATCTGAGATTTAGTATTCGTGTTTGTGAATACTATGTTAATGAATAATTATTTTTATAACCTTGGTTAATTTGATAACAACATTTCTATATACTACAATTCATAATTATTTAGAATTATTTAAAATTCTTTCAATATTATCGATTTAAATATATATATATATATATAATTATAATTATTAGAAAAATTATTATAAGTTTCATTTGAATTAGATAACAACTTTTCATTATAATTAATGAATATCATAGCGTTAATTTCATTCTGACAAATGATGATTTCTATCATTGCATATCTTTTGCTTCTTCCTATATTATAATTAAAGATTTGATTAATTATACAAATTCTTATATAATTAATATGGGTACAAAATGGAAATATTTTATTCGAAATATTCATTATGTATGATTGATTATTTCGAATTATAAAGCACGATCGATTGAATGGTATAGCTGATGATTTAACTGATTTGATCAAGAAGAAGGTTAATTATTCAAGAGAGAACTCTTCGAGAGATTTATGAAGCGATCGATATGTGAGAAAAGAGATAAAAACGCGAAACATCGAAACCGTATGCCTCGAATATTAACCAGATTAACTTTTGATGTTAAATCAGTCGATATTCATCCGAGCGTAGCGAAGGCGTTTCGTTGGAAAACGCAATTTACCGACGTTACTGATAAATTGATCTCAGGTAAAAATTATTATAACGGACAACTAATAAATCTCGCTGTGATTTATTATTCGAATATCGATATAGCAGATATCAACCCTATGGAAATATTCCTCTCACGATTTCTATCAATGGTTCGCTTCCTCTAAACGTCACCAGTTATATTTATTTCCATAAGTCTCGGATGAGAAATAGAAGAGAATCCTTATTCAAAGATAATTCTCGAGACTTTTTTTGTTGTTTAATTATTGAGAAGATAAATCGAATGATTTAGTGTACGTATAATGAAAGTATAACGAAAGAGATATAAACTGAACTTTTTTGTTCAATTTTTTGTCTATTCCATGGGATACACGATATGGAAGATTGAATAATTGAATAATAAATGAAATTACTAAGAATAGATTGAAAATTTCAAAAAATTCAGACTTGTTGTCAGCACGAATTCTTATTTTCCTGGATTGCATTTTTTGTATAGATAAATTGTTCGAGATGTAGCAACAAATTGGAAAGCTTATTGAATAACTGTATCTTGGAAAGATAGGAAAAAATTCTGGACACGTACTAAGGGGATAGAAGTATCTGATGTCCATAAAATATAAAATGGAATAGTTTTCTGATCTGTATCCTTTAAATTGGTCACGAATGTTGGCAAAACGTGAATTTAAGCGAGGAAACGAAATAAAAGAAACGAATAAATTCATCGAAAAGAAATCAAATTTAAATAATAAAAATTAAAAGAACAATTTTTCCAAATCAAATCGAGAATCGTCGAAAGTTACTTCAAGTTACTTCAAATTTAATTGAACTTATACGCATCTTGTTACAAATATTAATACTTACTTGGAATTTAAATTTCACTTACTATCAAAAGATAAGAAATCAGTAACACATAACAAGTCATGTTTAATTAATTAATATTGATTCGAACCAATTCAATTTTTTAAATCAATTTAGAGTCTCCAACACTAAATAGCACTAATAAAATCACAATTAATAATAATATTTTTTAAGAAACAAACATATCTAACGTGTAATTTATCCCAAAACTTCGAAGAAACTCGATTAAAATTAAGAAAACTTTGAACCGCTATAACTCCGAGGATATTGACTTCCGGTCAACGGATGACAGATCGTTAGAAGCGCGGAATCTTCCCCTTTGAAACGCTTTTTCGTTTATCCCGATACGACTTCCGGTTCCCGAGATATCGTCGTGTAAAGGAAAGGGTAATTTTTAATCGTTTACTATCTCCGTCCTTGTCGCTTATTCAGACCTCTCGCTCGCACCCTGCCTCACTAACCTATCCCAAATTGCAGACAAGTGTCAGACGGGATTCCTGGAAAAAGGTCGGACGCGGTGTTCCTAGAAAAACATAGCGGTACGCCTTTCCAGGAAAAGATGTAGGTCATTGGCCATTCATAATCTCCACACCGCTTTAAATGTTGTGGAAAACTTTGTTTCCTTGTATCTCGACAACCGATTGAGATATCGGAATGAATCGAAAAAGGACTTCAAAGGTTTTCTCTATTGTTTGAGAAGGTTTTAATTTCTTTTCGTGTTTTTTACGTGGAAATATCGTTTCTTCATTCGTGAGTTTGATCAATGATCTGTTAAATTAATAATAAATCTTGTTAAAGTATACAGACATATATACATTTTTATACATGTTTTAGAAGAGAAAAATATACGTAGAAAATAAACTAGTAAGATGATTTTGTAAATTTAATTGCAAATTATCGCAGCAAATTTTTGACAAAAAGAATATAAAATGTAATAAAATAATAGAAAGGAAGAGAAGTATAATAAGAGTAGAGAAAGAAATAAATAATAAAAATATAGAACAAATCGAAGTATATGAAGTACGAGATAATGCGTATATAATAATTGGTGTAAAAAGATGTAGAATTAAAATGAAAACCTTTATTAAAAAAAATAAAAGTGAATGATTACAATGGAAGATACGAAAGACTAAAATAGAAGTTTCACGGAACGGAAAGTGGAGAATGAGAATAAAAAAATTTCGACGAAAAATTGGCAAGGAAATAAATGTGCAAGAATTTGATGGAAGAGCGTGAAATTAATATGTAAAAATTCGGCGTAAAATGGAAAAGTTGAAGTGAAAAATTTTATTGGAAAGGAGAAGGATGACGATGAAAAATTATAATGAAAATTCTGGACGGAACTGGATAGAAAAGATCCGCAGAGAAATTGAGAAATAAAACAAGGGAATTACCATAGAGTATATATACGAGAGATTAAAATCCGAGATTCTTTTTGAAACAAAAGCTTTTATAACTTAAAACTCGTAAAACTTTATTAAAGCGTGTAAATTGGATAAGGATGGGGGGAAAATATTAATGTAATAAATCAAATTGGCCGGTTGTTTTATTTGGAATTAGAATGTTTTATCACTGAACACGGATTCTGTGCATGCAATTGCGTACATACAATTAAAAAACTTTATCGTTACAGACATGACACGATTAAAATGTCGAGAAATAAGAAGAATCGATAATATCTTGTAATAAAATACGTTCACGATGGAGAATGCAATTATTATAAAATTATCGTAAAAGCATCGAAAAGCAGAGCAGCGATAGAAATCATTTAAAATATTACTAGTGGGATGTCAATTATATAATTGGGGACTGTGATTGTTCGAATAATAAAACGCTCGCGTTTTCTCATGATTCTGTATTTGAAAAAGAATGATACAATAAAAATATACTAAATAACGATATAAAAAAAAAAAAATCACTTAAATTTTTGAATACATTGAACTTCTTACGTTCTGTAGTGTTAACGTCTTTAAAAGAAATTCAAGCATGATTAAAAAATAAAGATAAGATTTATAAAATTCGATAATAGACACATAAATGATTTCCTGCTGCGGAGTTTGAGTACAAGTATCCTTAAGTACACGAAACTTCGTCCCTGACGGATTAAGCAAACACAATCCGAAACAATAAACAGTGCTAAACGATGCCAACTTACGCAGATTCGTATGTTAATGTTGCAAGAATCGATGCATCTTCAAACTGACGAGATTCATCGATAATGCGTAAATTTCAATTTCAAAAAAAAAAAAAACCATTAAAAAAGTATGAAAGCAACAAAAATGAAAGATTATCGTTTAAAAAAATTGAAGAAATTCAAAATAAAAAGTTGTGCAGGGCAAAGTAATAAATAAATATATTTAGGAGTAAAATTTCTGAATATTGCGTAATGGCGGAGATCAAAGCGGAAGATCGTAAGCTTCTGTGAAACGTAAGTGCTTAATGATGTAGCAGGAGAGCAATAAACTGGCGTCATTTGGTACGCTTGAACGGAGCTAGAGAAAATAACTGCCATTTTTCACGAAACAACCGTCACAATTAGCGACTGTGGCATCTTGTAGCAATTGATATCGAGCCACGGAGCGAGTTGGCAGCTTCCGTTGTCGCGAATCACACATTTCTAGATCGTTTTATCTGCACACGCCCACGAGCAAATAATCAAATACGATTTATTTTAAAAAGTTATTTTTAGAAATTTTACGATTTATTTATTTGTTCGTTAAATAATTAATCCATTAAATTGAATTGAAAGCGATTAACTTTGTTAATTGCGAATGGAGAAAAGAAGGCGCGGAAATATTTAGTTGTGAAATCGATCGGTTGGCAGTGTTAGCTTTTCCTTGTTTCGTGATAAACGGCGTTCCGGATTATTATTGGACGAGACTTATTTCGGGAAAGAAATGTGAATATTTTCGTGGAAATGTGTAAAATAATATTATCGGGGAAATCTGTGTGACGTTCAATTTATGCGGATTTTCTAGTTTTCCGTTAATCCTCCATTATTATTTATATAATCCGTGTAATTAGCCGAAAGTTGTTTTCAAAAATTTCTTTGTCGAAAAATATGCTCGAAAAAAATTAATTATAGTCGAGGAATAATTTTTCAGAACTAGATTGCGAAGGAATTAATATATCTAAATTTATTAATTTTTTAATTAAATAAAAATTTCACTATCTGTGTATTTCAAAATTAGTTTTCAACAGATATTAATATACCGTAAGACAAGAATATTTGAGAGAAAAGTCAAAGAACTCTACGTGCATATTATTATCGTACCATCGGCCAAGAATCTAGAATTTTCTAAATATTTATTATACGTCAAACAAGCCATGTATCATCCGACTCAAGGATGATAGGAAATCTTGAAGACTTTCTATAGTTGAATTTTGTTTCTATTAATATCATGTCCTTGGCGTGAAAAATTTAATATATCCTCAGCGAAAGTAATCACATTCGTCGGCAGTAATCACGTTTCTGGCATGTAATGTGACATGGCCAGTATATAACGTTCATACATATATTACGATAACCGAGGCGATGCGTGGGCAACCTTTCAACTTAGCAATGATTTAGCTACTTTATTACCTTGTTTCTTGTGTACTTTACCACCGCGTTTCAAGAACAATGTATTTAACATTATGCTCTATATTTTGTATAATATTTACGAGTAAAAATAGTTTGGTAAATTTTCAATTCTTCATTCTCTTTCGCAAATTCGGATGATAAATCTTTCTTATAACGAGTTATAATATAAACATTATAATTTACAACAAATTGATCAAATTGATTATCTATTATCGTTATCATCGTGTCATCTTACGAATATTTCTCTATTTATATATTTGTATATCGATTTAATAAGATTCTCCAATTTGTCATCACCCGTTGAAATTGGTGTTATTACGATCGTATCGGAGAAGTAGGTGGAAATCTAAAATTGATCGGATGGAGAGGCGAGATACGGGCAATAAACGCGTTAAGCGTCAAATCCTTGGAAACACTTGATCTATCCATCGTCGTATTCCACTTTCTCGTGAATGGGTCGGGCGGAAATGGTTGGAAACGGTTCATCGGTCCAGACCGATCCTCATAAACGGACCGCTCGAATTAAATTTCGCGTGGCAATGTTTATTGATAGCACTCAGCTGTTTTTGTTTTGGCATGAACCGCGAGCACACGCGTCATCGCGTTATTGTTATTTTGAGCGGGTAGTCGAAGGTTTTGCATCGGCGGTGTGCATTCGAATGAAACTCGTAGATGACACCGGTTCAAACGTGACATTGTATCAGTCTTGTACGTCGTAAATGAGTGTACAGCATTGGAGGAACCATTGTTCAAGATAAAATCAAAATATAAAACGGGCGTTATCAGTGCGATTAGATAATATTTATACGTACTTATTATCAGAAGGTATAATACTTTTACAATTACGATAGTCTGCGATTAGTCTATTTCAAAATATTGTTGTCGAGGTACGACGAGGTGGTAGCAGGTTGAATTCAAAATTGTTCGCTTTGATATTGTTTCAACATGAATGATGTAATAACAAATTTCTTCGTAATCTGATGATTCTTTTTCTATTTGATTATTGGTATGTTCTTTCACAGACGTGAATTCACCAAGTTGGCGGAAGTTAATGCAAGTGGAAAGATGGAATGGAATAGAATTTTAAAATTAAAGAAGAAAAAAGATTAAAAAAGAAATTTAACTCAAATTAACGCGTAATTGGTATCTTCATTTTTATTATAATTTAAAAAAGAAGGTGTAGTGAAAATTATCTTTCACCTTCTTTTTCGAATAATTAAATATTTTAAAAATTATAATATATTTTTAATTTTTCCCAACACGAAAATTTATTTTATTTATTTTATAATTAGATTCGTATATTTTGTAATAATCGATTCCTATGTCTATCATATTATTTTTATCTAAAATTTCATTGTATTGAAAAGTAAAATTATTTTTGTTCTGACTATAATAACATTTACGATGAGAAAAACAAATTACGCGGTTGCATTAAAAAATAATAAAAAAAAAAGAAAAAAAAAGAAAAAAGAAAATAAATCAAAAAAGAGAGACAAGAAATGGAAGTTAATTGCCTGCGGCTTTCATTTTTCATGTAAAAAGAGGATATCTTGAAAGTTATATATAGTTCAGAGTATATGGGTCATGCGAAAATAAATAAATAAGTGAATAAAGGAAAAAAAAAAAAAAATTAAAAAAAAAACGAAAAATGGAAATTAATTGCCTGAAGCTTTCATATTTTATTGTTAAATTTAAAAAAAAAAAAAACATTTTGAAAATTTTATATATGGTAATTTAGTTCGATAGTGATAATTTCATTAAAAAATCAAGAATTTTATATATAAATTTTCCAGGTTAAATTGATGTTTGAAAAATCGTGCATATACATTTGTGTATATGTACAATAATTGCTCAAAGTCATTATTTGATATCTGTATACAAATCTGTAGACTTTCTTTGATTAAGATACATTAATACGATATTTATCTTGTTATAGATAAGTAACGAGGTCAGCTACGAAATATATACCAAACATTCAGTTATTATACACACACACACACACATATATATATATCATAAGTATTCATTGAAATCAATCAAAATATAGAAATAATAATTTATATTGTATTATTATTATATATTATATAAATTTGAAATTATAAAAAAATTTACAATTTATAATTTGCAATTTACAAATATTGTTAATAGAGATCGTATTGCTTGCATGAAAACAATATTGAATAATTCTTTTTGTCAAATATATTTAGAAATTATTCCTACTTAATAGATATATATATATGTGACTTCTCTATTTCTTTGATATTTTTCAAAATACTTTGTTTGATTTCAATATTATAAATTTCAATAATTTTTTGTTTATATATATATATATGTGTGTGTGTGTGTGTGTGTGTGTGTTCATATATATTCAAGAATGGGAGAATTTTCAGTTTCTTATCTAAAATATTTAAATGAAAATAAAACAAGGATATAATGATTTAAATTTTCCTAAACAGTTTTTTAAACCTTGAAAACTGCAACATTGTTACAATTATCTGTAATCTGATAACCTACACCGACCTAATTATCTTCAAAAAGTCTCAACAACAAGAGATTAAGATCATTGAAACCTTCACATTAATTGTTAGTTTAATTTGTCCTCATAACAGATCGTTAATAAAAGAACCAACTTTATTTCGAGGATCGTAAATTTTTCTTTATAAAGTTGAAAAAATACATCTAATAATAAATCTAATAAAGAATTAAGGAATTAAATAAGTTAATAAAAAAGCTCAAGTCATTTGAAAATGACATTAAAGAATAATGTTTAATGTTTTCACTGAGAAAATCATTTATACTAATATTTTACTATTAATTAACTATAAAAAGTGTTCATCTACATATTTTTTTGGTTTTACGAAAGAATATTCGCCGTACATACCAAAAGTGTTTGCAATTTTTAAAATACTGCAGCGAAAAGGTTAAAGGATCGTAAGAGATTTATAAGAAACGAAGAAACGTAAGGAATCTAAAGAAACCCAATGAATCGAAAATGTTCGAAAAATGTTCAAAGAAATTGAAATAATTTAATCCAACAAGTCCGAGAAAATATCACAGCACATTAAAAATTCAAAGGAGCAGTTTTATATATATATATAAAAACGATCTTTATCAATTATTTTTACGAAAAGAAGAACAGAAATTGTGTAAATTAATAAATTTTCTTATAATATTACAGGAATATCGTAAATTTTATTCCATAATCATATTGTAAAAGAATTATATCTGATCAGTAAAGTTATGATAAATCCTATTGATTTTGAAATTGGACAAGGATTTTATTGCGAATCCTTTAATTATCTATCAGATTGGCAAATTCGAAATTCGAAAAAGAAAGAAAAAAAAAAAAAAAAAAAAAATTTAACCATTCGAAACGTGTTTGTTATTCGAACAATGGTTTAGCAGAAAAGCGACCGTTTCGCTAACAATTATTCCGTAATGGCGTGTGAATGCATGACTCACGTGTATAAATACATACAGAGTGTCCGAGTAAAAATAAAACGTAAATGTAAATTGTTAAAAAATTATATGAAAAAAAAAAAGTCCAGATAAGAAGTGAATGGTTTCAAAAAGATCATATATCATTCTTTTAAATGGAATCATACAATTTTAAATATATCTTTTTCGATATTCCCTGTAAAATAAATAATATAACTTGAATTTTATCTTATTACACGACTTATTGCACGAAGAACAAGGATGAATAGAACATTTTCACTTGCTCCTTGTCTTGCGCGTGATAAGTTTTCTTCAAACTTCAAGTTACAATATTTTTTTAAACTTTAATGATTTTTTGAACGTAAACTTTATCGAAACGGATCGATTAACGTTATGCGTTAAAACAACATTATTCTTTTTTAAAAAAAGAACATACGTTATCTTTACTAATTATCTAGAAAAAAAATTAATTACACCAGATTGCGTCTTCATTCATTACCTATTCAAATCATTTTTCCATACAGTTTTTCAGTAATTTGCATGTATCGTTTAAACCGGCCACTTTGTATATCTGTTTCCACGTGTTCTCTATAATTGTCCGATGATTGTCGAGTTTTATGCTCAATTTTCACGACTTCTTATTCGTTATCGTTAAATCACTACGGTTTGCGCTTTTCTCCCCCCAATTTATTACTAGTCCACGTCCACGTACGAATCATTGGAGAAGGAATAAATTTATAATTGTCACGAGCGTATCGAGTGAATCGCGATTATTTGCAAACTAACTTCCTTCATTATGATGAATCATGGAATAGAACCGATTAAAATTCTTTTGCGTTTGCAAGTTTCCTGTTTTCGAAGAAATAAATTTACTTACTAGATTTAGGACTTCTCACGCGTAATACGCATTACATAATCGAAATTGCCTCAACCTTGCACGGTGCATCTCATTCTTGACTTAGAATGAAAATCTAAGATGTTTCTTCTATCCGAGAACGTGCTCGGGGATAAAGAGGAACAACGAAACGAGACATTATATCATATCCTTATTAATGTCGAATGTTAGATTGCTTACAGTTATTCCAGTAATACATGCTCGTTTTCATTCATTCAATGTGAATAAAATTCTTTGTACAGTCGTTGGAAATTATAATAGAATATTTTCCTATTGAAAAAAACGTTTAACTCCTTAAATGATCGAAAAATCAATTAGTTTAGCGATCAATTTATCGTGAAAATTTCTATATATTATTTTATTTGATACATAAATGTCGAAATAATATTACATCCTGTAATAACAAAGTTAATACAGTAAAGGAATAAGAAAATTTCGAGACTCTGATGATGATATTGTTGGAAATTATATTAATCTTTTTCCTTTTTTTTTTGAAATAATAGACGACAAAGAAAACGCGATTCGCGTAAAGACTCTCACTCCGTTTCTTCATCCACTGGAAAAAAACTGAAATATAGGAGAAATAAAAAAAAAAAAGAAAAGAATGAAATGGTGATTGATCGTTATAGCGGTGGAAAAAGAGAGAAACGCGACTGAAATCGATGAAACACTTTGAAAGAAGTAATCCTCATGGTCGCTGGCTAAAGCGAAGAATATTATATATCGTTTTATTTATTCCATTTATGGAATAGCGTGAAATAAACCAACAACAAAGGGAAGAAAAGCGTCGGGTCGGTTTACTCGGGCTCAGTGTAAGCTGCCTTCGCGATCTTCCTTTAAATACAACGCGCACAGTAATTTCTCGAGTTGAAAAGAACACACTGTTGCGACAACTTTCCGTGATAAATCGGCTATTTTTCATTCCCGGGAAAAGGAAAAAATTTCAAAATTTCTAATTAAAAAAGTTTTACCAGGGACAAGATGATTTTCCAAATTCTCATAGAACGGGAGATTCCTTGCCAACTTTCATGGAGTTTGAGAAGTTTGAATTTTTATAAAAATCTCTTCGTATATATAATAGATATGTAGAGTGTCAAGAAGTACAGTACGAAAGTAATAAAATGCACACGCATACGACACGTACATAGAAAAAATTTTTTTTCTTCTAATATATATTCGTAATATATTCTTTAATGATTCGCTTTCGACTGGAAGATTGTAAGATTATTACGCGCAATTATTTGGTGCAAATAATGTTGTTAATCGTAGATGTTTTTTCAGTGGTCCACAGTGAAAGGATTAAAGGAATGGTCGCAAATTTAACGAGGGATCGGAACAAGATATACCGAGTGGCGCAATACGGGTTGCAAAAGAAATATAGAACAGGTGTGCTGAGACAAATGGCTAGGAACGGTCATTCCAACTGTCACGCGAAACAGTATCGTGCGATACCATCTTATTTGTTAAACAGAATTTCTCTGGGCGGCGCTTTTACACGGTAAACAGAATCGTTTTGTGACGTGATACCGAAACCAATGTCACCATTCCTCATCGTTAACATCGCATCCACCGACACCGCCATTTTTAGAATCGTCTGGCGGCGTTTGGTGATATTATTAAGTGGTGTGCAAACGAGATTGGCAAAGTGTGTAGCCAGACGATACATAGTGCGATACAAAGTGTTATGGTGTAAAATGTATAGGAATATTAAATCTGTTCTGAGTAGAAATATATTAATGGCGATGATTAATGAAGATAAAATAATGAAAAGACGAAGAATATATAGTTGAATATATAGTTAATAATTTCGAAAATTATTGGAACTTTATACTACGATTGTAATATTAAATTAACATAATACTAACGGATTTCTGATATTTCGTTCAACAGGAATTATTTTATTTGACCAACTTGTCCGTTAAATTTTCGAATCTGAGGAATAAAATAGGGTTTAATTGATAAAATGATAAATTGGGTTATTATTCGTATCGATTGAAGCCCAAGAATAAAGAGTAGGATTAGTCTACGCAAACTTTTATTGAATAGAAGAACAATTTAAGTGCCGATAATTCTTGCATTGCTTGAAGTGGTTGATGAATAATTTGCGAAAATCTTCGTGTTGAAAATCGAAGCAATCGCTTCTACGGTTGCTTGCAAAGTTGAAAATTTTACTTTGCGCGGTGGTTCAAAAACCAATTTGAAATTACACAACGAGGTATCCTAATTTAAAAGTGAAACTTTGGAGTAGTTTCGCTTCGTCAATTACACGCTTTGAATCGATTCGTTAACCGAATAGGTATTAGGTATTCCAACCATTTGCTCGATATCAACTTCGTGTCCATCGATGTTTGACTATTGGATAAACTTCAATTCCAAATTTCACCATTTTCCAATCATTATTCCATACTCTTACAAAAGGATTTATCTCGTGGATATATTATGAAATATATTCAAGATGTTCCAAGAGAAAAAATAACCAAAAAAAAGAATCGAAGAATCAAAGATAGATGTTATTAATCAAAATATTTTTACCTTCACTTCTTCTTGAAATAATAGACTAAATACACAAATTCAATCTCTTCGAGTGTTCGGTGTTTTGACGAGAGGAGATCAACCGAATAATGAACAGACAAACCGAAATCCTTTTCCATGAAATCATTCGTGATATTTACAAAGTTTCGAATGTAAATATAAATAGCGTATCCAGAGTTTCGAACTAATTTCATTGTTCTTGTCGTACCTGTCGAAAAATTTAAGGAAAATTCATGAAAGAGGATGAAAATACGCTAAACTACGAATGAGGAAAGTTTCTTCAAAAAGCAGATATTTCTCTCTGAACTTACACCGAATTCCGCAATTAAAAATTTCGCCTTTTATTCGAAATTCTCAAATATAAAAGGAGATTGAACGAAAGATTAGATTAAAATTAATTGAATTGAATCAATTAATGGATTCGAAAAAAAAATCGACAAATTACGATTTCTATTAATTAATACCTTAACGCACTAATGTTTCTATACGTTAAAATCAATTGAATGCTTACGGATCGTGTTACACGCTTCAATTTAAATCGCTCATAAAAGCTTGAATTGCATTTCATACTTGTGCCGGAATATAAATTAAAATGTCAAAGGACGCTTCACTGTAATGCATTCGAATAAAAAAAAAAAAAAAAAAGAAAAAAAAGAAGGAAAGAAAGAAAAAAAAAGTAGATATCACTTTCATCGTCATTAGCAAAGCTTTGAACGTACATACGAAGTATGGAGAAAACTCGTTAAATTCGAAGAGAGATAATCGAGAACTAATTGCATCTCAAAACCTATCAACGCTGGCTGCTATCTCTTTCCCTCCAAAACATCGGGCAAAAATACTTTATTCAATTTATGTTTCATGAAATTGAACATTGATCGAGTTTTAACTCCGATATATCCATTATTTTGCTTAAATATTTCTTTTAATTCTGTTAATATATCATATAATTTTAATTGAATCATCAATTTACCCTTCGAAATCGGACCTCTTCGTTATTTAATCATTTATATTATTTGACATAATGATAGAAACTTGATATTTCGCTCAAATTGTGATTGACACTTATGGGAAGGGTAGAGATTAATTGCGATACTGAAATTTTGAAGTTCGATGAATTATTTATCGCATTGTTTAAATTTCAATTTTATCTTTTTCTAATACTTCCTCTATTTAGTAATTTATCAATAATATTTCTCGTATTTCATTTTTTCCCTCACGTTTTCATTAATTTTTTTTCTTTTTTTTATAGGTTAGAAAAAGAAACGTGCAAATTCCTTTCGAACATTTTTGCATACTGTCGTATATTTTACCATTTACAGAGAAAACGAAGATAGAATGAAACGTTGCTCAGCTTGAGCAACGCAGAAAAATCACAACGACAAGTTTATTTTTTCCATCGTAGAGAAGACCATTATCTTCTATTATTCAAAGTTTCACAATCGAATTGGAATGCAGGGACGGGAAACGAACGTTTCATTTTTTCTTCTTCTGATTATTCTCACCGATATTCCATAAATCTAGGTCTATCTGAAATTGATAATAAATTTCCCCAACTTCTAGATACTTTTCCAGGGGAAAAACAAATTAAACCTTCCGGATTGAACCGTGGCCCCGAAATTCGTGTTGAGCGTGAAAGCATCCGTGAGTAAATGGTTGACCAAAAAGGTAGATTCGACTGGTGGAAAACCGACTCGATGGTTCAGATTCCCGCAGAAACTTGTCTTTACTTACTCCATTTCTAAAACCAGTCGAATTCCACGCGAGCGAATAAATTACTCACCGGAACTCGATCGCGTCTCTCACGGAAATCTTCTCTAAAACAGCCCTTAATCGTCGATCGATCGACCTGCATTTCTTAACGAGACAATTAAATCACGTAAATGATCTCGGTCGAAGGTTCTCGAATTTTCGAAGGATCGATCATTATAGAATATTGTGATTTTTCCACATTTTTATCATTACTGATGGAAAAAGGAGACGTCGTTCTCTATCGATAGAATTTTGTAAATGAATCGAACATTTAAAATCATGTCCCTTAAAATTGTAATTTTATGCAAACTTTATTGAAACTTGAATATGCAGAATAGTAGATTCGAGATAATACGCGAGTTGAGAGTAAATAAAGCGAAATCTTAGAATTCAAACGATCTCGTCGTAATTTGAAAAGGAATAATGAGACGAGGAGGATATACTCGAAAGGAAAAAAATCACGTTACCAATCACGTTTTTAAGAATTGTTTTCAATAATTCTCTTTTGAATCGTGTAAATATAAATTGCTTAATTTCATATACTAGATATACATAGATTTAATTAATTCCAAGTTCCAATAATAGATTTTGAATAAATTTCCATATTCGAGATAATGATAGGATTTATATATTAAAATTTTTAATATCCTTATTTAAATGATACGAATATTCTGATATTAAGACTCCAACTGATTGTTTCAATATTCTAAATAAAGAAATAAGCTCGATGTTATAAGATTCTTTGGGCTCGAACCATTGTGATCCTAATAATGAATATGCGTAACGAATATAGTAATATACAAGCAATGCGATATTATTCAAATTTCGCTACCAACGAATTATAATTACGAGTTCCAATTATATCATGGAGATATTAATAATATGTACACACACGTATATAATACAAAAACCCCAAATGTCCTCTACGCCCTAATCATCATTCTCGACAAGAATTTTAAACATAGTAAATCGTATAAATTCACATCCTGATTGTGAAACCCACTCTAAAATTCTATCGAATTCGTGATATATCATGCATTTACCGTTCAGTAGCACAGATTAAAATTTCAAAATGTTTTTGAATTATTGGAAAGATACACGTATGGAAAAAAGTTTTTAGAAAAGTCGATAGAATCTTTTAAATGCGTTTTAGATATGCCACCAGCTTCGAATATTCTACACAATTTTTATTCATCCTCGTTGAATAGAATCTTGGTAGAAACTTACCAATCAACTTTTTCAATTTATCTCCCAATTCGTATAACACGCACTTGAATGTTGCTTTCACAAAGAGGAGAAACTTCAACGTTAACGAATTTTTTAAAATATTACGAGCAGGCAGCTTTTCAAAATATTACATAGTTAACAACGTCACGAGAACAAAGAACTTGCAGCAAATTACGTACTTCGTAGAATGTTACGATAATATATCTAAAGAGAGTGCAGAAACTCTACTGGTTTTCAATATAAAACCACTTTTACCCAACACTTTTATTAAACACTTTTAACCTTTTCTAATATTCACAAATACCGAATTACTCGTAACAGTACGTTACGTGCTTCGTAAAAAATAAAAAAAAAAAAAAAAAAAAAATAGAACGATGACTGAGAAACGATAACGATGAAACGGTGTTTAGAAATGCATCCATTCTCCATCATCCTCGTTTCTTACACGAATAAGAAGCGTCGATTATATTTATCATCGGAACGTTAGGCAACGAGAACGAAAAGAAACGAGGCGAAAAATAAGAGGGTCGAAGAGCAATGTTTCGAATAAATCGCTTACTTTCGTAATAAAATCAATTCCACTGTCGCACTTCACACGCGTGGACCCGGCTCACCAAGTATCACCTTTGACGGACCACAGCGTTCCAACACTCGTTTCATTTCACCAAACACTCGTGGAAAACCCTCCTTCACCCTTGCTTATCCCTCGAGCCGGACACCTGTTCCTCTCTCCCTCCTTGCACGCGGCTCGCCAACAGCATGGGCGAGATCAGCCTCTTCCCTTCGATCTCGCGAGTCGCGAGTCGCAAGCCTCGAATCGACGCATCGCTCCTCGATGTTATTCCATTCCAAAGGGTTGTTGGCAAAGGGGAGGTAGTTTTTTTTTTTTTTTTGGGTCAGCAGGTCGAACGGATGATGGGAAGGGTGGGTGGTTGTGGCAGGAAGGAGACGTTGACTCGGAGAGAACGCGAGGAAAAGTAAAAGGCGCGCGTTTAACGAGCGTGCTCGTGATGGCGTGGCGGATCGGCCGCGACTGAATCGAGCCGACTCGGGACACGTCGGGCTTGAATGAGCGTGGCTGAACGACGGAGACGGCCGAAGCGGGTGAGAGAGAGACGGCCGGTGCAGCGCCGGGGGTTGGAGTGGGCTGGCTAAGTGGGGCTAGGGTAGTCGGATAGAGACGGAGATATTGTCGAACGGATGGAGTGGAAAGAGAAGTTTCAGCCGGCCGATAATAATTATTGCAATATTTTTAAAAGTTGAAATTTTGTTCGATATTTCTTCTTCTAACGAATTTTATTTACAATCACTTTTCTTGTAATGTGTATGCATTTGATGCGCAAACGAAAGGAAAGGAAAGGAAGTGATTTCTTATGAAAATAGAAGGATTGGATTCGTTGTGCACGCGATTAAAATTCAGTTTTACGATACGGCGCGGGTTCGAGGATCTGATTTAATTAGGGAAAGAGTTTTCCGTATTAAAGAAAATTTTCAAAGATAATAATAAAGATAATCATAAATACTTTTTATCTATCAACGAGGGAAAGCGATTATACAATTAGATTTTACGCATTAATTCGAAATCGAATTTTCGTGAACGTAACAAATTTTAAATATGTCGTTTTTCTTTGAAAACGTTGGATTAAAGGTTTTTCATAAAGGATCAACTTTCGTGTAATTATAATCTAAAATTTTTCACAATGTTCTTAATTTTTTTTTTTTTTTAAATTATTTTCTAAAATTCTATAACGTGTCTTCGGGTTATGACATAAATAAATTCGTCAAAATATGAAAACTGTGAAGACTTTGAAAAAAATAAAGAGAGACAATAACCCGGCAAAGGAACGAAAGCGACAATATAATTTACCGTATTACGACAAAAATAATTTGAAAAGGAATTTCATCTTGTAACTTGAAAACTGAATGCGATAATGCAACAATAAAAAAAAAAAAAAGAAAGAAAGAGGAAAAAAGAATAAAAAGATATCTACAGAAGCAGAGAACGTACGAAAGGAGAAGGAATAGTGGATACGTTAAAGGAAGAAACAGGCAAAGAAAGGGAAAATTTTAATAAGAACGAAAGGAAGGAAGTTATTTTAAGCGAGCATAGGATCACTGTGCTTTCATGAAGCTAAACGAGAAAAGAAGGAAATTGTAAGGATTCAGATATGGTAATAATATAAAGAAAGTAGAAGAAAAGGGATATGACGTACAAAAGGAAAGCATTTGAGAAAACGTCATCGAGTCGAGAAAACCTCTTGGCAATCCAAGAAACTTATTTCAGTTGTAAAAATTAAAACACAAAGTCCAATAAACGATAATTTAAAAATGGCAAGAAATAATCTGTATCTACTTGTCACTAATTCGCCATTTTAATTTTTCTACGATCCCTAAAAAAGAAAATTACGATACGAAAGCAATGGATAAGTAAACGATTTGTTATTTCGATTCGTCATTATTACGAACCAATAATTAAAGACATTCGGCATTTTTACTTATTCCGGGGAAAGATTATCAAGATTCCTATAATAGATGTACTTGTAACGACACTCGATCCCCCACGTGCATTATGTTCGGTTCGTGAAAGGCCACAAACACCACGTGTACAGCATGGAAACCGACACAGACAAGTTTTTCAACCGACTCGCTCCTATTATATATACCCCGATGGAGAATTACACGCCGCCATGCGGCCACGCTCTCTTCGTGAATCCTCCTATTTGCACCAGTTTGCATAGAAATGAATGCGAACCACGTTCTCGTTTCTTTCTTTCTTCCTTCTTTTCTTCCTTCCTTATTTTTCGTTTCCTTTCTTTCCTTCCTTTTTTTTTTTTTTTCTCAACTTTAGACATCCACGTGTTAAATATTCTTTGTGCAAATTTGCAAGTTTGGTTGGATTATTTGGATTGTGAAGCATAAAATGGTAATACGGTTGGAAAATGAGAAAAACGCGTCAGATTGTTATTCCAGAGTAATTTTTAAGGAATAATAATTGGTTTAATGGCATAACGAGATTGATTTTCCCGATTAATAAATTTTCTTTTGTGTCGAAAATATTCAATGAAAGTACTTTGTATTTATTAGAATGATTTTTGAAAGTTTGAAAAATAAAAAGCAGGCTTAAAAATAACACTTTGACTTATATGACTTAGAAATTATTATTATTATTAATATGATGATTAATCAAAATCCGATATTAAAAGAGATATTAATCAAATTGAGAGTCGAAGAAAATATTAAAAATATCCTCGATTTTAATTGTAATTCAATTTCAATTTTAAATTTCAGTCAAAATATTTATTTTTTGTTAACATATATGCAAGAGATAATAAATTTTGAGATAGAAATCATTAGAAATGTTTTATTTCACATTTCACAAGGAATAAAAGAAATGAACCATATTTATGAATGCAACGGAATAAAACTAAAACGATTGTAGCGAGCAAATATTTCAAAATATACTTAAGTGGTATATTTTAAAGTAAAATAAACGCGTATAAATATTTTCAATGTACGATGAACTGATCTATAATGCATTCAATAAGCATTTTCGGTGATCAAGAAGTGGTATAATATTTTTAGGTTTATTATATATAAATGAAATACATACAACCCCGGAAAAAAGTCTCTGGGTGAACATTGTTTTATAAATTGAAAAAACACGGGATATTGTGTTTAAAAAAATATGAAACGTGAACGTAGATAACACGCAATTTTATTATTGGCCAGTAATAAATTCAATTCTATATATCAGAGATTGCAACTTTTGGCTCGATCGACGTATTAAACGTAATAAATTTTTATCTTCCTATAATTTCAAACAAACAGAAATGTAAAATTTTCAAAACATTAACAACGTACTCTTTAAACTCTTTAAATATTATAGTATTTAAAACGTTTTTCCATCACGAAAATATAAATCCACAGTTTAATCATTATTTACGAAACTATCACAATTGTTAAATTGTCTGTAATAAATTCGTTCGCAAAAATATCTATCTAAATATTCACAATTTTTTATATAGAATTTATATAATCAATAACGTATACGTCCATTTTTTTTTCTTTTCTATTAAAGAAATTCTTAAAAATATACAAAACAATCAAATATCAAAAATCAAATAAGAACTGCTCCTTTTATATACACTAATGAGATACACTTTCAATCAATCCAATTAAATCCACTATATTTTTTTTAATTACAATCAATATGATCGATCGATTCGTTGTATCGAAATCGTGTTAAACCAAGCTAATACGAATCGGAGAAATGTCGATAAAAATAATAATAGCGATGGAAATATGGTATAAAGATTGTCACAATTTTTTTTATCCTAATCGAAATCGTGTCATAAAAAGATTCACTTATGCGGCAAAAGTCGATAGCGAGGCACTCCTTTTCAATCCAGCGAACGAGCTTTAAAATCATTAAACACGACTTGCTTATTAACCTAATACAATCAAATTACATGGTATCTCGATCTATATATCTCGATCCAGCGAGAAAAATCTTAGGAAGGGGTGAACGTTAACGATCAAATTATCAGGGTGCCTCGATTACGCGTCAACGTCTACAAATAGCTGCCGTGTCTGTAGACTGTAATTAAGTTTCGTGTGTAATTACATTCGCCCATTCCGCGTGAATCCCGATCGTGATACAATTGGCCGTACCTGTAAAACCGATTCCCGTTTGACAAGGGTCGAAATTAACAAGCCAACCGGCCGATCTTCTTCGCTGGTAAACGGCCGATCGAATCGGTCACGACGAATTGATAATGGCATCGTCACGTGCCGCGCTCGATCGATAAAATGGCCTCGCTCGTGTGTTGCGAATACGAAACGCAATCCCGGACCGTTGCAATCCGGTTGGAATATGGATGTTGGAGAATCGAGAAAATGGAACATCGGGCACATTGTCGTGTCGCTCGATGATGGAGGTTTATTCGTTCTAAAGCTGTGATAAAAGATCGATTGTTAATTATTCGAATTACAATAGGATGAATATGATGAATTATTCGAACGAGGTGATTATATATATATATATTTAGATTGGCGTGTTTGAGAATGTTCGTTTGAGATGTGCATTTCTCTTATAAGATTACAGAAATTATTGATAACAGATCGTTTCATTAAATGGAAATAAGGATTTTAGGAAAAATTTTTGGAGAATTTATTTAAAGAGAAATGATTTTTGATATCTCTTTATAATTTCTGCCTATATCCTATATCAAATTCCCTGAATGCATTGTTATATATAGGTGAATGTCCAACTTCTGCTGACTCTGTATGACCCTTAAGAGAACCTAGATTTGATATCAGATTCGAGATGGAAACGAATCGGGAACAATGGAAGTGGACACTATTCCGGTTAGTCGATATAACTGTCGTTGTATAGCGCTAAATATCGAATATTAATTTTCGAATAGAAACAAAGGAATATAATTAAACTGTTGGAAATAACTTTTGAAAGAAAATCGAAGTACAATGCGATTTATCTCAAATCTGTGTCTTTAATTCTAATTCTATATAATTTCTCAGAAACAAACGATTTATCATATTTTATTATATATTCAATATCTCGTTACGACAAAGTCTGGCTAGAAATAATGTTCATATAACATGGTAATACTTATCCGAGAGGTTATACGATATTTTTCTAAGATGACATTAATTAACCTCATAGTGTTCTTCCACCGTTTAACGTAAGTAAAGAGAGGAAAGTTTAGAAGAAGCTTAAGAGGAGAAGAAAAATCTATGAGAAGAGATGATTAATCTTATGATGTCGTTTACCATCCATTTTTAATTTTAATTATGTAATTAATGATGATCTAATGAGGACAAGAAATCTTTTGAAATTACAAAGTTTAACCAGTTTTTGTATACAATATTTTAATATATAGTTGCGTGTTGATTATGCACAAATAAATGTAAAAAAATTCATTAATTAAATCTTTTATTTGTATTTTCTTTTTTATACTCGATACAAGGCTGATGAATTTCTAATAGCTGTTATTAGAACCTGTTAGGAAACAAGTTGTTTTGCAAATATGTTAATTCATACTATGTTTTTTTTTTCTCACCATTAACTTTGATGATTAACGATGAATTTTTACCATTTGTTCGATACTATATCAATTATATCATCGAAACTAGTAACACAAGTTCTCGATAAACTCGTTCTCTATCTCATAGATGATGCATTATCGAGGAGATTTTAATTGATAAATTGTTAATCAAATATAAATAACTTGAAATATAATTTATTTATCAACTTTTTTCCCTACAAATATTTACAAATATTTCGACATAATAAAAGTATTCATTGTGACGTATAAATTTATACATTCTGTCATTCAAAATATTGAATTTCAAAAAGTATAATTAAAAATTCAATTGTCGGTTGATAGTCGATTGATTAATTAGCGTATTTTCTTGCACCGATTAAATCCATTTATATTTTTTATAAATAAATAAAACGAATAGCACAGAATAACATTTACGAATAAATCATGCATCATTCTCGAACTAATTTCATAACTTATTTTCACTCGAAGCGAAACTATAGTTCGTAATATAATTTGATAATCCTTTATTCCATCTATTATTTTAGATCGCTATTTTAGGTAACAGTGCATTGTATGCACATTTCGATACAAACAAATTTGCCAAAAATACATAAAAACCGTGTACAATTTTAGAATTATCGCGTGGAGAGAGTTATGATCGCGATTGAAACAATTTCGAGTTAATAAAATCGTAGAGACAATCGTGTGTAATCGTAACGAACAATGTCTCTATTTTGTCGCGTTACGAGAAAGAAAAGTTTTGTGGACGAAAAAAAAAAAAAAAAAAAATGCTACAAACCGCTCGTGAATATTCATATGTTCGTGAGAACGGAGAATGACAATTTATAGACTAACGTAGCACCGGTGTACTTCCGCTTTCAACGAAGAAAAAATCAATAATTTGAGTATTGCGATTCGCGTTGAAACGGCGAAATTCGTTTGGACTAAGTTTTGAGGTTGGAGAAATAAAATTGAGATTGAAATATCCACTGCTAACAATAACGAAAAAATTTTCAATTTTGACGTGGAAAGTGATTATCTTTAAGTGTTATATTTTAACAGAATTTAACAACTTTTTATAACTTGAATAATTACATTTTTATAAGAATATTGAAAACATTCAAATTCGTTCTCCTTCAAAATCTTGTTTTGTTACATCATTCTTATATAACAACTTGCAAAACATCTCTCGCAATATCATATAGCATAATTTTTTCGTTATATATATATATGTATCTTTTCTAATTGTTAATTCGATGATTTTACTTGCATTTTTCAATGTTGGAAAACCGGAGAAAAGAGTGGTGAATGGAAGTGGAAAAGGTGATCGAAGGTTCTTTATTCGGGCGCAGCGAATGCAACAGCAACAACTTTTTTCTTTTCGTTCTTCGTTCAATTTCGAGCCCATCAAACGTCACTTCCCGCCACTCCTAACATATTTTTCCTCGATCACGTAAATATCTCGGAGCACAGGTGTTGAATCGACTTGACGTTAGACGATCGCGTGCTTTACAGTGGACCAACCCCTTAAATTTTCACGCGAAATGTAAATATGCAACTGAAAGAGAGGAAAGGTCGTACGTTCGTATTTCTGGAGATCGATTGATGGAGGTCGTCGAGGAACTGGACTATTCTGGGAAAAACTGATTCATGAATAAATTTATATCCAAAGTTTCGAAACAAATGTAGCTCTCCGACCGAGTTTACATCTTTAAAAGCTGAGTATACATTAATATAAAACACTGTATCCTGCATGATGTCGGTAATTGAAATTATTGACGAAATCATTCAATTATACAATTTATTATTTAATATATCGTTTTATCGCAATCCCTGTCAAAAAGTATTCGATCGCTCTTTAAGAATAAGAATAATTTTTTTAAAAATAGATCAGTTTTTTCAGATAACCGAGTCAGTAAATAGAAACAATCAAATAATGAGAACTGTTGATGCATAAGGAAGCAACGGACATCGAAAAATGTTTCAATCTATAAAGAAAAAAAAAACAAAAAGAGTTCCATCTTTGATCTTTGATAATTGATCAGAAACGACAAAAAATCTGTAAGAATAATATAATAAATTTCGCGTGACAAAATGTTTTGGTCGGAGAACAAATGAGAGAACTCGTTTGTAATTTCCAGTAACATGCTGATTTAATGGACGTTGTATGGATAAGAATTCTTTTAAGATTGTGTAATCTACACGAACATAATAACCTGCTTTGATCATCAGTCACGTGCCACGGAAAGGTTAACGAGAATATCACGTCGCTGTCGGATTATTCTTATGAGAACTTTAACGAATTTCATAAGTCTTTTTACATTGTAATTGTCTCATCATCGTTTATTCCCATTTTCCAATTTTTTTTTATTAAATCATTTCCTATTAGATGATCTATTCAAAATCTTTTAAAATGATTTTTAAATCCTTCGTTTAATTAATTCGCGATAAAAGTGATGAATTATAAATGAATTGGATGCATAACTCACTTTTATAACGCTCTCAAATGCGCATCCTAATATAAAATACAATGCAATTGATATTTGACATGAAATCTAAAAAAAAAAAAAAAAAAAATCTTCCAAATTCAACTCACAATATGAAGATAAACAAAAACCGCATCTTTGCTCGCTCTCAAACTTTCTCTTCTCTTCCATCGTTATCGATTCGTGTCGAACCAGTAAAGCAAACATTTTCTCTGGTAATCATTGAAAAATATAATTGAAACAAATGGAAATCTGGAAAGTAACAACCGAATCAATAGCGGATCAGAATCAATCGGTGAATCAACGAGTTTATTATAATCGTATCGTGGAAAATGTAACGAGAGTACCGATAATAAACGAGCCTGTTTCGCGGTTTGTTCAGGGAATAGTTTTGCAATCGAGCACATGTCGATGACAGGTGTCCCTCACGAACGCATAGTTACAACCGCGAATCGCGTGACATACACCCTTGCTTCGGAGATATCCTTCCATCGACATCGATGATATTCGTTGTGCTGACAAATAACATCGTTGTCCACGATGAACACGATTGGTCGACGACGGCTATTGTTTCGTCGTTGCAGATTTTTCCCAAAGGGAAACGGACGAGCATCAAACGTAACTTTGTGATTCTTTATTTTTATCTTCTTTTTCTTTAATCTTCCTTCTTCGTAATATTCTTCTATAAGTATATTCCTTGCGAATAATAATTAATTATTTCGATGCAATTATTACAAATTTGCAAATTTTTCAATCGAACGTATTAGCCTCGGAAATATTTGATTTTTTCCACTGTAAAAGTTTCGTGATTTTTCGAACATCCGTGGCCACTAGATGGCAGTGATGTTGTTATTGAAATAACAATTCGACGCGAGAGGGAGTTATTCCGCAAGAGGATATTGAAAAATGAGATTTCGATTAATTTTGACATTTCTTAGTGTCTAATTATTCCTTGATTAATAATCGTATAAATTCCTATTTGTATCGTAACGTTTTAATTTCCAATAATTTTCTAATATATTTCCATAATTTGATGAAAATGTTCTATACCACGCAGAATTCGTAAAATCTAGAATCGTAATTCTTCGATCTCCTTTCGAAAGGTCGAATTTTTAAATTTTTTTTTTTTTTTTTTTTTCATTATATCGACGAGAGAATCGATGAGATAAAGTTTTAGAAGAAACATACATTTTCATACATTCTCGTTTGTAATGTTGGAATTTTTTCTTCGTAATAATACGTAATAATAAATTTTAGTTGCGGATAAAATAAAGCACTCCATTTTTTTGTTAATGTTCTTCTATTTTATTTTCGACGAAACATATATATTACTTGTTTACACGGCTACTCTGCACTACAATCCTAACAACTGACTTTATTTCATCGCTTTCGTTTGTACATATATTTTATCTCATAAATTCAGCTGAACATTCTTTGTGGCTACCTCGAATGCTTCGCGTGGGTGGAGCTAATCTCGTTAACTGAAAAAGTGCATTTCGTTCGGATATATTTCTAGCGTGTTCCTTAGACGACATGATTTTTAAAACATTTTTGATTATTAACGATTGTGTTTATTGTATCGATAATGTTTGAACTATAATTTAATCGCGAAGAATTCTTGTTAGATATATGGAAAATTAATATTTTTTTCTTCACGAATTTTTTAGTTTTATCCTAATTTTGTTATATATTGCGTTAATATTAATTATAATATCTGTTTTCCAATTATTAAATGAAAAATTGAAATGGAACAATAATTAAATAATCACTTTACAAATTGCAAACCAATTTGTTTAACAAACAATTATAATTAGAATACAATTAGAATAATCATAATTATTTACCATTCTTTTCAATTATGAAACAACTAGGTCTAAGAAATTTTATTATATACGAGTGAAATTTCCTCAATGAAATGTAAAAGAGAAATAATAAATTCTTTGCTCGAATAGAGAATCGATGCTCGTGGATAGGGAAAGGAGATCGATAAATTAATATTCACCAGGAACATTCGAAAATTCCTGATCCTCGAATTTATAGTTAATGCACATGTTTAAGCACTTTATCGGTGTTCCGTCCTGGTATCTCGTCGTTCGATAATCGTTCCAGCCAACGCGTTATCGTTACTCGGTTTTTTAAGCAAATTGAATAATTTTGCCATCGTACGGCTATTCTATAAAAATTACCGCAAAATTTACTTTTTTATTTTTATTTTTTTTTTTCAAGTAACCCTCTTCGATTCGATGGAATAAAATTTGTAGTCTCGTGTGAAAATAACAGGTAGATAAGTTAATAGATAAAAATACTTTGAAAGATAATTATATTCTATTTTATATGTATATTTCATTTATCGAATTTAACATCGATTCAATGATTTCATCTCGTTCAATGATGAAAATTTGCAGCCTTCTGATAAATAAAAACACTTTGAAATATATTTTGAAATAAAAGGCTGTTCGTGAAAGATTTGAAATCTCGTTGTTGCTTAGAAAGGGCGTATTAGAAAAGTTATCTCAGAGGATGAAGAGTAGTTTTTTCGTCAGGTGTCGTTCGATTTTATAGGCGGCGGTGGCGGCAGCAGCATATAGCAGAGACGTCCGGTATAAAATTGCCTTCTTGCATCGAGAATCTTGAAGTGGCACTGATACGAAAATTGGTTGCGTCGACACGGCTTTATTTGATGGATCGAAGCGACAGCAAGATGAAATGGAACGGTTTACAAGCAGGAAGAGCGGACAGGTCTACAATCCGCTCGTCAATCTCTCGTGCATAGATACTTTGTTCCAGCCACGATTTGTAAAATGTAAATTTCAATCCAGAGGTATGAAATCCCAAAACTTTTCTTCCAGAGAAATTAGTAATTAAAGTCACGAGAAGATTTGAAACTTTTTAGAGTTTGAGTAAATTGAATCGAATCAAGGAAAAGCTCATTTTTTGCGGATGGAAAAGAAGTTTCGACGATACTACGTGCCTATGTATTCTTGCAGTTAACGAGGATGACTTTTCTTCCCATTTTTACGCAACTTTTTCTTTTTCCTATTTAGAACCATTATATATCAGAGATCGCATAATAATATCTAATTATTCTATGGAATAAAAGTGAAATTAGTTTGCTTTCGACACTTTAAACTTCGTATTTGGATATTCTTTATCGATATTCTTAGTTGGACGAAAAGACAAAGGTAAAAAAAAGAAATTGAATGTGCACGGAGGATAGTGGAGCGTGAAGAAAGTCTATACGACGCATAGAGGACGACACTGATGGGTTAATATAAGTAGTAAAGGAAAAGATGATATTGGCCCCTTGCTGCCACTCTTAGTCTCGATCGTGATCTTCGTATTTATAACGAAGCTGTCTAGCAAAAAATACCGTGACATGCTTCGCCTATTAATTATTTAAACGAAAAAGAAAGAAAACTTGTTTACATTAAATGGAGCAAATAGTTGTCGCTAATAATAAACGTAAACATCTCGATTTGCAAAAAGAAGATTTTAAGAAAAAGTTCCCGAAATAACTCGCTTTTACGATATTATATTTTAAACTCGTGTATACAACTTAAATTAGATCGCCTGTATTATTAAACGAGAATTTGCAAAAAGATCATACAGATCTTATTTAAAAAAAAATAGAAAATCTCTACAATCTTATATAAAATTGGAAAAACTATATTTGGCTAATTTCCATGTCAAATTAATCGGAGAAGAGGCATCCTCGTCGAACAATCGAACGAAAATTGATAGATTCGCGGTAATCATGGACAGATGGAGGACATGATTGGCCATCCTGATCCTTTTGCAACCAATGAATCAATGGAGAGAGAGAGAGAGAGAGAGCGCCCCTATAACTTGATGGTTTCTGGTTAAGAGCGCAGCATTGATAAACGGAGTATAATCAAGGGTTTGCGTTTACCATTGTGCGGCTCGGTTAATTGCTTGTAAACTTGTAGGCCGTGCTCGGAGGGAATGCTGCAATCTGTAACACAATTGCCAAGCTTCTGTTTCCTGTCGAGCGAACTACTTCCAGGAGAGCGAAGAAATTGAAGGATTTCTCGAGTTTAATCTTTACCCAAGTGATTTAAACTCGAACGAATGCCGAGTAAATTATTTAGAAGAAACTTCGACGACGGAACACTTTCGTTGCAGAAGCGCAGACGCAGAAATTTTCGTTTGAAAAAAAAAAAAAAAAAGAAGTTCGTTGAAGGATAAAATTTCGTAGGAAATTGGAAACGTGTGAAAATGTCTTATTTATGAAATCTTCGAAGACGTTATACACGTTATAGAATTTCATTTACTTCGTAGAGCAATTTCATATGGCAAACTGTTCATAACGATCTATTAGTCCATTGATTCTCCCAATTGATTATGATTTCTCGTTCGAATAATAGGAGAATTTGCGTTCAAGTAATAAATAGTTTCAATCAACGAGAATTCAATCGAACGGGCATTAACTGAAATTTCATTCGGTCGAAATTCAATCAAATGAAATTCAATCGTATCTATTCCAACACTTTATGACGATTATACGACAAAATATGACAAATCGAATAAACGCGGCACAAATCCGCCCGATGGAAATTTACAAATTAAAAGATAACAGGGGATATGTCTCGCGTAATAAAACGATTAAAAAAAAAAAAAAAAAAATGGATTATTTCATCGCTCTTGGAACGACAAATTTTTATTTGCCCAAGTTTCGGTCGTCCGTTCGAATAATAATCCAACGTTTATTAAAAGTTGAAAAATCCGATTGATAGAGATGGATTTTCCATTCGGATTGTGAAAGCGCGAAGCTTGGCGTAACTTGGTGTAGTATTTGTTAATTGTTCCGAACAGGATTTAACGTTGACATAAATTTTAATGAAGTTCTCGCGTTTATAACGCGGTATCACGATCAATTTCGAAATAAATTTTAATGAATTTTACACGAGTACACGTGTGGATACGGTTAATTTTAGCATGCGCGTTTATAATACCAGCCTTCTGTGATAAATCCGACGTTCCATTGATCATTACAATTATTATTGAAATCGTTTTATTTCGAACGTATTGCGAATCCATTGAAAAGTCTCTCCGGAACGAAGTCTCGAAAAATAAATTTTACCAATGAACAGAAATAAATACGTACATATACGTGGAATCATTTTGAATATTGTTTAAATATAACTTATCTCGTGATAACATAGAAATAATTAACGATTTAGGATATCTTTTAGTTTTATTATCGAAATTCGAAATTTTATTCTCAAAAAAGTTTAAAAAATAAAATGCATTCTATTTCATGAAATATTCAATGAAATAGAACTTGGATAAATTAAAATGTTTAAATAACATCGACACAATATACAATTTTAAGCAACGAACGCATCAAAAGTCATCATCAAGATCGTCTCAACTTGCTTGAAACTGCATAATTATCTAGAACGCGTAAAAAAATATTTTTACCGATATCTGGAAAACCGAAGGTAAACAGCGATTAAGGCGTATAGGAAAAAATAGTTTAAAATATCGTTCGCGACAAATTTCAAGAAATTCGAAACGAGAAGAAGATCGAAATCGCTAAAACGCTTCCTTCCGATATTTTTAGTAACCAGAAAAAAAGAAAAAAAAAAGAAAAAGTTATAAAAGGAAAAGAAAGGAATTGAAAAATTACAAATCGAAAGAAACGAGAGGAATATCGTTGGAAACGCGAGAAGGAATCGCGATATTATTTTGAAAAAAGATTTTTGCCACGAGTGTACGAACCGGATAAAATCTTCGATCAAACGATATAAAGCGATTATGTTTTGTTACGCAAAACGAACGGCGAACCACGATTGACTTTACGATTGACTCCAAAGTCGATATTGCCACGTTAAAATCGGAACTCGATTCGACTACGATCCCATTTCGCGGAGTCGACTTGTTTTCCAATCGTCGACGTTGCGAAATTGTTTGAAAGGGAAATTACATCCTTGGTTTAACACGATGACCACCGCATCGATTAACGACAACGTGGCCGAGATCCGAAAATTAAACCAATACGTGGGAGCGTTCGTAGGTGAGCTAACCTTTCTTCCATATTTCATGCATTGAAAATCTCTCCACGACTAGACAACTAAATTTCTAAATTAATAAGAATCTCCGCCGGTCTTTCTTCCGATCTTTAAAGGAAAAGGTAAGAAAATTGATAAAAATTATTACTACGATCTATTTATATTAATTATTATCCATTGATGATCGATCTTTTTTTTTTCATACATTCTCTTTTTCTTAATTTATCTGGATTATTAAATATTTACAGTCGCCTCGCCCGTTATAAATTTCGGGAGTATCGCCCTTTCAATTCCTTTCGATATTTTCATTTTCACATTATAATCGTTTCGTTTCAATCGATTTTGAAAATATGAATTATAGAAATAAGAACACGAATAATGATCAAATTGCATTGCAGAATTAAGATTCATCTTCGTTTCTTGTTGAATCTTGTTGCTTTCTTCTTCTCACAATATGCCATTTAAATCTATATTGTACGCGCTTTGCATATACATTCTCATTTATCTTATTATCCTATTACTTGTCATCGTATCTCTTATAATCTTCTACTTTTATTTAGAGTATAACATGAGAAGACGTCTGTGAATCACAAATCGCAATAGAATACAAATTGAGGATTAACAATTTTTCTTAAAAACTTTTATTTTTACATTTCTTCTTCGCTAATTGCTATCAAATTCTGTCTGTTATTAAATTTTTTTTTTTTTTTTTTTCCTCCTTCGCTCGTACACCTTCGTTTACCTAACGTTCGTTAGACATGGCTTCTCGAGCAAAGGAAATCGTGTCCAGAAACGGAAACGCGTTGAAGAAAGTCGGACAGACGGTGCTCTTTGTCACCAATTGTCCAATTGTTTCCCCTTTTCTCTTCTCATCAAAAGAAAAGGAAAGAAAGAAAGGAAAAAAAAAACGAAAAGAACGAAGAAAAAGAAAAAGAAAAACGGCGAAAAAGGAAGGAAAAATTTTCGTGTTGACGTGGCCCTTTGTCAAAATTTGCACATTTTTATTATAAATTAACGAGCAATTGGGGGAAATGGAGAAGAGAGGCAAGAGAAGGAAAGGTTTTAGAGAGAAGAGGAGAGAGAGAAGAGGGGGGAAAAGGAAGATTGACAAACGTGTTTGTTGATGAAATTTTAGCATCCCTCGGCGGTTTCGCGCTCGGCATCTCGCTAGGTTGGAATTCCAAGGCCAGCATAGTGCTGAGGAATTACGTCGATGCCTCCGCGACTGAAATCGGGCTGATCGGGGGCATTTTAAACGGTGGCATTTGCATAGGGGCGATCCTGATACCGTTCATTGTAGGACGAATATCCAGAACGAACATCTTGTTCTGGACGATGCCTGTCCTCATCCTCACGTGGACCTTGATGATCAGCAATCGTCGCCAGAAGGTGAGACTCGTCGACAATTATATCCAAAGATAAAAGTAATACAATTTTTCGTACGACATTTGAAAATAAGGTATCGAATTGATTCGAAGTTTTGACGTGAGTCTTTCGAGTTTTAAATTCTTTTTTTTTTTTTTTTTTTTTTCTCAAGAAACATCATATCATCAGGAGAACAATTACTTTGAATCATTTTTATATAATTACAGGACAATTCGTTATTGGTGGCGCAATAATTAAAGAATTATATTATACAAGAATTTTAGAAACATAATTTTAAATATTTGACGATAAATGTGCAGTAGTATATGGACGACGTGAGATTTTCTTATTTTATTAAAAGCACGTTGAAATGAATATTGCATGTGAAATCTAAAGAATATAGGTGGATTTTGAGTGTTCAGAGTGTTCATCGTCCAAAGGATTAACCAAAATTCACATTTTCTCCACATGTTGCTGTGAACTTTACCATTTCTCGTTATAGCGTTTATAAAAATGTCGAAATTTTAAAAGAGAAAGATCGTTTCAATGTTCGAAAAAAGCTAAAAAAATGTGCGATCCAGTCCAGAAAATATGCGATAATTTAATTTGTTTAGAAAGAAATTTTTATACGAAGCAACGTAAAAAAGATAATAAATGTTAAATGTTAACGTATTTTATCTTTGTAACCAGAATAATTTATAAACACGAGAAAATACAAACGAAACGAGATAATGAGATAGGATCACGATAACCGAATAATTTTTTAAATTGTCCTTCTCTCTTTTTGAAAATATTTTTCAAAATGTTCGTCGATATAACGTTCTTTCGTCTCTTCTCTTTTGCACCACCAACAACAAACCAAGGGAATCGTGGCCACGAATACGGTTCATAACCGTTATCGTGTCGATCCTATAACCATAATCGTATCGGCTCTATAACTGTTATTATATCGGTCTTAGAGGATAGCTTTTTTTAAACAATCCTCGTGATATTTAATCCATTCACCGTCACGATTCTCTCATGAAAAATTACAATTTTTCAAAAATAATGCTCGAATAATTACGATACTTTTAAGTTTGGAAAATGAGACGTATCGTATAATTATCGTACGTATCGTACGTAAGTATCGCAACGTCGATGAGAACACTTGTAATTTTATTCTTTTTTTATTCTTTTTCTAGGTAGTGTTATTCCTGATTGGAAGATTGATCTGCGGCATCTGCGGCGGTGTATCCTGCGTTTTGACGCCAATTTACGTGGCTGAAATAGCGAGCAAAGAAATCCGTGGACGTTTGCTCGCCTTTTTCCAACTCCTAGTCAACTGTGGCGTGATGTACGCTTTCTACGTGGCTCATGCAATCGACGAGCAAAGATCTGTATGGAGGTATATACACGAATATCTTATTTTTAAATTGCTCTGATTTGTGTGTGTGTGTAAATTATTATGCATTATACATACAGGTGAGAAAAAGTGATGTTGTAAAGGTAAATTGTACAACTAAAATGGAAATGAAAAACATGCGTAAACTTTGCTTAAAAATGTCCCATTTTAATCTCTCGAGGCAAATATCTGGAAAAATGAGTGTTTGAAACAAAAGTTGTCCAACGTCGAGGGAATAGATCGTGTTTTCATATATCTTCGGAACAAAAATAGAGGGAAAAAAGATCGAAACTTATTATTTATTCATTTAATGTTACGCGGGAAATTAATATATTCGTGAGATATTTTTAAAGGATTCGATTCTAAAGGGCAAATAAATACAAAAGCTGGTGTGCAAAAATGGTTGAGACTTATTTATTAAATATATCTTTTTGTATGAATATTTATGAATATTCATTTTTATATCATTGAAATTTCCATAATTTCCATAATCAATTTGTCTATGATAAAGAAAACTTTAACTTTTATAATTAATTCTCCGTCGTTGAATCTATTTGCAACAAAATCTTTCTAAGAAACAATATCAAGAATATTACAAATGGTATAATGATATCTTTTTTCATTTGATATATTTTATAAAATCTAAATTACCAATTATACTTGTTTAATTATACGTAAATTTAACATTCCAGCAAATAATACATTCGAATATATTTCACTAGGTTGTTCGATATCGAGGAAAGTTTAACGTTTTGCATCGAAAAAATGTACATCGAAATAATTATTGAAATTATTTTGTCACATGCCACGCTTTCTTAACCAATATCGATCCACATAATTATAGGAATAACATTTGTATTAATAAACATTAGCATTTAATTTAAAATTTAACAAACAACAAATTTACTGTTAAACATTGCCATCGATAATTAATTTATCGAAATTGTACTCGTTTACGCAAATACTCGTTTATCCCTCGATCACGATATTATTAACAATCATAGATGAATCGTACGATACGAGTTCTTCTCCGAAGAACCGCGCGCAAATCAATCGTTTCTGTTTAAAGGTACAGCGCAATTTGTGGCCTCGCGTGTCTCTCGATCGCCCCGACAAAATTATTACCCGAGAGCCCGCTCTACTATTTGTCGAGGAACGACGAGATCGGTGCAGAAAAATCCTTGAGATGGTATCGCGGCAAAACTTACGACGCCCAGCACGAAATCAACGAAACGAAGCGTCTCGTTCTCTCTCATTCGAAAAAGGTACGAACGATTTTCTATTTTCTTCTTCTATGGAATAATACGTAATAACAATAGGCTGTGGCTCGCTGTTAACGGAAGAAACTGTTAACCTTTCCACTACATGTAACGTCTATATAAACGTTTTCCGCATGGATGGACATTTATTCGGTGCGAACAACACCGTTCGTTCCTTATTCGATGTATTTCAATTTACGGTATGGTATTTCTGACCACTGTCAAGTTGAACGGTTAATCAAACTTTTGATCGCATTATTAAGATAGAAATTTTTCGTATATTTTTTTTCTTATTCGAAATTATGCAATGAGGAATGTTATGTTGTATGTAATGAGAGAGATGGAATTGTAAATGTAAAATACGATATTGTTTTCATTACATTTGGATGGCAATCATAATTGAATTTTTTTGATATCAGTTTAGCCTACGATTGTTGAAAAATCGTCGAATACTGCGGTCAATCGTGACGTGTTTCGGAATAATCTTGGGCCAACATTTGTGCGGCGTCAACATGATGATTTTCTACGCCCTGATGCTCTTCGAAACCACTGGTTCCGGTGAACTGACCGGAAGCGAACAGACGCTGGTCGTCGGCGCCGTTCAAATATTAGTATGTCTCTTGGCCGCGTTCCTGGTCGACGTACTTGGACGTCGAATTCTCCTCACCGTCTCCTCCCTTTTCATGGGATTGTTCCTCATATTGCTAGGTAAACCGTTCTATCAAATAAATTTCTCTCGCGAAATATTCGTATTCAAACGGATGGAAAAATTATCGAACGGAATATGTACCGGTTTCACAACATAATAACAATTGAGAGAAAATAATACGAGTGTAACTTTTGAATGTAAATTATAATCATTTTTGCAGTTGTCTGTTTAACGTATTGATTTTACGTACTATTAATATATATTTGTTTCTACGTATAATTATTACACTTTCGAAATTAATAGGAATTGAAAATTTGATAATTATACGTTATTATACGTATTTTTACAAATGTAAATTCTATAAATATCGTGTATAATATTTTGTTGTATTCGTTAACTGATCGAGAAAAATGATTCGTTCGACGAGGCATATCTGCGATGCTGGCTTTAATCCAGCTTAAAATACGACCTCTTCTGCAATACTTCCGGAACACGCGCATATAGTATTAAGAAATCAAAATAGATCGTGTATCAATTGGTTCGATCATTCGTTGGCAATTTAAAAACGTATCTCGCGCTTGACATTCAATAACAATTCGTCACTTTCTTGTTATTTTAACATCTGTTTTATAATATTTATTACTTTTAATATCGTTTCACGATATTTATGCGGATTTTTATGTAAAATTGAACTCTCGTAAACATTAATGAAAAAAAAACTTTGTTTGTTTCGTTTAAACACGCGCTATAACTTTCTTACGTTATAAATATCCACGTCGATCCAGATATCGTATCGTAGTTTCAACATAAAAATCCTTTTCCTTCCTGAGAATTTTAAAAAAATATCTTCAAAAACGATCAATTGTTGCCTATCCAATTCCAAACGAGATTATTTCTAAGACAAATATTATTCCAAATTTCAGCGCATCATCGACACGATCGGAACACAAACCCATGACCCAAGATCAATTTCTCGAAAAAGAAAACACACACGCGCCATCTCATCAACTCGAGCGAACGCAATTCTATGAAAAACACGTAACCCAACGCGAGACAGAATTTTCTTTCATCCTCCGTTTCATCTGTTCCAGGTTGGTTCTTCAGTTTACGCGACAGCGATCCCGAATACGACGACATCTACTTCTGGATGTCACCCACTTGGATCACTCTGATCTTCGCGGCGTTCAACCTGGGTCTTGGGCCAATTTCCTGGTCTTTGTTAGGGGACACGCTCCCGGAAGAACTGAAGACCTCGGTCGTCTCGATGGCGGTCGCATTCGGATGGCTGATCTCGATGATGGGCACCCTCACTTTCGACGAGATGATCATATCCCTGGGCAGCACCAAAGTTATGTGGCTGTCCGCGGCCATATGCTGGCTGATCGCCCTGTTCTGCGCCATCGTGGTCAAAGACAACACCGGGAAAAGTTTGATCGAGATACAGGATGAATTTCGCATCGAGTCGAACGCAGGATTAGAGGAGACCTGAGCTCCTTGTTGATCTAGGGATATCTGAATTTTCTATTTTTAAAGCTTGGATTAAGGGCGACGAGCTGATTTCTTGTATTTTATTGGAACAAGTGGCACGCTGAGAGAATTACGAAGATTTTCTTCTTTTTTTTTCTTTTGCTACTAGATTTGTTAGATTTATAGAAAAATAGAAAAGCATAGTGCGTGAAATAGTATTTGGACCGATAACGCATTTTCAAATATTGATCGCTCGATTGCAGATTCTCGATCAATAATGATTACGCTACTTTGGGAAAATTGTCGAGGAAAATTAACGTAATTTCATCTTAATTTTTAACATCTTGCTTCTAATTTGAATTGAAAATTTATTAAATCTCTTTTATCTCGATGATTCGGTTTTACAAAAGAATGTTTTGATTTTTCTATCTTTTATGAAAATTTCGGCGATAAAAAATTTTTTGAGCATGAAATAGGAAAAGAATGTGTATGCATAAATAATTATTCTCTCTAGTTTGCGTTACACCTCGATTCGTAAATCCTTCAAATTGACGCGAGATTACATATCATTGTTTTAAACGCCATTGGATTGTAAATCTTCCAATTAAACATTTGCTTATTCGCTCGAAATTGTAACTACCGTATTATCGGATTTCTTTCCCGTGAATAATCGATACAGTGCTTCAACTTTTTCCATCTTTTTTATCGAAACGAAAAGTAAATTACAATGACAATACGATATACGAGGAATAACGATATAACAATTGATAAATCTTAACAACAAATTGCAATGTAAGAATATATGAAAAGAAAAAAAAAAAAATACATCGATCTTATTTTATCCAATCTCGTCTCACATCAAGAATTTTAATCGAAATTAACAAATGGAACGATTTAAAACGACGTAATGCAGAAGAATATATAATATAGATGTGTATATATATGTGTGTGTGTGTGTGTGTGTATAAGAAAAAAAGAAATAAAAATTACAATTATTTAACATTTTTCTGAAAATTAAACACAAGTTTCAGATAATACAGATGAAAAAAAAGAGACTCGAAATATTTGAACGATTATTCTTTGTTAAACGAATATATATCATAAATGATATCAGGCGATGGTAAATTTGGAACGGTAATCGAACAATGACCTTCGATTCGTGATATTCTCCATCACCTTCGTGATATTCTGATCCATAATCTCAATGGGTTAACGAGAACATTGACAAGCAGCAGACTCTGTATCGGATGGAATGGCACGCTGGTTTTGTTGGCCATCGTCCAGAAAAATGTCAAAGAAGATTCGCGCATGTATTTTGTTTCGCGAGTACGTGCAACAACAAATCCTCGTGCGGGCTGCTTTTGACAAAAATAACATGGCTAAGGGGATCGAAACGATTTCATTAAGGATCTCGTTATATTTATCCTGTGTATACTTTGATATTTTCCAAAGTTTTAAATAATCGATATATTCCATGTGGAAAACATGGAAGAGTTATATAATAATCGCATCAAATGTATTGTAGGAATATGCGAGCAAATGCAATTTAATATTAATAAACATAATATTACAGTAGTTGAGTTAAAAGAGAAAAATAGTTGTTGTCTCTTGGAAAGCAAAAAATAAATTCGATATTTATTTATTTGTTTATATTTTATAATTGCATTCATTGGTATTGAAAAATTCCAAGAATGAATGCAATCTGAAAATATTTAATTTCGATCGTGCTACGTGATGTAGTAGAATAATAATTTGAATTGGATCGATAGTATATTTAATATTGTCATTTAAAAATTGTTTATCGATTTGTGACTCGAGAAAACGAGGATAAAATATTTCCTAACTTATTATTATTAAATAGAGGATTAATTTTTCTATCTCTGATAAATTAATATTTAGAATTTAAATTAATAACTCGTGCGATTTCTCTTTGGAAAGTACAACTTTCATTAGTAATTAATACGTGTATATATAGTGCATTTCCAATAATTTCTTATAGAATAATTCTTAGATTCATTTTCCTTCGATAATTCGTTATTTCATACATTTCGTGTAATCCTGTACTACTGTGTCTTTAATTAATTCGTTCATCGTGTTTAAAACTACTCATTAAAATTCATGAAATTCAATTCTTTACTCACCATAACGATTTTTCTTCCAAATTCATATCAAATCTCTTGAAGCTGAAAGGGAAAAAAATAATAAAATTGTTAATTTTCTTTTTTGTCGTTACAGAGATAAAAATTTTAATAAAATTATGAAAGAGAATTAATTAATAAATATGAGAGGAGAATAAAAATGATTGAAAATCTGAAATATATTTAATACAAATATATACAAAAATCAATAAATATGTGCCTTCATAAATCGATAAATCAATTTTCGTTTTATCTTTTCATTTCATCTTCATCAATTTATTTCTAGTTACCATCAAACTTATTTACTTATTTTTTTCTCTGATATACTCCACTTTCATATTATCGCAATAATATTTATTAATTTTGCTTTAAATGAATTTCTTCCATTTATATCGCTTCTTTAAAATACGGAAAACATCGTAGAAAGAAATTATTTTTCTCCCCCTTTTTTACATGTACTTCACATTTACAATATTACGCTACTACTGAATCATTACAGGCGTTTCTCTTGGACGATTTAAAAATTCGCATAAACCTGGATTAGGAGTCTGAATTTAGTAAGAGATTCAAAATAAAAATAATATTTTGCATTCTTTCTAATTTATTTTACATAATTTATTTATAGAGATGAAATAATATAAAAGTGAGAAAATAAGTATATAAAATGGAAATATATATATAAAAAAAAAAATAATAATATATAAATAAATCAAAATTTGAACAATGCATCATAAATACATATGTGTAAAAATCAGGGATCAAATTTATAAATGATATAAAATTTAAACATAAAATTTTTATACTTAAATGTATTTATTTGAAATTTATGTCAATATATAATAAATAAATTCAGTAAATATTAAATATCAGCCGATTATATTAAATGATGTTGTACATCATCAAAGTTTTTACAATAATCTCATCGATCATTCGATCAATATTTTATATATTTCAGAATATTCGATATTTGATATAATTATTTAAAAATTGAAAATTCAATAGATACTTTAAATTTAATTTGATAATTTAAATATAGAATTCGTAATTTTACATTTTTTCAATTAAAAGATATTAGCGTTCATAGATAGAAATAGATGAACAAAAAAATTGAAATAAATATATATTAATAGTCTATATACCAAATATTATATCTAATATTTCAATGTTAGTCACAAAATTTATAAATAGGATAAAATTTATATCTACGTGAAATTTGTGAATTTAAATTTCCTACAATATTGAATTCAGGTCAAGAGTTATATATAAAAATGAAGAGGAACATAAATTCAGAATTTAGACACGAGGATAAAAAGTATCGTAAAAATTTGTGAGGTCAATAAGCGAAAATATCAGAGTATTTCACGAAACGAGTTGAAATTCATACACATCGCAAGATTTAAACTTCAAAATTTCGATTTTCTGCCAATATTGATTTCAAGTAACAAGATATATTTAAAGAAAAGAATAAAATTACATAATTAAATAACTTGAATAAAGTATTAAAACGATTGTCGAATACATTATTTTACTCGATTGGATCTTATTTTATATAAAACAAACAATCTTAAATAACATTATATATTTTTACCTTTATTTTTCACAATAAAATGAAATAAAATGTCAGTAAATTTTTTACAGTAATAATGAATCGGAAAAGGCAATTTGAAATTCAAGAATAAAAATTGCAAAATTCATGTCAGGTTCGAACATTTTCTCGTGACAGAGATCGAAACTCGCGTGGAAATCGCGTGACATTTGGAAATTTCGATTATTACCGTGTCCCTGTATTTTAATCGTATTTGAGGAACATTTATTTGGTATTCGAGTATGTATTCGAGCTCGTTTATTCTGAAAACTGACACAACCACTTTTTGTACGAGAATTAAAAACATTAATCACGCTCAAAAGAAAGAAAAAATGCTTTTATCTTTGTCCTATTCACCACGTTATTCTGTTTACTATGAATTTAGATTGACATAATTAATTGTTCCGTTTCTTTGCGATAATTGCAATAATTAAAAAGCGTGGTCAAAGTTAATGAATCAAAGTGCAATACAAATAACAATTTCAAGGGAATATTCGCTATAAAATTATCAAAATTATATTCTAAATAATCTAAATTTCTTGCTATTGTTACTTGTACTTTTATAAAAGATAAAATCGAAATGATTTCACTTCTTTAAATTGATGTTTTGCTAAAAATATTGCCGCATATACATATGACTCACTATGCTTTTTGTACTAAAAGTGCATGCTTCAACGAAGATATATAGTTTTGAAATAGATATCAACACACAGCGGATCAAATATCGTATACGTATTTAAAGCACAGATTATTGATTATGCAAAATGCTTTTTTCTTCGATGTGTGATTATTATCTAACAGATTTTTTTTTTATTTCCAGGACGCATCTTCTTGGAAGGGTGAAGGTATCTAGTATTATCCCTCTTTAAACAAACATTGCTCAACCAAGCAGTAGTAATCGGAGCAGACACAAAGTCAGTATTTCTTTACTTATTTTTATTTTTCTACTGTTTACTTATCATTAATACATTCATTAATCCACTTTTTACAGAAGATAATAAATCATTGATTGTTTCAGGTGAATTTGGAATTTGTTCGAATTGAATTTCACGATAATTATACAGACACGAATAATTTCAATGACCACGAAATACGTTGTCCAGTGTTCTCCAAACAACTTTTTCTCATAGATAGAACATCTCTTTTCTAAAATCCAACGTGATCCAAATTTAAGTCAAATTTTATGAAGGTTCTTACAAAATAAATGTATGTATCTGTTAAATATACCATTAATATTATTATTAATATTCGTAGGGCATTTTTTAAAGGATCGATTGCACAAATAAAAATGTTAGTCAAGGCTTATTTCTTTAACTTTAATAAGCAATTCAAATTTTTTTCATTAGACGAACGAAACGACAATGATAGAATAGGGATAGCTCCATCTTTCTTATATGGCCAATTTATCTATTAAAGTAAGTGTGAAACGACATTTCTGTATTTATATACGTCAACTTGAACATTTGCTTTGACTTCTAGAATCCTTCGAGTGTTCCACGAATAACTGACGCTCTGCATGCATGTTGCAAAAAGTTGTTTAAAAACATTATCCAATGTATTTCATGGTCATTGCAATCTGATGAGATGCTATATAATTACCTTATTCGTACTTAAGATTGGAATATGGTATAATTATACGATGGTGAAACGAGAAAAAGGGAGGAAAAAGAAAGGGAGAAACTTATCTTATAAGGCCATCTTGGCGTTATTTAGAGCCTTTCCACGTTTCTGTCCAATTTTCGCCGTCCGATTGAAAACGAATGTAATCGATCGATCGTCGTCGATCGATGTAATGCTCGTTTTCCACGCCACTTTATCATTTTAATTTTTTTTCTTTTTTTATCGTGTATTTTTAATACCACTCGATTACACGTAATCGACGTAAGCGATGTGGAAAACAAGCATTATACCGATCGATGGTCGATTGACATTCGAATTTCCAATCGAACGACGAAAATTGGATAACGCAAAAAGATTCGACCGATATGCCAGCAGACGCAAGATATTTATAAAAACGTATAATTCGAGAGAATTGTTAAGAATTAATTGAATGAAACAAGGGCAACGAATCATCATTATCTCTCAATAATAAGAGAGAAATACAAACGCATTTTATTTACATCGAAACTGATGATATTGAGTTGGGAGGGTGTTGGTATAATGGCTGATGAGATACTATCGCGTCAAATTACGAAAGTTCCCCTGTAAAATTAATGCCAGGAACACGAGCATTGTCCCCTACCTGAGAATTAGAATGCTGGGCAAATTATGAGGGATGGCCTCGGTCTCAGGCGGCCATCTTTAAACTTCCACGATCCGTGTAATTAAGAATATTCGTTGAATTTGCCATGAAACTTGGGCGAGAACGTCTCATCAAGGAACATCTGTTCCTTACGAACAACTTTCTTCCTTCAAAGACATCAAAGTTTCCGTTTCAACGTGTTTCAACGTTCTGTTGTACTATTCATAACGTCTAATGGAGGACAAAAGTTGCCAGGATCGTATCGGTTATTAAATACCCCTTTACAACCTCGAAAATAATTAACTTTGAGAAATTTCGTGGATTGCTGCATGCTGCATGCGTCGGCTATGTGTTATTCGTTAATTTTGAAACAAGACGATAAAATCGATGAACCGTTATTTTCTAGCAAATTAACCCTTTTGTTGCATTGTGCAGCATGCACAAACCGTGTGTTAGCGTTATAATGTTGGAGAGAAAAAAAGGAAGAATAAAGGAAGGAAATATCAATTTGTTAGTTATTGAACTCTGTGAGCAGTCACTGTCAATAATGTCACTCTCTTTTGAAATCTTTCGCTTCATTTTGCACGATGCATAATTCCTTTCACGGAGAAGAAACGAGAAAGCAGTATAATCCGTGCGTGTATTTTCAGATATCAATTTTTCTATAATAATTTTTCTCAATGATCGGTTGATTTTAATAATGTCTATGTGTCTTATTGATACATCGATCGCAAACGAATAATCGATAATTTTTATATATCAATTTTAACTCGATATCGAATCTTTAAATTCCTTGGAAACGAAGAAGGAGAAAATTGTTTGAACAAATCGATTCGATTTATTATTAATTACAAAACTGTTGTTCATCGAATTATGTCGAACGATGTAGAAAACTCAAGAAAAATAATTAGCGAAAAGAATTTATCAATTCTCGCGAGGCGGAGGATATTTCGAAACAACATTGGATAAACTTCCATCGAGAATCGGTGTATTCGATGGTCCCGATATATCGTGGACGTTGAAAATCGTTTTTAGAAACTTTCCATTCAAACGACTCGACTCGTTTCCTCGTTCGATTGCCTTCGCATTTCTCTTGGATTTTTCCAATTATTATTTACACGTTTTATGGATTGTACAGATCACGTCCGTTCACGTTGAATTCGAATCAATCGGACAATCATATAAAAATAAAAAGAAATAAGAAAACGAGTAAAAGGAGATTAAAAAAGCGAAATGTATAAAATTATGCATGTGAAAATTTAAACAGGAATCGAAACAAAGAATTTCTTACTTAAATTCAATCGATAAATTAATCGAACATCTTCGTCTTTGATATAAATCAATGGAAAGGATACGCGTGGTTCAAACGGTGCATATTTTCTCGCGAACGTGGATCGAGAGATGCCGCAAATATTCGCACGACCGGTTCGTTTATCAATTACAAGCTTCACGGAATAGAATTAGATCAAGTTGACGAAACGTTTGTTCGGATCGAGTTGCTCGTTAAATGACCGCAGACACTTGCAGCGTGTGAATAATGCAGAGGGATGTTTAAGACCAGAACTGCGTAAACCGATATGAATAAAATAGTAGAGTAGAAGCAGTAGGAGGTTTGCGTTTCTGATATTCTACATCGTGCATGCCTTGTGCACAGACTATTTGATGATGCGTGTAATTTAAACTCTAGGTAGGAAATTTAATTGAATCAAAGGACGAATCGAATCTAATTTATTTTCCCGCCGATTCTTCGATTTGAAACGATAAACAAGGAATAAACATGTTTTTCCTCTTCGTTTCAAGGTCGCTTTATTAAAGGTTCCTTTTTAGGATTTCTTTGATCGAAGAAATGATAAATTGTCCCAATCATGATTGCGCGACGTAACGTATACTTATATCAATCTTGGAGAAATCTCGAAACGATTATCCGACAGATCTGGACACTTTGACTTATAAGTCGTTTCATCGAGACGTGGCTCGACGGTTTTGATTTATAGATGTTGAAAAAAGAAGCTCGAGCTGTTCACAAGCCTGTTATCGTTTTACGTGGTTAAAACTGTCGTGGTCTACGTGTGATCCAAACAAACTTGGCAAGAATAGGGCAAATTGATAAACGAGTTATTTCGATGTTATTTCATAACGAGCTTTTTTTTTGTCTCGATAATTTTCCTCGAAAAATGATATAATACGAAGGAACGAAATTAAAGTAAAGTAAGAGAGTATAGTGTAATAATTATTCGGTCTTATCTGAAAGCCATTTAATTATATATAATCATTACTTATCCCGTTTCTATCAAGTTCCTTAACATTCTCGGTTGCTGAGAGCACAAGCGTCTAGCACTCGATACATCGAACCGGTAATTCTCGTGAAACTTTACCTTTGGCATCGTCTTGCGTTAATTTCCTCAGAGATACGTTTCGTAAACTTAGAAACTTAAATATTTTTCCTCGATTTATTCGAGGATTATATTAAAGGATTATATTATAAAAAACAGATTTGTATAGAAACTTGAATCTCAATTATTAAGCGTATAACGAATAAAAATTTTTCTTAATAAATTACCGAGAGAAGGAACGAATATTTATAGGATATTCGGGAAAAAATTGTGCAATATTCGAACAAATCGAAGAAACGAAACGTGAATTTTATGTGAAAAATAATATTCAAAATTCGTATAGTCGGTCAGCCAATAAAAAACTGACGGGGATAGACTCTCAAAATTTGACGTGACTTTGACTGTGTATAAAAAAAAAATATATATATATATATATAGAAAAACAGAAAAAAAATACTCCAACATCGTTAAATTTTTCAATTTTAATCAAATTCTGTTCCTGGATCCTATAATTGAAATTCTATAGTTGCATAATTTTTCACGATGCTCCGATCATCATTTTGACCATTCATTCTCAACGAAACAAAGATGATACCGTTTTCCATCTGTTTCTTTCTTTTCCTCCTTTTTTTTTCTTTTTTTTTTTTTTTTTTTTTTTCTATCAATAAATCTGGTATCGTAAAGAGTTACAGAGATTGGAAAACGGTATCGAAATATAACTGGGTGGCTGGCCTGTATCGTTTTTCAATCTTTGTTTTGAGGCTAGAATGGTTAGAGGATCGGCCTTTATCCCGCGACGTTTTCCATGTTCGCGATATTTTTTCACGATGATAAAGCGAATGACGTTGGATATAGGGGACTGCCACTTCGAGCGGAACAAAATTGATTCCGATTAAGCAATCGTGCGTGGCGTTTCATCTGAGGTCGAGCATGAAATTGTAAAAAAATTAGATACCAGATTCTGAAAATAAATTTTTACATCTTTCTAATTCGATCGATCGAATTGTTACAAATTGAACAAATGTTCAATCGCATCGAGTGAAAGATAAGTTTTAAATCGATTTACCATTAATAAGATCGTCGCAATATTTTTCAACACGTATCCATCGTTGTTAACTCACTCGGACAAACCCGATTAAAATTAAGAAAACTTTGAACCGCTATAACTCCGAGGATATTGACTTCCGGCCAACGGTTGACCGATCGTTAGAAGCGTGGAATCTTCCCCTTTGAAACGCTTTTTCGTTTATCCCGATACGACTTCCGGTTCCCGAGATATCGTCGTGTAAAGGAAAGGGTAATTTTTAATCGTTTACTATCTCCGTCCTTATCGGTTATTCGGAACTCTCGCTCGCACCTCGTCTCACTGACCTATCCCAAACTGCAGACAAGCGGCAGACGCGATTCCTAGAAGACGTACGCGTTTCCAGGAAGAAATGTGGGTCGCTCGATTCATTCGTAACTTTTGCGTCGCCTCTATGAACACTTTGAGTCCTTGTATCTCGACAACCGATCGAGATATCGAGATAAAACGAAATGTGACTTCCATAGCATGGTTTTCTCTATTCTCTGAATTGGTTTTTTGATGAATTTTTTTCATATATTCAAACTCACAATTTCCAATTTACGTGAAAAAATTAATGCGAAGCGAAAGTTAAAAAATTATTTATACGTTGGGTGCCGTTGATCGATTAAATATGGAAAAGTAATCGTCAGTTATCAATTTTCCAATCTCTTAAAACTTCTTCTTCGTATGGATTGAATTATCGAAAACCATTTCCACGAATATCACAAGATTTATTTTACGACTGGCGCATACGTAATACACGAAGCACGGAATCGTATATCGATCTTCTGCTTCTTTTCTTCGCATGTTCGTGTAATGAAAATAATAATAATAAATCGAACAAAGGAAATTCACTAAGAAAATTCGTTAACTCTAATACAATATACTTTTATTTCCTCTTGGTTCGTGAATAAATTTCGTCGCCCAAAAATCTCAATAACTGTATCCAGAAGAAAAATTACACGAGTACAGTGTCGAACGAGCAACTCGACGTTCATTATCGATATTCGCTCCATCCGCTTCTATTCTCTCCATAAATCTCTCTTCCATAAACCAGATACATAAATTCTGGAGAACTGGAACTTCAAACTATATTTCAAACGTATCATCTCCGGTCTCGACTCGGCCAAAACGTCCTGCTCGATCCGGTCGAGGCAAGCAGAAACGGAAAAAAAAAAAAAAAAAGAAAGAAAGAAAGGAAACGAAGAAACGTATCCGGAAACGATGCATCGATCGATGGATATTGTCCTTGGAGCACGACTTGGAGTCCGAGACGATTCTCTTCCCGCGTGTTCTCCGCGCCAACAATGACGCATGGCGTGGCTCCACTTTAGGTAAAGACCACAATACACCATTTCCTCCCGGTATTCCCGTGAGAAAGTGCATTCGTTCTCGAATACCATGCTCCATTTCCCACGAAAGAGCGCTCTTTTCATTCTCTTTCCAACGACCTCGCCAAAGGAATTCCATCCTTGGAGAGATGGGAGGCAAGCGTTTAGGAAGGAAAAAAACAAGGATCGAATACCTGCCTTCGAATAATCCCCGTGCGCATTTGTTGTAAGGATTTTTACAATGAAATTTATACCCCATTGTATGCAAACGAGTGGTGTGCTTATATACGAAGCACATACATTCGTTTCATTCGAATATCTTATCGCAACATCTCGAACAAATGGCGCTACGTATCCATCGCTCTTTTCGTGTGATATAAATATTTTTCATTTATTCCATATTAAATAGCCCGTATTATCATTTAGCTCGACGAAATCCACTTTGCATCAACGTGATTTTCTCGTGATAAAAATTGAATCTCGATTGAAAAAATCCACTCCACGAGTTATAACATATTTTTATTCTTTCATTTGCATTTTCACGCTACGATGATAAACGTTCATCAAACGTTGAAACAAATCGATCGATCGATGGAAGGAAGCAATCCTTTTCTTATTTAAACGATCTGTTATCGAAACGTCTTGGAAACAACGTGTTCGAAACAAGAAATCGAGCTATCGTTCCCTGCCACGTTTCTCGTGGATAAAGGGAACGGTGCAATTAAAAGTTGGCGAGAACGTATAGGAGGAAGCAAATAGGCTTTCGCCTCGATAAATCGGAAAGTTTCTCGTCCCGGTCGAGCTTGCCTCCCGTGTTACGACGGATGGTCACGTGATACACGCGGAACTTATCAGCCCGAACAAGAGCATTGTGAAACCTAATTTAGCTTCGTTACGTGCTACGCTACACCTATACGGCCGCTAATTAATCGAATTGGACGGGACCAGCCCCGAAAAATTGGCTTCAAAGGCATACTTTTTCTTTCTCGAACCAGAGAGCCATCGCGATGGAACGAAATCACGATCGATAATCTCGTTAGAGGAAGGGGAGAAAGGGAAGGAATTATTTCTTGGTAGAAAAATGTTAAAAAATGTCGAGTGTTAATTGCAGATTTTCGGTATTTTTTTTAAAATTTGCGTTAAAATCGCAAATTATTCAAGATAATGACGATATTCCATCTCCAAATTCCAATTCCAAATTCGTAAAAATTTAATTTTTATCGTCACACGCCGCGTTTCTGTTCGATTAAATTCAACGCAAGTAACGAAATATTATACGCGTTATCGTTATAATCATTGGAAATGGCGCGATCAGTTTTCTCGATATTCCTTATTTCGTTCCATCCGGGAGATTCGCGCCGCCTTTCTCATGCAAATATTTCCCGATCAATCGTATCTGCACAAAGATAACGCGATTCCTTTGTTTTTCAAAACCTTCCCCCCTCCCCCCCTCGTCTATTCTAGGGCGCATTTCTCGTCGAGTAGCATCGAGATATATATTTCTCTCTCTCCTCTTCTTTCTCTCCTTTCGTTTCGATTCTCAAATATTCTTACGAATGGAAATTGTAAATCCATTGTGAACAGAATCCATGATGTTTTTAATCAATTTTCTCAAAATATATTTGATGCTTTTGAAAAAAAAAAAAAAAAAGGAAAGAATATACAAGATATTAAGGTATATCGTATCGTATTCTCGAACTTTTAAATTTGTTTGTCGTATAATTTTTTTCAATCATCGATAACGAAAATGGAAACGATATTATTCGATAAAATATTTATATTATTTCATCGCGTTTTATTTCTATATCGTTATTCGATCGCTCTCCCTGCGATTTCTCCATTATTTTATTTTAAATTCACGTTACAAAGTTGAATATACGGAATAAAGAAACGGAATAAATTCCACTTCTCGTCTCGGAATTTGAACTTGAAATCTCTCGAGTCCACGGCCACTAGCCTATTAAGGTTTTCCAATATTTACTGGCGTGTATTTCTTGCGGATTCTACAATTTCTATGTTGAAAAATATTTTTCAACAAGCGTGGCCAATAATAATTCATAGAAACCAATTTCACACCGTCTATACGGGATTCTGCATGCGGGAAAATATTACTTGGAACTCAAAAGAAGAGACAAAATATTTTTACCTGTACAAATTACGATCCCGAAACACTCGACGCAACCGCGAATAGAAAATTCTCTCGAGAATCTTCGAAGTTTACGTTCTAACGTTAATATCACCTCGTTCATCCTAAATCTGCGCTTAAAAAAAAAAAACGGAAGAGCACTTTGCCTCCTCGAATAATTTCCTTAGCGAGGGAAAATTGCAAAAAAAGGATGGATAGAAAGCTGGACTCACGAATGAATCATGATCGAACGTTGGAAGAAAAAGAAATTGCGAAATGGTGGAGGGGAGAAGTTGCATCTTTGTCGCGCGTATATCGAGCGTTTACCTTTGCAGAGAAGGGTTTGATTCGGTATGCAGCCTCGTCGCGTGGATTCATGGTGTAACGAGGATTCCGTGATGTATATCCGCGAATTCAACGAAGCAAGGCGAATGTTGCTCGAGCACACACTCGGATCGATCAACGCTTTTAAAGCGTTCCTGAACCGCTTCGAAATGAATAAATATCCGCGAAAGAAATTGCGCGGAATGTGTGCCGTGAGCGTAATATAGAATGGAAAGGAAATGGTGGGAATATATTCGAGAAGGAGAAGAGCATTTTAACTGGTGTATAAAGTTATTGGAAGAAAGAATCGACTTTGGAGAATCGAATGGAGACGTTTGTTAAATTTAAATTTGCCTTTGATGAAAGCAATTTTGAACAACAATTTTGTTTGAAACGTACGACGTTCGATTTCTAAGGTGGCAATGATATAATATGATTAGAACACGAGATTATAAGACAGTAATATGAATCTGGATCAATTAGTATTCTTCTCTCCAACTTTTTCCGTTTGAGTAATTAAAGCGTCACTCACACGGAATATCTCTGTTCAAATATTAAGTCATATAAGATACATACCGATACCGGTATGTCGCTCGATCTCTGATGAAACGTCAGAACATATTTTTCCTTTGGATAAACTAGGATGCGTTGGCACAAGTGGAAATTGGAACAAATACAAAAGTGTCGAATGCGAATGAATAAAATAAAATATATAACGATATGAATATATTTTTAGAAATATATCATTACATATATGTAATTCAGAAAAGGGAAGATGTTATAATTTAAAATAATCAATTTGTGGAACGTTCAAGTTGAAATGTTACACGCGGATTGTTTTTTGAATTTTGATCTCTCTCTCCTTAAAATGGATTTAAAACTCCTACTCATTTGACTGGAATACAAATTTCGTTGAAAAAACGAGAATTAATTCCGATTTCGTGCCAAATATTATTCGTTTCCAGAAACTCGAACATAAATATTTGTCGAACATTAAACGAAGACGAATCTGTATTAAAACCGTTTCGAAAATCGTTTCGATGCTTTTAAAATATTATCGTTGCAATATTATATTATTTCATCGTTGTTGCAATTAAAATACATTCTGTCAGCAAGAATATAATGTATTTTAAACACTGTAAATGAATAACTCTATTACATATCTATCTATTATTTAATAATCGAAATACAATGATCAAACGTAACAAAACAATGTGAATACAATTTAACATTGTATGACATAATATTGATACGAGTATGGCATTTTATTTCGATATTGATTCAATCGAGCAAAAATTTTTACATTTTCTTCGTCGTAGATTCGATTTAAAAAAAAAAAAAAAAATGATCCATCTCTTCCAACAATGAAATATAGTAATTTATAAAAAGTAGTTTAATTTATTTATCATTTATAAATTTTATAATAATTTAATTCAGTTTATTCAAATTCGCAAACAATTGTTGCAGTTTACGATTAATATTCAGATATATACAATTGTATCGAAAACGACCTAAAGATTTTTGCACGAGAGATCGTTACTTTAAGCAGACGAAATAATTTAGATCGAGATTGAAATTTGGTCGTATTTGTTGGCTGAGATATTCATAGGATCGCGTAGATAGTTGCTTGTCGGTATTAATTGTGATTTCGCGAATGCATTGTAAACAAGGAAACAAGGGGAAACCAACGGGTAAACAGGATACGACGAAACTCGGGCTGGTGGAGCACTATTGGCTGTCACAAAGCATGAAAGCTTACGGTATAATTCAAAAGCTGCATTAATATTTATGCCTGTCAACCCGTGCCACGTTGTATTTCCGTTTCCCAACAGTAATAAAACTATTGTATGAAGGGGTATGCGCCTCTGAAAATCTTATCTCGTCAGCGGAGAATCTCTATTACAATAATGGAAGAATGGAAATATTTATGAATTTTTTTTTTTTTTTAGATTTCTCTTCGAGAAATAAACATTATATAATGGAACGTTTAATTGTAAACGATTAACTCACAAATTTTTTTCCACCATCATTGTGTATATACTCTCTTTAATATTAATTTTAGAATTTAAGAAATTTTAGAAATTGAAGCATATCCCACTATCAATTTCATTGAAAATTCACCCGAGGAAGATAATATTTCATAGCTCGTTCGAAAGCAAATACTCGATATGCAAATTGTGTGTTATTTTAATACATACACAATGTATTTTCTTTTCGTGCATTTCACTTTTAATTAATGATTTATCGTTGTCGATATATGATTCGATACTTGCTGTTAATGTAATATGCTTCTTGAAACGTAAGCTTTCGTTCTATTTTCGAGTTAAAGAGAAAGAAAAAAATGAACGATTACTTACAATAATTTCAGTAAAAAACAGCAAGTTGTAATGTTTTGTTCAATCTGTTCTTCAATTTTCATTCTGTATTATATTAGATGTTTGTCCGCTTCAATCGCATCGGGTGAAAGAAAAATAAAAAAAAACAGAGAAAAGATTGGATTTTCTTAAATGGTCGCACAATCGATTCTTGCTTGTTGAAAGACAACGGGAAAGGAACAACATCAGCTGTATAAGGAGATTAAAATTAACGTAACAGAAACGCGAAACAGATTGAAATTCATTCGACTGACTTGGAAAGTGCGTTATCAGAATCCAATTTCACATTGCAATGTGACGCACAGTGTGTTAGAATACTTGTTAATTAAGGCTCGAACTAACGATCCATTTTAAGAAATTTTCGGATAAAGTTGCTCTTATTAGATTATCTTAATTAGAGATTGATTAAAAATTACGTGAGAATTAATCGATTTTCAGAGATTATTTTGACATGAAAATACCTCACGAAGATTTAAAAACTATTTTATTATTTAGAAATCGTTTTTTAAAAAAAAAAGAATCCATCCATGTTCGAAAACGTTCTTCCACCGTGAAATTCACTTCACCTGGAATTAATTCGTCGGCATTCCATTCATTCGTGGAGAATCTCGTTTTTTAAAAATCCTTTTTTAAAACGCAAGGCATTTAACCATGAAAAATGTCATGGAGGGGTGACAACTCGTGGGAAATCTTCGCAATTGAAGTTTCACAGTGGGAATCCTTTCCAGCGCTGCTGGAATAACCGGTGAGAAAATTAAATTGCATTCGGTGGATGCAGATAAGATTGATCGATCTTTATCCTGAGACCCTGGTTTCTCAGGCAATGTCTCGGAGAAAAAAATATCTTGTTGGCAATTTGGTTCGTATTATATTTAGAGATCGCTACCAGAGATTGAAACTTGGAACGAATATAAATAAAGAAATGTTTAACGAGATTCGTGGCAAGCTCTTCATTTCATTCGTTCGAACAAAGAATATGTTACGAGGGTGTTGTTAAGTCAAATCCATCGCTCTACCATTAGTTTTAATAATATCGTTTCCTTGCTTTGAAACAACGACACGTCCTCGTAGAACCATCTAAAACGCTTTCATCTTTTCAATATTTCTTGTACACTGGTAAAGAAGTCGATTTAATTAGCCAAATTTTGATATTTGATTTTGATATAATATTATTTCTAAACTTTCATATTACTTAACACGATAAAGTGTAATATAAGTGGTATTTCTATTCAATAATTACTAGAAATACGCATTTTTCACAAAATTTTCCACAGAGTATCTTATCCAACTTTTGTTAGATAAGTTTCGTTGATTAACGTTGAAACTTGAACACTATAGTCGAGCATCGATTTCACTCCCTCGACAAAGAGATTTCCTATCGGCATTTCATTGAAAAATAAAAAAAAGTATTCAAATACTTTCACGAATCGTGTATTTCTTCTAATCTCAAAACTTCTTATCTTATAATTTCTAATAAAAATTCATCTTACTTTCCACCGATATCTATCCACTACCGATCTATTCGAAACTGTAATATCAGTCGATGGTAAACCAATGGTCTACCCGTTACCGAGAAATATTCGAATCTATCTTCTCGAAAGTCCATCCTCGAAACAGGAAATCCGAGGAATCCTCTGCGAAACGTAACGATACCTCGAAATGGTCGAGCGTCGTTCCGAGCGCACTTTAAAAGGAAATTGCTTTCGTGCAGATCCGTAAATCATAACGGAGCGCGGGAAACCGAAACTGGACCAGGAGGGTGAGCGAGGGAAGATTCCAGAAGACGTTTCCAATAGTCTGGAAACGTAACAACTCTGTCCAACTTGTGAACTGACCTCGAAAACCTTTTCGATATCGAACGAAAACGCGTAAAATCCTCTGGCTGTAATTCTTTTCCAATAGGGGCGATCCATTACTCGATACGAATAGCGTAGAAAAGAATTTTTAAGCCTTGGAGGATTATTCTTGTAGACCTGTAATTATATATTCCTTCCTAAAATGATTTCATTAAACTTTTCCTTTTGTTCTTTCCAATGTTCTTTCCTTGGCCACGGATTATGAACGAAAAAGTTGGCAGATCTGTTAACTTTTTTCTACGTTGTTTCTTTTGTACCTCCAACGATTCTTCTTATTCGCTTTCGATCACGTTCGAAACTTTGTTGCGGGTATTTGGGATGATGGATCACAGGGTGTGATTTGGAATTGGTGCAAGATAAAGTTAGGTTAGATCTGTCGATGCTAAATATAAAATGTTGGAGATAAGGATTCAAATGTTAGCATTGAATTACTGTTTATTAATAGTGTAATTGTAAAAAATGGAAAAAAATTATCGACACACTATTTTTCGATATTATCTTTTTATTCATAAATTTGAAATAAGTTTTGCATCGAAGGAAATGTACGTTTAACCCTAGTTAATACTTGTGCTAATTTTAATTTTAAATTTCCATTTAAGTTATGCTTCGAGTTAAGAAGTTAATTTCTCCTATATAACTTTTCGCCTGTCGTTTTCAAAGGAACGATGCTACTCTAACATTCCTACTCGACGAATTCATTTTCTGTTTCAATTTTAGTCCCGGTTAAATCTTGGATATAAATAAAAATTTTAATTCTGCCTCTATTTGCTCCTTTTTCGAATATATAACGCCGAGTAATGAAGAACTTTGATTAATTTTGTCCAAAGTAGGTTAATTATGAATTGCGTCCGGATTTAATCAGAAACTGCGTACAAATTGGATTTTCGTTAATTTGACATTACTACTCGTGAAAAGGAATTTGTCTTTTTTCAATCGTGTGTGCGCGCCTTCGAATGGAAAATTCTATTATTCGTGTAACAATATGTTAACGATTAAAATCTTTTTCTATCGTGAAAAAAAGTATATTTCGCATAAATTTTTATCGAAGAATCAAAAGATAGGTAATATATTCTCTTCTCTTTTCTATCAAATTAAAAATATTTCTTTTTTTCTCTCTAATTGAAATAAACTTTAACTATAATAAAAATGTTTGCAAAAATTCTTTAATCAATAAATTTAAATACTTATCTCCAATTAACCTTTACGATTTCCAAATTCTCTCTCTTTCTTTCTTTCTCTCTGTATATTTTATCTTGAAAAAAAAACAATAACAAGACTTTATAAGAATTTATATTATGTACATGTTCCGTATACAAGAGTTTCTTTACGTAGAATTTCGTATTCTTGTAATGCTCGAAAATTTCTCAGAAAATTTGTTTCCCCGTAGTTTGCTTATGCAAAATCCTTTCCTTCCGGCCATCCAAATAAGTTTCGAGCTAAGGATCGGGAAGGAAAAAAAATCCCAGATAAGGGACCTGTGTTCGAGCAACTTATTCCCTGTCTCCAATATCACGGTCCTTGCATTACCAACTATCACATGGATCCCTGGGGAATATCGGTACGAAAGGTCAAGGTGCTTGCACTCGAAACTTGGAACGTATTTTATTTGCTCTATGCAATTTTCGTATCTTATCTTACCAAGAAATTTATCCAACATTTACCTAAAAATTCGAATTTCAAACACTTTGATTCTGAAGAGAATCATGATGAATCTCCTAATCCAAATCAAATTCCCTATGAATTTATTTATTTTTAAGATGCATTTCTCTTGCTCAGATCCATTTGAAAATTCTTCAATATTCAATTATCGCTTTATATCCCAATTAATCAACTCGTAGAATCCTACACGAATTGGGGGAAAAATTCGAACCGAAAATATCCAATCCATTTCACGATAGATGGAAAGATACGATTTCTTTTCTAATTAATTAACGTTATCCCGCGTTATCCATATTTCCAGAAAAAAGATTCGATCAATCTCCACAAGAGCAAGAAAATTCCCTCCTTCATCCTTCTTTTTCCACCGCAAAAGATTTCTTGCACCTCGCGGAGAAAACCAGCTTCTTACGCCCCAGTTCCACTTCGATCCACGCTACGTACAGTTTTACAACTGGGCCCCATTTTGCCCGGATTAACGTTTCCCCTTGTCCTCATCGAGGACAGTCTCTGCTCGAAACGTCGTGGATAACAATCGATGCTCGAGGAAACGCGATCCGTTTCTAACTTGGGCCACCAATTCGACTCTTGGAAACTTATGGTGGAGAAGTTACGTATCCTCCGGGGATATTTCGATAGGAAAGTTGTCGATTCGAGGGGGTTAAAAATTTATTATCGTGTACGGTATTTTATTGCTCGCGTAACACGTACGTAATTGTTACAATTGGAGGGTGTTTTGAGTATGATGTACGTTAGAAATAGTTGATTATATTCGAAAATTAATTTCAAATGACTGACTGAGTATGTGGTTTATCAAATTAATTTAATCTAGATGATCTGGAACAGGTATCATTCGGCACGTGTTTTAATTTATACTTGAAATATATCTTTTTATTATTGGATTTCGGTATTTTCGATCCTTTCTTAATTTATTATTCGAATAACAAATGATCTGCTTGGTTAGGTGATTGGACACCTATACTTGGTGATGAAGATAGAAGAATTTCGGTTCGAAATTTTCGAAAGATTATGGAGAGTCGAATGTAATTATAATTTGAAGCTTAGAATTTTAATCTCGATTGATTCGATTCGATTCTATATATACGAGAAATACGTACGAATTATATTCAAATTCGTATTCGTATACATAAGATATTCGGATATTTTAATTATTTTTCATTTTAAGAATATTTTATCTTGGAATCACAATAACAAATTATTTCCAAATGATTTTCTCGAAGCTACGTGGAAAAGTATACTACGGGGAAAAAATAATTTTACATCATCCGGTGAACGATCAAGTGTTTTAGATTTGTTTTAAATCGAAGTAGAATTTACAGAATATGTTAAAATGAAATTTTCGGTACAAATCATGTGTACCGTTAAATTACAGTTACACGAAACTGTGTACACTGTCAAATATGTATTTAGAAGCAAATGATGTTTACACAGATATTACCAGAAGGATATTTACATTCAATATTACGGTATATTCATACGAGCATGGTAATTCGCATTTATATAGAATATTACGTTACGTATGAAAAAAAAGAAAGAAAGAAAGAAAGAAATAATAGAATTACGAAGGTGATGCGAACGTGATGTTTTATAAATGGGGAATTTACATTTTTATTGAAACTACTGCTTAAACGAACGTGAAAAAACGACACGTTTAATCTAAATCTGAAGTAATTCTATTTTTACGCGAGTATAATACATTTTTCTTTTATACACACTTCCATAATACGTCTATTATATTATACTATATTATAGCATAGGTTACGACATAATACGTGATATTCAATGTGCCAAGCTCTTCGACCCGAAAAAGTTAAAGAATTATTCAAGGGAGCAAACTTTTCTCGGATAACATCACGAGACTACTATTTTTCATATTTTACTTTATACTATACTTACATAGAAGGAATGGAATGTTTATAAATTTGGCTCGTCTCGGATGTTCTCAAATTCTTTGCATAATTCTTTCTTCGCTATCGATAAATTGAAACACGTCAACGAATTGTGACGTTCATTCGTGCACAGAAGCGCAATCGTTCGACTAATTGAAACGATCTGCACGTTGATTGAGCAAAAGGCTGTATCAAAGGCCGAATCAGGATTACAAAGCAGGACGGCCCATTTAACCGTCCATTTAGCTGAATCGGGATCTCAATGCGTGTGAAACGCAAGGTCAGGAACGCAACAGGATCCTCTGCGATGAAACAATATATAATAGATCCTGATTCGTATCTCGTGCGATAACTGTGATGAGTCGTAGATGGTACTCGAGACCAGTGCCGTTCCTAGTCGGATATCGTGGATAACGTTCATATCGTCTTTTCTTTCGTATTTTATCGCAAATTTAGATTTCGTTGACAACTAAATCGATCTCAGTTTCATTCAAACCGAATATTAATATCGAAGAATATTATCGAGTAATGTTTATTCTTTCAAGGATCTTTGTCTTGCGATTCGAAAGTAGAGAATATCTCTCTTGATAATTGTTCGAAACTATGGTTTCACACGAATCTTTATAAATCTTTATAAATCCATATTTATTTCATTCCAAGTTATAATAAAAAAAAATAGCAATAGTATTTAATCGAATTATATAAAGATGTAAACATTGCATGGATCAAGTTGGATAATATTAAACGCGACGATAGTGTTTTTTACAGCAAGAGGATCGACTAGAGATAGATGGGATTGAGAGCGATCGGTTGATGATGAATCGCGATGTGAAGGAAAATTCAAACAGCTTGGACAGAATTTAATAGAGCGTGCGACGTGGCCGTGATGGGGGGTTGAAACTCGGTATGGCAACGAGGATGCCACGGATGGAGGAGCGCCACTTTGCCTAACCGTGATTAAACGAGCATGATACGCTCCTTGGTATTGTTGATACAGCTCGACAAATCTCGACTTTGACAGTTACGCATTGGCCGAAATGGAACAGGAAGAAATTCATCCTTCTCGTCATGCTCCTATTGCCAATTACATTTCGAGCAAAATTAATACGCCAATTACGTGTCGTATAACAATGATAATAATAATAATAATAATAATAATAATAATAATAATAATAATAATAATTGTGAACGTGGAAATTGGATATGGTTTTGGAATTTGTTGAACGAAGAAACAACTTCCAACTTTTATTTCAATCGGTTTCGAGTAATTTTTTTAATCTTCCAAATATTGGAAAATTGGGCGATTCTGCCAAATGATTCGAACGAATGGTATTCGATAATAGGAATCCAAGGAACAATGAAAAAACGATTTCCTTTCGTATTTCGAATCGAATGAAATGTTATATTTGAATGAGAGTCACGATTTAGTGTAAAGACACTTTTTGCATTTACGTATAACGACGAGATAATAGAAAAAATATCGATGATATCAGTTGTCAATATTGTATTAAGAAATACGATAAGAGTTTTGCGAGGAATTTAACATCAAGTTTATCTTGATTAAACTATGATTAAACTGTGATATTATATGCGTCAACCGCAAATTTATGAACGAAACTTTGCCTTAAGAAACTTCTCGTAAACCGCGTGTCGTAACGTTAACCTTAATCAATTTTAACGACACTCAACTGTGACAAAGATAACGATGAGGATAGGTAAAGTTATAATTTATCGGGAAGAATAGTTCATTCGATTTTGTGAAAAATTAAAATATAAAGGGGAATCATTTCACGATAATTAATCAATTTTATCAATCACGGAAATGAAACGGTAGATGAAGTAGCGTATCTCGATTTCACATTCTTCATGCGTCCACTTTATGATAATTAAATAGACCAAAATGGGGTAATTACTTGCTTCGAACAACGATACGATCTTACAATAATAATGCTTTCGAAAATAAATTTCACCACTCTCATCCATCCCATTTAATACAAAATCAATTATTCTCGAAAATAATCAACAGTATTTTTCAATATTATTCTTATAAGAACGAATGACAACTACCAACAAAAATTCTCCAAACCAAATTCCCCAAAGCGGTCGACGTCCCAAGTATCCTTTTATTACAAAAATAAATCGTATCCAACCCCTGGTTGACTTGCGTAACTCTCGTTTCATCAATCGAGTTAATTCTGTTTCTGCCCAGAAACTTATTCCACACGTTTTAACACACCGTTCCTTGGAAACTATCCGAAATAGGTTTGGTTGGAAAAGGTTGGAGGGGGGCCGCAATAACGTTTATCCAAAGGTTTCCGGTGAAAAGGAATTAGAGAGGCGGAAAGAGCGAGATTGGAAGGAGGCGGTAAATCTTGGTTGCCGCTATCGTCCGGCACGGCGAGCGATCCTGCTGGTGAAAATGCTAATTCGACGAGGTAAGCGTGGAAGAAAGGGCGGGTCAGAGGCAAGGAGTCGGGGCTTCATTGATTTCGCCCGTTTGTTCGCCGAGGACAGACGTAAATTATATTCATAGCTGAGTGCAGCCCGTATTTGCATGTTAAAAGAGTGCACCGCTCGCTGTTATAAGATTAATGCCGTCGCAACTTGGGGGGCTGATGGACTTTAAGGAAATGGTTCGTTTGTTCCGTTCGTTGGGGAAACGGAAGAAAGGATTTTGAAATTTTTAACTCTTCTCTTTCTTTCTTTGGTCACAAGAAAATATTGGAAAATACGCGAAGCGTTGATGTATTATTCGTGGAGTAGTTTTACGATTTGATAAATTTTTAACTTTTGTTTCTCGAATTTTAGAATTGAAAACGTAAAGTAGGATTTAATTCTCTTTTATATTGTCCCCGATTTACGGATGTAAATGCAGCTTTGACGAATTTTCGTTTCATAATATTTCAATTTTCAAATAATACGACGGTTTGGTTGCAAGGAAAAATTATCTTTTGTAGAAACGAATCGTATTTATATGATGAATCATTATAAATATGGACAGAGTGGATGTGGATAAAAGGAAGGAAGAATCGGCATCGATGCTTTTTCTTTCCGTCAATTATTGGCAGACGAAAACTCGTTATATACGAGAACATGGAGAACTTTATCGTAGACGAACGATTTCGAAGCGTGTTCAAGTTCGCACGATTATGAAAATTGCGGAGGAAAATAGAGAAGAAGCGCGTCTCGCAATATATTTAAACAGCGAAGATAAAATTTGTCGCAGGAATAAAAAATTTCAAATATATTCAATTTCTCGACGAGAAGATGAAATAGAGGAAGAAAATCTTGTGGATCGATATGAAAGTAAAATTTTGAAGAGAAAAATCGCGAATCATCGTAAATCATCGGTTTTATTACGGCAAAGGGACAGTGAGATTTTTACGCCAGTGTTACTCGCGTAAATATAAAACGAGACAGAACAGAAATTGTTTCGTGCGCATTTCTGGCATTTCTTCTCGATCTTACAACTCTAAAGGGATCCTCGCCCGTTGAAATTCCGAATTACGGCAACGAAATGTTTCCACGAGGATTGTCACGTTCCCTGTGTTTCCGGGGCGAATAAATAAGGCCGTTCCAACGAGAGTTATCTTTGTCAGGAACGACGATTCATTGGCATCGTTAAGGGATTCTTTTTTTTTTAAATAAAACTCTTCGTTTGAAAATTCGATAGTTGACGAAGTTTGTTATTCAACAAACCAAACTTTTTTGAAACTCTAGGATTAAAAATTGGTGAAAATTAAAGAGTGGATGGACGATAAGAAATATTAGCATTGATCTTGATATTTTTTCTCGTTAACTCGTTTCCATCGATGTCTTTATCAAACGGAATTTATAGTCACGAAATTCAGAGATAAACAGTGGACGAGTAAACAGATTGGGGATGAACAAATATTTTTTTCAATATTTCCTAGAGATAAATTTTGTCACGATAAAATAAGTCTCGAAGTTAAAAGTTAATATTTTATTTGGAACGACACATATTTGGATTATTTTTTGTAAAATGGAATCGTAGTAGATCCTCACGATAACGATCAGCAAGAAGAGAACGTACATGTCGCTTTCTCTTTCTTTTCCAGAATAATTTCATAAAATCTTGAAATATCGATCGAATCGAGATATTTGATCTTAATAAAATATATATCAGATACCTGTTTTTGCTTTAATTTTTCTTCATTACACGTTTGAGCGGATTTTAGAAAGAATGGAATGAAATTAATCATTGGTTTAAAAGAAGGAGAATATTATGCAAATTATCGTTGGTTCTTTAAGCAACGTCCGCTTAGAAACGACAAAGTAAATGGAAAAGGTAAACAAAATGGTTAAAAACGCGTGTACACACGTACGTTTTTTTTTCTTTTTTTTTTTTTCCTTAAAGAGCATAAAAGCGAGTTTAAAGCTAGGGACCAAGTTGCATTCGTAAAAGCTGCATTAGACGTGTCAACGAGAATCTTTGCTTTCGTTCCTTCCCTTTTTCGCCATTCCTCCTGCTGCCGTGCTCTCGACATCTTTTTGCCATAGCCACAGCAAAAAAATTGAAGGGTTCGACTTATCCTAAAAAATTTTTATTCGATTCGACGATTTATATTAGATAGAAATTTAAATGGAAACGCGGTAATTTTATACCTGTTTGAAGAATCATTTAAATTTGAGAAATATCCTTTTTACAAAATTTACAAACGAAAGTGTGAGAAATATATAATATATTTTCTAAACCAATCGTTTTCTTTTCGATATTAATTTATAAAGAAATGAATCGGTATGTTTCTTCTTTCTCTGAACGAAATCGGCCAACAACAAATGTTGAGGCGCACGAAACGATCGTATATAATAACTCATCATAAAATCTCGAGAAGCTAATACTTTGTGGTGATCGGCGAGGAAATATTATCAGATAAGTTTGGCACGTCATGTTGTAATCGACGTGACACGCCATTTTCACGGTTCCCTCCCGTTATATAGTTTCACGGATGGAGCACGAACAAAGCGTATCACCGTTTCCACGCTTGTGTTTCTCCGTCATTGTGCCGTGGACGACGGTCGAACAAAGAGTTTTCAGAGTCGTGTAGAAAGAGTGTCCTACAGGTGTACAATGAGGCATCGTTCCTTCCTCGCGTTTGACCGTCCTCCGACATTTGCATTTTTCCTTTCAGCTTTTTAATTCGAATACGTTGCGAATACGTATGCGAATATGAAAAGGGATCTCCCCTTCTCAACCTTTCGTCTTCGTCGTTCCAAGCGAGAATATTATTTCTTCCCCCTTAAACGATCCCCCGAGAATTAAAGGGTTTCGAATTATCGAGATTCGATAGAATTTGTTCTTCCTTATCGAAGGTTTCGAAATATGATGCTGATACAAATATCCTATGATATTATTTAAAAATAATAATAATATAAAAACGAAATTTATTAAAATATTTGGACGTGCTTGAAAAAAAGCCGAAATACCTTTTACTACTCTCTCATATTGATTCGGCGAAATAGATGTATGTGAAAGAAAAGGAAACAGATTAATTTGCATTTTATAGATAGATAGACGTGGCAAAAGTAATTATGCCGCGTTGATGAAATAAGGTGTATACGGAAAATTTATACGCAAACGAGCGCGCAAGGCAGATGAAGGCAGTTGGGAAATAATACGCGGTGGAGGATATCTAGATCCGGCGTCCTGGTTTCCGGTCATGTATTCAACCCCTCTAATCTCCGCGACGACGCTTGAAAGTTGCACGAGATTCATACCGAAGCAAACTCTAAGCATATACCCCACGCGATAATTGCGCCGAAGATTTTCCACCTTTCTCCTTTCTTTTCTCTCCCGTCGAGGTTGGAAGCATTAAATAATACAAAGTGATTTTATTTAACGAAATAAAATAAAATATTCGTAAATATTTGAACAGAAGCAAATACGAGAAATGCAAACGTTGCTTGGTTTAATATTAAATTTTAAACCACGTGAAAATCGTAGGGAAACCAATCGAGTGATACGAAAATAAAAGGAGGAGAGATATTATTCTCCGCATGTAATATAAAAATACGTGTAATATCTCCGTTATTTGAAACGATTGTACGCGTTGCGTGGAGAAAATATTGTTAAACGAAATTCGAGGTGTGTGAGAAGTAGGAGAAAACGAATGGAATGGGTTGTCTCAAAGGAGTCTTGTTGAATCTCAAAAGCAGGGATCGTAATAAGTTTCGCCCATATTTCATCGCGATATTTCATATTACGTTACGACAAGGTTGAACAGTCTGTGCGCGTCTCAGTGAAATCAGAGACAATGCAGAGCATTTCTGTGAACTTTGCCTGCATTCCATCCTCTTTCATCCGTTTCGTCGAATCATTACCCTCCGTATTTCTGTTTTCTTCAACACGTTTTCCCGCCAGATGGACAACGAATTCAAACGAATTCAAATCGAATAAATGGAATCGTGAAAGCGTGAAAAATAATTGGAAATGGTCATTCGATACGATACGATTAATAATACAATACACGAGGATACGAGGAGGAAATAAATAATTATTGTTGAAATGATTATCTTGTTACTTTTTTCAATTGATCACATCGATTTTGATATATATTGTTGATATTTCTACTTGAATATTATATAATTCGTATGATTCTAATATTGTGAATTTTAATATTGGAATATTATACGATATCAATTGCCGATCGATCGGTAATAGTCAATTAGTTGTCGGTTAATTGTCAGTTAATGATTCGTGATGATCAATTAATGGTTAATCAATGATGGTGGCAATGACGAAATTAATAGTATCAGTTACATCGATCAATAATAATAACGATAACTCGATAAATGACGAGTCATTCCGCTTTTTAATTAATTTTCTCGTATACAAAAGTTGTATAATTCAATAATTTTATCAATAAATTCTTTCGGACAAGCTTTAAAATAATTTAGATCTACGATCCGATCTTTCGCACGCGTGCGAAAATGAAAAATTTGGAAAAGATATTTTCTCTATCTTTTTCAATATCTTCTAAATCCTCTAAATCTAAATACTATATGGATAGTATGGAATAATTGAAATTAGAATATATATTTGGTTAAATTAAGTAAGTTCGAATCATTCGGCTTTGATGTTTCGTGTATCAGGTGTCAAAGACACGTCAAAGAAAGTAATCGGAATGTCAAGTCCAGAGAATGTGCCAACCATTGTCCTTTACGTCCAATCTATGGATTAGGCAATTGCCTTTGTAACGATCCGATATGTTTGTTGCGCGTAATATGGGGAACAATCGTCTCGCCATCGAACATCGAACAAGTTGGCCTTTATACCAACGGATCATTGATCTTTAACCTTTTTTAAATTTTAAATTTATTATCGAGGATCGAAACGACGTCGGTATTTCTAGCTATTTTATTTGACCGATGAAATAAATAAGGAAAAAGTACTCTGAAATGTTGTCGCGACAATTATTTGAAATAAATGGCATTAAGTCGTGCGATATTAAGAATTTTTCTTTGGAATGATCGTGTCGTACAACTTTAATTCTTTTAAATGGAATTATATAATTTTTACCGATCGTTGTTCTCGAAAAAATAATAATTTATTATTAATTTGAAATTTGTAAATTAACTGTTTGTTGTATAACTCTATGTCGAGCAACATGGAAATCAAGTTATATAAATACATTTCGTGCTGAAGCGTGGATCGATTCAACGATTCTCGTGTATCGAAGATACAAAACGCGATCAATTATACTTTGCCCGGGGGAAATTAGCAGGAAATTTGCAAGAATTATGCGTGGGTAAGCTTGCGATTTTCCGGTCGTGATTTCATGGCCGTCGAATGATCAAATTCTCGCCAAGACAAGAAGACATCGATTCGAATGTCGATCGTTATTTTTTATTATCGAGAATTTGCCATCGAATCGCGCCAGATTGGCAATTCGAGAATCGGAGAAGCGACGATGAATCCCTAATTAATCCGTTATGCTTGATCAAAGAACAATCCCTGTGTGGAAATTAACTGTGTACGTTGCGTAGCTCGAGGAATTTAGCTCGACCGTGTAACGACGATTCCAATTGTTCGTACACAGGTGTTTCACTTTCGCTCAACGTGATTGCCTCTGCTCGTTCATTTTTCACGCGATAATTCTCTTAATAACTCACGTACAAAAAACCCGCGTATAAATTTCTACCTGAAGCTACCGTTTTTAAAATTAATTTAACATATCGTTCCTTAATTTTTCTTCTGAATAAAAATGAGAGGAAAAAAATTCCAACTCAATCAATCGTTTCGAGCAAAGGTAAAAACTTGGATGCATGTGTTTAAAAATTTAAAAATTCAGAGAATTCGTCGCGAAGTGAACATTTGTTCAATTCTCGAAAGTAAACGCGTTTGAAACTGATATCTAGCTTCTAGCATTTCTTTTCACGAATTAAATAAAAAAATTCGTATTTATAATTCGTCTTCCGTACGCTTTTTATAATATTGTATAATTATATAATAATCAACGTATTAATTAGCTGGCCGACAGATTGATAATTGAACGAGCGGGGAGGGGGGGGGGGGAGAGAGAGAGGGAAGACGATTTATAATATACGGCGATGGTGCGTGAATTTATTAAAATTACACGTCTACGTGGACGCATAACCGCACGCGTAATCCGCAAAATCATTGGAAATGACACGGCATATCCATGTACCAATCGATCAGATAATTAATTTCTCTACACAAATTAATTTATCTCTGATACGTTGCTGCACCGTGATTAATTTAATTAGCTGAATAATCGAGCGGGAAAGAATTTTCGTTCGTTAATTTTCATACCGTTTTTTTTTTTTTATATACCTTTTTCTACCCCCAACGAATCATACGATTTTTCTTCCAATTCTTTATTACGTGTGATCGCAAAAAAAATTTAACGCTCCAACAAGAATGACAATCTTATCATTCTCGGCCACCACTTGGATGCTTATTCATCTTTGACTTTTTGATGAACAGATTCCTCTTTACGTGTAATCTTATATTATCGAACGGTTAGATCTTTTTATCCGAAATTGGACATCCGTGATCGACGAGTTTGACGACTCGTAGTCGAAATATCATTTTCAAAGTTTTGTTAAGTATGGAATACTTCGTTATCGAATGACGAAATTATGTCTGTTTATTAAGAAATTGTAAGAATAGAGAGAAGTGATGAAAATAAGAGTAATAGAATGTGAGAGCACGTTGATGGGATTGTAACCACGTTTGTAACCACATTCAATCGCGATAAACCGAGGATGCATCTTGATAATAAACTTTAACTCTTTGGTCGCATAAAACGATTGTTGCATACGACGATTGGAGTTATTGCACATCGGGTATCCTCCTGTGGAAATGTAGTATCGATATTTTGTTTATATCATCGATTGTTTTTCAATAAACACCATTAAAACGGCGGAAGTTTCTTTCTAATAAATAAAATATTAAGAGTTTTATGGGCGTTAATTTATGGGTGAAATCATTTCAAGTTGGAAATATTTCAGAAAATATCACCATCATCATCCTGTTCCAAACAATCTGAGAAACAAGAGATCAGAGTGGCTCGGTTATTACAATTGGAAAATTCAATGAGATTCGAGATAAATAAAATTTTGATCGAATTCATATTGCGTTAACACGATTCATGTGTCGATAAAATTCGATCTCTCGAAGGTAGCTAGCGCTAGCCTAATTTCAATACAGATTAGAACAGCGCCGCGTATCGTTGGATAAACGCGATCCCCGATCGTTCGATACAACCGATCCAATAACAATAACCGTAACAATAATAATCAAGACGATCACGCGGCTAATAATGTCGGCATTGATTACATTAACCAGCGGTTAACGGTAATCCAAGTCTTCTTACGTCGCCATGGATCGTGTCGTTGCTCGAACGATGCAAAGATAAACGATACAAGCTTCGAGATTGCATTCCACCGATCTATTTAATTAACAACGCGGTTTCCCTCCCATCCAACCAGTTTGGCGAACCAGCTTTGTCACGGGTTGAATCTTCTTTTTCTTTTTTTTTTTTTTTTTTGTGAAGAAGGGGATGAAAGGAATTTGGATGGGAAATTTTACGGTATTCTGTAATTTTGGATAAAATTATGGAATATCGTGGAACGTATGGATGTTGTTAATTTTGTATTTTTGGTATTTATGGAAAAGTAGTAAAATTATTGGAGAATTTGAAGTAACTCGTCGAGAAAATTTATTTGAGAGGTTTGAATTCGAATGAATATTTTTGATAGATTTCTCTCTCTCTCTCTCTCTCTCTCTCTCTCTCTCTCTCTCTCTCTCTCTCTCTCTCTCTCTCGTTTCTATGAATTGTAATTAAAATGCTGATATTAAATGGTGAAAAATTTGGAAATAAGGGGTGAGAAAAATTGTTCGATTTTCAGAATCTGCTCTTTTTCGGTAGGAATATTAAAAAAGATTGAAAAGGTCAGAAAAGGCTTAGAAAGGAACGATTTTAAATCTCATTTTAAATTTAATCGTGAAAATTATTTTCAATATTATTTTCAGAATTATTCCGTAAAAATTAAAGGAATAGGAAAGAAAAGTCTATTATACGTCCAAATTTGTTTAATTTCGTTTTAAAGAAACTGTGAGCACGAGTCTCAAAAATTTCAATCCAACAAATTCGATCCGTTTCTTCGTCTAAAAATTTTTTTCAAAGATTATTCGCGAGATCAAAATGATGAAAATTCACACCCGATGCGTGTTCGTCAACATTGAAATTTTTCGATTTCCAAAAAAAAATAAACAAAGTTTTAACTTGTGGTTTGTGTAAAACGAACCAGGCGATCCATAAACAAATCCATTTTCAATTTGTTCTCATCCGCTTACGAGAGATAAGTAATTGTAATTGTTCCAGGTACATCGTTGAACATTGCTAGCCACTAAGATCCAATAAAATTCTTTTTTTTTCTCTCTTTTTTTCTATTTTATAAATCGCTAAATATTTCTTTCATTTTATACGAATATTTTATACCATCGTTTCTGTCGAATACAGCAACGATAAATTCATTCAAAATAGAGTGTTGCGTTAACAAAATAAATAATTGTTAACTTAAAATCAACTTTGTTATAATCAAACGAGTTTCAAATATTTCTATTAACTGTATTTACATAAAAATTACGAGAATCTAGTTACGATCGCGATTATTAAATAAATAAGGGATCTGCGTTTGATCGCAGGAAGATCGCTGAAAGATAGTTGTGTCGTAATGTAAAGCGACGTCATCGCCGAACGCTTTGCCAAACTAAATTGAACGCAAACAAAGTTACACTTAAACAAGCAATTACTCCACCACTAATGGCAGACTAGACGTAATTAAAACAGCGGCCTAAGCCGCGCGTAATCCGACAAATTTCCTGCATACAAGTCCGTCAAGTTAAATCTCATTGTCGCGATTCTCTCTATACGGCGACGATAGTAGAAGAAGCGATGGAAAAAATGATCTACGAAGTGAAAAGATTGTGTATTTTATTTTTAGAAGAAAACAATTTCTTGTTTCGGGATCAATACAGAGATGATTTAAATAGATCATCACGAACGTTTCCAAAACTGTTACAAACAGACATAAAATTTCAAATGCATCGATCGATAAATTGAACAGATACTTGTAAAATTAACTTTAAATATGATTTTTATAAATTTAATCCGAAATTAACATTTTCTTGAGAAGAAAACAATTGCTTGTTTCGGGATCAATACAAAGATGATTTAAATAGATCATCACGAACGTTTCCAAAACTGTTACAAACAGACATAAAATTTCAAATGCATCGATCGATAGATTAACTTTTAATATAATTTTTTCCAGGAAACTTACCAACAAAACACTTTTGGAAACGCGTTCCGAAACACTTTCGTATTCTGAAATTCAGATATTAATTAATTGCCTCGAGCACAAACTCGAACCATCGAATATTTATTATACCACTCGAAAAGTTATCCGTCCATCGAGGATCCACGAGTTGCGAAATATTCGCCAAGTTTCGCAAATATTTCGCAACAGCGTGCCTGTCGATGAATAATCGATTTCGAATCGGGTGAAATTAATTAACCAGGCTGGGAAAATAAATGCATGGATAATCAATTGTCGATATCGAGGGGAACGATTAATATATTTGACGATAAAATTGTTCGAGGGAGAGCATCGATTCTTCTTAATCGGTGTTAATTAATTTGCTCGTCGATTTGCCCTTTACTCGAGCCACCCTCGACTCCATTTATCAAATATTCCGATCCGGAAATTATTTCGATGCGGATACACATCGAGGATTTCGAAATTTTCCAAATTCCAGATAGATCTCTTTTCTCGCGACGAGTAAGATGTAACGAGGAAGCGGTGTTCTCGTGTGCGAATGTTTGTCTCATAATTAATTGCTTAATTATCGGTTGAAAACTTCTCTAATGATAAGGAAATTCCAATTTATTAGTTAAGGAAATTATTTGGTGATAAGAAATTTAACAAGTCGAGATATAAATTTCGAATGGAAGGAATGAAGAGAGTATAAAAGTAGATTTTTTTCGATGGAATTAAATATGTACGCGTATAAACATTCTCGTATTTTTCGTATTTCCTCTGACTTTTCACAATGCTAGGTCCGAGCGTTAAATTGCTCCTTCCTTCCTCCCCCTCTTCTTCACGTTTTCTTCGTTCAAATTCTTGGGCTGAGTTCCGGTTTGCGCCGAGCCTCGAGCATGGCAAATAGAACACCAATAATGATGGCGATTATTCGAGCGTAAAATAAATGCGCGCGAAAAGCGAGAATCCCTCGTGAAAAGGATGGAATTTCTGTGATGAATTCATTTCAATACTTGCCTAAAACCCAATTTTAAGAAAAAAAAAATGGCTTTTCAAAATCGGATCGCCGGTTAAATAGGGTAATTGGCTGATATCGATTTTTTTTAATTAACCAATTACCAATAGTTGGAATTTGACGTATTAAATCTAATAATTCTTCTTTCACGCGTCTCGCGTGTATCGAGGGGTAATTTTAACGGAAGTTTGTATTAATAACGATACAGATTTCGTGCTTGTAATTCGCTTTGTACAATAAATTGTTAGCGACTCCGTTGATTAACTGCATTCTAATCCTTTTACAAAGCCAGCGTGGGCAGACTTGGTCTAGCTTGTTGCTAGTTCGTTAATCCTATTAGCGATTAGTGCGCCATCTCTGATGTACTCGAAAGACAGGTATCCTCCCTGGATAGCGAGTTACGGTATAAGTTGTCCGATTCGAGATTACATACGATGATGGGAAATTGGGAGGGCAATATTTGAAGATAAATTTGAACGAGGGACAATGTTTCTGAAATGACAACTCGGCAAATATACGAGTTGAAATGATTCGGGTTTATTTATAAAACGTTTAATCGAATTATTTGATTCTCGTTACAAAATATTTCAATTCGTTGTTAGAAACGTTGAAAGAGGAGCGAAAAGTCGAAACGAGAAGCGATTTCGTTTGATTTGTAGGACGCGATTTTGTTATCTCCCCTCCCCCGTTTACTTTAAGCTGAATTTAGATCGGCGCGGGTATTAAATCACGTTCAACGACCGCATTTTACCCGGCCCAGACGATTCTCGGCTAATCTAAGGAATTTATTTCGAACAATGCCACGAAATAACTTCTTCGTTCTGCTCCCTTTCAAGAGTGCTTCGCACTCTTTATCACGATTCGTAAGGGTAAATAGGATTCGTTACAAAGAGGGGGAATGAATTTGGTGTTAAAGTTAATTTGCACGAAGCAAATTAAAGAATCAACGACGATCAGTCTTTTTTTATAATCGAAATATAACAATTGATACAAATTGAAGCAACAGCTATAAACATTGATTAACGTATATAACAAATTTGTAAAATATTTACATTCTATTATATATATATTTGAGATAAAGAGAAAAGAGAAATATCCTTTTGTTCCAGCTTCACGATCAAACATCCCCAAACAATTTCAGCTTAAGCCACTTGGAACAATGTATAATCTATATATGGTAGCAATATCGTTTCCATAAGGTGGGTAGAAGAATTAGAAAAATTTGCAGATCGTAAATCTATTTGATAGGGGTTGAAAATGGCGTTAGGAAGGGAATTTCAGTTCCTCCTCGAGTCGCAATTTATAACGATAGTTTCCACTTTGGAGTGTACATAGTAATTTCTAGGTGTCTTTAACGGGCTTTCAGCTCCATTCTCGTGCATAGTTCTTTGTTACATTGTACGAGATTCCTTCCTTTGAACCATGTATAAGTTCGCCGTCTTGCGTAAACACGCCTAATTTCGCTTTATAGCATCACGCACACACTCTCCAAGCTCCCCGTTATTTGCTTTGTCACTCAAATGAACGAGTTTAGTTTAACGATCTTTTCGAAATTGTTTCATCGAAATCGAAAATTCTCAAATTCACGTTCGATTAAAATTTTTTCGTTTAAATTTAAATAAATAATACGCTTGATTTCTTTCCCCTTAGAATTCAATTCAACGAAGGAATAATTTCTCAATTTACGAATTACAATGAAGGCAAATGAAGAATACAAACGTTGCGTCTTCTTACGTGTAAAATGATTGTTTCGATCCGTCACCGTCAGATGTCTCCTTTTTCTCGCAAGTGGTATCTACGATTTTTGAAATATAACTTATCCCTTTTGAGATATCAATCGCCTTTTTGCCTTTTTTATTATTCTCTATGATAATCTAAACAAAATTTTGTAACAAGCGAAATATCCATTTCTTTCGTCAAACAGGTCATTAAATCAAATTATCAATATATCCATAACACAATAAAAAATGATAAATAAAAAAATTAAAAACGTTAAAAAGGAAACGACTGGCAATTCCAAAGACAAAACTTCATCGTATCTTTATTCTTCATTCTTTTATCATACAAACATAAGTAACAAGGATCCAGTTTTATATTTTCACATCGACCATAAAATCCAGACGTGATACCAGAGCTGAAACAATGCTTCTATTTAGAAATTCCTCCCCAATTTTTACTATCGTTTAAAGAAACGTATAATTTTGCATAAAATAAACAAAATACTTTACTCAAGAAGAAAAAGGAAAGAAAAGAAAAAGAAATTCGCGGATTACGTCGAGATCAAATAGATCTCGGAACCTTATCTCGTCCGATATTTGCCCCGACATTTTAGTGCCTCTCACGAACCATACAGGACATTCTTTGTTCGCTATAAAAAATTTATCGGAAACCACCACGACCAGTTGAATGAAACTTTCTGAATCTATTTTTCAAGCTTGTGTGGAAAATTTATGTTGGTTCGTAAAAAAGAAGAAAGAAAACGAGCATGGGTCTCCATCTCGCACAAAAAGGGCGAGATGGCATGAGAATGAGATCGAAGAAAGGGATAAAGATCTTGGAATTGTCCCAATTGTCTCGAGCGATCACGAAATCCTTGAACGGTGAATAATTATCGAGTGTAACTGGTATCTATCTCCTTAGCTGATGCAATATCGTATCGAATAGGGCGTATCCCTTTGATGCAGTGCACGTATCGAGCCCTATCCATGCATTTGCATACGGTGTCAAAGTGTTAAATATTCTTATAGGTTCGGTCTCGAATTGTTTTCTTATTGTTTTCTACGTGAAACTATATTCATATCTGTTAGAGTACGATTATTTTTATAATTCTGAAAGCAAGAAAGAACAGATTTAATAAGATTTTTAAACAAATTTATTCCCTCCAAGATCCAAATCCGCTTGAAATCTCGTAAATATCCTCGTCGTTGTTTGTACAATTATCGATTCACGAAACGAAAGCGATTCAATAATAACGACGAATGCGAGAAATCGCCTTTTATTCCCCAATTTGACAAAGAGCCGTTCGATCGTGGCCGTTCATTAAGGGCACAAGGCCGAAACAGAGGACTTAATTAGCGGCTCGCTTAACGGATTGAACTGAAGCATTTGTTCCATTAATGGAAATATGAAGGTTGAAAGAAAGATCTCAAAGCTTCGATATCCGACCTCGCCATTTCGACAATAACACGATTTCGACGAAGAGATGCCAAAGATAAAAGGTTAAAGATAGACAGATATTATATAACAATCTCGAACGAAACATTTACTTTTATCCTCGTCTCTTTGTGTCTATCCGAGGAATGTCTATCTAGTTTCAACTTTTTACCAATTCGATTTTCAAAGGAAAGAATTTTAAGTTTGATTAATTAACAAACACGAAAGTCCACACAGAAATGCCAGAAATCAGAGTTGCAAGGTTTCCAAGAGGAATAGCGGAAATGGAAAATGCTTTTCGAGATGTATATTAATTCGAATACTAATAAACTTTCACCAGAGTTCTAGAGAATTTCCGAACGACCAACTTTTCCAATTTAAACACCAGGAATCGTTATAAACGATCGTCATCAAATACAGGAAATCAGAGTTATTAGAAGTTGATTAGCATATTCCATCTGCTCGCGACAGTCTCGTTCCGATCATAGCTGTCTTAATTTAAGTTCAAACCGTTTGTTTTTTAATTATCGTCAAATTTCATTTTATATTCACTTTAAATTAGATATTCGATTGAACAGCTCCAATAGCTTTTTCCAACATTCTACCTGTATTTTGTATCACGGTATTAATGCGATGTCGAAATTATAAATATTTCAAAGAAAATCGATGGATCGAGCATGTTCGAGTTGGCCAGAATTTCAACATGAACGAAACTCGATATCTCGCGAACAGGATTAGAACGATTCTTCCTCCATCTCGAGCCAGAATCACGATTTTCGTCGAACGATCATTTTTAATCCGACAACCCGTCAAATCTTGCCGACATCTGCAAGATTGCTCCGATTGTCTATCCGAAACTCGAACTTGGATTAAACTTGTTCGAATCTGGACACTGATTGCGCCAGCTGGGAAGACAGAGGTGAGATTACGATAAATTTCATTCGTCATTGTCCTTCGAACACGTCTCTGGAATTATCTTCTCCTTCGTTTAGATATCGCGTTTCGTGTTTTCTTTCCTATCCTCGTCGTACATTCGTAATCTTATGATTAGACTCGACTCGTGGACGAAAGCAGTTTAAAAAAGGGGGATCTTTCGCCGAAGATGGCCTTCCTCGAGAGCCTTTTTCAACGATGAAACGTTCTCCTTTAACGTGTTATTAAAGCCATTGAAGAATGAAAGATGGATGCATCTAGGATGTATCTATCAACTGGACTTATTTTCGACGAAATCTGTCGTGCAATTTCTTCCACGATAAAAAGATTTAGCGATTTCGTTATTACGAATGACAGGCTCGAATTGGAAATGGGTTATTCATACGTGCAATAAAATTAAGATCGATTTGATTAAAACAGTTGGTGATATTAATTAAAGAAAAAATAAGAAAAATAGTAGAGACACGAATAGCAAGAGACTTTTGATTTGTAAATGCTGTTCGATTTTTGCTTCTAGATAATTTTGGTAAATAGAGATGATAAGCTTCGTTACCAGCGTTTCCTGGAAAACATAGACATTCCACAAACTTGCTTTGGGGTACAAATGTGTGACGTAGAAACGTTGTAAAGTCCTAATTTAGGGAACTACGGTTCTACGGTTCCATGTAACTAACATTGCTTGAGTGTATACCGCATTAAAATCACAATGTCGTTTCACGGAATTAGAGGAAATTTCTTGGTTGGTTAATTTTTAAACTTTCGTTTACCACGTGAATCGCTCAAAGAAATTCCATTTTGTTCGTTCAATTTGGTTTTACGGCCCCGAGATCAAATAAATAATTTCGAGGAAATAAATAATACGTTATTTCAATTCTTCTAATATCGATCGAGTCGCGGAGTCATCGAAACTGGGTCATCGATTCGACGTCATTAACATTTGGCGGGCCTGCTAGCGCATACTTTAGAAATTCATTGAATCCCCTAGCGCGCGTAAATAATTCTAAAGTTGGAAGTAGAGTTTCGATGTAATGTATACCGGGCAAAGATGCCTCATTAGCACTTTAATTTGACCTCCTTCTCAACAAACGTTTCAAAGCTTTCGGCAAGGAGAGGATCCTTTCAAAACGGTCCCCCTGTTCATTCCCCTCTCGATCCCATAAATCGCGTGATTTGATCCAAATATTTATCATCGCCTCTCGTATTTCGCTCGCGTCCCGTTCTAAAAATCCGTAATAGATCGTGAAAACGATACATTAAAATCGTAGTGGCGTTGAAGAAAGTGTGATACTTTCGAAAAATTATAAAAACTCAGAGAGCCGTGGAAAGGAAATTTCGAATAAGATTAATATTTTTTTTTTTTTCTAACATGTGTAACATCATATTGATCATCGTATTTTTACGTAAATTTAAAATATTATAATATCACCTTTCGAAATGAAAATTATGAAGCCAAATATTTTACCATACCAAGGATACACCGTATTAGTGTAAATTAGCATAGTATGGATTAATTTACATATGCATATCGTCTATGAGTAAATACGTAGAATAGAAACCTTTTGTCATGCGCGTAGAACGGGACGATGATGGGTGCCGCTTCATTACACGAGTAAAATTGGACAATGCGTGGTCAGACGGATGAACAGGTCGATGAATAGCCCGAGCTGACGCGAGTAGAACGGGTTAACGTTTAATCAGACAGAAAGAAGTATCGACATCTTTGATCGAAACAACTTTGATGAATAACAAACGACACGCGTTAAGATATTATTATTCGCACATACATTGTACGAATTAATGTTTCGTAAATATAACTTTGTCTTTACGTGTATAATAAATTTCGTAATAAAACATTATTTTTTTTTTTTTTTTTAAAGACAACTTGTCGAGTCTCGAAATGGGAGAAATAATAGAAATAAAAAATTCCATTCGTAAACTCGGAATGGATTCGTCGCGGATTTTCAACGATCGGCCGTGAAAAACGTAATCAAGACGTTTGATTAGCGGTAATTCGAAACGAGGGCGATCGCGTGTAATCCAGGCGAATCGATCGAGCGCACGTTTTAACGAGCCGAGTGCTCATATTGATCCCATCGATGGAAAGTAATTATAGCGTTTTGCCAGGGCTGGGACCGATCGTTTCGAGTAAAGACGATATTGCAGCTAGGAAAAGGGAATGAAATTTGAATGGGGGAGAAGGTGAAAGAAGGAGAGAGGGGGGAGAGAATGGAGAGAAATGTGGAGGAGGAATCGAGCTCGTGTGAGAGGAATCGACGAGTGAAGATAAAGTTAGATTTTGCTTTCGTTGAAGATGGAATATTTTTTAATTTTTTAATTTGGTGTACAGCATGTTTCCATTCCATATTGGAACGGATTTTGTTTAATTATTAGGAGATTATTATATTCTGTGGAAGAATAGAAGTTTGGAAGATTGATTTCAAAAGAAGCTTGTTCAATTAATTTCACAATGGACGGAAAATTTCATTTGTTGTTCTATGATACCTCTCTTTTTTTTTAAAGTGGAAGATCCGTTTTGAATTTTATGTAGGTCGATTCCCGTTCTCTGGTTAGGCTAAGTAGGCTGTTTGAAATTCCTCCCTTTGTTTTCTTGTTTCGTTGTCTGGTGCAAATATGCAAATACCCTTACACGAGGTTGAAATCTGTGATTTCGTTTTCTCCAACAAAGATTACAGTTTGTAATATTTAATTTAATTCTCTGTACCCTCTAAAAATAGATATGTTTTAAAAGATATCGTATAAAATGATGCACAATTTAAACAAAATTTATAATATTGTTATAATCATTATTGCTTGACTTTATAGCTTTTCGAATTTATTATTTCCACATATATATATATATATATTGGAACTAAATCGGTTTATCTCGTTCAACGATTCATCTTTTGAAATTAAAATTGTCAAATTGTGCGATTCATTAGTTCAAACAACTAATTCGAGCAATGTTAAATACTCGACAACGATTAGGTATCGGACAATCGAGGGTGAACCAGATCACAACGAAACAGAAATCGCCTTAAGGAAACATCGCGGCGACGAAAGTTGGACAAAGTTGCAACGCAGAAGCAGCCGTATCTTGCACTTTATTAGTTCTTAGTTGGATGGTAAGTAATCGTGGAGAAAGTTGTTATCAGCGATGACTAAACGGGTTGGATCGAGGACAAGTATTCCCATCTGCAACGCTTTCGCTTCATTCCGCATTTAATCGGAAATTGCGCTAAACATTATGGGCTAAACACGTGAAATATCTCGATTTTTCAATTCAATGGAATTCAATTCGATTCAGAGTTATATAGTTAATAAAGGAATGTTTCTTTGGACAACTTTGGATCAAATTTTTTTTTTAGAAATTTTCACAAATTTCTACTACTTTGCGTGAATGAGGTTATTTGATTGAGGTTATAATTGAATCTATTACTCATTAATGAATGATTAATTAATAATGGAATGATTTTAATAAATAAGTTTCGTGTTTATAAATTAAATTTAATTTAATTGTAAATGTAATGAAGGGATGGTGTGTCGATGAATCTTTGACACCGTGGTACGTCAACGTTCATCAAATTTGCTGGATATAATTAATTATGAATGCGATAATAAATAGAAAAAGAAGATATTTATAAAATGATTGAAAACTAAAATTAAAAAGAAAAGTAAGTTTGTTGATTTCATTGTTGTTTTATTCTTAGTTTCATGAAGTTTCAAAAAATTATAAAAATTTGTTACTTTTAATTTTTTAAAACGTACTATTAATTAATAAATAAAACAAATAATATCATTGTCAAAACTTTTCAAACATTACATCTTGGCACATCGTCAATTTTTCGAGATGTACTTGTTAATATACTTGTTATTATCCATCTTATTATATAAAATATATTCTCCATTTGTTTTTCCTTCCCTCTAAATGAAGGGTTTCGCGCCATTCATTAGCGTGGCAATTAATTTTCATAAAAAATCTTTCTCATATTTCATTACTTAATTAAACCCATGTTAATTTCACCTTTGTTTCTGACAACTCGTGCTACTCTTTGGTACCAGAAGATCTCATTAATCGTACAGTTAGTCCAGAATTTTCAGTATTCCAATAATTCCTGTCGCGTTTGTTGAAATTCATAACGTTCCACTCGAGAGAGTAAGCTGACTTTTTTAATACATAAGCTTTCCATTTGTGTTTAAAAACTTTCGCATCGTAAATCTATCGCGAAATATCGTCTTTTAATAACGAACCATTGGGTTATACTTATCGCTAATTGAAACAAAATCACTAATAATTTTATTTTGTTATTCACAAGTAGAAAGAAATAATCTATTTATATATATATTTGTGATATTTTTAAAGACAAATATTTAAATTTATCGATTTTATTAATTAATAAAGGCTAATTTTTAATCGTATTGAAAATTAACCATTTCTAAATTTCTTTATATTTTTTTTATCCTCTGAGATCAAAGTTGGAATTAACAAAGTGACATAGGAAGATAATAGTTCACACGTTTCATCATTCAAGTTCTTCGTTTCGAATATCCTTGGAGAGAAACTAAATGAGAAATGTTAAAAAAAACTTGTGATTAATTCGTTTCTTAACTTTTATCGTTAAATATATCCGTGCATGCACCATTCAAACTATTTTTAATTATTTATCTCTCAAGATAAATATTGAAATGATCTAGCTTTTAAATTTACATTTCATTGTTCAAATGAAAGGGATAACAAACGAAGCACGACAAAAAAAATTTGTTCGAATAATTATTTGAGGTAAAAATTTATTTTGATAATGAATAATCCTATATTGGATACTCTTGGTGTAAATATCGAGGCAAGGAGAATTCCTGAGAGATTAAGTAGCTGATGGCGGGTTCTCATTAACGTGATGAACGGCCAATGAAGCGTTATAATCATCTTGCGTTTAAACGATCCACACCACCAAAATGTAAAATCCCGTGGAATATTCCCAAAACGTGATACAAAATAGTTGGCCATTATGAAGATGGCCTTTATGAATCTCTTCGGGATGAAGTTGCTCCATTTTGCGGCCACTTATGGAATAGCTGTGCTATACTTCCGACAAAAATATTCCAGTGACATAACCATACTCAACCAGTGGATAACCTAAATTCGAAGAAATAATTTCGAACGAAACGAAATGTTCTCGCAACATATCTTGAGAATGGAAATTTCGGAGAATAAATTACATTTGACAAATTTGATAAATATGATTAAGAAAGTCAAATTAGATTGCACGCATTTCGTTCTATTCAATTTTCATCGTCAAACATCGTTCTTACTCCATAGTTTCTGCAAATTTTTATCTATTTGGTAACTTTTTTCTTTTCGTTAATTTTTGTTGAAAAATTGACCCCCAAATTGAATCCAATTCGATATTCGTTGTTACGATGAACAAAATAACACGTGATTTCATTACAAGTGAAAAGATTGAGATAGTATGCATATAGAAATCAATGATGACTATCTTATTTATGTGAGAAATTATTCATTTCGTTAAAAAACGAACAACCAAGAATCTTTAACGAGGTATCTTTTCGCGAGTGAATTAAAGAGCAAAAAGTTGAATGAGAGATTAAATAAATAATCGGGGATGAAATTAAGAGAGAAGAGTGACGAAATTTCGCGAACAATTTACGAACTTGGAGTTTAACGAGGGACTAGTAAGACTGTTTAAAAGTTAAACGTTAAAATTGATGATAAACATATTGAATTTTGATAAAGTTTAAAAGATCGTTAAAACGGAAGTCCAATCGGTCTTAACGCTTAACAAATAGTTCTTCTTCAAAGTCTAAAGAAAGTTTTACTCCAAGTTTTCATCGTCAAACAATAATCAGATAAATTAGATTCGTTTAAAGAAATACTACAAATTTCTTTAATGATTCTTCTCGAAAATTATTTTCTTACGTAAAATTTAAATTAATTTTAATACTAATTCTCGAAATTTGTACTCAATAAAGACACATTTGCGCACTAAATTTTTTTCATACTTCTCTTTAAATAGCAAATAATAGATTAATACAACGAATACAAATGTTAAAGAATTAACATTTTAAATGCTTTATATGTATCAGATATCAGAAACTTGTGAAAATTTCAATTAAAACCGACCTATTTAAATTTTCTCTGAGATTATTAAAATCTTAAATTTCATCAGATGAACTTGCTCCTCTCGCCAGATCATACTTTCCATCTCGAACAGTAACAGTATTTAAAAAATTGATTTCATCGGAATATCGTGATATTCGATACATTTTATTTCATATTCATCCCGCATTGTTGAGGAATATTGTTTTTTCGACCGCATTTCATTTCGATTGCTTTTACTTTATGAAATACGATATTTCTTTTTTTTTTCTTTTTTCAAATGAATATTTTTTACGACTTCCTGACAATGTATTTTACGTAATAAACGTAAAAGGTATTAAATCGGTTGATCGGTTTCATCAATGATGCGTTTATTCGATAAATCTTGTAACTTATTTAATAAACGTGATTAAAATTCAGGCGGAAATAGAATTTATTAACACCAAGCTACGCGTATTATTTAATATCACTAATATTTGCCATCGATACAAAACGAAAAAAAAAAAAAACATTAATGACAAATATTATTTCACGTAGAGATTAATTTATACGATTGATATAAAATAAATTTTTAATAAAAAAAAGAAACGACTAACGAATATTACAATTTTTTTAACGAAAGATAATTTTCGTATTTTAATTTACAGATTCGAAAGTAATTAAATATGAAATTTTAAGCAATGTACACGGTTCTAATAATAATAATAATAATAATAATAATAATAAATATGAATCCAGAAATATCAGAAAGAAAATATTTTACATTAAGCGTATTCTAGTTTTCTAAAATATCCAAAATATCTTTGAATTTTAATTCGTGCAACGCGATATAAAGTTCAGCAAACGCACGGCAAATATATGTCACAGAACAGCATATCGGCTTAAATCTTATTGATGAATTGTTTGCTAGCAAATTCCATCGAGGCACTTTCTCATTTTTTTTCTCTCTTTCTCTCCCGTTCCCATTAATTATTCCAAAGTGTACGATTCCTTCTCGTATTTCAAAGTTACAAATAAAATCCGTGTGACGAAAAAATTCGATACCCTCGAATTCGAAGCGTATAAAAAGTACAAAAAGAGTTAGGCGTTGACGGAAGGTAAAAAAAGGTAAAAAGAAATAGGTAAAAGAAGGGAAGAAAGATTAAACGTTGAAATCCCGAGCTGATTTGAAAAAAGATTTCAACCGCTCTTGGAATGGAAGCCGTTAAAAATAGTAACGGCGTTGTACAAGAGAGAATGGAACACGTTCGTTACAAGGCTACTATAAATCGAGTCGACACGGTGCATCGTTTAAAGCGATTAAAAAATACGAGACAACGTTTCGCATCGATTCGAACCGGCATACGTCTTCCATCTTTGATCTCTTTTCCATTCATTAATTTTGGATGGGAAAAACGGTGGAGGAATCTTTCGAAAGAATCGAAATTGATGATAAGCGAATTTCTCTTAATTAATTATATATCAATCGATAATTATATTGTTAATAATTGTCGCTTAATTGTAATACATTGAGTAAAGCATCTCGGTGTAATTCAATATTTTTTTGCATGCAAGAATATTTAGTTAGAAGAATTCGATACACGAAAATTGGAATTTTTGAAACTGTAGTTTGAAGAAAGATTATTAAAAGATCAATACCAGTAATTACAAAAACATCAGCCCTTAGCTTCGTACGCAAACCCAATTAATCCTAGTTTTTCCTAAAAAAAAAAAAAAAAACAGAAACAGAAACAATACCCAAAAACAATTCTCCTTGGTCAGACAGAATTACTATTTGTTACCGGCAAAGAAATCCGTCGAGCGTGTTGAATTATGTTTCTCCAAAAGGAAAGCCAACCCCCTTCGACTATGAAGCTTCTTCTTCTTCTTCTTGCAACTCGTTATTCTTTATCGGGCGTTCTAGCCGTTTCAGCATTTCTGCCACGATGCGGTCGAAGAGGCAGCGAAAGAAATGAGAATGAGATATCTCGTTCCACTGTTCTCGAATCCGATAAGGATCGACGAAAACGACGAAAGTCGAGACGAAGACACAAAGAGTAGAGGAAAAATAAAGGGATGAATAAATGAAAGGCAAAAAAAGCTTTCTGAAGTGTAACACGTATCTTTGTATCTCTCACGTCGACAGACGTCATCGTTCCTCCTCCGTTTCTTTCATATTTTCTTGTTCTTAAATTTATGCGTCGATGGTGAAAAAATGTAGGTGGAAAGGAAGGAGAATAGTGAATTATGGTGGAAAGAGGGTGGAAAATATTAATGTAAAAATGTATAATTGATAATAGTTTATAAAAGACTCGTTAACTAACTTTATATTCCATATTGATGGTTTAATAACAAATTTTATTTATTGATAGATATTAATTAATAGATATTAAAACCGTTTTTAACATATAAAAACTCAAATTTTGTAAAGATAAACATCTTCATTATTTTATTTTCCATCATTTTTATTTCCACTATAACTTTAACAATATTATGTTAAAGTTAAATTCTTTTTCCAAGCCCGACAATAACACGAATAAACAAAATCAATTTCTAGTAAATCTGTGTGTTTAGTATATCTCAATGAAGAAAATCCCACCGCAAACAACAGATCTCGTCACTATATAACGTCATTATTTCCCCCTATAAACGTCAGACTCTCCTAAAATCCCATTCTTCTGGAATGCCCTCCTTCGAGCCTCCTTCCTTATTTTCTCCAGATGATCCAACTACTTGCCCCAATACGACTTCTCATCCCCCCAAATATCCCAAGTGTTCGTCGGATTCGCATTGAAACGCAAACTTCACCAACGCCATTTTTGATACGCAATAACAATTGACAATAATATTAAGAATAATTATTCACGTATGCACGTGAATGTATCATGAAAAGTATTAATTTCAATTAAAGATTCACGTGTATATACATATATTTTTATGTATTAAATTATTATGTAAATACTTCTCTCTGTTTTACATTACGAAGATGTTTTTTCGATTGATATATTAGTAAATTTTAATCTATTCTAACATATCTATATCGTTTGTTTCAGGTTCTGGGTCTTACGACTAATAACGAGCCGCCAGCTGGGACAAATTTAGATATATTAAGATAATTAAAGATTTACATATATATATTTATTCTTGTGTATAAATACTTCTCAATGTTTTACGTTTCCGAGGAACGTTCGAATTAAAGAACGATCGTTTATTTTTTCTATTAATATATTCTAACGCATCTATATCGTTTGTTTCAGGTTCTATTAACGAGCCGTCAGCTAAAAAACACTTCTCAATGTTTCACGTTCGAATTAAAGAACGATCGTTTACTTGTTGCCGTTAATATATTGATAAATTCTGATCTGTTCTAACATATCTGTATCGTTTGTTTCAGCCGACCAATGACGAGGCATGAACTGAGGGGCAGAGGTTGCCACCACCAGTTGACGGAAGAGCATAGAAGCAACAAAAGGAGGGGCAAGAAACGAGAGGACAGGGACGGAAGGAAAACGGGGATGGGTCGGCGTCCAAGCCTCGCGGTCGTTCGATTTTCCCTCGCGGCCTATCCTACCTCCTCGTAACCTAGATTTTAACGGATAACAACGCACCCTCCTCCTTACGCTCCAGCTTGGCAGTCCGTTTTCTTCTCGACCATAAGCCTAACCGTTGCTTCTTCTCGATATCGATATCGAACGATTCCTTCCTCCTCTCTCCTCTTCTTTTTTTCCTCTTCGTCGCCGCTTCAAAGAGAGCCATCGATTGCAGGATGAGAGATTCTGGGTCAACGGTCTCTCTTCCTTGGTCCCTCCCCTCAGACCCGGAGGCGTTGATATTCAAGGGAAAAGGGAAAAGTTGGAAACGGGTCGAATACGAATGGTTCCGCTCGATGGAGGCTCGTGTTATGGCGGATCAGGACGTTAGTTGGTTAGAGAGTTAGATGAAATTGTGCGGTGACGTTTGGCCAAATCGATTTCTTTTTTTTTTTTTTTTTTTTTTGTTTAAATTGCGACCCGATGATTGTCGAAGGGCGCGAGAGAATGATGAGATACGCGTCGAACTTCGATAATTACGACGTCCCTCGTAAAATGTATGGATAAGTTTTTTACATTCGATTTCTGTGGAAAGTATCGATCCTCGTTTTTGATTTATCGATAAATTTTTTTAGCAACGATGAAATTTGGAGGAAATTGTCTTGAGATGATTAGCCGGTAAGTTATATTGCCATTTTTTGAGGTGTTTTGAAAATACTTTGTAAAAAATAGTTGGAAAAAATTATTGGAAAACGAAGACCGGTATTCAACCGGTATTGAATCTTTACAACTGGCAGGGAACAATAAATGAATTAAGATTGGAAATGGCAACTAGCCAGCCTCTATATTGTACCAAAAATTGTACAATTCATAAGATCAAACTACTCCTCCTCTCAATTCTTCAATTTAGATCTTCTGATCATTACATATTATTTAATCCTAATAACATCGATCATTATCATCACGTGTCACATGTTACATTATCACTGTATTATAACTTAAATAAAAATCTCCACTTCCTTGCTTCCTTCCTGATTTTACAACACTCGCAACAATTGTATCGATATTTTCAACGGCTTGGTTCGAACACATTTCCAAATCTTAACGCAACGATCGAAATAAATCGGAAAGGGAGAATAAATACGTGGAATCGATTCGAAAATTGGAAACAAAGATAATGGCGTGGGTGCGGGCATTAAAAAATGGCGAACGTGGTGGGTTCGGTGCGGAGCATCGGTGCGAGAAAGCGATTGACCGAGTCGGTGGAGCAAATCAGATTTATCGGCCAGCACCGGCCCAGAATCGTGCTGAGTAATTAACCGAGTTATTCGCCGATGAGGAAAACCCGGTGTGTGTGTACACCGCCTCTGTGCGCGCCGACTTTTGACCCACCACGGTTGACGTCATCTCCCACACAACATGTCATTTCGAAACCACCATTTTCTCCCTTTATTATTCTTATTATGTGTATTGGACGAGAGAAACGAAGAAAGAAACGAGTCATTCTTGTAGAGTTGTAGGAGGATGTCGAGTCTCGTTCGATTTCGAGGATATTTGGGAGGAAAGAGAATTTGAAAGATTAGAATGATTGAAATGATGGATATGGAGGGAGGAATTTTAAAGTTGTTAGATCGAGGGATAAAGTATATTTTAGAGTTTAACGAGTCGATCTTCGTGTTCAGACGAGGTGTTAAAATGAGTAAGAAACACCTCGTTGTGTATTATTTTGAGGGGAAAGAATTTCTATGAATTTTCGATGTTTCAATCGAACAACGAGGTAGGTGTTACGTCCGCATCTTGGTTTTCTATGTTTTAAGGAATGTAGATTTTTTTTTTTTAATTTTAAATATATGATCAATTTCGTATTTCGATAAATATTTTTGCACCAAAAAGGAAAGAAAATTAATGATAGAATTTCTATTCTTATCTTGCAATTTCCTCGAAAGCCGTCCACGAATTTTATCATGAATTAATTACGCTCGAGAGATTACGCCCAATTTATTTAATATTTCGTTAAAGTTTTAAACGATCGCCGAGCTTTCCTTTCGCGCATCATTCTTTGATTAAATTATAAAAGATATCAGAAATAAGCCCCGATAATTATCCGTATTTAATTAAAAAACAAACGTGATTATTAAATTAGATTTAATTTAACAGCGATTTATTTAAAAGAAATTAAATTAGCTTTCTTTGGTATTCGATCATCCTTTGGAATAGAATAACTTTTTAACAAAAATTGGATTATAAGAAAAGTATTGGATTTAAAAAAATCATAATTGCAATAATGTTTAGAAAATTAAATAATACGTTTTGTAAATTTATTTCAATTTGTATAATACCTTTTTGCTAAAAATGTAAATTTAAATCCACAAGAATTTAAATTCAATTATTTTATTTCAAAATAATTGATATGATTAATATAGTATAGTTATTACTTCCTTTTATTATTATGATAAAACAGAATCTCTATTTTTTTTTTCTTTTTTCCTCCCTCGTTTTATTCACTCTCGTCAATGATTTTCCATTCGCTTCGAAATACAATTTTTTACTTTCCAAATATCGAGAGGATTATGTCCACGCGCTTTCAAACAATAATTTTGTACCTTATATTTTTTTAACTCTTTAAAAAACACCAGCGAAAATTCCAGCGGCCTATTTTTTCCAAATTAAATTATATAAAACTTTACGATTAAATAATTCGTTTCGATTCGGATTTGTAAATGAAACATTTATTCGACCAAAAAGGATAAATACTTTGCGATCGATCCTTTGTTAAACAGGATAAGTCAATATTATCGAGAATAATTATGCGACAATCAACGCAGAAAATTTTATCGTGGTTATTCGTGGAGATTCAAGGAATAATACCTGTTTTTATTAACTATTTTTATCGACGGTATTTTCTATTTGCTTTGATCACAATGTCCACCGTTTATTTTTTTGATAATTTCGAATATCGAAAATCGAATATCCAGAATGACCGATCGTGCATAAATCCCGATCCATCATCAGAATTTCCATAAGAGCTTAGTGAAAAAAATAAAAAAGATAATAAAAAAGCACACGTGTGAAATAATACGTATTGATAATAATGAAAAATTCGTGAGGATTAATTAAATCTCGTTCTCAGCTTTCTAAATTTTTGAATTGAGAGGGGGAAGAAAAACATATTGAAAATTATAGCCTTTATTCTTTGGCCACGGGTTAATTGTCTCGCACAACAAGCGCGATTTTCAACAGAGTTGGTTGTTTCATTCGAGAATACGGCCGGAAAACTGCTTTTCTGTCAATATGATCGGACGACGTGGAAAACAAGCCGGTGGATAAAGCGGTTCCGCAAACAGAGCCGTGTTTAGATACACGCGAACAAGTTTCCCGTTGAATTTCGATTCACCGATCTCGGTTTCACGAATGTTCGATTCAATTAAACGTTACATCGGTCTCGGTCAGTCCGCGAGATCGGCTTGAACAACGCGCCAACAACAATTTCTCTAAACTATAATATAATTGAATGAGAGTCGATGTTCTTCTTGGAACTCTTAGAATTTTTACACCTCGACTTTTTTAAGAAGCAAATAATGATAACGATTTTAATTGGATCATTGTATATACGTGAGAATAAATTGAATAGAATTGAAGGAAAAACGTAATCAGTTTTTGAATTATTGAAAGTATATACGGAAAATTAAAAGAAAAATGTTAATCTACAACGATATTTTGCAAATATTAATTTCTTGATAATAACACGTACAGTTATTTTCGAACGTAGGAATCGTTGTTTCTTTGCAAAAGAATTGTTGTTCACGCGATGGAAAGGAGAAGGATAAGAGTGAAATTGATGTAAAGATACTCGGAATTATTCGCATATTGAGAGCCATCTCGAGACTTAATTGGACAGTCGCTCGATTCACGTTTAATCGAAAGCGTATTGTTGTTGTTGAAAGGGTTAGGCGAAATTCCTCGACTAATTTCAAGGGAATGTTCAAACACTTGTAAAATATTCCTCTTCGACCGTTTTAACGACACGGATTTAACGAACCGATTCCACCAGGAAAACGGAAAGTTTTAATATCCGTATTTGTGATTCGAAGAGACGTGTCACGGTTTTGCTTCTTATTTTACTTATTCTCCTTCGATGACGTTTATTCCAATTTCTCTCTCTCTCTCTGTGAATCCCCTTTTGAAGTAATTACGAATATTATAATACAGTTACTGCGTGAAGATGCAAAGCTGACCAAAGAGAAAATTTTGAACAACTTTTCGAACGGCTATAGATATAGATTCAACAGGTTCGTAAACGGGGACAGAATAATTCCTTGGCAAGTTTTCGCTCATTACGGATTCGCTTCCCACGTGAGAAACTTTCAACGAAAGCGACTCGAACAATTCGTGTTCTACGACGTGTTCGTCGGGGAGAGAACGAGAAACGATGTTTCGAACTCGAGAGTGAAACGTGAGATTTCTTTTTATTTGAAAGTAAATAACCGAAGTAAAATTCTTAAACGATCTCTAAACACCATTTCCGACTAACTCTTGTCTCTTCAAAAGTAAAACGCAATTTTTATCATTTTCCAAACGCTTATCATCGTTGCCAATCCCTTCCAACCCTTCTCCCCCTACGCGAAAACTAAAACCGTTAATTGAGGAACAACAATTGGACAATAGCACGTCTTAACACGATCCCCACTTCGAATCCCAATTTATGCCCCACTGTGTTTGCACGCGTATATCACGCGAGGGCAGCTCGAGTGAGATTGTAAACAATAGCAGTAACCATGCCGAGATATATACGAGTGAAATTAGGGGGGGCAGGTGGAAGATGGAACAAGGAACGATCCGCTTTTAATTAGAATTAATTTATAGCCGAGCGATTGAATCGCTCGTCCAACTATTTCGTTAACGATCAATCGATTTGATTATTGGTATTAAATAGTCGGGGTAGAGAAATTATCGAAAATGATAATTTTACATCGTTAATTTTTTTCTCTCGATTTCAATTTCGATTTTTATAATGATCACGTTGATCACGAAAGTGGAAAATTGCAAGTTTTCAATTCATTTTTTTTAATCCACGATATTCTTGAAAAGGAAATTTAGAAAGAAAGAAGTTAGCTCTTTCGAAAGATAGAGTTTCTTCTTTGTATTTATGAAATTATAGGGAATTGAATGTAATAGTAAGAAACCCTCGTACGTACGAGGGTTGTTCGATTTAATTTGTGCATTGCATTGAAAATATAAGCAATTTATCGTGCAATTTCAATTAATGCATTCCTCTTCGTTGATTAGAAGTAGGAATTAATTCGTCAAAGCGAATGAAAACTATTTTGGCTGTGATGCGTTTTCACGAATGAAATAGGAATGATTTTTAAATTCGAAATCATAGAGATTGAACGCGTATGCACGGCGGACTGCAATCGAAAAACGAATCGATTAACGAGAAGCGTTGATGGAAGTTTCAATTTCGATTTCATAAAATCGGTGAACCGAGCAACCGGGAAAAAGCGATCCGAACCGAGTATATTTTTAAAAGCGGTTCATCGGTTTAAATGGCCATGCCTGTCTTCTTTGAAAAGACTGAACGGACTTTGCATAAAACCAGATGTTACAAAAACAATTACAGAAACAACCGTGAAAATCCCTGACATTTTCTTCATCCTTTTAGAAACCTTGTAGATTTCCTTATAGATTATCCTATACACAAATTTGGAACAAATTTATTAAATTATTAGAAAGGAACAATGCCAACTAAAATTATATATATAATATACATAGAACGTTAATATTTTTGAAGGATCGAAAACATAAAATAAACAATGATATACAAAAAATATTAGCAAGCTAAATGGAAAAAATTTTAATTTCTCTAGAATCGATCCTTCAAAAAAAAAAAAAAAATATTCCAAGAATATGTTAGCACCGTGTAATATACAATAAGATCAATTTGGATACAAAAAAAAAAAAAAAAATACAACCTTGTGTTCGAGTTGCAACTCATTTTGCAACGATCAGTTTGTTGCATAGACGTAAAGTTAAGAGTTAATTAATTAGAAGAGCGAAAAGAGCTAAACGTCGGCCTATGTATGCACGTCCGAGATATTTATTGATCTTTTTCTCCTTTACACTTGAGTTGAGGCTCGCGACGCGAAGGTCGAGGTGTTGGAGCGAGCCGGTTTCGAACTCGGCTCGACAGTTTTAATTAAAATTTTCAACCAGGAAATTCTGTCTCGAAGGCTTAATCGAAATTCCATAGACGACGAGATCGTCCCTTGTACGCGCGTACATGTTATATCGATTTATTAATTTTCAGTATTAAACTCGTGTTATCGGATTTTGGAATAAATACGTAGACGAGATTCGACGAATGGGATTAACTGTTTCGATAATAATTGCAATCTGTTTTAAGATTGCGATTAATAAACCGGATTTTAACCGGTCACATATTTATCGAATATTTATGCATCTATTTGGAAAGGTGATCACTTCGAACGGTTATTTGTATATAACTATATAATACGAGCAAGTTACAATTTCACGAAATTTTAAATAAATAATTGAAGGAAAGGAAAGCAGGTTGTTTGGATGAATTTGGTGGAGAATAGTTTGATTTTCTAAAGGTAAAAATGAATTTTTCTACATTCGTTTTGATGAAAAGGAAAATTCAATGATTAAAAATGTATTTCTATTTGATTTATTTTCCATGTATGATAATTAAATCAAAATATTAAGATAGAAAGATCAATTTTTAATTTCAATCGAGTCGGTAAATGTTCAATTGTGCGACATAACAAATCGAGCAACGTTCGTTGAAGTGCAACAGCAATGCTTGTACCTATGCTGTTGTCGATATCGAATTACATTTCCAAAACATTAGCTGCTGGTTAAACATGCATTTGATGCCTGACCACTTATACGACGCATCACTGAAAACAGATCCCGTTTCGAGTTGTCGCCCAATGCCTGACTTATGACCGATCGGTTCACTTTAAGTAGTCGACTTTACTTTAACCACTTGTATAAATAATCGAATAATCGGTATTCCTGGGCTGTGGAAATGGAAATATTGCAATACTTTATAGCGAGGGGAAATTACTATTGTAGGTTTTATAAATCACAGAGATCCTGTGTCACCCATTATGAGATAACACCGAGACCTATTTATGAATGACCATATTAAAATAATCTCTTCCATAACTCGTAGGAATTATTATTAGGAATTGCTGGATGAATCATCGTATTCAAATATTATACCACGTACAATCTAAAAAGGAGAAAGAAGGAAAATGGAACGATCGAGAGAAAATGAAACAAAAAACTTCAGAATATTGCTCGTAAATTTTTCGATCTCGGTGAAATTTTCACATTTTCTCGATGCGAAAACCCATCCTTTTCAACGAAAATTCCTAAATTAAATCGATTTTAAAACGGATATATATATATAAACGTCGATTCGTTGAAAATTCTTAGCCAACGGTTGTAAACATTTTTTTTTTTTTTTTTTTTTTTTTCTATTCGAGGAAACTCTCCAATTATGGAAACGTGTTAAGTAGGTCGACGCATACTTGAACCACAATACTAATTTTCTTTGCATGTCGTATTTTGTAACACGACTGCCTAACTCGGAAATAATGCAACGCTAATTGATCTCAATTCTTTTCATTTTCCACGAGGAGAAGGTGGAACAACGATCGAACGGCTGGGTCGAAAGCAGTGATTTTAAACGTCAGCATAGCCTGATTGTCGATTGTCGTTAATACGCAAGAGAGTTCGATCCTTTTAGAACCTTTCGATTATCATACAAAATGTAGATTTCTTTTTCTTCTTTTTTAGATTGTCCGTTTTTATTTGTACGTTTATATTAGGTAAAAAGCAACCAATTTTTCTTGTGAATTTTTCCTAATAATTTTCGATTGTTCCTAATTTATTTAACATTATTTTTATTTTTATTTTTTCGTAACTGTTGCCGCGATGAGCTCGATTGTTTCGAATCCTCTCGAGGAATTCAGAGCAAAGTAATAGCAGTGGGATTCACGCTGCAAACACAATTTTCGCAAGCACTTCTCTAACTATATCCTTCTCTGCAAATAATCGTCTAACCTGACCTCTGTCTAAGCTACAAGTCTGCTAGACGGCGTTACTAATGAGTGGAGAACAAAGTACCCGAGTGCTCCTTTTGTTGACTGATTATTTAACTCGGACATAAAATAAAAAGGAGTATTTGCGATCGAGTGTTAATAATATGTACGTTCGTTTAAATAAAGAAAAAAGATATGTGCAAAATTTAAGATTCAAAATTTTCAAAAATCTCGATCAATTCGGATAATTCATTCGTTCGATATTCTTCCGTGAGAAATTCGAAAAAAAAACGAATCAAAATCCAATCGAGATATTTTATTCGCAAAAATTTACTTCATTTTACTTTCATTTACGAAAAGTTTATAAAAATCTCTGTTATCAAGGAAATAATGGAGAAAAAAAGAATATTGAGAAAGATCGAATAATCTGGAATCGTTGAAAAATATCATTCCACTTTTCTTCTCAAATATTTATTCCAATTATTCCACCATGCAAAAATTCGTAATTTTTAAAATTTATCTGACAATCATCGTTATCGTAGAATCGTGTGAAAGAAAGAAGATTATCTCGTTCGATTAAGGAAGAGGTATGCCTCGAAGCTTTGAAGAAAGCTCGTTTAACAAGACTTGTAACAATTATATACATTAATAGCTGACAAGCACGGAATACTCATTAGCTTTCTCTCAATGGTCTGCTTCTTCTTCTGATTGCTCATTAGGTATTTATATCTTCGTTACTTGTGCAAATCCACGTTTTACACGCGCGAATACATGCCTAAGAAGAAGATAACTTTTAGGAAGATAATTCTAGAAGAAATTTACCAAAGATGGAAGTTTCTTTGATATTGTACAAAACTTGAGAAACTTGATCCTGAAATTTCAAATGTCGAGTAGAATATCTACGTTTTTTTCAATCAAATTATCGCAAATGAATTCTCAAAAATTTATCCTAAATTTTTTAGTAACGAAATTAATTCACTTTTTTAATCTAATCGTACGGCAAAAATCCAATTTAATTGTCCACGAGTCGAATTAGCAAATCTATTTCACGTTATTCAAGCACACCGTAACTTCATAATTACATCCTTTTGATATCCTGACTCGAAGCAGTACGAGTGCATAGTCGCGATTGTTATTCAATCTGTTTGCAATAGTGTTGAATAATTCGGATCCATTCGATTTATTATTCTTTCTTTACGCTTGAAACACGTGTGTCGAAGCGAAAAAGAGATTTAAATAGGTTCCCTTCTGTGAAAAGTTGACAGGATATGAACAGAGGATAATTTCACAAAATTTCTTCGTGCTTCTAATACATTTTTAATAATTAATTTTTATTAATTACTGATGTAACCTTTTTTCTTTCAAGTGTTCAAGTATTATTTTCGAAATTTTATTTCCTTGAAATAATGAAAAACGAACAGGAATGAATTAGATCTATTCGAAATATAATTTTAACAAAGTTAATAACCTTTTGTTCTTCTCCCGAGAGAAATTTTCTTTAAGTCATCCAAACGTAACGGCAAACTTTCTATTATCTCCAGAAATGTTTGCAGAAGGAACGTGGAATGTGTAAAATTAATTTTCGCGCCACAAATTTTCACTTAATTTTCTTTCTTCAATTGAAACTCCAATTTCGATTATTTTTCACCAAGCAGTTAATAATATAATATACCCTTGAATCTAACGAAGCATTTAATTTTAATCTGCGTGGTTCGCCAACAAACAATAAAATTCGTATCAAAATAATCAAAATAAAATTCATAATCACTCGTTCAAATTTTGTTAAACGAACAATAGAAAAAAAAAAATAATAGACAAAAGGAAAGAAATATATCCGTTTAAAATCCGTTAAAGTTCATCCATTTGAAATATCGGAAAATTTAAATTCATCCATCTCGTGGTTTTCTTCGAACTAAGATAAATTTGGAAAATACTTATCGCCAATGATCCATCTGGTAAATCGTTTTATTCGTCGTGAGAGAATTTCGACAATTTTGATTTATACAGGTTATAAAGATTAAACAGACTTAAGATAGTCATTTACATAGCCTTTTACACCCTCTTGGAGACAGGTAAGTCGAAACCCGAATCGTCGCAAAAGTGAAATTTAACTTGCGATTTCGAGGAAATTTCGATCTCGATTGTGAGACCAATCACGTGGAAAAACTGTTCAACAAACGTATTCCAACGAGGAAAAAGATTTAAAATTTCTTGCTCGAACAATTTATCAATTCGTCGCGCCTCGAAAATATCCCCTGTTGAATAAGTTTCTTCTGTTTAGTCGTTGTTCCATGCAACTTGTATTGCGTTGTCGCGACAGAACCAATCTACTTACGAGACCTTTGAAAATACTTGGGAACAATACCGCGGACTGAAATTATACAAGGCTGAGTAAAGTCAAGCATTTCGACGTTCTAGACGCGTGTATCGTAGGGGAATAAAGCAATAAAGTCAGCTTCTCGATGTTATCGAGAGATCGGTTTAATAGCATTTAATTGAAATCCGCTTTGGACGGAAACAATTTCTGCATAAAATGGACCTACTATTGATTGGCTGAATCAGTGAAATTTTAATCGTATATTCTGACTCTATAATAATCGTTTTATATTGCTTCTTGTGTACATTTAAATTAAGAAAGAAAAAAGAATCGAAACTTTGATTTAAAAAAGTGAATGTATTTTTTTCCCAATTTTTCGTCGAATTCTCAAAAGAAATTTAAAAGTTTGGAAGAAGTGTTGAAAAGAGAATATATATGTATGTAATGTAAAAAATAAGCACGAATTGAAGGAGAGAAAGAAAAATCATGCATCAAACTTTGAATACATATTATTTTATCAGCAAGCATTTGTTACAAATACACGTAAATTAAATTTATTCATTACGAATCGAAGCTTTTTGAATAATAAAATGGTATATATTGATATTATTCATAAAGCTTTGGTTGTAATGAGTAATAAATTTTATAACTGGTATATTTATTACAGCCAAAGCCTGGTGAATAATAATACTAAGATCAAATTTTCTATTAATCAAAACGATCGCTTTCCAAACGTTCCTTATTTCGTGCGATCGCTATCGATCGCATTCAAAATTTGCGAAAAACGAAATATATAAATAAAAAATATTTAACGAAAAGCCTCCCTCTTCCGTTACATTTTTTCCGGATCAACGAGAAAGGAAGGAGGGAAAATTTCGATTTTCCTCGCTTTGGATTTTCAATTAAATCGGAAACGATAAATTCGGGGTGGCGCGACACCTCGTTCGATCCGAATCGAATCCTCTCGAGGGAGGATCGAAGGAAATGCGTCAGCTTCGCCAATGCCACCTGCCCCTCCATTTTGACAGCCGCTCGATCATCCACCACCAGCGTGAATGAGAAAATAATTACACGGAGTGGTAACCAAGCTTAGCACGCTTTTAACTGGTACTAGATGTAGGAGGAGGGGAGCGAAAAGCGGCTCAAAGCGAACCGCATTACCGGCCCTCTGCCCAGAACTTGGTGGATCTTGGAAGACAGGAGTAGCCGGCTTTTAATCGGCCTGGCTGCAATCTTTGCGCGACGGTAATTGAGATCCCGTCGAACGAAATGAACCGTTTCTCGATGGAGAAAGGGGGAGGATGATGAATTTTCAAATCGTTTATAATACGTTTCGTAGATGAGGCGAAGTGGAAGTAATTGAAAAATTTGCGAGAGAAATTTTCTTGGATGGAAAGAGGAAGAATGGAAAGATGATTAATATTTAATATGGATATCGATTTTTAGATTAAATATATATATATATATTTAGGTAGGTAGGTAATTATAAACGTTCCATCGAGTATTTGATAAAATTACGTTTGTAACCGCTGGAAACGAGTAAAAGGAAATTTTTTTAAAGCAAATTTAAGCAATGTGAATTCTCGGGTGAAAGTGTATATATTTAAACATCGCGAGGATATAATTTTATTCAAACTTTTTCACAATGGGATTAAAATCTAAGAAAAAAAAAAAAAAAAGAAAAGAGGAGATTTCTAAAGTTTTATTCGTTTTAATATATTTCAAAAAGTTACCTGTATGTATATAATTTAATATATAAGTATTAATTATTTTCGTAAAAATTCGTTTTTCGTTCGAGCAATCTCTTATTCCATCTCGGCCACTTTTTTACTACTACAAGCATACAGTGATATTACAATTATAATATTAATCTATACATATACATGTGTAAACACGCTGTAAAAGCACGTGCAGTATAATTTCCATAAAAGTAATCTCACACAGAAATGGTTGAATCGTGAAAATTCGTTTGGCCCGACTGGCCAAAGTGAAATTGTTATCATTAATATCGAAAATGATTAACAACGACTGCGACTAACTTTATTTTCCATAACATTTACATCGAAACGATTTCTCGACAGGTCAATGAAATACCACGTGGATCGTCGTTCGTGATACCATTTATTTTTAGCGCGAAACAAAGCGTAACGGAGAAAGACTTACCTGAATCGACGATAACGTTGTGACGAGAAAGAAAGAGAGAGAGAGGGGGGAGGAGAGAGAGAGAGAGAGAGAGAGAGAGAGAGAAGAATCGAAGAGACGTTTTTCTCGGTTATCTGACCTACGAGATCGACACGCGAATTCCAGTCCACGGTGCAAAATGTTTGAAACGCTATCGAGGCGTGGAATCAATGTAACAGCACAGCTTTTATCACTGTTTCGTCGTTAGGACGTGACGCGAGTTTTAATCATCGAACTTTCCAATTTAAAAAAAAACAAGCTCCTCGATTGTGCCTCGTAAAGAAAGAAAGAGTAAAAATTAAGTTTGAAAAACATCAAATCATGGAAACGTTACATCTTTTCACGCACAATTCCCACAGATACAATTTTTATCCTAGTTTTCGATCTGTCTCTACATACACTGTACTCACATTTCACTTTCAGCCGTGTTTAATTTAAACAAGTTTCCAATGTGGATCCACTTTTATCACATTTTTCATCAATCTTTCATAAACGTATAAAAATTTCTCCGAGATGGATTCAATCGGTTCGACGTTGTTCGACGCTCAACATCTCCTCAATGTTTCCTTCCGCTCGGATGAAGAAATTTGGCCGCGCGCGACTCGAAGGGACGCGAATCGAAAGGGCGTCGCGCGGGAAAATCGGGTGAATGAAATGGCGGAGGAAACGGAATGCGCAGGAGAGAGGCACGGCGAGGAGGCTGCGTGGCAGCGTAGCTGCTGTCCGCGGAGACACTACGGGCCGAAGTCGCTTTCAACCCCCGGCTTTCCGATCCCCCACGGCGTCGCTGCTGATAGCAGCCTCCCTTATTTTCATTCTTTCTCTTTTTCTTTCTCTTCCTTCCAAGATTGGGAGGACAGCTTTTATCCGGAGACGAAAGGAATGAAGTGCGAATAAATTTTAATAAAATCGTATATGAAAAATGAAAATTCGTTTATCCGAAACGTGATTTCGGATCGACGAAAGTCAAAATAAAAAGATTTTAAGCCGATTCGATCGGTGAGTGAAGAGAATAAGCAAAGAATCGATCCTTTTGATGTAAAATTTTATTACAAATTAAAAAGTATAAAAATCAATTTCGATTCGAAAGATTTAATAGTATCTCGTTTAAAAAAATATACTTGTATCTCTGTGTTAGATTAAATTTCTAAAAACGAATTATTTTTTTTTATGCAGTTTATTTAGAAAAATACGAACAATTTTAATTAAATTATTAAATTGTAACCAATTTTTGAAAAAAACTCCAATTTCCAGGAGAAAGTAAGAAATATTCAAACTCTTCCACTTTTGAACACTCGTCCTTGTCGTAGCAAAGCTCATCCTCGAGAAGAGCAGGCCATCCTTATTCAGTAGCCCTCCTCCTCCTCTTGTTCATCTCATCGCGTTAAATCCTCGTTTCTTTCCTTTCCATTTCCCCTCCCATTCCTCCCTTTGCTATCAAAAAACACTTTTGTACACTCGTTTACTCGCATTCGTAGCCAGCCACCAGGTTAATTAATGTAATCACGAAACGGGAAGTTGGATCAGGAATTTATCGTGCCACGGTTTATCTCCACGATGCGTATCGTTGGAAACCACGCAGATTTCGTGTCACGGTCGATACGGAATGGGGGAATTACTACGCTCCAATATATATCGATCCTCGAATCGTGTACGAGTTTGTATATGCGCGGAGGAAAGATTGCATACGTGTGTCACACAATTTCGAATTTCGAAAACTGAAAACGTAAATGTGATGATCGAAAATATTGGAAAAAGATGCGCACGTCTTAAGACTTTTATAGATAGATTCATCGGTACAATTGAGGATTTCTTGTGTAATCGTTGAAAAGTTGCAAGTGTTTGGTAGCGATGGATATGAAATACGTTCGAACACTGGATCAGGGAAGTTTGAAGTTTGGAGTTTTTATATAATAAAAATCACACAGTTCAATCAAAAGTGTGTAATGTACATCGATCTTTTTTCAATCTTTAAATTAACATTCGCTCGTTATTGAACAATTTTTGACCAAATTTCTTGACCGTTTCCAACGTACGAGTCCAACGTAAACGAGTCCCTTGAAATAGCATTGAAAATTCAACCAATCGACAAATCGGTTCAAAATTCTCAGAAATCCTTTCGTATCGATCCGAGACTCTAATTGGCAAGAATAAAAGGGGGAAAATAAGCGAGATTATCCACGCGAGAGAGAATTTAAAACGCTATCTGAAATTTTTTTCGAAACTTTTTTTCATCCTTGCTTCAGGATGAAACGGTGGATGGAGAAAAAAAAACTCGGATAGAATAGAACTTGTTAGCTAATGAGAGAATTTTAAATCTCCAGCACGAGCGTGTAGCAACACGGGATAATTAGATGGAAGCAGCGCGCTCCTCCACAATTTCCAAAAAATTCAAGAATTTTCTACTCGCGAAAACGATCACGAGTTAAAACGTGAAAATCTCGAACGGTCACGCGATAATTCGCCATCCTGTTACAGTCAGTTTAACCCCCTTTTCACCCCCTCCTTCCTTCTCTCCTTTCCTTTTAACGCGAGAATGCGTTGAAGATGATGATTTCGTTTCGTTTCGTAATTCGATTCCTCCAGAAGAGACGAAATTTCTCGATTGAGGGGAGGATCCCCTGCGTGAGGAGGGGGAGGATCTTCTCGAATTTTATATATTACACGATATATTTCACTCGGTTCGATCGACGCCTCGTTTACCAATCTGTGATTAATAATGCTAAGAGCAATGTTATTCATTACTTAGTGTTATTTAAATGATAATTTTAATTCTTGTTAAGATAAGGTGAAGAGTTAGGTGTGAGTATTGGGTGCTAGCGTGATACAGAATTGTTAAACTTTTTCGTTATTGTCTTTTTTCGTTTAGCTCGATGAAATAGGGCAGAAAACGGTTGCAATACGAGTCGAAATATAAGAAATAAATGTGATACAGTCATTTGCTTGACGCGATACACCTCTTGTGGACAATAATTCTTTTGCTTTTGTATATGTACAAATAACAGTTTCAAAATTATTTTAATAATTAACAACAACTTTAATAGAAATTACAATCGTCTGAATGTATCTTTGTTCCAAGCAATTGTAATGATATTATATCGTAAAAATAAATGTAAAGTATGTTATAAACAAAAAATTTAATCATAAGAAATGAATCAATATGTAATAGGAAAATATTCTAAAAATTAATAAATCCTGCATGGTTTAGACGCTTCTTATTGATACAAACACGTCACTGGATTGCTTCCATGTAAATGTTTCGTATCGCATTTTGTTCATTTAAAAGATAAAATTATTAAATCTTCTACTTCAACGTAGATTATTTAGATCACGATTGAAAAAAATTCGTTCTCACTCGTGCTATCTTCATCACGAGTCACACTCGTTATAGCAAGGGGTTAAAATTTATCTCTTCTTCTCCTTCTATAAATTCAATCGTTCTTCGAGTTAGGATACTTCTCTTAGTTTGTTAAATTACGCGGATAATTTAAATGCAAATTGTAAAAAAAAGAGAGAGTACGTACCGCGAAATATTAAAGCGAAATTATCGACAATCAATCCCGCAACTGTGCCATGCCCATAATACAAACCGCACTGTTAATAGGCTGTGATGAACCAGGTTACATAGTTATACCAAGTGACATGATTTGATGGATCATATCGGATATTCAGTTTATGAAACTGAAGAACAGATATGGCCATCGATAAACAAGAAAGATTCTCAAACATGTTTGAGAAGGCGACGAAAAAGTCGTTTTAAATCGAAATTCATTCGCTTTCTGATAGTTTAAAAATTCTTTTCCCTTAAATTTCGTTGCTTCAAAAATTATTCCACGAATATATCGACAGCCTTTCAAATAATTGCAACAAGTTATAATAAGCACAGAACTTGCATACAGAACAATAACACGTATGAATTTAAAACGGATGCAATTATTACTCAAAAAAAAAAAAAAAATATTTGCTATTCAAATGTCTTAAAAGCAAAATTTATCCATCAGTTTGGGATAAATATAAATAGTCTGATGAATATTAAATACACGTATGTAAAACATGGATATACGCTTCACATAATTTCATAATTCGCAAAACGAATTGTTTGAAAGGATGGAAAAAAACTGTGTACAGTTTTATCGAAGAACTTTTTTTTATCAAAATCATATTTTGAAAACGAGAAAGAAACGAGGGAATAATGAGAAAGATTTGGCGAGTGAGAAGGGAATGTTGGAGAAGAGAAGGAGGAAAAGCAGCGTGCCTAAGAAAGTAGGATTTTTCGAGGCTAGATCGTTCAAGGAGATTGGCGGCGTCTGACAAAGCCGGTACGTGACTACTTTTGCCCAAGAAACTTTCCCTTGCATCTTTGCCCACCCAACACGACATCGCGTGTACCTCTTTCCACTCCTCTCTCTCTCTCTCTCTCTCTTTCTCTCTCTCTCTTTCCTTCCAACTCCGCCTCCTCGCGCTCTTTGTTTCGCACACAGCTCAAGATAAGAACGGTACCAAGGTCCTGCTCTAAATAGTGAACGGTACCTGACCTTTCGACCTCGACCCTCGTCGCCATCGATGCGACGAATCGAATCTCCAGGACGTTCCTCGAAGCGATCTTTAACGACTTCTTTATCACGTAACACATAGCTCGTCTACCAAGTGAATACCAAGGGGGAAAGAAAGGGAAACGAAAATAAATTTTCTCCGATTCCGTGGAAAGTTTGTTAACTTTTAATATACGTCCAATTATATTAAACTGGTATGTTCAGTGGAAGTATATCGATGAAAGTATATTCAGAACGTAAATAATTGAAGTGGAAATGTTAAAAAGATACGAATGAATTTAATTTGGCTCGAAACAATTTTTTTATTTTTATTTTAGTAATGTTTTTTTTTTTGTAAAAGAAATGAATAAATAATTAGGGAAAGGAAATTGACTCGTAGAAGAAACAAAGAATTTTTTTTAAGTTTTTGTATTTATTAGTTAAAGTTGGAAACAAGTGAAATATCCTATAATTCGGTAGAAAAATGTATGACTTGTATGAACAATATATTTTTCAAACACGTTTATAATCGTGTGAAGATTTGTGAGAAATGTTTGAATTGAGGAATGAAGATATTGTTACAGGATGTTTAAATACACTTTACGCAATAAAGTGACGCGGAGATTATTCTTTCGAGAACGCATCACGATGAATTACTTGAAATTTTGAAAGTTTGTAAGACTGTGTATAAAAGTTTCTTTCATAACGAATAACTCCTTGAACAAAAGTAACACCACACATCGTGGCGAATAATTTATAAATTGTTTGCTCCATTAAAAGATATAAGATATACGGAAAATAAATGCAACTAAAACTATTATTATCTATTATTAAAATACGAATGATAAAATATTAAAAAAAAGAAAAAAAAAAGAAAAAAGAAATGTGTGACACTTTTCGTACGTACTTTAAATTGGCCTACTTTTTATTTCCATTCGTGCATTAAATCTCCACTACGCCACGAATATAAAACGCCTTGAAAAATGTCCCGCTCTTTCTGTTTCCCTCCTCGCGTTTGTTTTCCTTCCTCCAAAGTTATAAATACGATATTTTTTCTCTCTCTCTTTTCCTTTTCCGTCCCGATCCGAATCTAAACTGGCGAAGGTGGCGCGAGAGACGAGGAATAAAACGCGTGCCAACAACAAGGTATCGGAGTTAACGTTCAACTTTAAAACACTTCGCCGTGAGTATCACTCGAAGGATCTTATTAGCAGAAGGTCGTGCTAAAGTGCCACTATTTAGTGAACCTATGCAATTTCGTGCACCGGAATATAGAGTCTCCAATTTAAGGTTACGTTGCAACTGCGGCTCTCAACTTTCCACCCTTTCATCCGCGACCCCTTACCTGGCGAATTTTCACATTGTTCAGCGTTCAACGATAAGTCGTAAACCTGTCCCCAGTTTTTTTCCCAACGATGATTATCCTGGCCCAGTTTGGTGCAACGACACGGAAAAAGATAATATTGAAATTATTACAATGAACGAACGGATGAAGAAGGGATTAAGTTATATCTTTTCGACGGTATAACGATGTTGTAGTAAATAGTTCATTAGAAATAGTGATGATGGTAGAGATGGATTAATGGAAGTGTAGATAGAAGAATTATTTATTTGCCCAACTTTTGTGTGACTTTTGACGTATATTCGTAGAATGGTGTAATGGAAGATTTTAAGTCGTTTTATAAGTCGACTAAATCCAGAGCTCCAGAAGTGAGCGTTGGATTGGAGTTGCAATCGAACCTTGAGTTGCAACGATGTTAATGTTAAGAATAATAAAATTTATTGACGATTAATATTGTTATGCTGAGATACTGTGTGACGATAATCGTAGAGAAAATTTAAATAATTTTCCTGCAAAGTTCTTGCTTCGTATCCCGAAAATCTGTTTCGGCATTCAGTCGAGATAGAGATCGACTTGCTCGATGATATAATTAAATGCAGTTTCAATTATTAAGTAAAAGTAGAGTTGGTGGCCTCGTTTCCGAAGCAATTCAACGTCAAAGAAGTTCTCAAATTCAATACTTACACGAATCGTTTGTCATAAGATAAAAGAGAATGTAAGAAGTGCATTAAGATTTCATTCAGGAGTTCTAATGTCTGAAACTAGAAAGTTATTTTAATTTCGTAAAAAAAAAAAAGGAAAAAGAAATAACATCAACGATATTCTTCATCTTTCTAACTTAGAAAAATGAAATTTTAAGTAATAAAATAGTTTGTTGAAAATCTTTCACTACTAAAAACGGCGATATAAGATGACGCAGAATAATGACACTTTTAATGAACCAACAATTAAATCCACAAACTTTCTTTCTTAATCATCATCAGCAAAGTTATCTTAACTTTCTTTTATATTGAATTAATCAAATTTTATTATCTATCTTACATATAGAAGAATACATGGAATTGCATGATAAATTAGGCCCAACATCTTATCTTATTCGTGATAACAAATTCTTCTTCTTGGCTGTACATTTTCCTTCACTTTTTAATCCTCGAATCGAAGACATATCAAATCCAATGTCGACGAAAAATACGAAACAAGTAAGTTTTACTCCTTGTCGGAATAAAAATCGTCCTCGAACGCGTCTGTGATGCGCTTCGTTAAAGCGACTTCGTTGCTCTGGGAAGCAGATAACTTTGAAGCAACATCGCGGATGTTTCTGGACTTCTGATAAACGAGATTAAGACGAATCTCCGGGAACAAGTTGCAACACTAGTCCCGTTCTCCATCGACCATATTCCATGTAACTGCAAACAATCGTGGCAAAGACAAATTAAATTTGACCGAACATTCTGTACTTGGCTTTTCCTTCACATTTGATTATTATTTAATTTATAATTAGACTGACTATTCTCCAAGGAATTTCAAGATAATTTATGGATATGAAAACTTCGATGACGAACACATTCATCATGGGAGATTTATTATATAGTTTGAAACTGTTATTTTTATTTTGACATGATTATCAAGAATATGGATATCACAACGGAACGGAAACGCTTTTCAAAATGTTTAAGTAAGAATTACTTAATTTAAGAAGTGGAACAAGAGAGAGTCAAAATGAAGATAATCTTTTAAAATGAAATAACGATATAAGATAACGATTGTTCATTCTTTTGCAAAAAATTTTTATGAAAATAATATGATTAAATATTAATTAAAAATATCTATCCTCTTAATATTTCGGTAATTTATAAATAATTTTTAATAAGAAATTATACATGGAAAATGAAAGGAATAAGGATCTTTTAAAATTTCGAATTTTTAAAAAAAAATTCGTTCAACTATTTACTATACTACTAATATAAATAATAAAATAATATTAGTATATTTACTATATGCTAATATAAAAAGATAAAAAAAATATTATATTAGATTAAAACACTACATATTAATTTAGTATTGATAATTTTATTCTTGTTACATTCTTGTTGAACCTATATTATTGATATAAAAATTTATATAAAAAATAGAAATAAAATTTTATTCAATGTACATATTAACGCCGCAATCAATAAAAAAATACGATTCTGTTTTATGAAAAAAAATATTTTGTTTTTATACATTTTTTTAAAAATTACAATATAATACAATTATTTTTTTTTTTTTTAATAAAAAATATTACAGAAAATATTTATAATATACTGAAAAATAGAAAATAAAAAATTATATAATTCTATATATTTCAATTCACGTAATTTTTCTCAATTATAAATATCTTTTTTACGAAAAGTTTATATATTATATTTGATAAAGTTTCTAATCATCATATCTGTCAAAATTTTTATTTTCATTTAAACAAATTTATATGATATTTTGATCTTATATTCTATAATTTTTAATTCCATGAGATGAAATATTTTTATAAATATTTCATAAATAATTTTATAAATATTTAGTTATATTTAGACCGCTGATTGCAGCGTTAGACTGTAATTTAATGATAAAGCAATAATTTAACAAGTACACACACAAGCACAAAATATTAGGCGCATATTTTGCATTAATATTAAATGCAATCTATAAAAATAATTACTAAATTTACTATGATCTTACATATTAAATAAATATTTATATTATTGAATCTAAAATAAATTTATCGTATCGTTTGAGACATATGTAATGGCGTTAACATTCGATTAAATTCAGCATTTTTAAAATTTGCGCCACGCAAATTTGCATCATGTAAATCGGATCCTGATAAATCACAGCACTGAAATATATATTAATATACATTTTCAAAATAAGCACAAATATATATTTCAAGAGAAATAATTATTAAGGAATAGTACCTCTAAATCTGCACCAGCTAACACAGCTGATCTAAGATCACAATTTCTTAAAATAGCATTTTTTAATGTTGCTACTCTAAGATTTACAGCAGACATAATACTGCCTTCAAGATTGGCACCTTTAAGATTCACACCTTCCATATTAGCAGGTACACCCGAAGGATCTTCAAAATTACATGAACGAAGATTGGCAGCAGCTAGATTTGCACATAGCATTCTTACACAACTTAACACAGCACCTTGTAAATTTGCATGAGATAAATCGGCTCGTTCAAAGCAACAACCTGATAAATTTGAACCTGCCAAACTACAGCCACGCATAATTGCATACTAAAATATTATTTTAAATTTATTATTTTCTAATTATATTTATTAATTATTTATATGAACATTATTAAATTCTTTTTTATAACTAATATTTATTTTTAATATCAATGTAACTCTAATCACCTTAAAATTTATATTTCTGAGATCTAATTGTGATAAATCAGCACCAACAAAATTACCACCTTGAAATCTAAGTTCTGATGTTGTAGGTGTTGACATAATTGCTTTAAGTACATCTTTACGAGTTAAAGATACTAAACCACTTCTTTGAAGCTCCTCTTCATCTGCCATTTCAGTCAATATATTAATAGCACCTTCTATCCCATAAAAGCGTGCTTCTGCCAAAACACCTAATAAATTAATTTTTATCTAATTAATTTATTACATTTATAATAGAATGAGATATAAATAAAATAAAAAGAAATTAATAATTAAAGACAATTTGTGACAATTCGATAAACAATTTAAATCAAAAAATTTCATATAATTGATAAAATAAATTATAAAATTTGTAATAAACATACCTGCTGCGTTCACATTAGTATCAAGTATTATTTGTCCATGTCTTAAATAATTTAATAATGGTTCAAAATATGTAGGACTTCTATCAATTAGAAATGCACCATTTTTATCTTGTCGGCTAGGTAAGATCCTTTGTTCAGTGCCTGTAGTGTCTGTAAACATTCTGTGTTTTCATATTATAAGTATGTGCAAAAGTAAGTTTTAACTAAAAATTAACAAAAATATATCAGTCTTTTCATTTTTTTAACTATGATTAAACCATAAATGATAAATCAATTGAATATGTTTGCTTACCTGGCCAACATACTCATTGGTTCCTTTTTCGTTAAAGTATCTCTGGTTGTTGTAAAATATTTTCCACCAACATTCAGTGTAATCCATTCTGAATATGTATTTAATTGACTTGGAATACAAAGCTTATCCTTTGAAATAAAATCTTCTCCACATGAAACATACAAAACATCATCATCCCTGTAAATAATTTATTTCAATAATTTATATGTACTAAAAAAATATGAACTGATCATCATTAGTATATTAATTATTTTACCTGACTAGATTAATATCATCAATTTCTCCACCTTGAATATTAAATATTCTTTTGGCAACAATATTAAATTTTGTGCTAGCTGCTGTTAATAATTCATCTAGTGAATTGGTTACCATAAATACCTAAAACAAATAAACATCAAATTATATATATATAATTATATATATAATTTTTATATATAAAATATTTATTATAATTTCTTAAAATAATCACCTGAATAAATTTTGATTGGAAAACTTAGTTGTTACATACAACAAAATGTGTAAAAAATAAGAAAATATCTAAATTATATAAATTTTTAGATTTTTGAATTATATTCCTTTGTAAAACTTAATAAATCTTCTGTGAATACAAATTTTACATTTATAACTTAACAATATTATAAAATAATAATTTTAATTATTAGTAATTTTTTACTAATAATTATTAATAATATAGTTATACAAAAAATTTTAATTAATTATATAAAAAATTATTAATAATTTAGTAATAAATTTTAATATGATAATTTAGAAATGGGCAATTTATTATAAATGTTGTATAAATTTCTTATAAAAAGTTAAATATAATAAATTTTTTTTAAATATTCAATATATATTAAATAGTATTTATATATTGTAAAAATTGTTATTCATTCATTATTAAAATTTTTATTTAAATATTAATTTGTAATATATAAATGTCATGAAACACTATTTTACTTATATTAAATATATTATATTATATTAATTAAAATTTATTAATTATAATATATTTATTATATATTATATATATATATATTAAATATATCTTTTTTAATATAAGAAATATAAGAAAAAATAAACAAAAACAGATATAAATATTCCATAATATAATATAAATATCAACAAATACCAAAAATAAATATTATATATTGTTTTCAAAAAAATTAACTTGAAGTATTTAATTGATATGTATATATTTAATTATGTTTTAACTTAAATATTGTTATATGTATTAATATGTAGCATTTAAAAGTAAATTATTATATATAAACTGTTTATATTTATATTTATAAAGATTATTATAAATATTTTGCTATATATTTTTTTCTATATATTCCATTAAATATATTTTTCATGTTAAATTTGTTTTATTATACAAAAACAAAATATATTGTGTAGACATATCCATTTTATTTATTTGAAATATAATTAAATGTATAATTAAATATAGTTTATATTAAATAAATATTTATATTTTATATATAAATATATATTTATAATAAATAATATATATATATATATATATATATATATATATATATATATTTATAAAAATTAATTTTTTTAAAAACAAATGTATTGCATGAAAAAATTCTATTCTAATTTTTTTCCTAGTTTTCCACGTAATATCAATCCCCATTCATTATAGCATTAGTTACATGACATTATATATTTTAAGTAAAATATTAATTTACACATTTAAATAAAAATATACTACTAAAAATAAAATATTTTATTTTTAAAAATATTAAAAAAAGTATCTGCAGAAGTATTAAATATTAAAAATATTCTATATGACTATCTACATATCTATAAATAAAAAAAATAATCGTAAAATACTACATATTTTTTTAAATATTGTTTATATCAAAAATGCAAATACAGTTCAAACAAATTTTTTTTATAAGTTTATATATCATATCCATATAAATATTATATATATTATATTATATGTATATTTATATAATATAATATAGTTGTGATATAAAATAAAAATTGAAAAATTATAATGTTTAGGAATTCAATAAAAATGAAAAAATAAAACGTGAAGCAAAATTTATTATACATATGAATAAAATCGCAGCCACCTTGCCATTTGAAATATTGGTGCCATTGACAAAAAGCGTTATTCTCTTCATAATTAGAAAGTTATAAACCTCTATACGTAATAAAAAAAAAATGGTATTAATTAGTAATAACCAGACAAAATAGAATCACAAACAAGTTGCATTTGACATAGAATAACTTTACATAAGATCAGAAGTATAAATTTTTTAGATGTGTTTATTATCATACACTGAACTACACTTCTTATTGAGAAACGCCTTAAATCTAAAATTTTTATTCATTAATATATGTTTTATAAATAATATATATATATATATAAAAAATTGTAAATTAAATAAAAAATATTAAATAGTAGAAAATTTTAAATACTTTATTTTCTTTTTTTCCTATTAACTATTCAGATAAAATTCTAAAAATGCACCTTTTATTTTTGCATATTTATCGTAAAATATATTACTGACTTCCACATCTATATTATACCATAATATTTGTGATGTAAGTAAAGTTAGGAAGATTGGTACCACTGATTATTATTCATTTACTCACACAAATATAACATTTAACCTAGACGTAAAGCCAAAGAGTATGGCTGCGTACTGTTTCATGGAATGATTTCGTTAGTGAAAATGAATAATTATTTAATGTTCAAGTGAATTATAATCATTTTGAATATTTTATTCATCATGGAATTAAGTTTACCCAACACGTTATTAGCAGGTGATCCACGATTAATAGATCACATTGTAGGAGAAGTTAAATCTCAAGGAATTTTTGATCAATTTCGTAAAGAATGTATTGCTGATGTTGATACAAAAGTATGTAACATATATTTAATATTTTTAAATAATTACAATAAAATTATTCATATAATCATTTTAAACAATGTTATAGAATAATGATTAAAATATAATATATTTATGTTTAATATAATTATGCTTTTCAAATACTACATTTATGTATAGAAGTTTTTTATGATTATAAATAATATTTATTATTCATAATAATTTTTATCATTCTAATTACAGCCAGCATACCAAAATTTGCGTACAAGAGTTGAAGGATCTGTAAATTCTTTTCTTAGCAAACAATCATGGAAACCAGATCTAAACAAAAATCAATTGAGAGAAACATTACGAAAACATATACATGAAGCTCCTTATTTAGATGCTGGTGTAGAACGCATAGTAGATCAAGTAGTAAATCCAAAAGTGTATTCAGTTTTCATGCCTCAAATTGAAGATGTAGTATATAAATTTTTAGGAATAGAAAGACCTAAAGCAAAAGAAAAAAATGGTGCATGTGGCCTTAAAGATTTATTACCCAAAGATTTAGATCCTGTTTCACCAGAGTCTGACAAAAATAGTTTAAAGGATGTATCTTTGGAATCTATGGATGCAATGGAAGATTTAGAAATAAAGAAAGATGTAAAATTAATTAATGAACAAAAATCACATGAGGAAGAAATTTCTTATGAAAAAAATAAAGATAACATATCTGAGAATGGACATATTTCTTCAGATGAAAAAGTATTAGATGAAAGTGATAAAACTTTTAATAAGACTGGTAGTATTTTAAATTTAAATATATCTGGAAAATCAGATGATAAAACAGAAGAAGATGAAGAAGATAGTCCTACTTTTGAACCAATTGATATTATGAATTTAAATGAATCTAACAATTCTAATGATTCTCATTTATCAGGTATATCAGAATTAACTAGTCATAGATCTAGAAGTCCTGATTTCTGTAATGAACTATCAAGAGATAATTTTGATTATAGTAATCAAGATTCACAATTAAGTAAAGTTTCTTCTGATTCTCGTTTATCAATTGTAACTGATTTTGGATCTTCTAATCATGCATCAACACCAATACATGAAGCATTGAAAGATGAAATAAATAAAGATAAATGTGATGTTAAAAATATTAAAGACAATTTTAAAACTGTCAAAGAATATGAATCTAATAAAAATAAAAATAATAAAAATATTTTTGAATTGAATAAAAATAAAGATGTACAAGATATTAAAGATTCTAAAAATATTAAAAACAATTTATCTTCTAAAGAAAACTGTCGTGATGCTACAAATAACAGCATAAAAGATAAGTATGAACATAAAAGTAATAAAGATAGAAGCAGAGATGTTGAATCTAAATCAAAATCAAAAGATAAAAATCATATAAAAGAAGGAAAACATCATAGGGATAGAAGTAATGATAAAAAAAGAGAAAGGAATCATAGTGGATCAAAATATGATAAATATGATAAAAGTAAAACTAAAGATAAAAGTGATCAACTAAAAGAAAATACAGATAAAATTAAAGATATAGAAAAAGATAATTACAATAAAATAAAGGAAGATAAAATAAAAGAAACGGATAAGAAAGATAATATCAGTAAAGAGGGAAAAGATCTAAAAGATCTTTATAAAGAAAAAATTAGAGAGCTCAGAGAAAAAAAAGAATTAACAGAAAAGGAAAAATTAAATAAAGACAATAAAGAATCAAAATCAAACAAAGAAAATAAAGATAAAAAAGATTCTCCAAAAGATAAAAAATCTTATAAAAAAGATAATAAAAGTTCTTCCAAAAACTCTTCATCAAGTTCTCATGAAATTAAAACTATTAAAATATCTGAAAAAATTATTGAGGGAAAAGAAAGAAAAAATGAATCAAAGGACAAAGATAAAAATAAGCGAGATGAAAAACGAACTTCTAAGGAACATATAAAATCTAAAAATCATGTCAGTATGAAAATGGATTCAACAGAAAAATTAGATAAACAAGATATAAAGAAATTTATAAAAAATGAAAAAGAAGAAAAAATTGACAAATCTGAAACAAAAAAAGATATTAAGACAAATAATGAAAAGTTAAACAATAAAAAAGATGCAAAAAATTACATGCAAAATAAAAGCTCAACACGAAATGAGAAATTGGATAGCAAAAAAGAAAGTAAAAATGATTCACAGCACAAAGATAAAAAACGAAAAGAAGAAAAGAAGTCCAAATCAAAAGATGATCATTCTAGTTTAAGAAGAAATTCTAATGATCGTCGTTCTACAGATAGGGATGGTTCAAATGGATCCAGTAGTAAAAACTCACAATCTAGCAATTCTGGATCTAATATTGCTAATAGTAAATCAAATACATCAACTTTTTCTAAAGAAACAAATCATATAAGTAATTCTGGTAGTGAAACATCAGATAATATTGAAGAAGCACATACAAGTGATTTAAAATTATCGTCAGACCAACAAAGTTATAAATTGGACAGAATAACAGAATTACATTCAGAATACAAAACAGAGAGCATTAATAATTATGAAATGCACAGTAAACCAGAATTAGAATTTAATGATATTAATTTACCTCTGAAAAAACGAGCATTACTAGGAGAAGATAATAGCATTTCAGGAGAAATGAAAGTAAAGAAACCAAAATTTGCAAAAAATATACATGAAGCTAAAAGATTAATGAAAATTAGAAAACAAATAGAGAAACAAAAACTTAAAGAAAATAAAAAGATGGAAAAACAAAATATTCAAAAAATAGAACAATCAATACAATCAAATTCAGTAAATAATGATAATTTTGAAAGTATGCCAGATGAAGAACGTGTTCAAATAATAGAAATACCAGATGAAGAATATGAAGAACCGTATCCTGAGAAACATACTAATTTAACTTTGGAAGAAAGATCAATAATGATGTTACAAACTGAAGCTGGTACAAAAGATTTATTGGAAACACATTCTAATTTGAAATTGAAATTATCAGACATGGAACTGTGTATTAGAAAATCATTAAATGAAACATTACCTAATAAAACATTAGAAAAAGAATCTGCCCAACAATCAAGTTCCAATATTCAAACAAAACTATCTGACAATAAAGGAGTTGAAGACTTACAAAATAAAGAGTCATTGTCTTCTACAATAGAAGAAACAAGTAGCAATATAATAAAGGCAGAAAAAATAGATAATTCTGTAGAAATATATTCTGAAAAACTAATACAACAAAAAACTAGTTCATCTAAATTAGAAAAACATATAACATCTCAAGGCACAAAGTATTTTAACATTGATACTAATAAAATGGACATAAATGATAAAAACAAGCAATTAAAATCAAGTAATATAAATTTAAATGATATAACTTATTCAAATGACAATAAAAATATAGAAATTCCTTCAACATCAAAATTTAACAATGAAGATGTTTCTCAGGATAATCAAAACAATAGTCTTTCTAATTTCAATAGATGTGTAACTGACATTAAAATGACAAAAAAAGAATCGGAGGCAATAGAATTTACATCAATAGAAATTGAAGATAATGAAGATTGTCGTTACTTCAAAGCTGATAATGAAAAATCCGAAAAATTTTCTAGTTTCTTAGAATCATTAGAATTAGTGGAAAATAGTTCTTTAGAAGATATAATAGAAAGTTTAGGAGGACAAGTTGTATCTTCAATACCAAAAGCGATGGCACCACCTTTACCAAAACGTAAACATTCATCTAGCCCATTAACAGATATATTATTAAATAATTCAAATAATAACAATGATGGAGGAAGCCATAAAAAAGTTCTCAATTCACCTAATGAAGAAGCATTGAATAATATAAAAAAAAGAAAATTAATATCTAAAAAGCAAAGACTCCAACAAAACATATGTGCTCCACAAGCACTTTTAAATGGAGAAAATTTTGTTATGCCACTAAGTCCAGAAAGTGATGTATCTGCAACCAGTGAAAAAATTCCTTCTTCAAATCTAATTAAAGAAGACAAAGGGTATGTTAAATTTTTTTTTTTTTTTTTCTTTTTTTATAAATGAAAACTTGTTTTTTTATCTATTTTTCAAGAAAAAATATTCAAGATTTATGTTTTCATAAATTTTTAAATAAATTTTTTGTTTTTATAAAATACATGTAATGAATTAAAAGTATTATATTTATCAAACATTTTTTTTAAGGTCTCTATTTATGAAAAAAGTTGTCAAGTTATCCAGAAGCTATCCATATATTAAAAATCAACAAATTATATATAATACATAATATAAAAAGTTGAAAAAAAATCTACATATTTTTTGTAATATTTATAATTTTTAAACTATATATATTTTTACTGTCCATACTATAAGAACTTTATTATGTAATTGCAGCCGACATAGAAGCAGTCAACGTTATTCAAGTGATGACTTATACAAACCACGTCCACTATTTTCAAGTTCTTCTCGCAGAAGTAGGAGATCTAATCAGGTATAGCTAGTAGCTTGTAATTTAAGATGTTGAATTGTGTTTTACTTTATATAATACAAAAAAGAAATCCTAGTTGTTGATTCTAATAATATACATTTTATATCATATTTGAATCAAATATTTTTAAACTTTAAAATACTGATGTGACCAAGAAAAAATCTGTAAGTTATATATCTAATATGTTTAAAATTTAAATTTCTAAATTTTTTTATGCAAAACTTCATATAAATCAATATATATTAATATTTGTTTCAAATATATGTTATATTAGAAATAAGTTGACATTCATAATTAAATTCATAATTTTAAATTGGCTATTTATACTTATCTAAAAAAAAATATATTTAGGAATTTCTAAATGGTATAATTTAAGCAAGAATTACTTATGTAGAAATATTGAGTCTAATGCAGTATTATTAAAATACGCAATTAAAAAATATTTTTAAATAAAAATAGACATTTTTTTTTTAATAAAAATAATATACAATATTTTAAAAAATTCAGGAAAAAAAGAACACTGTGAAAAAAATCAATTGAATTGAATTGTACAGTTATTAAATTTAATTAAAATTGGTTGTAAAGTTGTATTTCTTCAAAGAACCTGTATAAATTTTGTACAAATAATGTATGTTTGAGTTAATCATTCAAACTATATTGAAGAATACATACTTAAGTAGTTCTTATTTATAAAAAAAAAAAAAAGAAAAAGGATAGTTAATATTTTTTCATATTGCTTATATGAAATTTTTTGTATAAAGCTCAACTTCTTATAAAAAATACACAAATCTGCAATTAGTGTGCAATTTTTATCAATATAAATGTACACTTTGAAAAAGTATATAAAAGTACATATTTATAGGGCTACAAATTAAAGAATTATTATATGTGCTCTATTTGACATGAATATAAGTTTTGTATATATTAACAAAAATTTTATACAAATATAATTTTTTTTTTAAGCTCTTATTCATCAAGTTTACATTATGATAAGAAATATGTGTAAAAATGTTGCAACCTGATAAGATTAAAAGGAAGGCAATTGTTACTTTTAAATAGTTATCTTATTCTAATATAAAATTTTATAAAAGTAATGTTATTTATGTTTTTTTACATACTCTACTGGCAATTTCTTTATACTTAAGTTTAACAAAATGGATAGAAATTGAAACTAATTATGTTGTGTTTAAAATAATTTTAAGCAATAATTTTCTTTTTTCTTATTTTCCTTTTATTCTTTATTTTTAATTGAACAATAACAACAAAATTGTAATACAAAAATATTATTATCTCATTTTTCATCCAAACTTTCTATCTATTTAAAAATTGTAATATTAAATTTTTATGAAAAATGTTACATTTATTAATAAGCGTATTCTTTATTATTCCATATATACATAAGTTTGTATAAATATGTACATAAAACAAGTATATTATACTTTATTACTGTGAAAATATTGTAGAATATTTTTTCCAACTTTTTAAGATATTTATTGCCATATGTAACATAGTAATTAACAATTTATAAAACTCATTACTATTATATTATAATTGCTTTAAAATAAAATGACTTTTTGTATACATGTTAAAAAGTTTATAAATATTTAAATCCTTTCTTGAATTTTAAATAATATAAATTAGTCATATTATATATATTCTTTGGTGTTTCAATTGAAAATTTTTTAAATAATTAAAACAATATATGTAAAAAAGATTTCATTTTATTTATTATAAATAATAAGATTGAAATAATAATTGTATGTACCTACATGTAAGTATTTATGTATATATAGATATTATAAATTTTTAAATCACAGATTAAATTGATGCAATAAAAACAATAGATTATTAAAATATACATTTCACATAATTATACGAAATTAACGATTAAATAATTATATTATACAGGATGTTAATATAATTATTTTATTAGGATGTTTGACATTTTGGATGTTTAATTCTAGAGGCCAAAACAAATATAAAAATTTGATTTAATTTATTTATTAAATTATAAAGAATTTAAATTTGCGTTAGATGAAGCAGCAGAAATGGAATGTAACGGTCGTGATAGAAAATAGAATTTTACTTTATTTATGAATTGTTTTATTTAACACAAAACTTAAATTATTTATAATTTAATAAATATATTTCAATTAACATTTTTTGTTATCAACTTTTCTGTTTATTTTGACCTTTAAAATCGATCCTCTAAAGATATCGCACGAATATATTAACACCTGTATATTAGAAACTTTAATTACATCTGTTGAATCATTCTGGTTTTTTCAACTCATGAAAAATAATATCGATTAACTTTAGTATTTAAATTTTACGTAATTTTATACAATATAATCGAACATTTTTATTATTCAAAAAATTATGATATAAATTGAATTTTCATACATTTAAAACTTATATTACATAACTCATTCGATTAAATCATTTTAAAAAAGTATTAGCGTGTAAAGTACTGCACACGATAGCTCGTAATCTTGATATTTTCTATAATTAGAACAATATGTGTAGTTTGTCATATGCTACGTAACATGATCTTGTACATGTTTTTACAACATTGCATTGTCTAGAATATAGTAAAACCGTCCATAGAATACTATGAAGTACAAAATGCAAGTCATTAAATTTTTCAATGATGATAATTATTTATTTATCTTCATTTTACATGATGAATTTGATTGATTTTTATATAAAACAAATAAATGTTTCTGACAAAATATGTATGATTGATATATAATGAATTTATCAAACATTTTTATTTTAAATGTATAGAAATAAAGTATAGAATGATTAAAATGAAAAATATTAAATAAAAATATTTTTTATGTATATGATTAAAAAACATTAATACTATAAACATATCGTAAACATTTACTATAAGTGTTATGTCGATTTATTATTTATATTTTATAATTAATGGAGGAATTTAAAAATTGTAATGAAGTACATTAAAATAAAATAATTAAAAGTTAATGTACTTTTTATTAGTATCTAGTTTTATCTAAAAAAATAAGAAAAATTCTAAAAAATTATATTAGAGAGATTCATTCTGTGATTTTAAATTCAACGACCCATCTCCATTTATGAGAGGGATTAATGGATGCATTATTGTATGCTTTTATATACATATAAAGCATGTCTTATACATTATATTATATATTTATTAAGCTACTACTGCGTAGATATTATACGCACCAACCACGTGGTTGAATACGACGCATGCGTGACACGTGCGCGTACATCTAACCTCACCAAACGAATGTATGACGACGACGACCCGTAACCGTATCGCGAAGAATGCCAGTATGTATCGAGTTCCGTAACGATTCAAATAAACAATCAAATGCAAACGCCATGTATTACCATATTTTAAGAAAGTAGTGTAAGAAAATAAAATAACTTATATGTGGCGTGAATATCAGGAGAGGACTATACATTGTAAATTTACTTATCGTGAGTAGCAGGCTTTTCAACTCCAATACGTTCCATTAAGACACGATCAACGAATACGATTACGTCTTATTATTTCGAAAGAACGAACGTTATCCTCATATCCTTTTGAATGAATGTTTTGGCAATTACAAAGCAAATGTTGCTACATAAACGATAAATCGGCATCAATTATTGCCGAATGCGCGTTGTCTGCTTCAAAAGAGTGCATATAAAAATTGCGGCATTTTAAAGCTGCGAATTGAAAATTACGTTAAAGCATCTTCAGGAAATATGAATGCTGAAATTTATGAGACTTTACCTACATCATCTGTGGCTGTACATATGACAGCAGGTGCATTTGCCGGAATTATGGAACATTGTGTTATGTATCCACTTGACAGTGTTAAGGTAATAATTTTATTTTTTGTATATTTTTTCTAAAATATTTTACATAACCTCAACTACTGTTTCACGGAATTTAATTTCCGTCATATTCTAACATCATCATGACATTTAATACCATGACATTGCAAGTCACAATCTTTGAATAATAAAATGTGATATTCAAAGACAGTTCTTTGAATTTTATCTTTTTCCTCATTGAAATCTGGAAATCAAGTTTGTCATATGTGATCTCGTCGATGTAATCTTAAATAAATAAAAAAGTACTTAAATTTTCAAGGTAATTGCAAATATTTGTAAAATATAATATAATATTAATATTCAAGTATAATTTCGTGTTTTGCATCTCAATTATAAATTTATTGTGCAACCAGTTTAAGCAATATAATTTCGTAATTACTTTCAGATACTAATTTTTAGAATTTACAAATGATTGTATTAGTCATCAAATAATTTAGTATTAATATTTTATAATAATAGTTTATTATATTTCAATACGTAATGCTATGATAAATATATAATTTATTATTATCTGAGAAAATATTGTTGTTAATGTAAATTTAACTATTCATAATTAAATAATAATGGAATTATGTTAATTGATAATAAATAAAAAAGATTTTATGTAATAAAAAATAAACTTTCTAATCTCTATTTAATCGTTTTTAATTAATTTATAAATATATAAACATTTCTTATGATCCCTTTTTATTATTAAAATATATGATTAAAATTCTACTTATCTTTTTATAAACTTGATTTTAGATATTTATTTTATATAATTTTATTTATTGATTGTATATATATATATATATATATATATATATATATATTGTTTAAGTATTTGATATATTTATTATGTCATATTTATGTATATTATATTTTGCAAAGTATAAACAATACCTAAATATTATATTTGTAATTTTATAATATTAAAAAAGATTAGTTGTAAATAATTTTAACACGTAAAATAATTGAACTGAACATGAGTTTCAAACATTTATTATATAACACATTTCTTAGTTCTGTTACAGTAGGTTCTATTTTTGGTTTTCTTTTCAACCTACAACCTATATTAGCAATTACTTTCACAATTACTTAAAAAATATACTTGCAATGAAATGTAAATATAAAATAACATGAAAATTTATGTCACATAAACAATATATCATAAAAGTAAAAATTTTAAATTTTATTTAATGTTTTATATTTTTTTTATATTATTTTTAAAATATTATGTATTTACTTATATATTTATTATTATAATATAATATATTTAATGAGAAAAAATTAATAAACATAAAAATAATTATATTTTTAAATAATTGCAAATCATGATTTCATTTATTTTAGTATTTCTATATGTTTTCTCATCAATTAAAATTTTAAAAGAGTAATAAAGATTTTTCAATCTTTATAAAGATTTTCCAATAATAACTTTTTTATTATTGCATTATAAATCATATTATTATATGTGTAATCAATACTTCAAATTAGTAATAAAATGTGACATTTAGAAAGTGTAAAAATAAAATTTATTTATACATATATGTATTTTATATTTTATTTATATTATTTAGACAAGAATGCAAGCATTAACACCAAATGCAGGTGTAAGAGGTGGAGTAAGAACTGTTCTAAGGAGGATGGTACAACAAGAAGGTTTTTTGAGACCAATTCGTGGTATGAGTGCAATGGTTGTAGGAGCTGGTCCTGCACATGCATTGTATTTTTCGTGCTATGAATTTATTAAAAATAAATTTTTGAATTCAAGAACATATTCTGAATTGAATGTAGCTCCTTATGCAATTGCTGGTTTTGTGGCAACACTTCTTCATGATGGTATAATGAATCCAGCAGAAGGTAAAACATTTTAAATTTATTAACAAATAAATAAATTATTCATTTATCATATAATTTTCATATATTACGTCCCAATATTTCCAAAACATGCTAAGTATGTTTTTTTATGGAAACTTAATAAGCTAAATGTGGTTAATAATTTTTAGAATTTTTTCCAATGAAGAAAATAATTATCTTATTCCAGTGGTTAAACAGCGATTACAAATGTATAATTCTCCTTATCAAAATGTTATGACATGTATAAGAAATATATATAAAAATGAAGGTGCATATGCATTTTATAGAAGTTACACAACACAATTAACTATGAATATACCTTTTCAAACGATCCATTTTGTTACTTATGAAGTTGCACAAGTTGTCACAAATCCTAATCATATTTATAATCCAATAGCACATATGGTATCAGGTATATATATATTTTTTGAAAGAAAATATATTATATTATTTTAAAAATTATTTATATTAAATCTAACATGTGAATAAATTACAGGTGCATTAGCAGGAGCTGTTGCTGCTGCAGTTACAACACCTTTAGATGTTTGTAAAACACTTCTAAATACACAAAATGGTATACAGGCTCAAGGCATGAAAGATGCTTTAAGAATTGTGTATAGATATGGAGGTTTATCTAGTTATTTTCGTGGTTTAAATGCCCGTGTTCTTTATCAAATGCCAGCCACAACTATTTGTTGGTCAACGTAAATATATAAAATAATTTTAATAAAAATTATATTTAATATTATAAAATGAAAAAATATTAATTATAGATATTTATCTAAATAATATTATATTGTATAATATTATTTAAAATGTTAAATAATAATTTTTGTTTTTTTAATTATAATATTTAATATAATTAATATAATTTAATATTTTTAGATATGAGTTTTTCAAATATATATTTCAAGAAAAACAAGATGATGGATATCGTGGACCAGAAATTGATAATGATTCTTCGAGTGAAATTAATCAGAACCAAAGTTCGAATTCTAGATTTCATTTTCTAGTCTTTTTCAAGATATGAGCGTATATCTCGATAAAAATGCTCCAACCTCAGTGTTACTCGGTGTGACAACGAGTTAAGTATTTTTGAATCTTTACCGACACCATTTGAACTGTATGAAGAACTATTGAATAGTAGATAAAATATCCGTTTTTTCGTATTTGGAGAGTTTATCAACAATATTTCGTTAATTCATCTACGGTATTATTACATGTATATAATAATTCATAATGAAGAAATACATGTATAAATGAAAATCCATTTTGAGCCAAGTGCGGGACGCAAGCTCAACGGAATAAGAAAAACGAATCAGAAAATTTCTTTAGTTATTTTTTAATATATGACTATTTAATAATGTATAATTACAAACTAATGACTGCATTTTCTAGTACATTGAAGTAAACAGCAAGTAGTAATTTACAAATATTCACCAAATCATTAAAACATTATTAATTGATATAAAATCTAAAACAAGGAATTGTTAATATAATAAAAAAATATTTTGTTTTTCTTAACATACTATAAAATACTATAAAGATATTATAGAATCTTTGAAACTTTTATTGAATATCATATTTTATTAAACAAAATAATTAACAATGTATTATTTTAAAAAATTAATGAAATACAATTATTAATTAGTAATATTATTTCACAAAGGATAACATAATATAAATGTTGTGTAAATGATAGTTATCCGGTATTATTAAACGTGCTATCATTTACCATACCGTTTATATTAATCAATAAGAAATTCATTATAAAAATTTAAAAAAGATTTATATAACAAACATGCTAAATTATATGTAAACTATGTTCAATTTATTTATGAAATAGTTTATATACTTTTGTTATAAAATAATTTATGAATTATTCGCGTGAATGTATTTTTGGCGTTCATAAAAATACGTGATAAAAAAAAATTTTAATGTTACAATAATTATTCATTAAAGTGAGCCATGTAATTTTGAATCAAAATGATATACACATATTTTGTATAGAAGAAAACTGTTAAAAATATTTTAATTAAATACAGTAAAATTATATTGGTTAAATCATAAATAAAACAATAATATAATTATCTTTAAAAAATATTAAATTTGAAAAATATGCTCTATTCGAATAGTAAATTAGAATAAATTTAATTAGTATATTTAATATTGTACCATTATTGTACACTTAGATTAAAAAACAAACAGTGGGATGCATGGAAAAATTAATTAGCGAAGCAGTGTGTATAATATAATTAAAATGATATATTTAAAATTTGAAATTAAGAATTCTTAATTGAAAATCTCATATATTTCGAATGAAAAATATAAAATTTTAGTATTCGATTTACTATCATAAAATGATAACGCGGTTCATCTAAGTTTAGATAAAATGTAAATTTACTAATACCTTCATTAATCATAAAATGAAACATTAGATAAGTCCTGCATAAAAAGGTACAGAATTTAGACTATCTTGTAGAACAGTATAGATAAGTTAATATTACGTGCGTGTGTACAGTATGAAGAAACAAATTATAAAGCAAAGAAACGGCAATCTTATTGTGCAACAAGTACAATTCGCCTTGATTATACAAGTACAAATTAAGAATTGCTCCTTAGTCTGTGTAATATAAATAATTCATCTAAACATTATATCACAATATTGCTTCCTATGGCTGTGATTACTGAGTCATTTGATGTTGACTTTAAGAGGGAGTAATATCATATGAAAACTCATACTTCACGCCATATTTATTTATTATTGTTCATCGCTACCGATATAATATTATTTGACACCTTAAAACATGTCATTAATTGTTGTATACATAAAAATATATGTATAATCTTTTTATAAATGTCTTTTGATAAATTTTTTTTCAAACGAAGAAAAATATATATTTAAATTATTTTTATGGTGCGAAGATATGATTTTTTAACAAAAAAAATAAAATTTATAATAAAATTTGGCATATAAATTAATCTATGCATGTAAATATACATGTATATGTTATGTGTATAATGTAAAATGCCAATACACCGAATAAATAAATGGTATTTAGTTCGGTGTTTAATAAATATGCATTTCGCAATAATCTTTAAAATTTAATAATCGCGCAAAATTTAATTCTTTTTAATTGTTTAAATAAATACTCACTTTATATAGTATAAAAAGTAATATTAGCGTCTAATTTTTATTAATATTTACGAAATTAAATTTTATGTATATTTGCAGAGATCATGATGACCAATTGATTTTTATGGACTATTTACCTGAAAAATTAATAGAGTTACATTTTAATTAATATTTGCTTATTAAATTTTTTTTTGTCAACTTATATATAAAATAATGCTCCCACTGATATATTATTGCATAAGTTGATAATGTTAGCGCACGAAAAAATAAATGAACGATATACAATAAAACGTATTATATGTAATAATAATGTAAATAAAATGATTCTGTAATGTAAATAAAATATAAAAAGAGTCATGAAAATATTATTTTTGTCTATTGAATTAATAAAAGAAACATTAGAAAATCGCGATAACATGTACTCTCATTTCAGAGTTATGCTATGTTGAAAATTATTTATAAATGTAATTTTTTTTTAAATCAGTGGGCTTATATTCAAATTTTGATTACAATTTTATATAAACTATTGAATACATAATAAAATTAAATCATGACGACTAAAGGAGTCTGTGATACACGTTGTCAGGCATTTCATACTGAAATGATAAAAAAAGAGGAAAACACACGTATTAACTGGTTTTTGAAAAATCAACAGAAATTATTGGATCGTTTAGAAAAAGCAACAAAAGTTGAATTGCTGCCGAAGTATGAACCAGAGAAAAAACCAAGCATAGGCATTGTATATAATCGTAAATAATATATTACATATATTTATACTCATTTTATAATAAGAATTATATGAGATTTCTTATTTTTTATTAGATACATTTAAAACCCCTACCAAATTGGAGACCTCTCGAACCTGATGGTTCTATCAATATGAATATAATGAAACCCATTGATCCACAAACGAGAGCCATGTTATTTGAAGACGCTCCAAGTTTTATTACCAATGAAAATTATACTTATAAAAGGTTTTACATATATTAACATTTTGTAGTAAAAAAAAAAAAAGATTTTAATAAAAAAATCTATTATATTTCTTTCTTTATGTTATTTCAACTTTTCTTTTTTATTGAAGAATCAACCAATATTTATATATATCAATATTTTTTAATAATATTCTCATTAATTATTTTAGATTAAAAGATCTTCCAGAAAATCGTTATTACTATCCGGAGTGTACAAATTGGATATATGGATGGCGTCTATCAGATTATCCATCAATTCCACGAAGTAAATTTTCACATACATTTGTTATGATGCGTGAATTTTATCATCCAAAAATATCAAGTCTTCATAAAGATCCAGAATGGTATCGTCCTTCAAGAAGATTAACATTTGTATGCGACGATTAATGAATTAATCATTTTATTAAATAAAATTTCAAACAGGTATATTTCTATTCCAGAGTTTTATAAAAATTGTTTATCAGCTATATTTTTTAAACAGTAAAAATTTTATAAATAAATTTATTATATAATTTGTTAATTTTTATTTTTTGATTTATAGTATTTTATATAAATAATAAAAAATTTTCTTATATTAATATTATATACAAATTTGTTATATAAAAATATTAATATCGTGAAAATTTTTTTTTTATATCATTTATTATTTTATATAATAAATTTTTTACATTCATATTTTTTTGTTTTTAAAAATAAATTACGTTTAATTAACGATACTTTACATTTAATACAATTTCAACAATAAAGATATTTCGCTAAACAATTATTATATGTTTTTCACATTGAAATGTTACAAATAATTTTTTTTCTTTTATATTTTATAATTTTAACATTTTATAACATTTTAATACTTTAAAGAGAAGTACTCTTACACATTATATGTCTAATTTTATATTTTTTAATTATTCTATCTTTTTATCTTCTTTATCTATGTCTAAATTAATCAACTGTTGTAACTCTGGTGGTAATAAATAGTCTGCTTGTCCTGGTATAGCATGAAAAATGAAATTAATGAATTTTTGAAAATGCTCAGTAACATTATAGAATTTTTCTTCTAACGATTTTTTATTTGTATGACAATTAATAATTTCTTGTTTCATAATATTAATGATATTTTTCAAGCTGATTACTAATTGGTAAAATTCATCAATTTTTTCCTGTATTAATATATAATGTTTTATAAAAATTTTTTTTAATAATTAATAAGACTTGAATATAATTTTATTACCTCGAAGTATTTATGTATGGCATGTTTTTCTCTATTACTTCGTACTCGCTCTAAACAAAGAACATAAATTATATCTGTGACATTTTGCATTTCAAATTGACGTTTTTGAATATACATATCTCTATTCGCCTTTTCTTTTAATTCTTGCATTTCGTTTTTAAATTTAATATGCCTCTTCCTGTGTGAATTTTAATTCAAATTAATTATGCAAATACATTATCTATGAATATAAACCTGCAAATATAAACCTCATGATTTGATTGAAATCAGCGATTATGGTATCCCTTTTAGCACAAAATAATTTTTCAAAATCATTATATAATGATTGTGTAATATACGTGATTTCTGCACGCATCTTTCGTATCATTTCCTGTGTTATATTCATCCGTTCTTGTATAATTGCTTTTTGTGTGTTCTTGGCACATTCTTCGGCTGCTGTAAGCCATTCTTTCTAAAAAATAATTATCTTTTTCTCTTTATAAATTTACTTTTTAGCGTTTTATTAGCATTATAAATAAATATATAAGCTTATGCAAAATCTTAGAAACTATTTTCTCAAAAATTAATAAAGATATTAATTTCTTTTATTTTTTTAAATTAAATGAAAGAGATATAATGATAGGAAAACTGATCTTTTGATATATAACAAATTTTTTTTAGCATAAATCATTATTAGAACGAATGATAAAAAGGTATCTTAATATCATAGAAAATGGTATTAATTTTTTGCTGTTCGAACAGTTTTTATCAAATGAAATAATGCTCATTAAAATATTAAAATTATTTAAACTATTTTTTTTTTTACTTTTATTATAAGTTAAAAACTTGTAGAAAAAATTTACGAATGCGAAATATTATTATTTCATTATATGTTTAAAATTTTGATTTTTAAACACTTATATAAAAACTTCTTTTCTTATTAGTTTTCTTACAAAAATTTGTTATTAATCATTTATTATCAATTTGTATCAAGAGATAATTTAATTAAAAGAAAAAGAAAGTTTATATCTTCATTAATTTTTAAGAAAATGATTTTTAATATTTTATATGAATCATCTTCTATATTATATGAATATATATATATATATATATATATATTTTTTTATTTTCGTATATTTTTTCAATAAAATCTCATTCAATTATCTGTTTTTAATTTTTATTTGAATTATTCTGTTTTTGATAAAAAAAATTTTAATAATTAAAATAATATGATTATTAAACAATACTTATAAAGTAATTAAATCTTTTTATAAAACATATTTTATAATTTTTTTACGAAAAAGATTAAAAAGATTTTCAACGTTAATTTTTTTTCAAATGAAATATTACTATATTTTTTTTTTCCTAAGACAAATATTTCAATTAGATAACGATTCTCATATAGAACAACCTTGAAGAAAGAAAGTTACACAATCGTATATAAACGTTTTTAAAATAAAATTTTTCATTAAATGAAATTTTTTGTTTGTATAAGATTTTAATTATAAATTAAAAAAAAATAATTATTTATAATAAATTCAATTATATTAAGTTAGACACAAAATCTTCAATTTTTTGAATATTGTTTAACATAGTATCATTCATATCATTATTTATCTATTCAATAAAAACACATCAGCTTATCAGATTTTACAGAAAAAAAAAAAAATAAAAGATTTCTTTTCAAAAAAATTTTATGTATATGATTATCAATTGGAACATTATTTCAAATTTAAATAAAATATTATTAAACTATTTTTTGTTGAAATATCAATATTAATTAAATTATAATAATATAATAATATATTAATTAAATTCTATTTTTTTCTCTTATACTTAATATATAAGATATTTATTTATAGCAAATATTGAAAAATATTTATTTAAAAAACAAAAATTCATAAAGAATATATAAAAAGTAATGAAAATTGTTACTTGGAGTTGTTTCTGTAAATTGACTCGAACAGATTCAAGGAAATTCTGGTATTTTTCATGCAATTGTTGCGTTTGCAGATCGACTTCTCGTCTTTTTTTTGCTTGATACAAATAAAACTTCTCTCGCGATTGCCTTTCTACTTTTTCTCTTAAACTTTCTTCAACTTCCTTTTTTAAATTTTCTATGAGAGTTTCACCTATCTCTATTAATTTTATTTAAAATATATTTGAATTATTATTTTTGTTTAAATTACGTCATATATAACATAACATTTTCTTAATAATGATAATATTACTTAATATATTTTGATGTACAAATGCTTTTATAACTTGATGGTCTGTTGGTGGCATGTATTCATTTTTGACCAACTGATCTTCGGATGGAATTGAGAAACATGGTTTTGATGTTTTTGGTGTTATTAGTACATCTAATAATTTTAATGTATCATGATGAGTATAGTCAAAAAACACTTGTGCCAAGGATGGACCAAGACAAGTGCGAATTACTGACGAAGGCGGAACATCATTGTTTGAGCATAATTTTACATTACATTTTACACTTGTTTGATCTGTAAAAATTTTACTTTTTCTATTCACTCAAAGATGTAATAAAATATTAATAAATACTATTTTGACTTACGCATATCTTTTAGAATGCTACGAAAAATTTTTAATAAATAAATTTTAAGAAAGAATTAACCTTTCCAAAATAATATCTTTAATTGATGACAGATTGATTTAAAGAAAAAAACAAAAGAAAGAATAATCATTCTCAAGTAAAAATATAAAAATTTTAGCGATACATAAAACTTCGAATTATATTTATAAGAATAAAATTCTATTAAAAGATATAAATTTATATAATACAATTTGTGTTATAAAATTGTATCGTTTTATATATATTTTTATATATTTTTATATATATTTATATATATTTATATGAACGAATAATAAATTATATATATAATAAATATAAAATTATATTTTTATTTTTTAAAATTTTATGTTAATTTTTTAATAAAATTATATTAATTTATTTCAAAATAAAAATTTTGGTTAGGTTAATATTAAGATAATTTATATTTGGAAATTATTTTTTGAAATTTCTGAATTTTTTTAGAACGTAAATATATAAATAAAATTGATCTTAACAAATAGAAGAAAGTAAAAGAAAACTATTTCAAGTATGACAACTGTTGCACACTAAATATAGTTATTATAATTACAAGAAAAAAATAAAATCTATGCTAAAATAATGAAACATGTATATATAATTTTCTGCATTAAAAATATTATAGTTAAATTAATATGTGATTTATCAAATTTTTATATTATATATATATAATATATATAATAAATTATTACAATTATTCATAAAAATCACTGAACTGTGATAAATAAATTGACATAATAATTTAAATATAATATAATTAAAAATCTAAAAAATTATATAAAATTTTAAAGAAATTTAAGTATATATTCTAAATCTATAAAGATAAATTTTAATTTAATTTAAATTCAAAATCTGTTTTTTAAAGTAAAAAAAATTATCTTATTTTTATTGAAGTTTCTTAAATTATATTTTTACTCTTATTGTCACAATTATATAAAAAATATATAATTTTTAAGGATAATTAACACTATTAATAAATTAAAATGAAAAATTTAATATTAACTAATTCTGTATATGTATTATCATTTCATTTCACACTAACAAAGATGTCGCCATGTATTTTAACCTCTTCTGACACGAGGTTTATATTCTATATATAAAAAATTATAGAATATGAAAATAAATAAAATTAGTTTTAACAATGATACCAATTATGTATATTGTTACAGAACAATTAAAAGTACGAAATAATTTTATTGTGTCTTCATTTTTAAGGTGTATATTTTTATTATTCTTGTTATATTTGTTATAGCATTTACAAAAATTTTAAATTGTTTATATTAAGTTATTTAATTAAATTTATATGATTTTTAGACAATTATGTTCTAGAACTAAATTTATACAAAATGTAAAAAAAAAACAAAATAGTAACAAATTAAAAGCTAAAGAATCTATAAGTTCTTTATTCAAACCAGTTCCTGTAAATCAAAATTCAGATGATGCAAATGTTGGTATTGAATTAACTGGTAGTTTAAATAAACGTAAAATTGTACAAATTTTATGTGATTTTGCAAAGAAAGAAATAATTAAAGAGCTAACTATAAAATATGGATTAGATGGTAATTTTCTTTAATTATATTCTTGATTAATTTTCTTAATTTTATATTTTTTTCTTAATTATTAATATCTAATTATTTGTAGAGTTAATTTTTAATTCAGCTATGGCAAGTTTTCGAAAACATTGTATAGAATCTGAGCAGTTACCTGCAGATCTTCATATTATCTTAAGTGATATTATAAATAATGCAGGAAATATTATAGATATATATCCTTATTTCTTGGATTATGTTAAAAAAATGTATCCACATATTGAATGTTTAGATGAATTGAAAAAAATCAGTGATTTACGAAATCCATCTAATTGGTAATATTTATATACCATATAATAATAATATATTATTAAATTTTAAATCATTTAAATATATACAAGATAAATTTAATTATTATTATTCTTAGGTATCCTATAGCACGATCTAGAAAGAGAAAAATTATATTTCATGTTGGACCTACAAATAGTGGTAAAACCTATCATGCTTTACAAAAGTTTATATCAGCAAAAAGTGGTGTTTATTGTGGGCCATTAAAATTATTAGCTAATGAAGTTTTTAATAAATGTAATTCTATGGTTAGTATAAAAAATATTATTTAATTACTTTTATTTTAATAAATATAAATAATTTTAGGGTACACCTTGTGATTTAATAACAGGAGAAGAACATAGATATGCAAAAAGTATAACATGTCCTGCTAATCATATTTCATGTTCTGTAGAAATGACAAATTTACAAAATGTTTGTAAGTACATTTGATTTATAATTTTTTATTTATGTAATGCATTTTATTGTTTCACATAATTTTCATCAAATAAATTATTATAAATTAGATAAATAATTTTTACAGATGAAGTAGCAATAATTGATGAAATTCAATTAATACGTGATCCAACTAGAGGTTGGGCATGGACAAGAGCCCTTCTTGGTCTTGCTGCAAATGAAATACATTTATGTGGTGAATCTGCTGCTATACCCTTAGTTTGTTTCATAATTTTATTTTATAAATAATATTAAAATATTTATTTCTAAAATTTTTATAACATTATTATTATAGATACAATCAATATGCTTAACAACAGGTGAATCGGTAGAAATAAAGGAATATAAACGATTGACTACACTTGAAATAGAAAATTCAGCACTTTATTCTTTAAAAAATATTCAACCAGGAGATTGTATTGTTTGTTTTAGTAGAAATGAAATATTCACTGTCTCAAAAGCTATTGAAAAAATGGGACATAAAGTAGCTGTAATATATGGTAGTTTACCACCAGGCACAAAATTAGCGCAAGCTGCAAAATTTAATGATCCTAAAGATCCTTGTAAAATATTAGTAGCTACTAATGCAATAGGAATGGGTCTTAATTTGTAAGATCATAATTAAAAATTTCAATTTTTCTATATTTAACAAGGTTAAAAAATATTGATATTTTTTCAGACATATTCGCAGAATTATATTTTATAGTCTTGTTCAACCAACTATAAATGAAAAAGGAGAAATAGATATTGATACAATTTCAGTATCATCTGCATTACAAATAGCAGGTCGTGCTGGACGTTATGGAACACAATGGTCTAAAGTAATTTATAATCAGATTTAAACAGATAAAAATGAATAAAATATAATAATATAAAAAGTATAATATTATTAACTTTCTATGTTACAGGGATTTGTAACAACTTACAAATCTGAAGATTTGCCTTTATTAAAAAAATTATTAGAGCAAACTCCACAAGATATTCAACAAGCTGGACTTCATCCAACTGCAGATCAAATAGAATTATATGCTTATTATTTACCAAATGCACCATTATCAAATCTCATTGTAATATTTGAATATAATTAATTTATAATTTATTATAATTTTAACAAATTTTTTTTTTTGTTTCAGAATATTTTTATTGCATTATGTGAAGTTGATGATTCTTTATACTTTATTTGTAATTTAGATGATTTTAAATTTCTTGCTGATATGATACAACATATACCTTTGCCTCTTTCTACGCGATATTTATTCTGTTGCGCACCAGTTAATAGAAAAGTACCTTTAACATGCAGCATGTTTCTAAAGGTATATTAAAATTATAACAAGATTATAAAATTTTAAATTATAAGATATATATATTTTTTATTTAGTACGCTCGACAATGTAGTAAAAATGAGCCGGTAACTATTTTATGGTTACGCCAACAAATTAAATGGCCTCCCCAAATACCATCGACTCTTGTTGAACTTTTACGTTTAGAAGGTATATTTGATATACTAGACGTTTATCTTTGGTTAAGGTAAGAAATATAATTTTATTATTTTTTATAATGAATTAAATTGTAATATAATTTATATGATAATACAGTTACCGGATATCAAATTTATTTCCTGATGGAGATTCAGTTAGGGAATTGCAATATGAATTAGACAAAATTATTGAGAAGGGAATTAAAAAAATAACAAGATTATTTCAACAGTCGAAAACGGGTATCTAATATTGAATTAATTGTTGTTTAAAAGTAAACAGATCAAATAATATTATTTAATTTTATTAAATAGATGCTGAAAATAAGGAGGAACAATTACAATCATTTGAAAATGCTGAAATATTAGATGGTAATCTATTAAAGTTATTAAAAACTTTATTATTATTAAATTTATTCTTTATATTCTTACACAATTATGTTATATATAGATAAATATCAAAAAGAAACATTAAGTAATACGTTGATATCTCGAGGTCTTTTAACACCAAAAATGTTAGAACAACTAAGGATAGAATGGTCTATGGTAAGAAAAATTTTTCATAAAAAAAAGAAATTAAATTTATTTACATTATTTTTATAATAGTTGATTAAACATTGAATAAATGTGTAAATTTTTATATATTTAATAAATATTTTAGGAGCGTCATAAAAATACGAAGAACAATAAATTTAAAAATGAAGATAGATCTAAATTTCGTAAGTGAAAAAGTTTTTTAATCTTAATTATATTAAATACAATTTATTATAGAATGATGTTTATATTAAAATGTAAAGTGACTATTATTCAAATTAAAGACACAAACAACATTTTTCTAATAATTTTATATGTATTTTCAAAACAATTTATAGATATATATATATATATATATATATTTTTGACAAATAATTAAGGTAGAGAATGTAATTAAAAATTGTACTTTTTAAAAATTTTTATTCAAAATTATTGTTTGAATACTTTTATAAATTCATATCCATGATCTTGTTTCCTTGTATGCTTGTATTTATGACGTACTGAATGTATTTTTTGATGTTGGTTTTTAAATATTGAAGAATTGTGAGGAAATACAAGATTTTTTGATTTATGCTGTAATGTACGAGACAATGAAATGCATCTTGTGCATCTTGATGAATCATTATTCACTATTAATGGACATAAAATATGTCTCCATTTTATACCATCTTTATACGCAACTATGATACGATTAATATCTTGTAATCTTCCGAAATTATATATACCTAATTTAAAAGATAAAAGATATATTTATTATATTATAATTATAATAAAACAAAGAGGAAAAAAAAAGAAATATAAATACCTTGACAAACAGTTCTTCGATCAAATTCATCAATAAGTTCTTCTATATCTGATAAATTCTGTACTTTTAAATGTTTTCCTTCTCTTATAAGATTGTGAATAAGTGGATTAATTTCTTTATTTATGACAGCACAATGCAATATCATATCACTCTTTATAAATACTTGCTTTTCTGTGAAAGGCATCCCACTTTTTGTCATTCCCATATATAAATATACTATTGTTGTTGTATGACCTTTTGAAGTTACTAAACATGACCATCCACGTGGTAATAATATTTCAGTACATATTTCAAGTAAATCTTCAAACAACATTTCATTTTCATCAATTTCATTACACATAGAATAATGTTCATCTAACTGATTATAATTTAAATTGTGTACTATTTGATTTTCTATATACATCTTATATACATTCTCTGTTTTAAAATTATCTGGTGATTTCTCTTTAGATGATGTATCTTTTTTCACTGTTTTGTGTTTCCATTCTATTATTTCATGTTCTTCAGAAATATAACTTTTGGAAGAAGACTCTGAACTTTTTTTCTGTATCTTGAAATAAGAATCTCCTTTAGATATTTGACTTTGGTTTTTTCTTTTATCTTCAAAATTTGTGCTTTCCATCAAATTTGTTTCAGAAACGATACAGTTTTCCATTAAGTTTGTTGTTTTATTTTGTTTGAATGATTCTTTAATTTTAGATCCATTATAAGATGCATTATTTACATTTGGACCATTTTCCATCAATTCCACTTTATTTAAGGAATTTCTTTTAGAATTATGAATATAATCATTAAAATCACAAGAAAACTGATTCTCATCATTATTTATTTGTAATTCTTCTTCAGTTCTAGGTATAAGAAAATCTGTTTTTTTTTCTTCTATTGTATTTACTTTATCAAATTTATCAATATTACTCTGAGAATCATCATAATTTTCTTGAGCATCTTCAGAATGATAATTTCTTTCTGGTACAGCTCCTGGTCTTAATCTGCATTTCTTATATTTAATCTACAAAATAATAGAATTATATAGTAAAAAAGAGAATAATAGTTATATGATATATGATAAATACAAAACTAGTTAAACTTACAGTTACAACATGTGGAGGTACACCACTAACCCAATGTGTGATGATATCATCTTTGTGAAAATGTTTACTACAAACATATGTATCATCAGTAACAGCATAATTTTCAATGGCTATAGCATTTTGCCATTTTTTACGCGTTTCAGGATCTTTTGGTGCTGAGAAAAAACTATAAGTGTTTCTGTAATTGGTTTCCTTGCACAGTACACACTTGCGCGTCATAATTACACTATGAAATGTATTTTTAAATTATTTTATTTGAAATATTTATAAAATTGTTACTACATTTCTACACTTATTTTTATTATAATTCATATTATGCGTATATTATAATTATCTTAACTTTGAGGATGATACGATGTAAAACAATAAATCATCGAACTGAATTTAGGTTATATTATTGGTATATTAAAATATCATCTCGCACATACATACACAGATTGTGTATTTATTTTAAAATTTAAATTAATATTATTTATTATCAATTCTGTGCAATTTTTTATTTAATTATATACGTTAAACATGTTTATTCATTACTTTTTCAGATTATTTTAAAACAACCATTTTATCTCTGTTCAACTGTATCATTCAATAAAAAGATTTTCATAGTGATAGGTAATTTCACAGATTATTCTATAAATGGCGATTTATCACTTTGTACAAAAACATGAGAAACATTAAACAATGTAATTTAAAAATAAAGCACTTTTGACGATTTATTTACTTTGAGCTAATATTTTTATAAAATTTGTATCGCCCTCTATGGATAGCATCATATGAACTTAAAATATAAAATTTGGTTAAATTTTAGTTTCTGAAATCAAATATTTGGATATTTTTTTATATTTTTTAATAGCAAATAGATTTGAAAATCAGAATTTCAATGTCAGGAATCAAAAGTTATGAGTGAAATATGAAAGTGAAATATTTTACGGGTAATTTTGATCGACATTACGATTTTATTCGTCCAATTAAAAGAATTATATATAATATTGCTTTTTCAGTTAATGTTATATATATAAGATATCAATATATCTATGGAACATCTTTGGATCAAAGGATTTGATTCCAGTGATCAAAACATAAAAATCATTATATCAATCGAATTTATTTATTAAATTAATTGTTTATTTATTATTTATATAATCAATTTAAGTTTGCGTTGATGAAAGTGAAACGAAAACATAGATTAGATATAAAACTCTTATATCTAATCCGTGACTTTATTATTGAAGAGGATATAAGAATTATTTCATCTGCGACAGTAAGCATGGAAATTATATTTAATTCAGTTATAAAAAGTTGATAAAGTTAACAGATTTTAAAAATAATTTCTTCAATATATCCTTTCAAAAATATTACTCCATGTATTATATGCATATTATGCATATTATATTAACTTGTATTTAAAAATCTTTTTAGTGTTACGAATAAATGACAGATTTATACACGAGTTGAATGATTCATGAATTAAAAATTATGCTCATACTTTTTTTATTAATATTGCTCATAACTATTGTACAATTCAATAAAAATATCAATTTATGAGATTTTTTATTTTTAAAAATCTTTTATAAAGATCTAAGTATAACACTATTAAAACTAAATTTATTTATATATATTACTAGTAATATAATTATTAAAATCATACAGATATAAATGTTCCTTGCTTTTTTTTCTCGCTGATTGATTATTAATCAGATGTCGAAATTGTCTCTTGAATGATGAATTTTACAGAATAAATATAGATAAAGAGAACAAGTAGTAGGAAAAAGACAGAAATAAATTAAAAATTAGGAAATCAGCACCATTTTTGGAATGTCTCAAATGAAATACAAATGTAGATAAGCAAACAGGAAAAAGGATAAAGATAGCAAGAATTGATTGTCAACGTTATCTCTCGAATATCAATGATACCTCTTGAAAGATAGGATAAGGTAGAGTAAGAATTAAATATCAGTGTCATCTCTTGAGAATTTTTGATATTTAAGAAGTATCATTAGACATTTAAAAATGGCGCTGATAATCAATTCTCATTCTATTTTTATCCTTTTTTCATTTGCTCTCTTTGTCTACATGTTTTATTTGCGGCACTCCAGAGATGGCGCTGATTACCTAATTTTGAATTTATTTCTATCCTTTTCTCACTGTTTCCTTGTTCTCCTTGTTCATACTCCTTGCTCGTGAATTTCATTTTTCTTTTAAAACAATCTCTCCTTTTTAATATGATATAAGAAAATATGAAAACACAATTTATGCTGATATATTTTGACGCGAATATTGATAGGATTTAAATAAAGAAAGCTCGGCCCAATAATAAATGAATTAGAAATTTAAAGCATTTTACAAAAGATTCGTTTATCGAATTTATTTTTTCTCGCAATTTTTAATAACTTTATAAAGCATTCCTAAAACAATATAATTAAGCATTCAAAAGTATATAACGAAATAAATTATTATTAAATATACATAGATAACGAAAGAATTTAATATCGCGTAATCTTAAAAAAAATTACAAATATTAATTCACAAATTAATTTTATAATTCGAGATTTAGAAGATGCTTTTATAGTTAAATTTACTTTTAAATAAATACCTAAACAAATCTATTTGATTCCATTGTATATTTCATTATATCCCATCATTCGATTGTTTAACCATTTTAACCATTTATAATACGATCTTTAAATATTTAAAAAGATCACGTAAACAATCGTATTCGAAAATGTGAAGAAATAATATCCTAAATAATAACAATCTACAACACTTTTACTTTTCATCCCTACTAATTAATTCCGCATCGTGCAATCGATTCTAGAATAAATTAACAAACAAGAATCTGACTGAAGAAGAACGAAGGGAATACGAAATTATAACATATATTCTCCCCTTCTATCTTTACAAATATCTTTATAAATTCACAAAAATTCGCTCGTGCATTCGATTTCTTCTGCTTAACGCTTCTATACAACGAAACATATTACATTCAATCTCTTCATCACAACTCGCGCCACTCCCACAAATTGACTCGTGCAGCGTTCACAATTTTCCCACGCAACCCTCTCTCTCTATCCATACAAACTTCTATAATTCACGCGAAATCCCATCGTTGCACATTTGGGTGGGTAAATAACGAGGTGGTGATCCTCGTTCAGCGTGGCGCTGCGTTCGCGCTTATTGTCGTGAGATATCGATGCGTAAAAAAAGGAAAAAGGAGGGGGGGGGGGGGAATGTTGTATCCCGTGGGCGACAATATAGCGAAAGGTGGGGGGGAGAGAAAGTTGCGAGCCAAGCAATTTTCTTCTTCTTCTTCTTCTTCTTCTTCTTCTTCTAGGCCGGTCGTGTTATAGCGTTGGAATAAATCCCCAGCTGTAGCAACCCGCGCCTACTTTATCCCGCGACACTGGCCAGAGATTATTATCAGTTACGATACGTGACAAAGTGCAAACTCATATTCCTCCTATAAACGCTGAAATATACATTGCTTAGTATGGAATAGTTGACGGAATAGTTGGCCTTTACGGGATGATTTGAACACCTTCGAACGAAGAAATGGTGTTAGACGAAAGGACGTTAAATGTGGTGGAGGTTGTTGAAGGTCGTATCGTATTTTATTTTTTTCCCCAACTGTGAACCATTTTATTCGAAGAATTCGAATTTATGTATAAAACGGGTATTGGTAATTTTATATTGGTTGAATAATAAAACTCGATATACACGTTAATTATATTCTTTTAATATTATTCATTCAGGATGGAAAAGTCAAACTTGGAACACGAAGTTAAAATTAAATAAATCATTGTTCAAATCGATTCGGTGATGAAATTTTAGACAAAAATTTAGGCAAATTGTATAGATTCACACGAAGATCCTGTATTTATCGTTACACTATATTTACGACGCATCGTAATAAATTACTATCTTCTCAACTGCGATTCGAATTACAATCTGAAGGAAAAAGAGGCAGACAAGAAATTGTTCGTCCTTCTCGTCTCGAAATCGAATGAACACGTGAGAGATCGACCTTGCGAACCGGAAGGAAGGAGGAAAGGAGGGAGATAGACACACACACTGTTCAAAGAAGGAAAAAAAAAAAAAAAGAAAAGAAAAGGAGAGAAGTGACTTGTGTAATATAAAAGGTGAATAAGTTCCACTCGATATATTGGCGCGATACGATCAGCTGTTCGTCAGGCTGAAAGTTGATGATCAGGAAGAATTGTTGAGTTTCGAAAAATCGTTGACACGGCGCTGAATCGGCGATGAGATAAAACGTAAAGGAATCTCGGGAAAGGGGGCTCGAAAATCGGCCTCCTCCTCGATCCAATCCAACTGGTTTCTTAGCTGTCGTTCCACTGCTGATTTGTCAAATATTTCTTGGCCGCTCAACGACGACGGACAAAGGTCTTTCGTATCGAAACGGGTTGCCAGAAACGGTTCCACGAGTGGAAGATGAAGATAGGGATTCATGCAAATGTATGTAATTATTCAATTTTTGTGCATTGTGAGTATACGCGAGAGCGTGAAAATTATTGGACCGAAGCTATAAAGGAAGGTGCAATAGCGTTTTCCTTTTAATAAAGAACGCTCTGTTTATGGCGTTTACAGCTTAGAGGTCTAAAATGTTTGACCTGAAACTGTTCTTTTAGATAAAAGAAGTGGGATAGTTGTCACATTTTTTAATTAAAAATTCTCTCAGCTTTGTTAGAAAGCGAAATCCAGCGACGATATGTTTAAATATCAAATATCAGTTAATTGAAATTGACGTGTCGTTCTTCTCTTTCTCAATCAATCGTGGAACGAAACGAGCCAGATCTAAAGAGAAACTGGTTAACGCTGGAAGAAATATTTATCCAGCGTGGCTATCGAGATTTGATTCGCAAGGTTATTAAAGAAATATTATATTAAAGAAGGAAAAGCAAAAGGAGATTACAAAATAGAAGAATATTCCAGCAGAGGAAGATGCAGGGGAAGCAAAAGCATTCACGTTTAATTTGAGGAATAACTTGGAAGCAAATGTACACGTAAATGTTAACAAATGTAAAACTTTTAGATAAATTAAAGTGAGAAAAGATGTTATTTTTATCAATAACAATCTATTCTGTAAAATTTACGATAGAAATGAAAAACAATGAATTAGTTTCCGCGATGCGGATCATACAATAATAAACTATTATTATTATTTACTTGAAATCAATCGAATCAATTGTACATGAAATAATGAATCACAATCAGACAAAAGTGTAACATTCTATTCTTTATACTTGATTATATTTTAACGGTTTTAATTGGTTCATAAAAATTTTTAAATTTAACACACCTTGATTCAAATACTCAACGGCATTAATCGAGACTTTATAAAGAATAATTCAATAATTCACTCGAGATTACGTTTAAACGTAATTTTAAACGATTAGAAAATTGGCTGATGACATAAATTACTTAATAATTGATTATAACGGTAATAAGATTTGCAGTGTGCGCTCGTGAGTTTTGTATTGGTGAATTAATTTAAAAAATTAATAATTTAGAAGATATATTAAATTTTGTAAAATATAAAATTTTGTATGCAAGACAAGGAAAACATGAACAGAAATTTTTTCTATGCTGTAATTGAACTGTCGCAAACGGCATGTTATATGTAAAATTGTTTCTTCTTTTTTTCGTAACAAATGTTTTGTTAAATAGATTAGCCTGATACGTACAATAAAGTGATGGAAATGTCGTCGTAGGTTTTTTTTTTTTTCTTAAATTTTCGAAAATAACTCGCCACTCTTAACTGAATAACGCCGAGTATGAGTATCAAGGTTTTACGAAACGACGAGTAAGGGCTATGCTTCTCTTTGTCAAAGGTAAAAGGATCCATAAAAAATTCAAAATCTACTTGCACGGTGACGAGAATAATTCAACACGTGATAACGCGCACGCAACAAACTTGTTCATATTTCAAACAAAGCTTTGAAACAAATTACATTTTAAAGAAAATTAATAATAAAGATTATAAATTTTTGTGGCAAATGAATGTAATGATAAACGTAACACAAATTTTGTCAAACAAAAGTTGAAAAATTTCAATCGCCCTCTTTTCTTCTCTTCGTTTCCACGGTTAAAAGGGTGACAATTGATTGGTCCAATTTCTAAAATTAAACGTTTATTACACTAGAAATATGTTTATACACCGGAATTTTCAAAGGGATAGAATCGGAAGATAATAGAATTGGAATTATTATTCATCCCAGATTATGCGAAAGTTCCATTATTCAAACGTCCTGCTATTCGAATAGGATACATAGTTTCTTACCTGTTACAATAAAATGGAACGTGGTGGTGCACAAATATGTAATATTCTTCCTGTAATCTCGTGTACAAAAGGAAATAGGTGGAGCAAGCAGTTTGTGCTAAGTGTTGAAATGAAACGATAGAAGACGATAGGAAAGAAATGAAAGTATGATATTATATATTTTATTTCGAGTTGATGTCACATTGATATCACGTTTTCACAATTAAAAAAAAATTCAATATACATTCACTCGTTACTCTGTTATTCTGTTAAAATCTCTGTTTTTAAATTTACCTTTGCTTATTCTACAAAAGCGGATACTTTACGTTTAATTCGAAACGATAAAAAATATATAATTCGATGAAAACAATAAAATAAATTTAACGTTTTGATTAAACGTAAAGAATACGTTCACATTCCATTTTTTTTTTTATTTACTTTAATTGTTTATCACTTTGTTTGCGACGATCGATAACACAAATTTAATTTAATTCATTCGTTACTTGTTGTTAACGTAACACTCGAGGTGTCCACGCTCGCGAAATTAAATCGAACAGTCTCTAATTAATAGAGACAATCTTGGTATTACAGATGTAAAGCTGGCCGATCTGGCAATTTATATCTGTTATAAATCGAATTAACCGACGTGCACCGAAACCCATGAAATCCGCGATCGAACGTGGTATATGTAAGTTGCGGTTTGATTGACGGAAGCCAGCAAACGAGAGCATCTCTGAAACCATTTTTTTTCCGATCCGAGATCCTCGATGGAATTTCGTGGAACAAAATCATTCTCGAAGAACTTTTTGCAAAATTATAATTATAATTACAATTATAATTACGAGCGAATTTTTTAAGAGAAATTTAAGAAGAGAGGAGCCTGTATTTGTTAATTTTTCGAAGCAAATTTTTTTTCAAACTCGAGTTTTGTTTTAATTATAAAATTATCGTGAAGTAAAAAATTTCTGTTGTGATACAATGGATTAATTCGTTTAATCGATCTGTCCATCTGTCAACGTATCAATCACAGAAATGTGTAACCGATCGATCCTCCATCTGGTTCTCCATTGTTCTCGATTTCCGGCCAGACAGATCCTTCTTCCATTCCGACCATTCGTGACTTTGTGACTTATTAACACGTGTTGCCACCACTCTTCCATTTCTTTCTGTTTCAAATCGTCGATTAATATCGCTGCCATCCTTCACGCGACGTCCCTCTTTTTCTCTTCTCTCGTCTCATTATCGATAAAAGTAATTGAAACTGAAAATTAGTGCAGTTATTATATTGTAATATCTTTTTTTTTTTTTTTCGTTCATCCAGATATTAAAATAGATGAAATAAATATTGAAAATTTAATTACACGTATATATTTTCACCGTGTTCAATTTACGAGATTATATGATAAATTTATGTTGTACGATTGTAAATTGATAGTTTATAATTGAATTTATTAAATTTATTAAATTTACGAATGTAGTTACATTATTGAAAAGATCATAAGTGAATATAATTGAACATTGTGAAAATATGAATATTTTAAAACTTTATTTTATTTTAGGTGTTTAGTTATATTTTCTTGTGTTATGTATAAAAATTATTTTGGACAATTGTCGGATCGCGAATTCGTTTATTTAAAAAATTTAAAAATTATTGAATACAAATTGTGCACGATTAGGATTGTCTAAATATCACGAACCCAGCCTGAATATGAATAACATCTGAATAATACATTACTGTTAAATTTATGATGACAGATGGACAACTGTAAATAAACATTATTATATTAAAATTTAAGTTTTAATAGAAACAAATGGATAAAATTTAGCGGAGTCGAGAAGTGTCGCATGCGCGTATGGCAAGTTCAGATTATTTATTCACTTGGTGCATATTAATTTGGAAACAGGCCAGAAACAGGTCGACGAAAAAAGCGGCCTTGAAATTACGAGATAAATTTTTTAAACATGTTATATACGAGACTACGCGCCTATTCGATTAATAAATTAATATTCTTTGAAAAAAAAACTATTAACAATCAACGATATTTTTTTATACAATATAGATACAATTTTTTTAATTCAATCAATAAAAAAAAAAATTACAATCATATAATTAAATTTTATTGTTTGATAATTTTTATTTATCAGTATAACTTGTTCTTTCTTTTTTTTCTAACTTAGAGAAAAAGAAGAAGAAGGAAGGAAGGAAGGAAGGAAGGAATTACGTTACATTTCACAATGATGTGCATTTAAAAAAGAAAAAAAGTTTAATCAAAATTTTGGATAGAATTAAAATTGATAAGATCGACGGATTTATTGATAATCACTTCGAGAATACGAGGGACGAGTGAAGGAATAATTCCAAGATAGTTTTATCTTGGGATACACGTTCTCCATGCGTGCAACCATGAACAGAACACGGGTTGGTGAAATTTTAAACCGCCTTTACGCTTTTTGTTCAAAGAGCTATGTGTTGCCCGGTGTTTAGAATTTTACCGTTGGAAAGACGCTTATACATTCTGTGTGCGTGTAATCGAAATATCGGTAGTTGTGCAGGATGTCGCCATTGAACAATGGACTAGAAATTATGTGCGTATTTTAACGTCCAAAACTGGGTCCCTGGCTAATTGCCCATCTTTGTCCACGAGGTCAACGAAAAGAAATAACGAGAAAAATAAAAGGAGGGAAAAGAATTATAATTATTCCTAAATTTGACCACGAATTACCTAATATGGAATTAATTGGAATTTATCTGATCGAACAGATATCGATCAAAATTTGTCATCGATCACGAACGAAATGGTAGAATGAATAACAATCGTTCGAAATAATTAATTAAGCATGGTATAAAGAAAAAAATTTACATTCTAAAAAGATGCATTATCGCTCCATTATTAATGCTCGAGACTGCTTCAACAACAACATGTTTTCCTAAAGACGTAATTATTACGTAAAAAGACACGTCTTCACGTGTCGGCCAATGTGTGCCAAAGAAAAATGGATACGTGTTTCAGACGCAATGGAAAATCATATAACGATAAATTGATTCTTATCGAAATCAAATCATCAATTAATTAATAATAAGACAGTTGCATTAATTGATATAAGATTAAAAAGAAGATGTAAAAAGATTAAAAAGAAAAGATTAATTCCAAAATATGTTTTATCTTAGAATATTTCATTTTGACACTTTTGCTCGTGTTACCTGTTGAACGGGAAATCCAATAGAGATGAATTCTAACTAAAAATACAAGTGGAAGTTATTAATAGGGATAAAGCTATACCTATATCGTATTTCTTCGTTCATTTTCGTTATTTATTTGTCAATGGATACGTTGAAACACGTGTATTATACCAAAACCTTCTGATTAACAAGCAATCACCTCACCTTCTCTAATTCCTCTAATCTCCACAACCCTCCACGTTTCAACTACCATAAATCTTTTGAAGAGGACAAAATTGCCCCAAATCCAATCATCCACTCTTCACAATACTAACGCGAATTTTTCTTTCTTCCAGGGTCCTCTTCAATCATCGCTACATAAATACAAAAGAAGCAACGAGAAGAAAGCGAGACTATATTACGAGGACAAAACGAGACTATTCCATCGCGCCATCTACCATGTTTCGCATCGTTCACAAATTGTCCCAAATCTGATCCACTCTTCACAATACTAACACGAATTTTTCTTCCTTCCAGGGTCCTCTCCAATCATCGCTACACAAAGAAACAACGAGAAGAAAGCGAGATTATATTACGAGGACAGAACGAGACTACTTTCTACACACAAGTTCACAACGCAAAATTGCTCGATAATTAATCATATCAAGCAAGTATATTTTTATGCACCTCCATGCATTCACCTCTATCTAATCTCGTTCAAACGTGTTCAACCTCCATCTAAGCTCTCTAGATCGAGCAAGCCTGTCCAAAGGCGTGAAAACTCGGATTCGAAACGGGGGGCACCGATGCGTGGAACGATTGGAGCACGTGGTTACCCGTGGGGAACCAAGGAGCCGAGTGGACGAAGCTTAAGAGGCCGATCTGCGCAAGCACAGGTGCAAGTTCGAGGGTATAAAGAGGAGAAGCTCGAGCTCGCTGCGCGCACTTTGTGCTTCATCTGTCCGTCATTCGCGTCGTGCGCTCTCGTCCGCTGTTTGTTCACGCAGTGCTCGCCACCCCCCCCTCTCTCTCTCCTCGCGAAAATCGAGTTTCTTCCAACTGTCCTCGGTTGGAATCGGGTCCTCGTGTGCATACGTTCCTCTTCGTTGGATCCATCACTTCCGCTTCACACCAGCTCAGCTCGACCAGGTAGGTGTTACATTTTTTATATGTTAAAGCTTTCTTTTCTTTTCTTTTTTTTCTTTTTTTTCGGTTTGGATTGCGCAGAACAACCTTTGTTGTTCGTTGTTCTTTTGACGTGGTGGTGGATGATTTGTATATCGAGAGATTGATTCGTATCGGTGAACTTGTGAACTTTTGGATGGTGACGCGATGGGGAAAATAGGTTTATCCCAGTTTTGGAATGGAGTGTGAAGAGGAAGCGGAGGGATTAAGGAAAGATTTCGAGAAGGTGAGCAAGTGGGCAGGGAATAGGTTTTCACGCTACTTTTGCCGAACTTTTGTGGAATTAATTTGGATTCATCATCGAAGATTATTTTGAGAGGCTCGTTTTTAGAAGAACAACGTTGGACTCCTGTTTTTGCTGAGTGGACGTTGAAAAAAATGAGAAGGTATTTGAAATCGGGATTTGAATTGTGGATTATCGATCTTTATTTATTAGCAAATGGACGAATAGTTCTTTTTTTTTTTTTTTTTACAATAGAAGTAATTACTTAATAAGTTAAACTTAACGTGGAAGACATTGTATATGCTAAAGAAGATAATGTTGAAGTACATTCCAGTCCAATTTAAATCTACAATTGGTTAATTGCACCACGAGTTATTAATCTTGCCTGCTACGTACAGATACTTTCGAATATTATCGTCCTTTAGATGCGAAAAGAGTCTTTGTTCGATTGTGGATCACGATTTATAAATATTTGACATTGTCTTCTAAAAAAAATCTGATGATTAAAACTTATACACGTAATATTATCATTTCAGAATGATTGATAAATAATTAACAGAACATCCCAACGACATAAAAATTCACCGTTTTCGCACGTGCAACTTTATCATTTTGAAAAGCGCGAAACCACTTACCGCCTTTGTTGTTTCGACCCTTCAATTATACCACTCGAGAGTTTGAGAGTTGTCTTTGGCCGGCGTTTCGTATTAAAGGTGAACGTGTTCTAAAATTCCGTGCACTCGAGATAACAACGAGCTTTATCGTCTCTATTTCTTTCTCAAATTTTATCCCGATAAACGGGAAGAGAGAGAGAGAGAGAGAGAGAGAAAGTTCACTTCTTTCTGATCATCGGATTTAGTTTCTCCGACTTTCGAACGACCGTGCGCTCGATTAGCTTCATTGTTTCTCCTTAAATCGGAAAGTTACATCCATCGAGAGGATAACGTTGCTTTACAATTAGCCCAGAGATTCTCGAGACGATTAATTTTATTTTCTCGTTTCTTTTTAATTAAACCGACGAAAGTTTTTTTTTTTTTTTCTCCTTTTTCCAATAAACAATACGTATGGATACGATCTTCTTTTTTTTTTTTATTTTATGAAATGTGTTCGTTCAATTTGTAAAGGGATTCTTTATCCTTGTTGATTTTATCACGGATTTTTAAGAGAAGAAAGTGGCTCGCGAAAATATTTTAGAGGTATAGAATATTTTATAATTTATTTACTCCAAAAATTCTGATTTTAATGAAAGTTTGTATAAACGGTTGGAGGACATGGAATAATTTTTTGTCGACGGGAAAACTCTTTGAGGGGATGAAATCAACTCCCATTCATGTTTTGAGTACATTTTTGTCGGTTTTTTTTTTTTTTTTTTTTTTTTTTTACGATAGAGATGTCATTTAAAGATCGTTTAAAGGGAAAATTCTTTTTTTTACCATCATGATGTATATTTATTTTTTTTTTCTTTTCTAAAAAGGATATGCAATGCAAAGAAATATATTTATTATATTCGGATATTTGATAATTTTTGATAATTGATGAATTACGTGTACGTTGAGGAAAAAGGGTAAATGGAGAGAAAAGATGAGGAGGAATAACGAAATTATAACTGTTCGTGGCAAATTTTCGTGGAAAAATTATAACTGTTTCATGTATCGGTTTCGATGAAAAGCGCGACGTAACGACATTCGTTAATTAACATTTCACCAATTTTACAATTTCAATTTTTGAATTAATTTTACATTTACAAAGTGTAACAATATATTCTAATTTAATAGAAATAAAACACGCGTCGAATCGTATGCACGATCGATGTTTGCGTTAAAAATCTGAAAAATTATCCGATGAAATTATATTTGCTGTTCAAAGTAATTGGCGGTATACAAAATAATTTACGAACTCGAATCGCGATATAAGTAAAAATGAAATTTATAAAAAAAGTTACTTAATCTTAAAAAAAAGAAAAAAAAAAAGAAAATATGGTAAATTTAGCATCGTTAAATTTTAATTTTTTAAAAGTATCAGGCTTATGCAATATTGTAATATTGTAAATATTAGATGTCTCGTTTATGGGGATGATAATACAGTTATTTTAAACAGAGCATAAGTTTATGTAACGAAGGGATGCACTTTCCTGTGACATTTAATAAAGAGTGAAGATGGCGACACGAGGAAGCGGTGTTATTATCGTTAATTTCAATAAAAAAACCACGGGGCATATTTTTCTCAAGAGAAAGAATTGATTCAAATATTGGTTTAAAACGGATACGACAAAAAATTTTACGACAAAAGCGATGATAAAATATATTATGAACGAAACTAAAGATACAAGATTTTATTCTAAAAAAATGTATATCGTATTTATATAAACGATCATAATCTCATACAATTTTATTGGGATAACCTACAAGAAAATTGTATCGTAAATTCGTTATCCTTTAAAATTTATATTCGACAAAATATATCTGTATTAATCACCATTTGCACTATTCCTTGATTATTATTAATTATAATCTCGATCTACATGGAATTATCTAATTCGTACAATTTCTAATATAATTGTCCAATAACTACGTAATAAGCTTAATCAAATCGATTCATCGTAATTCCTATATATATATATACATACATACATACATACATACATACATTTCCACGATAAAAGCGTCAATTAAAATTTCAATGAAACATCAATGATTCAACGATCATCTGCATATTTCATCCAATTTTTTTTTTTCTTTTTTTATTTCAATCAACCATTGCTCGTTAAAGTTTGATCGAAAAAATTCCAACTATTCTATTTCGATCGAACGTGGATCGAGCGCATTAAAATCATCACCGTGACGATAATCTTTATCGAGATACGAAGCTTCGATAGCAAGAGAAACGCCACCGTCTCTTGCCTACCTCAATCTAATCTAATTTCTTTCTTCCTTCCCTTCTTTTTTCTCTCCCTTTTCGTCTATTTCCCGCGCATCACAACGCGGAATATCGCGAAATTATAAATGGCGCTGCGTTCTTTGTTTCCACCCCTCTCCAAGTTGCATTGAATCCGCGTTGCTCAGGTGTGGAGTCCATCCTTTTATTCCTCTCTCTCTCTCTCTCTCTTCGTTGCAAAATCATAATTTAACTGGCCGGATGCATTCGAACGAATAAAAAGAAAAAAAAAAAGAAAGGGAAGGAAAAAAGGGAAGAAATTCGGCAGTGCTCGCCTATCGGAGAAAGAAACTTTGAAACCGTAGTAATTCACCGGGATACAACCAGGCATTTTTCTTTTCTTTTCTTTTCTTTTTTTCTCGAGTGAAAAATCTGTCCCAGTGACGAAGTTAAAGGACGCGTGCTTTTCGGTTAGCGAAACAATTTCGCGGATTTATTCCGATCCCCTGAGATTTTCGGTAATCTTGTAGAATTTTGAGGAAAGGAGGAAAGGAAAGATGTGTACGTATTACACATTTTAGGAGAGGGAATTTTATTCTTGTAATTGCTGTATATATTATTACATATATCTCGAAGGTAAATTTCAATCTTCTATCGACGAAATGATTGATCGTCGATCGAAGAAGAATTTCGAAACGTTCGATTGCATGTTGTCTAATTGATGTAAAAAAACGAGGGAGGAAAATTCTCGTTTCTAAGAATTATTTAATTTCGATTGAAACTCTGTGTTCAATTTCTTATCGCGAAACGTGTGAAAAATTAATAAATGGAACGTGGTGGATTGACAAGTTTCAAGAATTAACCTAACGACAATACAAGTTGAAACGAGATAAAAAAAATTTGAAAGATGGCAGCATTTAAGATGGAATTGTGTAAGATTGCGTAAGATGTTAGAATGTTAAATATCGATTCAAAAGTTTTTCTATTTGTTTGATCAAATGATTCGATCGCTCGATTTCGACTACGTTTTACTGTATCATCCAAGTTTCGGTTGAATTTATTAATTCATTATTCAAACTTCTCGCTTATGGCATAATGATAAGATTATGTCGAAACATGTGCAATTAGTGTAACGCAAGTGGTGTAACGATAAGATTATATTAAAATATATGCGCGTAATTTGAACGTAGCTGCTTTTGAAACAAACTTGATACTTTTATTGTGCTGCTCGAGTAAAATAAAACAAAATGGAAACGATTTCCCGGTGTTGTATCGTAAACACGTGCATTTAATCGGATAAACGTAACTGCTATTAGTATTTAAATTCTCTTAAATTTTACGATCGCCACAAGTACAACTCATTTCACGAAATTCGAACAGGTCGTGGAAATAATGAAACGAAGCAATCACTTTATGTAAACAGGCTCGAAAATCGACAGGGATCACGAATTCTCTGGCAGTTAAAGCTATCGCTTTAATTGTTTGTGAAAGAGTTATGTTAATTGCTTTTGGATAATTTATGCATTCAAATGTATTCGAATACATATGTGGCTTGGAATTTTCGAATCGAAATTGTATTTCTCTACGCGCCTTGGAATTTTTAATTGTTTCAATATTGAGAGGGGAAAGGTAATCCATGGTAATTTTAAATATATATTGAGTCTTTTTAAAACGTTTCGATTAAAATTGCATTCTGCACAATCTACGTATCCTACAATTTGTAAATGCTTTTAAACGAGAGAGTTCGATAATTTTGGAGAGAAAAAAAAAGAAAAAGTGCTTTGAATTTCTACTTCTGTCGTTTTTATCGGTTCGATTCGAAAAAACATGGAGAATATCGACCCGTTCGAATATCGCATGCCAAAAGAATTCAGTCGCGATGTTGGATCAAAATGTTGAATTTTGATCAGAGAAGAGAAAAAAAAAGAAGAAAGAAAAACTGTGAAATGGCGATTTGCAAAGAAATTTGTATACGCGTTATGGTGCATTTCTTATTTTTATTTCGAGAGAAGAGGTTGAATAGAAAATGCATTGATCAATCGTTCTTCGATCTTGAATAATTAGTGAATTACGAATAAGAACGAAAAGAACGAAATTTACTTTATCAATTTCTTCTCTTTTTCCCTTTCCTTTTAAAAATCATTCTTGGTTAAATAAGAAGATAAGCAAAGCTTCTTTCTTTCGTTCTAAGATTATTGGTATTTGGTGATCATCGTTAAATATCGACCAGTAAGTAAGACTTTGGGTACATAAATTTTGAATGGCACACCGACTTATGATCTCTGCACAGTGCTTTTCAAACGTATTTTCTTTGCCTTTGCGTAGGATAAAATACTTTTAAATAAAACGAGGGGATTTTTAATTTTTTTTTCGAAAAAACGATCGTTATTTCTAAAAATGTTTACGATATTACGCGCATTTATTATCTTAATTTATTGCTCAGTCGTCATTTTCTATTTTTCTATTTCAATTTATATATCACACGTTTTGTATATTTTATTTTAATTTATTATATTTAATGAAATTCCTAATATTTCTATTATATATATTTTACTACGTGTGCTCTCAGATGATATAATCCCAGAGATTTTTGCGGAGATTTTTATTATGCAAAACTCGAATGTAGAAAAATTTACAAAAGATACAAAGTATATATTGTGATATTTGAAGAAGGAAATAAAATCTTTATTATTTAAACCCCATTTCTTCATGAAAATTCGATTGTGCATAAATATTCGCAATTATAATATCGTTCGCTTTTTAATTATACGAAATAAATTATACGCGCGTATTGTATTTCACTCGAATAACGTATTCAATTATACGGATATTTTTTGAGAATTAATGAGCGTATCTCTTGCCATCGATTTTAAAATCTACGATTTTATTTACCAGTGCTGCCCATACCAGTGCCATTATTAAAAGTATCGATTTATTTTCATTTGTTAAAATAAAAGGCGTACACACTGATTCTTCCTTTATTTTATATTCAGATCTCGTGTCTGTTCGAGGCTTTGTGTCGAGGATGATAGGATGGAAAATTTGAAACGGCTATTTCTCCTATATATATATACACGTTCAAACAACGATCGTTTCGTATCGTGTCTGCTTTAGCTAAACGATACGTGCACATCGAATCGTTCAATTAACTCGAGACGATGGAATTCAAAGGATTTTGAACCGAAAGGAAGGGGGATATTTAGAATTGACTTGTACGTTTCCACGATTATTGTGGATACTTCGATCGATACGCGTTCCTTCAAAATTAATTACGTTAACAATCTCGCTATTAAATATTCATATTTGAAAAAATAATTTTTCGAGAAAATTGTTGGCAAAGAAACAAAGAATTTGATCATTTCTTTTCTTCTACTTCAGACTTGAATCGATTATTTAAAAGCGCAATCCCCCTTTTATTCATCGTTCACGAATCACGATACGTATAAATCTAATTCCAATTTTTAATCACGACGAATTTAATCATAGAATTCTGCGAAAATTATACTTTTTAAGCAGTTTTTTAAGATACATCATTTCGTAGATAATTGGGAAACATGATTAGATTATTAATCTTTTTTATTAGAAAAAATTAATCTTTGCTAATATATCGTGGATAATTAATTTAAAAAGTTAAGGATATATTCGTGACCCGAATACGGTTTCTTTATAAAGACAGTGAACAAATAATGCATTTTAAACAACCTTCAAAAGCAGAACTTTGATCGTTTGACCGTCTTCACCACTTTTCATCTTCATCGATCTTCACAGTCTACCATACAGTGGGGAGGAAGAAACCAACTTTTTTTTACACTGAATTTTTATATAAAATATGTTGTACAAAATGTTTTATTTATTATAAACGATTAGATATTAATTATGTGATATAAATGTATATATATAAAAAAAAAATATTTAATTATAAAGAAGATTCATTCATGTAATGTACATATAAGAATATATTTAAAGAGGAAATGATCAAAATTCTAGATCACAGTAATAAGATTTTTTCTTATATATTAAAATATATCGTTATGTTTACACAAAGAATAGACTTTTTAAGAGGATGATAATAATAATAAAGGCTTGCTAATAGAATCGATAGAATTCTGGAATAATGGAATAGCTTTTGCTTTTCTACCATCTTTTTATAATAATTTTTTGCAATTTAATTTCACCGGTACAGATATCATGTATTTCGATACGAAATGTTGAATACTTGCAATTATTTTAATGCACGTGATCTTTTTTGTTAAATTAATTATAAAAGTTAATTAGAACAGAAAGGAGAAATTGAATTTATTCAAGGAAATAAATGTATAAATTTAATTGCAAATTCAACATTATGAGTTAATAAATCCTCACTAATATGAAGTTAAAAGTTTCTCATTTGTTTCTAGAGCTTTTTCAATTCAAATAGCAAGAGATTTACTTTTTACCGATTGAAATATTTTTGAGGAATAATTATTTTGTTCGTATTTGCATTTGAGCAAAACTTCCATAACAAAACTCTATTCGAATGAAATAACGTGTAAAAGATTAAAAATTAGAATTAGAAATTACACTAGAAAAAGTTTGTAAAATACTGTAAAATATTTTTAATAAATAATATATAGTTTTACAATAGAATTGTGTCAAAGGATGAACACGAGAACGCTGAAATCACGAATATCTGTACATTAAAAATATTTCAATAAAGAAAAATTCTTTGAAAGTTTGCTTTGTGTGGACAACTTTATATTCTTATTTTAAAAAATGGAAAAAAAAAAAATAATCTTTTCACGTATCTCGAAGTAGAGAAGTGAAAACAGAAACGCAACAACTTTTCTTACGTTAAAACTTTGTTAAACGTGTTTAAATTTCTAGATGTAGCAGTAGATTGTACAATCAGATGTAAAATGAAGCGTAAGACTTTTCGAGTCGTGTATACCTTTGTCCGAGTAAACACAATTTTCCAGAAATTCGCGTCCAGATTAAAAATGAAACATCACTTTTGCTTATTTCACCCTTTTGATTAAAATGCAATGCGTTGCGTCGAGTTGAAAATCACAGGAAGAACGTTATAATATCACATTAAAAGGAAATATTCGAATTTTTAATATACATATTTCGATACACACGAGTGACAAGGAGTTTAAAAATTTCCAATACTCGAATATAAAATGAAAATAAGAGTGCTTGATAAACTAATAGTGGCTATTAGTTGGTGTTGAAACGAAACGAAAAAAGAAAGGACTTCCATTACTGCCAGAATTAGTTTTCTTATCAAGAAAATTTCATACGCGATAAATGAACGAGCAAAGAATTTATTGTATATTAATAAGAAATGGCTAAATTTCATTATAATAATAATAATATTTTGTATAATAATAATGGAACAAAGCTTTGATTGAATTTGACAGACTTCAAATGACAGACATCGAATCATTCTTCTTTGATCTGTTACCCTGGATCGAAGGGTTGAAACTCAATATTTTCCATCATGACGTTCTCCCTTTCTCTTTCATTTTGTTTTTCATATACTGTTACATTCTACCAGGCGAATTCGATGACGATAGGTTTAACATTTCCATAGAATTCAAGACTGCTCTCTGTTTTTTTTTCTTTTTTTAGGAATCAGATTCTAGTCCAGTAACTTGATCATAGTAGCCTGTGATCAAAGTTTTCTTTAATTTCCCGGAACAACGATTACACAGCCTAGCTGTGGAGTGTCGTTTAGTGGCGATTACGATCGATTGAAATACACACACTGATTGCACGCATTACAAATATGCAATTAGGGGTTCATTTGCAAGGAAAGGGGGTTTGAACATTTTGTTAATTAACTAAATCCTGGGAATTAAGGTCAAGGAAAATTTCGCTCTTCCGTGGCTGCTACGAAATTTGGAAAAATTTCGAAATGTTGGATATATTAAATTAAATTATTTTCATCACTCCTTTTATTCCGTGTATTATTGTCACGCGAAAAGAAGCGCATCGTAGAAACAACTGTGTCTTAAGTTGTTTCCCGCACTCTATTCGCAGAAAGTTTCTACATTATAAAATTTGACAATTCCCTTGTCTTTCAACCGTGCTCTTTCATCGCGATTTATTTTCACAGTTTAAATACAAGAATCGTAGTATTTATATAATAAATATCTCGCGAATATTCCTTGATAATATCCAGTGATAAGAATGGATACACGATATTCTGGTGTACTCGATACAGGATAAGCTAATAATATTTCTCATGGATCAGGATCGATGTGGTATACAGGCGGAATGAAAGAAATGCAAATAATAGATCTGTTCTTGAGGAAATACCTCGAGGATAAGACGGATAACTTAGTCGTTACCAATGATTGGATTACAATGAAGAATCGTTTGGCTTGTAGATAAAACCCGGCTCGCATAAATCACATTTTCCTCTGAATTTTTATTTCTTATTACCTTCGAAGATTTCGGCGAATATTCCAGCCGAGAAGAATTGTTGTTGTAGCATGAAATAGGAAAAATCGTTTTATATATATTTTTAGAGATTTGTTCATCTTTTAATTGGGAAAAAGGAAATAGATGATAGATGGCAATTATTGTGAAACGTATGAATCTGTATAAATTATGTTACGATATGTCACAAAGTTATAACAATTTATTAATTTTTTTTTTAGCGTGAGATCTCTTGTCTTTTCTTTTTTTCTTTTTTTCTTTCTTTACCTTTTTTTTCCCTCGATAATCGAGCAAGTGTTAGATTTAACCCAAATAGATAACGTGAAAAAAATTGATAAAATCTAAGCTCGTGAAAGTTTTTAAACGGCTTTTAAAAGTATCAGCAAGGTATCACTTTCTTAGGAAACTTTCTCAGTCTATAATATTTCGTTCATAAGTTTAAGAAACGTTTTACATCAATTATCTATTAGTTCGAAATCTTTAAATTGTGCGTATGTTTCTTTTTCAACGATTCCGAAAATTTTTATCATCTCGCCACGAAACTCTCCATCTTAATTAAATTATGACGCGAGAAATTTCGAGATTTTTGAAAGAAGAAATCTCAAACTTTCATAAATCTCAAAACTGCAAAACTGTTCAAACTTATCTTCCTTAAAATCTGGAACGAGTGATTTTTAAATATATTCTATTCAAGCGTTCAAGTGTTTTAATCTTAAAAAATTGCCAACATTTTTACTTGTTCGCTTTAAACACATTTCCCTATTATCTAAAAAATTACCATAAAGAATTGCTTACTTACTCCTCCATATTCGACAATAAAATTCGTGTACATTACACGAACAATGGTATATTTGATATACCGAAGAAAGCATTAATTCGTGTAAAGAATTGAGGTAAATATACGATGATATTTTTTACATTTACTTTTAAAATTAGTTTGAACAGTTGAAACAATCGTTAAAAAAAAAAATAATCGTCAATGTGTCGTAATATTTACGAAGCACTGTATGGAAATTAATTTTTTTGTTTACCATACTTTCATTTTTTACTTCAATTTTATTGGAATTTTATTATGAGAAAGATGAAACCGTATATGATTTTTTTTTTTTTTTTTTTTTTTACACGCTGTCTTCAACCCCCAGGTGAAAAAGAAGGAGACCTGTAGCTAACACGTTACAAGAATGGTAAAATTTGCTACACCTGGTATCCAATACTTCGATCTCCTACGTGATATATCGCAAAGCCAACAAGAGATCGAACCCTTTGTATCCTCCATAAATTACCTGCGGTTTGCTGTCGAGGTTTTCCAACAGATGCAGGCTACATTACTTGGAAAATCTTTGCCGGAACTCGTTTCCTCCACGGTTGACACGATTATTATAATATAATAATAGATCAAACGTGTATAAAATATCGTGTTGCATTTCACACTCTTTCATATCTTTGTATTTGCCCATTTTCGCGAACACGAATGATAATAATACCTGATTCGTCGAATCAGAAATTGACTGGAAAAAGAATAAGAAACGAGTAGCTGTAATCGTAGGGGAATATTTTCTTTAGAAATTGATTTTACATATAATTACATATAATAACATTGTGTTAATTAATTAGATAATTAACACAAAGGGAGAACGTTAAATTTTTTGTTGTTATAAGTAACTTTTTTTCGGGAAAAAAGATAATCTTTCAACCCACGTTTATCGATTAATAATTGGTTTAACAATAGGATTATGAGGCGCGTACAATAAATTCTTTGTATTTGGATGGTACATATCTATTAAAGAGAGAGGATGATTGATTTAAAGATCAATCTCTAAAGTTTGATATTAGGTAAATAGTGGAGAAGAATGTATCTTTGACTAAAGTATCGAAGTAATAATATACGTTTAAATTCAATTCCTTTATTAGATCGAATCTTTTCTCGATGACGTTATATAAGCGTTTCGAGATCATTACTCGTTCAAAACTCTGTTTATTTTAATATTATTCATTTTAATCAATTTTTTTATCCGCCCCACTTTTCCAGTCTACCTTCCAGAATTTTTCTTAACACCGAGCGAAAAATAAATGGTCCATTTCTTGGGAATAACTCGAAATACTTTCTTAATAGTCTCGCGGAAGAGCAGAGAAGAACTTTGTTGAAAAGTGTGGACACTGTCTCGCGCCGGTTTCTCCTTTGTCTTGACTCTGCCGTCCTCCTTAGGGATTTTTACGTAGAATCCTACTATTTTCATCCTCAGTTACCAAATATTCCCTCTCTTTAACGTTGGATACAAGTAAAGATACAGATTCTGATCTCTTATTTCTGTTCTCCACTTCCTTTAAGTACACGAGTATTAAATTTAAGAAATTAAGGAAATATCTGACATGTAGTAACAGTTTAATCATTCTTTTAAACGTATACAGAATTACACAACAGAACAATCAAGTTTCGATATACCACTTACATATTGTTACTTATACTTATAAGAACGAAACATTATAATTATCATAGCAATCATATCCATATATATATATACAAGTTATACGAAGATGAAAAATACTTATGCATATAATACTATACACTAATGTATACAACAATCAAGATTACTTAATGAAGAAAATATATTTCGATGTGTACAGCACTTACAGCTTGCTACTTATACTTATAAGAACGAAACATTATCATAAAAAGAGCAAGCATATCCATATTCATATGTATATATAACTGTCGTATATACAAGTTATACAAAGAATACTTGTATATTTACTGTACACTAATATATAGGATAATCAAGATATCAATAATCATTCATACAAGTGTCGTATACACGAGTTATACAAAGAATACTTGTATATTTACTGTACACTAATATATAGAATAATCAAGATTATTTAACAAAGAAAATATATTCGATTAAAAATTGAAAACAAGTATTTCAATGTATACAGCACTTACAGCTTGCTACTTATACTTAAAAGAACGAAACATTATCATAAAAAGAGCAAGCATATCCATATTCATATGTATATATAATTCGTATATACAAATTATACAAAGAATACTTGTATATTTACTGTACACTAATATATAGAATAATCAAGATATCAATAATCATTCATACAAGTGTCGTATACACGAGTTATACAAAGAATACTTGTATATTTACTGTACACTAATATATAGAATAATCAAGATATCAATAATCATTCATACAAGTGTCGTATACACGAGTTATACAAAGAATACTTGTATATTTACTGTACACTAATGTATAGAATAATCAAGATATCAATAATCATTCATACAAGTGTCGTATACACGAGTTATACAAAAAATACTTGTATATTTACTGTACACTAATATATAGAATAATCAAGATATCAATAATCATTCATACAAGTGTCGTATACACGAGTTATACAAAGAATACTTGTATATTTACTGTACACTAATGTATAGGATAATCAAGATATCAATAATCATTCATACAAGTGTCGTATACACGAGTTATACAAAGAATACTTGTATATTTACTGTACACTAATATATAGGATAATCAAGATATCAATAATCATTCATACAAGTGTCGTATACACGAGTTATACAAAGAATACTTGTATATTTACTGTACACTAATATATAGAATAATCAAGATTATTTAACAAAGAAAATATATTCGATTAAAAACAAGTATTTCAATGTATACAGCAGTTACAGCTTGCTACTTATAAGAACGAAAGATTATCGTCAAAAAGAGCAAGCATATTCGTATATGTCGTATATATATATATATACAATAATATATAGAACAAGATTGTTCGTAAAAAGTTACGATAAAATCGTTATAGTTATCATAAAAAAAAAAGCAAGCATATCTATGTCGATACAGACGTGGTAACGTTCGCCCTTTATTCTCGCTATTTTGCGAACGTGAAATCTAATGTACGTAGCTTGCGCGAGTGCTCATATGCATCACAATGAAGCAAACGTTACCATTGTATTGTTCGTGATTCCCCTCGTATAACCGCGTGTTTATTATTCTACACTTAAACACGCGATGACTATATTAACCGCTATCGCTATACTCGCTTAAAATTATCGAGAAGCGAAATTGATCGACTTCTAATTCCAAGAGAATACTTTAACTTTCATTCATCATTGACGTCATAATATTAGTAGGTCTTTGATTTATAATCGTTGCAAGATGATCAAACAACCGTTTAAATTTATCAACGAATAATTGATATGGAAGAGAAGGAGAGATGTCTCGAGTCAATGAGTCCATTGGATCAAGCATAACAGGAAGACGGATTTGAACTGGGATGTTAATCGATCGATTGGTCTCCGTGTGGCCTAATCGAGATTCAATTGTATTCAATTTTCGATATTCGATGATTAATTTTACGAAACAAACAAAGGGAAACAGTATGCGCGTCCACTTGTCACGAAAAGAACGTAATTGCGTTATTTCGCCGTTTTTCTCCTCGCAAACGATCCTAGCCTTAAGGATCGCCATTTCTGGCTCGAATGCCGTTACTGCAACTGCGATTCCAACTTGTTTCCAACTCGATTCGTGCAAACTTTAAGGGAAGCTCGTTCTATTTTGGAATTGGACAACGATGAAACGCAACCTTCCTTAATTTTCCCTCTTAATATTGGGATAAAAGTGGTGGAAATTTTTAGATATCTATACTTTTATTCTGTAAATTTTGCAAATAATAATTTGAATTGGCTTTTCGTTCCAAATTATTAAATTTGTTCGATTTTGTAGAGAATTATATATATATATATATATACATCCGAGAGGAATAACCAATCGAGAAACAGTTTTCGGAGACGATGAAAAGTTGATTCATTATTTAGATTTACGATAACGCGTAGTTGATAGAATAAAATGTAATTAAAAAGCTGGCTAAAAGAAAATTTTAATTTCTTGTGGAATGACGAAGAGATTTAAATTAATATCGATCGTATTCGTCGCAATACTTTTAATAATATATAGAATATTTTAAATTAAGGTGATAAACACGTATTGAGTTACAAGGGATTGAGAGAAGATATGTGTTGAAATAATTTTTAAAAGTATCGATCACTGCAAGATAACAACTCTCTTCGCAGTGTAACTTCGTTAACACTTTCACCCTCTCCTACTAAACTTTCTTCAAATCGATATCGAAATCTGAACTTCAAAACTTTTGCGCGAATGTCAACAACTTTTTAAAATCATTTTCTCCGTCCATTGTTTCATGATATAATGAAAAAGAGAACCCACTTTCACTTTTTCCTTTATTCCTCAAAACTGCTCTTACTATTCAATCAATAATTTTCGAATTCTTCTTTCCTTATCGTTTACTTATTTTAATAACGCATAATCTTGCCAATCATACGTCATCACTCATCTGGTTGATTAAAGTTAATCTCTAAAACATGTTAACAGTTTGCATCTACTTTATTCGCCTCGATAAGATAGAAAGCAAGCGAGCAACACGTGTTCCATTATATACTCCTTTATCTACGAGACGCGCGTGAACCATTGTACTAGATAAATGCCATCACTCACTTGTAGCCAATGTAATTTAGGGATTGAAAAACAATGATTGATCGCCCGATTTTGCATATCCAAGTATATCGTTTTTATCAAAAGATACATCCCGAATAGAATGTACACGCACGTAGCTACAGTTATTGAATTTTTATTTATTTCTTTTATGCGTACGTGAGTTTCTTAAAAATTGTTTCTTTTTTCTTTTTTTACGTATTTAAAAAATAAATTTCTGTTTGTGATAATTTAATTTAATTATACAAATAAAGCTAGAAGATTTAAAATTATTGTTCGTTCATTACGCATCCGATCTTAATTGTTGGAAAATTTTATTCGCTTTGAAATTATCCACTTGATTATCTATTGTCGATCGAGAATTAAGTTTCGACGATAATGAAGCTGCGATCGAAGTGAAATTAGGGGTTATTCGTTCGGAATGGGGGAGAATTTCATTAATAAATTTTCACACTGTATTCAATTGTAATTCTGTCGTCTTGGTTTATCATTTCCATCTAACGCGTATGTGGAACGGCACGTACATCCTGTTTCTCAGAATCCAATTTTCGATAATCACTATAACGAAGTGCTTGTTTTAACAACGTTTCGAATCGAAATTAGAGAAACGCAGCGACTTTACCGATTTGCAAGTCGAAACGATTACACTTGTCCGACACGAATCGTGATTATAGGAATCAAATCTTATGTTCGATGAGATAACGCTGATATTGTTGTGACATTGCGAATTATTCTTTCGTGCAAATTTCGTCGAGCAGATTAACCGACAGATCTGGCTGTTTAATCTGTTCGATCTGAACTAATCAAACTCCGCAATTGCTCGGGTTTAGGGAATTTACATAAGCTCTAGCATTGTAGTTTGCTCTAGTTCCCACGCGATTTTTATGATTTCACGCTCGACGTCATTCGACTTGCATTCGCACGATGGAATATTAATTGATGATCGAGAAAATTCTTTTTCAAACTTTTGCGAAAAGTAGAATTTCACGTAGGAACGAAATCATAAAGATATTAATTCGTATATAATAAAATACAGGATTGAATCTTGCACGACGATCGTTTCTTAATAAATCAACATTGTAATTATTCAGAGATGTAGATAATCAATTTATTATTATCAAATAAATTATCTTATCGGTTATATTTGTTACAAATGCGAATATTAACTATAACTTAATTATCCCATTCATTATTCATTAATTACTCTATAATTGCAACAATTAATTATTAATCGAATTTATCATAATTATCATTATTATCAAGCAACGTCATTAGCATTACACGATATTCGTGATTTACCAAAAATCAAAATATAATTTGTGGTAAAAATGATCGAAACAAATTATATTCCATAGACACTCGTATTGTTCCTATCATTAATATAATTAATTATTAATCGTATAGAATTTATCATAACGATTATTATTAAGCATTGCGTCATTGGCATTGCATTATTAAAATATAATTTGTGGTAAAAGTCAATAATATTGTTCACGAGTATGAAACCGGTATAGAATACACTTAAAAACTTATAATCGAGATATTAAACCTCGAATTAAACCTAAAAACTTTTCATTTCTCTCGCAATCCTTTCTCTCTCTCTCTCTCACTCTCTCTCTTCTTCCTTCCTCTCAACTCTCGAGCAACGAAGAACCGATGGTTTTCACGACGAGAGGGGAAAAAACAGACGCGGTATTATATCGATGTTTCACACTTCACGTGGTTCCTTCGTCCACCGTTGGTTGGACGACGGTGGAAAAAGTTTTATACCGCGTTTAATGAGTCGGTGCGCATCGTGGTTAAAAATAATTAAATTGAATGATCGATAAAGCGAGGCAACGTGGAACGAATGGACGGCCGGCCGTCAAAATTCTTGGACCGTGTTTAAAAAAAACACGGAATGCCGACCTTTTCGAGCTCAATTTCGCTGATTAACCGACCGATCCAACCTGATTAATTTCTTCGCATCCGGTATCTCGTTTAGAGACGTTTTGCGCGTAATTATGCCACGACAATTATCCCCGTTTCGTTTCGTTTCATCGATTAGTTTTCCTAGAAACGTTTCAGAGAATTTTGCCCCCACATTTCGATAATATTTCAATAAGAAACGTGCTCGATTTTATTTGTAATTAAAGGTTTGTTGTAAGGACGAGTGAGTGAAATGGCGAGTTGTACTTGTATTCAAAATTGGACGAAGAATAGGTAAAATTAGTTGAACGAATTGTTATTTATTAATTTTTGAGATTTAAAAGAGTCTGAGGATGTGAAATAATAATAGTCATGCATGCTATGCTGCAGCATTAAAGATAATTACCCCTTTTGCAGTGTTTTCACGTGAAACGAAAGTTTGACGTAGCAGCGCCCTAGAAATTTAACAGGAAGTAGCAGTTGTATGAAAGCATCAACAGGTTTCCGCGCTGATTTTCACCACTGACTTGTACTTTCTCGTGTATTATATCAAACATGGCGAATAATTAAATCGAAATTAAAAATTCGTTAAAATTCACTCGCTCGGGAAAAGAAAAATTTGGTAAAAATTTATTCGAATGAGAATAAATTTGGAAATGATATTTAGGGCGAATAAAATGTATCGTTTAATAAATATTTGTTCTACGTTATATTATTATATTGCTTCGTTATTTCGATTATTTTACACGATCAATAGATAAACAGATATAAATAAATTTTCATTCACTCGTTATCGTTTGATCCGCTCGTGTTTGGTCGGTGTCGATACGAATATGAAATCCTTTAAATATTTCACTCACTTTCGCGTTGCTATTTATTTACGCAAATGTGGGGAGAAAAATTCGGGAACCAAGTTTCGTGTTATGCAGCTTGGATAAAAAAAAAAAAAGTTTTATTCATTTCTATAAAATAATTTGTATAAATATGTCTGGAACGTATATCTTTTATTGAAAAAAAAAAAAAAAATTACACACTGTTAAGTTTATTTATACAAGTCTATTTTAAAAGTGTGATGCATAATTAAAATCTTGGGAATAGATCATAATTTGAAAATGGAGTTATCATTTTAAAATTAATGATCTGAGTTCCACGAATACTTGAAATTTTTTCCAATGTTCTCCCTTCCAACGAAGTTTAATCGTACAACTAATTTAACTAATTTTCGCGGAAATTAGTTAGGCGCGAAGTAAAAGTTCCTCCAATTTTCTTAACTGTATGAAAGTAAAAGCTGAACGATTCTCTTCTCTTAAAACTCTTAAAACTCTTAAAGTCTTAAATCATGTATTGATACGAATTAAAATATTCGTTCAAAAACTTTTAACTTGTTGCTTATTTTATATAATTTAATTCTATTCGTTTCTCAATTCTAATTTTCCGCCAACAATTTTAATTATGATTGATTTCTCACGAATAATATATATCAAACGAATACGATACGATGGCTTTAGTATCTTTTCACGGTATAAATTAGTCTTTAAAATATACATCCAAATTACATCTCGTTGTGCATCATCCAACAACGATGTTTCATAAATAAGAAGCAAGAATAAAAATAGATAATTTGGCTCTGTTAATGAATAAAAGATAAAAGAGTCATTCTCCTTCCCTCTCCAAATTTCTTTCTATCGAGATGTATTACATGGAAAAATGATGGATACAGCATCGAAATAAGATGTCGATGTCGGATAGACCTCTTTAAAAGGTAAGCGAAATAAGATTCACGTCTTCTAAAAGCATCGTTCAATAACAAAGTTCAGAGGCACAATTGGTTGTTATGGCAAAGGTTGCAGTATAATATTAACTTCGTTAGATGCTGCACAATTATAATCCAATCTATCTAAGCCCTATGTCAAACGATCACGGACATTGAATTGATAATAAGCTCTTAAGCCTGTATCTAATATTAGATATTGAAAGCAATCGAGGGATGCGCGTAACGGGGGCTCGTCTCGACTCTTTATTGCGCTTTAGGCCAAGTACAAGAGAGAAACGTAGGTTGTTCAATGACGTAATGCAACGTAAAGAAAAAAAAAAAAAAAAAAATTCAATTGGCAATCTTTTTAATTGTTCGATCAATAGTTGTATCGTCGAGTGATCGAATAGTGGTAGGAATTTAATTTATTCGTGCATAGAGATTTTTCTCAATATTATTGGCGAACATTTAATGCAAAGTTCAAAATATTATTTTATAAGTGTTAATGTTGTTTTTAATAAACGATCGATAATTGTCATAACGAAGTAAATTTTCTAAACTTGTCATTTATTTCTTAGTATTAGAAACCCGGAAGGTTAAAATCTATAATTTGTCAAATATATTTTAATATTATTACTAAACTATTCTTTAACGAATAGAGCAGTATTTGACGAATTCATATAATTGGGAAATTCAGTTTTGAATATCGTCATTTTCATTATAAAAAAAGGAAAAATTATCTTAAATTATATTTCGAACCGATATTTATTTTCTAAGTGATAAACTTGGTGAGCTATGTTTTCTCTTTTGCGGAGAAAAAAAATAAAAGCAAATAAAAACAGTCGATCAAATTGATAAAATACGTACATTACGGGGATGAATTGAACGAGAGAAAATAAAAATGGCCAATATTCGATGCTGCAACGAGAGAGGAAAAAAAAAAGGGGGGGGGGGAGGGGAAAAATTATATAAATACGAGCAAACGATCAATTTATATAATATTCTATAAATCTACCAAAGATATTTTTGATTAGAAAAAAATAAAAGTAAAATAAAATAATTTTTCAAATAACTCTTGTTATTCTAGATTATCATCAATAATCCATTTAAAATTCTGCAACGACGATCGAACGTGATAATGGAATTTGGAATCATATATTTTTATCCCCCCTTTATGATATACTTTCAATAATTCTTGTTTAAACGTTTCTGCCCCCCGTTCATGACGATATTTCGATTATTTAAATCCGCCCCGGCCAGCTCGAAACTTTTACATCTTTCAATGATAATCGTTGTTTCGCCTCGGAACACATCTAGCTTTTCGCCATTTAAATCCAATTGAGCTTTTATAGCGGGGCGGAGTTAAACCAACGCCGCGTAAACGAGTTGAAACATTGGAACGAGGCTGAATTATTGATAGTCATAAAGGATAGATAGATAGATAGGATAAAAAAATACTGCTACGAACTTTATTTTCAGATTTAATCCTCCCCAAATGCCGCGCCAATGTTATCGTTCCAAAAGGCATGGATTTTTATTATTAATCCCTTCAGAGATGTATCGGCATACACGTATGTGTAGATATGCGTTTTCTTTAATTAAGAGATATCAATTCGAGGAAATAGGTGATAAAATAAGGATGTTACTGAATGAATAAACGAATAAACGATGAAAAAACGACGATGGACGATACATTTGGATATACGGCGTAGAAATTTTTGAAATGGGACAAAGATAAAGTTAAATCTGAATTTATTAAGATCTTGTAATATAAAAATTCAGGACAAAGCACGCAAAGTCGTTCTCGTTAAACTTGTATAATTTGTTTCAGGATAATAATTTGAGGTAGATAATTGGTAATTTTAATTTCTAATTAAATAATGAATAATAATAATTGAAATCGAAATGAATAATAAAAACTTTCTACTAAATAAATATTTATCAAATTAATTGTTAAAAGTGAAACGTTTATCCAAACTTTTTTATATCGATCTTCAAGTTTTTAATCAGTTTTTTCATGCAGCCGAGTATTGACAAATTATTTTCCTACGAACTTTTGACACACTTTTATGAATAGAAATTTCACGAGGTAAAATGGATTTAAAATGTTCCGACTAAAAAATGTTTTCGCTCCTGAATTGTAGTAGTATAATGTTAAAGATTCGTTGCCAAAATTAAAAGATTGAAAAAAAAAAAAAATAGGATGTTCCTCGAATTGATAACTCGATAGAACTTGTGATTCGAACGAACATTTTTCAAACTGAACTCAAAGTTAGGTCGAACATATATAGATATATATTTTAGGATATTAAAGTAGATGGATTGCTTTCTTTCCTTTTTTTTTTTTTTTTATAAAAAGGGAATAACTTTTGAATAAAAATTTAATGTCTAAAAGTTATTCAATCGAGTTTTTTTATAAATTCAAATTGTCAAACACTTCTCTCTTGTTTTTTTTTTTTATAACAAAAAAGTTTAACATTGTTACAAAATTATATATAAAAACTTTTTGTTTAAAATGATATTGAACTTTGTGATATGAGTCTTGCTCGTTCATCAAATAAATAATAAAGAAGTTATAATTTTTTTTTTTAAAAGAACTTTTTATTATATTAGATATTTGTGTATAAAAGACTAATGTGTATCGCATTGTATCTCAATTTGATGAAAATATGATGTTGTTTGTTATATAAAAATATTTTAAAACGATTATTTTGAGTTTATCTAATAAAAGATTAAGTTATTACAATTTTATATACGATCCACTGAGATTTCATGCCTCGAAGAACTTATAATTTCATCATCATCGATCTTGATCTCTTCGTCTTATCACTACAAAGCAAGAAACTATTCCAATTTCTTCGAGTTTTAATTAAAATTTTCAGATAGATTCTTTGTTCTTCGCCCGCCCCTAATTTTGCTCCATTAATTTTACTTTATCATTTCTTATTATTTCTCTTTGAACTTCAAAGAGAAATATTCTTTCACAAATAGATATTCAACTTCTTCATCGATCTCTATCTACTACGTTTCCACGAATCAGAGATACGTTTAATTAAATTATTTTCAAATATTTTCCTTGCTCTAATTTGTTTTATTTTTCAAGATATAAAATCCTAGAAATTTATTGAATTATTAAAGAAAATACAAATGAAAAAACAGAAAATGATAAATTTTATACCTCAATGTTACAATATTTTGAGATATTTATTTATTTCAATTGAACAATTAGATTAAGCAATGTTAAAAAAATTTCAAACACGATTTCTGGCTTTGAAATTCGGTCAAGCTTGACAGAGCAGACAAGAACATCTAGAGGCTTCAGTAATTTCACGAAAGCGAGCTATAGAAGTCAGGAGTTAGAGATTCATCCTTTTTGTCGTACGAACAGCAGCTCGTAGGTAAATTCTACGTTGTGCATCTGACAAGAAGAGATCTCGAGGTACGATCTAACGATCAACGTGAATTTTAGCACATCCGGTTTTCGAGTAGTAAAAATAATAATGTTTGCTTTTAAAGGCGAAGATAGCGAAGGATATACATGTTTATTACCGTAAAATATTCGGATGGTCTTGGGATTTTTTCGAGGATATAAACTTTATGAACGACGTGTTAACGATGTATGCGAGACTGCTATTCCTATCTAACAATTTTATTGCCAATTTTGTGTGTCATATATATATATATAAAGTATTATATAAAAATAAACGTTAAAATACCGAGGTTTCGTAAAAATAAATTCATTAATCGAAAAGATTTTAAATATATATATGTGCACAATAATTTGTGAAAATACTCGAACGTTTAATACAAGTGTAAAAATTGTCAATGGATCTTGCAAAGAGATTTTCCATCAAAAATTGTTTTATAATATCGCTTTTCATTATTCCATACTTTTGACTCTCGTGTCGTCGTCTTCTTGCTTTCATCGATCGATGATCCCTATAATTTTTAAAATCGATAATAAACCAAAATTCTGATCTTTCGGAACGTCGTTCCAACCTTTCCTAAAATAAATTCCAATTAATTAACAATTTTACAACAGAAACGCGTCGTTGCCTTCTTGCTTTCATCGATCGATGATTCCTGTAATTTTTAAAATCGATAATAAACCAAAATTCTGATCTTTCGGAACGTCGTTCCAAGCTTTCCTAAAATAAATTCCAATTAATTAACAATTTTACAACAGAAACGCGTCGTTGCCTTCTTGCTTTCATCGATCGATGATTCCTATAATTTTTAAAATCGATAATAAAATTCTGATCTTTCGGAACGTCGTTCCAAGCTTTCCTAAAATAAATTCCAATTAATTAACAATTTTACAACAGAAACGCGTCGTTGCCTTCTTGCCTTCATCGATCGATGATTCCTATAATTTTTAAAATCGATAATAAACCAAAATTCTGATCTGAATATTTCAAATCAAATTCTTCTTAAACGTCGTTCCAAGCTTTTCTAAAATAAATTCCAATTAATTAACAACTTTACAACAGAAACGCGTCGTTGCCTTCTTGCTTTCATCGATCGATGATTCCTATAATTTTTAAAATCGATAATAAACCAAAATTCTGATCTGAATATTTCAAATCAAATTCTTCTTAAACGTCGTTCCAAGCTTTCCTAAAATAAATTCCAATTAATTAACAATTTTACAACATAAACGATCGATCGATTTAAATAAATTCCTTCTATTCGAAAATATTCGAATCGTAGCGCGATCATGCTCGTGTCAAGAGATACGATCCGGGTGAATGAAGGCACAAAGGACAAGGCGGTTACCTATTTGGTTGGCTGCCGACTAATTTAAACGGCCGAATCTCGGAGAGGCATACTTGGATCGATGATTAAGGTGCGAGCATCGCAGTTTGTTGTCCGGCAGAGTCCGTTTTGGCTTGGTTTCTACAACAATGCACAATTTGGTCGAGCCATTTCCGTGGCAAGGAGACGCTGGACCTCGAGTTTCAATTGGTCAGAAATCCTGGGATTTCGATGTACAACTGGAAACTTGAATTTCACCGTGAGATGTCACCGTGGGGACGACAAGCCGTGATGGCGTCGATAATTAATTTTCGACACTGGAACAATCGCCTGGCTAACTTTTATCATCTCGTGTCTCCTGGAATGCATGGAGCATGCACAACATTCGAGTGGCTCGGATAATAATAATGGTGCGTAACTCTCGTTATTGATTTCTGACAGGGAAAGGAAAAGAGTTTTCGAGAGTTCAAATGTGTTCAATTTTTGGATGAATTTCGATACGAATTTATTTTATGAAAGATAATATGATAACTGAATATATATAAATTTTATTAATAAGAAAGTGATTTTCTGGAACGAATGTATGTATTTTCCAACGACGAAAGATACGAAATGGAATTAATTTCATGGAAAAATTGGGCACAAACAGGTTACGATCGATCGAATTTCGAAACTTTTGATCGAATCATTATCGGATCATTCGATAAGTGAAGAAATTTTGCCTTCATTTCCAATACGATGTTTAATGCGTTTCTGTGTATCGCCATTCTGTGAATCGTGATTAATGGCTCTGAGTGCTTTATCTCCATAATCGCGATCAGCATAATTATCAACAGGGGGAGAATGTTCACGCGTTGCATTTTCGTGTAAATCTGATCGGTGAACTATGCCAGTCACGTATGGGCGTCTTCTGAATTCCAGATATGTTTCTTCTTTGTTCTTCTAAATTGTTTAAAATTGTTGTTCGTTTTCTTTTTTTTTTTTTAAGAGATACGATAATTCGTGAGATAGAGGATAATACTTAAGAGAATGAAATTACGAAATGTAATTTTCTACATGATACAATGTACATAAGATACAATGGATAATGGATATTCTATTCGAAAGTATATATTGGAAAATTAATTCTTTGAAACAAAATGCAATTGTAACTAAAACAAAGCTCGTATTGTTTTTCAACGTACGTTTCATATCATAACTTCGTTTATTACATTCACAAAATTGTTTTATGAAATTAATCGATAAACGTGGTATGAAACGATCAATTTTAATACTTGTGGAATATAAATATCCCTGAAGGAAGAATATCCAACGAAGATGAATTTAAATAACGAATTAAAGGATTTAAAAAAAATTTAATTTGCCTTGGAGATTAACTGTATAACTGTAAAACTGTTGATGTTATTATTATTGTTGTTATTATTATTATTATTATTATTATTATTATTGAAAAAGCCGATTTTTGTTTAAAAATATAAATGTATTATTACAAAATTAAATATAAAATTGAATAAATGTTGTTAGAAGCTTCTACGGGGATAGTATTGATTTAACTGTGTTAATATTCGACGATACTGTAATCCTCATTTCCTGACTGAGTTTCGATAACGTAATTTTGATCAAATGAAGATAATTGCAGAGAAATTACGATTAGCCAAAATTCGATAACGATTCTTCGTGTGAAAATTTTCGTTGTAAAATTAAAATTTCTTATTGATGCTGAATTTTTTTTCTTGAAAAAAAAAAATATCCATTGAATAATTAATTTTTATAATCCAATTATTTATCATTTTTTCTCAAAAAGAATTCACGATCGATCTTCTTCTTTTAAAAAGTTTAATTATGTTTTAATCATTTTTCAACAACTTTAACAAACTTGAACGAACCCTTGTGCTTTTAATTTTCAAAGATGAAAGATTTCAACTGTTAGTCCAGGAACCAAAGTCTATTAAAAGATAGACTTCCTCCAAACTGTGCGCCCAACTGTGATATTAGAAGACGAAAAAAGCGATCGAAACGTTAACGTTTCTTTGGAATTGGAGGGATTTCCAGAAAACTTTTATGAATGCTTAAAAGCAAGAGTAAACCGAGCCTCGAAAATAGCTTCTTTGAACTTAACCTTTGTATGAATTATATATAACCAACGTTTTGACATGATTCGCGATTTTACCTTCTGTCCCTCCACGTATTCGATTCCTTCGATACTTTAAACGCACAATTTAAAATGGTGTCGTATGCGTTGCAGCATTTATCATTGAAGTATACATTTTTAAATTTAGCACGAAACCAAGTTATTGATTTTTATCTTGCGCGTTGAATAGATTTAATAATAATAATGATACGTCGTAAAATTAGCAGTGGATAAACACGATGGGGAAAAGTAAAAAGAAAGAGAAAAAGTAATTCAACGTAGTTGATTCGAGCTTCCGCTAATTTTTATTATTGCATTGTTCCACGAACAACAAGGATAATTTTGCAAGCGTGCCTTCGAATAAATTACCAAGAAACTGATAGTGGAAGGAAGAACGTGTGGATTATGCGCGGCAATGGATTTCACGCCTAACCTAAGAGCGTTTCATTCCATCGAATAATTGGTAAAAATCAGCGTGAATTATTCGCGGATCTTAATTACGTTTCGATTGAAATAATTGTTGGATCGAACATTGGAATTTCTATTCGATTACGATTCACATTGCCTATTTTTTTCATATTTGATTCAATTCTTGATTCTTGAATTAAATTCGGTTTAATCACTGGTGAATCACGTAGAGTCATTATTTATTTCATTATTTGTTGTTATATTTGAGATGATGATGTGCACTCGGCGAATAATAAATATTTCAATAATAAAATTTTATCGAGAAAGAAGAAAAAAATAAATCGATTCTGTTTAAAATAGAATCTTTTTCACATCGAAATCTCCTTCTCTGGAAATCGGTTTTAAATATATACCATTTGCCCAAAATCCACTTGAATGGATTTCGCTATTTCGTGTGTCGTGTTCGTATGAATGAAGAATAAACTTTTGATAGAAAGCGTCATTTATTGGGAAAAGTACATAATGTACAAAAGTGGAAGCGCTTTTATCCATATCTCGATATTATTAAAAATATTGTTAAACTAGAAAAAGATATTTTTCTTTGACTTAACTAGATATTTTTCTTAACTAGAAAAACAAATATAAAATTAATACAATCAAGTCTCCACTTCAATCAATATTAATTGTACGATAAAGTAATATGGTATAATCTTAAAAACAAAAGTGAAAAGTTGGGTGTAATTTAAAAATTTTAATTATTAATTAAAAAACAAAATCCATAAGTTTCTAGATCTGTTCAACGACAAAACAAGGAAAGGCAACATTCGATGCACAGATGTGCTTAATTAAGAATCATCCGCATGGAAGTTGGAATATTTTTTTAAATGCAACGGGTGCTAATAGCGATAATAGCTAGACCATCCAGCGTGGAAATAGAAGAAGGGAAGAAAATTAGAAAATTGGAGGTGGCGGTGCAACGAACGTGTCGTCGCAACGGTATACAAACTTTATCGAGTCGTTCGATGTAATTCGAAGCGGTTGTTCAATTAAGTTTATCCTTCGCTGGATGATGAAGGAGAGCTTGTTCTTTTTCCTCGAGTTAAAACGAAAGTTAAATTTGTGGGGAGGAAATTAAATTCCTTCGTATAACGTAACATTTGTTGTAAAAATTATTCCCTTCCATTTTCACAGATGATTCGATTCTCAATTGTTTCCCTCTGCGGAAAAATATTTCGAAAATATATAGTCTCTCTTTGCTGATTTTTGCCGGAATTTGAACAAAATCTTCGTAATGAAATTTTAACGATATATTCGCAACGTTAGAAATTTTACGATCGCCATTGGAGGAACAACGTTGAACGATTAAATTAATCCGCTTGTTAACGATCTTCCTTTCGCGGTGGTAAGCGCAACGTTTCGAAAAGTTAGATTGCAAGCATTAAATTGAAAGTGTATCGAATGCAGAGGACGAAGTGTAGTTAAGCGAGATAATTAAATAAAGCAGCCGTACTTGATTTGCGCCACTCTCCCCCTGACTGCTTAATTCCTTGGTAATTAGATAATTTCTTCCATCGACAACAAGCCGAAGCTGAAAATGAGTTTACTGATTATCGATTATCCTTTGTTGAAAATCTCGTGACACCGTTTCAAATTGTCTTCTAATCGGGTATCAACTTGTTTCTCCCGAATAATTAAGTAATAAGACAAACTTGCGTCGAGAAATTTTCGGGCAAACGAAGGATGTACCCAGAAAGAAGCCAGGATATCATAGCAGATTAACACAGAAAACAGAATATTCTGTAGAATCTGTAGAATCAAGCGATAACGAGTAAGCCACCTCCTGTTTGCACGCAAGAAATTCCAACGGGATAAATCTAAACTTTCCCTCAGCTTTAACATCTGAAAACTATGGATATACGTTAAAATAAAGGATATCAAATTATTTCAAATATAATCTCTGACCGATGAATCAATAGTCTTTGGTAAAAGATTCAGAATTCGTTAGAAATTGCATTTTTTGAGAAATAAAATACGAAACGTACGAGAATATGTACGAAACAAAAACATAATTGCAATTCAAACGTTTCCTTGTTATTTTATTGTCAAAGCAAAAAAAAAAAAAAAAGGGTAGTTGTATTGAATTAACAAAACTTGAATGTTAACGAGAGATTTTATTTGATACAAAGAATCAGTTTTTCCCGGGAGAAACAATAGCGAAACGGAGGGAAAATCAATATCGCGTGGAGGGGAAAATTAATTCTGAAAGTTTTAATTTTTCCAGATCGTATACAGCAAATGTAGATCATCAATTTTGTTCGTAGAAAAAAAAAAATTCCGAAACTCGTATATTTTACATCATTGATCGTGCAACAGACCGGTTGAAAGTCAATCGTGAACTTTTATCATATCTGAATTTAATAAAACAGATTTCCAATTAAAAGTGGAATATAAATATATTCAGTAGCTTTGTATAAAATATTATTATATCTTTAAACGAATAAATCTTTTAAATGAATAATATCTTTAATAATTAAGTTGATTTATTGTTATTGAAAATAACATAGTTTCGAGTTTGAAGGATAGCCTTGCTATTTAAGAATGGAATTATTATAATAATTCGTTGTATATAAATAGCCAAGAATTTAAATATCATTCGAAACGTGACTAACCACTTTTCCAAATGCATTCTTATTTTAGTACGTTTATTAATGATATTATATCAGTTAATAACGTAAGATTCAGGCATTAATCTTGTTTTATCAGATGACCTGGTAAAAATGAAATCTGGATCCATTAAATTAAGTATTCTTAGAGGGGAAATTAAAAGTGCTTGCACTGGCGTGTTTCATCGAGCGATTTAGCGAGAAAGGCATCGTAATATGTATATTTCTAGCATATAATGAATACGTTCGTGTCGCCCGTTAAGGAAACGTAAAAGTGTACGCGATCTTTAACGTCTACGAGTTATACGAGCGGGAACGAAGCTTCCTTCTGTAAGAAATGATAATTCAATTTTTAATTTTAATCGCTTTTAAATTGTAAATTGAAATTAATTGGAATTAATTTTAGTGGAAGAAAATAAGTTAGATTTAAAATCTCTGCGACATTGATCTCGAATTCATTCAAATATAATGCCAGATCATCAACTCTTATTTGTTCAAAATATGATCGAAATGAATTTTTCCAATTCGATTCCCCCTTTATTGCCAATAATATAATTTCGTGATTTTAAATTAACCTTAAATTTCAAGATGTTGATCGAAGTTTAAAGTTTAACATTAGTTATAGAAAATACTTAAAGTATTTTTAAAATCAATTTATAATAGTTACGATGGATTTGTAGATAAAATACATAAATATTTAAATATTATTTACGTTTCATGAAATCAAGAAAAATATATTCTATTTCAATGTTGAGAGAAATGATCGTATAAAAATTCGCATCTACTTTCTTATCTTTCAAGAGAAATAAATTTTCTCGCACGGTTGGGGCATCTATTTGAATTCATTATATATAATACTTTTACTTTTTACTTTTCTACGAGAATAATACAAATTGCTGGTGATTTACATTCAAAAAGGAAGATACGAAATTATATACGTCTCCTTCACGAAAATCTTATCATATTACAATTCTTGTCTGATATTTTTTTTTATATTTAATTACTTTTCATTAAAATTTTCACTCATCCTAACATATTTATATCAAAGTTATAATCTGTTAAGAGAAAACTTTCAACCATCCTCGTTCTTTCACCCTTATTCGCGAGATACAACTTTTCCACAATGCTTCCTTGACTCGTGCTCAACTATATTCACGAATACTGTAAATGTAAATTGAAGAGTGAACAGAAATATTCGCGCATCGAGCCAACTTCTACTTTCCACGAATTTACATTTTTTTCAATTCCACTCGTGACTCGTTCACCCCGTTGCTAAGCTTTATTACAATTATTGCTTTTTCAACTCTCGTTAAAAGTCTCACGCGCATCGAAAATATCTTACTCAATTTTCACTCGAGATGAAAATGTACTTACTGAAATTCAAAAGAAAATATACCACGCTCTATGGAACGAAAATTTCAAAAAGGAGATCCTCGATCAAGAACGATCCTCGAAAGGATCCACGAATCGATGAAGGAAAAATCGAAGGGAAAAAAAAAAACAGCGAAACCGAGGCCGAATGGAATAAACGAGAATTCCCTTTCTTAGGTTTGGGTTTCTCGCGATGGGAGGCGAAACAGCTGAAATCGTTAGCCCGCGTAAATCTTGTGCAGCTGTCGCCTGGCTGCCGCTGAAAGGAGAGAGAGATTTGCAGTTATCCTTCGACGTTTCGCGATGTCGTCGTCCCCTCCCCGGATAAACGCCGCGAATCACGCGGCCATAATTTAAGTAAGCTTCTTAGCTCGGAGGCCAAGGAGCACGTGCACTTTATTCACCGTCGTTGCCAACTCGGCTGGTGACCGATAAACACCGGCACGATTCAAATGAAACTTCCGCTCTCTCCTCCTCTCTCTCTCTCTCTCGCCCCGTTTAAGGCCAATCGCTATTCCTGCAACGCTTTAATACCCTGAATGAGATGTAATGCCATTCCGCGAAACGAAAAATGCGGCTGCCTACGCTTCCCAGATTTCTATTTTTCCTGTCGATTCCCTCTCTGTTCTTCGGATTTCGATGATGATTCTTTTCTTCCTTAAAGCGGATCGTTGATTCGATTAACATTCGATGTGAAAGGGATCGATCGATCGATCAATTTCGTGGCGTGTATTGTTCGTTAAATGGGCATTTTGAGATTGGGTTAGAGGAAGATGGTGGAGATAGTTATAATTAGAACGAAATGTGAAAATTTAACGTAGTAAAATTGTGGAATTTGTGCGGGGAGGAGAAAGGGGAAAACTTGTAACTTTTTGATTCATTTTTAAAATGTTGTCTTAAAACTTTTAAGCACGCACACACACGCAATTTTTGCCTTTCTGTGAAACATGGTTGTCATTAGCTGTCAATAGCTCGTCCGGAAGCTAGTAATTGCACAAATTCTCACCACCTTTCTATTTTGTAACTGTCAGCTGCCAATACCACAACCGGATTCCTTAAACAATTCTTTTATAGCCGACGAGGTTTCTTCCGGAATTAAACGCAGCGAAAATGTTTGTTTAACACACGGAAAAGAATTATTAATTAAGGAACGTTCGTTAAATATATAAAAATTCTGCGAATACCGTGCTCGAAAAAATATTGGAGAAAAGAATCGATGAAAAGAATCGTTAAACTACGATAAAATATATATCCGCTTCTACCATCAAAAATATCTTTCCTCCGTTCTTCCTCCCGTTGTAATTTCAATAATAGATGACTGAAGATTAAATTTGAAAGGGTTAAATGGAGATTTCTCCCCTCGTGATAACACGATAAACTTTTAAAAACATAAGCTTTGAAAATATTGTATACTCGAAGATTAGATTGCGAAAAGGTTGAACGTAATGATTTACACTCGCCTATAACGTGATAAAAACGCTCTAACGCTTCCATAATTGTGGATATTAATCGTGAAAATCGCGTTACGATATTGAAAGATCGAATCTTATGTTTTTCTCGAAATATCTGGAGATCTCTCTTCGTATGAGTATGAAGATTTTATGAGATAGAATCTATCGGTAGATACTTTGAGCTAGGCCATTTTTCTATATCAAGAGAACTGCAGGATTCACATAAACGGGTTGACGAGAACTTTCATCACAGCTCCACCGTCTGCGGATTCTTTTAATAACGACGATATGAGATCTCCGCTTGGCATATTTATGAACACTGCGGAGAAGACATTGCAGAAATTCATTCGCAATTATATCTTCTCCAATCTTTATTACTCTTAACGAATTTAGCCACTGATTAATCGATCTATCTATTGCGTGGTCTAACGTGGCCAATTTAATGATTTAAAATGATTTAAAAAGTGTAATTATTATTGTTATCGTTTAGGCTTTTAAGATAGTTAATTTTTTCTTTTTTCTTTTAATCTCTATCCCCTAATCTATTATTTTCAAAGTTTTCAAATTATAGGTGTGGATAGAAGATTTTTAAAGAAGAAGTTAGAAGAAACTCCTACGCTGATTTAATGGGCTGTTATTTATTCATTAAATGGGATTTATAATTTTATAAAACGCAACGGGAGCCAGAGTTTGAAAATTTTTTAATCGATTTTCTTTCCCTTTATCGAAGTAATGAATCTGGTGGAAAAAGAAAGTTAACTAACGATGCAGCGTTTGTCGATAATTCAAGATTTCGATTTTTTTTATTGTTGTACACATACATTTACCTAATCGAACGAAAACGGAACAAAATTTGATTCTCGTGCAATTTGCTCGTTTTCGACCAAGTACGAACCCGATAACGCGTATTTTAAAAGAATTTTTATCAGTGGCAAAAAAATATTAAAATCCCACATTTTCCTGTATAAATGTTAATTGTCATTGATCCAACGTATAAATTTTATTATTAGTTTTATTATTAAACGAGTATAAGAACCCACTCTATTAAAACTTTAAACTAATTTAATCACTTTCCTCCTTAAATCTTATGAACGCTCGATATCCGCGTGTGTCGTGATCAACGCGTCAATCCTTTAATTGAATCCATCTCAGCGGAGGAGTGCATAATATTCGCGTCACCGATTCCGTTGAAATTTTGCATGCGGTCAGGACGCATCATGTACAATAAACGTGCGCTAACGGACAGGAGATATTATTCTAATTTTCAATATTTCGTATTTATCCTTCATCTATTTTTCTTTCTCCCATTTATTCCAGAGGAAAATTTTTAAATTATCGAAACCTTAACTTATTTCTCCGCGAATAATTTAAAATTAGAGTGTCTTTTAAAAAAAATGATCGAAATCGTAATAATCAATACAAATTATAGGATCAGAAACAGAGAAGATTGGAAGGAAAGAAAAGTATTTTCCAAAAGTAAATTCCACGATAATAAATTAGAATTTTCTATTTCCTTGTGTAAATTGTTCTAAATGATTGATTAAGGATTGGCTTTGTTCAATTCTCACAAAAGTTTATGAGATATGTTGGAAGACAAAGAAAGGAGGCAGAAACGAAAGAGAAACTGTTTTATTAAACGTTTCTTCTTCCGAATAAGATTCCAAGGATTGGAGTAATCGGTGAGGGAATTACGGATCCTGATTTTCTTGTTTTTTATTATCTGCCGGAGACGCGATTTAATTTGCACTTTCATTCGTTAGCAGGAATAAGAGGCTTTCAAATTTTTCACCCCGAACGAACGATCGGTCGAACACGGAGCTCGAAACACAATGGGAGAAAGAGCGACTCCGTGAAAATTCGCCTGCCTTCCACGCGGCCAGAAAATTGAAATTGCAACGGTATAGTGGCTGTGACAAGTGTTGTAATGGATATCGACGCGTGATTTTTGTTCGAAAAACCATTGCAAAGTTACAGTATTCACGCGTCCCCTGCCAGATTAATTCGCTGAAATTGATTACCATCCAAGAAATTGAATTTTCCCGAGAAATTTATTCGCGTGAACGAAGATTTGTGATCTGATAGAGGATATCCACGCGAAGAAATTGAAGAAACTTGTTGGAAAGATTAAAAATTACTTCAAGATTATATGAAAAAAAAAAAAAATAGAAGAAACGAAAGGTAATTTTGTTTAAAATTCTGCATAAATCATACGCGAGCCTGCGATTATCACGGCTATTCACTTAAGAAGGGTTAAGAAGGATTTCGAAGGTTTTAATCCAAAATTTTCTATCTTGTTATTTTTTTTTTTCTTTTTTTTTTGTGTATAATTGTTGGATCGTTTATATTCTAACAAGAGAAAAATAAAGTAAAAGTGTTGTAATATCGTATCGTATAAATGAATGAATTTAGAATTTTCATTTTAATAAATTTTAATTGTTATAATAAATATAATAATATATCTAATAATAGATATCTACGCTTGATTTTAATTGAAAAATTTCAGAACACAAGGAACATTTTCAGTTTCACTATTTTTTCTCTATTTTTCTTTCTTTTTCTTTACGTGTGTGCTCGTTGAATTATTTATATTTTAATTATCGTCAAAAAGAAGTTAGAGAATAAATAGAAATTTTGTGTAAATACAAATTTTATAACGTATCACACAAACTGGTGAATTTTCATTTTAACTTGCATTGGTAATTGGAAAGTTTGAACGTTATGATTAATTAAATTTTAATTGTAGTTATCGTTAAAGTTCATCATTCATAAAGTTTTTTTCGATTTAGTTACTTACTTTCAATAAAATTGTTTATAAAAATTATTCGTGAAATATTAATTATCGATCTACAATTTTTATTCGACGATATTTTTTTTTAACGCCCCGCGTTATCCGATATCGAATTACTTAAACTTTGATTATCGCTGTACAAATTGAAAATGTAATATCGTTTGCTATAAATAAAAAATTCGTGATGAGGCTAAATCGTTGCATTGAATCACGATTTTAATATAATTGATGGAACAATTAATTTCTAAAACGTGAAACAATAACGAAAATTAGGTTGTAATATCTTCGTATCGAATAAGAAAAAATTGATAAAGTCACGTCATATGGTATTCTAATTTAACTGTAAAAAAATAAATACGAATAAAATGCATGATAAAACAAAATTATTCCAAAATACTTTTATGGAATAATAAAATCAATTACTTTTATATATATATAAAAAGAAAGAAATTAACAAAAATTAACTGATTTTGAATATCATATCATGCTTGCTTCAATTTTCAATCACAAGAAATGCATAGGCAATATTGAATGTGATATTTTAAAAGCAAATATTTGCAAGTTATGATGATGTTTCATAAAAAAGTTAACCGTTAAAAGGTTCAGAAATCAAATTACATTCCAAAATCAATAGATATTAACGTACAAATAAATTTTTAAATATTTATTTTGTACAATGAAAAAATTGCATTCCAGTTGAAATGTAATATATGTTTTGAAAAAAAAAAAACAACGTTTTTAAATGAACACAATTTTATCCAGTTTTTAATTCTCTTCGATGACGAATATTCCATGAAGAAATTATATTTTATTTATGGAAGACACGATAATTTTTAAATAAAAGTGAATCAAACGTGTTCTATCAAATACATCTTCTAATTCATGAATTTTAGACATATTTAGAGTATTAAAAATTGTATAATCTTCTTAAAACGTTTTAATACTACGAATAATATTAAAGTTACATTAGTTGAAATATAGTCTGAATATAAACGCTGATCGATATTTGAGAATAAAATTCAGTGCCAAGCGTAGAATGTATACGATACACAATGGAAAAATATTCAAGTAGATAGGTGAAGAAATATAGCGAAACGAAAGATTTCATTTCAGATTTTTCGTTTCGAGTTGTATTTAATTTCTTTTTTTCTCATTTTAAATAGATTCGTACCTTCGAATTTTCCGCGCGACGGGATTAAAGAGACAACACGATCATTTAAATGATATCAGCCATGCATTTCGCACAGAATCGAATACGATTTTAATTAAACAGCGAAAGCTGTTTGATGAAAGAAATAAATCATGCGTTATGGCTCGTTAGATACAATTAAAATAAATAAATCAGGGAAGAATTATTTTTACGCGTATCATAATATATTTCGTGAATTTTTTCACCAAGTAGATTTATATAAAATTTATTTCCCTTCGTCGTCGTCATCAGCGATCAAGATTTTTAAAACGTTATAGAAATGTCGAATTGTTGATCGTCTTCCAGTTTTAAAAATAAGAATAATTTCAATTTGTATCCCAAAATAGATCCTGATCCGAATAAATTTTAATTTCCAATATACGCGAAATTATCTTTTAAAATTTGATCATGACGTTACGAAATATACATTTTTCCATTTCGTATTTTCCATATACAATTCATAATATTTGATGATACTTTTAGATTCTTTTTCTTTCGATTTTATTCGTATTACGTTCTTTGATATAACGATATGACGAAAAAAAGCTATTGCTTTCTAAAGATGTAGCCCTTTTGATCGATAAGATTTTATCTTATCTGAGATATCTTATTTCTTGAGATATGCAAATCACGAGAATGTTTACGTACAGGGAATAAGGCATCCGCGTTAATATTCAAACACTATTTCTGAATTTATTACTTTGCAAAAAAGGATTATACGAAGCTGTCGTGTTTCTTATTTCTAATTTTAAAAAAATTTTTCCAAATGTCGATCCATCGTCTCGCTTCGTCGATATTATTACGACGCTATAAACTCTGTATAAACTCTCACAAATCACGTTGTATTTCCCTCAGGTATGATCCAGAAATTGGATATTTCCGTGGATAAATTCTGTGAACGCAATCAGGCAAGAGAAAAATATTGTTGATATGTTGCGATATTTTTTTTTTATATTTTTCCTCTTATTACATATATACAGATATTTTTCTTCGTTTACACGATTTAAACAATTTCAATTCAATTCTGTAAGAATTTCACGATCTTCTTCGAATGTTCAAATAATTTAATATAAATTGCACTTCGTTCGTCTATTTAATTCGATTTAATTTAATTTGTCATCATTTTTCTTACACTATACGTTTTATTAATTGTCTTATTATTGAGATTCTTATATCTGTTTTAATTTGATTTAAACGATATGTATCAAACGTAATAGAATTAAATTATTCTTATTATTCCTCGATTTATAACGTATACACAACATTCGAGATACAGAATTTCATAAAAGAAAAGTATATAGAGTTTGAATATTATAAATTTAATTTAACTTCGAGAAATATAAGCACTTATGATTAATATTAAAATACGAAATTTCGCAAATTAAATTATGTTATTCGCTTTGATTTTTAAAATTTTAAAAGGACGGATATATTTAATTCTTTGTTGCATGATAATGCTGGAATTAATAACAAAATAAACTCGCATCTCAGAATTACGAGTTTCTGCTAACTTGGGCCATAATTATAGCAGGATTACTTTTGCCCTGCTTTCCAGTAATATTTTAATTCCGAGATTTGAATAATGAATCATAAAGTTAATTTTAAACTTTAAAAGTTTTATATTAATTGCACACGTATGCACACACATGTCAATTACAAAAAATTTTTTCCTACGAAATGATAAACATTTACGTAACAATAACTTAACTTAATCCAACATCTTTCTAATTCTCCTCTTTCGCGAATTCCCTTTTTGGAATTTTTAAAAATACGATGTATCTTTAAAGAAATTTATATAAATTCTAACATCGATCAGATAACTCATCGTACGAGAATATAATCGTTTCGTTTTCTGAGTAAGATTTAGATCTATCTTTACAGTTATCACAATCGATAATTTTTATCTTATATATATATATCTTTCTAAACAAAATTTCATATACAGTGAGCTATAAAAAGATTATATCTTATCTTATATTCAATCCTTATTTAAAAAATTAATTGTTTAATTTCAATTAAATATTGAATTAGTATTACGTACAATCAATCCATTACAAAATTGTTCATTAAAACCAGAGTTTTCTGAATTTTCAATAGCAAAGTGGTTTACAAGTAGATTACTTTTGCCTCCTACTGTGTAAGTCGTGGTAACACGATTTTCATAAGGATCGCGCTTAAATGTTACTTGGCGTAGAATGGAAGGCGAGAATGTATCAACGATTATGAATTAAATTATACTTCCCTTGCCACCATGCGAAACATTTCAAAAATATAGTTGAAAGCTCTTTATCAATGCTCTTTTCTCTTTCATATTCAAATTACACTTTTTTCTTTTGTTTTCATAATTTTCGAATAATATAGAAATTTTTGCTAACAAAATCATAGAGCGTGTACCTCAGGAAAATATTGAAGATATTTTTATCTGGCGTACAGTGTCTCGCCAAATCTGTGCAATATTTAGCGGTATTGACAGGTTGATATATCGACAGGGACAGATAACGAGGCTATAATATAGGAATCGTGTCTCACGTATGCACGTTTATGCGAATGGAGATTGTTCATAGTGGTGTAGAAACAGAAACAATAAACTTAGAACTCGTTTCGGATCTTTGTACTGCATCTCCATATATCGTCTGGCCACGTTATCTCAAAATGCCGAATTTCAAACGCCAAATAATTCACCGATTTATTTTCTTTTTTTTTTCCCCCTCCTTTCGTCGCATCTCTTTACATCTATCTATTATACTCCACATGAAAATCGAAAGCTTTTATCGGCTCGCGAAACAATTGTTAAAAGTCTTCTTTTTTTTTTTTTTTTTTTTTTTTTAAAGGAAAAGAATTTCGCTCCGCATCGTTAACAAGCATTTCTCCAAGATCGTTCCGTCGTGTTGTTATTTCGAAATTTTATCAGACCGCGAGTTTTATTACGATATTGATTGAGCAGAAAAGCAATATACGATAAGACGTTGCATAAAAATATTCGCCTAATTTTCCAATTGAATTTCCGTGTGGAAATATGGAAAATATATAAAAAATTGGAAAATTTTGAATAATTTGCATTCGTCATATATGTCACGTATCAAAGAGTATCGAAATCTAAAGCGACGTATTCTTTCTACCTGCACAAACTTTCTACCTATCTGTAATTTATTCGAATTAATTATTTTCAAACATCAGTGAATCACCCGCTAATCTCATACAGATATAAATTTAAAAATCATTTCGTCGATATTAATTAATCCCCGCACGATACGCGAAAAATACTCTTCGCAAAAGTTGCGTATTTCAATACGAAACTCGATCAGCAGGTGAAATTCACCGCAATTGAACAAGTTTGAAATCGTGGTTAGCTTAGTTGGAGAGGGAGGGCAACACTTGCACGGCCAATAACGCGGCCAGAAGTTAGCATTAAACTACTCGAACGACCATCTCTGGCATTCTCTGCCAGATCTAACCAAGTTTGCAATCAACTTACTTTATTATCAAATTACACGATAATGTATCGTGTACTCGTGTACACGCACCACTCTACGCGTATTCTACTTAATCCTACTCGTATCGAAACGGCGTTGTGTTGAAAATTGATAAATTGCACGAGTGACGCGAAAGAGTAGATTTTTCTATTCGCGTTTCGCCTCGTTAGTAGTATATCCAGTTGACTGGCGCACAATCGAGAAATGAAAAGATTGCCGTGCAATATTAACCACTCTAAAGATTGACGTCAACATTCACCTTGGCGCGTAATGATAGTACGTGCGATTATAATGTTGCCTCTGTCTACTTTCTTTCAACTCTCTCGAATAGGTAGTTATCAGTGCTGTTATTATTTCTTATTATTGCTTATTTGCTGGTAGATCAGAGGTAGAGAAGGGTTTGAGAAAAAATTTTTTTCGATCTCTGGAGATAGGAAAATCCGTACGTTTTTTCAAACGTTAAAATATACATATTTCCATTTAAGAAGCTTAGAAATTCGTAATTTTTTTTTTTTTTTCTTCTATTCATTTTTCGCTGAAAAGAAAAATCGTCGCACCATTTTTTGTTCGAGTTGAGTTTAAGATTACGAGGGAATCAATTAATCAATGGGTTAATTCAAAGCGAATCAGATAGATGCAAATTACAATGAACGAGGTAGTGTAATTAAAGGAATAGAGGCAGGGAATGTATATTTTATTCGTGTGGCTACGTAACAAGATATTGGCTTGCAATTATTGGGGCGATGGTGGGGGACAGATCAGAGATTGATAAATGAGGATAATTGAACGATGAATAATTCTCTTTCGAGAATTGTTTTTTTTTTTTTTTTTTTCTTTTTTCGAATGTATAGATTCGACACACAATGACGTTGTGAATCATCACGAATAATTGCTTCGTTTTGCTTCGTATTTTGTCCTCCTTGTTTCGAAGATTATAATGTTCTATACTTTTATCTTGACATTTTTTTTCTTCCGTAACAAATTGAAATTGTAAATAAAGGAACGGAATTGTAAAAATCGTAAATTACAGAGGGATGTCGCAAGGCAAAGAAGTTATTTCAAGAAATTTATTCTTACGAAATATATCATCCTTCGTTATGATATATTACTCGAGTTACTTGAATTATTACGAGCTATACACTATTTACGCGAGAGAATAATCGAAAATGTAAAATGTAAAATTCGAGGCAATTCATCGTCGCACAAACGTCGTTGAAAATGTTGAAATAATAAATTTTTTCATAATTTATTCCCTGTGCCACAATTATATCCGATAAATTCACGAAGAAAAAACGTCTAAACACGTGTACCTTCGTTTTTTCTCGAACACGCGTTGTCGATCTCGAACATTTAATAAAATGAATTACGAACAATTTCCAAATCAATTTTCAGAATTGCAAATTTAATGGTCGATTGCCAAGGGGGGGAAAAAGTGTTTCGAGGAATTGCTCGTTCCATGGGAATCACTTGAACACGATTTACGTCACGATTCGAGTAATAACACATTTCTGATGTTTGCAGATATCTTAAATTACATCTACAGTATTATTGTGGAATAAAATGTACGTCATTAAATACTCGAATCGTACATGTTATCTTATTATATATAAAAGGTTGCCTCTTCATCGATATTCCAATCGTTTTTTACTTGGAGCAAAAGGAACGATCTTCATTCTTCCAAAATTTCTTCACCAAATACACGTAAGATTTTCAGTGTTAATATTTAAAACATCCATCTTAAATAAAATATTTTTATTAATAACGTTAAATAAGTTACGTATTAAAGTCGAAAGTTCAATGTTCAATTTTATCGGCACAATTCGAATTATAATTCAAGTGTTTTTATAATTTAGGCCCCATAAATCAAGGGATCGATAGAACAATAGACTCGGATATTTTATTATTATTCGGATATCCCAGGCTCAACACCTGAATTAAGCTTAACTTTGCGTCTTCACGACGACCTTGTAAATATCGAGGCGTTGTACAAAGTGGCTCGATAAAAGCGAGCCGCGGCTACTTTTTCACCGAGGAGATAAAATAAGGGTCGCTCGCTCGAGACAATCGACCCTGATCGCCATTCGATCGTAGAATGAATATTTAACGTGGCACACACGAACGTAAGGGGGATACTTAAGCAATCACCCTTGTTTCTTTTCTGTTACAGATCGACGAGATGCCACTGTCGGAGTTCCGTAAAAAGAAGTTACTCTACGTTTTTAACACCTTCTTCGGTGAGCGAATACCACTCTATATCCCACTGTTATCCATACATACCAACCGTGCATAATTCATTTTTATAAAGTTTATTCGTCCGTTAATTGTATATCTATATTTAGAAGATTTTCGTTCGAAGAAGAAAAATTCGAAACCTCGTCCGTACTTCTTCTTACAAGTCCAACCTTCGTTTGGACTATACATTTTCTACATTCTTTTTATAATCAACAACGTTTCACGTTTGAGGAACAAAATCAAGCCGCCAACATTGCTTCCACCAAGAAGCAGTGAAAAAAGAAAAGGGAAAGGGAGAAAGTAGCTCGAACGAGTTTCTCGCCCAAGTGCGAGACGTTACAGCAATCCTCAATTTAGCCGTCAATCATCCCCAACGACAAACAATTATCCCGAGAAAATTTCACGGCCGAGAACAGACTCCAGGCAGAGGGATATTATCTATGGGTCCCGTGTATACCTAAGCTCTCGTCGCGAATCGGCCATTACTTTTCCTCCCTTTCGTTGCCTGGTAACGAAATAACCAAACCGATTCCCTCGATTCCTGGCTCAGCCAACGTCCATTCCTGGCCCCCTATCGCGGTAAGCAACGGGAACATCAACGCTCCACCTTCATCCACCGAGATGAAATATAGCCGGAGGGAGGAGTGGACGACACATCCTCGAGAGGGTATTTTTGGTGGTTGGGTTCGAATCGAGCGGACGTTTTGTCCCCCCCCCCCCCTCTACGTGCTGGGCAAAAGCGAGTCTAGCCAGGACACCTATTTACGGGTTAAACAATGGACGCGGTTAAAGGTGGATGGTGCACCAGGCCCGGAACAAGTTTCGCGGAGGAAGGTAAAACTTGGATGGAAGGGAGAACAGATGTTTTGAAAAAAATTGCATGTCGAACGTTCTTCCATATCGAACGGAAGAATTCGTCTAGAAATACATTAGGTCAAAGTTGTGCGACGACACGAGGTTATTAATAATGTGTCAAAGAAGGTTGCTTTCATAGACGCGAACCTACCACAACTGTTCAGTATTCATTCATGGCATGTCATCGCGTCAATTAACATGGCTTGTAACCGCGGCTTGCGTTCTTCCAACGTGAGATAAATATATATATATATAATGAAAAATTTCGTGTTTTCATCTTAAAAGCTAATATTGATTAGATATTTTTTCTTTTTTCATTAATATCTATCGTGAAAATCGTATTTATTATTTACACGAAATCTTGGATTTTGTCACACGGTTTATGACGATACGCATGGTGAATACATATAAGAATAATAAAAAATTTCGTGTTTTCATGTTTTGGAGGCTAATATTGATTAGATATATATATATTTTTTTTTCATTAATATCTATCGTAAAAATCGTATTTATTATTTACACGAAATCTTGGATTTTGTTACACAATTTTAAATTTCGCGAGATATATATATAAGAATAATGAAAATTTTCATTTTGGAGGCTAATATTGATTAGATATATTTTTTTTTTTTTTTCATTAATATCTATCGTAAAAATCGTATTTATTATTTTTATAAGAATAATGAAAATTTTCATTTTGGAGGCTAATATCGATTAGATATTTTTTTTTTTGATTTATTATTTACACGAAATCTTGGATTTCCTTTTGTCGCACGGTTTATGACGATACGCGTGTAAAAATTACGCGTTAGAGGATAAATAAACTGGCGAATGTGCGAATCGCGTTTGGTTAGTATGCCGGTGGAGGACGAGGCTGCTCGTATAAGAGCGTGGAGGTCACAGTGTACACGCTTCGCGGCTCTCATTAGCCCCTTACTTTCTTCCCTTCTTTGACCGTCGATCGACTGCTAAACATATCCTGCGGGGCTGCTCTTCGATACGGTATTTCACCGTGACCCAGAGAATCTTTGCGTGAAAGCTGGTGGTACAACGCGATAATTGATATCACACGTTTTCGAAAATTCTATTGCGAATTCTAGAATTCTAGTCGAGAGATAAGATAAAGTATTTGAGAGAAAAATAGGAGGTGTAATAATTTTGCCTCGTATATTTGATTGTTTCTGTGAAGAGTATACGTGTTCTGAGGTCGAAATTTTAAAAATAATATTTCCAATTTCAAAGAACGATTTAACGAAGTCGAATATTCGAGTATTTGTCTTACGATAATAATCCGACGAATAAATGAACATGGAAGGTAAAGAACGCGATACAAGCTAACGCGAAGAATAAATGTATTGAAAAGACACGTATAAGAAACATGTATAGACGTATTCAGATTTTTGTAGAAATACATTTAATGCATATACGCGTTTCATTGATATTATATCGAATTTCTATATTTATATACCTGGAAATTGGCGAAAACGAAACGATTTCATCCAATTTCATAATTCTTCAACAAGCTTTTTCAAAATATTATAACAAAATTATTGAAAAAATAATATTCAAAGAGAAGAATTTAATTTACTATTTAAATAGAAAACTTTCAACGCACTATCTAAAAACAAATTTTTACCAATTTAAAATTTCTCTCAAAAATTCAGTATAATTGTTTTAGTAGACAGATAAAACAGCCCATTGATGTTCCACGACACAGAAGCGCCTCGTCCAGCAAGCCTCGAAACGAATTATTGACCATTTCGCTTCTCAAATTGAACTGTGACTTAGGAGAGAACGAAATAAGAGAGAGAGAGAGAGCAGAGAAAGGATTCTTCTTAGGTGAAATTAGAATTAATAAACGGGAAATCCGCGGATGGATGCCGGAGGGATGGAAGGGAGACGCGTGAAAAGGGAGAGAAAAGTCGGGATACGAAATTGGGTCGACTTTGCGAAAACTAATGACGTCCGATTGAAACGGCGACCTTGCCTTGGTGGACGATGAATGGCACGATCGACGTCCTTTCTACGGATGGTGGAGATTTTGCACACAACTCTTGCTGGATACAGGCCAAAATACCATCCCTCTGCCCACCCGTGCCTTGCTCGTATTTCATTAGATCGATTCCTTGTTTCGTCGCCTTCGCGATTTTCGTTTCGACGCGTGCGAAACGATAAGCGTTAATGCCGATGCTAATGCCGTGTCCGATATCAAGGACGATATTACTTCGACGTTACTCTCAACGTTTATCTATCATCTGTTCTTGGTCTCGTGCCAAACTGGGTCCATTCCTTTCTTAACCTATTTCTTCCCTTCTTCCACCCGGCTATCTCGAGGATGCGCCTGCTGTACCGATCGAGTTACGAGCCATCTGCTGTAGTCGCCCGGGACAGGGACTTTTAAAGATTAAAAGATTAAAAAAGGTTTTTGTGCAAATGTGGATTCTTTTCCATTTCGTACACTTTATTTATATTGTGTTCTATGTTATTCCTAGATTTCAATCAGAGTGGCGCAATTGACAGAAAGGATCTTGACCTCGCTATACAAGTAAGCATTTAACGTTTTTGAACGATCGATGAATCGAGTGAGGGAAACGAAAGGAAATTACGTTTCTACTACTAAGAAGAATTCCTAATTTCTTTTTCTCGTAGCGAATCAACGAAAACAGGGGTTGGTCCGCTGACAATCCCAAGGCTCAAAGTATAAGGGACACTTTGCTTAAAATGTGGGATAACTTGAGGCAAGGAGCTGATACGGATCAAGATGGCCAGGTGAACGATAATATTTTAATACAAATTTTACCGATAAAAAAGGTACTCGAACAACGAACAAAAAAGAGGTTCGGTACGTATCAGAACGGATAATAACGCTGTTTTTGTATTTTTCAGGTGAGTCGAGAGGAGTGGTTCCAACTGTGGGAAGAATACGCGAAAAATCCATCGAACCCATCCGAATGGCAAGAAGCGTACATGTCTGTGACGTTCCAGTTGTTCGATGCATCCGGTAAGTTTGTTATGCTTTCAGTTTCCCAGAAAGCGTGAGGAAAATAATTGAAGCGCACTTTTGTCAAAATCTTTGGAAGATCCGTTAAATATTTATAAAAGGATCCGAAACTTTCAAAATATTCGAAACTTCTTTCCTATATTTTCCTATATTTTTGTGCAACACTTTTTGATTTTCTGTTCAATCTTTTCCTTTCTTTCTTTTATATTATTATGATATCATCGATAATTTCCAACCAACGATTCGATTAACAAAACGAAAGAAATAATTTTCTCACATGCTTGGAAAGATGCGTCGTTTCTGTTCTGTTCAGGTGACAAATCGATCGACGAGAACGAATTTTGTAACGTGTGCAGATACCACGGCGTCGCGGAGGCCGAGGCAAGGGAGGCGTTCAAAAAATTGGGGGTCGTAAGTGCAAATTCACTCCACCTCGAATTCGCTAATCCCATTGAATCGTCTCTTTGTGCACAGGGCGAGGAAATTACCTGGGATAAATTCACCAACCTCTGGAAGCAATATTTCTCCTCGGACGAGCCGACCGCAGCCGGCAACTTTATTTTCGGGAAAACTTCCTTCTAACTCGCTTTTAAACCCGCGGAAAAGTCAACCGACGTGCATAATATATATATTATTATATTGAACCTCCTTCAGTTCCTCACACCCTTCCTCCATTCTCACGTTGATTTCTCACCATCTCTCGATCTTGTCCCCTCTCGAGTCAACCTATTTGATTCGACAATTTGAATAATTCAACTGTGGACGTTTTGTTTTCTTAAAAAGAAAAAGAAAATCATTCCTTTCCTCTTTCTTTTTTTTCCTTTCTTTCTTTCTTTCTTTCTTTCTTCGACGATATATAATAAAAAGAATCGTCGTCCGCGCGAATCGATCGAAGAGACGTACGTTTGATCTTCAGCGAAGAACTCCTTCCGCCGCGGTAATAATAAATTATAACCTCACTGTATGTTTGTATATGTAGCGTTATTTAAATGTAAGAGAAACGAAAAAGAAAAAAAAAAAAAAAAAGAAAAAAAAATGATCGTGACTCGTGCAAGCCTCTCCTTCACGTCCAGTGGCAGAGATCGTTGTGTATGCTTTCGGGTGTGATCGAGTCGATCTCGATTTTCGTCTACGGAAAAATACAAAATATCTCCCTCCATTTGTTGAACAGACGATATTTTTCAGAGTTGAACTTGTTCGGAATAAAGCATGCCCGCGTATATAATGGCTTCACAGTTTTTCGTGTCGGGAAGAAAGAGAGGAAAGATATATAGAGGCGTGGTGTTGAGACGAATAAAAGAATAGAAAGAAAAAAAGGAGAAAAGGGGAAATAAAGAACAAGAAAAAGAAAATAAATAAATATGTCCTGGTTCGTAATTATCGGCAGAAATAAGTTAGAGATGGATTAAGAAGCGAGAGAGAGAGAGAGAAAATGTTGGCTTAATTATCGTGTAAGGAAATATTGCAGAAATGAAGTGTTATATTTTAAACGAGTTTCAATATTGCCCTAAATGTGTCTTGTATAGATATTATATTATATGCTGTTATACCGAGAGATAAAAGGTACATACAGAATATATGTATAGAAGAAAAATATACAAGGTGTTTAATATATTTGTGGAACGTCTTTGGAGTTGGTCAATTTTAATAAAGGTTATAAACGTAAAAATATTGGTATAACGGAGGCAAGACAAAGACAAAGAGGGGATGGTTCTATCTTCGTCTCATTTCGTCTGATACGAAATTAAATTGTTTTTGTAACTTAATAAATAAATTTGGGCATTTTGCATGATCGAACTTTCGAAGATGTTTCACAAATATATTAATATCTTGCACGTACACAATGTATCTACAGAGATATATAGATAAATATATATATATATATATACATGTATATATATATATATATTTATATATATAAATTTGAATAAACATACGATAGACTTTTCAATAAATTATAATTAAAGAGAGTTTTAAATTTTAATCGATGTCGACTTGTGAAGGAGCAATCGAACAACTGGTACGTATTTCAATTTTAATCCATTTAATATTTTATTTTGCCTGATTTTTCAATGAAATTTTTAAAATATTATATTGTTACTCTACTGTTTTTGACTTTTAATTTCAATTTTTTCCTTCAGAAAAAAATTTAACCAATACATGACATTATTATATTAATATTAAAATAATATTAAATTGTCGATAAATCATTTGACGAGCAATAGAAATTTAATGAATTTGTAATAAAGATGTGAAAAATATGAAAATAAAATGCTCGCATTCGTATTCGTATACACTAAATTTTTTTTACTTATAGACAACTTGTTTTAGAATTTATTGTAGCGACTTGTTTAAAAATCTTTTCTCAATATTATTTTTTTTTTTTTTATTGGTTTCATTGATAAAATATTTTTTATTCGGATTATAAAGGTGAGAAAACAAGGAAAATGAACGTGTACGAATACGATTGAGAGCAATTTACCGTTTAATTATATTCTTTGAAACTTTCTTCTGCTTCAAGAAGATATTGAACAACAATGTTGTTTCACGACTTAATATAGCCTGTCATGTAATTCTGAATGTACAATAAAAGAAAATTGAAAACAGTAAAACAGTGAAAATTGATTTTCTCGATTTTCAACACGAGATAGATAAAGTAAATAAAACAAAAATATTGATAAATTTTAATAAATTTTAGATGTCATTGAACTTTATTGTTGCATATATTTATTAGTTACGTGTTAATAAAAAAATAATAATCAAGAGATTATTTAACAAACGGATGCGTAGTATTTTTATAAATTCTTGAAAGAAAGATAATAATAAAATGAAAAAAGACAAAAAATTTGAAAAATGATATTTATTCGATATTTATACACTCGATAACGATGTCACAGTGATTCTCAGTGTGATGATTATTCTTACGTACAGTGCTTACATAAGCTTTCCAGATTCATATTCTGGAAATTATTATATGAAAATATTATAATTTTAGGATATTTTTTGAGACAAAGAATATAGGGATGAATATTTTTTTGTAAATAGATATATGAAATTAAACTTTCTTTTTTTTTTTTTAAGGGGAATATTTTTATTGCTATTTCTATAAGAAAAAGAAAAATATCAAGCGATTATTAGTAGTTTTATTAATAGGAAAAAATTATTACGAGTTTTGGAAACATTTTGATATAAATTTTGTAAAAGACAAGGAAAGCATGAACAAACGAATGATATTTCACGCGTACTTTTATATTTACATTTTATATGAAATTTAAAAAAAAAAAAAAAGCGAAATTAATAATTTTTATTATTATTATAATTACTATAATTGGCTTAATAGTTTTTCATGGAAAATGAAAATCGATTAGTGAACAATTTGCAGAAAAAATTGAAAATATCGAATTATATCTCTTTTTATATGAAATATTTTTTGCATACAAAAAAATACGAGTTATTTAATCAAGTTGAATCACTAAGTGATTCAATTTGTACAAGAAACAAAACTTTTATGCAGCATACTGTTTGAATATAATAAAAATGCTTGTTGTAAAAACTTGAAAGATAAATGAATAAAATTAACTTTTGCATCTATTCTTATCTCATTTTAATGAATATATAATTCCATTGAAATACATCAATAATTCGTGAGAACCACTGAGACACTTTATCGAGTGTACTTAATACCCCTTTAAGCTGTTTTCCTTGAAAACGAAGACTTCAATAAAAGCGAAAAGAAACAAGAGAGAAAGTAGGAATCTATTCACGTTTTGCCATGAATAATTTTCTTTTATTTATTGTGCTATTAATCAGAACTGCTATTAATCCAATGCACTGCATTACAATAAACACGATTGTTAATAGAATGACATTCGTTGTTGTATTATAATTTGTTATAAATAATTTACGTTAAAAATTTACAGAAAACTTCAGACAATTTTACAGAAAACTACAGATTTTTTTCTAAATAATAAAAATCATGGTCAAGATCAATTAAAGGTACAAAAAACAGAGGAGACGTTTAATTTGTTTAATTCGATTGAAAAAAATTCTCGATCCTAGATACTTAATTCGATATCAATTTCATTATAAAATGTATGAAGATAAATTGTAAAAGTTTTGACATTTGTTTCTATTATCAATCACTGCCCGTTGAAGATACGTGCAAATGCATACATTGAAATTGTATGAACATGTAAATAATGCCGGGCATGATCTGTTACAAGATTAAGAAATTATAAGATGCATAATGAAAAAAATCCTATTCCACTGTTTATAGTGTTGTAATGAAAAGAGGAAAATTGAGAGAAAAGACGAAGCGAAAGTATAAATGTCACGCTGGACGTGAATTTTAATAAGAAAAAGAGATAAATATAATCGCTGATTATTATTCGATAATATAAAAATATTAATGATGTTATTGATTATCTATAAATCGTATTGATAACAACATGAAAAGTAAATAAAGTTATGTAAAAACTAATTACATATTAACTCTTTAAATAAAGATGTCTGTGGACTAAAGTTTCAACTTTAGGATTAATTATTATTCCTGTCTTTTTATCACAATGATGTCTATTACGACGATCATTAGCAAATCTATTAATCTAATTTTTGACAATAATTATAAATTTGTTTAATATTTAATATTGTATATTTAAAAATGAGCAAAAACACAATAGATGAAAATTACACAGTTATTAAAGATTCCTAATTATATTTTAAGACTCATTATATAATCCTTTTTTTGTTTCTATCTCTCAGAATTAATAATTAAACACATCGTAAATGATATAAAGCCATCTTAAGAGCATCTTAAAGATATCTGCTTCTACATATGTATTTACATCTTAAAGACATGTTCCAAATGTTTTATTCTTATGTTATAAATCAATACAGAAGAGATTACAAAATACTCACCGAATTTTCTTGCATATCATATTTTCAAACTGACAGCATCATCTCACTGTAATAATAAATATTCAACATTGAGAAAAAAGAGGTTATCTTAGTAGTAAATTTTTTAAATTACTTATTGATATATCATATTATTTTATTTTATTGAAAAAGAAATATGTTTTACTAATGTAATTAATAATAATTATAGAGTAATTATGTATTAAAATATTCTTAAATTAAAATTCAAATATTTTGTAAATGTATAAATGATAGAAAGACATGATTTCAATTTTAAATATAACTATTATATATAATCAAATATCGTTGTAATAATGTATTTTGAATAAAGATATTCTTAAATCTATTAAAATTTTTATGCAATAAATATTTTACCAATTTATTTTCTCTCCGATTAATAAAAATATATTTCCAATTGATTGAAAAAAAGTAACACAGACACTGCACAATTATCGCCAACTTGAAAAATAGAAATCGATAAAACGATTAATCGATATATAGTTCGATTTTTAAATACATTAATAGTTTACCAGCTTGAACTAGCAGCACCATCTGTGTTACCTCAATAATGAATATTCAACGTTTCGTTATCTCATTCCCTGGAAAGGTTTGAAAACAAGATATGCAGGAAAATTCGGTGAGTAATTTGTATTATTCTGGTTAATTTCTAATTCTTTTATCTTCGTTAATAATAAATTATTATTTTATCGTTAATATATTAATGATATTTTAATATCGTATAATACTAAATTTCTAACCTCCATATCTTACGTTTTGGTTTGAATTATTCGTAATATTGATAATGTTTTAACTAAAAATTGGTTTTGTTCGTATCTTATCATTAATTATCGTCAGATAAACGATCAATTTTACGTACTATCATCGCGATTTAGAGTCTCAGTATCAATCAAACTGCCGGAAAACTCACTATGGTTGACCTAATCACTACATGCATTGCATATTACACTGAAGCCTTACAGCCTTACTCGATCTTTTCTCTTTACGCAATATTATTTTCCAATGCAAGTTTTAACTTTAATCAATGTTAGAGTGAATGGTATAGATAAATGTAGTGTGTGAAAAGTGTATTGCATGATTTTAACGTGTTGATTGTTCATTTGAAGTTACTGCCCCGTAAGGTGATATAAGTCAAGGCATAATGTAAGTATGATGATTAAGGTTTTTTTCAAAAATCTATTTATCACTGACTTATTAGTCATTTCAAAATGTCATAGGATATTTATATGTTCATAAATTTTTTCGTAGATATATACAAAAGTTTCTGAGTGTTAGAACGAGATCGTTATTAATATATATATATGCGTATAATATATAATTATCAGAAATATGATATTTTATTAATTATTAATAAAAACAATTATATATCAATAATATTATAAATGAAATTTTTTAATATATCATAAATGAAATAATACATTAGTATATATTAGTAAAACTAAAATATTAATATTAATGATTAATAATTTTTCACGATATCTTCTTCGCTGTTATTTTTTAAATATATAATATCACCTATATGTTTTGAAACATATTATACTTTATGTAAGAAAGTATTTTAAAATCTTTTAACAATTATTTATTCAATAATCCTTAAATGTTATTTGATATTTAGAAGAATTTTGAGTTGAAGAGAAATCAGAATACTACTAAATTAAATAGAATAATTTTTACAGGTTGGATTACAGTGATGAGTTAGAATTACAAAAAGAAGCAAACGAGGTGGAAGAATTTGCCATGACTTCGTTAGGAAGATTAATATTTGTAGATTTACATTGTAGACATCCAAAGTCTTTATCTTCAGATAAACCATCTGTAGATATTGCTGATTCTTTATCGCTTGCCTTTGAGAATCTTTTTTATATGCCATTTGACATTATAGAAAATTATAGCAATACTCTCCATACATTGGATATTAGTCATAATAAGTTTACTAGGTATGTATGTACCTATTATTTTGAATTTTTATGTACATGTGCGCTAATGCTTTGAGAAATATATATCTATTAATAAAAGCTCTACTTTTATATATATTTTATATATTTTATTTTTTTCATAAAATTTTTAGAAACTTACAATTTTTGGGTGAATTTGAAAATTTAACATCATTAAATCTAGACCATAATAATATAGATGACCACACAGTGTTTCCACATATGCCAAAACTTCAACTTCTGTGGTTAAATCATAACAGCATAGAAGAATTATATCCATTTATTAAGAATCTCTATGAGAGTGTACCCAACCTCAGGTATTTGTGTCTTATGGGAAACAAGGCTGCACCAAGTTATTTAAATGGTGGGACTTTTTATGATTATCTTCAATACAGGTATGGAAATTAAAAATAATTAAGAAGATATTAAAATTTTGTATTAAACATTTGCATGCATTCGAATATATGCATGGTATATTACTTAATTTTTATAAATATTTTTTTCATAAATTTTCTCATAAAAAAAAAAGGTTATACGTCATATCTTGGTTTCCTCACTTGGTACATCTGGATGATAGAACTGTGACTCCAGAACAACGTCAGGAAGCAAAAAGGCTTTTCAAGCGACCATTGTTAGAAAATTTAACTGAATATGCTCCTCTTCCAGAATGCATTAAACAATTGCACAATAAAATTGCAAATATATTTTCGAAACCAACACTGCCTTATAAATTAAAACCAAGAGGAACAAATTTTATTGTTTAAACCAGTATTATATTAGTAATGGTCTTGCTTGAAAGCTATTAAATTTATTAATTAAGAAAGAGATTAGAACAATATTTATAGAAACTTACATTTTTTATTTTACACGTAATTATAAATTAAATATACAGAAGCAATCACATGGGGCAGTAACAAAACAAATTTATTGTACAATTATTAAAGTATATAATTTTTCTGTTTACTACAATTTTAAAAACATAATTAACTCTTACGTACAATCGGATAATTAGTGACTATATGATATACACAAACTTAACAAAAATGTATTTAATTTATATTAATAAATAAAATTGAATTATGATTTAAAAGCTACAACGTTAACTTTGCAATAATGTTTCAATAAATATTATATGCTACACATTTGTATAATCATATACATTAGTGTGCATTTAAAAATATTTTATATAATAATAAATAAAATTTTTTATTACAAAATTATATATAATTATTTTTAATTAATATCTTTTTATCTATCCCAAATTTTTATTTTTTTGAATTATTTATAGATATTTTTTTAATCATTTAATTTTGTATATTAATCTTTATTTATTATTCTTATCTTTTTAGCACTTTTAGTTGAATCTTTATTCAACTGATAAATAAAATTTTTGACATTTTATTTTTATAATTTATTGCTTTATCAATTTATTATTTTTCCGATATAAAATTGTCAGATTGCGCAAGCTCAAAGTTTTAAACAGTTAATAATTTGTTTTTATATTTATCTAGAATATAAAAAATCTTTATCGGAATATGAATATAATTTAATATGATATTAAATTAATACATCTTTGTCTTAAACTTTGAATCATTATTTTAAAAAAATCAACAATAATTTTTGATAATCAAAATTTGCCAAATTCAATATTGTTTGCATATATATATATATTATTTAATATTTTTCCAATATAATAAATTTAATATTAATCATTGGTAATCAAAACTAAATATAATATTATTTGTGTGTTTTCTATTTAAAAATTTTATTGATAAAACTAATCTATATATATCTATTATATAATAATAGAGATTTCTAACGTATTTTGTTATGTAATATAATGAATTTTATGATTAAACAAGCAGAAATAATAATATTATAGGATATACTTTTCAAACGTTGTAAATGATTAAAATTGATTAAAGTTTTAAGTTCGTCGAAATTTCTTTGATGATAACAAATTTTATAGATTTATGATATACTTTTCAATTAATTTCTTTATCTTTCGAATAATTTATAAGAGATGTTCTTCTTTCAATCTATATATATATATATATGTGCAAACTACTATCATATTTCGTGAATAATTAAAATAACATATATAAATAATAATAATAAACAAAAACTAATAATTTTAAGAATGATCTTCAAAGATTAATATTATTTATTTTTAATTTTGTATACAATTTTGCCACATGGAATCACGTATATCTTGATAAGAATTCTGTTCTAGAATTACACGATTATAAATCTTACGAGTGGGATCGTTTCGAGATTGATTCCGATATTCGTTCCTTAATAGGAAATATTGCTCAGACGGTCGTAAACATATGTAAGATAAGAAAGTTTATTGAACGTGTTGGGATAAGTCGTAAATTCCATTTTACACGAGAATATATTGCAAATAAACGGTACTTTGATAAAACACACACAGTAATATCACGTGGCAAATTAAAGAGTATTGCAACTTCAATAAATTATGACTATATCTTATTTCATCATAATAATGATTTTACCAAACAAGCGTTTTAATTTACTTCCTTTCTTCAATATTTTAATAATAATATAGTAGCACAATCTTCTGGATTTTAGTGATTAATAATTAAGAAAAGTGAATATTTTTAAAATATAAAAGTGACATGAAATATTATTTAATTTCTATTAAACTTTGATTAAAAAGAAATATTCCATACGTATTTAATTTCAATAAAATTCCTTCCTTGGCCTGTACATTACTTGATTTTGCTTTTTGTGATTTTTTTTTCTTTTGGATGATTCGAAAATATGTCTGCAAATAGTGAAAATGTATTTAAGAATTAAAAATTATATCAATAAATTTCAATAATATCGTTGGATATTAATGATCACTTGAATGAGGAAAAATTTTCAAAACACAGGCTATCAAAGATAGTAATTAAGAAAAACTTAGTGATATTTCATGTATTGTTACATTCTAAAAGAAATTTTAAAACGTTCACACCACATCTTTTTTATTAGTCTTCAAAATCTAGAAAATTCTACTTTTCCATAATTTATATTTTCTACATTCTTTATCTACTCGTACAATATATCACGAATTCATTTGTGATTTAATGAATTCAAATTTATTCTTTAATCTCTATTTATTTAATTTATTCTCTATTAATCTCTATTTATTAAATTTATTCTTTAAAATAAATTAATAAAATTTGAAATATATTAAATTTTATATTAAGCATTTCTTATTTATGATTATTGTTATTTTCATTTTAAGTTTAATCTTTTTATTATCTATCGTTGATATTTGTATGATATCGTAAACTGTTTCAGCGTTTAAGAATGGAAATCATTGACATTACACGACATTCCAATTCATTATTTGCTGTTGAAAAGTCACATCAGAGGATTTTGATCAGGTAAGATCACTTGATTTTTCAAACCATCTACGATATATTTTGTTAATATATCTTCTTTTAATTTTTAATTTATTTTTCTTTTAATAAGAAAAAACTTAAATGAAAATATAGTTTGTTCCATTTTATATTTGAAAAATAATGTAATTTTAGTGGTTTTTCGATTATTCTATAAAAATAAAAGTATAATCAGGGGAAAAAATGAAAAAGATTAGGATATCAATTGTTTATAAACAAAATAATGCATTTTATTCACATAATACAAAACACAACTTTCAAAATTATGTAAATATATATTCTATAAATTAATTAATAATACTTCATGTAGCAGTGAGATTATCTAGTAAATTGATATTTGGCAAATGTATCAAGATAATAACAATTATCTCACTTTTATTTCTTAAAATTCGAGAATGGTATATGTTGCGTCGTTAGTGTCGGGGCATAATCTTTCCATAATGAAAGATCTATCGAAGGAATATCGTCACAGTTTACAATAGGATTACTGAAATCAACAAAAAATATATTATAATTCTTAAATAATAATTGTTGTTAAATTAAATAAAATATACGTAATAATTTTATGCAGAAATCGAGATACTTACAATTGAGATACTTTTTCGAAACCTCTTTGTTGCATGTGTTGGATATTGTCACCATTATCGCAAAATAATCTGGCTATGCTAGCTTTCCGAATCTCGTTTAATTGCTCTGCAAAATTATACGATTAAATAATTATAACAGTTGTTTTTATTACGAAATTAAAAAAAAATTAGGAAACTTGACACATTGCTAAATTAAAATTAATCGCGTGAAAAATCTGAAAGGTCGTGTAAAAGTTTTAAAAGTTTTTTAAATATGAAATTTTAGCAATCAAATCAAAATTAAAATTAAGTTTGATAGGATATTTACCTATAGTGAATGCTAATTCGTGATCACCTCTTTCGAACCAATAACGATCACCTACTCGTGTTCGATAAAATTGTTCTATAAAAATACAGAGGAACGTAGGTCCAGTGAGCGTGTCTGGAACATGTTCTTCTAACGATCCTCCAACAATCACTTCGACGTCATCAGGGCTGGCATATAATTGAGCCAATTTTTCTACGTTCTATAGTAACATATAATGATTTTTTTTTTTTTTTCATCTAATGATTTAATGCATAAGCTTTGAGGAATTGGAATACGAATTTTTTTGAAATTACATCTGCAATTTATCTCACAATTACATCGCACAATATTCATACTCGATATACTATATTGTTGCAAAAGAAAAAAAGATAGTGTAAATTCTAGTTTTAGCACGACATTAAACGAACTGCTCGTGCATTTCTTAAATTAAATCATTACTTTTTATTCTTAAAAAATTCGAGTTATTCCTTTTTCCCGGCGCAAAGAAAATATACTTTGTATCGATACAAAAATTTGAAACTAGCGAAACCTCCCTATCGTAGGTGTTAATTGACACACGTCGTGTAATTTTTTAAAAGTTATTTCACTTTTCATTCGAAGTCGAATTAAAAAGGGGTTAAAAAGAGACGTTAATTTTTTTGTTTTTTTCTTGAAATATTTTTCCACGTACCGAGGAGGAAATGTAATCTGTAAAATCTTGGAAGCTTTGGGCTCTTGGCAAACCGCAATACTCGCGGTAATTGTTGTACGACGCGATACCGTGATCGCGATTCCTTTGAATGTCCGTCGCATGAAGATCCGCTCCTAACGGTCTTCCATTCCTGAACAAGAAGTGAGTGATCTGGAATAAAGATTTCGATCGGTATTTTTGTATTCGCAATTGTTTCAAACGAGCTTTATATACCTCTGGATCAAAATATTGATCGCTCGCTTTTTGCGGTTGATAAGACATGCCTCTTGTCAAGTCGTCCATGTTGTCGTTTTGCTCGATAATTATTGGCCGGTTGAAATAATCGCTGAGCCTGACGACACCGTCTGGAAACCGGTGCTCGTTCACCAAGCTAGTGGGTGATTCGCAAAATAAAATTTACAAAATTGATTCGTATTATCTAATTCAATAGGTTGTTATTATTATCGATATTGTTATCGTCAAAATTATCAATTGTTAGAAGTTTAATTAAATATTAGTAGACAGTTTTGACGACATCAAAATGTATTTGAAGAATAATCATTTGTCTGTCCACCATTCGACAGCGTTTTATTCATTTCAAAAAGTTTGTTAATAATTGTAATGTTACCGCTTGAGCTTACTTGAGGAAGCCAGCGATAAGGGAATGGAAATATCTGAAAGCTGCGTTCGAATGCTCGTTTAGAGTATTTGGATTCACGTTCGGATCATAATCGTTCACGTAATTTTTGGTTTCGTACAAAATTTTGTTACCATATGTACTCCTTCTCCCTAAAAATCAAACAGACGTATTAGATTTTCACGTGACGCAACAATGTTGTTTTATTTTTAAAGAAATAACGAGATATATCATTAATATTAATCAAAACAAAAATTAATTGTTTCACCTAAAAATATTGGCAGCCACTCGTAATACGAAATTTGTTGATGCTGTGCGATTAAAATTCTTCGAGTCTCTTGGAAAATTGTTTCATCCGTCCAATGAGGATTTAATTTAGTCAAAGCATTCGCGATACGATTATGCTCCCTGAGCAGTATTATTTGCAAAACGGTCAATTGAGTATTCTGGTTGACTCGACTATCGCCTGAAAATTGAGACATTTGTGTTTAATTAATAATAAGTATCAAAAAATAAATTTTTACAAAGTGTTTTTAAAAATAATGAATGCAATACGAAAGAAAATATATGCGTTGTTACGTTCGCCTTTTCTTGGCGAAAATATACGTTTTATTTTAACATCGAAGTGAATGTTAGATGTAATCAGCAATTGATATAAATCCAATTACTATATTTGAATTATTTGAAAAGAAGTGAAGAAAGTGTATCTTGTTTTATTTATCTAGTGAAATTTTGTAACTTGATTGAAAAAAAAAATTATTTTACCGAGAAAGATTCAATTGGTAATATTAAATCAAAATCGATCATTTTAAAGCTATTCAGGAGGGGAAAGGATATATTTTAATTCTATTATTGATCGTTACGAATATCGTGAAAACAAAAAAGATAATTAATTAAATTTTAATTAAAGATCAAAGATTACGTGTTTTAACGTCACGCTATGCGTTTCATTTCCCCTCAATTAGCAATTAAAAGTTTCTTTATCTTTTTATCTATAATTCTATATCGTCGTATAGAATACAGAACATACATTACATAGGTGGTTAATTATTACTTTATCTTACATTAAATTAAATTGCAAGAGAATGATTTAATTATCCGTTCATATAACATTCTTACTTTTCACAATTGAATGTTATTTAATTCTTTTCGAAATTCAAACAATCGTTCGGATTCGAATCTATAAAAACTTTGCTGGAACTGAAGAATTGAAATCGAAACTCTTCTGCAATCAACGTTATCCCAACGTGATTTCTTTGCATCTTACCTGCTAGATAGCAAACTTCGACAGGTTTCACGATGTCGCACGATTCGGACGCGTTCGGTGCCGAGGGTAGCCACTCTCTATTCGTTCGAACATCCACCCTCAAACGTCCATTGACGCCGGCTCGCAAATTAGCGGCTACTTGATCGCTGGATCCATAAACCAGGGAAAGATCCAAGAAATGCGTTACCACGTTCATCTGAAAAAAGATCGATGCGAAAAGAAGTTATTTTTAAATCGTAAAGTTTGAAATTGTACATCATGTGGAAATGACGAACGATCGAGTAAAGCCATTCAACGTAATAATAGCAAACCTGTTCTGCTGGTTTCAATCGGTCTAAGCAACCGTAGTCAAGGTCAGTTGTACTACGAACGAAGTTGAGACATCTTATGTTAGTCTTGCCGTAGACAGGATCGTTGAAAGGTATTAGTATGGGATAACACGTTCTATGAAGGAACGATGGATCTCTGAACAGTTGGCCCTCGTCGGTGCAACATTTTGTACTGTGCGGCTCTGTACAAAAAGTAATTTAGAAACGAATTGTTTTTAGCGATAGTTCCAATAATGAAAATTGGAAATATTTTCAGAATTTTTTTCATTCTTTCTTTTTTTTTTTTTCTATTTTTTTAATTTTTAATGAAATATTCGCTCTCTCTTCGTGTAGAGTGACGTGGACGTTTAATTTATCGTTTATTATTTTTGAAAATATTGTTTGCTATAATTTACGAGTTATCCTATATTGTTACGATGCTTATGAGTTGAAGGTTTTCAATTCTAATTAGGATGATTTTTAAAATAGTAATCTCTGATCAATCGACTGGAAAAATATATAAATTTTGTTGTCTCTTTTTAAACTTTAACTTGGAAAAAAAAAAATAAAACGAATTAGGTAAAAATATTTGAACGTAGTTCAATGTGCACTTTGAAGGAAAAGGCTGATAAAACCGGAAAATGGTGGTATAGTAAAAAGTAGAAAAATGGACTATAAACTCGTTTTACGATTGGAATGCCAGCGACAGTGAGTAATATATTGAAATGTAACATTTAACATTTAATAGTAATTTGTTGTATAATATTGCACAAATCAACTTGATCAACTTCGACGTAACATTTGAAAAGTTGAAAATATTAAAAAGGTATATATATCAGTCGACCAGTTTCAAAATTTGATATAAATTATCGAGAATTTTTAGAAGAGTGAAGAGTGAAGAAAAATAGATAAATTATTAAGTTATTAAGTTATTAAATAATCTTAGAGTGATAAAAATTTACTTGATTGAGTGGTGCCATCGATCATACCCATATCATGGGTAATGATTTGTCCCCATTGCATTGCTACCAGCGTCCATACAGGATCATCTATGTCCACGTTTGGAAATAACGTGTAGCTGATCATTCGAGAAAATGGTAATTCTGATCCGGTTACTGATCTCGTAGGTGATTGTATTCCTGCAGAAATTGTGATTAAGCTTTTAAGAAAAGTGAAAGAGGCAGTGAAAATTAATGGATACTTATTATTCTTTAAATTATTCCTTTATTCACTTAAATTTATTTATGATAAATGTGTTACTCTTTCGTTTTAAATTTTTATGAATTCCATTATAAAGTATATGTTAGTTTTATACTTGCGTTATATTAGAAAGAACAAAAATTAAAAATTTATGAATGTGAATTTACACAAATAATGCCGGAACTAGATGGTGTTTGTTTTTTTTTTTTTTTTTTCGCTTAAACGAAGGAAACTCATAAAGGTTAATCAATTTTTGCACGAATAACACAAATTTCGCAAATCCTACTTTATCTTTAGAAAGTCGAATAATTGCAAAATTGTTTATCACGAGATTACCACATTCACTGATTGTGTTGTATAATAAATACAGTCCATTTATTATTCTGATATTGAGAGTATTTCTATGATACTCTATGGTAGCATTCCATAGATATTTCTTCATCCAATAATTGGAAATGTTAAAAATATCGGTAAGAAGATTAATATCATTATCATATGTGAAATTCTTTTGCCTTAATTGCTGGTAGATACATTGCTGATATATTTCTTCTTTGAATTTTAAAGAATAACACTTTTTACAGAGAATGGTTAATTAATTTTTATAAAATATATTTCTACAAAGTTTCTATATTTATTTCTATATATCTTTGCTGATATATTTCTTCTTTGAATTTTAAAGAATAACACTTTTTACAGAGAATGGTTAACTAATTTTTATAAAATATATTTCTACACGTAGAAAGTTTCTATATTTATTTCTATATATCTTTGCTGATATATTTCTTCTTTGAATTTTAAAGAATAACACTTTTTACAGAGAATGGTTAACTAATTTTTATAAAATATATTTCTACACGTAGAAAGTTTCTATATTTATTTCTATATATCTTTGCTGATATATTTCTTCTTTGAATTTTAAAGAATAACACTTTTTACAGAGAATGGTTAATTAATTTTTATAAAATATATTTCTACACGTAGAAAGTTTCTATATTTATTTCTATATATCTTTGCTGATATATTTCTTCTTTGAATTTTAAAGAATAACACTTTTTACAGAGAATGGTTAACTAATTTTTATAAAATATATTTCTACACGTAGAAAGTTTCTATATTTATTTCTATATATCTTTGCTGATATATTTCTTCTTTGAATTTTAAAGAATAACACTTTTTACAGAGAATGGTTAACTAATTTTTATAAAATATATTTCTACACGTAGAAAGTTTCTATATTTATTTCTATATATCTTTGCTGATATATTTCTTCTTTGAATTTTAAAGAATAACACTTTTTACAGAGAATGGTTAACTAATTTTTATAAAATATATTTCTACACGTAGAAAGTTTCTATATTTATTTCTATATATCTTTGCTGATATATTTCTTCTTTGAATTTTAAAGAATAACACTTTTTACAGAGAATGGTTAACTAATTTTTATAAAATATATTTCTACACGTAGAAAGTTTCTATATTTATTTCTATATATCTTTGCTGATATATTTCTTCTTTGAATTTTAAAGAATAACACTTTTTACAGAGAATGGTTAATTAATTTTTATAAAATATATTTCTACACGTAGAAAGTTTCTATATTTATTTCTATATATCTTTGCTGATATATTTCTTCTTTGAATTTTAAAGAATAACACTTTTTACAGAGAATGGTTAACTAATTTTTATAAAATATATTTCTACACGTAGAAAGTTTCTATATTTATTTCTATATATCTTTGCTGATATATTTCTTCTTTGAATTTTAAAGAATAACACTTTTTACAGAGAATGGTTAACTAATTTTTATAAAATATATTTCTACACGTAGAAAGTTTCTATATTTATTTCTATATATCTTTGCTGATATATTTCTTTTTTGAATTTTAAAGAATAACACTTTTTACAGAGAATGGTTAATTAATTTTTATAAAATATATTTCTACACGTAGAAAGTTTCTATATTTATTTCTATATATCTTTGCTGATATATTTCTTTTTTGAATTTTAAAGAATAACACTTTTTACAGAGAATGGTTAACTAATTTTTATAAAATATATTTCTACACGTAGAAAGTTTCTATATTTATTTCTATATATCTTTGCTGATATATTTCTTCTTTGAATTTCAAAGAATAACACTTTTTACAGAGAATGGTTAACTAATTTTTATAAAATATATTTCTACATATAGAAAGTTTCTATATCATTACATATATATATACATATCTTGTTTTCCTGATTTTTATCTATAATCTTTTTAGAAATTGTAGAAACATATTCCATAAAAAAATGTTGGTTGCATTAGATAATTGGCAAGTTTCTAGAGAAATCACTCGGAATTGCATATTATCAAAATATTATCTATACGTGTTTAATTTTTTAAACAACAAGAAATAAATGTCTCTAATTAAAATATCGGAATAGAAACGAGAATTACAATTCTCAATGAAACTTATTAATTTTATCAAACAAAACTTGTACGATTTTATCCTGGAAAAAATAATTCGAAGCAACGCTTAGCTGCATGCGTTAATTTTTCTCGCTTGTTAATATTATAAATTATATCGTGTTCACATTGTGCACGATTAAACTTAGGAAATTAGAAGCAAAGGGTTGCAGAATGAGATTGCAAGAATGTTACTGATCGATTGCTCGCGAGTAGTAAAGTTTCGAAGTAGCAGATTAATTCCTACGTGACCGTGTAAAACCACGCTTCGACTATTATCGTATAATATCGAAACAAGTTTTTGCGAAAGTCGATATTTGTCACTGGTGGGGTTTTATGATTTTTGCAACGTGCTGTTGAAAGTAGAACGGAATACTTGCAATGCCTGCTGATTTGGTCAAAGAGAATAAGACAAATTGTTATTTATCTATAGAAATGTTTTGTCCAATTTACGCCCAAAGCACACGTTGTATTAAAAATAAGGCTTATCTTTATTCTTATCTCCAATTGATCGAGCTCATTTCTCATGTTTCTTTATCAAGAACTTTATTAGATAAAAATTAAACAAATTAATTACTCTTTACCTTTGCAGGTAAAGAGTATCCAACGATTAGGCAAAACAATAAACGATTTCAAGTTTCAAGTTATATCTTCACTTCAACTTCATATTATTACTCTTGCCAGTTACTTACTCATAATCAATCCATTGTTCTATTTCTTTTTGCGTCACACTTGTTCATTCTACTTTTTTTTTTCTTCTTTTTTTTCTCGAGCGTTACAACGATTAAAGTTAATGATTAAATAACAAATCAAGATTTCGTCCCGTCAATTAGAATAAAATTGTAGATCATGATTTTATCACGATTAATAGTTGAGAAGCCGAGACAAAAGACTCTTTTTCAACGTTGGCGCGTAATACAGAAGATAGGAATCTGGTAACCGTTGATTTTGCATAATAATCCAATTAACACGTATGTAATAACGTAGAACGATTCTGCTGAAATTCTTTCCCGTTTTATGGCAACGCGAAACGAAGCGCGACCGCTGTAGAATTATTATTATCTATCCACATCGGTCCAAATAAATTTTGTGTTTGCATTGACACGCACTCTCTGTTGTGTTAAAAAAGAAATTTTTTTTTTTTTTTTGCTACTTTCCTTTTTATAACGTGCAAAAAAAAAAAATTAATCGACGCAGTTGTTTCACGAACGAAAATGTTTTATATAATTTGATTTTAACAAATCTTGTAGTTTTTTCTCTTTTTTTTTTTAGCGATAAATCAATGTTTTTTTTTTTATATATTTTAATTGTATTTAATTATTTGTCGTATAAAATACTAGTGGAACCTTTCTATCCTTTCTCACACCTTTTTTTTCCAATATTCGTCGTCAAAAATTCCTTATTGCATTTCTTTATTCGATTCGAAATCGATGGACCAATTTCTTCGTTAATTCTTGGCGAAAAAGTTGATTTTTTACGAATCAACGAATGAGTATAGATTGTAGGAAGAATTGTTAATTAGGAGATATCCAAATTTTATTATAGGATTATAAAGAAAGAAGAAAGTTTATGGATAACTTACTTGACACAATCGGTTGGAAAAAGATGGAAAGAGAAGGATCTTTTTGCTCGAAATACTGGCCGCATGCTTCGATCGAGAGAAATCGGGCGAGAAAAACAATTGGTCGTGATGCGTAACGACAAAGTGTATAATTACTCGTGTATAATTGTTTAAATAAAATGTCGACTCGTTCGTTAATTGTACGGATTGCAAAGAGTGAAAGTGGATTTTGCATCGATTACGGAAGTAATTTTTCTCTATCGATCGTAAATGAGGATAAAAATGATTGGATAACGCGCAATGCGGCGAAAGCTGTCGTTTAAAAGCTTGATTTAAAACGTTTCATTTGACGAATTTAGCGTACAATATAAATCATAATCGCATCTCTCTTTCCATGAGATTCACAAAGATTCAGAAACGTTGCGATTTTTAATTAATTTCCTTTCTCAGACAGCGTTCGTACAAGCTCGCTCGATCGTAATTAAGAATAATAATAATAACGGAAATTTAGATTTCGTATTGCTTAAACGAACCTTTGTATTCGTACTTGTTTCTCATTTAGAAAGAATTAGCCTTCTTTCCCACTATCTAATCTTATCTCGTGGAAAGAGAAAAGTTGGAATATTTTTAGATCGTTTCTTACCGTCCCCGTAATTCGCCGGCAACAGTCGGCCGTATCTCGTGTTTGCCATACCCCACGTGGGATTGTTCAAGTTGTTGCACGAGCCGTCGTACGCTCGATATCTCGACTTTTCACAATCACGGGGAAACGCGTCCCCGCATTTAATCTCCCGGTGAATATTATTCGTCGAGTTCTCCCTGAAATCGTGAAGAATATTCATTCGAAATCAAACCGTGTCACTGCTTTCAACCTACCTGTTATACGAGAACGTAGGAAATGTTGAGAAAACGGAGGAGAACCGGTTGTGATAAGGGAATGAATTGTACGCATTTCCAAACGCGTTCGTGTAAGCAAAGCTATAACTAGTCTCCGATCCCTCCAAATCTGGCATCAATCTGTCTTTGCTCTCTGAAAATAAAAAATAATAATCGAGACGAAAATTACTTTCAAATCGTCTCACGATTGAATATAAACAAATTCGAAGATGCTTGTAGAAGAAGTACGCAAAGAATCGTGTCGTCAAATCCCTTTGCTTTTATGAAGTCACGCCTTTCGATCCGCTCGATACCCAACTCGTTTTCAATTCTAATTGGAATAAAATGGATTTATGCCGACAGACACACGGTTCAGTGTCAACAGAACCTCGACCATTTTCCCACGAGAAAGGTGGTATAATACGCTCCTCTCTCGAAGATTTCCACGCAAGATACATCGACTTCTATTCAACGGAAGATTTTTTTCCCCCCTTTTTGAGCAACGTTAGGCTACGCTCACCGGGGATACCAATGTCGACGTAATAGATCGTGAAACACTCTCGTTTACCAGGATCCCTTTCACCGCTTTCAGCCGTGAACGATAAATGTTATAGCATACGAGACAGATCTTATCGATGCGATTCGGCCCAATGAAAACGGGTCTGCGTGCATTCTCGCTATTTCTCGAATTTGAATTTCAATCGTGTATGTGTGGCGTTGCACCTCCAAATTGCTCGCGCGCTGTTATTTAGAGAGTTAGGTTGTTACGTAAATGGCCACGTGTCCTGTGATCACGTTTGCTTTTCGTTTCATTCCGCGCTGATTTTTTGCGGACGATGAATAACGATCTCGATAAGTTGAATAAGATTAAGGGAATCTCTCGCTTTTTCTTTTCGTTTCTTGCATTAAGTGGAAGTGTTTCTTTCGGCATTGGTTTTGTACGTATTGTTACGTTAGTTGTTGTCAAACCGTTGCATCCACCGTGTTAAGAAATAATTATACAGGGAACGAAGAGAATGAATGAAGTTTAATTGAGTATCAATTACGCGTTACTTTTCTTTTATATATACGTATATCAGTGCGAGGATGTCGGTATTTATGGAGTGTTGAGTTATTGGGTGAGATGTGCAAAAATATAAAACTATCGAAAGGATATATATATATTTCGAAAATAATTCTTCAAGGAAAAGATATAATTCCTTTCCCCCTTTCAAACGATCCCGCACACGTCGTATTTCTAGCGATATTCGCACACCAGAATGTCTCTTGAAAATATTATTAGGACACCTGCCAGTACAGAATATTTTCTACCTCGTGAACGATTTCTTGCTATTAACTTCCACTTGTTGCACAAGCGACTCGTTGCCCTGCTTTTTTTTTTTTTTTTACCTGTGTTCCCTTGCCTTGATTATTAACGCTTTAATTGCCATTCGAGAAATTCGATGTACGAGCAAAACATTCATCACCTTGAAGAAACTGACGTTTTTTTCCTTTCTTCCCTTCCTTCTTTCCGTTCCTGTCGCTTATCTCGATCGATTTTTTTTAATCAATCGGATAAAATCGCGAAGAAATAAAAACTTCGGTTAATATTTTAAACGGTGTTTAAGCGCATTATTAATGGATTGTGAATGGTAATTTTTGAAGAAGTAGAGCAGCATGTAATTGGAGTAGCATTAATTATTCTCTCTGATCATATGCTATAACGTGTTACAATGTTATTTTTTTTAAAAAAGAGAGAACAAAATTTTTTTTAACGAGAGCAACTTTCCATAATTTATTTCTGTTCAAGTCATTGAACACTTGGTATCATCAGTTTATACGATACGAATTTGAAGTAACAATGAGATTAACGAGAAAACTGTTCCATGGTTTTTGCTGTGTCGTCTAATTGCTTCTCTTCTCCCACAATTGTGACTTATTATATCTGAAGTGTGATTCTTTCTTTTATATCGTGTTATCTCAAGATCGTGAATATTCTATTTAAAATCAGATTGCGTGACTTTATGCTATTTCAAATACGAATCTCAAAGATTTTTTATTTATTTTTTTTCTTTTTTTATTTACTAAGTAATGCAGCATGGTAGAAAACACTTGGTATCATGAACTGCATGCAAACTTTGTTCAGTTTCTTTTATTGTTGCAATTGTTGCAATCGTAGATTGCATTTCTTTCAAGCATGCTACAATTATTCTTGATCAAATATTTCGAAAATGTAAAATAATAACAATTTGTTACGATTCATTATAAATTTTGCGGCAGAGATAATAATTATCGATAAATTTATGATATATAATTGAAATATCACATCGTTAAAATCATTACAAAAAATATTAACAATGATAATGAAAAGTCACGACAGTCATATTCCAATTTTACGAATGTTTTTAAATTTTATTTATTACCCGTACCTGCTTTTTTCGTAGATGGTTTATCCTCAGATGTAACATTCTGTCCATTTATTATATTTACTTCTTTTATTATCAATAGTGTCACAAGTAAAGTTGTTGCAATCCGCCGATCGTTTCGTTCCTTCATGTTTCTGAAATTTAAATATATAATACTTTAGAAAAATTTTAAAAGATGTAAAAAAAAAATCTATAAAAACTTTTTTTGAAGCGAAAAATTATAGTATAAATAGTGTCTAATATATCTTATCGATTTTTGGTAATTTTCTTACATTAGTTAATATTCTCCTCCTCTCAGTCCGATCTGATAAGAGAAGTGAGATTCGTCTGAGCATAAACGAAGTATTCTACTGCCGCGCAACAAAATACGCGTAACTTGCGTATTTTCTCTTATTTTATTTCTTCTGCACATATTTTTAAATCTCTCTATAATAATATCATCATAAAGATAAACAATTTTTGGTCGAACACACCGACATATGAAATCCTTTAAATAGTTAATTAGTTTTTTTGAGATGTAAAAAATATCAGGGTATAATATAAATATAATGAAATGCAAATATGAAATTAGATGTAAAAGAAAAAATTTAACTCTTGTTTATTTTATCAAAAGGAAAATAATAGACGAGATACAATGTATCACGGTTATTAAAATATTTATGATTAATGTTCTGTTCTTAATTTCATGTTGGTTGTCCCTCCATTGAGACAAAGTTACGTAGATGGGCGATTTTATAGTAAAAGTTTACGTGAAACTCGGTAAATGCAACTTGCATGCAACGTGCCACGAACGTCTTCCGGTTGCGTGTCATAAACTTCTTTAGATAGCCTTTATAGCCTGAAACTGTATATATGTATATATATCTAGCTAGTTTATTATTGAATTATTGCTTTTTGCAAAAAGAATATCCTTCCAAAAATGTTGTATTGCAATACTTATATCGATAATCTTATTACTTTCTATTTCTATTAACGCAATTCATGATTTTTGATAAAAAGTTTAGAGCAATTAATAATACACGAGATAAATTATAATTTAAAATTCTAACAATAATCATTTCAATTCCAGTAGCGATCATTCTACGAGGATGTTCTAACATTTATAAATAATTATATATGAAAATTTATTTTTACATCTATTTTATTTATAAAATAGAACAAGTATTATTACAGAGTTTATTTAAGTCACATCTTAAAATGAGATTAATTTCTAATTTTAAGGTATTCCTTGATTTTTCGATCACACTCTGTGTTTCACAATTACATTGTTAAAGTGAAATTTTTTTTATTTTAATTTTCTCTTTCTTTTCTTTCTTTCTTTCTTTCTTTCTTTTTTTTTTTTAATCAATTTCTCGTTTGATTGATGAAACTAACTGAAAAGTGACAATGTAATTGTGACAAGGCAATTTATATCACGTAACTGGACATGTTGAACGAGTAGTTGATAAACTACTGACATGTTCAATTTGTTTCCTTCAAAATGAATAAATTTCAGATTTTTATTTTCCCCTATTTATTATATTATATTTTGTTATTATTATAGATAAAGGATGTAACAACTTTTCAAATCAAATTCTTTAGAAACTAGAATTAAAAAAAAAAAAAAAAAATAATAAATATAAATAAAACCTATATCTAATAATATAAAATCGAAACATAATAATTTTAAATTTTTTCCAATCGTTGTGGGCAGAAAGTGAAACAATCAACTAATTATTATTATATATGCATATATATGTAGATGTTCGACTTTATCTTATGTTAGAATGCTTTCTGCTTTACCTCGCATAAGGTATTTTTAGAAAAAAAAAAAAATTGAATATTTATTAGTACAATGTGTTGATATTTCCAGACTCGAATTGGGATTCGAAAAGATTTTAATCACAGTAAATGTGATTTAGAGAGTAGAATAGTTTTTTTTTTTTTTTCTCTCTTATTATCTTCTCTTGGATCGGTTTTTGTACTTTAAATTTCAAGTTCAGAACAATCTTTATATTTTTTAAAATAAAAATTTACAAGAAGAAGAAATATTTCATAATATTTTGTGTAAATTGATAATTTTTTTTTTTTATTAAATCGATGAATGAAGGAAACAGGCAATTGTTCTACTTTTCCTGATTTTTCTTGCGGCTGTAACAATATTGCCAAAATTAGAAAACAATTATTCACTAGGGATACCTAGAGACACGATTAGATCTACACTATCTTGTTGCAAATATGGAAAGTTATTCGCAATTGCATTTCTACTACAATCTATTATGTTAGTTTTTCGAGGAAACGTTTTCAAAAAAAAAAAATCCTGCATGGAATGAAAGACTGTTTCTATTTTATCTTGGGCTATTTGTGAGTAGTATGTATCTCCACATTTCATAAGCTAGTAAAAAGCTTTTTACTATGTTTATCATCATCGTTTAATTGTATTGTATTTGAAAATAGTTTTTTTTTTACTTTATTCATAAAATATATTTACATAAATTCGAATCTGGCGTATTAAAATTTAAATTTACTCACGATATAATTAGTTCAATTACAAATTTTAATCACGCGATGAAAATCGTTTCGATTTATCCTACACGAATATCCTTTTGCTCGCATCTTTTATTTAAAAAAAAATATCGTTCCTTATTACTCTTTTTATTAATCCTCTATCTATTTTTATTTATATCGCGAAAAGAAAATTTCAAACGTTACATTAGATTTTCTATTTTTTGGAGATCCTTTAAAAAGTCAAATATAAAAGTTAATACATATTGAAACACATCTAATAGTTGATGTAAAAGTAACATCTTTTTCTCTAATTTTATATTCGAAGAAATTTACGATTATACGAAGAAGTTTAGGATGGATGGAGGAAAACCATCATTCTCATTGGTGGATATATATAAAAAGAAAAAAAAAATTTATTTTAAACAAAACAATCCTTCGTAAATCTCTAAATCTGAGCTGGAAAGTAATCGTGCAATTTCTAATTTTTCATTCCATTTTCTTGTCCTGAATCTGAAGGCTTTTCCTCGGAAAGTAAACAATAACGTAACCACTCGATATTTTTAATTCATTCTAAAACATTCGCTGGCGGAAAATTCCACTTTCTTCCCTCGTTTTTCTTCCACGAGGAAATTCCACGAGGATTTTTCACGCGCTAATTATGAGTTGTGCAGCCGTGTAATTACGTAATTCGCGTTTCCATTACGCCTCGAAGGTTACACGATTTTAACGCCTATTATCCCGCTCTATTGTCTCGATCAAAATCGTTTTGTGATTCGATTCATCAAACGCGTAATTATTTTTCTTTTCCACACTTTGCGCGTTCTTTTTCTCCTTTTTCTTTCTTTCTTTCCCTCGAACCGATTTTCCCCTTAATTAACGCCACGGAGGGGAAAAGGAGAGGAAAGGAAAAGAGAATAAGAAAGTCGATTGTTGATTCACTGTCCTCCAAGTATATTGCGCAATCGTTTCATCGATATTTCCAGAGGAAGTAATGGAAGTACGTTGGAGTTTTTGAAGCAACAGGAAGCCGAGAGGGAAAGAACCATTTTGTATTCACGCATATCGTGAAAAGAGCACATTCAGAGTTGAAATTTTTGATATGGGAATAGGTTAGGTTAATTTGAGGTTATGTCTTCGGAATTGATAAATTTTTGGTTATCGTAAAGTCGTATGAAAAATAATAGATAATTTTGTATTTTATATTTTCATCGCAGTGTTAATCGTAAAAAGCGCTTTGTTCTTTCTTTTTTTCCTATCAAAATTTACTTGAGGACACGAACCTTGAGAATTTCAGAATTTTTTAATGCGTCGAATAAAACAAATCTGAACATTTTGTAAGTTTAAAGTTTCGTCCTCATTAGAAAATTCTTTTTTAAACTAGAAAATAATTAATCCATAAAGTTTTACGCGAATCATAATTTTCGTCGGTTTTTTTTATCATACAATTTGTTAATTGCAACTAATTATACGCATAAATACGATGTTGAAGTTCGTTTACCACAATTAACTGTGCGACGAATGAATATCGTGATGGATAAATTTGGGAATGTGATTTCTCAACTTCCTGAACTAAGAAAAAGTATTGCAAAATTTAAAAGTTCTATTTTCGTTGGAAACTTTGCGTGTTTGTATTACTGAAATATGTTGTTGCTGCTTTTGTATATCTTTCGACACCTCAATTTTTAATGATAACACTGTGACCATAGTTTATTTATTTCGTAACTTTATAATTATACACTCGATAAACATTTGAATGGATCGTTGAATCGTTTTTTACAATTTAATAATCACAATTTCAAACCACTATTTTCACGTTGTATAAACACACACACACACACACACAATATATATATATTATCTATTCAAAGGAACTATAATGGAAGAAGAAAATAAACGCAGAATATTATTTTTTACTTCGTTCTGTTATATTATCTATAAACTGGTTGCACAGATGCGTAAGAATGATGGGGAACAAATATAGAGTTCATATAAAGTGTGAGAAATCTAATTGTTTCGACGAATTTAAATTAAATCCAATGTAGCCATTTCACGAATGCCTGAACGCAAACATAAATGAAACGATCTAATCTCGCGGTTCGTCCGTCTCAAATCATGCGACTGGACAATTACTTGTCATTACGAGATGCAATTACATTCCCGTGTCGGTTGGCAATATCGGGCTTCTGTTTCTCTTACGCGTTCAGTATTTAACGCCTCGTGGAACGAATGAGAAACGGGTAATCGCAGGTTAGTTTGTATTTTCGATCGATCTCTCTCTTTTTTTTTTTATCAATAAAGAAACGCGTTTTCCTTTTTGTTTATCTATTTATTTATCGACTCGAGGCTGTCACGATTATCGAGTTTCATTGGGAACTGGTTGAAAGTGTTAGCATAACACTTTTTGAGAAATCGAATCTGTTATTCATGAGATTTCATGGGGAAGGAAACTACACTGTTTGCCAGTTTTTTTAGTAAGAAATCGTGAAACGATTCGTATTTTCACGTAACCGAAGAAATGGTATATAAATGAATGAGCTGACGTAATTCTAGATTTTCATTTCTGATTCTTCAATTGGGATGATCAATTAGGGATAGTAAATTATAATTGTGTGTGTGTGTGTGTATATGTATTCAATTACGTCTTAATTAGGGATCAATTGATGGATAAATAGAATGGAACAGTCGCGAAATGTCTCATATAAAATTTTAATTTACAGTTGGTTCGAGGGAAGAAGAAGAAATCATTTTATACAATATTAGGAAATTTCATATATGAGATTGAGGTGGATAAAAGTAAATATATTTGCAAAATTGTTGTTTACCTTTCTTTTAAATTAAAACAAAATCAAAGATCGCAAATTGAAATATTAATTAATATAGTTTTAATAACACATTCTATTTATATTCCACGATTATTGTACAATAATTTACGAAATCGGCGAATAAAAACTTTCTACTACTGGTGGAAATTTGTGGCAAGAATCCATTAAACCAAGAAGCGATTCAATGAACGATAACGATTCTCGCGAAAAATTTTCTCTTGACGATCTTTTTCTTTAATACAAAAATTTCGGACGCATTAAAGTTATACAATCCCAATAATTATCAGTAAAAAAACGATTTATCATTTTATTGAAACACAATCACAAGAATTTACATTTCTTAGCAATCTCTATATTCCAATTTGTTTTAATAATCTTTATAAATCTTGTTAACAACACTTGTTTTCCATATATATAATCGTGAATTCGCATCAAATTTATCTGACTTTAATATACCCGATAACGTCAGTGAAATTTTAACAAACGGAACAGGTACGCACGTTGCTGAAACGCGAGAATTATGAATCATAAATTTTTACGCGTCAAATAATTATGCGAGAAATTGTCGTGAACACGCTGCTTTACGTTTTCCCGTATAATTCAATTCACCGAAACGGTCACGCGACAAAACTCGATAATAATCTGCGGAATGAAAGTGAAGATACATTATATTTGCATTACGATATCATCCTATCCTTCGATAATCGGTTCTCTGTCCAAGTTTGGATAGTGGACAATAGCGGAACGAGACTGGTTTCAAAACCCAAGTGGTAAATGATATCTGTCGGCATGGATTGCGTGCAACGTGTTCGGTGAGTTTTCTGCGGTCACAAATCAATGGAATGGCATTCGATGGAAAACGTATCACATCGGTTTGTATGCGAATCCAGTTTTCTTTTTTATAATTTTACGGTTCTCTCGGTTAATTGCGAAACGATAGATTAACGATAGATTAACAATCTAAATTATTCTTCACCGTGTAAATCGATCCGAGTTGCGATTAAATAATTCACATGACGTTTCATATCGTACAGTCAGTCGCGAAATTCTTTCGAGAAACGAAAGGGAGAAAATATTGTTTTTACGTGAGAAAGTTTGTCCAAAGTTTGTGTTTTTCTTTATTTTGAAGAAATGAAATTGAGATTTTTTCTTTTTCCTTTAATATAACATATTTTTTGAGACAAGAGACGTTTGCAACGTTAAGAAATCATATTTTAAAAAATTGAAAAGAAAATTGCTCCGTATATTATAATCCATTATTGTTTTATTTGTGCATTAACTAAATTTTATTTTTTTATTAATCTATGTGTTATTAATTAATACGAAAGTATTAACAATTGTACTGGTTAATTTATATATTTCCTTAATTTATGAATGTTTGATGAAACATGAATAAAATGCGATATACCTCTTTTTGCAATTTGTTTTTATAAAATAATTAATTTTTCTCATCCCATTTTCTTCAACGATTTCACCGAACATTCATATTTTATCTTTTCCAATCTTGACGTATACAAATTTAATGTTCCTTAAATAAAAAATATGCGTTTAATTTACCATGACGTGCTCTAATATATAATTACATAAAAAAAAAGAAAAAAAAAAAGAGAAGCATATACAAGTGTTATGTCCATTATGCAAAATTCATTTAGTGTTCATGTAAAAGATATTTAATCGTATCGATAATTTTCAAATGATAAATATAATTTCAAATGACAATTTAATAACATTTTTTAAAGGTTAACAATTTTTACACGTAATTATCTGTCACGACTTGGGTTAATTATACAGAATTATTAACACCAATAAGGTGTTATCTTAATAATGAAACGAAAAACAAACTATTATTCTTTAGTTGATAAAAGTCTACTTTGATGTCTGTTGCGATCAACTTGATCCATTTTTCTTTTTCACGATAATGTCTTCAATTTTTTTAGATTGATCTGAAATGTTCAGTTTTCAAAAATTGCGCAAGAAAAAAATTTGAAACGAAATTAAATAATATCATATAACGGCGAATTCTTTTCTTAACGATTCACAATAATGAAATGAGCGGAGCTCATGTTCGATGAGAAAAATTAAATGCTATTTTATTTATAATTTGCACTTTGCTTCAATTTAAGAACGATTGATATTCACTTCGAACGATTATATATTAAGATAAAAACGTCGAATGTATAAATACTCACGGCCATAATTATATATAAAAAAAAAAAAAAGAAATTAATATACGAAATTCTAGAATTAAACACGAGTCGTCAAAATACCATTATTTGAAATAACTAACTCGTATATTATACGAATCCTATCGGGGGGAGACACGTGTATTAAAATATTAATTCATTAGTCATTAAATAAACATCAATGCATATTCACAAATGAAATCCTGCAACAAGCATGAATCATTTATTATGATTGACATTTTATGCATTTCGTCTTTCCCTCGTTTCAATCTCGTTAGAATTTACGATTGAAATTAATAATAATAATAATAATAAAAATTACAAGAATTAACACGTAAATAGTTTCACAAACGTTTTGTCTCGAACGTTGATCGATTCGAATGATCAAATGAAGGATACGCATGAGCGAATACGCTGGATTTCCCTAATGATGGTCGCTCAACAAAGAAATATTAATTCTCCAATTGAAAGGGAGAAAGTGCGGGCGTGTTTCTCTTGGCGGAAAGATCGGCGATGTGATCGATCTTTCCTTAATTATCTTATTTATGAGATTAATTATACAAACATAGGAAATGCATAGGAATTTTAATTCATACCCTGGAAACTGGTTGAAACGAAACTATTTTCCGCTTATTTTAAATAACTCAAAGATGGCAAAGTGTGAATTGGAGAGCGAAGGTATAATAAAGATAAAGATAATAAGGAAAGATTGATAAGGTCTGATCAACAATTGAAGCTTAGACGAATTATGCGGTTTTAAATTTTGGTTTCCTGTTATCCGTGGAAAGTAAAATATAATGAGAAATAATTTTGTTAATGGAACGATTAAATAACGATATTTATAATGTGATAAAGTAATGGAATAATAAAACGTTGTACGTGTATAATAATAGGAATTGATACGTGTCGTTTTGTTTTAATTATGATAAAATTAACAGCGATGAACAAATTAAAAACTTGAAGTAAATATTTAAACGCTGTATAAACATTATGCAAATTTAATGTAAATGGTATTTAAAGTTTTTCACTGGAATCAGATTTTGTATTGGTAACTTAATTATTGGTACTAGCATAACAAATATTTCTTTTCGTTGTAAGTGCAATTTAATCGATTTATTTGAAAATTTATTGTACAACAGCAAAGGTATTAAAATTAATAATTTAAAATTGAATGTAATATTTGAAAAACGTAACAATGTAAGGTATTTTCATTTTTTTTTTTTTTTTAAATGTTTCGTATTGATCAGAATTGAAAATATTATACAATTTTGTATACTACTTTTCCACTAAAAAATATTAATTGTTTAAACGATAATCTTCGTTTATTATTTATCATTCATATAAAAAAAATAAATCTTTCTTTCAGATTCGAGATAGAAGATATTCGAATTAATGGTATAAATACTCGATCGATTTGATCGATTCGATCGATCAATTACAAATGCATATTCATTTTTATATGCACGTTCCTGTATGATTATATTATCGTAAAATCGGACAAAGTATTGAAAGTAGACATGCGAGTAAATCGCGTGTAATTAAATAAGAAATTGGAATGATTTATTAAATTATATTTAAACGAACAGAAATATAAAAATTGAAATTTTAAAAAACATTTGTATTTAATTGAACTAATTGATTTAATTGATTATCAGTGTAAATAAGAGCGCATTTATTTTTATATACTTGCACTTTAATTCTACGTTGTTTGATACAAAAGATTGAAAGGTAGTACTTCTTATTACTTTATGATTCATTTACATTTTACTTTTCAGAAATTAATATTATCGAGAAAAATGAATATTTCTGAGAAGAAGGAAGGAAACATTAGAACAAGTTTAACAAGTAAACGCAATTAAAGTGTTGAGCGGAATGTATTCGTGTAAGTTTAGCATTAAGCATTATTTAACCTTTAATTGTCAGAATCTTCACACGGTAGTTACTTAAATGGCAAGTTCAAGGCATTTTCTTTGCTCGATCATATTGCCCTGTTTCATGGGACACAAGTACTTGCAATACTTGGAATGTCCTGCGATTGATAGTGTAATTATAAAGGGAATGATTTTGTTTAAAAAGTTGTTTTCTCTGCTAAGATTAAAGATCTTGTTATAAATTGGAAAGAAATGAAAGGAAAAAATGCTTGAAATATTTTCCATTGAATAACACCAATAACATTTGAAGAAGAATTTTTTAATTTATTTTAACATTTTCATCGAAAGTAAATTAAAGAATTTTAAGATATTTTCTAATCATAATTCTCTGAATTACGTATTAAATGTTCCTTTATCAAAAATTGACACTTTTGTCAAACGATTGATTTCATTTCATAAAAAAATATATATATATATATATCTGTTATTTTATGATCAAATTTGTAAAATTATTTGTGAATTAAATGCAATTGAATTTACATTAGAAAGTGAATAGCTATAAATTTGCCTGTCATTCGATGTTTCCCTCAAAGAAACATGTCACCTTTGTCATATAAGTTTATTGTATAATAGAAAAAGAAAGTAATATAGAAACGTCGTTTAAATAAACATTTGAACATATTTTTAGAATTCATTTATGATCATCATTTCAAGATAATGATTTGATTTATGCGACAAATTTTTATTATAAAACACGTATACCAATTTGTTCATTATGCCAATCCTTTCATTTTTCCTACGTATTGATCGGTATATCAATATCAATTCGTTAAAAAAAAAAAAAGAAAAAAAGAAAAGAGCAATTGATATATCAAAAGCAGAAAAACACTTTTGATTCACCGTTGCAACTCAATGAAATTAAAAATCAAAATTCATCCAGCATTTTAATTTGCATAGAATGAAACCCACCGAAAATTGCTGATTCCTCGATAACTTGATTAGGCGCACAAAACCTATTTAGAAAAGAATAAACGAGACTTCACTTCATACACGATCTCTGGTATACCAAACACGTATTGGCAGAACGACTGAACGGGTGCGAGATACGAGTCGAACTTTATAAATGGTGGGAGAAAGTACATGGAGTACGATCGTGGATCGACAAGTACCCCACGCTGTCAAAAGTTCTTGGTTTACGAGGATTTTTATCATCAAACCGTGTTCTATTCCAATTGGTTAACTTTGGAGAGGATTGCATGCCTCACGATTCCTTCCTGGTATTCTTATGAGTTATGTGTCTTCAGATTTGATTGTAATTCGTATGAAACGAATCTTAACATTTATTCTAATCTAAATTTAAAAATTATTAGAAAAATTTGAATCGAAACTAATGATGTCGTTATATAGCAATATTTTTTGATACACTTCGTTCATTCTTTGTGCATTACTTTTTAGAAATTTAAAATTGTACAAATTTTTGGTTTAAATATTTTAATTATAACATTTCTCTTTTTTAAATTCATTTATTCAGAGTTAATAGTATTGCACAATTATAAAATGAACGTTTGAATTGTTGTAATTCTTATCTACTGTTCGGTGCTTCCTTTTTAATATTCCTTAAAGTATTACAAATCTAAATAGATTTCATTATTGCAAACTTATAGCCTGATAATAGGTGATAATAAATTTCTGATTTATTGTTATGATGTTCCATTTCCAAATATGTTTTAAAATTTAAGATATGGTATCGTTTGTGTTAATACTAGTTTATCTCTTGTTCAAAAATTTATCAAGAAAAATTATCATGAATATTTATGATATTCAAATAACATTAAATAATATTAATAATCTCTTAGGATCAAATGTTAGTGATTCGTGTCAAAAAGAATTATTTTAGTCATGTTAGTTAGTGGTTAGTGGACACAAAATATCATAAATTAATATTGAATGAATAATAATTAAAGTAATATAATGGTACAAACGGTAAGAATTTCAATTTTGATTCAAATTTTTAATAACATCACGTTTCACTTTGGCGTTTAACTTTGGCGTGCTAACTGGCATGCTGTTCGAAACGTAGTAGATATTTATGCATAAATTTTATCTTACAATTAGTCTATGCCATTATCTTTTTAGCAACATTTTTCAATTTCTTAATTTTTTTAATTTCTTAGATATGCAAATATATATGAAATATATTTTTTTTCTCCTTTCTTAAGTTATTTTTAAAAAAAAAATATAGAATTTTATAAATTTCACAATTATACATGAAATTATACATGAATATATAATCTAAAATGTGATGCAATCAGAATTAAAGAATTTTTATCGAGGAGTTTAGTCCTCATTTAAAAAAAAGTTGGATGATTGAAGTATATAATGTATTCTTGTTCTTCATAACGTTTTTTGTAGTTCCAATCGAAACTAAATCTTGGAAAAAAGATTTATAATGATAATAGAAGAAACAGATTTACCGTGCGAAAGAAAAATCGTATAATATGATTTCATTTTAATAAAACAATAAGTGCATTTATCAATTGAATCGTATAAATTTTTCTATTCCTGCGATTCTTGTGAAAACGTCGACTTTATTGAAATTTTCTATCGAGCACAATAGGGTAGTTGGTTATATAATTGTCTCTGTCAACATGATATATGAAAGTGAATCATAAATTTAACAAAATATCCAATGTATGCTCATTGCAAAATTCATGGTAAGATTGAGATTCGTTTTATTGTTTTCTTATCATGTTGAGAAAAGACCGCTATAATTCTTCCTCCGCTTCACTTTTTATGATGTAAAAATTTGATTTAACAATTGAATTCATTAAAAACTGTAAAACTGTGAAATATAAATTCTAAATATATTAAGTTCCTTTGATTCCTTTTCTAGATGTTCAACTATTTTAAATTTTATTAAATTAATTAAATATATATAACTAAATATTAATAATATTATATCAAAAAGATTTTTGTCATTGATAAAGACTATTACTAGATAGCTTGAGTTTGTAAGACAATTGTGATAATCAATAAGTGATTATTATTTTTTATCAGAATCAATTGCAATAATAAATTTTTATGCAATTCTCCAAGTCTGAAATTTATTCTGAATAAATTTTCATCCATTATGAACTCAAGAATTTTATTAAAGATATAGAATTTCAGAATCTTAAATTTTTCTTTTGAATCTTTTTTGTGATATATATTTGCAGTTTCAGAAAATAATAAAAAAAAAATAACTATTTTTTTTCTTTTTTTATATTTGTAAAACTATTATATTTGTAATACATTTATCTTGTTTGTAGATATAAAGAAGAAAAATGAAGCAATCCTGTTTGATGAAATGAAATATAAAAATGAGAGAGATATTCAAACAAAAAGACTTAAAAAAGGTGAGTTTGTCATTTTTTTTTTATTTAAAAGAAAATTATGATAAAGTATAAATGTACAATTAAAGAAGCTTAAGATCGTTTAGAGATAAAAAGTTTGTTTTCTGATAATTTTAAATAAATTGCTAGAAATGTTTTAACTTAATGTTTTTTAATTATATAACGAAAAAAAAAAAACAAAACGTTTACTATTATACAAACTATAAAAATGTTGAAGAGAAACTCTGTTTCTCTTCAAAAGAAGGCTAAAAAGCTTGAATTTGCAAGAAATCATATGAATTGAGTATATCTTAATACCTATTTTAATGGTGAAAAAGAATTTAATTTAAATGATGGTTGTTCGTTTTCTTCCTGGTGGAAAAAATGTCTCCTAGAAAATATATGAATTAATGTTTTAAAATATCGAGGTTGCAAAAATAATACTTTTAACATAATGAAACATAATAATTAAAATATTTCAATACAATAATATGTGATCATATATCCAACTAAATTAATTGAAGACTTATAATTGAAGACATAAGAAACAAGAAATAAATTGTATTTATATCACATAATTGTATCACATAATTACCGGATATGAACATCGGATTGAAAATGTTTAGAGATATTTATCAAGACAAATTTACATAAATAATCGGCAATTTTTTTTACCAGGAAAATCTTGTAAATGTTATAAAAATCGAATGGGAAAAAATACCACAATTTTATTCAAACGTATTATATAAATCAATAAATAATATTTTTAACACATGATAATAAATCTTTTTTTATAAATCTATTTTTCAAGTTATAAATGATAAAGATATAAAAAAAAATAAATAAAACGTATTTATTGGATATATTGTTTGTTATATTTTATTTACTATGCGTTTATTCAAGTGATGCAAGAATATTCGTATCTTTTTCCATAAAACTTTTTTTCTATTGATCAATTATTTAAAACATGTTTAATTAAGTGTCAGTTATACATATAATCTTTCATGTATTAAAAATATATTATTTATAAAATATTAATTTTAAATAAAACATAAATTCTTCTTTCTAAATTAATTAGAAAATAATATTAATCGCATTTCTTTTTTTTGCCACAATTTCTATATTGTTTAATGTTCTTATTGCATAAATAGTCATTTAAATGTAAATCTTTAATGACAAAACTTTTTTATTCGACTACATGTTGATCATATAAATATAATGTATGCAAATATTGTCTGCAGACACTGTCTTTTGTTTTGCGCTTTGACAAAAGACAAAGACTGTCCAGACTATTGGATAACGTCTACAGTTGGTATAAACAATATCATAATGTTATGAAATCGATAAAACATTCAAGTTTATATGTTTGAAGAACTGAAACAACCATTTGAAACAATATATTAAATAAAGATAAAAAGTAAAATTTAAAACTGTACATGTTAATTTACAATTAGAATTGTTTTTTCTTTCATTCAATATATACAAATTATACAAATATTTTCAGAATTACTACGTCTTGATTAATCATCAAGTGAATGGTTTCATCGATAATGTAGATTCTCATTAATTTATTTATGTTGATTAAAAATATAATTGAACTATTAATAAAATCATTTACTATTAAGTGGAAATTATATAACGCATTAAAGAGTTTATTTATATTTACATGTATTTAAATATATTTTTTTTATTTCCAACAAAGAAATTACTTTGTGAAATTAATTATTTATCTTATCATTACATTAATTTATATATCAAGATAATATACCTATTTGATAGTAACATATAAATTAAATTAATAAGAATAATATTAATTAATATAATAATAATTAGGAAATAAGTATTTTATGATTTCACTCTATATATTACCTCCATTATTTAATTCATGGATCTTATATGCAAATATCTATAGACAATTTTTAAAAACGTGTATAACAAACTTATAAACATCTGTTCACAAATTATCATCTTTTCTTTCATCTATATATATGTATATAATGATTATTGTGAATAACTGTTGATTTTTTATAAATCCATATCACCAATTAAAAAATTTACAAATTTTAATCAATAAAAATATATCAAACAGAAATTCAAGATAACAATAACGGTATTCATAAGAACGCCATATCTTGGGTTACTAATAGGTGCGCATACAATTAGCTTGAGAATTATTGCTATAAATAATCTGTACATGTTTGAAATAATTTTTTATGAAACAAACAATTATAATTTTAAAATATTGATGAATTAATTTTAATATTAAATTATAAAATATTAGATTTAAATTTATTTAAATAATGAAATTTTTATTTATTTTTCATAAAGAAAATTGAGTTTCATCATGGATGAAGTATAAAATAGACTTAACATTTAATAAAACTTTGTATCATATGTTCTGAAATATCGATCGTGTAAAAAATCAGAGCTGTTGATATGCCCTCTATGATAAATTGATCAGTGTAGGAGTTATCAATTCAATTATAAAGATTAGTTAAGTTAACAAATTTAAAAAAAAAATTTCTTTGACATCCTTTCTCTGATAAATATTCATTTCATAAATATGCATTATATTTCATAAATATATATTGTATTTTGTTAATATATGAATTAAAAATTATTATAACATAATAAAAATAATATAAATTTGTGAGATTTTTATAAAAATGGATTTAAAATATATTATAATGTTATTAAAGTTGAATAAATTTATTTATATTATTTGTCTTTAAATTATTTGTAAATTTATTTTTATTATTTATATTATATTGTTAGTATACCATTACAAATGTTTTTATGCAATACAAAAGTAAAACAATACAAAAGATTAAATTGATAAATTCTATTAAAATTTTTAGTTAGATAAAGAAGATAATAGAATTTAATCATAGGCGACTTATATCACATATATAGATGTAATATGAAATGTTCTTTTAGCTTAAGCTTAAGAATTTCTTATTTTCTTATTATTTTTGTATTATATGTGATATTATTGATGTAGAAAACGATTAAACGTTAATAGATTGGAATTAAAATCTGATTTTATTATAAAAATGAGACATAATAGATCAAAACTTAAGAACAAATTAAAAATACATATACAGAAACAATTAAAACATTTTTTGAATTGTAATCTTGTATTTATACAATGTAAATGATTATGAAACAAATAATTATTATAGTAATTTAATTTTTTTTTAAGTTATTACATTCTAAGCATATGAACAAATTTTTATTTTTACAGACATTATATTTTTGTATAATTTAATTTGAATTTTTATTTTAAATGTTTAATTATATTTTAGTTTTTCTAATTTGGATAATTTTTAAATAATATTATGATAATCATAATATAATTATGATAATCTATTATTTATTCTATATATTATTATATTTTTAATTGAAATATTTTTATAAAATTTCAATATATATAAATCTATAATTAAAATATAATATATTTATACTTTAATTTTCGCGCGGCTGAATAGAGAACTATTTTATTTCAGCCAATCAGAAAGCTCCTAAGATCTAACGGTGCGCTACGGCGAGATGAGTTTCTGCGCATCACAGTGCGCATGATATTAGTCTACAGTTGAAAATTGTGGTGACAGGACGTGTTTCGCCGGCAGAAGTGTATAATTACGTGTAATTTTTATTGATAGAATATTATATTAAGCTTAATTATAGATTATAAAGATTTGTTTAATTAATATGTGTTTGTTTAATTACTATTATTACAGAATTAAATATGTTTGTGACAAATTATCGTATGTTTGAAATTCGAAGATGGAATGGTTCGAAAGTATAATAGTTTTACACACACACACACACACACACACGATGATGAAGAAATAATTGGACGATTTTCGTACAAATATGGTAAGATTTTATTTAATTTAATAGAGATAATTATTATATATATAGTTATTATAAATTTATTTTATCTTTTTATGAGATGGAAATAGCTAGAATTATTATATCAATTTGCTCGTAAATATTTCACATACTTCTTATGTTTTTTCTTTTTCAAATGCGTCATCTGTACGTTCAACTCGTGTGTTGTTATTCTATACTTCCTTTGATTATTTACGTTTAAGGCCTCGAGGCTAAAAGCATTTCTTATAACAGTCTTTCCAAGAAATATTTTGCGTTCGTATTACGCTCGACATGTTTCGACTTGTCGAGCGTTCTCCCCACTCTTTCTCCTTTCCTTCCTAATTTCTAATATCGAAATCGTTGCGCGGGGTGTCATTTTGTCCTCGAAACTCGTGACAATTAGACGCTTCGTTTCAGGTGTATGATCTATTTATTTTATAATATTTATTTAACAATTATTTTTTTTACTTCTTTTTATTATTATAATTTCACTAATATGAATTTCTTTAATTATTTATTAAATATTAATGATAACTATTTGAGACATAATTTATTCCTTTTTTTATTCGTCTCTTTCATCATTAAAATTAATACTAGCTCATATTATGAGTTTCCAAAATAGGATTTGAGTTGTTAAATTTCTATTTTAATACATTTTATTTTAATATAAGTTTAATCTTATACATTTTATACATTTATTTTAATGATTTGATTTTTTTTGTGCAGATAAGTAGCTGATTGTTGAAATTACTTTAGGCGGGAAAATGGATTTTCAATATGGACGCCATGATGACAATTTATATTTCATATAAAGAAGAAGTAAAATTTAAATTTTAGAGAAAGATGTATGTAAGTACTTTTATATTTTTTTTTTATTAAATTATTAATTTCATAGTATGTATATAGTTTTTTATACTATTTTTATGTAATTCATAATTACTATTGAAAATTATTACTTGAAAATATTAAAATAATAGTGAAAAAGATTTTGAATTTATGCCATATTTTCTATAATTTATAAAAATTTTCGAATATTTCTAAAATGCTATTTTATAATGTGAATAAAATATTATTCATTTTAATAATTGACGACATTCTTTTAAAAATAACAGTTTTATTTTTTTAACAAATATTCAATAAGAAAAAAAAAAGAAAATACATATAGATGTATTTTATTTTTTTTTCTAAATCCCCCTCTTCCCACAATTATGACCGCGTGCAATGCGGTTGGTAGAGTCAGTGTTTGATTCGTAACAGTATTTTTTTGTTTTTTTTAGAGCACAATAGCTCTAAGCAAATTTAATTATAATAGTTATACGTGAAATTAGAGTCAGTGCTTGTTCGCCGATTAAACAGCATAAATAACGGACGCGTTAATAGTTTCTTATTTTTATTTTTTTATTTTAAATTTTCGTTTTCGGCACAGAGTAGAATCAGTGCTTCTCTCAAGAAAATAAGGCGGTCATCCATCACGCGAAGAGGTAAGAAAAATTATCACATTCTTATTTTTTAGATTTTAATTTTTTGTATTAGAATTTCAATTTTTATTATCATTAATACATATTAGAAATTTGATTCTTTATTTTTTTTTTTATTAAAGTTTAAAATTAAATGCAATTATTTTATTATTTTAAGATATTATTTTATTTTTATGACTATTGTATTTAAAAAAAGAATTACATCTAATATTTTATATTTTATTTACAGTTGCTGATATATTCTTCAATAGTATTTATGATCACGCGCAATGTGATCGATAGAGTCAGTGTTTGCTTTCGTATTTCGTTTTTTAGAATATTAATTCTAAATAAATTTAATTATAATAATCACACGTGAAATTAGAGTCAGTGCTTGTTCGCCGATTAAACAGCATAAATAACGGACGCGTTAATAGTTTATTTTTATTTTTTTATTTTAAATTTTCGTTTTCGGCACAGGGTAGAATCAGTGCTTCTCTCAAGAAAATAAGGCGGTCATCCATCACGCGAAGAGGTAAGAAAAATTATCACATTCTTATTTTTTAGATTTTAATTTTTTGTATTAGAATTTCAATTTTTATTATCATTAATACATATTAGAAATTTGATTCTTTATTTTTTTTTTTATTAAAGTTTAAAATTAAATGCAATTATTTTATTATTTTAAGATATTATTTTATTTTTATGACTATTGTATTTAAAAAAAGAATTACATCTAATATTTTATATTTTATTTACAGTTGCTGATATATTCTTCAATAGTATTTATGATCACGCGCAATGTGATCGATAGAGTCAGTGTTTGCTTCGTATTTCGTTTTTTAGAATATTAATTCTAAATAAATTTAATTATAATAATCACACGTGAAATTAGAGTCAGTGCTTGTTCGCCGATTAAACAGCATAAATAACGGACGCGTTAATAGTTTCTTATTTTTATTTTTTTATTTTAAATTTTCGTTTTCGGCACAGGATAGAATCAGTGCTTCTCTCAAGAAAATAAGGCGGTCATCCATCACGCGAAGAGGTAATTATCTTTATTCCTATTTAAATTTTTATTCTTCTAATGAAAAACAAACCATTAGAGAATTCCAACTTTTAAATTTCAATTTTTGTTATCATATTTGTAAATTATAATGTTTCACTTTTTATTACAGTTTCCAGTTTCTCGACTTCCATCAATGGCATCAGTGGCAATGCAGATTCTTCGCATCAATGGTGAGTCGCATGCTTTTTGGTTCCTCTGGTCACTCAATCATGTCGTAGGATGAAAGGTCCAAATCGACACGAGTGATTGGTTGTATACGTAGATTTTTGCACGAGCACAGTGACCACGGGTATTTATTATACCCGTGAGTAGTAACGTTTTCCATTGTTTTATTTATTAGTTTAGGCTAGGTCTTCTTGTACATCGCGCTTTTAAATATAATAATAATTTTTCAAATTAATTATATAAATTTAAATCGACTATAATATATTTAATATAGATATATTTGCAAATCAGATCAAATATCTAAATATATGAATATTTGTACATGTAAATTAAATACATGATATGATAATCATTTTTATTCAATGTTTCAAATTTTCATTCAATGCGTTAAATAGTTACTTGATCTTTAAGATAATAAAGATGGTAATTTTATTTATATTTTATTTTATTCTCGTCTGAAAAAATATGAAATATTATATGCAAGAAGACATTTCGCGACAGGCAGATTTTGAAATCAAAGCTACTAATTTTGAATACTTATTTTTAAAAATATGCTTTGATGAAAAAATCGCCTGAGGGTATTTTCATTCATAATAAAATTTAAAGTTGAGTCAATTGTATCATTAAATTATAATTTAATTTTTTAAATACATACAAATTTCTTTTTAATTAATAGTTTTTATTTAAAATATTCAAATTTCAATTTATTATATTGATAAAGTAAAGTAGAGTCATTAAAATTTGATAAAGTATGATGAGATTATATAAAATCAAAGTTTATTAATCCGTTAGATACAAAATATTTAATCTATCTTTCTAGCTCAGGATTTTCAGGTTTAACCCCTTCCATGTCTATTGCCAGGATCTCACTCACGTGCCCAAGTGCTACTTGGGTGAGAGAGAGGCGATGGGCATGATGATCTTAGTTCATAAGCTAATAAACATTTTTTAGCGACTGACGATGCGTTAGTGTATCGTGCACGACGTACTTTCCACATTATGTGTGTGTGGTTTAGGCTGTGGAATTGCGTCGTTTCATTTATCATTCCATAACACAATATAACTTGAAATATTTAAAATATTCACGATTAATATCATTACAATTTTCAACAACAATATTTGTACGCAATATTATAATTCTTACTTTCAAATTATAATAATGGTCAATGGTGATCAAATTTTCATGCAACCTTAATAATTTAATTGCCTTAAAAGACATATCCATTCATTGAAATGGAGAGCACAATTAAAATTAAGATATACACCGGTTTTTATCGCATTTCACGCAATGGTCACTAGCCATCGTCAGTCGATTTCAGGAAAATGGTACGTAAAGTTAGAGTGTGCAAGTTGTGTGCCAAGCTCGGGTGTCGGAGGCGTCCCGGGACGCTTTCCCTAGTGTAGGCTTTTGCGCCCGAGTATTATGCGTGAGATTCGTAGAATGAACGTGTTGGTATGCCTGTTTTGCCATTTTTTAAATATAGGGTTAGGTAGGATAGGTAGTATACTTCTGGTGTGTCTGTTAATTATAAGTAGGTAGGGCCGGGCAGGTTGTCACAGTCTCTGGTCGGGTAGGCGCGTTTTCGCGTGACAACTTGTTTCAGGAAATATAATTTGAAAAATCGAGGATGAAGCTGGAACATGCGAATGGAGCATGCCATTCGTATTTGGCTTTATTCGTCGATTTTTCGAATTTCCCGCGGTCGCGGTCGCGAGGTAAATTCGAAACGAACGTTGCGCTCGAGATTCTGCACGTGTACGATCGACGATCGTAATTGATAGTTGGTCGTCTATGTGCACTTAGCTTCCGCGATTTAGTCTTTTTTTTTTTCTTTTTTTCTTTGATCTGCGATCAGTGAATCTCGAGCCTAGATTTAAGTTTCAGCGGGCATCGCGCCCGAAGGAGGAAGACCGAAGAGGCCCCGACAAACTGTCGAGAAGAGGGCTGCAACGAATGGCTTCTCATCTTTTGGATCTTTTTTGGGTCCAAAGGATGGGAAGTCATTGTTACTACTTTGTCATTGTGCTCGTTTTAGTAATACGTAGTAAATGTTGTTGTGTTTGTCCGGCCAATATGCATGCTGGCCCATCATCCAGATCCAGTCATCATGGGCATCGCGATTTTTTTATTAGTGTTGCGATTGATCAATAACGGGTTGAATTAGTGTTGCGATGAAATAACCGCGTTTGCTTTTTACTTTTTAATTTTTTTATTTATTTTTTTAAATTTGTTAAAGTAAACTTGAATTTATTCTATAATAATTGCGATTTAATATCATATTTGACATAGTTTTTCATGTATAGAATGATAATAAATTTTGTGTTAAATTCACTTTAAGAATTAGTGTTGCGTTGAGAAATAATCGCGTTGTTTGAAGTAGTGTTGCGTTGACGAATGATCGCGTTTTTTGTAGTAGCATTACGTTTTACAAATTGCCCATACTTCCACTTGGAATGTGGAAATGTTCCTGCTCCTGGATCATTGCAACCAAAAGTGCACGCAAGTGCTGCACAAAAGTGGTTGCACAACGGCAGTCTCTTCTGATATGGCTGCGATCTTCCGCTGTTAGTGTTGCGTATAATAAGACACGAGTGCATAAATTAGTTTATTAGAGTTTCGTAAATATATTTGAAACATCTTATTAAGGGTGTTCTTTCGCGAATTTTCTATCCTTTTTTTTTTATTTTATTTTGTTATTAATCAAGAATTGCATTGCAAATATAATAAAGCACTCTTCGCGTTTTCTTTGGAGAATCTAATGTATTAGTGTTGCGAAATAAAAAAGATGATCCACTCACGGTTTGCTCAGGTTTACATTGAGTGGATAAATATTATTTTTGGTAATCCTTCTGATTACCTTCTCGTCGTTCTTTTCTTTTCAGCATCCCCTTTGTCAGGAGTATTTGTTAATAAAAATACTGTTAAAAAAATATACTTCTTTTTTTTTTTTTACCAATGAACGTCTTTCATTTGAAATTATGAATTACATATTTTGACAATTTGATTTTTCTTTAAGAACTTTGATAACATGTGTAAATTTGTTTTCAAGTATTGATCTAGTGATTGAGTTTGTTACAGATACGACTTGAAGAAAATAAATAGAAGAGAAGAGTTATAATTATAAAATAATCTTCATCATTTGATAGAAACTAATTATTCGTATTTATTGAATTTTATTAATCCCTATCGTTTAGTCTGTTTCAGAAATTCTCCAGCTTTCTTCAACGGAATATCTCATTTCTTTTTCTTCGGTACAAGATAAATTTTCCAAATTTTTATGTTAGATAGAAAGAAGTATTCAGTAATTTTCTGATGGGTAAAATTTATAAGCGATGTCTTTTAATCTTCTTTCTCTTATCAAAAAGGCACGCTCGCCTTCCCTACTCTGATTCAAAGTTTCCGGAAACAATATTTCCATTTTTTAAGGCAACGTGATCACTTGCCATTCCTAAACTTCCTCATTCATCAACGATCAAATCCTTAATACTCGATAGCTACGTGATTTCGATCACTAGCCATCGTTGCTATCTCCTCACTTGCATTATCCCAGACCACGTGTTGTTCGTATGATAAATTGTTGAAAATTCTTGTGACTGAAAATATCTCTTACGTTGTTTTCACACAGACAGGGTTTATAAACGAAATATTTAATTTCTATGAGAGTAAGAATGTGAGAACGTGAGATTTTAGGTTTGTATGCGATGAATGTTTAAAATGTTTTAATAATATTTCTATTTAAGTTTGTTTCAGGAGTTTTTTTTTACGGGAACAGAAGATCGAATTAAGAAGAGAAGATTAGAATTAAGTGCATGCGTAACTTGAAGGGTGTTAACGAAGTAGATGTAGTACTTGTAAATAAGTAGATAATGGCCAAAGTAGTTTATAATGCTTTATGGGGATGCTTATTTTTGCTTATTTTTCTTCTCTTTTTTTTTTTCACGCTTTTAACTATCAATTATTTTTCATTTTCATAATGGACGGAAATGTAAAAATGTATTGATAGAAAGTCTCTTAATTTTCAGATTTTATTTTCAGATTTAGTCTTCCGCGCCGGGAAATTAAATCTTTCTTACAGCTCCGTTTGCTGCTCGTGTCGCACAACGATCAAAAAATTTGAACGTTTTGCAAACGTGCACCAAAGGGAGAATTTATTCGATGATGAGTAAATAATTTGTCGAGCAAAAGGAGGGTGGATGGGAGACGTCGTGGTTAGGGTGGGTCTCCAATTCGCAGCAACCTCCACGCCGGTGAGACCTGGGAAATCATCATTATTTACTATACGATTCATAATTGTATCATGCGATACAATTATAAATTTTATAGCGAATAATATGAGCCAATTGGCTGCGATTATATTTTTTATAGATAGATCATTTTGATCGTAGATTGATTCGTTAATTCCTATGTAAAGTATATGAATAGATACAGATTTTTAACCGTGTATTTTTTGAGTTTACTTTTGATTTGTTAATTTTAATAGCAGATTGCAATCACTAGATTGCAGTTGCAAAAGTGAGTCGATTAGTCAATTGTTTAAATTGATTAGTTTGTCTTCTTAGTCGGATAATTAGTCATATTTATTTTGATATTTTTGTATGAATTTTTGAATTTTTTGAATTTTTTCGTGCGAGAGATCTTATCAGTGATAGGGACTTGAATGAAAAAAAGGGGGAAGGAATTTTGAAATATTTTATCAAAAAATGAGTATATTATATTAAAAGAGAAGAAGTAAATTCTGCAAAAGCGACAAAAAAGGCATTGAATGTTAGGTTTATTTTACCTTCGGTCTTCTAAATAATAGGTTAGATTTAAAATAAATTTTATCTATTTTTTGTTAGTTCGTATAATTTCCTTTCATATATCAAAATTTTGATGATCTTAGTGAAAATATTTATCTTTCCTGAGTAAATTAAATCTTTTCTTAAAAGATAAAAGTAGGGAAATTTCGAGGAATAATAAAATTTAGACGCGTTAATATCATTGATTAGATCTTTATTTTTCTAATTTCGTAATACGATTAATCCAATCTTCAATCTTAGTATTATTGAAGTTTGGATTGGATATCTTAAGTACAATTAATCCTAATCACGTATAAAACGTTCAACAATATTACTCTTTATTTAAAAACTAATCAGTCATACTCCATATACTCCTAAAAATATTTCAGTCGTTACAGTCATGCAAATCAACTTAAACGCTGATCAGAGTTTTGTTAAAAATTTGAGTTATTAACAAGAACGAAAAGAAAAAAAATATTCTAAACAAATTCAAAAAACGCGTGTGCTTCTAAGTGGCAGTCGTTGAGAATATTAAGAGTTATTGTATTTGATCGAGCGAAAGTGGAAGGTTTTAATAGATAGATAGATAGATAGATAGATGTATTTTTGGGTTAAAAAGTCTTTATCTTTGTTTGTTTTCATTCATTTGATTTGTTACGTTGATTATAATTATAAATTCCTCATTTTGATTTTGGATCTTACTTTTGCTCGATCGAACTTAACTCTTTCCTATAACAATCGATATTCAACAGTTTTCGTGTATCGCCTTGAATGAAGAATTCTACAGTAATCCTAACATACAGCTGATTCTACAGCAATTCTTCTTTCAATATTTTTCTCTATTCTGTATATATTTTAAACAAAGATACATAGTTAAAGACAATATAGTGGTGAAAATGATAAAAGTGAATGTAATTAAAATATATACACGTGTTAACTAAAAAATTTGATTAGATTATTTTTATAACCACATCTTAGTTATATTTCCTTAAAAAATATTATATAAAATCCTAAAATTTCGTTTCATTTCGTATGAGCAAAGATCATATTCCGGTGATTAAAAAAATATTGCTCCTTTTAAAAATTTTCTTCTTGTTCTTTTTTAACCTTATTATTATAGGATATGATAAAATCTTCTGAAGCATTTCTTCATCCAATATTTACGTAGTACAAAGATTATTAAATTTATCTGTTACAATATCGATCATTTTCTCAAAACTTATTGCTCGTTTGAATTCTCATTTTGACTTTCTACTTCTTCAATTCATTGCTTCACTTAATTCGAAATTATTCGTATTATTTGATTTAATACACTCGAGTCATTTTCTTATTGTATTAATCCATTGTGATTTCTCATTGTATTTTTCTTTTTTGTTTGCATCATAATTTCTTGGAAACTATTTGGATACAATGAAATTAAACTTATTAAAATTAAGATGAAAAATAAGATATTGCTTATTATATTATATAGAGAGCTTAATAAAAGATTGGAAATATTGATATGTATGTGAATAGTTATATTGCTATACTTTGTACGAGTATGAAAAATGGGAATATGTTTTACAATAATATGTATATAAATTTTCCAAGAAATACAATTTTCTAAAAATTGGAAGATGAGCAGTACAAAACATATATACGTATATGTTAATTAATGAGCACTGATTAACAAAATTCAAATTGATTATAATTAATTTAAAGTTTTTATAATTATATATTGTGCTCGTATAAAACAAAGAATGCAGTTTATAAAAAAAATAAGATTATTTCTATAAAGAAAATTGATATACCAAAAGTTTGAAATGTTGTACAAGATTACAACTTTAATGTATTTTCAATATATTAATTAAAATAATTAAAAAAAAAAAAAAAAGAATCGTTAAATCACAATGGATTAAAAAGTACAATAACCAAAAAGACGACTCGTTCATGCATTCACTTGCATACTTTATAGGGCATCCAAAATATCATGTTCTCTTATATCGTAATAATTTTCAGATACAAAAATAAACTCCATTTAGCTCACGAGAATATATATAAATATATATATGAAAAAGAATGAAACGAAATAAAAAGATCTCTTTTCAATAGATTCTAAATAGAGTATATGAAATGAGTAGAAGAAAAAAACATGGCGAATCAATAAAATAAAAATTCTAAATGATCTCGTTGGATAGCATGATCTATTGAATGCTCGTTGCAAAGGGAAACAAACATATACTTTAAGCGTAGGATTAAAGAAATTAGCGTATCTAGCTTCTCACTCTCGCGTGCATTCTCATATGAGTTCATATTATTCTTAAATTATTCTAATAGAAAAATTTTCCGTAAGATCTAAATGTCTCTTTGAAATCGAATCTCCATCTATTGAACACAACACTCGTTCTTTTTTTCTTTTTTTTTTTTTTTCTTTTTTTTTTTTTTCTTTTTTTTTTCTCCTCCCCTTTCTCTTAAAATAATATAATTTCTCGTAGCATAGCCCCGTAGCATGCTCGTTTTAATCGACTAGTCACGTGTCTTGAATGCACCTCTTTTTTTTTTTTTTATTTTTTATTATTACTTTTTAATTTGTTTTTCGAGTAGCATATTTATATATATATATATACTATTAAATTGTCTTATTTCCCTTCATCGTGCCCGTTTAGTTGGTCATTCGATCGCACGCGGTTCTTCGATAAAATCTTCATCGATTACGTGTCAAAGTTTGGCAGATATTTTATGCCAAAATCGATCATCGTCTTGTTATCTCTATATCATGCCCGTCCTGCGACCCGGGCAAACCGATGCGGCAATGTGACCAGCCAATTAAAGAGGAAGTTCAACGATAAGCCTTGGCCCTTTCTGCCCAAGCGAATAAATCCACACTTGGAATAGCTTCGAACATTGTACAGGACCTCAACTCGTTTCTGGTAAAAGAAAGAAAGATTAGAAGGAACGCGTTTAATTTTAGTTTTTTTTTTTTTTTTTTTTTTTATATTTATAGGATTTTGTATGAAATTTGATAGGGGAAAAAAAAACAATTAAAATAATGATAGTGTAAGCAAGGTAGTAAATTAAAGTATCAAGTGTTGGATCACATTTCATAGAAAGAAATATAGCTTCGAGCTCTTAAAATGTTTCAAGTGACATTTTTCGAACACGTGCGGCTAACGATCTTAGAATATGATTCTATATATATATATATATATATAATTCTACTATAAATATCTATTTACACATACAAATGAGACACAATATGAGACTTTTATCGCTTTTTCTCATAATCGTTATAAGTACGTGTAATTTGTAAGAGATATTTAAAAAAAAATAGATATAGACGAATGAATCGAGTATAAAGAGTATAAAACTCAAGAGTCGTTTGTTTACACGAGAGTTTTCTAACGATAAAACAATTGTGGATAGAATATCAACTTACTCTGCTTGTGGCCGGAGAAATACATTCGGTTGCATTCGGATAATATTGTTACCATTGTCGCAAAATATTCTTGCCAACGTTACATTGCGTATTTGTGCCAATTGCTCTGTAACAAAGTTTTCAAGAATTTCAATTTATACCGAATTTCCATTTTCCGGGAATGGCATTAATAAATCTCGCGGTCATTTCTTTGCGATCAAAATGCATTCACTCTCTTACCAGGTGTGAAGGGATGTGGCTGATACGCGGAATCATAGAAATATCTGTCGGTGCGACGAGTTCTTGAAAACTGTTCAAATATTAAACAGCGGAAGGTGGGGCCCAATAGTCCATCATCCACCGGTCTCTCGGCCATACCTCCGATAATAAGGTCTACGTCATCGGGATGAGCGTAAAGTGCGCGTAATTTCTTCGTCATCTGTTGATATTGCGCGATTATATTTTAGAATATAATAAAAATAACCGCGTGTATTTCGTTTTTCAAGAATAATTTTTGGAAATATCCCCTTTTCTCATTTTCAACTTTTCGATTTGGATTAATTCTCTGATAACTAATTAATAATTGCAAATCGATATTTTTTCGATTGAAAATCTCTTGGGATACGAAAAATACGTTTTGATAACAAAATATCATTTTATTATTAGAACGATTTTACCTCCATTGGAATGTGATCTAAGAAATCATCGAAGCTGTTCGCAGCGGGAAGGCCACAATATTTTCTGTAATGATTGTAACCGGGCAAGCCGTGATCACGGCCACGTTGAATGTCCAAGCTGATGGCATCCAGGCCCAAGCTATCCTGGCTCGCCGCGAATAATTTGCTCGTTACGTCTTCGATTATGCTTACGTCCATTTTCTGGCTGGTCTGAGTAGCCATTCCACGTAATAAACCGTCGAACACTTCGTCAGATTCGATTATAACCGGTTTGAAGAAGTATTCTGCCAAAGAAACTGTTTTGTTGATCTGGCGTTTGTCGTCTGTCAAACTGTAACACAAAAAATACATGATTACAAAATTAAAATAATGGTCGACAAAAAGATTAAAGAAAATATATATCCTCGAAATTAAAAATACCTTATTTTCCCTTGCATCAAAGAGGTGAGGAAGCGGAGAGCTGCCGTCGCGACCTCGTTGCTGATCGCTGGATCATCCTCGGAATTATAGTTACGACTGTAGCTATTTCCAACGGTGAGACCAACGGCACGCGTGTACCTTTTGCCCAGCAATATAGGTAGCCACTCTTTGTACGTGATGTGCTGAATTTCAGCAATCACTATACGCCTGGCTTCTTGAAACAGCGTCTCGTCTGACCAGTTAGGATTCAGCTCGGCAAGTTTGTCAGCTATTCTGTTGTGCTCGCGATGCCAGATTGTGTGTATCACGGCCAGTTGTGGATGCGTATTTACACGATAATCGCCTAAGTAATTGAGAGATACGTTCGATGAAATTTATATAAATAGAAACTTTTGAACCGAAGTAAATGTGGAAAGGCCAAATGTAAGAAGGTGTCTTTTAATTTAATTAAATGTTCATCATTTTACAAAAGATGAACGATATTTATTAATTAAAACACTTGCCAGAATTGTAACAATTTTTCGCACACGCGGACGAGATTTCATCCTCCCCGATTGGCAAGAATTCGTGATTATTCTCCTTGTGGACTCGTAAACGACCTCCTTCGAACTCACGGAGTTGACGAGATTTCTTCACTGTAGAACCATAGATCGCTGAACCATCCAAAAAGTGGCTCGCTTGATTCATCTGTTAGACGACGAGAAAAATATACTTGATCCTGGTCTAATAATTCTAATATACGCGATATTTCATTATTATCGTATATTATCAATTTTCAAGATATTTAATATGAAACAACGAAAATACAATTATTTCGTTATCCAGCTTCAAAACGCTGCGTTTAACGTAAGCATATTTTAATTAATAAAAATAACGAGATTTACGAATTACGAAGGAACGATTATTCGTTAAATGGATTCCAATGATAAGAATTTATTCGATGTATATAATAAAGAGAGTTACAAATAACCTGTTCCGCGGGTCCAAATGTGCATTCTGCCTTAAGAACCGGCAACGATCGCACGTAATTCATGCATCGTACGTAATGCTGGCCGTAAATAGGATCTCGATCAGGTACCATAATTACGGAACAATCAGGATGCACGTATCTAGGAGATAAAGTGTTCCCGTCTGATCGACAGCACGAGATTGGTTTTCCCGTCGACACTGTAAACGTAATAATTTATCAATATTTGCAATCGATACAAGTAGATATCGATTACAAATGAATTTTATATTATCAATTATTCGTTTCGCTTACCCATTTTGCGCATCGGGGTGTAAGAAATGTCGTTTGCAATGAACTGACCCCACTGCATCACTGTCAATGTTCTGCTGACATCCGACTGATCGTTGGGCGTCGACACAGCCACGCTTATGCTTCTTGCGCCTGGTAGCGGCTTTCTCGTGTGCCCCATGCGTCTCGGCTCTTGGATTCCTGATCGCCAAATAAAGCATTAGGCTCGTGCATTATCTCGCGACGCGTCGCCAAATCGGAGTAATATCACGCTACGTTCGAATTGAAACGAAAAAATTGGATTGATTTTTATCGGAAATTTGTCGATCAAACGAATAATTCGTATAATATACCGATGTATTATAACCGTTGAAACTCGGATCGAGGAAAAGTTTTCGAAGAATGGAAATGGATCATTATTATTATTACTCCGATTTCGACAAAATCTTCCGCTGTATACGTGTGAAAAATAATGTTCGTGCAGCGCGAGAGCGAGCAACAGTTCGCGATTCTGAACAATTGAAATCGAGGTTCCATTCCCTGCAATACGAAACTCGTTCTACTCCTACTCCTACAAAACCTGCCTCAGCACGCGACCGTTCAATTCATCAGAGACCAATCAGTGGACGATCATCGTATTTTCGAGATTGAATTTTAGAAACGACGATCTGCTCTTCGAATACGAATTAAAATTTCTTTTCTTTTCCTCTCGGATTCTGAACAACGCCGATTGACCTCTGAATCGATCGAGAAACGACGACTCTCGCGCTGCAGAGCAGTACAAAATACTTGTCTTCTACTTATTTTTTGTTTGACGTGATATTCTGATGCGTTATCGACGCTGAGAACAGAGATATTATCTTTCTTTCTTTCTTTCTTTTTTAATTACTCACATTCGTGTATTCACTCGATGATCGGTGATTTTCCATTTTCTAATTTGGCGCGACACAACGAGTGCTTGTTCGTTGCCTTTAAATAAAAAAAAAAAAAAAAAAAAAAAGGTAAAACAATCACGTCGAGAACGCTTACAGAAGGGATCGAGTGACTTAGACTAGGTGGCTGATGAAGGTGCCCAAGTGAGAAAGTCGAATTGGGAGATGATAATCTCGTGTTGTATAAATATAAGAGAAAAACTTTAATTTCAATTTGATTCAAGATCTCGAGAGAAACGATAAAATTGAGAAAAAGATAATAATGGGAAGGGCGCGGATGATACTCCCAATTTTCATTCGCCTGCCTCGGACACCTTTAACGAGACCCGTGTACCGCAATCAACAGAAAAAATATTTGAAACTAGTGTTACAATATAATAAATATGATACATTATTAGATATATCCGAATTAGTTTACATACACATTCTACTGCTGGATAGAATCTCCCGACCGGGGCACCCTATTGTAGGCAGTATTATTCACTGCTACACTCAGGCATTTTATGCTCTTATGTGCCTTATCGCACAACAACTGTAATGCAAATCACAGAATATAATTTGTTAAGCCAATCGACGAACGTGTGTTTTTTTTTTTTCTTTCTTTCTTTCTTTCTTTCTTTCTTGTCCATTAGCGCCCAAGGATAAGACAGTGTGTTCGTTTTTTTTTTTTTTTGTATGTGTGCACGTAACACGGATAGGGTGTAATAATTATTCGTCGAAATTGCGTCTATTTAATAATAAAACAGTATAGAAATTTTTTGAATAAAGGAAAAACGTGTGCTCACTGTTATGATAAAAAGAAAAGGTATTAATTAAAATTGTGAATACAATGGAAAAATTAATCGCAGAAAGACGTATCAATTTCGAATTAAAAACTATAGAGATATATAATTATCAAACGAAGTGAAAGATAAATCGATAGAATGGAAGAAAATCTTTGGCAAATCTATATTGAACGTAATAAATTGTTTGCTCGGTTTTTTTTTTTTTTTTTTTTAAATATTAAAAGTGATGATGCTAAATATCTTTGAACTGTTATATATATGTGTACACACATGTATATTCTTTTGGCTTTGCGTCTGTTGTGTGTGATATGCGTGTCGTGTGTGATGGTATATACTTTTGCAAGGTGTCGATATGAGGAGTAGGTGGGTTAGTAGGTCGAGGCTGGTAACTCGCGATATACCACCACCGTAATGACGAATATCGAATCATGAATATGAAAGAATCTTGCTTTGTTCGAGCAAGTTTTTATCGAAATTTTGCGGATTTTGTTATAAATATCTCAACGGCCGACGAATGAGGCGAGGAATTTTAAAAATGCATCCGAGTGATCGACGGATAACTTGCCATATGTTGTTGGCGAATCGAACGAGAATTTTGAACGATTTATGGAAGGAAAAACGTGATGAAAGATAAGAAAATAATCGAATAAACCTGCGATCGGATAGAGTTGGAATCGAAGGATTTTTTATTTTTAATTCATCGTGAGAATTGTGTATAACAAAATACGGTGTAAGTTACAGGGTGTCCTAGAATTAATAAAAATAATAATTCGTATGATATTTGAAGTTTCAATTTTTAATTCAATTCTCGATTATGTAAAAAGTAAAATAATTAGAAATCGTATAAAATAAAATTAGAATCACTTGTATGCATAGAAATGTGTATGAGTAATGTCCTTGAATTATTCTGCATAAATACATTAGACTGCTTTACATACGAGACACGAAGTACTTAAATCTTCATTTAAAAACAAAAAAAAAAAAAAATTTATCGTACTATTTATCGTTTCAGTAATATTATTAGTTATTTAGAAGCATACACGTATGCAGGCGTGTGAGTCAGAAATATTTGGAATCATTTAGCTTGTCTTAAATTTTTCACATGTTTTATAATTTAAGTATAAAAATTTATTATTGAAGGAGAATATCATAAAAAAAAAATAGAATATCATTCAATAATGATATATATATATATACATCTAAGTTTTATCAAATGCGTTCCAAAAATCTGTTCTTATCTTGTTGTTCGAAGAATTCTAGAGAAACCAAAGATCATACGCAATGTTTCATTTAAATCGATGTATGCAATAATTGGTTCATATTTGTGAAATCGTTGACGCGATTAAATTTTTTTGTAAGAATATGTAGAAAATATATATAAATATATATAAAAGAATGTTGTGGTAAAAATTTAATAATGTTTATAAAAAAATGTGTGACGAATTATAAATTAATTTATCCAAATATCCGATATATCTAACACTTTTGTTTCAAATATCCTCGATGTTATTAATAATTGAATATTGAAGATTTTTTCATTTAAACATTCTGTGAAACGTTCTGTATGAGAAGACTTTATTCAAATGTATAAAAACAGACAAGTGCGTTTCATGGATGACATATGAATAAAATATGAATTAATCGTAAAAACGATTTTTCATCATTCAGCTGCAATTCCTTTCATAAATTTTAAATCCAAAAGGATAATCCATGTTCAATTTGTTTGCTAGCATTTGCAGAATATTACTTGACGAATTAACGTGTATATTTATCGAAAGTATTAAGACACACGTTTCTAGGACACCCCGTATATGGTATTAATAATACAACAACCAAAAAATTATCAGTCTCTTCTCTCAGAAATCGGAATTAGAATAGACAGAAATTTGTCAAACGTGCACCATCTCCACATCACGGATGGAAAACACATCCTTATATCCCATAAGAATATAGATGCAAACAAATCTCTTCTTTCCTTTAACAAAACAACCGAGGAAATCGCATGTATAATTCGATGAACGTGATCGAAAGTATCCTTGGATCATCGGCCGTGATCTAAATCGTATTTAAATTAAAAGAAAAGAAACGAAATCATCCCCTTCGAGAAGAAATCCAACATCGTCGGTGATTACAACGACAAGAGAAAAAAAAAAAGGAAGAAACGATCAGACGACAAGAGGAGTGTCAGAGGACGGATACGTGAGAAGAAGGAGAAGAAGGAAGCGCCAAGCGTTCAGAGGCTGCAAATAATTGAACGATTATTATTCCACACAAATAACAAATATATGTCGATATATTCTTCTTTCCGTTTACTTCCGTTTCTTGCGTCCGTTCGAAAGTCCGATGGTTCCGTGAACGAGCGTTAAAACACTGGAAACGACGCGTATCGCGTTACGCTAACGAGTGAGAAAAAACCGATTCAAAGTGTGTGCCCAGCGAGGAACGAGATAATGATTCGAGCATACCGTAGGAATATTTTTTCGCGAATTTTTCTAAAAACGGGCGACGATTGTAGCGAAATATGGTAGACAAGTCTTTTTTTTTTTTTTTTTTTTTTTTTTTTTTTGCTGATCGTCACACGGTAGGAAACATCCTTACCGTCGAAGTACTGGGGGAAGAGAATTCTGGTGTACGCGGTCATCGCACTACCCCAGCTTGGATTTTGGACATTATTGCAACTGCCGTCGATGTTTCGGTACTTGGCCAGAGAGTTGCAGCCCTTGTGTCGCGATGACGGACAGGCTGAGTTCAACGGGGTCCCCTCCAGCGACAAGGTTGATATGAAACGAGCGCAATCGTCTTTGTCCAGGCCGAATCTGTAACAAATATCGATCGGTCCATTTGTTACACGTATCGCGACCACGATTGTAAATGTAGGCGTCCACGTATTTGGCTATATTTATTGGTGACAACATGCTACCATACGAATATATATATGGGGTATTATTGTCATTAAGGCTGTCAATTTGGGGGAGGGTAAGAAAAGATTTTGTGCTTCTGTATAAATTCAAAGATGGATCTATCACGATAAGTTTTTGCAAGAGTAATTTGTGTAATCGATTTGTTTAGTTAAGCGTGATATTGTATTCGAAGTGGCAATAATTTTTATTATTGCTATTTGATAATATTGAATGCTTAATAATGAAACAAAAAGGTTATAAGAATATGTAACGCTGATTGTGACAGGAACGATAAATTTTTTAACACTCTTGAAGTGTTTTATCAACGACGTTTGAATTATATGCTAGAAATTAGATAGGAGTATAGAGTATAAAAATTTTAATTTGTATTTTTTTAAATACGATTGCATACATTACCTTTACTTTTACATTGTTTTTTTTTTTTTTTAATTTGAAAATAATAATAATTTCCTTCTTATTTTTATTCGAGATATTTGAAGCAACGTGTAAAAAATTTTATGAAATGTACAATGATATTTAGTTTCATAAAATTTTTAAATGTAAAGTCTTATTTTACGTAAAGTTAGTTAATTTCACAAGGAATGTTCTCCATAATTTTAAAACACAAAATCATTCATCATCGTGTAAAGATGACGTACGAGGATCATTTATATATAAATTTATAAAATAGTATAACGTGGAAATTAAAAATAAACAGGAGATGATAAATGATTGAATGTAGAATGTCAATATTCAATTAAAAATTTTGAAGAAGAATTATGGTTAGTGAATTTTAGAATATAGAAGTAATATTTTACATCTTAGAGAATGAAGCACTATTAGGTGTTTTTTTCAGAAGATGGTTTCGAAATATTTTACAAATCTTATTTATTTTTATCTCGTCCATACTTGTATTTATATTTGCAATAAATAAAATATAATTATATATTATATTTTAATTAAACAAATGACAATGTTATAACCATCTTTTGATATCCCAGTAGGAAACAATTCTTTTAATGAACTGCTCATTGTGCAAAAAGGCATTTTTCTATTAGTTCGATGTTATAAGCGGAGCATTACAATAAAATAAATTCAATCGATATTTTGCGAACACAGCAAAAACTTTCGTTGAAAGTTTAAACGACAAATAGATATTATAAGATAATAGTTTTTAGTATTGAAATTGTAATGAAATATCTATAAATCTAAATTATCTCAATCGAAGAATAAGATTTCGAATTTTTAATATTGCACCATTTCATAACCTTTTAGATAAATAATCAAAATAATGATAATATTTAATATTATCGTATCATGATTCGTTCAAGATAAATAGAAACAACAAAAAGTGCTTATTTATTTACTCCAAGTAGATAATCGATAACGAAAAATTATTTCGGTGTATTGAATTTTTCCCATTGTAAACTTTTATAAAATATATATATATATATTTTTTTTTTATTATGCATTTCATATAGAAGATCCGTATATCGAATAGAATTAGATGAGAACATATAGATGAATGTTAATATAGAGTGAAATTCAATTCAATCAACATCAAGTGTTCAAGTAATATGAAATTCTCCCTTTTTAAAAAAAAGAATCTTCCTTTTGCACAATTTCCTCCAGATGATATATATTAAATACGATGTTTCTTTCTTTTTTTTTTTTTTAACGAACTTTCCACTTTAAAGAAAGATTCAGCGTTCAAAAGTAACTACAACATAATATATCGATATATTGATAACTCTTTACAATTCCCATTATCGATGTTCAAAATAATCGAGTTGAATCGACTCGACTGGAAAATAAGCAACCCGTAAATCTTATCGGGCGAAAGAAGATAGATTGCGATAAATTACGTTTAAACGCTGAATTAATCCCTAAGGCGACATTCACCAGTAAGGAAACATCCTGTATAGACATATGTGTCTCAGTCGAAACTGAGAGTTTCGACCTAAGAGGTATATAAGGTTACCTGTGACAGCTCTGATGAAGGAGATAGGACGAAGCTTTCATCGCCACTATGGCGTCGAGGCCTCTCTCGAAAGCATCCTCGGAAGGATATGAATCAAGGAATTGTTTTCCAGCCGGCGTGTGAGCCATCAATTCGACGCCAGCATTCGCGATATTCCTTTCGAGGGTGCTCATACGATCGACCAAGCTTTGCGCGAAACTGATCGAGTTGTTCAAGACCGCTTCGTCAATGTGAGGGTAACGCCGATTATGGGTACGACCCGTGTCTACGACGCCGCCCTCGTAAGGGTAGTTTGTCATCGGCAAACCTGAAAGGATACCTTTAAAAACGTCGGTAAAAAAGGAATTCAATCAATTCAACCGGATTGTACGCGGTATCCTATTTTAAGTTTCGTTTCTCTTTCTCTACGAAATTGTTGTTCAAAACAATTTGTCGTTTCGAGGCACAAAGATATATCGTGGAGGAAAAGTACGTATAATTATTTTTTTCTATTTCTTGCAGAACTGGTAACGTTTCTAAATTGTGTTTACGTGCAAGATAATGTATCTTCTCCAATTTTGCGTAAGTTTTATCTAACGGATAATTATTGTTTGTGGCTAAGTAGTGTATTATTTAATGTAACAACGCGTAACGTGGAAGAGATAAATGTTGATGAAAAGAATCTTTTATTGAAAAAAATATTGTATTCTTGTTTTTAACGTTTGTTTCTGTATTCAGATAGGATTGTATTATAGAATTATATTATTGTCGTTATGAGTATTTTGAAGTATAATTAAAATACGAGTATTAAAAATTTTTTTTTACATAGTTTGATAGAATTTCAAATTCTAGAAAAGATGCGAACACAATTTGTAAAACAGCATTTGTCACAATTGTGTTCGTTATTTATTTCATTTAAATATCATTTAAAAATAAAATGATTATCAATAATATTAGATATTTCATAATTATTTTAATTAGAAATTGATGTTTGATAATCGTAACTATATAAATCTATTTTAGAGTAAGAAAATTGCAGGAAAACAAATGATAGATAAAGTGATAAAAAGTATCTTATTTAAAAAGTAAACATTTCTTCGTGCTCCTCCTCTCACTTCGAAATGTGAAATTCAATTGAACGTTGCAAAATTATCAAACACATTTCTAATTCTAATAATTATAGTTTCAATAATATTTTACAAATACAACAAACAATGTTAAGCAATTGCATATTTTTACATTACTTTTTTTTTTTTTTTTTTTACAATACTTTCACTTACACTGATTTGATTTTTGTCAAAAGATGACGTATTTGATCCTGGATGGACCATTTAAGATGCAATTTATTATTAAACGTGTAGAACGAAACAAATAAGCAAATTCTAACAAATAAAATATTTATATAACAATGATAATCGTCCAATAGTAATCGATAGTAGTAATCCAGGATAAAATTTATCCTTATCTAAAACACACTGCAATTCGCGATTAAAATTTTCTTCATTAAAAAAAAAAAAAAAGAAAAGAAAAACAACAATATAATACGTAAAATGGAGGGAAAATGGACAACTTACCTGTATAACTGGCAAGATAGTTCTGCAAAGAAATTGGCAATTTATAGGCACCGATCGTATGCGTATTTCCAAGGAATCCCATGGTTTGTAGAGAGACCCATAGGATCGCCAAGGTAGCCACGGAACCTGCCATTAGGCCACCAGCTGCACAAAAAGACAATTAAACAATTCTTTATAGCATGCGTATTTCTATCGAAATATTTTGACTAAATTGATTCGTACGTATTTATAGAACTAATCGAAATGAATTTCCTTTATCGCGAAAAACTACGACGCAATTGTTATTACCTTGAAGTGGTTAGTTGAGTCATTTCGATTAATAGTAACAAACGTGCTTTTGTTTGTTTGGTACAATAATTCAAAAAGATTTGAGATTTATTGTAATGATTAATTGATCGAAACCGTTACGTGGAATACTTTTTATAAGATTTCGATTTTGTCTTTGATTTTTCTTTTTTTGTCGATGTTGATACATCGCGTCTACTTATACACGAAAGGATATGAATACATATATATAAAATCAAGATATATTATTATCTTGATATTTTCTGTATTCTTTATTTTAAATTTTCGATTATTTAAAATAATTCGGTTTATTATTTGTAAATAATTCACTTTTCAAAATAATTAATATTTATTTATAATTTATCTTCATTTACATTCTCTATTTGTTATTTTCATTTTAAATCAAAATTGCATATCTTCTTTTTCGATCGTCCTATATATTCGATTCATGTAATTTAGGATCGTGTATTTAGATCTTTTTGGGTGAAATTGAAAATTGTTATTGTAACACAAAAATTGAATAAATTGTACAAATTATTCTAGTAATTATGATTGTAGAATATTGTTCATTCCACATCACTTTTAAGATAGTGAAATGGAGTTTGAAAGAACATTGACGTCATTGATAGTAAGGTTATCAACGATATAAATTTAATTCGGAATTAATATAATTATAGAATTTTATTTTTTACAATAACAACGTCAAATGACTTTATTAATTTTATCTTATGTTTAACTTATACTACGTGACAGTAAAAGAGATTATAATTCTTTTATAATTAATATGAAATACATATAGGAAAGTATATAAGTGAAATAAGTTTAAAAAATCGAAAATAAATTTTTGAGAATGTCATCACATCAAAGTTAGACATAAAACATTTGAAATTTGTCCCCATCTTTAATTTCATCTCTTTTATTTTTATCATGAGAAAATGAGATCAAAGGTCTATAAATTTTTTGAAAAATATTGATTTTTAAAATCGTTTAATTTTCACAATTAAATTTTATACCAATGAAGCAAGAAATATAATATATTTATATAATAACGTATTCATCGAATTGAAAAAGAGCTATAAAAAAGTATATCAGAATGACATAGCATCAACAATTTATTTTTATATAATTTATTATCGTATTTCATTTACTCGTACGATTAGAAATAATGTTTAAATATTTAAAAAATAGTGTTTTGAAATATTTCTAGATTTGTTATCATTAATAATGTATTACCTTATTTTTTATTTGTAATTTCGTCTAATTGATTATAACATTATATTTTTCATTTAGACGAAATCATAGAAAAGAAAGATAAGGTATTAATTTCAAAAACATTTCTTGCGACATATAAAACTCTATTATTAAATTCTATTGAATACCCAACAAATTTCTTAATACTTATCAAAATATTTGTAAGATTTGATTTCAAAATTGGTAATGTCAATTAAGTAATTTCAAATAATAATTTTTAAATAATAAATATTACTTTGGATATAGAAGCAAACAAATTTATTAATTTTCAAAGTTAAAAAAATAATTGTTTCAAGCGTTCAACGTTCTTCACTAGTTTTTAGCAATTTTTAAATAATTTTCAAAAAAAAAAACCATTAACGAATAAGTTGTTTGAATTGTTAACATTCTTCTCATTTCATCAATAGACGAATTAAATCGATAAATCTCATTATACTTGTTTTTAAAAAAAGACACAATTTTTCATTTATAGTTAAGAACGACAATTTTCAGGATTATTCAGTTTTTTACCATGTTTTCAATTATCAGCAAAATGTTGTATCGAAATTTGCCGCGTAACTTCTTTTATAAGTACACACTCGTGCATACTCTTATAACCACGTGATTTTCAATATTACGTAGTTCAATTGTTTACGAGAAATTCTACGTTCTTAATACTTCCTTGACTTTAATTTAATTTTGCTTCATACGCAAGAACGATTGCAAATTGATGGCGCCTTCGTTCTATCGCATCACTTTTCGTTATAATGTATGCGTATACATACATCAATATTCATTATACGTCGTTTATTAGACGATATATCTCTTCGACTTTAACTCTGCCTTTTTTCTCCTATTTATTTTCCACTTGTCTTATAATTTTTTTGTTGATTTATATATATATATATATGGATACTTAAAAATATTTGAAATTGAATATCTGTATAATTTTCAACGCTTTAGATAGAATCATAATAACTGCTGATAATAACGCTGTTGATAATATTATCGAACAATAGTTCATTAACAACAACTACGTAGTTATAAGATATTATAAGATATAAGAAATGTTTGAACAATATAAAATGATCAATAAATTTTTTTTTCTTTACTTGGATCTTCATACTGTACACAAAGTCACTTGCAGTCACTAGAATATTTATAGTTACTTTATATGAGCTTGAAATACACGTAAAAGGGAGAAAAAAATTGCGATTTATGCGTTAATTATGACAAATTATGTCATGTTATATCGTTTGAAAATACACAAACATTTTTTTGTAACGATGTATAAATAAGAAATCTTATTGAACTTTATTCCGATATTTTACTATTGGTGAATAGTAAATTATTAGAATTTGTATAAATATAAAAGTTTTTAATTTTATCATCATTATATATATTTAAACAAGCAAGATAGAAATAGATAAAAATATAATTTTAGACAAATAGATGAAAATAAATTTTTCATACGAAAAGAACTATTATAGTTATGAATGAATTAAATTACATTCGATTTTTTTTTTTTTTTATTTCATTTCTAAGATAATTCGTGAGATAGTTCGGAATAGAATCACAAATTCTGTATCAATTCTGTAAAAGAATAACTGGCAACGATCCAATTTCCATCTCATTTCTCTTTGAGAAAACCGAAATGACTTTTACTGAAATAGTATTATAAGAAATCTAAATTTAGTAGTTTCCAGAATAAATAATCCAGTTCTTAGCTTTGATTTCACGATCTCTTACCTCCTTTCAATTCTATATTTTCCATTATCATTTTCTTTAACAAGATCTAGTAGTAGTAGAATCTCGTGCTTTCAGCATAATTTTTAATCCAATGGAAGTTTGAAAATCATATAAGCAATCATATAAGTTGAATTGATAATTCAAAATGGAATTATACCACAATTCTATATTATTTTAAATTATTTACGAAGAAATTATTTTGAGAAATTCATATATATAGAATATCAATTTCCAAAATAATTTCTATACATGATTTATACTATTAAATACTATTAAAATTATCTAATCGTTTCTGTTTTCTCTTTTTACAAATATAAATCGAAAATATTAACAGAAATGAAAATATTCTTCTGCATCTTATCTTCTTTCTTCATATCTTTCGGTTTTACAAACATAAACAATAGATCTTTTATTTTTTGAAACAAAGTTACAAAGTGAGCGTAATCGTATTTAAATTTAGTCGCGTCTATCGAGAATGATTCATTACATATCCTGATTCGTGAGAACGGAAATAGTGTCGGAGGTGTGATTTGTTTAAAAATCACGCAAAATGAAAATGCGAATTTAAATGTAATTGTGCAGAACAAACAACGTTCTTCTATTTTTTTTTTTTTTTTTCTTTTTTATCAGATGATTCGATATTTTTGCGCGCACATCTCGCGAGATATGTGTTTATAAAATGGATGCCATATGTTGCTATAAAATACGCATTTTTCACGCCTCTTCTCTATCAGTACGTTGAAGATGAGTCTTCTTCGTTACATCATGGTATATAGCTCAAGTTACAACGGTTATTACAATCATTACTTTAATAAACCGAAATACGCTTAATGGTCTCTCTAATAATATAAAGAGTAATCTTTCAATTTTATTTTATTATATTGTAAAATATTTCAGAAAAAGTTTAGAAATTGAAATTAGAAATATTGAGAATTGAAAGATTGGAGATTACAATTTGATAATAATTTTTAGTATTTATAAAGTGAAATTGTTGTTTAAATTATTAAAATTTAGTGTTAGTTTACATAATTATATTTCTTCAAATTAAAATTCAAATTAATTTTTAAACTAATATCATATAGTATTATTAATGCTGATATTAGAATATTATTAATATCCAAATATATATTGTAATTATATAAACTTATTAATTATTCTTTAACGCTGTATATCGTTTCTTTTGTATAATGCATATTAATCTAAAACGAATATACAACGCATATGGAGGGCAAATGTTTCTCAATATGTATTATATCATCATTATTAATTCAAACACTTGTACGATTATTATTAGGATATTAAATTAGCTGCAATTTTTTAAATTGTTTTCTAAAATAATAGTAACCGTAATTCAAATCCACCGTTATAGCGTGATATTAGTTTAAAAAAATAATTTATTACTTATAATTTATCATGATATCAAAATTTCCATTTCAGTTTCTTAATGAGTTTTTTTTTTTCATTTATCGTTTATCATTTGATCGTATAGAAAGATATTTTTTAAATTTTTTACTGCGTATTTTTCTTCTTCTTTTTTTTTCATATTTTTCAATCAATAATATACAGTGGTAAAATACGACAAGATATTTTAATTTTAAAATATTTCTTTTTCTGACACGAAAATTCACTTTCTAACTACTGTATATACATATATTCACTATCATACTATGTTTGAATATAATGTTAGAATATTTTGCATTATACATTGATATTGATATCTTTTTTAAAAATTAAAAAATTTTTATGTTTATAATTTATAGAATCAAATACATATAAATATAAGTGCAATCGAGATATTGATAAATGACTAAGTGTTTTAAAAAATACTATCTTGACCTAGATAACATTTCAGATACGAAAAATCAATATTATTGTTTGTACTTAACATTTTTTTTTTTTTTTTTTTCTTCTTTTATTTGAAATTCCAATGGAAGTTTCAAATTCAGTTTAGCTCATGTTCATTTTCATACAAATATATGAATAATTTAAATCATTTGTAATGTTTGCACGAGAGACGAGAAGTTGTTAGTAATCAACTCCAATCCAATTTTTGCTATGAAAAATTTGGTCAACTTTCTTTCAATCTTAACTCTTGATTCCGCAGATTTCGTAAAGTTGACTTAATATTTAATTTAGCAATTTTTTCCATTGTATGATATGAGAATTTGAACACACGTTGTATAGAATAATTCGTTTGGATTCTGAAATTACCGGTCGAATTCCCAGGACGTGTGTCTCAATATTTACTTTCATAATATTGTCTTCAACTTGTCTGTCTTGTTATTTATATATAAACATACTCGAATAAAAAAGTTGTACGATAAAAATTAAAAATCTAATATTTTTCAGATTACTACATAATTGAAATTTCTTCCTTAGAATTGAAAACTATTGTTTTCTTTTTAATGCCTATACTTCGAATAAGAAATAAATTAGTTGCATTAATATTAAATTTATATATTCAAGTGGTATATCGTATATCTACCAGTGCAGTAGTACGAGGTGAACGAGTACAATACTCTGAGAGATAAGTAGCTACATTCTATATTTCATAACAGTAACAAGATACTGTACTAGAGAAAATACTTCGAGTATAGAAATCATAATGAAAGAATCAATATAAAAAAAAATAATAAATAATAATAAAGTATAATACCTGCAATACAATGTTAGATATCTCGAATTTTCTGTTTTCTAACTTTCACAATGTTAAAATATATAATCGAGATAGAATATATATTTTATTGCAGATTACTCTCATTATTTTAAGTTAGAAAAATTGTATTAATTTGCAACAAAACAAAAATTTACAAAACGGTCGTTATCATAAGAATAAATATTTTAAACACCGTACGCTTTTATTGAAATATTGAAAATGATATTTTCTTTCTGCGTCTGTTATTTTGTAGGCCAACTAAATTAACGGAACCGAACATTCTAATAAAACATGAGGATAAAATAAAATTAAATCGCTAAACATTATTCCTCGCGTCTTACGATAATATGATTATCTTTTAAAAATGTTTTTTAAAAATGTTTAAATTTAGAAAAAAATCACAATAACTAAATCAACAAAAAGTAAATCAAAATTTATTTTGGACAAACTTTGCTTATTTAAAGAATTAAAAATATATACTCGAATATTTAAATTTTACGTGTATACAAAATGTACAATTGTTTGCTTCTATAATAAAAATCACGAAAACCTTACGTGTACATCAAGATACCAGATAATAAAAGGCATTGATTACGAGCAAATATTTAAAATATAATGAGACAGACACATTACCAGACACGTGATCCATAGGCTTCTCCAATCCGTGCATCGTATAGGCCCAGCGATTATTGTCCACTGGTGCAATAAGAAACATTCTCAGCGCGCAAAAGCGGAATAGCAATGTTCGCGGTTAGATACGATATTTCCGTTTTATCGACACATCCAATACGAATCTTTCTATTAATTTCGACGCGCACACGAGTTCAGACGATTGGTCAGACAGAAGGAGAAGATTTTCCTTCTGATAGAATTTCAAATAAATTAGACCGGTTTCGTTAATGAACTCGTTAGTCGGAATCGATACTCGTTGGAAACTGCTTGTACAGGTGCATTCACCTTTGGCAACTCACGGCGGAGTGGAAAAAGTATTTCGCGAATACGCTTATGAAAACTGGCTGCTGAGGACGAGCCGAAGAGCGTATCCAAGTTGGACTGAAGACGACTGAACACGAGCACCGCGTTTACAGACTACAGAATTCTCTCTATCCTCTCTCTCTTTTCTATTCAACCCCCTCTCTCGCGCTCGCTTATTTACCGAAGCTCCTACACATTCTCGTAATATTCTATCTTTGTCGCTCGCGTTTAACACGAACGAACCTCAGTTGTTTCTGACGCTCTTGCAATGTATTTTCTGGAGCTTATTTCTTTGAAAGTTACGGGTCTATGTATCATACTTGAATGCTTTATACACACTATATATATATATCTATATATTTACAGGGTGTTTTGTTCTTTCTTTCTTTCTTTTTTTTTTTTTTTTTCTCTTCACAGAACGTTTCTGATCCTTATTGATAAAGTCAGTATTTCTTCTCAAGCGTATACGTTGCAGCTGTATACGCATTAATAAAAAGATTCCACGTATATTTATTATTATTTGATACATCCTCCTCGTACGAATTATTATATAAAATGATATTTCTTTTAATACTTGATGCGTAATAATGTGAGATTATTTTATATGTTGTATAACTACTTTACAACACGTTTATATTTCCATATACTTCCAGCTCATGTTTCTTTTTTGCTTTTCTCATACTGCGTTCCATGCACTTTGCCTGTCTCACTCTCACCTTCTCTGGCATCCCGCATACTTCTTTTCCAACTATATATATTGTATATCTCTCTTTACTTTATCAGCTTTCGCGAAATATATCTTCTATTCTCTGACAATATACATAACCGGTGTATCTCTCTCAGTTTTTCGATCAAATGCACATCTCTCTTTCTCTCTCTCATTCTTTCTCTCCCGCTCTCACTCGCTTCTGCACGTACACAATATTCCGTATACTTCCCATATAGTGTCTCTTTTCCATTTATTCACTTGCATATCGCTGTGTCTCTCTTGTATGCACGGCACACAAGGTAGCTCCCCACCACTTTTACACTTGAGCTCTTCCCCCACCTGCCTGTATTCCCATCTCGCTCAATCGCTATCCCCATCCCTTTCCCACTTACGCTATCTTACGTTGTAGAACGAATTTTCCGTCTTTGTTTTACCAACGGCAACGATTCCTCGCATTCTACGCGCTTACTCGCGTACTTGCTCGCTTCGTTCGTGGGACCCCACTATCAGGATAGGGTCACCTTATTCGGTCGAAGAAAAAAACTTCTATCACTCGGTGAGCACGTGCTCGTCCCGGCCCCCCACCCCTCGTTCCCCGCTGCATGTCAGCTCCCTAAGCGTGTTCCAGGTTATCGCTGCCGATTCTTCGTCGCATGATTTTCTGTTTATTAAACCGAAGGATTCAGAAATGCGTATTTCATATATTTTCCAGAAAAATGCTAATTGTTTCTTAGATTTTTTCCTTTTTTTTTTTTTTTTTTTTTTTTTTTAATATCTACGAATACGTTTTATCTGTTAAATAGATGAGAACATAGATGATCGATATTACTTTTGCTTCGATGAAATTGGAACAGGTTTGCACGTAGTCATTATATCAATTGCATTGAAATTAAACTTATGATCGGATAATTTGAAAATGTAGTTATTTATTGATTTTCTTCGAGGGAAATGAAATGATGGTTTTTCCAATTTAGTTGGAAATATTTTTATTATTTAAACGTATAATAAATCCTTTTTTAGCAGTTTACGTAAAAAAATTTACTTGATCTGCTTGAAAATTATAAAATATGAATGTATTTATATATTAAAAAATAATGTTTCTAATAAAACATTATTTTGATTATTTATTTTTTAAAATATATAATTTTGTTAAAAAAAAAATATCTCGAAATAGGATTATTATTTGTAGTATTCAAGTCGTGGATTTTTATAAATATCCAATTTATACAGCGAGTATACTGAAAATAATTGTACAGAGAATAATTTTACATGTAGAAATGTGAAATTGGCTGATTCTCGAATCAATTATATGACGATAAGAGATTATTCTACATATGAGAACAATTAAAAATTGTACAATAATATTTTATATCATTGTTTAGAGAAAAAATTACACGGTCGTATAATCAAGAAATTTTCAAATTTCTTGGAAATTAACATTTGAATGAAAAAAATATTTTATTCTACATTTTCTCATTTTCACATTTTCACGTACTAATAAATAATTCACTCATATGCAATTAGAAATCCGTCACTTTCACTTGTACTTAAACAATTTTCGAATTTAATTTAAACGAAAACTTGAAACGAAAGAAATTTATTATTTCTCTTTTTCGATTTATTTTTACACATAAAATCATCCCTTGCTCGGTTGTATCATGATTTTCAGTATACTCTACAAGACAGATGTAACGTACGAATCCAAGGATCATTCAATAGCGGTGAAGAAACTTCGAAAGGTTTGGATTACTATACCTTTTGTCAAAAGACCCTTTCTATTATTTGTAAGCATACCCTCTTATTGTGATACAAATTTATGGTACCCTCCAGAGAATCCCAGTACTTTTCCACTGCTTTCACTATGATATTTCCGTCCTGCGCAGTACTGATATTTACACGATAGAACAAAATGGGAGTAGAGAAATGCGCAAACGCCATTATTAAATCGATGTTGTGTGACCATTAGAACCGATAAATAATTTTAATCAATGTTTATGTATGTATTGTTCTGTTCTGTTCTTTGATACGAATATAATTCTCTATTCTCTTCAGAAAAATATAATGTAATAAATAAAGCTATTCGTTTAATAGTGGCGGACTCAAAGAATTAAAATTTAAAGGATAAATATTTCAAAAGTTTATATTTTTTAAAAATGAATAAATTTTTTTGCCAACAATTTTTTATCAAGCCATCTCTTATTCGTGTTTTTGTGATTTCAATTATATTCAACATATTGATTGAAGTCACTATACTGAAAAATTATAGTCAGATCTATGTATTTTCATTTTCTACAATTCTTCGATACTCGGGTTTAGAATATATACACAATGAAACAAAATGTTATTCATTTTCTCAAGTAACTCAAATTAAGAATGAGAATTGTGTCACTAGCTCAATCCATCTATAAAACGGGCACAGTTATAAATAAGAGGGTGTTAAGTCAATTGAAACTTAACTATGGTTATCACTAACTTGATCAATTGAATTCTTTGTACAGAAAATAAAAAAAATCAATACAGAATATCATGGTAAATTTTGTTTCGAGAATTAAATTACACTACGAGATTCAAGGATGAAATTTGATATTAAATATATACTTTTCTTCGTCACATGTAATACAAAATTAAATATTACTGTGTAATTCGAAGAAAACCTTATCTAAGTTATGGAATTTAAATTTCATTCAATTGTAATTATAATTTTAATTGTAAAAATGTTTCTAATTAAAAAATATTTTTAAAAAAGTGAGTTTAGATGGAAAGATATGATAAAATATAATGATAAATAAATTGTGCCATAAAATTAATTTATTGTACATTTATTTATTATTATATTAATTTGAAAAATATATTTATAATCAGTGTAATTAATTTTTAGGATATTCAATTTTTTTGTAATGAAAATTTTCAATATTTGATGCAATGTACATTTTGTTAGCAATGGGTTTAACACGAATTATATCGATTCAAACACGTGTTAAGAAGTTTAAATATCTTTCAAAAGAAAAAGATGTGTCAAAAAAGTTACGTAATCCAAGTAATCCAATAGCAAGCAAATCTTCAAATTAGAAAAATTAAAGATTCACTATGTTTAGATTAATGAGTGTTATATCAATATTTAAATAAATATTGATGTAACCATGATCAAATTTATATATATGATAATAAGTTATCATATATATGTTATATTATTTTCAAAATTATAAAAGAGTAAAATTATTGAAAGTGAAAAATTGCAAAAATATTAAAAAAATATGAAATATCGAATCTTTTCATTATTGATGTTTAATGTAGAAATGTTATACTTGTTCTTCATTCAAATTTTACATATCTTATACCTAATCTTATATATAATAACCTACATATAATAATTGTAGGAAAATTACAAGTGCTATCAAGATTGTTAATTGAAAAATGCAAAGCTACATGGATTATGTGACTTCTCTTATCGATATGAAATTTTCCACTTCTTCAATATGTTTCAAGATAATAAAAAAATGTATAGAAAATTTTTGCTATTAGAGAAAATCAAATTAACTTTTATTTTTTGAATTTCAATTTAGAGAAAATTCAATAACATATAAAAATATTATTTCTATCGAAATGATTTTATTTAAATTTTTCTATACTTTTCAGTGATATTTTTTGGAAAAACTGAAAATTTGTGTCAAGGTTAATTATATTATTTTTATTCTGAGATTATTTAGAATTTTACCAAAAATTCAATTTCGTGTCTAAAATATCAAATATTATCAAAATATTGTTAACAAATGATAATGGTAATATTTGATACTCAATATTATCAAAAAGATTTATTATTAACAACTTCAATGTTTTTAATATTGTATTAAAATTTTTGACCTTTCGTATAGTTTTGACGTCAAGACTTTTTTTATCAAATGCTCATTGCCAGAGTATTGATTTAGAAAAAATACAGATGCAATGTTTTAATAGTCATAATCGTATTTTTCATTCATGCAAAATGTTTTTTTTTTTTTTATTTAAAATGTTAATGATTGCATCGAATGATATTTTAAAATAATAAAAAATAATTCAACTGATTAAATGTTATTAATAGTATTATTTTTTGTCAATATTTACAATGTAAATCAGTTATTTGTAAATATATAAAATATACATTATTTTTAAATATTTGATTTCTGCATTATTATTATTGAACTGAGAAAAATATATTATATCATTGATGTATTACATACAATATTTATTCAACAATACATTAACAACAATAATAATTGCAGAAAATATTGAAGATATCATTCCTTATAATTTTAATAATTCTTTTTGATAATTCTTGTTTTAATAATTCTTTGTTTTGACGTATTACAATACTATTAATAGTATTAATTAATTATACAACACTATTAAAGTATTGTATGCATATAAGGAAAGTTTATTGACACAGTATATATATATATATATATATATTTGGCTTATGTAGAGAGGTTTATGTATACGTATATGTAACACACATTAAACGATAAGTATTTTTTTAAAATTATATAACATTACAAAATTAAATTCAAAAATGATAGACATTGTCATATAAACATGACTTGTAAGTTCTCAATTTCCCCCACTTATTGCAATTATTCAGTACAATGTCTACGCCAATGGTGGTTTGCTGTTGCTTACCTAAATATGATTTCTTGAAACGTTCGACTCGCAAGTTTTCATACAGGAAGGTAAACACATCCACGCCCATTTTTTCACTCAAATATTGAACGATTGGGCTGCTGGATAGCCCTGTGCTAGTAGGCTCAACTTTTTGTAAGATTCAAAAGCAACGGCGGAACTATATAAACTATATATATATAGTTTCTCTTTGTAGGATCGATAATACTTTTCGGACGTGAAAACTCGAGAACTTTCAGTCACTATTTATAATTATTTTGAAAAGACAGACCGATTGAAAAATCAAGAAAATTGACAAGTAAAAATTAATTGATAATTAACGATTAGAGTCAATCTCGAAAAAGCAAATCGATAACGAGCACTCGTAAACTGGATTAAAATACTTCCTGTACGATCGGCTATCCGAATTCGACTCTCCCTATGGAACACTCCTCTCTTTCCCCTCCAAAACAGTTTTCTGGAGAGCGCATGCGCTTGCCCCTATGGAACCGTACAATGTCTGCGCCCATGCGTACCAACAATAAAACGATGATACTCTAGAGACAATAACTTATATTTCTTCGTTTCTTCAATAATAATAATAAATTGCATACAAACTTGAAATAGAATTGTATTAATTGATGACATATTAAGATTAAAGTTTCAAATTTTCAAATATATCATTATATGTTTTAGGTTTGAATAGATTGGAAAAGAGATTTTGCAATTATATTAGCATAACATTAAAATTATCATATACATTTGAAACTTAATGTAAATTTTTCGAAATTGAAAAATTTCTAATCGATTCAATTTTATGTGTTACACATACGAAATTAAAATTGTTAAAAAATGATTAACTGCAAGTTAAGATTTTACATAAGTCAAAAAGTATTTGTTGTTTCATTTGATTTGATCCGGTTCAAATCCATCACTACTTGCGACATGATTACGATTTCTAATTTATTTATTGTTAATTGTAAAATTGATAGTTGCCATTCAATTTAAATATTAAATCTTTAAGAATTTCAAATCCTGTTTAGATATATAGTTTATTAATAACTTATTTCTAACGTGTTAAAATAATTTAGGGAAAGTTCTTTAATTGCTATTAGTTTCGATTTAATGAATTTTTTTTTAATGAATATTTAATAAATAATTCGAAATTTCTTCGAAAATATTCCTTGAAGATCTATTGTTCAAAATAAAAATCTCCACATTTTCTATAATATAAATTTTTTTATTTCAATGTATTAAAAAAAAAAAAAAAATACATGACATGACATTCAATAAAATTACAAATTTCTGATATTTAACTTTTTTTTTCACATAAATAAAAATTATAAAAAAATTGTATACTATTTGTAATTAAATTATCTAATAAAAATCTAATTTCTGCTTTTTCGCACAAGTAAAAGAATATTTTCGTGGAACATGCATTCACACAATATTTGTATTTTATTCGAATTTTTGCGAATTCTTTCGATAATAATCATCAACGTTAAAGATATTTTGTTTTTCGAGCGAACACGCAACCCAGAAAGAATACGTAATTTGAATGAAAACGAACATGATTACTCTATCTGTCCTGCTCACACTTCTATATTGTCACGAAAGCGAGTAAAAACCGAACGATAGGGAAGGGAACGGTAAAACCAGCAATAGTTTCCCCCCTCCTTGAGTGGGGGAAATGAGACCAAGCTCTGTAGGAAGATCGTACAGAATGGTTATCCGTCACGCGTATATCACGTGCTCGTTCGACCGGCCGGCATGCGGCATCTTTACCGTTTCTTTCTACCTTTGCAGAATAGGATTTCTTTTGTGTTGAAATTGTATTTTTTTTTTTTTTTTTTTTTTTTTACAAAAAAAATAATGTTTTAAAATAATAAATTAATCGTCTTGCTCTATAATAAATATTACTTACTTAATTTTTGATTTTTACAATCTCATTAATTTGATAAAGTTTTGAATTAATGTTAATTGAAATTTATAATTGGCATTTTGAAATTAACTTCGATCAATCTTGGAGTTTCGAATTCTTTCATCATCATTACAAGAAATTCAAGAAATTCAAATTTATTTTGCCAATAGTCGAATAGTTTAATCATAATTTTACTTTTACTTGTAATTGATTCAATTACAACATAGTTTCTTTGTTAAATTTATTGGAATTTATTGGAATTAAAAATGAAAATTAACAAAATTTTTGTAAAGATCGAAACAGATAAAAAGTCAGCAGGTGAAGACGATGAGTCAATCAGATAATTTAAACAAATGACAGTATTTAACAAGTATTGGAAAAGTTTCTTTTATCAATGTTATATATTGTAAAGTATATTACGTGTAACGTTAAGGTCACATGATTATGACAATGTCACAACGAAGAATTTTTAGATCGAGTTTAAAAAAAACTTTAATGAATATAATCACGATTAGTCAATCGAAAAAATTTTCGTGTCATAAGATATTATTTCTTTACGGAAGACACGTGACAAATTTTACAAATAGTTTCAATAGTTTTATTATTGCTCATCAATGTGAGCTATTGAACTATCATAATAGGTGTGTTATATTTTCTGCTTTTTTTATTTTAATATAAAATTTTAGAATAAAATTGAATAAATAAATAAAATAAAAATGAAAAAGTTCATTTTTTAATAATATTATTTAAATTTTGTAGGAAATTTTTTTTTTCTAATAAATAAGATAGATGGAAAATTAGAAAAAGAAAATACTGTAAAAATAATTTTTTTTTTTTATTATAATCCAATTTATCTTGTACCTTCAATTCTTTTTTATATGTAAAGATGAATTAATGAATTAACGTCATCAGAGATAATTAATAAATAATCATCGTGTCTAAATTTAGAATCGAATATACTCAGAAATTAAATTTTATCATGTATATAAATATTGGGAGTTATTTAACATGACTCACTAAATTAAGGAAATCGTTCTAAAAAATTTCCATGTAAAACAAATAAATAATTACAAATTGGAATTGGAAAAAAGTATTCTACAACAAAACAGTAAACTGATATATAATAATATTATGGTTTAATCGGAAGAGGAAGATATTTTAGAAAAGGATGAAAAATCTATTAATTAATTCAAATGAATAATTGAAAATTATTTCCAAATTTGATGAAAATAGGATAAAAACTTGTTATATTTTATAACATGATGAAAATTTTTAACTTAAGTATATTATTTTTTTATGCCACATTTAAAGCCTTATTAGAAATTTAAATAAATATTTATAAATAGAACCTAGAAATAGTTTCAGGAATTAAAAAAATTATTTTATTAAATATTATTTATTATTAAATAAAATTAAATTATTAATAAAATTCCTTATCAAAATTTTCGAAAAAAAAGTAAAAAAAAAAGAAATTTTTAGAACGTAACAATCGTTATTCAATTCATCGAAAAAATAAATAAATTTTTTCATTTAGGAGGGAGTATAAATAATTACGTATTTTCTGTTTAATTATTTCGTAACGAGTGTGATGTACGTGTATAAATATTCGTCGTACATACTTTATTTTCAATCATGTTATTTTTAGTAATCGGGACAGTTTAAACTTCGCTATTTAAACGATTATCATTTATTTTACGGAATAAACTAAATGTAAAATTATTTTACGATATATCTATTATTAACATGATAATTTTTAGATCAGAAAAAGTATATAAATTAAGATTCATTAAATTATAATTTAATAATACTGCAAGTATTAGATTTACTATTTTTATATTTCATTCAAAGTTAAATTAATAATTATTATTAATTATTATTATTATTACTTATTATTATTATTATTATTATTATTATTATTATTATTATTATTATTATTATTATTATTATTATTATTATTATTATTATTATGGATAATGATTGTGGATAACTGATAATTTTAACATCAATATCTCTACTATTATTTTGATTTGGTGTTATCTATCAATGTTATTATAAGATAAACGAAATTATTATTATTATCTTTATGCTATTTTTATTTGCATTTGCATTTTTATCACATAAAATAATAAACAAACAAGAAATCACTATTAAATACATATCATTAAACAATAATTTTACTCATAATAACATTGAAATAAGTTTCGTAATACTTTAATAAGAATTTTAAAATCTTTTTTATTATTATTTATTATTATTAGATTGAAATTGATATAAAATATTTATATAAAATCTACTTTTTTTTTATCTTTTTAAAAAATTATCCCATTACATAACAGTACATATACATAATCTACATATACAACAGCGACTAGAAAAGAGAATACCACGAATGCGTCATCTATTATTTGCAGCATAGAGTTGAACATCGTATTGCTCGTTCGATAAAGAGGGAAATATTTTTAGCGGGAAAATATGAAAATAAACAGATATTCCAAAATGTTGGTAAAAAAGTTCAATTTTCCAAATCGAGAAGGGAAAAGAAAGAAGAAATTATAAAGAATATTACAAAAATGCGTTGTAATTGAAAAAGAAAAATGATATTTTGAATGACTTGTGATAACGAGAGAAAAATAATAGAAGAAGAAACTGATGGAAAATTATTGTTATCAACTTTTGTTCTGACTAATGATTAAAATATTATGGTTTAATCGGAAGAGATATGTCTTCTTTTAGATATTGAATTTCAATTCACACTAAAAGATCTATTATTCATGATTGTTTGATACTAAATTGATATTAATCTTTACTTTACGTGACATTATAAAGTTTTTTGCTGAAAATAATTTCGTTTTAATATATATATATATAAAATAATTGTAGTAATTATTAAAATAGGTAAATTATAGAAATGATTGTAAAAAAAAAAAAGAGTTTAGTATTAATTTAGAATCACTCTATTTATAATTGTACTCTTAATAATTTTCAGATTAAACATAATTATAAAAAAAAGTAGATATTTTATTATCAATGTTCGCCATTGCAGTATCTTTTAAAAATAGCTATAGAATCTAGGTCGCCCTACGACTACTGTAAAATTTATATTCGCATTCTCATTGCCACGTTTGAATTGTCCAATATACTTTTGTTATCGAGTTTTTATTTCAAAAAACAATCATTTTGTTAAATTAAATAATTTTGCATCGAATTAAGAATATTTCTTTTTTTCTTCTATAACATCTCGTAACATACTTAAATAAAAAGAATTAAATCGAAATATATAAATCGCAAATAAATTTATTAGATTTTTATTTAGATAATCAATGACACGTTTCATAATCAATTCGCGTTCGTTAAGTCAACATACTATATAGCAACTGACAAATTAAAAACAGTATAAAAATAATAATAAGCGAGCCATAATCCGTGGGGATTACGTAGATACATCTCAGAATGCAATGTAAACCACATGGATCACGAGTATGTACGATCGCTCGTTCTCTTTTAATTTTCAACAAAAGTTAAAAAGAAACGTGGAACGTGTGTTTTAAAAAAAAAAAAGATCAACGTCTTGTAATCTCACGTAACACTTATCATAAAAGACAGCGCGATAACACCGCGATAAACGAACGCGTTCTCTCTAGTTCGTATTTAATTTCGATTCGTCAGATTTAACTTCGATTCGTTAGATTTTTTCCTACGAAAAAGCGTACGAATACGAAAACGCGGGAAACAGTTCAACAGTTGATTGCGAATGAAGTCGAGTCGAAAAAAAAAAAAACAACAAAAAAAAACTAAGGCACGGAGAAATAAATTTTTAATCCAAAAATGTATACTCACGATCGTTCAAAGATGATGAGGATCGGGAAGAAAATCTTGGAGTCTCGATCTCGTTGCACCGATCTCTCGAACACCTTGGCTAGTTTATATTAGACTGCAGCTCTTATTCGTGCCACCTCGAGTGCGCTTCTGGCTGATCTTAGCTTTTCAACTGCAACTATATACGAAGACGAGCTCTATCGGCCAGCAAGTGATTCTAGATAGCGAGACCTCTGCCTCTCTCATTGGTTGCTGGTGGGGTCGTTCCGGGTCGTTCTCCACCCCGGACGAAAACTCTTCGTTCGCCATCTTCTCCAAGGAATCATCATCGTTCGCCTTATCGACCTCCTTGATGGCCCTTCGTCCTTTTTATAGCGTACACGCTTGTATACGCTTTCGTGGCAAGAAGCCTTCCTTGAGACTCGAGGTGGAAACAGTGAAGTTTGAAATTTTTACTTCGACTTTATATCGAGTGGATATAATTAAAAGTTGAATATAAGAACGTGTTAAAACATTTTTAAGAAGATTTTCGAATTAGAAAAATCCTCGAAATAATAAATTTCGATTAAATATTTTGCTTGAGCATATATAGTATATTTCTTTTTATTATCAGGATACAATTCGAACTCTTTGTTGGTCAAAAGGAAACGAAATTGTGAAAAGAATTAAATATCGTTAGATAATTTTTTTTTATTTTGCGTAATTAATATTTCAAGTACACGTTGACAGATTTTAGACGAATCATTTCAAAGAACAGTAATTTTAATTTAAGAGGATGTATAAATTTCATGTGGATATTTTTATGAATGCTTGTGTTATTGCTTAAATATTAGTGAGGAAGAAAACTCGTCATACTTGAGGAAGAAAAATGGTAAATTATTTTTATACGAGTAAAATCATAGTTTCTTTGATAATTAAGATGGATCAAAAGAAGATAGTATCTTCTTTTTTAATTAGATTTATATACCTGTTGCCAAAATTGATGATTAGACGTATATGCACGATGAATAAATATAGGAAACGGCATTTTGTTTCTACTTTGTTTGCCACGGGTTTAAAAATAGTTACAAGAAATAGATTTATTTTTTGTGCAATATCTTCAGCAACTTAACAATTAAATTTATTTTGATTAACAATTTTATAAGGAAACGAGTAAGTTTTTTAGTTTTTACAAAGCGAATTGAAATTCCAAACTATTTTCTTATAAAAAAAGTTATAAATGAAAATCAATTTTTCACAACAGATACATACGAATGACATATTATAATTTTTATATACATTATATTTGAAAAACATTTCGCATAAATTTATAAGTATAAGTCGTTTTTATTAAAGTTAATGTTATCAGACACGTTCAGTAACAGACGAGGATATTAATTTAAGTTCCCATATCTTTTTAATGAAATAAAATTTGTGAAAAATAATCCGTGATAAATAATTTATACGATTAAATGTGCGATACGAGTTCATTGATTCTTGATTCTTCTTACTTAATTACTTAATTATGATTTTTCTATAATAGGATGTACAATCTTGTGTAATAATAGAAATCTAATAATAATTCATGTTTCAACGAACAGATTTAATCTGTTCAGGAATTATATTACCAAGATATTTTAATTAAAAATAAATTAATAGAATTCTGTTCATCATGTTAAAAAATGTTCAACGATAAAATTATACATCATTACGTTTCATAATATATTTCAAATAATTATATTTCATTTTGTGACACATTGAAATTTTCCATCTCAATGTAAGAAAAATGATCGTAAAAATGTTAACATCTTAAACATCGTATCAAATCATTACGCAACTCGAACAAGCTTATATCTACACAAGTCGTACATGCAAATTAATCAAACAACGTGAGCGACGATACATTCTCTATATATCTGTACTGAATAAATGCAACGCATTTTATTTTAACTTTTAAGAAGAAACAATTTCATTTTCTCCAATTATTTTTTATCGATTCCAATTAATCGTGAGTGTATGCCTCACGATAGAATTGAAAGAAGAACTTGCTTTCTTATTACCACAGTGAGACATGCTTTGTTTGTTTGATATCCATTCTACGGAAAGCACGTCATTTGTTTATAGAAAGCGTTACGATAACGATGATTTTTCAGAGACTTTTTAAACGTACATCGCAATTTCTACTCCTCGTGTTGCTGAATCAGTGAAAGAAAATGATTAAGACTTTTTTTTTTTGTATATTTGCATTTTATAGTTTTTTTTTTCTGATCCATAAATCGAAAAAAAAAAAAAAAAGATACGAATGTTAGAAATTTAATAGGATAAGAAAGAAAACTTAATTTATGGTGTGTGTTTTTTCCTCTTTTTAATGAATTCTTTAATCTACGTAAATATGATTATTAATGGCGATGATGCGGAGTAAATTGTTATAGAAATATTAGAATATTATATGGAAATTTCGTCATAAATATGCTTATCTATCAAAATTAAGTAACACATAATATTTAGACATTTTTTTTATCAATGATATATGATAATATTTATAGTTTTGTTTCGTTGATTGAACAGGAAACAGAGAGAATAACGAATGAATGAAAATCATAACGGGAAAAACCGTTTTTCCTTGATATATAGTTCGATTGAGAAACTTGGTGAAGAGGAAATTTATTAATATCTTCTATGATTAAAAATCATTGCGATATCTAGAAATGTGAATAAGTCTCTAACTTATTTATGAAATAAATGAATATTCAATGTTTAAAATCGTTAGAAATGACTAATTTGAAATACGAATGCGAATAAACAAGATCTGTCACTCAAGGAAAAAAGTATTTCTTTCGATAACAATATTTCAAAGTAATATTTTATTATTCAACATTGTAATGTAAAATTCTATTGAAGATATTATTTGAATGAAATATGAAGAATTGTATGCAATATATTTCTCTGTTCGATGAAATTTATCAATGTTGAACTTGTTTTTCAATCAGGATTAAAAATCATGTTTTCAAACAAACAAGATTAGGTAGATTGTCAAGTCCAGAAAGTCTTCGGTATTCGATGGTAAGTTAAAGTTGAACTGTTCGACCTAGTTGGCTACACGCCTATAAAACAAATCCTTATCGTGCCAGCACATTATAGTAATACTTATCTACTTACATTATTAAGTAGTATACATATATTAGATTGTCAACATGTACAGGTGGTTTCATAATTTGGACGAAGTTTTTTTTTAACCCCTCGAAATTAAGAGAATTCTAAATAACAAACGAACTGTTTGCAAAAATTATTGTAATCTTTTGCCACGTAAGTAAGTATCACATATTCCACTTTATATAATAGATAATAGTGAGATTAGTATAAATATCGATTGGATTTTGTGTGTACCTGTGCGTGTGTGTGTGTGTGTAGGAAGAATGAACTCGAGAATGTTGTTTATGTATCCATTGATATTGATGTACTCGTACATGGTTTGAAATTTGACCATGAAATTTAATTGAAAATTGATTGAATATATGGACATAGATTCAGTGAATAATTAATTGGTATTTTCAACAGTTAGTTAGATTTGGTTTAGAGTTGGATTTACAAAGTCTACGATTTATATCTGATTTCAATAGTTTATTCAATAGTTTTTGTACTCTACGAAGCATCGAAAATATATAGATGAATGCTGATTATGTTTAATTTAGATTAGTTTTTGGATTATGTCTAAATTTACTTCGAACATATCCGACTTTAGTTTGATTTAGGGTATCTCTGAGTTTATTTTGAGTTAGATTAGTGGTTTGAAAAAGTCCTGTTTTGATATACGAGACTGCAGATTTTTCGTATTTTATTTTTTTCAAAGATTATTGGGGTCATTGGGAATCAGCGCACATATATACATACACACATAGATAAAATCCGACAGACACCAGTTCATGGTGCGTACCGGTTCGTTATAGCGGTATTTCATCTTTTTTATAATTATTATTGGGAATTAACAGGAATTATATAAATGATATTAAAAAAAAAATCTTGTTTACATTTGTGAAGAGATTATTATTTCCTCGTTAAACGTTTTTATTTAAAAATTCTGAAAAATGTCTGATTTTTTAAATGGGAGGGGGAGATGAAATTTAAACGATCTTTGTTCTATTGTGATTAAATAATTATTGATATGGGGGAATGGATACGAGTAAAAAGAATTAACAATATTTTTCGTTTCTTCTCTTCGTTTCAACATTAAATATAATAATAATATTTTTGTGTAATTTCAATTTTTGTTTTTAAATCGGTGAAATGGATGAAGAAATTATTTTCACTATTATAGCGCAAAAAGAAACTATTGTATTTATTTAATTTATGTAACAGCTAAAAGAGAAGCTTTAAATCAAGGATATATTATTTTTAAAAAGAGGGGAGATATTAAGCGTACGTGTCCAGCTTATCTTCGAGAAATACGATATTTTGAAACGAGATAGCTTTAAAGAAAAATTAAGAAGGCCAAGGGCAGAAATATGCATATAATGTGTCGAATTATTTCAAACACATTGCATGAAAATGTAAATATAATTTCGAAAAATCAATAAAAATTCTATTTATCTTATATTTTTATATTTTCTATCTCTTAAACGATTAGTATAATTGAAGACATTGAAAACACAGGCAATCCTAGATCACTGTTATGAATTTTACCATGCCCTGAATAGGATGTGTTACGCTCGATTCAGTAAGCGAGCCATTCATTCCTGATCACGCTACGAGCCACGAGATTTCGTCTGCTCGATTATTATCAATTACATAAATCGATTCCTCGAAATGTGTTTTGCACGCGCCGCATATAGATAATAAGAGTTATCAACATGGACTCGTCGATGAAGAACGATGCAAATGAAATAAAGTTGCATGGGAAGAAATTAAACTTAAATAATTAAAATAAATGATATTATCAATAACAGAATATCATATTAATTTAAATTTAAATTTTTGAAGAGAAATATTTAACATTATTTGTGATTTATGATGTCTACTCATTGAATAAAGTATTTGTATTCTTAGAAAAATTTCGCAATAGATTAAATTAAAATTTGTGTCTAAATATATATAATTAAAGTAAAATATTCGAAAGATTAATATAATTGGATTTACTTCGTTGATATATTATTTTTTTTTTTTTTCAGATTGTCAAGGTAAACTTCACTTTTCAGGAAACAATTCCACAGGAAAAATTCTAACACATTAAATGTGAAATCACGCGATGTTGGTAATCTCCTTCGGATGGTACGATACGTCTTATAAATTTCCAAAAACGATTGACGAGCTGAAACAAAAATAATTACAGCCCCTATTAACGAATTAATTCCTGTTATCTCTGCTATTATGGCATGAACGTGTAATGAAAAATTAGATAAAACGAGCAAAAGCTCGAAGAGATTATTTGAATGATAATTGATTGTCTTTCATTGATTAATTATTATTAAATTAAAAAGAATTTTAAATAAAGTTTTGTTTTAAATAGTTCGTGTTTTCCAGTTTGAAAAAATATGTCGCTTAATTTGAATATCCCTATATACGTTAAACCGAAGTTGTCAAAGTTAATAATTTATAACAGAATAAGAGATAAATTTCAGGATCGTACTGGTAAAACTTCACGATAATTTGGTCACGTACACTTGGTCACGTATACTTACACAACAGTCATTTCAATTATATTCTCTGATGAGGTCACAAAAGTATTTAAACGCTTAGATACAAACAATATTAACAATTAATTTTCTATATTGATCTTCAATATTAATCTTAAAATAATAAAACCAATCATTAACCATTTAATCAAATAATTAGCAGGATGAATTTATCGATCGAACAAATTTAATTCGTATTTATTCAGGAATATTAATAATACAATCTTTCTTTATATCTTGAATATAATTAATTAAAAATAAACTGTAGACTTATAATAATTTACTTACAGAATTCATCGCAAATGAAAGTTCTTGTATAAGATATTTATATATTGATTAAAAAAATATATTGTAAAACATAGTATATTTTTATGCAGATAACAAAACGTTTTATTTTTTCTTAACTCAATTTTAATTTATGTATTATTAAATCATTCAGTATAAATAATAATTCGTCAAATAAAGTAGAATTTATTAAATAGAATGTTGTTTTGAAACAATGTATCATTATTTTTTATTTAACAAGATTTTTTAGAATAATAAAAGATAATTTGTTGTATCTCCTTGAATCTTTCTTGAATTCCATGAAATATAAATAATGTATTTCCACAAATTATGATACATTTGAACAGTGATTCATAAATATCAATTTTTACGTCAACAGAGGAATGAAACATTTTTATATATTTTAAAAATTAAAGATGATGTGTATACCTTAATAAGAATAATTAATAAATTTTAATAGAAATATAATAGAATGTTTATTTAATTTGAGATCCATCAATTATTTAATTGATATTTCGATAATGTAATTGATGACAGAAAGATGTACAAAGTAAGTTTCATTATAAAATAAAATAAAAATTATTCGATGATTACTCATCATTAATCATTAGTTATAAGCTGTATACTCTATTTAAAAATATAGACCACTTCATTTTATAAATGTATATAAATGCATATTTTCATCCTTCATCCTAAGTGTTATTAATAATCTTCTATATTCAAATTTTATTAAAATTGAAAATAAAATAGTGAAGAATTCGTTACATCAAAATGCATTGTTAGAAAAAAATGTTGTTTTATACGTGTATTTTGATAGTTGAGAAGGGATAGAAAGAGAAACCGAAAGGAAGATTAAAAGATTAATTTTACATATTGAACAGTTATCATGTTTTGTTCATAATTTATGTTTGATTGAGAGCAAAAGTCAAGAATGATATCACAAATGATTGAAATTGTGTTTACTTTATTAATTACAAGTAAGTAATTGTTATGTTGAATTTAATTTTCCTTGAAGAATTATTTGTCTTAATTTTATTTTTTCAGAAAACTTTTTTCATTGTATGGGTGTATGATTATAATTAGGATAAAAAACGTGAAAATATAAGGATTGATTAATGAAAAAATGCATTTGTTCCATTCACTTTTATAAATAATCAATTTTATTTATTTTTCTAAAATAATTTCGAAACTTCTGCATAATATTTAACTCGTATTTAAATTATTTCTTTCTTATTTTTTTATTTGAATCAAATGATACGTATCGATAGAAAAGTTAGTAATTTAATTTCATTTAAAATTGTTCAAAATTACGAAACAAGATTCTCGCGCCATCTATATATGCGATGGATTATTATTGGTCGGTAGATTATTTGTCCGATGGCATTCATTTTACATTTCTTACTTTTATAATACCTTGAATTTTTACAATTACTTAATAAAGTATCAATTAAGATTTACAAAAGCACTTTACTTTGCAATACATATAATTATAACTATAATCCACGACTAATTTAATCGCATATTAATCCTTCATTTTTCTTAATTAAATATTTTATTATTGCTTATTATTTACGTATTTTATTATTATTTAATTTTCAATGAAAATTAAATTTTATATTATTTGCTGACTTGTCGTAGAACAATGACATAGATGACTTAAAATTTCCATTTGATTTATTGGTTTATTAAGAAAACGTTATTGTTGCTTGTATGTACATACTTTTTTACTGGTAGAATCTATATCTGAATTTCCAAATCGCAATTAATGTGCCATATATTTTTTATTATATTTTACTAATGAATAAATATCTACATTTCAGGTCCTGGAGATTTTTGAGATCATCTTAAATATTGCCACAATAATATCATAATTCATCGCCTGGTGAATGAGTTTCCTGTCAATTTACCAGAATAGCAGTTAGTTTCATCAGGCGGCCAAAGCATCGACAGTAGTAAAGTCACGCATTTACGTTGCAATTAGATAAGGTAAGATTCTTTAAGTTTTCGTTTATCAATTAATTTTTTTGCAATTTTACATTTCATCGAATTATTACGATGATTAAATATCACGTGTTTCAATTGTTAATTTAATTTAATCATTAATTGCGAAAATATTGTACAATAATTTATACATAAAAAATCTTTACAGGGTTTCTTGTAACAACGAATATGCAGTGATCGTGATGTGAAAAAGTAAGTCGAAAGTATGTAATAAAATTTTTTTCATTTGAGACGTTGTTTTCGAGTAAAATAAGTTTGAGAAATTTTTAACTAGACTAGTTTTCGATTAGATACGAATGAAGTAAATAACTATTCTAGTTGTGTGAAAATAAGTAAAGAAAAAAATGTAAAATAAAATTTTATCGCTTAAGTCACTATTATTATTATTATCGTTAATTTCTAATCTTTTAAATCTCTACAATCTAAAATAATTTTCTTTTTTATTTTTTCACAGATAAAAATTTAATAAAACTTTGAAAAAGAGAAAGGAAAAAATGAAAAAAATATTATTAACGGTTAAAAAAAAAAAGTATTTTTAGGTATATAATACAATGTTTAATTTGATCTATTTTGAATCGTGATACTCGCAATAAATACTACAATAATTGTTACAATTTTTCAAATTTATATTTCATACTGATTTACTTACTATATTTTACTTGAAAATATTTTGAAGAAATTTTTTATAAATATCAGTTTTTAATTTTGCCAATCACTGATAACTCAATAATATTTACAGATGAACTGTTCAAATCCATATTTTATAATAATATTATTTATATCGCATGTATAATAATAATAATAATAATAATAATAATACAAATTTATGAAAATATATAAATTACAATTGATATTAAAAAAATCTTTAATGTTCTACTTGTTTGTTACATTTCAATTTTTTTTTTTTTTTTTTTTTTTTTTGGAAGTCAAATAATTAAATTGAAGATGAAATTTATATCGACCGTGATTTCGTGTTTATTTCGGTTTTTTCCATCTTCTTTGTAAATAACCTTTATTGAAAGAGGATTAGGGGTGTGTACATATAATATACATCCATATCAGTGAAGGAACAGTGCAAATTTCGTCATTGTCGAACGGAGAAATGGAATTTTCCATTATGTATTTTGTTCACTATTTAGTTTACAAATTTAAGGAAGTTTTAAGAAGGCCCGAAAAACGGACACATAACAGATAATTAATAGTTCATGTAAATGTATATAGAAATTTTGCATATTCTATTTTATTTTATCAAATTTAATGATCTCACTGACAAATATTTTGTTAAAAATATATATTTTAAAACACACGAAATATATTTTTATTAAAAATTTAAGAACTAATCTTGAAGAGGACTTCGTGTGAATCATTTGATAATGTTTCCACAGATGAATCAGTTTTATTTTAGTAAGAAACGTGAATCACATTTTCGATAAAATTTGAAGTAATAAATAACTAAGTGAAGCTTACTAAACAGTCATACAGATACATTTTCAATATTCTAAAATTCATTATTATGTATGATAAATTGCTTCAATATTAAAATATTTAGAAGAATGTTATCAATTATCTGAGGCTTTATGTGAAATAATTAATAGAAGAGAGGCAGATAAAAAGTTTGACTTTAAATTTTTTTCTTTAAAAAAAAAAAAAAAAAAAAAAAAGAATCGCATTAGTGCATTTTCTGAAATTCATATTAACCCGTATTAATTCGCATATTGCAGGATGTGATGCCTTTTACTTGATTGTTCGAAAGAAATTTTCCTGCGAAATCCCTAGGCATGGGCCATTGGACAAATTGACGATGGAGCGGTGTTGTGCGGGTGGAGATGACTTTTTTGTCTATCGCCGATATGATTCGTTTCGATAACCAGTTTCGCCCCACCAAAGTCTGGATTTACATACGTGTCGCAGGAGGCTTTTACGTTCGCTTGATTTTAACACGAATTGTAGTTTCGCGGCAGGCATGAACGGTGCGTGCAGCTGAAACTACGATCCGCTTCTTCTTGTTTTACCACGGTGCACGTTGTAACTATTGTTGTAACGCGCAACCATAATTTCCTTTCTTTCTTTTTTTTTATTTTCCTCACCTTCTCTTCCTCACCCTTAACTCTCTTTGTTGTAAGAAGAGAAGAAGCGCGCAGTAGTCATTTTTTCCTTTTTTTAAGATTTTTGTTGTTGTGTTTGTGCGAATTCTCCTCAGTGGCAACCGATAGACTGATCGATAGACTTAAGGAGGGAAAACAAAAAGGGATATTTAATGCATTCTTCAGTGAAGTTCAAAGGCAAGTTTCTTAATTCGCGATGAGATTTTTTTTTTAAGCATTTTCGCTCTCTTTATTTTTTCATGTGATTTCGAACAAGGTTGAGTAAAATTGGATGTTTTATAGATATTTTTTTAAATAAGGTATTGTTTAATAATTAAAGTTTCTGATTAATGATGAAAAATCAGACATATACTTTTTTTTTTATTGCATACTTACAAAAGTTTAATGTTTCACTTTTCAACAAATTTTAACAACGAAGAAAAGATAAAATATTAGAGTACTATATTATTATTATTATTATTATATTAGTAAATAAATCATATTTTAAAGGAGAAACTTTCAATTATTATAAGGTGAATATAAGACTTTTGATGCAAAAAGTCTTTTCTTTTCTTGTCTGATTTTTTATTAATATATAAAATTATCATCGAAATTTATTCTATGTTTTTTTTTTTATATTTTTAGGAAGATGGTTTCGAATGGTTTCATGGACGAAACTTGACATAAAATTTTCGTCAAATTGTTGTAATTTTAAGCAAAAAATTACGAAAATTCTATTAATATAATTAAAATTTATTAATTACGAAAGTTAAATCTCTTTGATCATCGTGATGCATTAATTTATGAAAATATATTTTCTAATAGATAATTAAATATCGTCGAAATTTTTATTTATTGCGATATTCTAAAGTTAGCAATATTGTATAAATATATCGTTTATTTAACGATTTCGATTTAACTCGAAATAATTAGACAAAATGATAAAATTTTATTTAAAGAGAAATTCCAAGATCTTTTCTCCCCCATCGAAACCATCCATTGAAACCTTTGCGTGTTTCGTAGATGAAAAACATTTTCTTGCAAATAGCATGAATTATTCACAAATAATTGTTCCTTTGCGAGTTAAACTTAATTTTAAAAACAAATTTAAAATTTAACTTTAAAATTATTATCGAAATTTTTATTGTGAAAAACTAATAATAAAAAAATTTAATATTAGAAAAAATACTGGCGTTTTGTCGCTAGTAAAGATAAATTGGCGAAGAATTAACATTTTAATATTGTTTTTCCTCTTGTTTATTACATTTGTCATGAACCATACTGAAAAACGAGGAAATCACGTAACAGGCACGTTTTGAATTATTTCAAAAGTCACGTAAAATTTTAACTTTCTCGTTTTATATTAAATTTACTGAAATATTTGCACGATCAAAGAAATGTTTATTCGCAGTGAAAGATGTACGAACAAATACGAATAGTAATATTATAAATAATGTTTATTATTATTTTTAAAATTTCGTTACAAAATTTCATTACAAAATAAAAATATCAGTGAACGTTACTACAATATTTCTTGTATTTCTTCGTTATAACAAGTAGTTATTAAATTAGGAATACAAATTTAAATGGAAAAAATCTTTTATATTATAGATATTATCATTATTTGAAAAAGTTAGAAAAGCTATTTAATCTGATATTATTGCAGTGGAACTTTTCTTTATTTTTTTTCTACAAGTTTTCTACAATTAAAATAATCTTGCAAATGTTTTCTTTATTAATCAGATAAAAATTGTATACAGAAACTTATATTTAAATTATTATGAAAAATTTTTTTATCTTTCAAGTCATTACGATATATGAAATTTCTGATACAAATTTTATCGATTTTAAGAGATTAAACAAATATCGTTTGCATACCGTGTCAACAACTTATAAGAGATAATTATAATTTTTTTATAAACAATATCTCGATCATTTATTTATTATAATTTAACAAAGTTTTTAACAAGTATTTTTTTTTTTTTAATAAATTATTTAATTACCTTCGAGCTATTATATGTGATATTACGTTTTAAGATTTTCCAAAGTATTCTAAAGTATTAAAGTGGTATTTAAAAAATACATAAATTATTTCAAGCGCTATAAATTATTTCAGGATTTCCTAATGGAGTTTTAAATAAATAAAACTTTTAGATCTACGTATAATTAGAATACTTAAATTTAAATTTGTTTAAATTTAAATTGTTGATGAATGTCAGTTATAATGATTAATCATCGTTATATTTTTCTGAAAGCATCGAAAAATGCATTAATTATCTGAAGATAATCATACTTACGTGTGCTAAATACATAGAAGGATGTTTATTAAATATTTATTTTCACAAATATTTTGTTCCATTGTCGGGATATCTCGAAATTTTCCCCCTCGTTATCAATTGGAATTAGATGATTTGCTTGTACATTCATTGTACACTAAAATTTGTATCTCTTTGATAATAAAAGATAACGAATTACCCTTCGTTTATATTTTTAATTAAAACGAATGATAAAATTATAAGATCACAATGTTTGCTTTATCGAAAAATGGATGCTTAATTATTTGCCAATAAAATTTGTTTGAACATCGATATGAAAGATAAAGAAATTATACTTGTTTTGTTGTGATGATGCTTCTTTTCATGTCATTCATGTTTTTCTAAATTTTTTTTTCTTTCTTTTGTGGAATAATTTTCATGATCGATGATTTTAATTTTATTATTATTTTTCTTACATATTATATTAACAAATAATTTTTTTTTTTTTTCATAAAGAATTCATTGTATATATAATATTAGGTAATAATATTGGGTAATAAAATATAAGTAAAATACAAAGAATATATTATAATTATTGTACGAACGTTTAATTTTACAAAATTTCTTAATAATGATTTATAATATTTCGAAATATTTACAAACTTCTTGCTTTATTCAAATTTTATAACATTCAACGTTTTTAATCGATTGAATTTATTGATTAATCAATTATATAGTTCATTGTTTTTTCTTTCAATACAATCTGATAACCATTCATCTTTTAAATGAGATATTTTTTAAAATTATATTACACAATACCGAATATAACTTGTTGTAAATTTATATATAATAAAATAAAATAACAAAGAATAGAATTTATGCATAAACACATGCTCTCTAATTAATTTTCAAACATTTATATAAATTTGAGAAATTTCAAACACCTCGTGTGTTTATAATATTTATAAATATAGATACGTGGAAGTCGATCGACACAAGTCATCGAGTTGTATACAAATATTCAACTCGAAACTTTATTCGTATTTAATTCTTCAGTTCGGCCGTGACTCTCATCGCAGCACCATTAAATAATCGTATTTAAATTTGTTACAGTGTTGAAAATCAGTGTTAAAGTATTAAATTTTATATTCTATTAATTAACACCATAATTTATTTTGTTTAAATTTTCTTCTCTTCTTTTATCCAACGAAACAGTACAGATTTTTTTTACAATATTATTGTATTATAATTTAACTGCTCATTACATATTGAACTGTAAATTAAAGGCATGTTCACTTTATATTACACGTTGCATATATATATAATTATATATGCATTTCAATAGATATTTCAAAGATTTTAAAATAAATTTTTTCTTACAACTCTGCTTGTTCGAATATTTTCCATAAATGTTTAGTTAAATTTAATTAATTCTATGAATTGATACGCACGCAATTTAAAACTTTTCAAGTATATCGTCATATTTTTTATATCCCTTTAATCTTCGATTAACCGATTCTCTTTGAATAGGAAAAAATTGATTAAAATTTATCGTTTTGGGATTAGGATCTGCAACTTTTTTATATTCCCTCATTTCGAAATAAATCGAACTATGATTTATCGAGAAAACCACTTTTTTTTTTTTTTTTTTTAAGTTCTTAGATACGAGTGTATAAATATCTTCCTATAAATTCTCTGACAATATATCTTGAAATATTTAAAATTTATATGGTATTTTCGATCAAAAAGAGTTAATCTAAAATTATAGGAATTCATTTTGTATGGTATAATATTCGGATTTGAATTTGATTGAACATTTATGAGAGGAACGTAAACAAGTTTTAAATATTTAAAAAAAAAAAAAAAAAGAAATAGTCTAAAGTTAAAATAAATTTCTACTTATCGATTATTTCATTTTATCAATGATAATAATTATTTATTTTATTTCGAGTGTAGTGAGTGAATAATGGTGTTTAAAAGAATCTTCGACTTGTTTTCGATGTTCAGATACAATCGCTTCCGATGTATGTTATTTTGCTGTTTCGATTCTATTTATTCAATGAAATTAATTCGATAACGAGTTTAAAATTTATTAATAATCGTTTGTGTCTAGAATATTTTGATAAAACAATTTCTCAAAGTTTGGCACATTTATTAAAATTAATCATTTCTTGGTGTATCATATAAGTATATATTAAAAATTCCAATCTTTATTTCGTATTAATTTATAAATAATTTATTGGAACATTATTGTGTTAATAATGTGATTTGTAAATTTGTATGTTTCGTTACAGGCGAGGACGAAAAGTCTGAGGAATCTGGTCCTGCAGATTTCGAACGAGCAATAATTAATTCTGGTAAGTACATATCATTTTATTAAATTATGTCATAGATAGTATATAATTCAAACTGCGAATATATATCTTCATATAATTTTTGTGAATTTTCGTGATATATTCTTTTTTTTATCGAATATTTAATATTAATTACCTAATTACAAATATTACGTAAAGTTAATCATAAAATTAAAGAATAATTTGGAGAGAAAAAATCTTTCAACTTACGAAAAAAACTTTAAATATATTGTAATTTTTTTAAAAATAAATAACGTACGTGTTAAATAATTATACAAATGTAATAATAATAATTGTAAATTCTCACTGTTAATAGTTTTTATATATTCTAATCTTCCAACTTTTTAAGAGAGACAGATCTCTCTCAAAGAAAAAGAATTTTTCTTTCAAAACAACCGTATAAAAGATAGATACATTTATTAAAAAAAGGAAAAAAAGAAAAAGAGATATATAAATGTCTAAGAATCCCCATCTTTTTGCTTTCGTTTCTTTTTTTTCCTTCGAAGAAGCGAACGAGAAAAGGGTCTCTTTTTTGAGAAGAAAGGGGGAGAAAAGAATACATGCGTATCTGGAAATATTTACAAAAGAAAAAAAAAAAAAACATGAATACTCGAACAGAAACGAAAAATCTGGTTTTGAATCCAGTTTGTTCGAATACACATTTGATGTAGGTGTATATCCTCAAGCTCAAGTTCTCCAATCGAAATTATCATTTCCATCATTTCCTTCATTTTCCAAATTCGACTTTCTCGAAAAATATTATTCTCTCTTTTTAACTCTAGAACCACCACTTATTAGACACCTCGAACACCTTAATACAATTTTCTCGTTCATCCACCAAATATTACAATGTATCATCAAAAAATTGTAATAAACGTAAAATCAATTATATTATTCATTCTATTCAAACAATACTTAAGACATAAACGTGCAAGAAGATTTCCACAAATTTTCTTTTCCAATACGAATACAGGATAAATTTATTTAATTTGTTGGACAGGTTATGGAAGGTTCAATTACTTGTTACTGTTGGCCGTGTTGCCGGCCAGCTTCTCCAGCATCTTCTCCTCGTCGGCTATATCGTACGTGTTGCCGTCGGCTGAATGCGACCTGGGCCTCACCATGTTCGACAAGGGCCTACTCAACTCGATGACGTTCGCAGGTGGTATATTCATTTATTGGCGTAACCACATAACCGCGACTGTAATTACAGGTTGAGCTTAAGACACAGAGAGTCAAAGCGCGCGTTCGGTACGCTTCGAGTTTCTGGTTAGAACGAACAGTTCTGGTGTACGCTATGGACAATTTAGGGAATGTATTTTCAGACATGGTAATTAAACGACACAACTCTTGTAACTTCATCCTGCAAAATGGCCACGTGGCTCGCATGGCTAACGATCTCGAACGGTCGAGCGTTCGAGATCGGCAGATCGTTCGATTCGTCCACTTAGAAAATTGCTTCCGTTTTTTTTTTTTTTTTTTTATATATTCCGACAATACTTCGTGTGTACGCTCGAAAATTTGGACGCACCCTTCGTTTTTTAAACAACGACATTTCACATTTTTGTGCTGGAAATATCTCAATTTTAAAACGTAATGCTTGATGCTATTTTTAACGGATAAGATGTTCACGAAAATTTTGTTTAAGAAATGAAGTGAGCTTCAAGCTTTTGGACAGGAATGTACGCAGAATGTATACAGAGTGTTGATATATTCGTGGGATAGGTTTGGAGAATCATCGATTGTATAGAAAGAAAAATGCAAAAGTCGGTGTAATTGAAAATGTACGGTTATTCGTTTTGGAATTATAAGTTATAATTTAGTAGTAGAAGAAATAGAGATAGATTGGAGATGAGGATGTCTCGCTCTTACTATTTTTCTATATCAATTTTTTTCTATTTGTCCCTAGAAACGATCTTCTTGCCTCACGAATATATTAATGCCTCGTTAGATTTTTAATTATTTGCGCAGGTAAGGAAATAAGGCTTGGTTGCTTATCAGTGATACACTTAAAGATAATAACAACAAACGAATCCCTATGTGAATTTTAAAGGGTATCGGGATTGAGACTTTCTTGGAAATTTTTTTCCAAGAAAGAGGACAGATTGTTTTTCGAGAAACGAAATTTTGTGATGTAATCAGAAACGAAGATATTTTCGTTTCGTCATATTTGAGATCATATTTATAAATATTTCGTCTTCAATCTAATTCGTGTAGTATCTTTATAAATCATACAAAAATAATGGATTTATTATTCGAGAAAATTTGTTAAATAAATTTGTTTTAAATAATTGATACGAGATATTAGCGTGCTTGAATTTATTTCGTATATTATCTATGATATTTTATATCGTATTATGAATTTATATTGCATTGTTTCGTTGTTTTTATGTGTGCGATTCAAATCGATTGAACCATTCATCACAAAATTATTTGTGTTATTCTAAACAAAATAAACAAACGAGGCAAAACATTCTACGGAAAACTTTTAAAAACTTTTAGAAGCTTATCAGTTCTTTATCACGTAATTAATAGATCGTTGTAATTGTAATCGTAATGTTTTCCTCGATGTTATCTTTAATACAATTGTTTGATAAATAAATTATCAGTATCGTATCAGTATACCGTGTGTTTTTTTTTTTTTTTTTTGTAAATAAACTGATATAACGATAATAATAAAAACAGGTAGAAGAGATACGAGGATTTATGAAAACGGAAAATCCCATGGAAATATCAATGAGTATAGACAAATAAACAGATTGATTTACAATGTGTTATGTGTACAATTTTTACAATTTTTTTAAACGATTCTTTACTTAAAACAAAAATCTTATACGTAAACAAATTTCATAATAACATATAAAATATTAAGTTATCATTTATAGATTTTATTAAAAAAAACTTCGTTTCTGATTTATCCATCTGCGAATAAAAAGATTATTGCTTCTTATTGCATCATCATGTTCATATCAAAATTTGTTTAATCACAATAGTAATTATTACTCTCCAGTAATAATAATAGATATCCTCATTAATTGAGGAATTCAAGTGAATTTTTAAATAAATATACGTATATGTTTTGTATAAATCTGTATTTTTAAAAATTATTGTTATTTTTCTCAACAGCACTGAATATATTTATAATCCAAATTTTCAAAATTCCATAAACGTAAACGATGTTTTCTAACAGAAATAAATAATTAAAATAAATTTCCTTGCGATCTTCGATAATTTTTCATAATCGATAAAAATCAAAAACTTAATACGAAATCTATACGAACGAACTTATATCGATTTCTATTAACGAATCATTAATATTAACGAGAAATCCCTGCCAATTATTAACAAAAATTTGGCTGGTTTCAGGTATGATATGCACCTCGTTCTTCTGGGGATTCATGACTGACACGTTTGGTCGTAAGAAGATAATGTTTTACGGTTACATGTTCACCGGAATCATGAGTCTGGTGACATGTTTCTCGCATACCGCATGGCTTTTAATTCTGTTCAAGTTTTTCGACGGAGTAATGTAAGTTGATATTACGATCGGCATAACAATGAAAACTTGAATCGTTGCGTTTGATATCTATATTAACATCGGCAAGTACATTATATACGTGAGCTGTTTAACTGACGAATGAAAAAAAAATGTTAAACTCACGTATGATTCGGAAAAAAGAATTATTATTGTCACGTATAATTAAAATATATATATATAATTGCAGCAATGTAAATTATATTAAGATATTTAATGTAATGATTATTAAAAATAATTTCGAATATTTTTAACGTCAGCATTTCCGGCCCATACGCAGCGTTGATGTCCTATTTGGCGGAAGTGCACAACGATGCTCAACGATCTCGAACTTATATGTGGCTAGGAGTGTTTTTCTCGCTTGGAAATATTTCTCTTCCGTGTAAGTGTTCACTTTGAGAGTCGAGTTTCATACTTATTTTTCCAAAAACCATATATAAGAGCAAATAGCCTGACCTGAATTAACCTTAATCAATTCTTCCTTGTAAAATGTAATCGCTAATGGAAAAGGAAAAATGTACAAAATGGGAGTCAATATAGTCAGTTCTTCCTTATAAAATCATCTAATCATCTAATAGAAAAGAAAAAATGTACAAAATTGTTTGAAATATACATCGTTACGTGGGATAATTTTTAAAATTTGGAATGCACGAATGATTTTTAAAATTACGTTTCTCAATCGTAGGAAAAGAAATGTACGTTTGGTTTCAGGTATCGCGTGGTTGATCATACCGCAGAAATGGATTATTAATCTGGGAAACGGGGACATAGAGATCAATTCGTGGCGCGTGTTTTTAGCGATTTGCTCGTTGCCAGAATTTCTTGCCTGCATGGCTATCTTCGCATTCCCCGAAAGCCCTCGTTTTCTTTTGTTGAAAGGCAAGACGGACGAGGCTCTCGAGGTTTTTAAAAAGATATATTCCGTGAACACCGGCAAGGATCCAAACACGTATCCTGTAAGCAATAATAATTATATTATGATTTAAATGATCTTGGTTGCAGATTTAAATCTTTTCCCAGCCATACACGATTTGCTTGGAAAATTTTAAAAAAATACGGACAAGTTAATTTCAAAAATTTTTCACATTAATAATTCCACGATTCAAAGATTTATATGTGAAAGAAAGATGATGCACATTCCAGATAAAAGATCTTGAGGAAGAGTATTCGGTCGAATGTTCGAGTGACAACATACGGGACAAGCTGCGATCCTGCTGGCAACAGATCAAACCTCTCTTCCTGCCACCGAACATCTTCAAACTTATCGTGATAAGTTTGATTCAATTGGGTGCCACGATAGGGTTAGAAATTAACGAATATATTTCTTCAAATATATTTTCAACATTGTCGATTTTATTAAAATTTTCTCCCTTTTTTTTTAACGCAGACTTTTAATTGACATGATTTCGAAGTATAGTTTCTTAACGTTTCTCATGTTCAATTTTCAATGTTCAATTTTAATAATTATTAGAGTGACTGGGTATCAACGACATAAATTTTAAATTTTCAGGTCAAACTCGATTAGATTGTGGATGCCGCAATTGTTTACTATGATGGAACATTTCAAAAGTGATTACACGAAACAGGAATATTCGAGCTCCCAGCCACGTTTCTGTTACATGTTAGGCCAACGGCAAACGAATTACAGCTCCCCGTTAAGTTTCGTGAACGAAACTTTAAACGTTGCTCACACATGCATACCGGTAATTATCTATGCATGTTTAATTTCTTGCACGCATAACCACATTCATTTTTAGATTCTAGATAATGAAACGAAAGTTAAGATTTATTTAATAAAAGTTGCGAACAATTTACAATTTCGATGAGGTTAGTGTCCATCTTCGTAAAAAATAAATTAGCTTCAAGATGTTCCAATGTTTTATATATAATGCTCCTGCATATTCGTTAACAATTAAAATTTAAATTTTTCCCACATTATATATTATTGCATTTATAATTTTTGCAATTTTCATTTTAGGCGGAATTAAATTCGAAAGTGTTCATTAATTCTATCGCGATTGCGACTACCGGTGTTGTAGGATACACTTTGGCAGGATCACTGATTACTGTAATAGGGAAGAAGAAGCTTATAGGTTAAAAGATCTATCCAAACTTTTCTTTAATCTAGATTTAATTTTCACAAAATTAATCAATAAAATTGGCAATTAATTTTTATTTTTTTTTTCAGCAAGTTGTTTCATGGTGGCAGCCAGTTGCTGCACGTCACTCTATTGGGCTGAAAACAGCAATAGTATACTCGGCTTGTGCTCGGTATTCGTAGCTATGTCGAGTATAGGCGGCGCTTGCGTCGTAAACATTGTTGCTGATAATTTTCCTACGTGTTTAAGGTGTAAAAATGTTTTATTCGTTTCCTCCATATCCTATCGTATCACATTTCCAACTGTTTTAATATCCTTTTTTTTTTTTTTTTTCAGAACCATGGCAATTAGCTTCTCCATGATGATAGGCAGAATAGGAGCTGTTACAGGCAATTTATTGTTCCCGGTGTTGTTCAACTTAACTTGTCTGGGTCCTTTCTTTATGATTGCCTCCGTTTCCCTAGGTAACATTATCTCCTTTTATAAATCTTTGGCTTTAAATAAATAAGGATCATATCGTGATATGATGATGATGATGGATTAATCTTGTTTCATTCTCAATTGAATATTTTATTATTTCTTTTTTATTTCATCAGTTTTTTTCATTTCAGTATCGGCATTGTTGGTAATTATTCTTCCCAAGAAGCATACGAAGAAGAATAAATCAAAGCAGATTGCTTGATGATTATTACGAATGGATAAAATATAATCAGCTAATAATAGCTGAAAACACGGTTTGTAAATATATATATCTTGTCCTTGATTGAATGTATAATTTCAATGCATGATTTTTCATCATGTAAATATGTAAATACATTACGATTACATTCATGTAGCATAAGATATCTTCATCATATTATAAGTGTAATTCGAATAATTTTGCAAATCGAATGCATGATCTAAGTGAGATTTTTAAAATAAGTCTCGTGGTTGTATGGCACGAAATAATTTTTAAATAATTCTCGTCATTTTTAAGTCGATTTGTCAGTCTGTAAATTAGATCATAATTCTTATTGCAATGTTTTTCTAAAACAATTTAATAAAAAGAAACATTATCGTTATATAATAAAAATATATTTTCTTATTGTTTTAGAAATAATTCAATTTCTAAATAAATTGACCTTTTCGTTTCGTATTATTATTCGTCTATACAATTATGTAAATGTTTTATGTATTTATGCAATACAGATAACAAAATGGAATACATAAAATGGAATAGACTTTGTTAAAGATTTTTAACCAATAGATTAAATAAAGAAGATAAAAAAATTAATCGGAGCCGCGTTTTGGCGCATAAATTTTGTAAAGCATGTATAAATAAGGATAGCAAATAGTAGGAAAAAGAAAGAGATAGGATAAAAATTAGAGAATCAGCGCCATCTTCAGAGTGCCGTAAATGAAACATATATAGATAAAGAAAGCAAATAATACGAGAAAGATAGAAATGAAATACGAATTAACCACCAGCGCCATCTGGATTGAATGCAAAAAATATCGTGTGTTCAAAAAAATGGCGCTGATAATTAATTCCTATCTTATGTCTATCCTTTGCTTGTTATTGCTATTCCTCTCCTTGTTTATATTTGTTTTTATTTATATTCTAGAGATGGCGTTGATTCTATATTTTTTAATATTTTTATGACAGCAACATGACATTGTATGTCGCGATACAATGTCATGTCAATGCGATATTTAATTTTCACGTCGATAAAAATTATGACATGATTTAATGTCATGATTATAAAAGCAGTCATAAGAGAGATCATGAATTTTTGTTAAAAATTTCCAACATTCGTTAATAGATGTCTCTGTGGTGCTTTGGTGGTCACAATCATTCGCAATATGGTATCCGCGTCCACGTGAATATCTAACCTATTCTAATTGTTTATGTACTATAAAGGCAATAATTGTTTATCGTACTATTATTATAAATAAGAATCATTAATGAAAAAATGACAACTGACGAGAAGATAATTAGTGCGGAAGATATATTGAATAATAAATCAGGTATTTCAGATGCGAATACAAAAGATTCGGATAGTATCAATAAAAAGTGTAATAAAATAAGTCTAAAAACCAAAAAAGAAAAGTCATTAGAGGAACAAATTCCTAAAGGAAAACCAAAATCTGGTAGGATATGGAAAGAACAAAAAAAAAGGTTTGTAAAAAAGAATAAAATATATTTAGTGATATTAAGTTTATTTCATGTTACATTATATTTATAATATTTATAAATAGGTTTTCTTCTATTGTTAAAACACGTGGTATACGATTATCTTTTGATAAAAAACAAAAATTGAAGGAAGATCTAAAACATGTTAAAGAAATGTCACGGGAAATAAAAGCGAAAAAGCAAGCGGAAAAGGAGGCAAAAAAAGAAAGAAGAAGAGCCAATTTAAAACGTGCTGCAGAGAATCAAAGGAAGAGTGAAATTGTACAAGTTGTAAGTGTTTTTGATTAAATTAAACATTTTATTATGTATTTGTATTACAAATATAAAAAACATATAAAGAGAATAATTTATACAATAGACGGTATTATAGTATTTAGGTCTGTGCATATCGAATCATATGATATATATTATAAAATATATAAATGTAGAAGAGATCAATATAGATGATAATTACTATCGTAAATTATATCATAAAAAAGTTAAATTAGAATATGTTATCATTGTAATTTCAATCATGTAAGGATTGTTTTGTACTTTATTTTCGCATTCCACGGATTCGAATGTCCCTATAGATGGATAGGATTAAGTTGTATTGATTAATTAGTAATATTAATTCATTATATCAATTTTATACCAGTCACTATGATTTATTCATAGAAACGATAAATAAATAGCGATCGTGTATTGATGCTGTGCATATCATATGAATGTGCTTCAACGTAGTATTAACAAAATTTTTTTTATTTTAATATCTCGAAAAATATAAATTTTCAATAACAATCCACGTTATAACTATTATAATCTTTCAGGCATAATTTTTGAATTAAATTATCGCTATTTAATTCGTTAAATTAAGGAATCGCGATTAATATTATAATATATATATTGTGCATAAGATTACGTTATTCGATTGAATTGGTTTAAGTACATTTTGATTGTCGTAACGATTATTATGTTAATGTCGAATTTAGATATTTTAATTCAGAATATTTTCTGATTCGAATATTTATAGTAATATCTATATTGAATTTCTCATTCATATATTTTCCAAATGTTTATGTATCATCATAAAATCTAATAAACGTGGGCCCAAATACTATGATACACTCAAATTGAAACACAATTTAATTATAAATTATTTTATTTTATAGATCACAAATACTGCAAAATTGAAAAAGATTAAGAAGAAACATCTTAGAATGATAGAAAAAAGAGATACGCTCAATTTTTAGAAATATTGAGCACTTACATCTCTAAAGTAATTTATGATTTTATAATTAAAATGTATAAAGTATGTATTGTAAATAAAAAAAAAAGAAAAAAAAGAATGGTCTAAACATATATAAAAAATATATATATATAATTATCAATGATATAATTTAATTATACAATTTATGATCTATTTATATTTCATCATATAATTGATTCTTGAATATTCAAATAAAATATTTTCTTAAAAATATAATTTTTATATATGTAAAAAAGTTTTTAAAGATAACGCAGTATTTTTGAATATCACGTTTCCTGAATTAAAACATTTTATTCTTTATTTTCTCTTGCCTTTTGTTTTTCCACAAAATTTTTAAGATTTCTTTTTAAATCATATTCATTTTGTGTGATCCACTGTAAATTCGAGAATAAAAATTTCGTTAATAACTTTCTCGATTATTAAAACAATACGAAATCAATGTTAAAAAATTTACCATTGATTTGACCCATTTTGGAAGATTCTCCTTGTTCTGTGACACCAAGAATCTAAGAGATTAATAAAGAAATCAATCAAATTGTTGAATATTTGTAATGAAATGTCTCCATTTACATGTTATTAAATCAACACGAACCTTTCATCTACCAACAATACTGCTCCCCAATCATGAATGTGTCTCAAGCAACGTCCTAATGCTTGATTCAAAGCTCTGTAAGCTTGAATAGAATACCATTCTGAACCTCTCAATAATCCTTTCGAAACATTCATATCATTGTACGTCATTTTCATATCGATTACAGGATCCTTTCTTACTGCATACGGTATTCCAACCTGAGAGATAACATTATTCATGATTTTTCTATGATTTTTAATATGATGTTAAATCATATTTAAATTGTGGAATCACTCACAGTTACTACGCAACGAGCTTCGTTATCTCTAAAATCAATTCCTTCTGCTACTTTCCCCCTAAAAACTGCCAAGAATAGAGCTCCAGTGATTCTTCCTTTTGATTCAGTCGAAGTATACTCTATCACTTCACGGTATTCGTTCATAATATCTGTAAGACCGCCTCCATGACGAGGTTCTATGAAAACAGTTTTAACACTTGTAATTTTACTCCAAATAGAATTTTGTTTCCACCTCTCCATTTGTGTATTCATTACGTTGTAGGAAGAGAAAAAACAGAGGATTCCGTGAGGTATCGATTCGCAAACATCTAGTAACACTTGACCCAATTCATCCTAGAAGAAGAAGAAGAAGAAAATCATATATCAAAGATGTCAAATAAGAGGATACTATTTTAAAATAATGGAAAAAAAATTTCCTGAAAATTATATTTTATTTGGAATTCTGTTTTTAATTTCACGTTAAACAATCCTCTACAGCATCCTCAAATCCTACTTGGACATTTTGGATATTTTAATTAGAAGCTTACCTGAAATTGCCAGGTATTCACAATTTGGTAATTAGCTTTTAGCAATATCCCATTTGGTCCTTTTGGTATACATGTCGCATAAACTTGTTCCTTAGGTATCACGTGTCCAGTGTTTAGCACGTGCGTGAATGACGTTCCTAATTCACTTTGGAATGACGCGGTTGGCGTCAGGGTGCCGGACGCGAGTATTATACAGCGAGCATTTAGAGCGAGCGGTGAAAAGGCCACGCCAGGATTCATGCACACTAATTTCAAGGTTCGTACACGTTGTTCACATTTCTTTACCGATATCCACGCGTTTTCACTCATCTAAAATATCAAAAATATAAAAGATAATGTTTGGAATTTTTTTTTTTTTTTTTTTTTTTTTTAGAGAGTATAGTTTATTTTAAGATAGTTGGATCCATCGTTCAAAAGGTAAGATGAAATTTGTTATATTCCTTAAATATTTTAATAATTATTAGACGAATAGATGATATAATATAGAATTTTTCTTAATTTTTTTTTTTTTATTAATTCTCAATTCACGTACATGCTTGAAATCTTTCACTGTGCTCTCAATCACGCATGCCCTATAATCATTTTGGTATTCCTTAGAGGTGATCATTCTTATGGTGTACATTAGATTTTCAATTGTCATTTTGGTGCTAGATGATATGATTGGCTTCGTTATTGATTTGTACATTCTATTGTCCTCTTTCGCCTTATTCAAATCCGAGATCGCTTTATTGCAGGCCATCAGAAACATAGAAAGGACAGTGTCGTTTAAACCTTTCATGTTAAATAATTGTACTAATTCTACACCAGTCCAATATTTACTTGAACGATTTTCATTATTGTAATCCTGTTAAAAGAATGTATCATTATATCAGATACAAATTAATTATAGTAGACAATTAATGACAAGACAGAGAATTTTAGCACAGCAAAGGATTTTATATACAACGAGGCAGCTTCGATTTAATTTGATTAAACTATACACATTTCTATCATACTCTTTTTCTTTTTTTCCCTTTTTTTTTTTTGCAATATATTTTTCGATTAAATTTCAACAAATTTAGTTTAGCAGTAGCAATCATTTAATTAAATAAGAGAAAATACTTACGACTTTGTCAAGACTCATGTCTTTTAAAAATGCCATCACATTGAGTAGAAACGTTTTGAGAGTATCATAAGTCGTGAAATCTTCAGCCCTCTGTTTCGCGAGGGTTTCACATTCATGTGCAGTAGCTTGGAGATGATCCTCGCGAAAAGAAACACTGGAAACATCTCTAGAAATATCTTCTATGTTATGAGCCTCATCCAAGATGATCACCTGATCTTTCATATCCAGTTGCAGCTAAATTTTTAATTATAGAAAAATATAAAATGAGAATCAAACTGTAGCGTACAAAATATCTTATATTATTAATGATAAAATAAATGTACTCACGCTTTCGCGAATATTAGGATCGATGATATAATTGTAAGGGCAGAAAATAATATCCGCAGTGTCCATCAAGGTTCTCGCTGCAAAGTATGGACACGATTCTTTCTCCTTTCCAATATCCACCAAATCTTCGATATCCCATATCGGTCTTAAACCAAATCTTTCCAACGCCCAGAACGTGCCAATTGTTTTTTTATTAGTCTCGTTGTAATATGGACACCCTTTGTGCTTGTGTATAAAAATATAGTTTTTTTTTTGATTTCAATAGATTCATCCGTAAGATGACTTTCGACATGAGACAAAATTATTAATTTTCAACATTTCCATTCCATTCTTTTAGAAACGGGATAAGTTTTCTTTTCTAAGCTCGTTAATAATTTTAATTTAATAAAAAAAAAAAAAAAAATTAGAAAAAAGAATTGACAAGTTTTTACAAAGGAAACTTTTTCTTCAAACAAAGTATTAATTAAAATTAATTTAAATTAATTGAACACAAACCTTCGCAGTATCCAATAATTCATTGCAAAGCTCAGTTTTATTTTTAGTGGTATTTTGTATGCAAGTATACTCTCTACTGCTCAAAATAGTCATTCTAAGGAAAGAAAGAAAAAAAAGAAAAAAAAAGAAAAAATAATAATAACAACAATCAACAATTAACAATTTATGTTCCACATAAAATAAAACCAGACATTTCTTACTTCTTATGTTTGTAACAAGTTTTCCTCAATTCCTTCACAACTTGTTCGATTTGCTTATGCGTTCGCGTGCCGTAAAATATTCTTGGCACTTTTAACTTTTTTCTAAAATAATATTACGCATCGAAAAAAATCAATTTAATAATTCGGGAAGAAAAAGGAAAAGAAGAAGAAAAGATGGAATAATTTTTACCCTTTTGCATCCTCGAGCAAATCTTCGTAATCCTCGTAGGAATCATCGGAATCAAGCATACATTTTTTACTCGATTCTTGGCAACAATCTTTTTCATTGTTCTCGCACGAAGTCGTTTGTTTACCCTCTCCTGGAAAACGAAACAAAGAAACGTTTAAATCCTTCCTACACCAGCTTTCAAGCATCGAAGAAATTATACTCGAAACTCTTCGACGACGAGGAGAGAGAGAAAAAAAAAAAAAAAGAAAAGAAAAAGAAGGGAATGTCAATAATTCCTTTCTTCCTCGAGCATCTTTCTCCTCCAACCATCTCTCTCCCAACTTATCCTACTATTAACTCGAATTATTAACCCTCACCCCTCACCCCCGAATTGTAAAATCAATGAAACGTGTAACAAAAGAAAATTTTATTTCAATCGACGAAGAAATCACTATCAAAATTTATATACACACCTTCCTTGCCTCCATCCTCTCCAACCCCTTCCTCCACCCTCTTCCAAATCCTATTTACGTGCAATATAAAGAAAAAAAAAAGAAGAGAGAGATAAAAATCCAACGATTCATTTCCAGATCACAAAGAAGAAGAAAAAAAAGGGGGGCAGAGCGAGGCGAAAGGTTGGAAAAGGGACAAGAATCTTTCATCGAATTCGCATGATCCCTGGGCGCATCCTCGACGCGAGCGATTTCTAAGGGGTCGAGCTCGACTAACTGAAAAGGATTACGCTTATTTAGGAAGTTCTTGGCCGTTGAAAGGATCTCTCCTCCACGGTATAGATAAAGAAAGAGGACCATTCGTGTACCATTCGTATCTATACCTTATATGTATATATATATATATATATATATCTATTTCCTTCTCTGGCTCTGGCGCTCTATTAATGCCGTGAAACGAGCGAGGACGAGCGAGAGGAATGTCAAAACAGCGGGATTGATGGGAGGTGAGAGGGCAGGGGAATCTATTGAGCGGGATCAATAGGGGTGGTTTTATCCACCCTCTCGCCGGATGTCGACAAAAGGAGGCCAGCTACTCGAAGGAACACGGAGGGTGGCGGAAGCATGGTTAAATCCTTTCGTGCCTCGATTTACCTCGAGTCAGAAAAATAGGAATGATCGTAAATGACGATGAAAGGCATGAAATGGACGGACGGGTTGGAGCGTAAGCGGATTTCCACGATTGTGCCTTTGATTTTGCCAAGCGCAACGATTCTCTAGCTGGAAAATCGAGTCGTAAGACGAGTCTATTTCCTCGAGCAAGATAATATAATATTTGACTCGAGGAGTTTGAGGGGAGTTTGTTTCTCCGCTCCGAAATAATAATATTTAACATTGATATTTGATTATCGACGAGATTCGAAAACGAGGTGTGTTGGGATCTGTTGATTCAAAATGTAACGATAATTAATACTCGTATGCAATGTGTTGGATACGCGATATTTGATATTGACAAAATGAGATGAATCTCACTTCTTTATGGAGTTAATGATATTTATTTAACAAAATAATTATCGAATTATTGCCGTTTGTGGGTAGATTGTGTGATTATTTGTGGCGGTGGTGGAGGATTAATATTTTCTTTTTTGACCGATATTCCATGCAATATTCTGATGACGTGAAAATGTTAATCAAATGCTCGAATGATAGTTCATATAATTTCCTCTCCTTACGAAGTTGCGTTGCCAAACTGTTGCTGTGGATCGATCGTTTGATAGTTTAACATTTGAGTTCGACTTTGCGCAACATGTAACGGAAACTTCACGGAATGATACTTTAAAACGAATAAAAAAGAAAAAAAAAAAATGGAACATCCCGATGAAGATTCTTAAAGCAGATCTTTGGAAAAAGTTCGGATCATTCTTGATCCGAACAATATATTCTTCCATCTTCAATTCCACCACTTTAAAAATAACCAAAGTAATATCCAAACTGCAAGAAGACTCGTGGTTAAAAGATTAATCACGTGGAACACTTAACTTCGAAATAATATTTAATTTCAATTCCAAGAAATAAAGGATTAAAAAAGATATAAGCTTACTTACTGTACTTACTGTATTTATCTTTCCTTTATAGATAAATAAATATTTGAACGATCGATCGTTCGATATTATTCGACGATCGTTCGAACACGAAAAATCTCTCGCATCGTAATAATAATAATTAAATAATAACAACAAAAAAAGCGAAATACGGCACAAGGAAAGATCAAACTCAGCAACAAAGCGATTAAAACGGAGCATGCTGTTAAATCGGATACTCGCGATAGGGAAGAATCGAATTCGAGAAGGATCTTGGCACGGAGGGAAAAGGTGGCCGACTTTCAATTTTCGTCGCTGAGGGTGGTCGCGGTTGGAGGGTTGGAGTACAAAGAGGGGGGATGGTTTTGATCGTCGATAGGAGGCAGAGTCGCGGCTGGCTGATTGTCGAAGGGGGTGAGAAGAGAGAGGCTAAGACAGGAAGAAGCGGGACGGGGCCAATCAGAGCGGGGACTTTGAGGGTGTCGTTGCCAGGCAACGAAACACACCCCAACACCCGAGGGGAGAAAACCCCGAGGGGGTATCATCCAGCGATACAGTCGACGCCGAAAGTTATCGCACCCCTGAGAGACGCCCCCTTTAACGTCGCCATCGAATTACGCCCTCGACGTCCGGACACTTGCGGGTTGTTGCATTCGTGCGAGCCAGGGGAAGGGATCAATGGAGACGAGGAGAACGTCGAACTCTCGTCCGAAAATGGATGCCTGCTCGGATCGAATCGTTTATTCGTCCATTTCGTGTGTTCACAAGATTTTGACGAGTTTCTCGATTTTTTAATAAATTACGAATAATGGTAAGGATTGTTGTAACAGGTTGTGTAAGTAAGGTTGGATTTGGTGGATGATTGGTGAATTTAATATTCAAATTATCTTTGGCATTTCTTTTCTCACGTTTTCTTCTTCCTTGAATCGTTTCTCATCCGATGGAAAATTAAAAGATTCATAAATAAACATTCTTATGCATTAATTCATTTTCCAACGCGTGATATTTTAAACAAATTCCTCTTCTTTTTTTTTTTATCATTAATACTTAACACTTACACACGAAATATGAATATTTATATTTACGCGTGCATCATTTTTTGAATATTTATCAATACTTTAACGACACATGCATACAGGGATTACGATATCTTTTTTTTTTGTAAATTATTCTGCGCATTTTTGAAAATATAACTTATTTGTTGAAATTTTTTTTTTAATAAACAAAGTTCTCCGAAATTGTTCTCACTGAAATTAATCGTTGCATTTTTTTTTTTTCTTCTTTTTTAGCAGAGTAAGAAGAGTATAGAAAACAGGATGAATTTATATTTGCCATAAAGATCGAAAAGGAAGATATACCGAATGTAACAAGCATAACACGAGAGCAAATCGGTATTATCGGTATAATATTAAGGAATAATTATTAGAAAAGTCTTTATTGTTGCAGCAAAAACGAAAACGACAATGAAAATTTATCGGATACGAATATTAAGTTTAAAATTACTTAACCGACTACTTGTTCGTTCTTTTTTTTTAATTTAACCTCCGAGTGGAAATATTTGAAAAATGACGCGCGAGAGTTTCGTTTCGAAAGCGCACATTTTGAAATTTTTTTTATACGAGAACGCGAGCAATTATATCAATTAACGATCAACGTCGATTTCCATTCATCAGCGGTTCGTTATTCTTTCACTCGAGCTCTTCACTTCGATCATCGAACGAAACGATCGGCCTCGTAGAAACGCGTGTAAAAATGAAAATCTGTGGTTGCAAAAATGTGCAAGCACAGCGCGCGTTCCCCATTCCCCATCGAGATAGGGTTATAAAACTGAAATATTAATCATTCGCGAACGACCTGTGTCGGGCGAAATCGAGGTCAACATGCCTCCAATAATATCCTTCGCTATCGAGAGAATCCTAAATGAATCGGCCACTGTGCCTTCTTATCTTGACGAAATATAATAATTCTGACCGAGGAGGAAGAGGAGGAAGAAGGTGAAGGAAAAAAGAAAAGAAAGAAAAGGGGAGAGGGGGGGGGAGGGGGAAAGGAGAAAAAGAAAAAGAAGGAAAAAAAGAAAATTCAGAGAAACAATAGGGTGTCGTGTCTCGCCCGTCTCTTTCCTTCCCCATTCATCGTACAGACTATGAATGAGCTCGTTTCACGTCGATCACTCGCTCCATATCTCGCTCCCTCCCCACCCACATATCGCGAATAAATAAACAGTTGATTCGCGAGTATAAAGCGGTCGATTCTTCGATTCTTGTCGATGGAATACGGGGACTTTGTACGATCGGTTACGATGGCTAATTAATATTGGTTATCGCAAGTGTCGTGATTATTCCAGGGGTGGAGGAGGGAGGGAGGGTATTATGGCGAGAGACGTACAGGGTGTTTCAAAAGAAAGGAGTTTAGGTGTTTTTTTAAGCGGGAGTAATTAATTAATCGCCGAGGAGCGAGGTGCAATATTTATTCGATTAATGATTTCGATATTTTTTTTTTTTTTTTTGTTAATTCGAACACGATTATTTGAATTTGAAAAGGAAATTTAAATGCATTTATCGTTGCTTATATTTTTTTGTTATATAATATGTTTGTTGCATATTAAATCATTGAAAGATCACTTTGCTTAAAATAATTGATGTGGACAACGATGATCGAATAATAAAGTCGAACAATATATCGGCACGAGATCAAAATTTTTAAAAGCACGAGATTCAAAATTGTTATATTGATGTCGTATCTTTTTTTTTTTTTTTTTCTTTTACCAAGAGAGCAGAAGTTAAAGGGATCAATATTATAATTCCACGAATATTGTAATTCCATAATGCCCCATAATGAATTTATCGGTGGATAGTGAAAAACTTCATCCCGATCTTCCTTTTGTCTAAAGTTGGAGAATTAGAGATTATTAGCGAGAACTTCAGGCTCTATCGATATGGCTTTTGTCCCGGCCGGTCATAAAGTTTTGCGAAGCACCGCAATTCAACCAATTAACAACCATTTGCTAAATCAAGCCGCAGCCACGAATTAATTGGTCCTCGACTTTCTTCCATTCTCTCCCTCCATAATCCCTCCCCCGTCGTTTTCTTCCCTTCCTGTCGTCGACAACAAATACTCTAAGTCCTCTTGATGAGAAAACCACCACCACCACCACCACTCCTACTCCTGGTTCACCTCGTATTTTTCTTCGTCGTTTTCTCCACTAGGCGGAATTGCGTTAAAAACACCGGAAGAAGCTGCGATCCGAGATCCCAATTATCGGTTCTATTAAGGCGATTTTTCTTCTTCTTCTTCTTCTTCTTCTTTTCCTTCTCCTTCTTCTTCCTCTTCTTCTTTTTTTTTAAGAGTTCTCGTTTTACTCTTTGTCTACACCGAGGACGGATATGAATGTTTGAAATCGATATTTTAAAAGAGATAAGAGAAAATAGAGAAGAGTCTGATAATAGTAGATAATGAAAGAACGTTTCAAAGCGTCTACTACTATATATATAATTAATCGAAAAGATACATTAGATAATTATTAATGATAAAGAAAATGGATGAGTAAAAACATATACGATTAAAATTCAATACTCTGTCTACTTTACTCTCAATCACTCGTCGTTGGATCGTCGTTCGGAATTCTACGATTTCGTGCGAGATTAATCCTTAACAAATCGAAGCGATATCTTTAATTTGAAAAATAATGGAAATTTTTGCTCGCCATCGACAATAATTTATTCTCAACCACGTTCGTGTGCGACGACAAATCATTAAAAAAAAAAAAAAAATAAAAAAAAAGAAAGAAAGGAAAAAAGGTAGGAATAAAAGAAAAGAAAAAATCTCGCGAATTAATCAGCGAGCGCGACTCACCCCCATTCGGGCGCAGCATCGCAGAAACGGTCGCATTGAAATTGCCGCGTTCTCGCGATGCACCCGCTGCGCGAGCGGATTGCGAAACGATCCGGGGACACAATGCCGATGTGCGCGACATATGGACACGATGCGCCGTAAACTACGGTGAATCGTTTAAATTCCGTAATCCCTTTGTCGACGGCCACGGGATCGCAGAATTTCTAATCCATCCCCGCGGCACAATGGCCGCCGATCGATTCTTCCTTCCCTCCCTCTATTTTTCATTTCATACACCCGCCGGCCAGAACAAAGAATCGTCCGAGGGATTTGCGTTTCGAGAAGATGGGAGACAATAAGATGAACGAAGGGGTGAACGAAGAGGAACGCGGCAGGTGATAAAATCGCGCATCGATGAAAAGAAGAAGAAAGAAAAGAATGCAGTCGAGGATGAGACGAAAATATATCTCAATAATATTATGCTTATATACGAACGTGTGTTTCGTATGGATGGAAAGAATGTGTAAATAATTGTATATGCTCGATATAAATGTTTATACATCTTCTTGGATAAGATTACGGATAATTATTGTGCTTGCTGTTTGACGGATACGAACGAGGGGGAAAAAAAATCTGTTTCGTTGGGTGGTATTCGATTAGAATCCGTTGAATAAACTGTTTTCTACTTGTACTCCGGTATACCAGAGTATACAACCGGTATTTCGTTCGCACTATGAAAGCAACGTGGAATCATTACATTCCCCGGACAAATAGGGGCAACGTGATCGCAACCCTCGGCAACAGTTCACGATGGAGAAAGAGGCGAGCATGGAGTGGAGGCAAACAAAAGGGGTTGGAAGAGATGGAGCTTCTCCTGCGCGGCGAAGAAAGCAAAGGGAAGAATGCGGGTATTCGGGGTAACATCCCTTATGTCGTACAAGAACGTTATTAGCACGAGGCTTCCACATCCACCCACTGACCTCCGTGTGTCAGTGCCTCATCGTTTTCCAAGATCTTCTTTCACAGAAGAAGATATTCAAGATTTCTTTCTTTTTTTTTTTTTCTTCTTCTAAGAAGCAAAAGAAGAAGATTACAAAAGAAGAGATCATCTCTTCGTTCTGAATACCATAACAAAACGTATTTTCAATTATCTTCTCATTGCACAAACTCGGCAATTTATTATTTCAATTATTCGTGAGAATAATCTTTGTAACAATCAGAACCGGATAAAATTCGCTAGAATTTTATAAAAAAAAGTAATGGAAACAGGGAGGGGTGGTGGCGAGCAGGAAATCTTTCTAATCGAGAAGGGCAAAGCAAATATACGCAGGGGAGATCCTCTATCTTGGATCCTCCTGGTCCGGTTAATAGCGGAAAGTGAAGAAATAGGTCGAGCAAATACATAAATAAAAAGTAACCGGGAGGGGATCAAAAGGGGATTAAAAGGGATCGAGAAGAAGCGGTCAGCGTGAAAATACTTTCCACCCGCCGATATTACTTTTCCCGGAAGGAAACACCATCATCCCTTAGCTGAGCGGGAACGAATGAGACGAATCGAGAAGAAAGAAGACAGACAGTCTTCCTCGTCGATATTACAACGAGAACCACAGACCAGAAAACGGATAGCGCATTCGAAGGAAGAGGGGACGTGGAAAAGGAGTAGAAGAAAGAAGAGAACGGACGTGGAAGAATTCGAAGAATCGCGGAGGATGATCCTCCACCACCACCACCACTACTATACTCGGGCCACTATTACCTATACTGTTGTAAAACTACTACTACTACTACCGGTTTCGAGGAAGAGGAGGGAAGGGTTCGAGGAGGAGGCGAGGAGACAGCGAGAAACGAAGAGGGAAGTGTGTGTACCGAGGGACAGGAAACCGGTGTTTGGTTGACGGGGGTTGGGCGAGGAGGGTTCGGTCTCCATGGCGACAAGCAACCCCCGGGACCCACGGAGCTCGTCGCCGGGGTTGGTCGAAAAGGGTGGCCCAGGGCGTCTGTCGGGCAGGTTAGGCCGGGCGTATAGCCCGAATGTCACTCGACACAAGGGGGACACAAGGATGTCCTGGACGCGAGAGGGACAGTCGTACGGCGCGGGGCGGCCGACCGATAAAGAGGGTAGGGTGCGAAGGGTAGATCGAGAGAGCACCGAGAGAGAGAGAGAGAGAGAGAGAGACTCGAGCGGAGGAGAGGGTGCAGGCAGGCCAAGATGGCCGACGACGCGACACCCACCATGTCAATAACACCCTTCTTCGACGCAAAACCGAGCCAACCTCCCTCGTCTCGCCCCCGAGAGTCATCCACCCACCCTTCCTCTCCTCCTCTCTCTCTCTCTCCTAGCAGCTGCTTTTTCTTCCACGACCTTTCGCCAAACCCCCCACCCCCACCTCCCCTCCTGTATTCACGAGAACGATGATGCGCTCTCTCGCCGCGATTTTCCCCGGCTTCTTGCCTCCGCTCGCGGTAATTAACGCGACGATCCCCTGCCACCCTAGGAGGAAAAGGAAACGGCTGGAAACAGGAGAGGGAGGGAGAGAGAGAGAGAGGCAGGCAGCGCTCGCTCGCAGAGGCCATTGCTGGCGAGGGCGTAATTCCGTTAAGTGTCTTCGTAAACTTCGTTAGCTGCATTTCCCGACATTACTCACCCCCGTCAAAACGTTTCCACGCACACTGTGCGTTCGCTACTGGCGCTGCTGGTGTTCGACGCGCGCTGGCGTTCGATGCGTCTCATCAACCGGGGTGGAGGAGAAAGGAGGGAAAGTGCAAATAGCTCGCTCCCTCTTTCGATTTTTTCTTCATTCTCGAGACACGCGCGAAGACGAGATTGATATTTTATTTTGATATTCGTATAAGAGATTAAAAATATCAGTGGACCCTGAGAGGAGGGCGGTGAAGTAAACCAGTAAGCCAGGGGGAACAGATATATGTATTAATCGAATCGGTTTCATACATGTTATTAATTAATAATCCTGCTTGTATCGTACGTGATGGGGATTGTTTTTAACAAATTTCGGGGGAGGGGGAGCGGCATCAAACGAACGCATTAGTAATTTGTTTGTACTCGCTACTACGTCCCCTTAGGATGTTCGATTTGCAATTCGTGTTATAATTAACAATCATCATTAGCATTTGTAACCGTTGAAATGAAACTACAATTGAATTCGGTGCATTAATATGCGTTACGTATTATCGGCGGAATTAATAACCGCGGTATGACATTCATTACATATGTGTCGTCCCGTTCATCAACATCACTTAACATTCTAATTTAACAATAAAATTATATGATCCCGGTCCCGTGGCTATCTTCGCCACTCGATCGTGTCGCCGTCATTATCGTTCCAACGATAACGATACGATAACTGTGCAAACAATCTTGATTGCACGCGGTTTATTCTCCATTAAAATTGTTTTTAATGTCGAATTAATCATTGAAAATAGATTAATTCGCTCGTGGAGAAATTAACACCGAATTTTTCTTTTATATATATATCGTAAATATTTCATCGAACGTCGATTTGAAACGTGATGTGAAAAGTTGTCTTCATCGAGTATCAAGGGATATATTTCAATCATTAAATTAAACGTTCGAAGGAATACTTACATTTTCACAATCTATTATAAATTTAAAGTTTCTTGCATTTTTTTTTCTCCCCTCAATTTTCTCTTCGACCGAGCAGCAGCAAGTATATATATATATATCCATTTAAAGAAGGAAGACTGTAACACTGTGAAATGGAACATTCTATTCCCTTCGAGGGGGTTGAAATCAAACGATCGGCCATCGTCGGAAAGAACATTGAGAAACAGGTTTCTCTTTCTTTGCTCCTCGATACAATCAGAATTTCTTTTTCTGAGAAGAGGCCACGTGTTGTTGGGAAAACCGACAGGGAAAAAAGCAGATGTTGCAAAATCGAGTGGGCTCTATTAAATATAATAACCGCCGGGGATTTTCACGGCTGAACGAGCTGGAATATGTTACGTAATATTCACTGTTCTGCCATCGACCTGGCACAATGGAGGCAAGAGGCTGGAAGACGGTGGCTGCATCCGCTCGGAAGGAACCATTCCGATATGTTACGATACGTTTTCGAGTATGATCAACTTACGTGAAAGATCCTCGTATCCGGTACCGGCATTCTCCAATTTGTTAATCTTCTTGTCAATCTCGGCTGCAACGTTAAAAAAATTCAAAATCCACGTTAATGTTAAATGCGAATAATGTTGTGGTGATAAAAAAAAGTTTTTGTGACATCTCAGAATCGAGACATCGATTTTCGTTCGAAACGAATTCTTTTCCCTTTTAACGTGTCACAAATATTTTATTATAATAAATTAAATAGACGAAAATTTTGATCCAGAGAATTTTTATCTTATTGACTTAAAAAAAAAAAAGGGGGCAAGATTTAGCCGAATACAATTACAAATAAAAACGATATAAAAGATACAAGAAAAATTAGAGGATATTCATTGTTTCGCGAAACATCAAAAGTGTTCGTACTTCTCATTCTCCATACATAGGAATAAGCCAAGGATATTATAACCCTGGATCGAACGATCGAGAAAGATCGCCGCAGATTAGCATCGAAGGTATGATTCCGTTGGAAAGGTAGCACGCGTGTTCCGGTAGCACCCTGTGCCACGCATCGACTGTAAAGATCGGCGAAAGGCAAAGGGTAGCAGAGTGGAAGGACGAGACGAGACGAGACGAAGGTGGGAGAGAGCGAACGTGATAGGTCTCGCCTAGATGGAAGGAAAGGGACAGAGATGAAGGAGGAGAATCGAGGTAGGAGGAAAAAAGAAAATATGGTGTAGGGCAGGGGCATAGAGAGCAGGGTTCAGCACAAGCTCTGAAAAGATCTCCGCTAATGGGCATTATATTTTTCGTTAGGAGAGCCGACGGGATTATGGGCCTGTCAGAGGCCCTAATAACCGGTGGGCCACCTCGCATCTGATACCGGGGGCTCTTTATTACAATGTGCGCATTAAAAACACTAATCGTGCAATGAGCACGAGCACGATCGCGCATTGTACCAGCGCATGGGATCATCAAAGGCCGCCGACCAATGTACCGGGGAAAAGCTTCTGCACACGATCTCTCTCTTTCTTACAACTCGCTTTATCTCTTCTCTCCCTCTTCTCCTTTTTTACCGGCCGAGACTCGTGAGAGTTTCTTCTTCCAAGAAGAATTTCATCTCCTCGCGAGGAGGACAATTTTATACATTCCTTTTACATTATATATTCCTCCTAGAGAAGGTCCTCCTCTAATTTTCGAGGACACGATGTCGTGTTTTCGTTTCGAATCGAGGATGAGTCGTCGACTACGATCGGAACGGTACGATAAATCGTGTGGTTCGGATTCCTTGATTTTTGCGTCACGCTTCTTTTGTGTCACGCTTCGTGTGTGGAGTGGTGCGGATTGACTTTTTTTTTTTTTTTGTTTTTTGTTTTGTTGTCCCGTGTGTATGCGAGAGATGTAGGTTTGTCTTTTTTTTTGTCGATCGTGGAGGGAGGATCGAGCGAAAGGGTTGTTTCGGGAGGGGGTTGACAGGATGGAATTGACTGTGGGAGATTATTGATGCACCGTTCGTTCCGCTGATTTCGAATGATGAATATGGAAGTTGTGCAGGGATGAAGAGTTCGATGGAGGGTGGAACATGCTCGTCGAACAAAAAAAAAAAAAAAAAAAGAAAGAAAGAAAGAAAAGAGAAAAGAGAGGGGGAAAAAGGAGGCAAGAAGCTTTTATTTGGATTCCAATTGGGAAAGGATTTTGAAGAGTGTCGAGTCGTGAATCATTTCAATGATTTACCTTTTAAATTGGTTAAACTGAATTATCGGTAACGTTTTATTAATTGGCGCGCGGCCCGGCTCGGGCCATCGTCGTTAATTTCTGATGAATTTGTAATCGGAGTCGAGTGTTAATCAGTTTTGACAATTTCGTTGGAATTAATTGCGTGCACGCGACTTCAAAACTGCATTCGATATTCATTCCGTTCTCTCTCGATCGAGATACGCGATCCCCCGCGTTGAAAGGGAAATCAATGGAAAAAAAAAACACACAAAAACAAAATTTAATAAATCTCATTAACGTCAATCATGAAGAGATATTTGTAATTTCGTTATCAAAATATTCTCTTTTTTTTTGAGAGAGAGAAGAGAGAGAGAGAGAGAGAGAGAGAGAGAGAGAACGTTTCACTTCACATTAGATGGAATTATTCTATTTAAAATTTCCTAAAAAAAAAAAAAAAAAAAAAAGGGATTGTCTTTGCTTCCTCTACTTTTTCATGGACACAGTGATCATCATTTCGATTTATATTCCTCCAAGATGATGACATTTCATTTCTTCAAGAATTTCTTCGATCTTATAACATTCGTCGTCAACGTCGTACGAAGAGAATCGTAAATACACGCCATCACTTTACAACCCGAAGCAATTTCAGAAAAAATGATTGCTCCGTCCGAAACCTTAGAGTTTCATTCGTTTACAAATTTGTTCGTACAACTTTTAAACAAAAAGTTTCCCTTCCCATTCTAAAATTTGCCGAAACTCCAGTGAAATTGAACGCAAGATCGAACGAAATTATTCCGCTCCTCCCTGAATCCTGACAAAATCGATCGAGAAAATTCAACATTTATTTAAATTTTTCGATTTAAAATTTAAAAATCCAAATCGAAACGGATAAAATGGAACGCGAAAAGGAAGAAATCGCTCAAACTGTGAAATCACGCTGCGGCCATTCCCCCCCTGGATCGAGCCTCGTCCACAATTTCCTCCATCGTTTCGAGAAGGGGTTGCGGCGGATCTCCTCTCGGAAGAAGGGGGGCCGACGGTGACGCGGAGGGTCGGAATTTCAAGCCCGCGGGGGCGGCCAGCGACGAGATATCCGAGAATATTATACCTCGGGAAGCCGTGTAATGAAACCGTTCCCGGCGCCCTCGTGCTATTATCCCCCCTGGCAATATAAGCCGGACAAGGATATAGGTGGCTGATACGTGGCGCAGCTGCACCCCGCCACGCCCTCTCCCTTTTGTATATCTTGGCCCACCCGCCCCTCGCCGCAACCACCCCAAGATAAGCGAGAGAGGCGCAAGACGGGCCGCAATGTCAGCGGAATAACGCGACGTCATCGTCATTCGAGGGCGTAATTGCCTGACCGTTCCAAGAATCGAGCAACCGCCGCCGCCATCTCGCAACCCTTTCGCCGGCAGACGAGAAAGAGATTCACTTTGAAGGAAGAGGTTCTTTTCGAACGCCACTTTTCAACTTTTGCTTTTTTGGATAGCTTTTTTTGGTTTTTGACACGGTTTGGAAATTATCGAAGACGATGGTAAAGAAATATCCATTCGTTTTTCGCGAATAGCAAGAGAAAGAGATGGAAACAAATATAAGTAATTAATAGTTAGACACATTGTTTCTAATCTCAAGAGGTTTATATTAATAAAAAAAAAAAAAAAAAAAAAAACTAAAGAATTTATAAGATGTACGTAATTGAAAAATACAATCCAATGGAGGATGTACAGAAGATACATCGCAGAACTACACGATAGAAAAAGCTAAATAACGCGAATTTTCGTCTTTCTGACGAATGGGGAGAATCGCTTAAAGAAAAGAAAAAAAAAGAAAAAAAAAAATCCTGGCCAATTAAACTTTTCCGGATAGATTCGAGAAAGGTAATGTTTAAGCATGAATTCTTCTTTTACGATTACTGGAACGTCGAGGAGAAGTGGGATGATTCGACGCTTTCGCGGCCCCTTTAATTCGACTAATCGCGCCGACGATACGGTTCACAGTTTCGGCGAAACGTGGATCCAGGAGCAAACATTTAATTACTGTAAAGAGAATAAACACGGGGACCGAGGGCGGAAAAATCGTCAGGGCGGAAATGTTTGCCCGTCGACGAATTATTTTTCGCCGTGGCGGCTTAATTTCCGCGAAGGTCAAGGGAAACAAAAAATGGAGTAATTGCTAGCCCGCGCTCTTATTCCGCTCGTTCGTCGGTGAAATAAACGAGGGTGGAAAAGCGGAAAAACGAGAGATAATCCCTGCCCCCACGCCGCCACGGTCTTGTTATCGTTTATGCTCTGGGTGCAACGCTGCTGTAATCTTTTTATTTTATATATATATATATATATATATATATATATATTTTTTTTTAAAAAAATTAAAAAACAAACGTACCCTACCAAAATTTTTTTCCCATCTCTAAACGCGAAACGAATCATATTTTGATCCCCTTAATTGTATTTTTTTCCACGACTCGCTACCCTCAACTTAACTTTTTTAATTAATAAAATCCCGTGTTTATTTACTTAGTGTAATCGAAACTATCGCGAGAATGTTTGTATAAATTCGTATCTTGGAAATGGAAGATAAATATATACGGTATTTATTTCAAATTCGCGCGCACGTATCTCACGTACATTTTCTTCACAACGTTTTGATAACACGTTGAAAGAGAGAGAGAGAGAGAGAGAGAAAGAGAAAGAGAAAACAATTGGAATCTAAATTGATACATTATCTACTACTGAGCAATGATGGTATACACGAAGCATTAGTTGTGCAACTTATAACGACGTGAAACGTTCAAGGGATGCGAGGATATATTCCAAGTTATAATCGAATGGATTCCATCCGACATTCAACGTATTATCGAACGTCGTAATCAAGTCGTATTCACGTTAAAATTTCCAGTTATCTGTAACGTTTCCATCTACTACGGGATCAATCTCAAAGTTATCTAAAAAATTTCGAATCCCGAAAGAAGAGGAATTAATCCCATTCTTCCAAAATTTAAAAAGAAAAAACACGATACGATACACGTGATCGAGATTCAACTCGATCGTTTGGAACGAAGAGAAAGAGAAGGGGAACAAGTGGAGGCGGTAAATAACGAAGAAGAAGAAGAAGAAGAAGAAGAAGAAGAAGGAGGAGGAAACGAGAACAGCAAGAAAGAAAAAGAAAAGGAAAAAAAAAAAAAGAAAAGGAAGAAACGAGAGGGAAGAGAACGATAATACTACATTCGGCCGGCACGTGCACGCGGTTAAAAAGGTTCGCCGCAAGAGAGAAGTTTCGACGTGCCGCGCGCTGGTTTATAAAAGCGGAACCGGCTGTCGTGATACGGATCTGACCAATCATAAAAGCCGCATAATGGCCACTTATTCATCCATCCCGGTCCGTGGAACGAACAAAGGCGGAAATTAGTCAGCTTCGGTATGCTTATTAATTGACTGACATTTCCGTCATATTATTGTACAATGAATCGAAAGCGGACCGTAGAGCCCTCGAAACCCCCGCGGCCAAAACCCTCCCCCACCCCTCTCCATCCATCCTGCACCATAGTCGTCGTCGTCGTCGTCGTTACTCGAGGGGGGAGGGGGAGGTTGCCATCGGGTTTCGGCTTGGAAACGACGTAATGTGCGCGTGTGCTCGTGCTCGTCGCATAGATGACTTCTCTGCTACTTGTGTTATTAATTCCCCTCCCCCCTTCCCCCGTTTCGACAAGAGACAACAAGAGACAACAACAATAATCTAATCACGTAACGAAGAATCTTGAATTTATATATGATAAAATTATGGACCAAGGAGAGTGTCCTTGAAAGGTACACTCTTTTTTTTCCGAGCGTGTCCGAAAGGAAGAAACGATTTTCGTTTCGGAATTTTTTCCCCTCCCTTTCAATTTTCCATCATCGTTCGGATTAATTAAAAAAAAAAAAAAAAAAAAAAAAAGAAGGAAAAAAGAGAGGGAGGGAGGGAGGGAGGGAGGGACGGTCGAATGCATAAAGAAACAAACAAATCCGTTCGATCGGAGACCGGAGATTAGGTAGGAAGGAAACGACAGGAACGTCGAACGTGGCAAATGGCCGACCGACTGGTAAATGGAGTCGGTCCCGCTCTCCTCCTAGCCTAGGACAAACTAATGACAGTCGAAAACTCAGTCGATTCACAGCTTTGCGCTGTGAAAGCAGGAGAGGGAGGGGGAGGTGGCGTACAACCGAACCGAATCGAGCACAGTCAACCATGCCAACCATGAATGGAAGGAAGGGGAAGGGAGGGGGAAAAAAATTTTTCAGAAAAAAAAAAAGGAAGAAAGAACCGCATGTCTCAAGGGTGCTTGCGATGCGATTCCATCATCGCGAAGGACTCATCCTCGACAGGCTGAATACTATGGGCATTCAGAGCCCTTTTTTCCACGATAATTATACACGCGAAGCCACTAATTACGACTTTGCATGGCGCGCATCCGCTAGATGGAGAGGAGAAAATGGAAGAAAGAAGGAGGAGCGGAGGGGGAGTGGAGAGATCGCGGAGAACGGGCGAGACCGGGGATTGGAGATAGTTGAAAGATGGAAAATGGGGCGGAAATTAAAACGTTCGTCGTGGATTCCTTCCATTTTTTTTCCTTCTTTTTTTTTTTTTTTTTTTTTTTTACGAGCCAATCTCTCCTCCATATATATCTACGTATTCTCCTTTTTTCTTCTGTCGTTGCTTTTTAAAAAATAAAATCCTTTTTGTTTCGCTTACTTGCAGAAATTGAGCGCGAAATAAATAGAAGGAGGAGGAGGGAAGGAGGCGGATGTTCGAATTGGATAAGTCGAACGATAATTGGTTTACCTCCATGCCAAATTTTACGATTAATAATTTCAATATCGATGACGGAATGAAAAAAAATTCAACGACCGCCTCGAGGGTGCGCCTCCCCTCCTGGACGACACTCTCATCCCAACGTAATTAGAATATTAATCGCAGGGTTGTTCGATCCCCCCCCCCCCCGATTATGCATTTCATCCCCTCGTTCGCAAGAGTCCCGTCTATTTTGTTTCCCTCGTGGTGTCTCCCTGCGAATGATGTCGCGAAAGGGGTCGAAAACATCTCTGAACGTCACCGGCCGTTTTTTAAACGTTTTCATTTCGTCCTTCTCCTCTTCCTCCTCCTCCGTGTGAACACACGGCATCCCTCCTCTCCTTCGCATTCGTTCGTGGAAAGGAGAAGAAGGAAAAAAAAAAAATGAAAGAAAGAAGGGGGAAAGGAAGGGAAGGAAAGGAAAGGAAAGGAAAAGGGGAGAAGGGTCGCCATGGCGTCCACGGATCCGATGGCTGATTGGCCGATGGCAAGGGTACGCGTTTTTAGCCTCCCTTCGGATCTGCCCTCATTGTCATTTTAATTTCAATCCCCTCGGGGCCAACCGAAGGTGGAGCGAATCAGGGGTGAGAGCGGTACGAGGCCGACACGCATGCACCCTTCGCGAGATTACCCTCACGACTTGGTTACAACGCCGAGGGGATCTTCTCTAACGGGTGTCCCCGGAGAAATTTTAGATATCGAAGCTTAGGATTACGCGGGATAAATTTTCTCCGGTCATACATACATCTCTTACGCGCTAGGATAAGCTATTGTGATGTGATATTTGTTGAGCAGATATTAGTTAGAAGTTAGTTATGCGTGTTAGACGACACACAGGTGAAAATTGTTGACGAAAATTGCGATTCATCGAGACGCAACTAACCTGCCTGTACCGTATTGAATTCCTCGAGTTCAGTTCGTCGTTGAATTTTCTCCTCGTCGAGGGAAAGAACGGTTTTTCGCCGTTAGAAAGAATAAATCATTCGCCGCGTCGCAACGAAAACCTTTCTTCTTTCAAACACGATTTTCAAAGTTAAACTACTTACCTACCGAGATAAACAGAGACGATCTTTCGTACGAGTTTCCCAACGAGGCGATCCGCGAGTTTTTTTCTTTTCGTTTCGAATCGAAGTGTGGAAAATGCCTCGAGATCGGTCGGACCTAGTTTCTCGAGAGGGCGAGCGAGAGAAAGAAGAACGGTGTTCTTCTTTCGCCGAAATTAAACGAGCGCGGTTCATCCCTCAGCCATCCGGCCGGCTTTTATTCGATTCGCGATGCGACAGCCGAGATAGCCGACACACCGTGCGGTTCATCCCCGACGACCTCCCTCGACGACCCGTAGACGCCTCTGAAAGCTTTTCCACCGACCGAGGGGGATGGGAAAAGACACGAAGACTAGGAGAGAGAGAGAGAGAGAGAGAGAGGGAATAGGGCCCTGGATGGAGACAGAGGCCAAGAGATAGACAGAGGAAGGAGGAGAGCTCGGGATCGAGACGAGAGAGAGAGAGTTAGAGGGGACGAATGGAGGAGGGTGGGTGATGTTCCATCATGGGGAATGAAAATCAGGAACCCCCTGGGGGCTCGGAATTAAAATGGCTGTCACACGCAACCGGGGGTTGTGCTCTTCCTGCGGAAAACCTCAACGAGAGGAGGCGGCATGAAAAGAACCCCTTTCTTCCCTCCGATCCCACCCTCTTTCCTACTTCTGCCACATTTTTTTCCCTCATTACCTTATCTCCCTCCTCGTTCTTCTCCCTTCTTCTTTTTCCTTCCCCCAGGGCGCTACGCTTTTTCCACGCTCCTCTCTTTTCCTCCCCCTTCTTCTTCTCTTTCTTCTTGTTTCTTGTTTGCTGCCTTGCACGGGGGGGGAGGGAGGATGGAGATATCGAGACGCGGATTTCGTTGTCGCCGTTTTATTAGGATGTTGCAAATGAGGAGGTTTGCTCCATCTTTTTTCCTTTTTCTTTTTCTTCTTCCTTTTTTTTTTTTAACTCTAGTTCAAGATTATACGTTACAGGCGATGTTGTTGTTGTTGTTGTTGTTGTTGTTATTTATTTTTTTCTTTTAGATATAAAAGTTTAAGTTTTGAGGGGGAAAAAGTGGCTCGGTAATTGCATTTTTAATGGGAAATCGATCGTGAAAAAATGTAGCCGATTATTTGTTGCCTATTATTAATTACATTTAATCGCGTAGGGAAAGTTGAAGCGATATGAAACGAAGCGGGGTTAATGGAGCGTTATTCGTTATCGCTGAAATGGACGTTCCGCATCGACTACGTTCCGCAATCAAACGTGATGCATTAAGGTACTTGACGAAGTAGACGAAGAAGTGATATTACCGACCGGTAATGAGCTATAAACATTTTTATTTATTCGCTTGCATCGACACGAAAACTCTTCGTTTTATTTCAATATTGATCGAATGAAAGACCAAAAAAAAAAAAAAGAAAAAAAGAAAAAGAGAAGGGAATCCTATAAAAATGAGTAAAAGAAACACTATTATTCGTATTGAAAAAAAAAAAAAAAAACAGAAAAAATCCATGAAGATAAAAATTAATATAAATATTTCGGCGAGAAAATGATTAATTACGAAAAATCGAATGGAAGCTTTTAAATCGCGAAATTGAGCTAGCTATACTAGCGTAGCTAGCGTTTCATCGAAATCCAATCGTGGTTGGGGTTGATTGAAGATCAGCTATAATCGCGTTTGCCCTACTTAAAATGAAATCAAAAGGGAAATTAATCTGGTAGAACGTTTATGGGATCGTTTCGAGCGATAACCATTTCAAGAACCATTTATCGTTAAAAATCGCGAATTTAAAACGTTTCAACAACGTAGCAATAAACAATAAAACGATAATCGAGTTAAATCGATAAATCATTTTAAATCTATCCGCTGCGTCTCTAAAAAATCTATCTACAAAAATCAACGATCGAAATTTACAAATTTACAAATCCAACTACGAATCTACGAATTATATATATTCGGATATATATATCCGAATATTATTTACATTCCTCCAGTGCGTTATAGAAATAACGACAAGAAATTACGAAATCAGGCCAGTTCCAACGGAATCATTACGATCAAAAACGGGACGCACCACGAGACACAAAATGATTGCGAAGTGGAACATAGGCTTCCAAAAAAAAAAAAAAAAAAATGAAAAGAAGGACGAGAAGTAAAAATCGCGAATCGAAAAAAAAAAAGGAAGAAGAAGAAGAAGAAGAAAGATAAGAGAAGAAAAGGAGGGGAAAAGGGAAAAAAAGAACTGCAGCATCGAACGACGACGCGGTCTTTCTTCGCCCCGAGGCCTAGACCAGGGGTTAATCCCCCGTTGGCGGTTGGGACGGGGGTGTGGGCGACGCACGCGAAAATTGCGCCTTTTTTTCGCGAGGCTGCCTTTTTCCCGGGCGTATCTGGCGCGCGATATCTCGCTGCGCGCCGTCTTTTCTTCTCATTACTCGGCCGCCTCCCCCATCCCACCCTTTCGCAGTCGGGTGAACGTCGCCCCGTCCTCATCCACCCCTGCCCTCACTGACTCATCGGGGGCGTCTAATAATGTCGCCAGCCAGGCGTTCCACGTACCACATCCATCCACCTACCCTCCTTCTTTGGCCACCCTCTCTCTCTCTCTCTCTCTCTCTCTCTCTCTCCTCCCCACGGTTGGGGTTGATGAGGAGGGGGCGGTGTGACGGGCGGCGAGATAAAGCGAGGGGAAGACGAGAGACGGGGGGAGGCGCGGGGCGGGGTGGGACAGGTGAAAATGTGAACAGAGAGAGGGTGGAGGAGGAGGGAGAGAGAGAGAGAGAGAGAGAGAGGGAGGGAGGGAGGAAGGAAGGACAGAAAAGTGGCTGAAAGTGTAAAGTGGAAGAAGAAAGAAGAGCGGAGAGAGGGGGGGGGGGACGTTGCACTATCTCCGCCGCCGACAAAATGAGCCTCGCCAGCCACCGTCCTCTTTCCCGTCGTCCTCTCCCTCCCTCCCTCCCTCCCTCCTTGGCAGCCATGCACAGAGAGTAGCCCTTCTAACCCAGGGAGGCTGCTGCAACCTCCTCCTCCTCCTCCTCCTCCCGATGCAGCCGCGGGAAAAGCAGCGAGAAAACGATTCGCGCCACCGTTCTCCTTTCCCTCCCTCGCCCTCGCCTTCCCGTGTCTACACGGGGGGAGGGGGAGGGGGAGAAAGTTTTCCAACGACGGCCTGCTTCCAACTTGTCTCTCCCGCGATTGTTTCGTTCCCTTTTCTTCTCCATTCTGTATCCATTCCCCTCCTCCCCCCTCCCCAACCCTCGCAACATACCTTCCGTCCGTATATTCCGTCTCTCGCGGATCCGCTCGCGTTTCTCGCAGGCGGCTGCACGCGGATACATCTCGTCGTTCGTCGCCATTGATATTCTCCTTTTTTTCTGTTTCGTTTCGTTTTTTCTTTTTTTTTTTTTTTTTTTTTTTGGAACCGTTCCTTTGGTATTTGGAGGAGGGGAGGGGAGAGGTTGATTTCATCGGGATGCAACGACGTTTGATCGAGTTACTCCCTTTGTCGCGCACCTTTTTTTCCCATGGATCGTGTCGCTCGCCATGCGGTGCGTCGATCCACGATTCGATTTTGGCAAATTTTTTTCCTTTTCTCTGTTGTTTTTCTTTCTTTTTTTTTTTTTTTTTTTTTTTTTTGGTAATAAAATTTCGAGGCGAGTTTCGCATCGATTCGAAGGATCGAGGTCCCGAATGATTTTCAAAGTTTCGATCAAGTTTCACAAATGGAGAGGAAATCTAATTTCTCGGCGCCGTTTTTCCGTGCCTCGCTCCGGATGGATGGATTAAAAGGGTAAAAGTAAATGTTTAATACGTTAACAGGGAAAGGAAAGCGATACCGCGTAAATCGAGTCTCGCAATAGACGTAAAACGGGGAGAGCCTGATATTGACAGGGATCCAGCCAACCCTTGCTCCCCCTATCGCGAAGGGTTTGTTTTGGCCTTTGTACTGGGGATGACACGTTGCGCGGATAGGTGTGGTGCATGCCTCTGTGCAACTACCCCCGCCCGACAACTACTCCCACGCGCGCGCGCGGGCGGGCAGGCGGATGCGTGAAATGGTGGAAAACGGAGAGGAGAGATCGGTCGCGATGACCGCCAATAATTAACCGGAAATTGAATAAAGTAACCTTGTTCCGCCATGAGTCTGGCTGAGAATTCTTATTCGATATCTCGCGAAATTTGGAAGAGGGAAAATTCGTGAATTTAAATATATACATGATTCTTGGGAAATTCTTGGGAATCGAGAAGATTTAAAAGTTGGAAACGAATTGGGTCGAATGAGGTCGAATGTTGGAGAAGATACGGATATCTGGATTTTTTTTAGAATTCTTAATTCTCGAATCCTGAAAATTTGCAATTGTCGTGGAAGCGTGTCTCGCGAGAAACAGAAGATCGAAAGGTTGCACGTTTCCTCGGAAACTGATGATCGGCAGATCGTATTATTATAGCCTCGAAGTTGCGAACAATAGGGGGTAATTCGAGTTTCTCGTCGAGGATCAAATTATTTGCATTTTACACTTCGTTAAACGAATTGAAACATAAGTAACCACGGTTTAATGAACGCGCAGAGTTCGTTTATTTACGTTTTAATTATTCTCGCTTTCCCTTCGCCGGTCCGAATAAACACGCTCTTAAAAATTCACCGCACGAAAGAAGTTTATTATTTTATGCTCATTACCATGCGCTGCACGGCAAAAATCAATTAACCCAAGATTTTCCCCGGGAAAACCGTAATTATCTACCATTTTTATCAACGCGTAAAAATAACGAATATAATTAATTACGCGAGATCGATGTAATTTCGCGGAAATCTTTTCTTCTTTTTCTTTCTTTCTTTCTTTCTTTTCGTTTCTTTTTTTTTTTTTTTTTTCCTCTTTATTATTAAAACTAAACGAACGAATATATTATATTATTTTCAACTCGACTCTTCGTTCTTTCGAGTCATTGCCACATCGACAAATTGCCATTATTTTGATAAAATTTCATTCCTTTCGTTCGTGACTCCTCCTCCTCCTCCAATTTACGATTCATTCATTACTTATAAACTCTTCTTATCCTCTTTCCATTCCATCCTTATTTTCGATAAATCGAATATTTTATAGATTTTTTTATAGATTAAAAAAAAAAAAATCTGTACCTTTTCACGTTTCGTCAACTTTTCTCGCATTACTTTCTATTGTTTTCGTTATCGTTATCTAGAGTTTATTATTTACGAAGAAAAATCGGTCGGTTCGCGCGATATTTTTATAAAAATCAAAAAATCAAAAGGCACGACGATAACAGATTTATAATAAATTCTCTGAACTGAACGTTTTAATTGTAATTATCATCAAAAGAACGCCCTTGCGATTCCCTTTTCCGTAATTTAATCACGGCGCGGTTTACCTTCTTTCCTTCTTCTAGCCCGCTTTTAATTCTTTCGAAGCCTTTTCTTTCTTTCTTTTTTTTTTTTTTTCTCTTTTGCTTCGAATTTAAAGAAACAAATCAAGAAAAGAATTAGAGAATTTCAATCGCTCAAATTGTACTCTCGAACGAAATCTACGAAATCTATGAAAATACATACTTATTACGATAATGAAATGATAGTAAATTCGTTTTCAAATGTTTCATTAGAGATTAAAAAAGAAAAAAGAAAAAAAAATAGCGAATAAGCGATATTCCAATTTAAATTAGAAATTACGAAATCCATATATATAAAACATATAACGAACGTTACGTTTTAATTTCCAAAAAAAATAAGCTCTGCCTAAAGAGAAAGAGAAGGGAAAAAGAGGAGAGAAAAAATGAAGAGCGGGAAAAACGGTTACATTATCGAAACGAGCGTGCCGAATTACACGGGAAAAGAGCAGGCACGAAAACGGTCGAAAATAAATACCTATGACCGGAGGCTAGGATACGCGCGAACCGCCTCCGCCACCCCTTTTATGAAACACAGAGGTTTGGAGGAGGTGGTGGTGATGATGGTGGTGGTGGTTAGCGACTGTATTTTGACTTGTACATCGTTGGTTCTCACCCCGCGAAATATAATCTCGCCGATCGCGCACCGCCATCAAGTAGCAATATCCTGGAGTAGACACGTGCAACGGCGGACAAAGCGCTTCGATTTCGCTGATAGCGATCAAAGTAACTTTGTTCGCGGTTCGCCGAGCTCTGTATTCCGCCGGCCAGATTGTTTCTCGTCCGCTCTTTCACTGCTATCCGATGTCGCGAAAATTTCCCCCTTCCATCCCCTTCCCCTCCCCTCCCTTTCGTACGCGTCGTATTTTATAATAAATCGCGGCGAGGAGAAACAACTTTTCCCTTTTTTCAACTTTTCCTCGAGTTGGACGAAAGACGAAATATCCTTCCTTGAAATCTGAAGGAAGGATCGAAAATGGATTCTATCCTTGAAAAGAAGAGAGAGAAAGAGAGAAGGATAAAGAATCGATCGGGAAGAAAGATCGAAGCGAAACTGAGAGAGGAGTAGTCTCCTCGTGGGAGGAGGGAATTTAGTAAATCGAGTTGGCCTTGCCGTGGAGGGTGTCGGTGCGTCTGTCCACCATATTGATCGCGGAGGCACCCCTGGCTGCCTATACAGCCACCACACTCGCACAGTCTCAGTCGCTCGCACACTTACCGCGCCTCTCATCTGTACATTGACGCGCACGCGAATCAATGTGACGGGCACAGGCGCGCACACGTGCACGAAGGGAAGGAGAGAAATACTCGTCTGTACGGAGGGCGGAGGGCGCGTATAATGCACACGTACAGGGGGGAGGAGGAGGAGGAGGAGGAGGAGGAGAAGTACACGTTGCAGGGCCGAGTTTAGGGGTGGCTTTCGCCCTACGGTCCAGAGGGGGCTGGCGCCGGAAGGAGGGTGAGAGCAAGAGGGTTGGCGGGTGCTGCAGGCGAGGGGTGGCCCCAGCGAGCGGGGGTGGCCAGGAAAGGAGGGAGATGAGGGACTCGGCTGGCGTTGGAGCCGACACTCACGGGTGCCGGCGTTTCCATGGCTACCACCACCCTCGCTGTGAACAAGCCCTCCACGTCATATTGGCATAGTATATTCCCCGCACCATAAAGCCAAATAATCTACCGAGTGATCCAATCTGAGGGGCCGTGCGATATATATATATATATATATATGCTGGCTGGCGCACAGCTGCGTCGCGACACCCTACCATCATGCCCTCGTCCTTCTCTGCCCCCCTTCCCTCATATTGTTCCAACAGCGCGACTTTCTCTCGTGCAGGCTAATAACAGGCCAATGGAAGCCATCAACGGTCCAATATAGTCGGATAGTTTCCGAGACTTCCCCTTCTCGCTTCCCCCTTTTCGTTCAAGGTTCGGCCTCCATGGCCTTCTTCTTGCCGCGTCTCTCCTGAGGGGGTGAGCGAGAGGCGAGCTTCTTTTTTATCTCCGCGTGTCTATATTCCGGGGACAAGCGTGGACAGAGCTCTCTCTCTCTCTCTCTCTCTCTCTCTCTCTTCTCCTCCCTTCTTTTTCTTTTTTTTTTTTTCTCCTTCTTCTTATTTGGAGAACGAGACGCGCAGCAGCAGCTCCAACTCTTCCACTCTTCCGTCCTCGGCTCGCTTCGAAACCCTTGTTGAAGCCTGAAGAACACTCGCGAATGGAGTATTCCAGCAGTAGCGTTAGCTACTGCTCTCCGGTACACTCTCGCTGGAAAACTTTCCATCTTTAGTAGGTTGTAAATAAAATTCTACCGGTAGTTTGCGTTTTGTTTAACTTTCGCGATATACTGACAGGCGATATACACTTGATACATATTGATACGTACAATCGTCTCTCTCTCTCTCTCTCTCTCTCTCTCTCTCTCTCTCTCTCTCTCTCTCTCTCGTTTTAGAACAAATTTTAACGCGCAACGAAGCAACGTTTCTCTTCTCGTTCTTTTCTTCTTTTCTTATTTTTTTTTTTTTTTATCTCCTCCCCGGACAAGCGTGTTCTCGTCGAAGGGAGGAGGGGGAGAGGAGAGAGAGAGAGAGAGAGATACACCCGTTGGTTAAAAATTAGATGCAGAGTATTGGATCGAGAGCGTGGAAACAAACCGACCGCCTCGGGCCAGTTTGCGCGATTCGTTTAGTTACATTTGTTTCCTTCCTCCTATTTCCGCCCTATCGGCCACCCCTTTTTACGTAACCCGTTTCGCGATAACTACCTGACAAAATTGCATACGCGACGATGGCCGCGGGCGGTTGTGATTCGCCGCCATCGCGGCGAACAGAAATTACAAATTTACTCCCGAGGAAATCGTCGAAAGAATTTTTATTTCTCTCTTGTCGGAAGGGAAGGGAAGTTTGATATCTCTTCCGTCCGTCTGTCGATTTTTTTAAAATTCTCTTTAATTTTTGCCCCAAAACTTCGAGCGTCCTTTTCTCGAGATGAATGATTATATTTTCGATAGGTTATAAATAAATTCCTGTTTTGTTAATTGCTATTTCTACATATATATATATATATATGGATATAATCTGTATTTTTTCGAATCATCGATTATTATTCCTTCTAAGAATTTCTATTCTTTAGAAAATACGAGTATATATATATATATATATCGATATCGATCTGTATAGAACAGAGAATATATATTGAAAAATTTTAACAAATTCTATTTAGATATATTTAGATCGACAGGTCGCGTGACTGAGATGAAACGTTAACATGGCATAATTATAACGAGTCTAATTGATATGGCAAGTTTAATCTTTCGAACGCGAATAGAACGGTTGAAAGAAACGAGCAAAATTTCCTCGATCGAATTTTATTTCTGTTTCTTTATTTCTCGCCGATTCTCGATCTTCTTCGATTCGTCGCACGACGAATCTTCGCGTGGAAACGCGTTCAAAGCGCGCTCTTTATGAAACGAAAATCGCGCAAGAGGGCGAAGAAGAAGCAAGAAATAGGAGGAGGGGGGGGAGAGAGAGAGGGGGGGAAATAACGGAAAATTGGAACGATCGAGAATCATGCGTGGAGAATTGAAATTACGAGAGTCGATTTATAGCGGATGGAATATAAATAAAAGCCAGGCTTGAAATTTTTCGCGAGATAAAAGAACAAAAGAAATGGGGGGAGTTAAAGAGAGAGGGAGAGGGAAAGAGAAAAATGAGAATTACTAAAATATTTATCGACGCATCGAGGCTGATGGTGTATCCGCGGTCAAACGCGTTGGAAATACGTGGTCTCGAATTTCATTGAAATTGAAAAATCATTCGGGACGAGTTTTGATATTGGTAAATAATCATAGTTTTATTTAACGGTAGGAAAATTCCTATAGGAGAGATGGGGAGGAGGGGAGGGTAAAATGGTTTTATATCACTGAATTTATATCACAGATTAACTCGAAATGTAAAAAAAAAAAAAAAAAAAAAAAAAAAAAAACCGAAATACGAATTATTTTATACGAGATATATAAATTCGAGATCTCTCTCTCTCTCTCTCTCTCTCTCTCTCTCTCCCTCCCTCCCTCGTCGATTGGAAATATCCTTTGCAGAAAGCCTGGATACGTCGATCCCGATTCGATTGGTTCGAATGTGAAAAATTGCGACTAACGCTTTTTGATTTCATCGTTGCATACCGCCGTTGCGACTCTTAATCAAGCCAATAATTTGGGACGAGCGAGGAATTTTTCAGCTCCAACCTTTTTCGGCCGAATGAATTTTATCGTGCGCGCGATATAACTTATCGCGAATTATCTCGCGATGAACAAACTGCGACGAATTTGATCGTTTCAATTAATTACAACTTTTGCGACAATAAAATCTAATTGCGTATCAACACGTTACGTATTTTATCTTAATTTGATCTTTTGAACAATATCTAATAACTATTGACCGAAACGTTTCAATCGAAACGTTCGATCGTCTCTAAAATTTTATTTCTAATACTTTAAAAAATTTTTAGCAAAAATTAGATAAAAATTAAAACTGTAAACTGAAATTTTATAAAACTTCGTAAAATACTACGAAACCATAAATTTCGAAAGAATCGAATCAAATATCGAGCGTTTTGGAAAAAAAAAAAAATTTGAAATATCTCTCGTGAAAAAGTTTGGAAGAGAGAACGAGGGGGAAAAAATTTCAAAATTTCATAAAATTTTGAAGAAGAAGAAGAAGAAACCGTTTCTCCCCGATCCTAAACAATTCGCCGACTGTTGGTGATATAAAAATTCTCGTCCCCTCTCGTAAAACGTGAAAGTGAAAAGAAGAGACGAAAGACGAAGAACGCGGGCGAAAAAAAAAAAAAAAAAAAATTGCTGGCGCCGCAGAAAATTCCCAGGGGAGAGATCGGTTTTCCCTGGCAAAAATGCATGGGCGGAGGGTCCCGCGTGGAAGAGCAATTAATAATGCTCCCACGGAATTATATCGGCCGCGAAGGGGCAGGGCTCAGGTGTGCAAACAAGCCCGCGGTCGAAATTACCGAAAACTCTCGGCTGCACCGGGATTTAATCTCTCGCCTACGGCCGATTGCCTTTGCTTTCCGAGCGCACACCTTGTCGCCATTGGCGATGCAGCCAATCCCCCGCAGAAAATTCCCCCCCCCCCCCCGAACCGAGGCAAAGAGAGGAGAAGAAAAAAAAAAAAAAGAAAAGAAAACGAAACGAATAGATCTAGAAAGAAAACGTGGACGGACGTTTTCTTTCGATTCTCGATGGAATGAGAAAATAAATAAATAAATGAATGAAAAGGAATCGAATCGACGGAAAATCTGGGGAAAAGTGTCCACCTAGATAATAGATAATTGTGTGTATACTACAGATCCTAGGGATATTTGTGATCACTTTTTCGAGCGGGGAACGCGCTCCTCGTGCGTAATATTCGTCAAGGGGGAGATAGATTTTTGGAAAGTCGATGGTAGGGGTTAGAGTAAGTAGAGGAAGAAATGGCAAGGAGCGGGGATAGCTGGTCCCAGGCGGATTTCCTTTGCAGGCAAAGTCAGGTAAGAGAGCGACAGTTGGCCCTTTGAAATTCGAATTGTTCGCCAGCGGCGAGTGAGCAAGCGTTTCGTCGGCTTCTCCGGTTTCAACCGTCTAACCGCTTTCAGCACACTTCGGCCTGGACACCGTGCGACAATAAAACACATGAAAAAATGTAAAATAAATCGTGGACCGCTTCCTTTTCGGGCCGCCTGAGCCATGGAACCGCGGCTTATTTGCCAACATCAACGGGGGCCACCATCTTTTTCAATCCTTGCAACGATTATGATGCTCGCGATACCGGTGAAAAATTGGTTGAGGTTGTCGGCTGTTGGCCGAGGTATGCTTTTATTTACCGATAAATGACGATTTAACGTTGATCGTTTTAAATAAAGAAATCGAGTAGTGGTGGAAATGCGTGGCGAATTTTCACAACAAAGTTTCTCAATAAATCGAAATCAAGGAAATTTAATTTTCAATCATTCAATCATTAAGAAACATACAACGATAGATCCCTTTACTTTGTTGATTAAAAACATTCTATTCTATTCTTATAGTCGATAGAAACGTCGAAACCGCAATTTCCTTTTCAACTTTAAAAAAAACTACAATTTTTTTTCGAACTCCAATTTCAAACTCTGTAGATAGATATTAATTCGATCGAATCTGAAAAAAAATTCGATCGTTTCGTTGTCAACAATAACGAAAGGCACTCAAGAATAAAAAATTTAAAAACATTCCAATTGCTATTAATTATGATGAACACGTTAATAATAAATTCAACTCTATTAATAACATTATGCCTCGATAATCTCCACGAATCGAAACGTAAACTCCACTCCGAACGAAACGTAAACATTGGAACCGTCATTAAACGACTGTTGTTATAATCTTCTTGTATTTATTTCGATCCGCGAAGACAAGAAAGGGGAGTCAGAATCGAGACGCGTTACGCGTCGCACGTGCGGCCACTCACGAAACGTCCATCCGCAAAGTTTTAAACCGTTCCACGAATGTGCAATTAATTCCACACATGGAAGCTCGATGGAGGATGGGCAAGGGACCGGTTAATAGGGTGACCTGCAACGCACGTATCCATCCCGGCACACGTGTGTTCTCGTGCACACACGGGGGGGGGGGGGAAGGGAGGGATGAAATGTAAAGGAACCGATAGGAGAGAGGCTTTGATTGGTCAGCCGGCGCTTGTTCGCTCGCATTGCTAATTTCCAGCTTTGGATCACGCATATACCCTTTCTTTTCATCAATCCGCCGTGTTATCCGCTTACGCATCTGGCCCTCTTTCTATCGCGTTAAAAACGCGATCAAAAGAGAAAGAAAAATCTTAGGCGTAACGATTATTGGGGATCGATATGGATGGATGAATCGTAGAAAAAAGATATTTGCGATATGTTGCCTGAGTGATTTTCGCTGTTGGAGGAGAAAGTTGGACTTGTTGTTGAGGGTACACAAATAGACGCGTAAGAGATGGAGGAAGTACGAAGTGAAATTGAGTTAAACTTCTCGATTACTGGGTTAAAGCTTCGTTGGAAAGATTGTTGAGGTAAGTAGCGAGGTTGATCAGTCGTCGAAAACACGAGGGAGAGGGGATTTACGTAAGTGGACGCACGCGGAAGATTATTTCAAAAAAAGGTTTCATCCTTCGATGCTAACGGTAATTAAACCTCCTTTCAAGTTATTTCCAGAATACTTACCCTGCATCGAGAACACTGTTCGAAGCGGTTTGAGGAAAAAAGGAAAATCGATCCAGAAATGGAAGGAGCGATGTGTATCCAACTTTACTCTTTCGAAGCGGACACGAAAAAACTTATCAATTATTCCATCTTCCAGAGATCTCTCCAAAAAAAAAAGGAAAAAGCATACTTTATATTTCCCCTATTCTATACCTCGAACAATAACCGATTTCAACCGTCCCCTTTCACGTTTCGGCAAAATATCTTCCATCGGTCCCAGCGAAATTTCCAAAGGAAAAGAAAATTCCATTCCAGGTCACGAAGAGACAAAATCCAGGCTAACTGGAGCACTCGACGGGGCCCGTGAAAAGCCTCCCTCTCTCTCTCTCTCTCGCAAAGCCGGAGGGCACTCGAAAAAGAGAGAGAGAGAAAGATCGTGTGCGCTTCCTTCGCGGACACGCTTGTTCGTCATTTGCCAGGGGGTTTGTTTGCGCTCGCTGTCCTGACGTAGTAGATACCCTATTATCGCGATGGCCGCTTGTTTCCTTGGCCGTGGCGAGGGGAAGAATCGCGGAAGGCTGGTGTACAGTACGCCGAGAGAGAGAGAGAGGAGAATGGGAGGAAAGGAGGGAGCAACGAAGAGAAAACGAGCGGAGGAAGCTGGTTGCTTGTTAGCAGCGGTAACTTGTTAGTCGAGCCACTCCGCTAGAAACTAGAGAGAAGGAGGAGGAGGAGGAGGACTCTTCTTCGCCTGTTCTTTTCCAGAGTCGGCTCTGGACGCGGAAGAAGAAGAAGAAGAAGAAGAAGAAGAGGAAGAGGAAGAAGAAGAAGAAGAAGAGGAAGAGGGAGAGAGGAGGAAATTCCTTGGCTCGGCGGCCTTGTTTCTCTCGTACCGGAAACCAATCGAGATTGTCGGGGCTCTACGATCGAGGAGTCCGCTCCTTCGATACGCCCTCGACGAGGCTGGCCTTTGTTCGAAATGACCTCTGCTACCGCCACTCCCTTTCCAGAAACCATTGTTGCCCTTCGATCGGGCCTCCTTAAGCTTTTTCGCGATTGGTGGCGTGGTGAAAGACTTATCGGGAAATTGCCCCCCCCCCCCAAAGTTTGTATTATTTGGAGGGACGGTCGGATTGCGGGGGATTATGAACCGCGATTCTTGATTAGGCTTTTTTTTTTTCTTTTTCTTTATCAACTCTTCGCGAAGAAGAATCTCGAGTGAATCGTATTTCGAAGATCTTGGCCTTTCGATCACGTCGAGTATATTTTAAGTATGGCTAACGAAGAGCAATAGGATAATTGTAATAATGATATTTCGCGATTGACGAGATTTAAGAGAAATCTTGTGATGAAAATTAACCTGTCAACACGGTTAAAATTCGTGTTAAAATTTTAAAATAGAAGTAGAAGCGAAGAGAAGGAAATATCGTGCGAGAATTTATTCGATTAAATAATTATTAGATGATATATTTTGCAGAACGATGATTCTATCGCGGGGAAAGGAGTCGTTCGGTTTGATCGTGCATCGCGGCGTACTTTTGTCGGATACTGTACACCACTTATGTGGCGAATATGGGCACTATGAGGGCAGAACTCCCTACAGAGTTGACGATCAGGGTAAATATGGCCACTGTAATGGCGTCCATGCGACATTTTACTCTTTGACGTGCCGAACGCCTTTGCCAAAGGCGTGTCATCCAAAGTATCATAGCGAGTTGCCGGGCTAGCAGATTCGATTTTTCATTTTTCAATCAATTCTAAACAACGTAATGGAATTAATTTATGTTTTAATCACATCTCTCTCTCTCTCTCTCGATATATATTTTTTTTAAACTCGAAAAACGATATCATATTTTTTTTTTTTTTTTTTTTCGGAACGTTATACCGAAGACCGGCGTTTCGGCGTTGCTATTCTGATAAATCTTTTTTTTTTTTTTTTTTTTTTTTTTTTTTTTGTTTCGAAATTTTTTCACCGAACTCAATTATTTTCTGAAAAAAAATGTCTATCGAATTTCAAACAAACAACCGAAGAATTTTTCACCATTTCGCCGTATATTCGAGTGGAATAAAAGATCATGGCTCGTGAATGAAAATAGTCGGCAAAACATACATAGTGGAAAAAAAAAAAAAAAAAATGAATTCGAGAGGTAAAAAAAAAAAAAAAAAAAAAAAAAAGAAAAAAAAGACACGTTCGTGTTTTAAGTGTTACAAATACATTAAAATGGATAATTCGCGTGCTAATATTTCGCGTGATATACCGTTCGTTTTACCTTTCTCTCTCTCTCCCTCTTCTTCCCTCTTCTTCCCTCTCTTTTTCCCCTTCTCTCTCTCTCTCTCTCTCCCCCTTTCTTTCTTTCTTTTTTTTTTTTTTTTTTTTTGAAGCTCACACGTTTTTCAGTTCGAACAAAGTTTGACCACGTTGAAAACTGTTCACGGCTCTCGTATACACGAACGGATTTTGTTTATTTTCATCGACCACATGATTTCATTTTTACCGACGATCTGCTTCAACGCACTCCAAGTGTTTCCCTCCCCGTTCTTTCTTTTTTTTTTTTTTCCACGCACGCGGGAGAGATACTATTAGTGGCTTTTTAGGTTGATTAAGTTTAATTTTCCACCAGTTTTTATCATCACCACTAACGGTTTCAGTTCCTCCGATTCCTTTTTTTTCTCTTTTTTCCCCCGTTCTTTTTTTATCTTCGTTCCAAACACACTCCCCTTTTCACGAAGAGGAGGCCTATCCTATCCTTCGATCGTTCTCTTGTTCACGCGTCGATATTATTATTATTATTTATAATAATTTATCGCGCACGATTAACCACAATACACAACATATACACGCGACTTTGTGTAACTGGCCAATCGATTTTCCACAGTCGAGAGAGACCCACCACCCAGAGACTCCACTTTCGAACGTTTCTCCAACCTCCACTCGACCCTCCGTCACTGCAATAATCGTCATTTTACCATTTCAAACGGTTCCACGGGGCCGACCAATCGTCTTCAAACTTTACATCCCCCTAATCGAAGAATCCTCTTAACCATCCCAGACGAAGAGAGAGAGAGAGAGAGAGAGAGAAAAGGAACAAGTAGAAAACCCTTTATCCTCGTTTAAAAAAAAAAAAAAAAAAAACACACCATCTCTCATCCCTTTAACCGATAAATGGAGTATCCGTCGATTGACGATCGCCCACCGACGATCCAATTAGAAAAAGAACGAATCCTCCCTTCCTATTCTCTTAGAATCGATCCTTACCCTCCCACAAAATCCATATATATATATATATAAACCATCCCCGACTATAAACCAATCTCAAGAGAAGGGTGCGCGACCAAGAGGATATCGAGACGAGCTCACCTTTGCTCGTAGTAAAAAGAGAGAGAGAATGAAGAAAGAGGCGAGGTCCTGCGGGATCCTCCTTGCGCAACCCTCGACGCAACGAAACGAAAACCTCGGGAACGAGGAAAGAACAAAAGGGGGGTGGGGCGGCTCCCTTCATAAAGGTACATAAAAGTACATCTTGCTCGAGGAGGAGAAGCGGGGAGGGGATAGAAAGAATAGGGAATATCTATTCGGTAAACGTGCAGACAGATGGACGGACAATGAGGACGATGCTCATCGTCGTCGTTCGATGGACAAAAGCGTCTATTGCGTAAACACTCGAGGAGGAGGTGACCCGGAGCTTGGCCAATGCACAATGCTTGGCCCGGACCGGACGGACGGGAAACAGGTCGCCGGCAACAGCTACTTTTCACCGTAGATTAGCTGGATCAAGCAGCGTGGTGCTCTCAACCGACTCTCCTCTCCCCGTTTTTCCGTTTCCGTTTCGATCGATCCTCCGCCTCGATAGGATTCACATCGACGGTCGAGGAGGACACGTACGCGTTTCGAGGATCGTTTTTCGCGCGGTGGATCCGATTACCATCGGGATTTCTCCTCATCCACCAAGTTTTCCAAGTTTCGCCCATTCAGCGGAGTAAACGATCTGTGGTCGAGAGAGAGAAAGAGAGAGAGAGAGCGAGTTTCGGAGGATGATTGCGATAGTTAGGCTGTCTCTGATTTTGAAAGAAGAAATAGAAGCAGAAAGTTTCTCTTTGTTGTTGGTCGATTGCTTCGTGACGGGTGGGGGAAGGAATTGTAAAGGGAGAAAAATATGGGATTGGATTAGAAACATTAACGCGAATCGAAGATCGGATTTGGAATGTCCTCTTTTGAGATGATCTTAAATACACCGTTTACACGAACTTTTCGATGGCAAGATGTTGAGATATTTCACCGCGTTTCATATTGTCGATGCTCTTCGTCTTATTTATTCGAGAGGCAATTATATAACTAATTGTAACGAGCGACAGTTGATGAGGCAACGATTGAACGATAGTTTAAAAATATCGATATACAAAATTTTATCAATGCATTCGTATTCAATTAACTGGTAACGATCACCTTAATTTAAAATTGTAAAATAGAATTGAAAGGAAAAGAAATATCCGTCAGACTGAAATATTTCTTCGAAAAGAGAAATCGGCGATCCATCGTTGAAAAGGAATCTGTAATATATAATCGATACCATCGATACATTTTCAAGTTGGCGTGTATTATCGCGAGGCGAAACACGCACGGGAGGGAAGGGGATTAAGGAGGATCAAAGGGCCAGGGACGGGAGTATTTAATTAAAGGAATTAGAGGCGATGCGATAGACCGACGGCCGGATTACGAGTGGCGCGCGTTACGGAGAAGAGAGGGATACGGATCGTCGTCCCGCGGGACACTTTCCTCGCCCGGATTTCCCAGCAACGGCTCTCTTATCCTCTCCCTTTCTCCCTCCTGGGGACGCGAGTCGATGAAATGAATTTGCGCTGCTGCTCCTCCCGCGGGAGCAAATTAAAAGCGCGCGGATCCAGTTTTCCTCGCTGTTTTCCACCTCCTCCTCCTCCTCCTCCTCCACGAACGTGTGTTTCGGATTTCGAAGGGAATCGCGGTGATTCGTTGCCTCTTCTTCTTTCGAATAAGATCGAAATGTTTGAGAAGAGTCGAAGCGAACGCACTGTGATCGAATAAAGTGTTGGTGTTGGTTTTTTCTCCAGATCGAGGAGAGATTGGTGCATGAGAGAGAAAGTTTGAAATTATGCAACTGTTTTTCTATAAATCATTTTCGGGTCGAATTATTTTCTCTATCCAGTTTTCCACCTCCTCCTCCACGAACGTGTGTTTCGGATTTCAAAGGGAATCGTGGTGATTCGTTGCTTCTTCTTCTTTCGAACAAGATCGAAATATTTGAGAAAGAAAGAATCGAAGGACACGAACGGAGTTTCGAGTCTGAATCTGTTCGAATACGAATCTCACGCATCTTTTCCTCCAACTGTTACAAACAACGAATAAAGCGTTATTTATCATTATCATCGTACGAAACACAGGATCGTCGAATATAATTTGACGGAAATATTATTGCGAATAGGACAGATCATGAACAGATATAATAATAAAGAGGAAACGTTTTCTCGCAAGCATCCATCCGCGATTTCATTCTTATTTGAAGAGTACAGCCTCTTGGCGCTCCGTTTCCGCGCTCCTCCCTCCCCGTTTAGTTTTCCCAACCGATTCCACCACTTCTAACTTTTCCTCTCCGCATAATAGTTCGTTTACTGACCATTTCTCTACAACTTCTCATCAACTATACTCTCCTATCACGTTTCGTCTTTTTTTCTTTCTTTCTTCCTTTCTTTTTTTCCTTGTCCACTCCTCGATTCAAAAACTACATTCATCCCTCTCTCTCTTTCCTTTGACGAAGATCCACGGCGCATAAGAAACATCTCGGCCTCTTCCAAGGGAGCGTACAACCTCAGGTAACAAGATTTTCAAGGAACGAGATCGATCGAAGAGTAAATAAGACGAGTGTCTTAGATCCAATCTCTCCTTAAGGGAGAAATTGGATCAAGTCGAAATTGGAGAAGCAAAGGATATCTTCGATTATTATATCAAAGAAACGTTACATCACGTGTTAGATCACTTGATAGATCCTCTTTATCCAATCGTTACACGGATTGCAAAGTTTCGCACCCTCGTCCAACTTTCCCATCGTCAGACTCTCTCCTCTGCTTGAACTCGAGGAAAAAGAAGAGAGAGAGAGAGAGAGAGAAACGAAATAAAAAAAGAAGCAAGAAGAGCTCGCTCCTCCGGAAGATGGAGTAACGAGTCAGCTAGACGAAAGTCTAGAGAGCTCCTCCTTCACATGTGTTGAACAACGAAACGGCTTGGCCTGCCACTCGAAAAACTCATCAGTGCTCCTAGACTCCTAGAATCGGCTCGAAAGCGAAACACTCGAATCCAAAGTTTCCAATCCAAAGAAGAAGAGCACCCCGTCCCCAACCGTAGGCCCAATCCATATTATTCAAATGTAATCGCATAATCGGCCGCCACTCGAACTTTTCTCCTCTCTCGTTATCTCGAGGAGTCTGATCGGGTGATTGGCGCGGCGTGTTCTCGCGACAAAGGAATACGCAAATAAATCCGCGGCTCGGAGCCCTCGCTAATAACGCGCCTCTTCCTCTCTTTCTTCCTCTGTTTGCGCGAAGGGTAGCCTGAATCCACGTCGCTCGCTCTCCACGTCGGAGAGACTCTCCCTGTCCCTCGGGCTGGAAACGGAACCGAATAAGAGAGCGGTCGGTCGCAGAGAAAAGAAGGGTAGGTAGGTAGGGCCGGGGTGTGCACAGAGAGGGCGAAGAGGTGCATGTGCAAGAAGGGAAACGCGCGCGCGCGCTTATAAACACAGGGGCAAATAAGAAAAGAAGGTGAATGTATGCGTGTATATAGGCACACGTGGAGAGGAGAGGAGAGAGAAGGCCTTCTTCTCAGGGGGGAGAGCTCCCTTTCTCTCTCTCTCTCTCTCGGTTGGGAAGCAGTATAGGTGAAGCAGTGTGGAAGGCCAGATGGGCGTGGTGGCTGTGACGGTTTTCGCCCAATGGGAATTGAGGATCCTGGTGGCTCGGAAGGACAATGTGCATGGGCATTTCGCGTGTGATGGAGACCGGATCGACGACGGATCCTCGACAAAGAGCGGCCAAGTCGAACGCCTGCAGAATCCCTGAGAGTGGTGGCCGACGGTGGCATCCGGTTTTAGTTCGATCGCGGGGATCGATCCCGAGTGCACCACGTCTGGGATTTGGCTTCCGGGATGGAAACGATGGTGTTTCTCCTGCCCTTCCCTTCTCTCTCTCTCTCTCTCTCTCTCACTCTCTCCTCTTTCAGAGAGCGCGCACGTACGAAGAAGAAATTGGAAATCCGTGGAATGTGGAAAGCTTTTGGAAGCTCTTTTCTTTTTTTTTTTTTTCTTTTTCAGGTTTTCCTTCGACTTTTCCTTCTCGAGGGTCGATAAGATTTTTAAGATGTCGAGGGGAGAATTGGAGCAGTTGACTTTTGAAGAATTTGGAGAAGGGTGATAATTGTAATATATAAATAAATTTAAGGGGCGTGCGTGCACAAGTTTTGGAAAATGTGAGGCACGATAATGGGGAGGAGGTAATTTTCGAGAGTGACGAGTGTTTAATAACGCGGTTCTCTGTTAAAGGTGTATACGACACCTCTGTGTTAATCCTCTTCCGGATTTATTAAATGTAATATTTAATTCTCGATTAATCGCCCGCCGTTTCAATTCAGGCGTGTCGATGCAAATTACTCGCCGGCAAACAAATCGCCGATACCTTTTCGAATATCCCACCTTGCAAATATTAACTCGATAGCTTTCAACACCTTGCGCGGGCAAATAACATATCGTTGATAATTTTATCCCTCCCCCTCGAAATACAAACGCGCGCATTTCCCATCCGTCCCTGTTAACAAATCTCTTATATTTCATCCAAATCGAACAATTTTAAAATTCCTACCTTTCCCCAAATAATCCAACTTGAACAAAAATTACAATCGATCCTCTTCCAAAATTCATCATGATATCTTCAAGCGCAGCTACTCGATTTGCTCGAAGAAAAGAGAGAGAGAGAGAGAGAGAGAGAGAGAGAGAGACGCGTGGATGTTTCCCGTCGGCGCGCAAAACAAAATGGAAGCCCGCCTCGTTAAGAGGCGAACGGTCGTGTCTCCGTCCGATCGATATTATCATAACAAATTCCCGGCGAGTGGTCAAATGCCTTTCCCCGGAGTCGAAGCCGCCCCGTTACCGGTGGTCTCATTAAACGCGGCATCGTACAGCGCACCGCGTAATGAGAATCAGTTAATTAGTGCCGTGGCACGGGGCGGTTTCGCTCCGTGTACACCGAGTGCATCACGTGCTCGCATGCTTTCGCCTTACACGCGTGGAGGGGAGGGGAGGGGAAAGGGGGAGGATGCCGAGAGGCCGATGAAGAGCTTACGACACGTGTGCATATCGTACGCGTAGAGAGAGAGAGAGAGAGAGATATGGATGGATGGATGGATGGATGGATGGGGAGGAGTACGCAGTAAGCAAGTAGGGGAGCGAGTGGTCGTCAAATTTACCGCGACATGAAAGTTTCTTCTCCTCCTCGGGAGAAGATAATTATTTGATCTAGAAAAGAACTCGAGATAGGAATTGCAGACTTTCTCCTCCTCGGGAGAGTTTTCTTCTGGTCTTGTCGAGGCCGGCTTCGATTCGATTGTGATACGTGCTCACGCTTGCTCGAGGTTGGTAACCGGTCGAGTTGTTTGGGATACTCGTTGTCACGACGAGAGAGAGAGAGAGACGCTCGATGAGAGAGAAGCGAGATTATGGGTCTTTTTTTTTTCTCCTGCTCTTATTATCCCAGATGGAAGGAAAATTGAGAAAGGAGAAAGTGAGAGTCGAAATGCCTCGTTAAGATTTGCAACATACCTTTTTTCTTTTCCGATTCTTCGGGAGGATTCTCTTCTTCCCGAAGATAAAGGTAAGATAAAGATCGACGAGGTCGATAGTCTCTTCGATTTCGATCGAAGATTGGCAAGAGAGGCTCGCCGATGAATACGAGCCACGAAATGAAAAAAACAGTGTTCGAGTGTTTTATACGTACAAAGCGAATAATCGTATATATCAAAATGCGAATTTCTCGAATTTCGAGCGAAATCGTTGAAAAATGTATCAGAAACTACGGGGAAAAAAAAACAGATTAAACAGATTCGAAACGAGGGTCTCTCGATGGTCGCAAAGTTTCCCGATACGCGCAGACATCGGGACCGAGGCAGAGAACCGAAAGCAGACAAAAGCGGGCGGTAAGAGGAGGGAGGGGGAAGGAAAGGGATAAATATTGGAACGTAGTTTTCATGGAAGTTCATCGACGCGGTTGCGGAGGGCGCAGTGACGCGAAGGCGGCATTGTTTTCCACGCTGGGAAATATCCTGGAATCCTGGAGGAAGCCGTCGCTTCCACTCTTATACTCCCGGCTCCTTTCCACCCGCGCATTTTTAATTTCCATTGTCGTCGACGTACCGCCACTCCTCCTCCGCGAACGCCCACCACTTCTCCTCCCCCAACCCCAGTTTCAACCCCTTCGGCTCTCTCTGCATGCGCAAAACGGAGACGTCGCGATAACGCTAGACTCAGCGGGGAGTGATCTTCGCTCGGGCTGAACTTGGAGAGCGTGTTCGTATAGGTCGATTCAAACGAGAGCCACGAAGAGTATTTCGAGACGTCGATCGGTTTTCGAAGTGATCGGCAGAAAGTGACAGAAAGTAATTTTTCCTTTTTTCGATTCGAGATTAAATTAGGATTTGCTCGATCGAGTCTATCCTATCTTTTTCGTTTTAATTTGAATTGGTTTATTTATAAATATCACCGAATTGAAATACGGTGAGAGAAGTAATGACTGATCGGTTTGCGCTTGATCCTAATGTGAAACGGTGGAAAAGTTTGAAGAATTATTGATCAAGGTATAATCGATTAAATTGAGTTTTTCCATCAATAGTATCGTTGATCGTACTAATATTTGTCGTTCTTTTCCTATTTATAGATTGAATGATTTGTAGATATATAAATCTATAAAATTAATCGAATATTGCGATTACTTGTTCTTTCTTTCGATCTCGAATTAAATTTGTGGGTTATTTGCGAAAATATCTCGATTGCCTGTCAATCTATCGTGCAGTTTTTTTTTTTAATTTGATATAATATACTTAAAATTAACTAAACCATTTCTCTTCTCTTACCTCGAATCAATATATTCGATTATCTTATTTTTTGGAGTGGAAATATTTATTTATAGAAATACAAAAGACTGTTGGCAATGTGAGAAGAGATTATAAAGGAGAAGCAACGAGAAACCTGTCTAAACGAATTCCAAAAATTGAATACTCGTTTCTTCTTTTAATAAAACAACTAAAGTAATTAAAATATTTCTCAAACATACGGACAATATACGGACAAATTTAAAAACTCGGATGAATTTCCGGATGAATCTTAATTTAATATATCGCAATTAACAAGATTCGATCGAAGCGAACGCTCTTCTTTTCAAGACACCGCGTATACAGGGTTCTGTTCCAGGCTAAGCTCCGCCACCAGGTTCGCGCCGCCGCCGCTAGATGGAGGCACGCGGCCGATCGACAGAGACGGGGCGCGATGGGAAAATTCGTGACCTTGAAAAATTAATCGCGGGGGTCCTGCGGAGGGATCGATCCGTGGTATACGGGCAGCGTGGCCAGTCGAGTGTGGGAAAGCGTGGAAGGCCCTCTCTCTCTCTCTCTTTCTCCCTCCTCTCTCTCTCTCTCTCTCTCTCTCTCTCTACGAGCGCTCGTGGATCGCCGCGATAGCAGTGACCAATTAAGAGAATTAAGGGTCATTAATTAGCATCCGCTTCCGCGCCGCGTTCGACGATTCTTCGCGGCTGTGGGCGCATTATTCGAGGCCCGCTTCCGTTTCGCAATCGGCCGCTAGACACTCGTTGTTACTGGCTGCCAGTAAAGAATTTTCTCACCTAGTTTACACGCGTACACAGTATAGTCTCGCGTACTTGGATTGCGTATAGTGTGGTCGGGCGAAGAACGACGAGGAAAATTATGGATGAGGATATTTTCGAGGAAAAACGGAGAGGAGTGATGGGAAGGATAATTAAGATCGAATAACGGTATGGATGGATTCGAGGTTAGGTTCGTGTTAATTTCGATTAAACAGGTGGACCAGATCGAGGAAGAAACGAAGCTTATTTGAACGGAATAAAGTTCGGTTTCTTCGGTACGCGAGATTGAAGTCTGGTACTTTGGGCAAGGGAAAATAGGGGAAACATCGTTCACGGTGCTTTAAAGTTGCGCGAGGAGGGCACGGCGATAAAAGAAGACCGACAACACACCGACGAGAAACTTAGTCGGTCCGCACACGTGTTTGAAAAAGATCGCAATGCTCTCCCTGTACTTAATTCGCGGTACTTGAAAGTTTTCACGAAGTATATTTTGAACAAGATTTTCCGATGCGGGTACATTCACCAGTCGATAACTTCAATAGACTTACGAAGACCTATTACGAACCTAAATGAACAAATCTATCCCTGAAACTGGATTTTTCGCCATTCCGCAAAACTTTTCTGAAACAAACCGAGACAATGGAAACTTTCGCCGAGGCTTTAACATTTCTCCCTTGTTCCGACCATCGATTCAACCCGATAGAACATATTAATATATTATCCTCCTCGCTTTTCGAATCGACTCAATATCTACCAATCCATGGAAATGACCATGGATTTTTCGTAAGCGTAAATTTTTCGTTAATACATAATTTGAAGAAATATTGGAGAAACGTTACGTGCAAACAAATTTTTCATTCCGATATTCCAATATTTCTATCTACACGAGAAATATCGAACAAGAATTTAGATGCAAGCTAATCTAAATTGACACGAGAACGTTATATATTATATCACACACACGTTGCATCTCTCGCATAACCGAATATATCGAAATACATATTTTGAATAAAGTTCATCTGAGAATAATGGTTAGAAGCCACATTGGAAAAAAAAACTCTCAAAATTAACTCGGATCCTTCACTCTCGCTCGCTGATAAATTTCCCCCAACGAAGAAAACCCGCTCCCCCAACCAAGAGAGACCGAAAAAAAAAAAAAAAAAAAAAAAAAATAGGGGACGAAAAAAGAAGAAAAACGAAAGAAACCGCGCACAACGAAACGAAACGAGAAAGAGAAAGAAAGAGCAAGCTCGCGTAACGTACACATTTGCGCGAATGAAGTTGGCTGGAAGGAGAGAGGGGGCTTGGTTGACAGGCGGCGCGGAGCAAGAGGAACCGCAGGAGAAGAGGAAGAAAGGGAAAAATGCCCGAGTGAGGGAGCGAGACGAGTGATTTTTGCGATGGGAAAAGGTAGCGGGGCGAGGGGAGGAGGGGGGGGAGCGTAACGAGGGGGGAGGGGGGGGTCGATTAGCCGCGGCGAGGAGCAAAGAGGAGGAGGAGGAGGAGGAGGGAGAGAAAGAAGGTGGGCGGCATCCTTTGATCTTACGCACACACGCCACGCTGGGAAAAGGACACGCGCATATCTTCCGCAAAAGGACCCATACATATTCATGATCCCCGCGGTGTGCACGCACGCGCAAAAAGCCGCGCGAACGCGCGCACACCGACGCGCCGCGCTATCGCTTTTGTTTAACGTCGTGTGCACGCATATTGTGCGTGCGTATGCACGCCATAAATTTGTATGGCCGCTTGGGGGGCGGGGGGAGGGAGGGAGGGAGGAGCGCGCAGAATGCGCGCGTAGAAGTTTCTGCACTTAACTAACCGGGATCGGGAGGGTGTCGCCCGCCCTCTCTCCTCTCCTCCTCCCCCCTGCCCCCTGTTCCGCTTCTTCTCTCGATCGGGGAAGCTAATACCGATAATAACCGAAAGGCAAAAGTTTCCAATCCCTTCGAGTTGGTTTTTTTTTTTTTTTTTTTTTTCTTTTACTCGAAAAACGAGTAAAATGGATTGACTCGAGGAAGGAAAGGACGAAAGATTGGTTAACAACGAGCGGAAATAGACGAAGATTCGACTTGGTCTCGGGATCGGGATGATGATGCGAATTCGGTTGGAGAGGAGAAGGTTAAAAAACAAAAGGAGTGGAAAGATTTCGCGCTTGATTTCGTTGTTATCGCAACTTTTCACTCGGTTGTCCAAACACGTTCCCCTCGAAAACCCTGCGAGTCTCGTGCAGGCATCTCTTTGAAATAAAAAAAAAAAGAAGGGAGAGAGAGAGAGAGGGGGAGGGGAGGGGGGCGGGGACGAAAAACGGAAGAAAAAAAGAGAAGTCGAAAAAAACGAAGCGAGTTTCACGCGATCCACGAATATTTCTTTTTCGTTCCGTTTGGTTGCGGGGTCGAGGGGAGGGGTCGAGGGGGCGGGCGGGGGGAACAAACTATTTTTATATCGTTGAACAGCGGTAAAGCTCCGCTCCAGAGGGGCGGGGAGGGGAAAAACACGGCAAAATGGGGCACAGACACACGCATCCACGCACACACCCGATTCACGAGGATCGAGTGAGGGCGAGGCTTCGAAAGGCCGGCCGAGAACGATCGAAATTTCGATTCCGTTAATTCGGGTAGCAGGGGATTTCCAGTGTCTGCGGTCGAAAAACCCCTTCGCGAACGAAACGGGCACACGCACGGGTGAAATCCTCGCGGAATTGGAGCGTTACAGTGACGATTAAAAAGCCGATTGATTGACGCTCCGTTCGATCGGACGCGTCGCCCATCAACGATTTATTTATTTAGACGGTAGACCGTATCCTCCCTGTAATTCGACAAACTGAGTTGGTCGAACGCTGGTTCGAACGCTTCTGTTCAACAGAAGCAGGATACGACGGAAGATGGGGAAATAAAAATCGACAATCGGGTGAACAAACAATCTCGCGAGACTCGATGATCGTTTTTCTCGTTTCTCTTCTCCTTTTTTATTTTCCTGGTTGCGTTTCTTCTTTGTTCGTTTATTTATTTATTTATTTATTTATTTATTTCATTCTTTTTTTCGATCCTTTCTCGTTCGATCTGGTGTCGATTCGAAAGTTGGCACGAGAAGTGGCACGCGTGGGAAGGTTTGTTCGTCGCCTCGTTAGAAATTCAGATGGCGCGCGATTCGTATTTGCGTTTTATTGCTGAATTATGCCGAATTAAAAAGAGCCGGGATTGGACGATGATCTTTGACGCACGCCAATTAAATCTAATTAGGCGAGTGACTGGATATAAACTGGAGCCGGATCTCGATCTTGCAACGTTCCTTCCTTCCTTCCTTCCTTCCTTCCTTCCTTCCCTCTCTTTTTTTAATTTTTAATCCGAGCGAGACCGACTCGCGTGACTCCCGAAGTTTTCGAGAAGTTTCCTTCCTCCAAGGAATATGCAAATTCGATGGCTCGATTTGAAAAGCATCTTAACGATGTTTACACCTTCGTTTCGGGATCAAAAATCTGACGAGAGGAAGATGCACGCCGTGTTTCTCACCTAAATTTAGAAAATCGAAGGAAACAAACCTACTATTCGTACTATACGATCCCACTCTCCGTTTAATCATTCAGGAAACAAAGATCTATCGATATATCGACGTATCGATACGACACGAGGATCGAAGTATCTTTCTCTGGAAACGCAGCAGCATCGATATTTTCTTTTCAACAAACATCGCACATGCAAAGCACATTTCTCAAATCTACACTTTTCCACTATTCCATCCAAGCAAAAAAAAAGAAAAAAAAACAAAATCCCACCCCATCGAACTCGCGTTGATCAAATGAACAACCTCAAGAATCATCTCGAGAGATGAGAAGAACCTTCCTTTCAATTTTCACATCTCTCCAAAAAAGGAGAATCCTCTTCCCTCTCCCCCCCCCTCCCCTCCTTTTTTTCAATCGCGCACGCAATCGCAGCGCGAATTCACCTACGCTGAAGGAGAGGAGAGGAGAGGAGAGGAGAGGACAGGGACGTTAATCGCCGCGTATCCGCATCGAACGACGCGAGAAAGCGAAACGACGCGATTCAACGGCGGGAAAAATTGGCCGCGCGAACCATCGGCGTGAATTGGGCGAGCGAATTGGGGGGGGGGGGAGGGGGAGAGGGCGGCCGGCGCCCGGCAATTTACCTGCTGCGCAACGTTTCCGGCCGAGCGAGAAACGGCCGGAGCCACGTCCGAATACACGCGGAGGGGATCGATTCCACGTGAATTACATCGGGGAATGCGCGGTCGAATTCGTCGTTCTGGCCGAGAGGAGAGGAGAGGAGGGGAGGGATCATTCAAGGCCACAGTCAATTTATCTGCCGACGCGGTTTCGTACGCGCGTCATTTTTCATTAACTGTTGGCGGGTTGGGAAGGGGATGGCCGATTCCGGGAACGCTTTTTATGGAAATTAAAAAAGGTGGATGGCCGAAATTTTCTTTAAGATATCGCTTTCAACTCTTTAAAACGTGTAATCTTACGGGACAATGTACCATCGAATGGTATTTTTATCCGAAATTGGATCGAGCGGTATGAAAATATTGTTTTTAAAGTTTTTGAGTTTTGTATGAGTTTTCGACGAGTTCGATCTTTGGTTATCGAATAACCAAATTGTTTCGAAATTGTTTCTACTCGTTAAGAAATTTAAAAGTAGGAGAGAGCACGTTATCAATTTATCGCGATAAATTGCCCTGACGAATCGAGGATGCATCTTGGCAATTTTACTTTATTATTAAAACGTCCAGCAACAACATAGATTTTTACAGTATTCCACAAATTTTCTCTCTCCTCGCGCGTAGACGATAACAGACGAAATATTAAAATATAAGAATATAATTTACACGTTAATTTGTGCGTGGAAATCGTGTGGAGTTGTTGTTGGTTCGCCCGGAGTGCAAAGGGTTAAAAATTGGAAATTTACTTACGATTTAAGCTGCAATAGCAAACATGTGAATCCGTGTATAAGCTACAACTAATTTCATTTCGCGAGACGATTTAACGAATAATAAAATTAATATCGAATGATGATCGATCAAGAAAGAAGGTTTAATAACAAAATCGTAGAGTAACGTTTCCAAATATTTGTGACACGAAAAGCTAAAAAAGGGGCAAACTTGCCAACAATCTTTCCAGCACGACGAGTAGAATCTTGAAAAAAATGTCGAAAAAAAGAAACGCAATTTCCTTGAATTTCTTTTACGAATCTGTTCTCCACGAACGTGTGGAGAAATAAGCTCTTAGTTTTTCAAATTTCACGTGTACAACTCGTGCTACTAGGAAGGGACCCGATCGAACGATCGCACGCCCGGTTGGCCGGCATCCGCTTCCGAGAAAGGATCCGCGATTCAAAAAGCGCCGCCCCTGCGGATTCCAGGCGGGCCGCGATCTTACATAATTCCGCGCGAGAGAGATCGTGGAATCGGCCCTGTTCCACGAGCCTCTAGGGCCGGGCTAACGATTCCAGATAGCCGACTAGGATCTCTATCCAGGACCCCCGACGATTCCTTTAATCCGCCGTTCCAGAAATTCGTTCCCCGAACACCACCACACCGTTTCCAGGGAATTAAAATTATTTTCTTATCCCATAAGGATTTTTCCATTCTATTTAATTAATACGAAATATAAATGATAAAATATAACCGTGTTACCTCACCTCTAACGCAAATTTCGAATGGGATGAAATCGTGGTTAGTAATCGACGTTATTTTTATGCTGTTACAATTGTTTCAAGATACTTTTAAATATATTGTATACTTTTCATTACGAGGTGTTCTCGCAGCTATATCGTCACCTTGGCGAAAGGATGTTAAAAGAAAAGTAGAGGTGAAGTCGAGGAAAGAAAACGAGGCACGGAAATGGACGAATCGTCGAGGAGAAGAGAAGAGGAGAGAGAGAGAGAGAATGGAGGAGCAGCGTGGAAAAGACGGAGACGGGTGGAGGATGGGGTCCGTATAAAGGGCAGAGAGGGGCCCAGAGAACGTGGAGGACCACCCGAGAGAGGAGTTCAGGACTGGTTGGGAACCGGCGGCGCACGCCATACCTTTGGGGGGTCCCTTATCTTCCGCGTCTGGCCGGGACCATCCGGGACAGCCAAGACCTGTCCGCGGACCTTTTGCTCCCGCGACCATTTCTGCATCCTATTATCGATCAATAACCGCGTTGCATAATCCCGCCACTTTCCTTTCCTTTTCCTTTTTTTGGGAAAATGTTCGCAACTTTATAAAGGTGAGTCTTTGTAAAGTTATCGTGCTCATATAAATATTTACATATATATGCGCAATTTTCAGATGTTACGTTTCGTTTCGAAAAAGAGACTTGACGTTATGGTGGATTGTGAATTTATTTATTTCTGTTTCAAAAATGTTTCACGTAGTGATTCCTCTCGTAAGAAATGTACGTATATTTTGAAAATGTCTTTGAGTTAAACGTTCTCATCTCTGATCAAGCAAAATCTCAGATCGAATATATATATATATATAATTATTCAGAGCTAGAGATTATATTCCCCTTTAAATTTCATTTTAGGAGGGACAGGGATTCAAGATGGGATATTTTTCTGGAAAAAAAAAAAAAAAGGAACTTTTCGCGTATCACTTTGAGTTGTAACAACACTGCTTTGCATAAATGAAATATATATTCGAGGCTGGCAAAGGCCACTGTAAGAGGGGGAGGACGAGATACGAGAGCCGGAATCGATGGATATCGGTAAACGGAATAACGATTAGCCGGTGTATTATTTTTTCACCGTACTCGAAATCTTCGTATCGACCGGTTATGAATAATTGGTCTCGTTAGCCGCTGCCACGCAATCAATTACGCCTCCCCCCCCCCCTTGTCCATAATCCCTGAACGCCGCGGTTTATTATTGCAAACTTCATAATTTCGAACGTCCCTGCTTATCCCGAGCTGGAGCTCGATCGGAGTTCGTTCCATCCAATCAAAAAAAAAAAAAGAAAAAAAAGAATTGAATCAATCGATAAATAATATCGGATTTCTTCATGAAAATTCACTCTCCACCGTTTTTTCAATATACAAAAGGCTATCCTATAAAAAGACTTCTTATTACGGAAAAAAAAGAAAAAAAAAAAGATAATTTAAAAAATTACGAGACAAGACGAAAAGATGGATTTTAAAAAATTTCGATCGACTCGATGCTACGTATATATATATATACCATAATAAATAACCCCGAAACGAAATGTTATACGCAAGATGTACGTGCAAGATACTTCACGAAATAGAAGAGATGGAAACGAGAGGAGGAGGAGGAGGAGGTCGGCGAAAGCGAGCAAAGGAAGAAGACGCAACAAGAAAGAGAGAGAGAGAATGGAGAAGGGAGCGAGAGGAGGGGAACGGAGATGGAGAGATAGAGAGACAAGAGCAGAAGGGGAGAGCGGAGGAGAGAGAGAAAGAGATATTCTCATTGTGAAGAAAACCGTATGCGTACGTAGAAGACGTGAGATCCGTTGGACCCGCATGCGGACCTTATTGTGTCCCAAAAGAGCGTATACGGTAGGTACCTTAATGTCGGCACGGATGAAAGCATGGGCCTTCCTTTGTCTTTCGTTCGTGAAGCTGCCACAGTAAGTAGCGTGCTCTGCGGGTAGCCCTGCACTACCATTCCTCCACTACCGTTCTTCCCTTTATTTCCATCTCTTTTCTGCTCCCGGCAGACGCAACGTCCCTTTGTCCCTCCTCTCCGTACGTCCTCTCTTCTTTTCTTTTTTTCCCTTTTTTCGCGAATCGCCAAAGTTGGATCCGATTTTTCTCCTCGGTGGGGAGGGGGCGTTTGATGAATAACGAAACGACGAGATCGTGGAAAATCTTCTTCGTTCGTGAATCGAGGAATAAAATTTCAGTTCAGTAATTTCGAATTAATTTTGAATTTACGAGTCGATCAAATTTGTATCGAATTATTTATCAGCAGCGTGCGTGATACTTGTTTTTTGTTACTCGTTGTTAGTAATTATCTGATCGAATTGTTATTGGATAGGTGGTGAAAAGGGAGAGAAAGTATATTCAATCGAGAATATGTAGTATATAAACGATTTTTGTGGCCAAGGTTTACTCGTTTATTTATTAAAATAATTTTTTTTCTTTTCTTCTTGGTTGCGATTATTTGTTGGATCGGCAACAAAACGACGAGCGACGTTAAATTAGAATTAGAGATGACTCTCTTTGAAAGAATGAAGCGAAATGAGATTCGTTTCGAGATTGGATATCATCTACTGGCAACCCATTAAAATTTCACGAGCCACCAGTTGAAACTCGCAAAATTCTGCTTTTCCCTCACCGTCACAACCACCTTTAAACGATTTGCATTCCCTTTTTCAGAAAAATTCTCTCAGAAACGTGACTCCATCAAGAAACGCGATCCTGCAAAAATGTTACATAACTTGAAAAACCAACTCGGGCAAAAAACATTTTTGCTGTCAGTAAAATATTCCATTTCAAAGGTAACAGATTTTTAGTTTTAGCTACGTTTCAACGTCAACCAACTCTGTTACGATTTCTATTACTAACTCTTGTCCAAGATATCTAAATTTTAATAATAAAACCCCCAAGGAAACAAATCCCTTTCCAATTGTCAAAAACAGATTGACGATTATACTCACTTTTTTAACTTTTGACCATAATTTTTCAATTTTAAATGAGACGATCGATTTCGACGATCTGGCTCTCCCTTTTTTTTCCTTTTTTTTTTTTCCTTTCTCCCTTTTCAACTGCAACTTGAAAATATCGAAAAAAAAATCATCCGTTCGCCCGCAAGAAAAATATATACAACACACAACACGATTTTGGAAACTCATCCATTTCAACGACCCTTTTGTTGAAACTCGAATTTATCCCCACGAAATTACAATCAAAATTCTTTCTTAAACGGTTAAAATTTAACAACAACAAACCGAAAGGGCAAAATCAATTCGATATTACAGCGAAGCCTGCCCAATTCCTGCATCTATACGGCCGTACGTATAGAACGTTGGGAACGGTGCTCGACGATGGTACCACGGTTGGTACCTTCCCCGGCACAAAAGGACCCGGTTATTAATGTCACAATGTTACAGAGGAGCGTATTCGTCGTCGTCGTCGTCGTCGTCGAGTTGCATGCTGAGGCGCAAAGACGATTCACGGCGACGACGGGGTCGACATTGCCCGGTACACGATATATAATTCCCCGTTCACCGATAATTATTGCGACCCGCCAACTTTCCACAATGGCCCCTCCCTCCCTCGGCCACTCTCGTTCGTACGAGAGACGAACCTCGTAATAAAGTGACATTAGGCCGTGCATGCGATTCCGCGATAAACTTTTGAAATTTATACCACCCTCTCCTTCCCCGGACCGATACACACCCTTGTCGTTTCCTTTAAAGGAAAGCGCACGTTCCTTTCGTTCGGTAAACGATGGTTGAGGCAAGGCAGGAGACGTTTTCGTTTTGCGAATTCTTTGGTAATTGCGAGGGAGGGAGGGTTTTTAGCGATCGGTTGATTAATGCTTTTAAAGGGATAATAAATCATGGGAGAGAAAGTAAGCAAGTATGCAGTTTCGTTGTTGTTGTTGTTGTTGTTGTTGTTGTTGTGAAACGAGGAATTTAAGATTCTAGTCGATGTTTATAAGTATGTATATATGCGAGGAGTGGAGAGATGTTTGGAATGTTTGTGTTCTCTTCTTGTTTGTCGCGTGATAACGTTGGATCAAGAAGTTTGTCGTGCGTCACAACTTTTGTTTTGCAATCGAACGAAGTCTGTAGTCTTCTTGGTCGATCCGTTTGTTCGTTTGGAAATTACACGCTCCTCCTCCTTTTTTTTTTTCTCGTTTTAATATATAACGCGGGACTACAGCTACGTGGACTACATCTCGAAATTTTTTATATAGATGGATATTCAATTGATATTCAGACAGACGAATCGTGTCGTCGTATGCGAAATTCAGAGAGTGAATTTTTAAAAAGAGCGGGATGAAAGTTGTTCCTTTTTCCACGGAATAAATATATAATTACGAATAAATAAATCCCGCCATTCTTTACCATTCTTTTATCGCAACTCATATATTTTAATTCGTACGTAAGTAACCAAAAGGAACGAATGGATGGAAAAACTCGAACGAAATAAATCCGAGGATCGCGTAATTGCGGAAAATTTCAAATTTTCATCCATCCCTGGGAAACCGCGCTTTAATCCACGAAAACGCGCCACCCTCTCCTCCTCCCTCCTCCTCCCTCCCCTCCCCCCCGTAAATAGAAATCCTGTAATTACGAGCAAAAGGGTAAAAATTTCCAACTGTTCGCGTTGCGGAAAGAGAATAGAAGGGAGAGAACGATAAGGATTAAAAATTATGTCCATTTGTTTCGTACGAAACCCTTTGATGAAACGCACACGTGTAATATCCTGTCGAGAGCAAGGAGAAATAAAGAAGAAGAATCGGGGATTTCGAGAGAGCGGTTTGGTCATCGCACGATTACCAGCGTCGGAGTCGGTATCGATTAAACCAAGAGTCGCAGAGACTTCTTTCCACGGCTCGGTTGAGGGCAGCTCGATGATTTATTATATCCACTCTTTGCAGGCACACGAATCTACGAGTTTCGGCGGCTAGCAGTGCCACTCGACCTCCGTGGTGGAGCGTGACAGTGGCAGGTTTGGAGGAATTATAATTGGAAAAAAAGCATGGAGGAGGAGCATGCCGTGCGGGGACACGTTGCCATGACTAACGTTAATCGAGCTACGCACACACTCTCTCGTTCGTCTAATTACGAATGCGTACTACAAAGCGTATCGAGTGTCGAGCGACACGAGTGGTGAAATCAAAATAGGTGATCCGCACGCGCCTCCTCGGATCACGTTCGAGGGCACCGATTCTTTTTCTCTCTCTCTCTCTTTCTTCTTCTTCTTCTTCTTCTTTTTTTGTAAAGTAACGAGAAATTTTTATCATTTCCACGATTTATTTATTAATTGTAGTCATTGTTTCGGTTGGAGTTATTAATGTAATATCATTCGATCGAAATTTTAATTCGAGGTCGTTTTATGAAATAAGATCGGAGCGAGTGAAATCGTTAGGTTAGGCTAAATCGTAGAATTTTAAAAATGATTAAAATGATGTATAATTTAAGGAGGAAAGGATTGTATTTTTAACGATTTCTATTTTCCCGTAGAATCATTTCGTATAATATCGTATTACGTAAAGAAATATAATTCCGCGCATTCTCCTTGATCATAACACTTCCTTGTTCCTCGTTTTCTTATTATTCTACAATCACGAAGCCCCTTACGAAAATTACTTATGAATTTTCGAGTAAAATTGAAACAGCGATTAACGCCACCACCTCGAGAAGAATAATTCTAAATTATCGTTATTATTACACATTTTATTATAAAAAAAAATTTAATTCTATCTCGAAATTATCGTTATACCCTTTTCAATATCAAATGGAAAGAAGATATATCGTTAATATTTAGACGGAGTAGGATACGTTCTCTCTTGAATATCAACGCGCACAACACCTCGTACAATTTTCATGGAACAACGGTAGCCAGTGGAAAGGCTAGTGCAGGCAGTGCAGGCAATGATACACTGGAATCTAGAAAACTACCAATTAATCCCAGGATTTCCTTCCTCCACGCTGGGACACGTTCGATCCGCCGAGCGGAAAGAGGTTTCGCGTGCTCGATAATTCCAGATTCACGAGGATGTGACGAGGGAGAAGGAAGAGAGAAGGTGGAAGAGAGGAAGCACGGGGAGGTTCCATCCGTGATTCCGGAAGCGGAACGATACGCTTCCTGGCTTGTTCTAATTGCTCCTTCGAACGTTTTCAATAAGAGGAAAACGCGACGTCGTGGATGAGAAAATTTTCAAACTTTCTCGATCAACGCAGATGAAAATTTATTTCGTATTAAGTTTTAAACGATTTTTCGAGGAATAATATTCATTTCTCACAGACTTTGGGTATACAGAGAGGTTGGACAATAACGGATGGTTTTGTTATTAAAATTCTCGTTCCGCAAGAGAATTTCTCCGCGATTCGATAAGAGGATTCACGGAATAAAAGAGAAGAAGGACGGTCAGACTTAGTTGGCGGATCCACTCGAATATTAAGATCACGACCAATGATACGTAACCCCCTGAAGAGTTTCTGAATCATCGGCCCCGAGTTTGCCACCCCCGAGGAATTTTCAGAGAGACAATGGCCCGTCTGCGTCGCGACTCTCTCGTCAGATAAGAGACGACGCGATCTTCGATAGAGGAACGCTCATTTTTCCTATGCACGAATCAGATAAAACGGATCGCTATTCCCGTACGATCAATTTCAGATAAATATACGCGTTGCGTTTACACCTAATGTCTGATCCTTTCGGTTTCGTGAGAGCCTTTCCATTCACGAGCACCCAAAAAAACGATAAAAAGTTGTCGATTCCGAGAGAGTTCGCAAAGAATATTTCGGATGTCGGAATCGACACGATTTAATTATTCGAACGAAATAAACGGAAGATAGAAGACCCTGTGAGTGAATACGCTACGTCGTTAATTCACGAGGCGAAACGTGTTCGTTGCGAAACATTGCGCAAACATGGAAGAAATTTCGAAGCGAACGTTCATTCTCAAGTTTCCACACGACGCAAATCCCAAATATAGAAACTTGCCCCATTACTTCTCCTCTCCCCTCGAATTTCCTATTTATTGCCTCGATAACCCGAAATTAACTTGCGCGTAGAATAAAACTTTCGAAATTTCGAGTTATTTTTCATTCGTTCCGCGTATACCCCTCATTTCGTATCCCTAAATCAACCCCTAACGATAGTTCTCTGCACTCCGTGCGGAGAGAAGTGGGACGTAGTAGCGACAAAGGAAGGCCAGGCCATTATGCAAATACGAAATAATAATAAGCCCGAAAAGGCAGAAACGGAGAAATTACTTTCCGCGGGCTGGTACCGTCGCGAGGAGGATCGCGACTCGATTCTAATTGTTTAGGAATTGCGCGAATCGCGGCCAATTAGCGGCATGCACCGCCCAAGGGACGGGGGCACGTGAGGGTTAACCGAATAATTTAAATTAATAGGACGGCGGATAGGGAAACGGTTGATGGTCGGTTTCGCGACGGAACTTCTTTAAACGTCTCCCCCTTCTCGAGTCCTTGATCCGCACGCTTCATATCTCGCGCACGCCACGAATTTTTACGCCCGGCGGATTGGCACCAGCTTTCGATTTAACGGTATAACCATTCTTTTCTGTTTCGTACGTTTCGCGACTAGGATAGGCGATAAAAAATGGTTTTTTTTTTTATCATATCAAGAAATGCCGAGGAAATAAAGATACGTATAATTTCGTTTTTATTATATTAATATCAGAATAAAAGATTTCATAATGTTCATGTGTTTTTTTGAATTAAATTAATCGAAATCTGAATGATAGATATGTAATATGTAAATTAAGTACTTACCTGTTTGAACGTTTTTTTACATTTCAATGAAATTTCGAAAATGTGCTCTCAATTGTTATCGAGATTATTGTGAATTTAAAATACGAAATATAAAATTTTGTTAATAACACTAATTTTCTTATTAAAAAAAGAAAAAAAATAAGAATATAAACCAAATAGAATTGCTTAAAAATCAATTTTTTAACAAGCATTTTATTTCATCTAAGAACTTTCTAAATAAGCAAATAGAATATTAATGCGTGTGAAATTAATCTTAGAATATTTCTCTATATGATTATTTTAAATAAGCCGTTAATTTTCCCTGCGTTTCCGACAGAGAGGACAGTTATTTCAAGACAGAAACAAGTTGCCGAAAACTTTGCGAACGCCCGACGAGTTCCCGAGAATTTAAACAACAAAAACATGACGCAAGGATAATATTTTGCATCTTTCACGAGACAGTTGTGCGTCATCGTCGTTGTGACGCGTTTAGAGCGTTTCTAAAACTTTTGACGAAGTTAAACTTTACACAAAGGTACGCCGAGGTAAGCATATTAATTTTAATTTCTAAAATTTACACGATAATCAAAAATTAAGGCAAATATGCCGGGGAAAGAAATATTTTTAACGGGATTCCGGTTTAAGGACTCTTTATCACGAGATAACCGTAAAAATGAATTGTGCGATACAACAAAATAAATAACAAAATAGATAAAAAATGCAGATACGTACGTTTAATTTGTAAAAGTGTCTCGATAACGTACGAAATAAAATAAAATAAAGTAAACGAACGGAATATTGTTAGATTGAAGAAGAATGAGAAGATAAGAATAAATTTTTATCCATGAACGATAGATTTTAATTTATTTATTATTTTGGATTTTGATTTGGAAAAAGTTTATGATATAATTATAATTGATGATTGATTAAAAATTAATTGACTTACCAATGTAATGATCGTGCCATGCCAGGACACCACAGAGGAGAGCCAAAGTTTTTCCACTTCCTGTCGGGCTTTCCAAAAGACAGTTCTCTCCTTTTACACAACCTTGTATAAGCTGTAAAAATATAATAATATGATACATCAATGATATCCTTTATTAACGAAACACTTTTTCATTGCTATATATATTTCTTTCAAGTTATTAAGTTGTTTAAATTATAATATTCTTACTTTATTCATTACAGCAATCTGGCACGAATATGGCTTGACAGGTAGTTTTACTTTAATACCAGATATCAATAGCTCGTGTTGTATTTCTATTTCTTGTTTCTTCTTATGTTTTTTCTTCTTATGTCTACGTTTACGTTTAGATATCTTAGACGTATGTTTATCAGAAGAGTCAGAATCGCTATATTTTCCAACATTGCTTGTGTTTAATTTTGATCTTTGTTTATTCCAATTGAACATTGAAATCTTTGAATTTGTATAAAACATAGATTCCGTATCATCTTCATTTGACTCTATACTGTCAGTACTTTGTTCAAATTTATTCAAAGTCTTTTCATCATAGCTTATATTTGAAATCAATGGAGAAGTAGATTTCTTTTCACTTTCTACTATTTCATTATTTTGCAAGTTATCACTTTCATCGCTGGTCACTTCAATATTATTGATTGGACTTTTTGAACAAAAACATTCTTCATTCTGAGACTCTTCGCTTATTGAATGATGTCTCTTTAGACTTAACTTACTCATACTGAAAACAGAAATATACGCAGGGAACTAGAGTCACACAAATGTTATATTTTTCCAAATAAAAGATATATAAGATCGTTGAGTCGTAAAAAAAAAAAAAAAAAAAATACTATGCTATTTCAAAGCTTTTTTAATAAAATTCATACGATGTCATCATAAAATGAATGTAAAAATTTGCAGAAACAAAGCAACAAATTAATATAACCTCAAAAATTGTATACGTTATCACGTGTATCGTTACATACTTTGCTTCTTCAAGCCACTCCTCGATCTTTATCTTGAATACCGTATAAATGATATATCCAAACACTGCAATAATTACACAAATCACAAACATCGATTGACACCGGTTAAATCGAGAAGAAACAGCTGATGAATTATTATGCACGCGTCACACGCGTTTCCCGCCTTTACCTAGCCTTCACATTTCATTCTAAATTTACGTCATGTCAGAGCGCGATATTTAAATTATATTTTCACAACAATTTAAAAATATTTTTACGCAAACAGAACGAACAGAATTGCAATAATATAAACGAAATACGAAAATTACAGATGAAATTTGAACTTTTTCCGCACGAAATTGAACTTTCCCGCATAAAATTGATAAACGTCAAAACGTAAAATCACGTGACCAGCTGTCGCGTGAATAACATTTAAAAGTTTCCCTTATTATCATTACTTATTTAAAAAATATTCCAAAATATAACAATATATAATAACTATCTGTCCCTCAAAATTCGAACAATATTATTATTTCGAACGATATCTCCGTCCTCCAAGATCCAAATTTAAACGACGAGTAAGTGCGCTCTCATCGTTCACTTTCGTGAACACATAAAATAATCCGTCATCAATTTCTCGACAATTCGCCGTTGAGGGACGATCATATTTATACGGGACATTATTCCACACGAATCCCGCCGAGGAAACATAATTTTTGAGGATTAGACAGGCGAAACCCGCACTCCCCCTCGAGTCTTAATTCCGATGTTGTTTCGGTGATGCGTCGTCGTCTCCTACCGTCGAGGAGAGCAAAGAAAAGAGAGAGAGAGAGAGAGAGAGAGAGAGAGAGAGAGAGAGATAAAAAATATATATATATATAATTTCCGCGTGTGATTTATACCATACAGGCTGGTCCAACGTATCAAACTTCTGATTTACGTGGTTGTTTCGTCCGTGATTTCGAAAGCGGCCCCCATCAAAGGGGGCTACGGAATTTAAAAGCCATCCGGCGCGCGTGCGACTTGAATAAGGAATTTCATTCTACGAGGAGAGGAGCATCTCGCGCTGACATGAATCCTTATCAAATTATCCGAAATTCCCACGCGCGAGTTGTACCACACATATATACACGTGTATATCTACGTGGAAGCTCGTGGATGGATATACGTTGTATATAAGGGTGTATGTGTATTTCCATATCGCGGAGCAGCGTAAAGACGTTTAAGAGAGACCGTCACGTATATGCAATGAAATTACTCAGGTTGCGGAGAGTATTTTCAGCTCACGTAGCTTTGCTTCGAACGATCCTTGGAGACCTTGCGTTTTCACACGGTTATGATGTATATCTTAATGATAACACGGTTCACGGGAGGAATACACTTTCCTCCCCGAACGTCTCGATTAATTTTTAACACAGGAGACTCTTGTCTTTTTCTTCTTCTTCTTCTTTTCTTACGATATTAAACTTTATTCTCCGAACCAACGAAATCCACTTTATAGAATAAAAAATATGGAATCAATATGGAATTTATCGTACAATTTATAATGAACACGTATATTACGTAGATAGTTTAAAGGGATAACGAATAAATATTGGAAATCCGGTTGAAGCAACAGACAAAATGTCCCTTACAATTCGATATTCGATGGACAGTTGAGCGATTACGGGCTTCGTTCGGAGCACGACTAAAATTGAAAATGTCGGGCGAGGAGGAAAAGGACGATCGGATTAATAGTAATATGCAACCGTATCTAATAATGTACGAGCTATAAACGCGTCCTCAACGTTTTACGATCGCGAGACGTGATTTACTTGTCGGTTTCCCGGCGTCTGGTCGCTCCAGCGAGGGATTTCATGTTGGAATCGTAACAGCCGCTCGGCTGTAAGTTATGCACAGCCAGTGTGATATCCATAAAATACTGTCGTGGAAGGGTCCGAGGAAGTCATTACTATAGGAAAGTGTGGCAAATTGCGTGTAACACCCCTGCCGAAAAGTCACAAAAGCGTCTGGATCCGGTTTACGCGCCGCCGGCTATACACGATGTGTCAACTCTTCCTCCCTCCCTTCCACCCACCCCGCTTTTTCCACGAGTGTCAAGGGATACGAATTGTGCTCAGAGGACCAATTAACCAATATGATCGATCATCGTTTAAATTTCACGACACAAATTTTCCAATTTGTTGGAAAAGTGTTTTTTTTTTTTTTTCGACGGGCAAGTAAATAATAATCGTGGCGACAACGATCAGGAGTTGAACACGATTGATCAAGCAAAAGAGAAGGGGTTGTCGCGTAATTCAATGATGAACGATGATTCGAAACGCTGCTACCTTTTTTGGACAATAGCCCGGGGATTCGAAAATGGGTGGTCGAAATGGAAGCAAGGGACGTGGAAGGTTGGAATTACGGGGAGACGATCTCGTTGGTCACCCTGCGCGAATCCGGGGAAACGCTCTTTCCTCAATGCGGCGGCCACGAGGCGGCCGAGGGACGGGGAGAAATATGAAATATAAATAAAACATATTCTTAGCAAGAAGCAAGTGCAATAAAAATGCGGGGAGATCAAGAGGGATGCCGGAGGAATACGTAATGTATTCCCCTCCCTTCCCCGCATCCTGCCTCCCCCTATCTCGTATCTCTTTCGCCTATATATTCTCATCTCTGATCTTGATCACCGACCTCTCCTCCCGATAGACGGGCAAAGTCGGGGGTGATTTCTCTACCTTTTAACCGGGGATATTTAAATTTCATCGAAATCTTTCGATCCTTTCCCTTCCAAGAATCCCAAGAATAATCACGCGTGCGACACGTGTATTCGAATCTCTCCGCACGGGACGCGACACGTTTCGTAATTTCTTATTGTTCTCCATCCATCCGGGGAACGGGATACGTTTCTCGAGAGGAAAAGATGAAAAGCGCAAAAAAAAAAAAAAAGGAAGAAGGAGACAGAGAGGAAAAAAGGAACAATTCCATAAAGGGGAATAACGTAACGTTCGAACGACCGAGAATTCCCGGCAGCATCTTCGTCACTGGAAAGGAAGGGAGGACGGGAAGGGAGAGTCATGCGGCAAACAAGCCAATAAACCGAATAAACGGTCGCCGGGACTTAATTAAGGAATGGCGACTGCATCCACGCCAACGGTGCCTTCATTTCGCCCGGCAGCTTTATCACCGGTGCTTATCTATCGGCCATGAGATAAGATAAAAGGGTCAGAGTTCAGGAGGACAGGCGTAGATACCCACCCCCTCCCCCTTTCTGCTCGAGTAGGAAACTTTGAGGGGGTGGAGGACACCATATGCGACCTTCTTCGTCCATCGGTCCTCCCCTACGCCTCCCTTTTCCCTTGCCCCCCCCCCCCTCCCCCGTCCGTTTCTCTTTCACCGTCCGAGAAAGACTTTTCCTCTTTGTTTCCTAGGGGAGGTGGAGGGGGTCGAGAATCGAGCACGTCGTGACCAGGAGCACGGCTGAAAGTAAAATAAAAGAATCATGCTGGCTGGGGACCGGGGAAACTGTCCATGTGCGCCCGTGCCAGCTACTACGGGATGTATATGTTTTGTCCGGGGGTTGCATATTCTTTCCTCGATTTTTCTTAAAGTCGAAGACGCTGAATCTTGTGAACTCTCCCCGCGAATACATTTCATAATTCGTACTTGTACTTCGAACGATGGATAAAACAGAGAGGTGTAAAAAAAGTAAAACCTCTTTTCTTTTTTTTTTTTTCTTTCTCGAAGAGCGAAAGTTTCGAGAGGAATTAATTTAATAATCGAAGTGTAAAGAAGTTTGGAGGATTAATTCTTCGAAGCGAATTCTCGTTTCGTTTGAACTTCGATCGAATATACTTTGCAGAATTCTAGAAGAGATAAGGAAGGGAGCGAATGGAACCAAGTGGAATCGTTTTTTTTGGAATTGTTTTTATTTTTAATTTATCGTGCCGTACTCGAAAAATTCGATGGGCAGCGAAAAGGGCGAGGCGGAAGGCGAGGACGAATTCGAAGGAGCGGAGTGGACAATAACTTTTCCACGGGATTGGTCGAGGGACATCGATCAGATGCGATCACGGTGGAATTAGCCGTCCCTTGCAGGACTCGAGAACTCCTTCCACCCCCTCGGTTCGGAACCACCCTTGTCCGTGTTTCTTCGACCTCGACAAAAGGCTCGTCGACGATAAATGATTCTATTAGCGTGCTCCGACAGAAACGCGTCCAAATCCACGAATTGACAATCCAGAACAAACATTTAACCCTCGGACATTTACAATACGTTCGTGAAAATATTTTCTTCTTGATCTGACTTGTTCGCTTCGTTCGCAACGAGAAACAAATCTTCGTAAAAATCTTCGTAACAAAGATTAATAATTATATACGCGTCACCTCCAACGAAAACTCACCTGTCTTTCGAATCACACCCTGGCGAAGAGTATTATTGGAGACGTCTCGACGGGGGAAGAAAGATGAAGAATGCGACGAAATGGCGTGTTCGAGGACCCATCAAATATTGCGAATGTTTCGAGGGCAGTGAAAACACGCGGGGAGGGGATGGATCGGCATGAAATATGGATAAGATCGGTCGGAGGCCACAAAAGGAAGCGTCACGGCGAATTAATCGGTCGGCGAGGAACACGCGAGACGTGTGATTTAATAAAAAGTCTCCCTTCATCGGCGGATGGGGTGGAAACCGAGTCGCCGCATCCCCGCCGCGTAATAAGTTTAGTAGTTTCCACGAGGCCATAAAACGGGACGCGCGTACGCCGCGTGGTGCCTTGCTCCCCAGATTTCGTTCCAAGACGTTTTTACGAAATAAGGATTTTTTTTTCCTTATTCGCCCCTGTTTTACGATTACGATGACAATGTCGGGACATTTTTTTCTTTCGTCGAAAATAAGATTGGATCATCGTTCGCTTCTTCATCCGACAATAAGTATTCTCGATTTTCTTCAAGATCCCTGATCTCTCTCGTGATTTTTCTTTTGTTCTTTGGAAGATCATAGCGCGCCGTAATTTGATCATAGTGGATGATCTTGGAGAAGAGATTACAAATTTTTGTCGAAGAGAACAAACGAAACTTCTTCTTTAAATTTGAATCTTTGAGATACCTGGTTAAACGTTCGCAAGTGTTAAGAGTATTTATTAGAGAGAGGAGTGTACAATCTGATATTCAATTATTCTATTACACTTTTACATACATTACGTGTTTCCTCCTTTCACGTGTTCTCTTCTCTCGAGAATAATAAATTTCGCGTAGAGGCAAGGCGTTAGTTTGATTTAGTAAAAAAAAAGAAGGGCTCGTTCGCGCATTTCCTTCTAAAGCATTTAATTCGGTCACACCGCTTATCTTATTCCTCATGCGATCTTTAAAGCGCCGCTTTGATAATTGCACAGTGGGTAATTGCCCCAGGTGGGAACTGGCCTCGAGAAATCACGATTTCACGTCCTTATATTTTATTCGATGCTCGTATTCCAACCGTACAACTCTCTTTTAATTAATAGAAGAATTTCAAATCTGTTCAAATATTAAAGAGAAAAATATATAAAAGAATCCACTCGCGGGTAAGATTCTTCCTTCATTTCGATATATTATAACTGGCTTATCCCACACTGTTTCGTCACGGTGGCCGCGCTCTGACACAAGCTGTCATGGGTACGCGCGCCGGCCGACCGAGAAACGACGAAAGAAACAAGTTTCGCGCTCGCCCCTTATCAACACGCGATCACAACTCGTCACGCGCTGGACAGTGTTAATTTTTTTTTTCATATTTTTTTCTTTTTTTATATCACTTCCTCCCTCTTCGCCGAGACTATTATTAATTCATTATCGTGAGTTTACTAGCGAGTTTAAAACTATGTTTTAAGGATTCCGTTTAACCGTTGTTACATTACCACTTTTCCAACGATTTTTGTTTCTCGTCGATCCTTGCGGCAAATGTTAATCTCTTCAAGTATCCTGTCGGATATTGGAACGATTTTAAAGACAATGGTTTTTCTTGGAGAAAGGGATGAATTTATAAAAACTTCTCTGGAAGTCATTAGGGTGCGACTTCATTTCTCGCCAGATCAATCCCGCGGCGGGGCAGGTTAAATGGCCGGTGCAAAAAAGTCGTAAAATAAGTTATAATTTGTCGCGTCGGGATGCTCAATGTCCTGTGTGATCACCGCCCTCTCACTCGGCTGAACTTTACCCCCCTGCTTTCTCTCGCGGGGATGACTACAACCCCGTCCCCCTTTTTCCTCGCAGCTCCTCCTCCATATTTTCGCGTGGAAGACGTCCTATCCAATTCCAGATTAATTGCAGGATCCAGTGAGCGAGGGGTGGGAAACATGGGGTGCCACCGCGGGAACACGTTTCGAAGACGATAGCACTCGACCTCCCAGCTGATAATAAGTTGGCCACGCTGCCCACTCGCTGTTTTATTGCTCCTCGAAGGGAGTTGGAGATCCTTCGAGGAGGGGAGATGATGTCTTTGTCGATTGCTCGGGAGTGTTGAATTATTTAATCAACGGTATACATATCGATTAAGCGGATCGAAGAATACAAAGAATACATCGTTCGAGGCGTGATTTCTTCCTACAAACGTTTCGATATCGATCGACAGTGAACGCGAATGATTCGATTGCACTCGATATATTCGTTTCTAGAAAGTGATTATCTTATTTGCAGCTTTTTATTTTGTTTTAAGTATCAAATTCTCGCGATATAATTTATATCAGCTTTCCCGGACACACAAATGAAATGCATCCGTTCGAAAAAATCGGATCGAGATTTCTCAAAAGATATATTTCCTTTTTTTTTTTTTTTTTTTTTTCAAACTCAAAGAAATCGTAGAATTCGGAGAATTCCTTCCAAAATTTCCGTCATCACCCCGAACATGGAATAATATGGTTTTTCGTTCCTCGGTCGTGAAAACGACGATGACGATGGGGGCATAAAAGTTTTTACAGCTTTTCCGGACTGGCCTCCAGATAATAAAGTTTTTGCGTTAAGTGAGGTTTCTAGTAGCTGGATCGATTACACGGGCAGTAAACTAGATAAGCGTAATTACCGTAATCGATATCCCTTCGAGCGGTATTCCGTGGGGCAGTCGTCGGTTCCAAATGACGCCTCCATATGGTGATTATAACATCGTGTGGGGAGGAAAAATGTCGCGTTGCCCTTTCCAGCGACCTCGGGTCAAAGGTCGAGGAAAAAAGATAGGATACGCCTCGTGATAAACGTTTTTAACGACGTGTCTTTTTTTTTTTTTTTTTTTTTTTTTTTTTTTAATGACTCCAATATGAAATTTCAAGAAGAAATTTTCTTCATGAACAAAATACGAATAGATTCTTCTTCTCTTCGTCCCAAGTTTTCGTACAATCTTGTTGTTGAAAAAAAATATCTTTCCTACGACGTGTATCAATCTTCTTACGCAAAAGACATAGAATAACGTATAGGAATTTTCGCGCAATATATTATTACACGTAGCTATTTGATTTAAATTTATAATAATAAGAGCTTCCCTCTTGAATACCTTTTTTTTTTTTTCTTCGCGCAACGACAAATTCTATTTCTACGCGTTCTTCTCGGATAAACGGAAAAATAGCGTAAATAGAAAGGCAGCTCGAGCGGCGCTCTTCGTTGATATCTTTTCAAAGAGGTAAGTTAAATATTCAGGCTTGATAAATGAAGCTACACCGGTCGAGTGAGATATGAATAACATGGAGCATAGAGGCGGAAAAATAAATGTTTGTCTGCGTTAAGAAGAAGAAGAAGGAGGAGGAAACGTATTCGCGGATTTGCCTGTTCTATTTCCAAACAATTCGACTTTTGCCTGCCACGCGATACGATTAGCTTTAAATTCCAATATCCCATTGAAACGATCCACTCGGTTTCAGATCCTGCTCGTCCGACAAGCGATCCTGGCTTATCTCCGGAAAATAATCTGTTCATCCACACCGGAGGCTAATCCTTGGGGTTGATCCCCTTAGAGCGATCCACAAACCGATGGGCTAATCCGCGTGTCCGCACGAATAATCATCCCTAAGACAGAGAGAAAAGAGAGGAGGGACCGGTGACTTTGGGAAACTCTCGAAAGATGAGATCGGCCGAGGGGAAAATTCTCTCGGAAGGAAGCTTATTGAAAACCTTTTAGAAGGGATGGTTCATTTCTCGTTTCTCCATTGCTTTTATCCCGCCCGTTGAAATATTTACAATTTTCCAATTTTCACGATATTATTAAACGAGTTTACAATTTTTCGTTTTCGTTATTCGTCATTCGTTTCTTTATAAAATTAGAACGAATTTCATTCCAGTTCGTTTCTGAAACGAGCAACAAAATTCCAACACTTTGCGAAACTTTGGAGAATAATTAATAAAAAAAAAAAAAAATAAAAATATGTATATCCAAAGGATTCTTTCTTTTAAAAAACATAGAGTTGAAAAGTGAACTCTCGAGAATTATTTCTTGCCAGCGAATACCAAAAAAAGAAGAAGAAGAAGAAGAAAAAACCATCCTCTGCAGTGTCTATTTGTGAAAAAAATGTTTTCGAGAATTTTACTTTCGAAATGAGACCACCAATAGAGAAATATCCCGATTTCAACGAATCTCCTTTATCCACTTCAAATCTATTCTCTGTCGCGAACAACAAGTATCCATCCAAGAGCACTGCGGCTCTGGAAATTATCCGGGACGATCTTACGTATTACGAGCGGGGGCGTATTTTCTTTCTTTTTTTCTTTTTTTTTAATTTCGACGGGTAATAACCGGATGGAGGAGACAGGCGGGCTACGATGTAAACATGTGAAACGTCGAGTCGCGTCGCATTCATTCCCCCTCGAAATAAATAATCCCCCGCGGAATAAATGCGCGGCTCGATATGCAGGAAGTCCTTTGCGCGTCCGTCCATCGGGCGGATCTTTCTCCGCTTCCGGTGCGCCGCTGACAAATGGATCGGCCATTTCCTCGGAGGATGGGTACCGCGATTAACGAACGTCGACAGAAAATTAAATGACGCTAATAACCATTACAATACACGCCCCGTATCAACGCCGATGCCTCGTTCCCACGTGCCCACCCCCTCGTAATTGCTGAGCTCGCACAAAGAACCGGATCGATGAATCCGACGATGATAATCAGGCTGTGCCCTGATTTCAGCGGGGAGGAATTTCGGTAAATTCGGAAAGGAAGGATTCTTCCAACGAAATTTAAGATCGTTTCGATTATTGTTATTTGTTGTTGGTAAATCGTTATTTGATATTTAAGGTTTTTAGTTATTTAGTTTAATTCGATTTCTGTTTCGATTTATCGAAATTAAAAAAAAAGTGAATCGTGAATCTAACGGGATTGAAGGATTCTTGATTCTATGCAACGTTGCTCTTCCCGTTCACACACACGTGGCGTGTACGTGGAATACAATTAAAAAAAACCCCTGAAGCACCCTCGAAATATCATCGTTTCAACCAGCTCGCCAATAATAAATAACCAGATCAATACCCCTCGTCAACCTCGCCCAAGGTTACGATCCCTACCACGCATAGGAAACCTCAATTTCCTTCTGCCTCGTTACGTTTCGATTCCAATCCGACCCGAATCACGCGTTTCCTTGGTGGCCATCCAAGAAACTTCCCACGACTCCCACCTCCTCCACTTTGCGTAGAAACGAGGATCACCAACCCCCATCGCCATCAGCTTCTCTCCACGCGAGTCCGAGAATTGAGGATCGCGCCGAGTGAAGAGAAAGAGAGAGGGGATGGTCGCGAACGAATCACTGAAAAAAATCTCACCTCCTCCTCAACCCTCCTCCTCTCTTTGAATAGAAACGGGGATAACCTCGAAACCAATCAGTCAGCCTCCATCGTCATCAGCTTCTCTCCACGCGAGTGAGAGAAAGAGAGAGAAAGAAAGAGAAGACGAATAAATCACTAAAAAATCCCACCTCCTCCCCAATACTCCTCCACTTTGCAATGAAACGCTCACCTCGAAACCAGCCACCATCAGCTTCTTTCCACGACGCGGGTCAGGGAGTCGCGCCGAGTGAAGAGAGAGAGAGAGGGAGGGAGGGGGAGGTGGAATAAATCACCGAAAAACGGCAATTTCCGCGAAAGGGGAAAACCGGCCGTTGCCGGTGACGAGGACATATTACAGACAGGCAGAGAGGTGTGCAGTGTGTTTGACCAGCGGTCCCGCAGCCTCGTTTGTCCCTGCGCCGTGCAAAGACACGCGCGTCGGCTCGTGTACGCGCGTGCAGCCGCGGGGGTTGCGGGGGAGGGAGCGGATGGCGGCCACCACCGACCCTTTATAGATTTGTAGACGAGACCACGGTCATTCGACACTGCGTTTGACCACACCCTCGCTCGCCACCAAGATTTATGGCGCTTCTCCACCACCTCCTCCCCTCCCCTCCCCCCCTCCGGCTCGATCATTTCCGCTCGCCCCAGAGACTTGTTACCAATTCCGATCGGCAGTTTGGATTGTAACTACATTGCTAGCCGTACGCACGGCTCGGCGTGCTGCAGAATTTTCGATCGAGGGATTTGATGATAGTGGATGCTGCTTCACGGTGGTTTTTTTCTTTTTCTTTTTTTTTTTTTTTTTTTTTTTCGTCACGATAAATTATTCTTTGGGAATAATTTTTTTGGAAAATTGTCGATCGATCGTGTTCTCGTTAATCGAACGTGTTGCAGGCAACGGAGTACAAACGGCGGCGATGAGTATTTTGAGTATAAAGATGTGGACCACTTTTGAATAGGAATCACTTTTGAAATGGATGCGGAAAAATGTTGAAATATCGATGTAAGCGATGTAAATATACTGGAACGAATTTGGAATTAATAGTGTCGAAGCCTTTAATAGCACGAGCTCGACCAACTCGTTTAAACGAATGGTTAACGAATGTGGAATTCGTTTTCTACCAACTTTTACAGCCGTTTACATTTCACCTTTACCGGGGGAAGAATTTGAAATAAGTTTGAAACAAATATTTGAAATTCCTATTTCATTTCAACCTTTTAATCATAATCTAGCTAAATTGCTATTTACAATTCGGATCCATCGTTACGCAAGATTACTTTTTTAATCGAAAATCCTTACGTTTCTTATTTTTTTTTTTGTTATCCCGCGACAATTTTTAAACGTCAGTCACATTCTTTTACTACTCGCCTCGATAATTCGATCCAAATTTTAATTATTTTCCGGGCGATCGTTTCGCGTTTGCGATAATTTGAAGAAGAAGGAAACGGTGGTTGTTTATGGTTTCCTTGGACGGGATTTTCCATTCGGAACGATTGTTGTAGGAAACATCCACCTGGCCGGAACGCACGAATCCCACATATTCGGTAGCCGTTTAATTTCCCTCGGAACGATAATCGAATCCGTGTCCGGCCGGCGAGCGTGACGCTTATTGGCGTGCTGCACACGCGTGCACCACGGGACACGGAATAATGACGGTGAATCGAGCGACGCCGGTAGGAAGTGTCCCATATGTCAAATCGTTGCTCGACGATCGAGACACGCCAGTGTAGTTTCTCGTGTTGCGAAAGCGAGCGGTGGAGCGACGCTTCGAGGAAGACGAGGACGGACAACGGCGCGTTACATCGCTCCACCATTGTTCCACCACCTTTCAAACGTGAAATCATCCTCGATTACGCGAGTATTCTTTTTTTTTTTTTTTTTTTTTTTTTACGTAATCTAACCTCGCGCGAAGAAATCGTTCGGTATTTTTCTACTTGAACGTGGTATATTTCAGAAATCGACGATATTGGCCAATCGAAAGTTCGATAAACTGATAATTATTTTCATAATTTTATCAAGTGTTCCTTCCTCGACGATTAATTATTCATATACTTTTCAACCCAAAGCGGACGTTATACGTTATACGGTATCGAAGAAGATCGAATTGAAGAATCTTAGAATTGTATAAAATTGATTATCTCACGCTTCACGTCTCTTTGTTCCAGGGAGAATCGAGAGGTATCGACGCGCGCAAGAGGGTCGGGCTTGGTCACTTCTCCCCCCTGTTCTGAATCGAGGGATAATAATAGGCGAAATTTCTGCTGGTAGCGATTCGCAGGAAGTGACTTCCGGCGCGGCGTCGAAGCGGCAACTTGACGGATTCACCTGTGCTCCACGCGAATCCTCCAGGTGTCCCTTCCTGCCTCGTTGTGAGAAATTCCTAGACCCAGCGTGGGGAGGACCGTATTTTATTAGCGGAACACGTCAATCATTATCATCGTGGATTTTTTTTTTTTTTATACAGACACAACGAACTGTTGCAACTGTCAGAAGGTTAATCAATTATCCTCGACAAGTATCGAGCCTGAATACTTCCTGTATACGTGTAAGGAAATCCCGAAGAACACGATTAGATAACGAAAATATATCACTTTTGATACACTCTTCGTTACATCTTAACTCTTCTTTCAGCCCTTTCAAGCCTACCTTTCTTGAAAATCGAATTCAACCATCGGCCAAAAAGCCTTAACCCTTAACGATACGCGAAATCTACCGATGATGCATCGACCATTGATCGATCGTGGTTTCGATCGTGGCCGCGTAACTCGCCCCTCCCCCCCCCCCCCCCCCCGTTTATCGGTCGCGTATCAAAGTGACAGAAATTGGCCGAGCCCGGGGCGCGGTGTCGGGTCCCCGTCATTTCCATATTGTAATGTCCCGTATCCTGTCGGGGCCGGGCCGATATTATGCGCTAACAAACCATTTAGGCCAGGTGTTAAATTGTGTGTGACGGGTGGCCGATTCCCCCTTTCTTCTCTCGGCCTCTTCGCGGGCCTCCTCGCGCAATTCTCGCGCGTGTATGCGAAAGGTCTGACCAGCGTTAATGGCTGCAAATTGATCAGAAGCTCTATGGGACCGACTGAAAGAGAGAGAGAGAGAGAGAGAGAGAGAGAGAAGGCCCGCTTGTTTCCCGTTTTACGATGCTCGGTTGGTCTCTTTTCAATCCTTTCCTCTGGGAGCCAGGTGACCGGTTATAATCGATTCGATCGGCCAATTCGTCGGACGGAGTCATTAGTAGGGACGACGGTCGTCGTGAAATTTAATCCTTGGCCGCCGCATCACGCGTATCTCTCTCTCTCGCGAGAGAGAGAGAGGGGGAGGAGGAGAAGGTTTCTTCTTTTTTTTTTTCTTTTTCCACAGTCGTCCGGTCCTGACGATCGTTCTCCCCGATAAGTGACCGGCCGCCGATCAAACTGTCCGCCTAATGCAGGCTAATAAGCCATAGGCGGAATAAAAGTTCTGGTTTTATCGATATCAACGGTGCCGCGGCCATCCTCCACGCTCGCATCGGTGTCTCGATCTTGATACGGGTCTTTAGCATTTATATAATACCCCGGGGTTGGATAAGGGTGATAATAGCGTAAAGGTTCGATTTAATAGTTTTGTTTGAATCGAGGGAATAATAGTAGAGGCGTTTCGATTGTAATAATAATAAAGGTATTTGGTGTCGATTTATTTCGACGTTAAGCGTGGTAAGTGGTGTGAAGAGAATTCACGAGCGCAAGAGTAAGAGAAGAGAAGAAGGAGCGAAATTTGTTGAAATTTATCGTTTAGAAACGATATGTAAGTAGCGATATCTTGGAGCATCGTTATTATCGATCGAAAGTGCGCGCAAACTTTTCCGCGGTAAATTCTATTAAAATATGCAAATCGCTATTGATATTCGCGGGAAGTAATTTTGAATTAATAAGAAAAAGTGAACATTCAAACATTTGGCCGATAGGGTATGCAATTATTTTAAAGCTCGAAGAAAGAAAGGGGGAAAGAGAGGCAGCTTAATCGCTCTAAATTGGCCGGAAAACAGGCGAAACGGCCCTCCGTGCGTTCGTTACACCGAAACGCGATTTTAATCTTCGGCCATACTTCGACGATTTTAATACCGTTCATCGCCGATCTTCCTCGGCTTTTCCACGAATTTAATGCTATTCTTCTTCCGTTTTTCCCTTCAACTGTAACTCTGCCCCTGAGTGTCTTGGTAAAAAGGACATGTCGTTTATATTCAATTCACGAGCAATAGTTTCTCTTAGAATTTATTTAGATTACGTCTACTTTCGTCATCATAATATAGCAAAAAAAAAAAAAAAGAAAAAAATATCGTGAAGAAATTCGAAGAATCTTTCTTTTTCGTTTTTCGCGACACCTGCAGCAACACCTCGCGGAATAATTCGACGAGCATCTTGAAATGAAATTTGTTCCACCCGTAACTCTTGGGTTAAACGGTCGACGAGGCCGATTAGCATCGGGGAGAAACGTAATTTATGCCCGTGGATTAAAATAAGGGTGAGTTTCTCTAAATTCTACACAACTCACAGCTGTCTCCGATTATTGTCAACCGCTAAAATGCATTTACCCGATACAGTGGAGGAATTCTTTGGAAAAAAAAACATTTACATCCAAATTTTCCATTCTTGTTCCCCCGTCGAAAGTCGAAAAAGTAATAATAATAATAATAATAATAATAATAATAATCGCAAGCTCTACAAGCAAGTAAGTCGATTATCTTACACTTGTATCCATCACCTATCGACGACTCGTGAACACGAGTCGATTACCAGATTAGATCGACGAAATTAATACGCAAAATACAGAGAATTGGAAGACGAAAGATTTCGAGAGCGACTCGAAGCCATCGCTGGCCGCGCGGTTGGTCACACAGTAAGCGAGCATACCTCGTAGCGATAATTTCTCCGCGGAGAACGTGAAACACCATCGAATAAATGTGCGGTCCCACACACTCGGGGCCCGGTGGAGGGGAGGGGAGGGGAGGAGGACGGAGTGATGGCGTCGCGCGGACAGGGACGGGGGGACGGTGGGGTGGGTCGGCTTCTGTGTGGGCCCCTAAGCAAGGGCCTAAGGGCCTTAAGTACGGTGGGGCGCCTTATCTCGCCTCGTTACTTGGCCTTAACGGCGGCGAATGCTTGAAATATCGGCGCGGCGGCTTCCGTAATTCCGTATAGAAACGCCGCTTAATTTGGCCATTAGTGCGACCACGGTAATTCAGACGGCCGCGATTACGCTCCGGAAATCTCTGTGTGCTCGCCGATTTTCACCTGGCACGCCCCGTCTTATCGGGATTCCTCGAGGCCGCCTTCGTCTCCGGGGGCGAGAACACGGCTTCGTGTTGGCATCCTTTTTTCTTTTCTCTCTCTCTCTCTCTCTCTCTCTCTCTCTCTCTTTTGGCGTGGGATTCAACGAAGGATACGATTTGGACGGTTTCGAGCGAAGGAAGACGATTGAATTGTGGAAGGAATATGCGTGACGCGAAACGCAAGCGTGCAGGTTGATTACGAGGTTGGCCGCAAGAGGAAGCAGTGTAACTACGTACGTGGGGATAATCGGTTCCGTTGTGTGTGTACTTTAATTTTCGTACAAGAGCTCGTAATCGTTCGATGTACGCGCGACTCGTACATATCGTCTCAAATTTTGTGCATATCCATGGTAGGAGATTAGATATTCAGACAGACAAGTTCGATAGAATTGACCAAAAATAATAAAGATAATATTAACCAGACGAAAGAGCGAACCTAACCTAACTTTTCGTTTCCTTCGATTCAGCGAAGGATACGATTTGAACGGTTTGAAGTGATAGATCGAAGAAAGACGATTGAATTGTGGAAGGAATATGCGTGACGTGAGTGTACAGTTTGATCACGAGGTTGGGTGCAAGAGAAAGGTATAACTAACGTACGTTTAATCACACGTGGGGATAATCATTTCCCTTGTGTATTTTAATTGCAAGATCCGGTAATCGTTCAACAAATGACTCACATCGATACAACGTTTTCTCTACAAATTTTGGAGATTATTTATTAAACAAACAGAGGGACGATAAACCGACGAAAAATAATATGATTCTCGTACCGATCAAGATCACGATAATATTAACCGCACGAAAGAGCGAACCTAACCTAACTTTTCGTGGGATTCAGCGAAGGATACGATTTGGTTTGGAATGGTAGATCGAAGGAAGACGATTGAATCGTGGAAGGAATTTTTAATCGCAAGATCTGGTAATCGTTCAACGCATCGATACAACGTTTTCTCTACAAATTTTGCAGATTATTTAGACGCAAACGAATTACTATCGCGCGACAGAGGGACGATAAATAAACCGACGAAAAATAATATGATTCTCGTACCGATCAAGATCACGATAATATTAACCGTACGAAAGAGCGAGCCTGACCTAACTCTCTCCATCCTTCTCCCCGACAACAGGCCGCGCTTCCCTCTCCACCAGACCGATCAGTTTCCATTAGCCCGTCGAATTTGCACCCGATATCATCCGGGCATAAGCTATACATGCATACGTATGCCGGACAAACAGCGGCCCGATCCGTACGTGTCCCATTTAATTATACAACGGTGGTCATTATGCAAATACGCGCGGCGTCATCGATAATTCGAGACAGGGTTGCCCGTTGCTGCGTGTCGACCGTTCCCTCCCTCCCTCGTAGGGGATTATCGATATTCGAAAGATTCGAACCGAAACACACCACCGAGGGGGGTAGGGAACCGGTTCCCGCGTTCCATCGTCTTTTTCGCAATATCGGGAGAATTGCATGAGGCACGCCAGCGGCCATTACGAATCAATAAACGGAGCCGGGACGACAACGGGAGGAGGGACGTTTAATTTGGATTTTAACGGGCGAAGACCAAGAGGACACCGGTGGTACCGGCTGTCACGGGATAACGAGACGTTGACGGCCCAATTAGGTCCTAGACGCGCGCCTCCAAATTGCGAGACGACAGATGGAACCGAGATACGAACTCGCTCGCCTCCTTCGAGGCTCCCTCCTCCTGGTGCTCGAGGGATTCGAATTTTAAGTGCGTAATTGCAAGTTGGTCGAATCATTGCTTATAAATTTCGTGGATCGCTCGACGTTAACACGAATAATTCGAGCCAATTAATGATAGAAGAAGATACATTGACGCTTCTAACACGATGTGTTCGATCGATACCTTTCAATCCGATCTTATCCGATCTATCGAAAACGGATCCGACCCTCCCAACTCCTCCCCCTCCTTCTCCCGCAGACCGGTCGAGGAGAGCTTTTGCGCTCACTTTATTAAGCGGCGGTTTCGAGAAAAAGCGGGGGGAAGAGGAGGGAGAGGAGGAGCCGCGAACAAGACTCGGTGTGAATCTCATCTTTTATTCAGCCGTGGCGACACGGGGCGGTGTCGGTGGCCGGAACAGAGGCACCGCGCCACTTAGGGTGTGAAACCGGCGACGTGCCATCGGCAGAAATCCGACTGGAAACCCCCCTCCCCCGTCGATCGAAAGAATTCAACGACAGAGAATCCCGGCCGCCGCCCATAAAGTCGTCCCCGGCCGTCCTGGTATGCGGGAGCCGCGTCAAATCGCTTGACACACCGTTGGGGACGTTCGCCGCCCAGGTATTTTTGCCCGGGTGGAAAGTTTCGGGATACCGAGAAACGGTTGGATCGAGTTGGATCGCGAGGTTGGTTGCATTTTTTTTTTCTGTTTCTGAAGGAGGGGTTGTTGGGGGTTGGTGGAAAGTTTAAGAGCTTGGTCTTTTTTTAAGGGATGGACGATGCAGGAGAATTGTGAGGATTATATTACGAAAATTAATAAGAAAATTCTTAAAAATGGTAAATGGTAAACGTAATGGAGGTTGATTCTGAAGAGATCGATGAAGAAAATTAGAGGAATTTCCTTTTACCAATTATGCCCCTAAAAACGGACGCGACATGTCATCTCGGAGGGAATTATTGCCACGTTCTAACCTCTAATTGGCCCGTCAACGTCTCGTTATTCCTCGACTCTCTCTGTTCCCTCTGTAGCTTCTTCTTTTTTCCTTTCCTTTCCTTTTTTTTCCCCCCCTTCTCCCTCCCCTCCCCTCCCCCCCTTCGTTCAAAGAAGACATCGTGACAGCCGGTACCGCGATCGTGGATCGTGATTGACGGTCGCATGAAACCTCGTTTCCCTTCTTGTTTAGAAGTATCTTCCTTGAACTTCGACTTGGCAAGTAGGGTAGCTAGCTAAAACGTCAAATCTGCCAACACGACAACTTTTAAAATTCTCTTGATTCACGAATATTCCATCCCCTTTTTATCCATCCGTTTTTCCCCGAAATGCAATCCCGAGAATATTTGTTGTACCCTTGTTATTAACCTTGTCCACGAAGAGGAGTTTCATTTTTATTATACCGATACCGATACAATATTTCTTCCTGTGAAAGGTAATTATTTTTAAAGGAAAAAAAAAAAAAAAAAAAAAGGTTAATCGATCCTCGTCAAAGTTCAAAAATCCACGGAGAGAATTCCTGAAAATTCCGTTCGAACTTGTCGGCGGTGACACACACACACCCCGCCCCCTAATTACCATCGTTAATTGGCCGACCGATCATCCGATCCGCAATTATGGGAACCAATTTACGCGTAATGCGAACGACACGCCGCGAGAAGGAAAATTCCGCGAAAAGAATTTCTGGAGAATAATCGGTTCTTCGACAGTCTTGTCCCGGTTGTTCCTCGAGTCGCGCACGCATAGCTCTCTCCGCCGATTGCGTGCATTCCCCGCGACCGAGAGAGAGGAACGTGGCACGCCAGTTGTTTGTGTGTGTGTGTGTGTGTGAGCTGTGAAACGCACAGCTGTTAACCCGCAGCTAAAAAGCATACTAAATGACCGACCATAAAGGTCGCCATAATGACTGCCACGGGACACGCAGGGTGTCGTTTGCTCGAACTTTGCTCCTTCGATAATTGAACCTCGCTAAAAATTCGTCATTTCCTTCCCGTTTCGAGTTTCAATCTTTCTCTTTCGGGAGTGAATTCTTTTTTTTTTTTTTTCTTTAAATAAAAGATGATTTTCTGATTTATCTTATAGGGATTTTTTTTTCTAGGGAATTTTAGAGGAAACGCGTCGAGATGTCCTCTAGAATCGATATATATATAGTCGAGGTGAAGCCCGTTAAACGTACATTTATTTGCAATTGTAAAGGGAAACGATGGTTGCAGAAATGCGTTGTGCTCGTTAGGAAAGAACCGGATGAGTGGCTCCCCTCTCGGAGGTGAGTTTCGTGCCGCTAGTTTGGCCGGCCTGTCGGTGGCCGGTCGAACGGGAAGCCCCTTAAAACTCTTTGCGTGTCCACGTTGGGAAACGGAAAACATAGGAGAGGAAGATAGTACGTTATGTTCCTTTTCTACTGATTTCCTTCATCGACCTGCTATCCTCTATTATCACTCGCTTACCCCAGAAAATAGGAAACAGATACGAATCTTTGCTCCTAGAAATTATTCCATTGTAAAAAAAAAAAAAAAAAATTATCGAGCTGATGAATTGTCGTTCTTCTTTCTATATTCATATAACAAATATATATATATATTTGTTACAGAATCGATATAAAAGAAGGAAGAAAAATAAGGAAAGAGTGGATAAAATCTATAATTCTCATCTAGAATCTTTCAAGCATTCTTTCGGCATCTTTTCCTTGCTAAAATGTTACTCATCGAGTTCCTCCTCCACCGCCGTCCATTCACCATTTGGCGAATCGTTCAGAGTCACTAGGTTTTTAGGATGAGGGTATTCGAGGATGTTTTTCACGGCGACAGCCTGTAACAGGCTGAGTGACTTACAATCCCGTTGTCACGGCCCGTGTTAATTGGCCTTTACAGCCCTTTACAGCCGCTCCTTTAATCGTATCGGTTTACAACTCGGTTGAAAACCCTTAATTCGTTTACGATCGCACCCACGAGGCTGGCCTCGAAGGTGTCACGGTGGAGAGCTCGTTTCGAGCCCTCCGGGGTTCATTAAAGCCCTCCTCTCTTCGCGTCTTTTGCTTTTACTGCGACAAGCTTCGGACAGCTGGAATCGTTTGCCCGACTTGAGATTGTATCGCGGGTGCAATTAGTGTTGCGAATCAGTCACGGATAAGATAACACAGCCGAGATCCAGAAACTTTTGTTAAAAAGAGATCACCGAACGAAGCGACAATTTATCTTTAAACCCTTTCGTAGATACCTAAAATTACTACAAACACATATTTTCAAAATGCGACACGCTCCTAAAACTCTTCTCGAACACGAAGAATATCTTAGACGATATCTTTAATAATTTTTTCCATTTCCATTACAAATAAATTATAATATATATATATATACATATAAGAATTTCACGTTATCTCGGTTGAAAATCATCCGAACCGCTCCGTGAGAGCGGTAGAGAAGGCAGATCCTATCGAGGAGTGACGAATAATCGAGACTTCCTGCGCGATTGAAAGTTTGAACGCGCACGCGGGGTGTCACGCGTCCCGCGTGAGACGCGACGTAATTGTGATTCGCCGCCCGTTTCGGCCGAGGAAAGTCCCTAAATAACGAGGAGCTTATCTGGCCGCATCGAGGCGAGCCACCCCTTTCACCTCGGCCTCGGGACGCGGCAAGCGTTGGAAAACGTGCACGCGCGTTCCTCTCGGCGCGGAGAGGACGGGAGAGGCTGAGGTGTCGGAGTTATTTAGGGGTGGGCCGGTGAATGGCTTCTGCGACGCTTTACCTGCCTATTTTCCCGGGCCCAGGAGCGGACGAGATTACCTCCTCTGCTTCCAATTTTTTTTTTCTCTTTTTTTTTTTGAACCGAAAGATGCAAGAATTTGACATTGCTGGAATTCCTGGAAAAATTTGTCGGACGACGATATCAAGTTATATTCTTCTGTTAAAAAAATGGAAAATTTTAGTCAGAAACCTTGTAAAATTGAATTTTACGAAACATTTTTTGGTAACCACCTCCTCTAGACTCATATTCTCCTAACGAGTCGAAATTTTTATGATATTATATGCTCCTAATATATATATATATACAAAATCGAATTTTTGACTAAAATTTCGTTCGTTCTAGCATTTGAAAATTTCGAAGAATTTGACGTCATTTCCAAGAATTATTGAAATTCTTGGAAAAATTTCTTCGACGACCTCCTACGATATTATGTTCTCCTAATACAAAATCGAATTTTTGACCAACGCTTCGTTCGTTCTAGAATTTGAAAATTTCCAAGAATTTGACGTCATTTTCAAGAACTATTGAAATTCTTGGAAAAATTTCTTGGACGACCTTCTACGATATTATGTTCTCCTAATACAAAATCGAATTTTTGACTAACGCTTCGTTCGTTCTAGAATTTGAAAATTTCCATGAATTTGACGTCATTTTCAAGAACTATTGAAATTCTTGGAAAAATTTCTTCGACGACCTCCTACGATATTATGTTCTCCTAATACAAAATCGAATTTCTGACCAAAGTTTTGTTCGTTCTAATATTTGGAAATTTCCAGGAATATAATGTCATTTCCAAAAATTTTAGAAATTATAAGAATTCAAGGTCGTTTACAAGAATTGCTGAAATTCTTGGAAAAATTTATCGATCGACATATCAAGTTATATTTTTCTGTTAAAAAAATCGAAAATTTAAGTCAGAAACCTTGTAAAATTGAATTTTACGAAAAATTTTTAGTGCCACTTCTTTACACATCATATTCTCCTGTAAAAAAATCAAAAATTTCGGCCAGAAAGATTGAAAAATTAAATTTTACGAAAAATTCTTAGTGCCACCTTCTGCAGATTTATATTCTCCCAATATGATAAATCGAAATTTTTGTTCTAAAATGATCAAACTAACAATTTATAAGAATTTCGAAATTTCTAGGAACTACTAAAATTCTTGGAAAAAATTTCTCGGACGACCTCCTACGATATTATGTTCTCCTAATACAAAATCGAATTTTTGACCAACGCGTTGTTCGTTCTAGCATTTGGAAATTTCCAAGAATTAGAAGATTACCCTGCTTTCAATTTCTTTTATTTTTTGAACCGAAAGATACGATTTCGAAGAAGAAAGTTCAAAGTTTGGTAAAAGTTTTTCGAGTGTCATTATAATGATTTATCGAATTTAAAAGATTCGGTTTTGTCGAAAGATCTTAAGATTTTCATTAAGATCATTAAATTTTGAAAAAACGATAGAAATCGAATCGAAGTTGGGACGATGATGGACAGGCTCCCTTTCCCCTCTTAAATTTTCCTTTTCCTTTTTATTAATTTTAACACGGCACGATGTGTAATTTGTAATCAGCTCCGATTTCATATTTTCTCATCTTAAAGGCCTAGGCTACTTATTGATCACGCTCTCAATCGCGTGACTAATAATCGCAATTCCACATTAATTTATTACATCACATGTTATTATTATTTTCCAGAAAATTATATCGAAATTACTAGCTCCTTATAACGCAAGTCTCATAACACAAGTAATAGAAACCAGTTCTCGCTCAATTAACTCGTGCAGATTTTCTTCCCTTTCATTTCCTTTTGTACAACGTTGTCCTACAGAATGTCCTACGAAACGAATTTAACGAATTTTTTCACTTGGATCTCTGCCACTTCTCTCTCTCTCTCTCTCTCTCTTTTTTTTTTTTTTTTTTTTTTTTGCGAGAAAGATTTTATAAAAATCACTCGTGGAGAGAATCGTGTCGCGATTATTGGGCGCGCAGAACGCGCGAGAGCTCGACACGTTTCGCGATTTTCCCGCATTCTACGCCTCTCCCTCCCTCTCCCCCACTTCTTTTTTACCTTTGTGCGAAATGAATTGTGCAATTAACGGCACGCGTGACTCACCAGCCGCTAATTTACCATTGATACACCACCGCCGGTCGCTGTAAATCAGAATAATTTCTCTCCCCGCGGAGAGGATGCTACGCTGGCGTGAAAAAAATGGCGTTTAATCGGAACGCATTAGCCTTGATCACTCCTCCGCTTTTCCCTTTAATCTTCTGATTCTGCCGCGACGTAACAGCGGATGAAACCGTAATCGCAACATTGAAGGCACGTTAATTGGTTTCAACGGGCCGAAAACATCGTTTTATTCGATTCACACGGAACCAGAGATGCTTAATTCTGGCAACAACAGTTCCATCCTTTCTGTTAAATCTATAACGCCGTTTTCGTTACATTTTACTTGTTTAGAATGTTTCTAACCACGGATTCTTTTATTGGATTCATTTCACGTGCTCGTGATCTTTTTTGAAAAATTTATATTCGAAAAAATGCACCTTTAATTCCGTCTCTGTACTTTATACGTTACCTGATAGATTTTTGATAAATTGTTAACAAAATTATCGGAAGAAATATATATATATATAAGAGAAAGGAAAAATATAAAATGTAAAATAATCAATAAAAGTAATCGATTAATACGATTGAAAAAAAGAAATATCGAACGGATGCAGAACGTATTGAAAAGAATTAAATTCGTTTTTTTCTTCCTGTCCAAAAAATTGGCGAAAAATCGATTTCGATAACGATATCAAAATCGGGTAATCGAAAATTAAAATCGAGGATCGCGCAATTACCGAGCATATTATACCTTGCGACACGCACATGATATGGGCTTTTAATTAAAAAGATAAAACACCGACGTACAAAGGCCAATCGACGCCACGCTCGATCCAGGCCGTATTTATTAATTGAACCTATTAATAACACGATTAACGCGATTTATTAGATAGAGCGGCGTCCACGGAAATTGAATAATACGTGTCTCGGTAATTTCACGCTGTTACACGGGATTTATTTATTGCGATCGAGCGCGCCGCCATTTTTATCATTTCCTCGCAGAGGAACGTACCACGATCGGTAATTGATTTAATATGATGCTTCCTCCGACCATGATCATTATATCCTGCAACATTCCACGTGTTCTTCTCGCGTTTTTCCACGATTAAATACAGCGTGAAAAGTCTCGATTGAATTGTCCATCAACGGTGACTCGTTCCATCTTCCAAAAAATGAATCGTTCTTATCAAGAGATTAAATTTTGATCGAGAGATACATTTTAACCAAGAATATTGTAAAAATCGTTTCTCAAGTAATTAAGAATATTGCTTTAAGGTAAGTAATACAAATAATAAGGAACTTTAGGATTAAGTAAACTGTTGAAAAAACGATTAAATCAAAAAAACAGAAAAAAAAAAAGAAAAGAAAAGAAATAGCAGCTGCATAGAGGAAGTATGTAAAAGGTAAGTATCATAGGTAAGTATATCATAGGTAAGTATATATAATTTTAAAAAAATTCTTTTCGAAGATCTCCAGAAGAAATTTTTAGAAATTTCGAGAATCTGACGTCATTTCCAAGAACTGGTGAAATTCGTGGAAAAATTTCTCGGACGACCTCCTATAATATTATGTTCTCCTAATAATAATCATCGAATTTTTGAGCAATGCTTCGTTCATTCTAGGATTTGGAAATTTCCAAGAATTTTAGAGATTCCAGGAATTTGACGTCATTTCCAAGAATTTTAGAGATTCTAAGAATTAGACGTCATTTTCAAGAAGTACTGAAATTCTTGGAAAAATTTCTCGAACGACCTCCTATCATATTATATTCTCCTAATACAAAGTCGAATTTTTGACCAAAGTTTCGTCCGTTCTAACAATTGGAAATTTCCAGGAATTTGACGTTATTTCCAAGAATTTTAGAGATTCCAAGAATTTGACGTCGTTTCCAACAAGTACTGAAATTCTTGGAAAAATTTTTTCAACGACCTCCTACGATATTATATTGTCCTAATACAAAGTCGAATTTTTGAGCAATGCTTCGTTCGTTCTAGAATTCGGAAATTTCCAGGAATTGGACGTCATTTCCAAGAATTTTAGAGATTCCAAGAATTTGACGTCATTTCCAACAAGTACTGAAATTCTTGGAAAAATTTTTTCAACGACCTCCTACGATATTATATTCTCCTAATACAAACTCGAATTTTTGATCAAAGTTTCGTTCTTTTCAGCATTTGCCAAGAATACGATGACATTTCCAGGAATTGCCCAAAATTTTCGGAAAAATTTCTAGAGCGACCTCCCATCATATTATAATCTCCTAATACAAAATTGAATTGTTCTCCAATGTTGGAAATAACATAGCACATGGAAAATTGAAAGGAAGCCTAAAGATAATGTTAACTGCCTGAAATACCATCGTTGTATTGGGAGAACAGAAATAGACAAGAGATGACGTCTGAAAATTTCTCCAGTAATTTTAAAAAAAATATTTTTATTAGATTATATATTTATTTTCTTGTAATATTTATGTCTTTCCATTTTATTTATAATTTAATATATTTCTTTTTCAGATTATCAATAGCATGCAACTAATACAACAAAAGTGGACACTTTTCTACCATGAAGGGACGAATTAACGAATTTTGGCATTTTCTACATCGTTTTTATATAATTTCCAACTTCATATATCAAAAACTACTGTACTCATGTCAATGTAGTATAAATAAATCTATTAATAAATCTTAATTATAACTAATCGTTTTAATTTTATTTCTCCTACCTTATCCTTCCTATAACAAATCCCTTTAAAAGTCATCTGGACACTAACATTCTAAAATTTCCAGGAATTCTAGAGATTCCAAGAATTTGACGTCATTTCCAAGAACTGCTAAAATTCTCGGAAAAAGTTCTCGAACGACCTCCTATCATATTATATTCTCCTAATACAAAGTCGAATTTCCGGCCAAAGCCACTTCCGTCCCAGCATTCGGAAATTTCCTGGAATTTTAGAGATTCCAAGAATTTGACGTCATTTCCAAGAACTGCTAAAATTCTCGGAAAAAGTTCTCGAACGACCTCCTATCATATTATATTCTCCTAATACAAAGTCGAATTTTCGGCCAAAGCCACTTTCGTCCCAGCATTCGGAAATTTCCAGGAATTTTAGAGATTCCAAGAATTTGACGTCATTTCCAAGAACTGCTAAAATTCTCGGAAAAAGTTCTCGAACGACCTCCTATCATATTATATTCTCCTAATACAAAGTCGAATTTTCGGCCAAAGCCACTTTCGTCCCAGCATTCGGAAATTTCCAGGAATTTTAGAGATTCCAAGAATTTGACGTCATTTCCAAGAACTGCTAAAATTCTCGGAAAAAGTTCTCGAACGACCTCCTATCATATTATATTCTCCTAATACAAAGTCGAATTTTCGGCCAAAGCCACTTTCGTCCCAGCATTCGGAAATTTCCAGGAATTTTAGAGATTCCAAGAATTTGACGTCATTTCCAAGAACTGCTAAAATTCTCGGAAAAAGTTCTCGAACGACCTCCTATCATATTATATTCTCCTAATACAAAGTCGAATTTTCGGCCAAAGCCACTTTCGTCCCAGCATTCGGAAATTTCCAGGAATTTTAGAGATTCCAAGAATTTGACGTCATTTCCAAGAACTGCTAAAATTCTCGGAAAAAGTTCTCGAACGACCTCCTATCATATTATATTCTCCTAATACAAAGTCGAATTTTCGGCCAAAGCCACTTTCGTCCCAGCATTCGGAAATTTCCAGGAATTTTAGAGATTCCAAGAATTTGACGTCATTTCCAAGAACTGCTAAAATTCTCGGAAAAAGTTCTCGAACGACCTCCTATCATATTATATTCTCCTAATACAAAGTCGAATTTTCGGCCAAAGCCACTTTCGTCCCAGCATTCGGAAATTTCCAGGAATTTTAGAGATTCCAAGAATTTGACGTCATTTCCAAGAACTGCTAAAATTCTCGGAAAAAGTTCTCGAACGACCTCCTATCATATTATATTCTCCTAATACAAAGTCGAATTTTCGGCCAAAGCCACTTTCGTCCCAGCATTCGGAAATTTCCAGGAATTTTAGAGATTCCAAGAATTTGACGTCATTTCCAAGAACTGCTAAAATTCTCGGAAAAAGTTCTCGAACGACCTCCTATCATATTATATTCTCCTAATACAAAGTCGAATTTTCGGCCAAAGCCACTTTCGTCCCAGCATTCGGAAATTTCCAGGAATTTTAGAGATTCCAAGAATTTGACGTCATTTCCAAGAACTGCTAAAATTCTCGGAAAAAGTTCTCGAACGACCTCCTATCATATTATATTCTCCTAATACAAAGTCGAATTTTCGGCCAAAGCCACTTTCGTCCCAGCATTCGGAAATTTCCAGGAATTTTAGAGATTCCAAGAATTTGACGTCATTTCCAAGAACTGCTAAAATTCTCGGAACAAGTTCTCGAACGACCTCCTATCATATTATATTCTCCTAATACAAAGTCGAATTTTAGGCCAAAGCCACTTTCGTCCCAGCATTCGGAAATTTCCAGGAATTTTAGAGATTCCAAGAATTTGACGTCATTTCCAAGAACTGCTAAAATTCTCGGAAAAAGTTCTCGAACGACCTCCTATCATATTATATTCTCCTAATACAAAGTCGAATTTTCGGCCAAAGCCACTTTCGTCCCAGCATTCGGAAATTTCCAGGAATTTTAGAGATTCCAAGAATTTGACGTCATTTCCAAGAACTGCTAAAATTCTCGGAAAAAGTTCTCGAACGACCTCCTATCATATTATATTCTCCTAATACAAAGTCGAATTTTCGGCCAAAGCCACTTTCGTCCCAGCATTCGGAAATTTCCAGGAATTTTAAAGATTCCAAGAATTTGACGTCATTTCCAAGAACTGCTAAAATTCTCGGAAAAAGTTCTCGAACGACCTCCTATCATATTATATTCTCCTAATACAAAGTCGAATTTTCGGCCAAAGCCACTTCCGTCCCAGCATTCGGAAATTTCCTGGAATTTTAGAGATTCCAAGAATTTGACGTCATTTCCAAGAACTGCTAAAATTCTCGGAAAAAGTTCTCGAACGACCTCCTATCATATTATATTCTCCTAATACAAAGTCGAATTTTCGGCCAAAGCCACTTTCGTCCCAGCATTCGGAAATTTCCAGGAATTTTAGAGATTCCAAGAATTTGACGTCATTTCCAAGAACTGCTAAAATTCTCGGAAAAAGTTCTCGAACGACCTCCTATCATATTATATTCTCCTAATACAAAGTCGAATTTTCGGCCAAAGCCACTTTCGTCCCAGCATTCGGAAATTTCCAGGAATTTTAGAGATTCCAAGAATTTGACGTCATTTCCAAGAACTGCTAAAATTCTCGGAAAAAGTTCTCGAACGACCTCCTATCATATTATATTCTCCTAATACAAAGTCGAATTTTCGGCCAAAGCCACTTTCGTCCCAGCATTCGGAAATTTCCAGGAATTTTAGAGATTCCAAGAATTTGACGTCATTTCCAAGAACTGCTAAAATTCTCGGAAAAAGTTCTCGAACGACCTCCTATCATATTATATTCTCCTAATACAAAGTCGAATTTTCGGCCAAAGCCACTTTCGTCCCAGCATTCGGAAATTTCCAGGAATTTTAGAGATTCCAAGAATTTGACGTCATTTCCAAGAACTGCTAAAATTCTCGGAAAAAGTTCTCGAACGACCTCCTATCATATTATATTCTCCTAATACAAAGTCGAATTTTCGGCCAAAGCCACTTTCGTCCCAGCATTCGGAAATTTCCAGGAATTTTAGAGATTCCAAGAATTTGACGTCATTTCCAAGAACTGCTAAAATTCTCGGAAAAAGTTCTCGAACGACCTCCTATCATATTATATTCTCCTAATACAAAGTCGAATTTTCGGCCAAAGCCACTTTCGTCCCAGCATTCGGAAATTTCCAGGAATTTTAGAGATTCCAAGAATTTGACGTCATTTCCAAGAACTGCTAAAATTCTCGGAAAAAGTTCTCGAACGACCTCCTATCATATTATATTCTCCTAATACAAAGTCGAATTTTCGGCCAAAGCCACTTTCGTCCCAGCATTCGGAAATTTCCAGGAATTTTAGAGATTCCAAGAATTTGACGTCATTTCCAAGAACTGCTAAAATTCTCGGAAAAAGTTCTCGAACGACCTCCTATCATATTATATTCTCCTAATACAAAGTCGAATTTTCGGCCAAAGCCACTTTCGTCCCAGCATTCGGAAATTTCCAGGAATTTTAGAGATTCCAAGAATTTGACGTCATTTCCAAGAACTGCTAAAATTCTCGGAAAAAGTTCTCGAACGACCTCCTATCATATTATATTCTCCTAATACAAAGTCGAATTTTCGGCCAAAGCCACTTTCGTCCCAGCATTCGGAAATTTCCAGGAATTTTAGAGATTCCAAGAATTTGACGTCATTTCCAAGAACTGCTAAAATTCTCGGAAAAAGTTCTCGAACGACCTCCTATCATATTATATTCTCCTAATACAAAGTCGAATTTTAGGCCAAAGCCACTTTCGTCCCAGCATTCGGAAATTTCCAGGAATTTTAGAGATTCCAAGAATTTGACGTCATTTCCAAGAACTGCTAAAATTCTCGGAAAAAGTTCTCGAACGACCTCCTATCATATTATATTCTCCTAATACAAAGTCGAATTTTCGGCCAAAGCCACTTTCGTCCCAGCATTCGGAAATTTCCAGGAATTTTAGAGATTCCAAGAATTTGACGTCATTTCCAAGAACTGCTAAAATTCTCGGAAAAAGTTCTCGAACGACCTCCTATCATATTATATTCTCCTAATACAAAGTCGAATTTTCGGCCAAAGCCACTTTCGTCCCAGCATTCGGAAATTTCCAGGAATTTTAGAGATTCCAAGAATTTGACGTCATTTCCAAGAACTGCTAAAATTCTCGGAAAAAGTTCTCGAACGACCTCCTATCATATTATATTCTCCTAATACAAAGTCGAATTTTCGGCCAAAGCCACTTTCGTCCCAGCATTCGGAAATTTCCAGGAATTTTAAAGATTCCAAGAATTTGACGTCATTTCCAAGAACTGCTAAAATTCTCGGAAAAAGTTCTCGAACGACCTCCTATCATATTATATTCTCCTAATACAAAGTCGAATTTTCGGCCAAAGCCACTTTCGTCCCAGCATTCGGAAATTTCCAGGAATTTTAGAGATTCCAAGAATTTGACGTCATTTCCAAGAACTGCTAAAATTCTCGGAAAAAGTTCTCGAACGACCTCCTATCATATTATATTCTCCTAATACAAAGTCGAATTTTCGGCCAAAGCCACTTTCGTCCCAGCATTCGGAAATTTCCAGGAATTTTAGAGATTCCAAGAATTTGACGTCATTTCCAAGAACTGCTAAAATTCTCGGAAAAAGTTCTCGAACGACCTCCTATCATATTATATTCTCCTAATACAAAGTCGAATTTTCGGCCAAAGCCACTTTCGTCCCAGCATTCGGAAATTTCCAGGAATTTTAGAGATTCCAAGAATTTGACGTCATTTCCAAGAACTGCTAAAATTCTCGGAACAAGTTCTCGAACGACCTCCTATCATATTATATTCTCCTAATACAAAGTCGAATTTTCGGCCAAAGCCACTTTCGTCCCAGCATTCGGAAATTTCCAGGAATTTTAGAGATTCCAAGAATTTGACGTCATTTCCAAGAACTGATAAAATTCTCGGAAAAAGTTCTCGAACGACCTCCTATCATATTATATTCTCCTAATACAAAGTCGAATTTTCGGCCAAAGCCACTTTCGTCCCAGCATTCGGAAATTTCCAGGAATTTTAGAGATTCCAAGAATTTGACGTCATTTCCAAGAACTGCTAAAATTCTCGGAAAAAGTTCTCGAACGACCTCCTATCATATTATATTCTCCTAATACAAAGTCGAATTTTCGGCCAAAGCCACTTTCGTCCCAGCATTCGGAAATTTCCAGGAATTCTAGAGATTCCAAGAATTTGACGTCATTTCCAAGAACTGCTAAAATTCTCGGAAAAAGTTCTCGAACGACCTCCTATCATATTATATTCTCCTAATACAAAGTCGAATTTCCGGCCAAAGCCACTTCCGTCCCAGCATTCGGAAATTTCCTGGAATTTTAGAGATTCCAAGAATTTGACGTCATTTCCAAGAACTGATAAAATTCTCGGAAAAAGTTCTCGAACGACCTCCTATCATATTATATTCTCCTAATACAAAGTCGAATTTTCGGCCAAAGCCACTTTCGTCCCAGCATTCGGAAATTTCCAGGAATTTTAGAGATTCCAAGAATTTGACGTCATTTCCAAGAACTGCTAAAATTCTCGGAAAAAGTTCTCGAACGACCTCCTATCATATTATATTCTCCTAATACAAAGTCGAATTTTCGGCCAAAGCCACTTTCGTCCCAGCATTCGGAAATTTCCAGGAATTTTAGAGATTCCAAGAATTTGACGTCATTTCCAAGAACTGCTAAAATTCTCGGAAAAAGTTCTCGAACGACCTCCTATCATATTATATTCTCCTAATACAAAGTCGAATTTTCGGCCAAAGCCACTTTCGTCCCAGCATTCGGAAATTTCCAGGAATTTTAGAGATTCCAAGAATTTGACGTCATTTCCAAGAACTGCTAAAATTCTCGGAAAAAGTTCTCGAACGACCTCCTATCATATTATATTCTCCTAATACAAAGTCGAATTTTCGGCCAAAGCCACTTTCGTCCCAGCATTCGGAAATTTCCAGGAATTTTAGAGATTCCAAGAATTTGACGTCATTTCCAAGAACTGCTAAAATTCTCGGAAAAAGTTCTCGAACGACCTCCTATCATATTATATTCTCCTAATACAAAGTCGAATTTTCGGCCAAAGCCACTTTCGTCCCAGCATTCGGAAATTTCCAGGAATTTTAGAGATTCCAAGAATTTGACGTCATTTCCAAGAACTGATAAAATTCTCGGAAAAAGTTCTCGAACGACCTCCTATCATATTATATTCTCCTAATACAAAGTCGAATTTTCGGCCAAAGCCACTTTCGTCCCAGCATTCGGAAATTTCCAGGAATTTTAGAGATTCCAAGAATTTGACGTCATTTCCAAGAACTGCTAAAATTCTCGGAAAAAGTTCTCGAACGACCTCCTATCATATTATATTCTCCTAATACAAAGTCGAATTTTCGGCCAAAGCCACTTTCGTCCCAGCATTCGGAAATTTCCAGGAATTTTAGAGATTCCAAGAATTTGACGTCATTTCCAAGAACTGATAAAATTCTCGGAAAAAGTTCTCGAACGACCTCCTATCATATTATATTCTCCTAATACAAAGTCGAATTTTCGGCCAAAGCCACTTTCGTCCCAGCATTCGGAAATTTCCTGGAATTTTAGAGATTCCAAGAATTTGACGTCATTTCCAAGAACTGCTAAAATTCTCGGAAAAAGTTCTCGAACGACCTCCTATCATATTATATTCTCCTAATACAAAGTCGAATTTTCGGCCAAAGCCACTTTCGTCCCAGCATTCGGAAATTTCCAGGAATTTTAGAGATTCCAAGAATTTGACGTCATTTCCAAGAACTGCTAAAATTCTCGGAAAATGTTCTCGAACGACCTCCTGTCATATTATATTCTCCTAATACAAAGCCGAAATTTTGACCAAAGTTTCGTTATTTCTAACATTTGGAAATTTCCGCGAATTTTATCGTCTTTTCCAAGAATTTATATAGAAAATTATACAATATTCTCTTAAAATTAACATGATAACTGCTAATAATACATTTTTTAATATGCGATTGATTTTTGTCGTAAAATACTGTTCCATGTTAGAAAGTTTATTTAAATAATTGTAATTTTTATAATCATATATAATTTTTATATGTGTTTATTCTTGTAAAAGTTCTTCTAAATTATTCGCTTTTTATATCTTTAAATTTATTTAATATAATAATTGTATTTCGACCGTCTATTACACGTATTTTGTCCGTCCCTAGCTGTCACTAATACTTTAATAACTATTTTATCGCGTTTACGTGCAGGAGACACTGAAATCAGTGTGAAACTTCTATATCGGTGTAGCAGTATCGAGTTTGGGTCGGCAATGTCCATAAGATGATTGGTCTACTCTTACATCTAGTCTGTGCCAGGACGTAACGGGGAATGCACCGGTGGAATTAAAGTTGAGAAGGAATGAAGAATGGTGGACGGGGAATGAGGACTGGAATGGTCCAACGACGCCAAGGGGCAAAGGGGGCACCGGTAGAGAATGCCAGAAGACGACCGTTCACCGCTGATGGATGGAGCTCAGCCTCTTCATTGGCGTCGACACGTCATACTCACCTTGTTCCCAATATCATTATAAAAAGAAACGCTTTTCAATAAAATCGCCACGCCCCCACAAACACTCGCCGAATACCACATCAAACCGCGTGTACTTAACGAAAATTGTAACTTCGTACTGAAAGAATATAATAAAGAATGAAATATCAAATTCCAAGTGTCGTTTTATTGTTATAATAAATAAAAGGAAATCCCATTTGATTTTGTAGAAATTTTATTTGAAATAATAAAAAAAAGATACAATAATCGCGTTAATAAACATGTTCGCTCTTCGATAATATTCAATTGTTGACGAAGCGTGGTTGGCCGCTCGTTTCGACGCCACTGGTAACCGAGCAGGAACGTCCAGTTTTTCACGAAGAGACAAGTGTCGCCCAACACCATTGCCCCCTCGCGAAAACCACGTTCACGTGTGCTACCTGCTGCACAGGGATCCTCCGGCTGGTGACGCGCTTCCATCGGCTGGTTGGACAGGTAATAACGACTCGGAGGTCGTTTTCTCGGCTTTGCCTCGCCTGACATCCGCTTCATCCGTTTGATGCCCGGCTGCTGGCATGTCGCCGGAGAACGAGGAATTAATTAAATTGTTGCTCGGTTGGTTAGGCTGGTGGGGGGTTGTTCCTTCGAGCGGGGGTTAAACTCAGGTAGCTGAATCCGAGATGCTGCACTGATGGGTTCCAAGGTGTCCACTGATGATCCTCTGATATCTGTTTCGTGGAGAGCCCACGCTTATTATCGGTTGTTGCTGCAAAAAAAAAAAAAAAAGTTTTCCGTCTTAGTTATTTAAACTTATGTGTGTTCCTTTCGAAATATTATTCCGTGCATAATAGTTTACAAATATTATCAATCTTTGATCGTCAAGGAAAGAAATTTAATTTGAATAATCTGAAACAAAATTATAAATTAAAAAGTATCACTCGTATTGCTTCAACAATAACACAATTTAGAATTTTTACGTTGGTATAAGTGCGTTCGTTTGAAATAATTTTCGAGTATTTGTGGAGGGGGTTGGCCCTTAAAAAATTTCCCAAGATTTCTACGGAAAAGGAAAGTTTCGTTATCCGAGCGACGTTCGAATAAAGAAAAAGCTGACAAGTTGTTTCCGGAACAGTGTCGTCTTTATCGGCGATCTAATTGATTGCGAGAGATCGAGCGAGCATCGTATAAGGTCACGTCGGGCTACGCTGAAATTCCGGTTCCCCCTTCAGCTTCCTCCTGTTCGCATAAATGGCCGGTTAAGGCCTCTCCGCTTGACCAAATCACCGGATCGTATCGGCAGGCATGCAACAAAGCGAACTCGGGGGCCAACGGTTATCTCCACAAGGAAAGGAGTAACTGCGAGTGCTTTTAGATTCACTCCTCACCGATCCATAGATTTCGAGACCCTCCTCTTTCCGCCTTCGAATAACAGTCGTCTCTTATTTTTCGTCGTAAATTCCTCCCTCTTCGATCTCTCGTATCGATCGCTCGAATCGATCCTCAGGCTTGAACTTCGTTTTCGAAAACTTTAGATAAATTTTTCCCCCCAAGATTTTGATAAAGAACGAAATGGTCGTGAAATGCTTCGTTAAAAAGTTGTACGAGATCCGGAAATGTATATTGGATAAGCAAGCGGTTAGGAAAGTTATCGCGTTTAATTTTTTTTTTTTTCAAAAAAATTGGTACACGATTGGTTATCTCCAATCATTGCACGATTGGAATACTGCCTCTCGCAATACCGGTTGGAAATCTTTATTAGCGCGTCTAACGTAACGATTTCGATAATAATTTCGAAGGTTTAATAAATAAAAGGTTCATGCCTTTACTCGAAAATTTTTTTAATTATTTTCGTCCATCCTCCTCGTTGGAATAATTAGATATTTGTACAGATATTTTCGTACAGATAGAATCGAAAAATACCATTTTTTTAAATATTATATTTCGGCAATACTGCAATTCCAAAAACTTATCATTCTCTCGCGTAAAATTTCTACTTGGCTTTCTTTGCTAATTCTTCCTTCTCAAACATCGAGATTCTCACAGTCTCCGAGATCGAAATCTCTGATCGCCGGTTATTGAAGTACACTTTCGAGAAACTTCCACGTACCTCTCTCCCTCCCCCTCCCCCCGTCCTTGAAGCTTAACAGAGTTTATTGTTTTACGAGCCAATTATAGATTACTTTTACGAGGCCGTTCCACGGCCTAATCGTACGTTTCTAATGAATCTAACAAAAAACCTCTCTCACAAATTTCCTGCCCTCGTTGAACGCTCGATCCTATCGCGCCACAAATTTTATCTGTCCCCCTTCGGGAGGGGGAAGGAGTAGGGGGGAGGGAGAGAGAGAGAGAGGAAGTTATCAGCCCTCTTTCAACCCGACTTCTCGAATTGTTTTTCTTTCTCGAACGATTCGATTCGATCATTTTATTCCGATTTAATTAAAACTCGTACCGTTTCCTTAATTCGTTTCATTATTCGTTTTTCTATCATTCTATCGCACACACCCTTTTCTAATTTGGCCGCGAACATCGAATGCGTTGTTCCCAGCCTGCACGTTTTCCAGGCTTCACTTTTTTTTCCGCCTCGAAACGAGGGCCATGTCGCTCCCAGTGATCTCGAGAGGATGCAGGACAGGGTCCGAGAGCGCGCCTCGTCGATCCTTATCTCCGCTCGTGAAAAGAGTTGAGAGAATATTTCGTAGTTTCACCACGTTTTCGGTTTTCGTTGCGGTCGTAGCCAAAGGGGACGTCCATCCCTCCTCTCCTCTCTCCTCTCCTCTCCTTCCCCCCCCCCGTCCAGGAGGGAGTACGTGCACCGGAAACCGTGCAACCGACCAACCTTTTTATCTCGAATGCATCTGACACCCGCGCCTCGTCCAGAAACCAACAACAGAAGATGATACAACCGCTCCTTCTTCTTCTTCTTTCTCTGTAACCTTGTTGTGCGAGAGGCCACAAAGAGGCGCTCTGCTCCACCGGAAGCCAAGGTCGCAAGGTTTCGAGATGAAAGAGAGAGGAGAAGATGGAGAGAATTTCACGGATTTTTGGATCTCTACGCATTGTTCGATGAAATTAGATCGAATTTTACACGAGAATCGAATTCGTTTCGAACGTGTATAAGATATATGTAATAAAAAGATGGCAAAAGATTTGCTCGCGAACAAAGAGTTTAAACTTTGGAGGGGAATTGGCGATATATCGATCCGCGAATTCATGCATATTAATAACGTCTCTCTTCAGGGTCTGATCGCGCATTAATCGCTTATTAATTATTTCCACGGCCGTGCCAGTGATTATGATATACATGCACGCGCAGACCTTGTTTCCTCTCTCTCTCTCTCGATTTCACTTTTTTCTTTTCTTTTCCTTCTCTCTTCTCGTTTCTATAATTGCACAGACTCCCGACACTGTTGAGATTAATGCCCGTGTCCACTCATTCTGATCAGCTTTTGCCGGCGTAATCAAGATATTCCACTGGGCGGGGTCTCTGTGCGCACAGTTTCTTCACGGTCAATTACACATATATCGTGCACAGTCAGTCTCTCTCTCTCTTCACGGAAAACCGGGTATTTACTTTGAGCTCCAAGTTATGCACCCTCCCCTCCCTGGATTGTTCAAAGATTTATTTCGGCCAGATTCTCGTATCTCGTCGTTTCGACGATCGATCTGGGAAATTGGAGCGCGCCCGATCCACTCGAATACACCGAAATCCGAGCATTTTAACACGCTTTCGCTTCGTTCGCAACACGATTCCGCGTACGATAAATAAATAGCGGGATCATATTGCGACGAGTAGATATTTACAATGGAGCGATGGAATTTTTTTTTTTTTCTTTTTTTTCTTTTTTCTAAATATTTCTAAATATTCGAACGAATGTGATCCATCCATCCATCCATCCATCCCCCCTCCCCCCTCCCACGCTAATTGAATTTTCCGGGAAAAATTCTGTCTATAAAACGGGGAAAAAAAAAAAAAAAAAAAAAAAAAGAATTATTCGAATAATTTTAGTTTCTCAGTTTCTTCCAACATTCGGTATAACATTCGCCTAGAAATTTTACACAAATTTCTCTTAATCTTAATTAGAACATCCATTGGATTACGAATTCAATATTACGAACGATACGAAAGATCGAAATAAATTATTGATTTCGTTGTCGCGTATGCTCGACAACGTCTCAATCACCGAGAAATCCATTCCAAGTCGACGTCGCTCCTCCCCCAATCGGCAAATTAATCGGCGTCATAACGATCGTAACCAGGCGCCTCTCGCGGTGTCATCGCCTCCCCGTTATCGTGCCATCTCTCAACCCCTTCCTTCCCCTCGAAATCCCTTTAAATCAGTTCCAGGGGAGGAGGAGGGGGTGGCGGATTTATTCCTCATACTCGGTGGAGACCGGTGTGGTCGGGTGTCGAAACACCTCGACCAATTATCGAGAAACTGGAATTCGTGGCCACCCAGAGGGCCCAACCTCGGGCCCCGCAAACCAGCTCTCTCTCTCTCTCTCTCTCTCTTTCTCTCCATCCTCCAGCATTAAGTTAATTAAGCCCGAGATCTCGTCCGGTGTGGATTTTATTTCAGCCGCGGAATCACGGAGAGAAACTCGATGAAATGATTCTCGATCTTCCACGATTATTGTTGGGCACGATACGAGGAATAGAAGGAAGAGGGAGAGAATCGGATGGAAACATATCGAGAATCATCTTCGATCGAATCATCGCGTCGATAAAAATTCAAAAATCGGCAACTCAACCGCGGTTCGCTCCGCAAGGACCACCCAGTGGAAGAAGGAAAGACGGTGGCATGTCGGTCGTTTCACGAATAGAGAGATCGGCCGGGCACGGTGGTCGAGCGCCGGTTTTATCGGTGAGGGTGTCGAAAAGATAGACATCGGCGGGGAACACGGCGACCAAAGCGGGATCGCCGCTGCCCGAGATAAGATCACGCCGGCCCCGCCAATACAGATCGTTTACCGAGACCGATCGGAGAGATCGGCTTTACGGCCTCCCCGCGGTGCAATTAGATCCGGAATCGAGCGATTTTTAGACCGATCGGCAACACGAAAATCCTCGACCGGTTTTCGCATAATTTTCTTCGAGTATTATCCCGACGAACGAACAGTTTCTTCTTCGGTTTCGGATTTATTTCAACGAATCGCACGATTCTTACGATGATTCGTACGAATGAAACTCTAATTCTAGCATCGAGCTTCGCGGCAGTAAAAATCGAAATGAAATCGTACGCGATAAAACTCTTCCATCTTCTGGAACGTTCGAAATAATAGAAGAAGGCTTTGGGCAAAATCCAGATTCGTCGCGTGGATCGTCCGGAATGGATCGATAGAGTCGCGGTTCGACGATCCAGCGCGCTTCTGGGGGCGAATCTCGTTGGTGAGGAGGGGGGGGGGAGGGTGCTGCGTGCAGCTGACTCATCAGATCGTGTATCGGTATCACCCCACGCGTTATCACGTTCCATCTCTCGCAGAAGGCCTTTCGCCCCCTCCTCGTGGACGCCTCGTTTTCCACGCTCGACTCGTCTCTCCGGCCGGCGTTTATTCGTTTGTGAAATTAGTGCTGGTTTTGTCGTATCCACGATATTAGGGCCACGAAGGGTGGTGTCCTTCCAAGGGTCGCTTGCGTTGACCGCTTACGATACGGATTTATGACGGTCGAGGCGATGTTGTTACGATTGTATTGGGGCGAAGGGGGTGAAAGATTTATCGTTAATGAGTTTTGCTGTCCTTTTATTTTTTTCGTAGCAAAGAACCTCCTTGACTCGCCTACATCATCTCTTACCTCTTCCTCTTTCGGATGCAGAAACCGCTTCTTCCTCCCGCGTTTCTAAAACCACGAAATCCCTCGAACGTGAAAATCGTACACGTCGCAGAAAAAGAAGGAGCAAAGAGGAGATTGGAGAAGGATGGAGTGAGGAATGGAGGGAGAGCCGCGAATTTTGCAGAGCAATCTCGTTCCCCGACGAGACGTGACGCTGACGACGTGAGTCAATTGTCACGCGAGGAATCCAATCGACCCTTAATGTCGGATCCCAACCGAGCGGCTCAATCCTTTTTCCTCCTCCTTTAATCTCCACCACCGCCTCCCCCTCCCCCCTTCCAATCTCCCCTGCCATTCCACCGCCCCGTTTCCCTCGGCATGAAAAAGTGCGAAAGCTTAATTGGAGGAATTGGATGTTCCACACGGATGCCCGCAATCAGATGATCCCTGCAGTTGAACCTCGGTCGAAAATCGAAACCGGTGGCGGAACCATAGGGAACCGGTAGCGGAGGACTCGTGGGGGAGGAGGGGTGGCAGACAACAAACCGTCCGCGCAAGGGGGTTTCCAACTTCTGGATTATATACACGGGGAATGGGTAAAGGACAACTTTATATACGCTGGCTTAGAGCTGTTCGCCCTATCGATCCGCTCGATCGATCCCTTTTCTCTCGTCCCAACTCTCGTGTCTTTCGACGATTATTCGCTCGCCCTCTCTCTCTCTCTCTCTCGCTTCTTGGTAATTCCAGAGATTATTATCTCGTGATTATTATTATTATTATTATTATTATTATATCGATTATGAGACACGAACGAACGTTAGATAAAAAATAACGTTAATATTATTTCTCGAACGAGGTTGTTTCGCTTCGTTCGCCATGATGTAATATGTGATGAAAGTATGCAATAATCGGGATCTCTGTATAAGTGTGCGTATATATCTCTTATTATCTTCGAAAATCTTCGAGAATATTAAAGGGAAACGTGTTCTCCTCGAAATATATATATATATATTCCCTTCTTCATCTTCGGTTTTCGATCCTTCTCTTCGGATCCAGGGAATTTGTTGCATCCTGCCACGTATCCAAGATGGTCGTTTCGGTTCATTGCCGCTTCAGTCATCGATATCGCGCATCGATCGCGTTACCCGAAGCTTCGAGGAGGAGGAGGAGGAGGAGGATCGGCCGTTCATTCCTTTTCTTCTTTCCTCTTTATCTCGACTTTTCGTTCCTCCTCGAGTTCCACGGTTTTCGACTCGCTTCTTCCACGCGTTCTTCCACCCAGCCACTAGCTTCGATTTCGTTTTTTTTAAACACGTGTTGGAATCGACTCGATCGTTGAAATATTTCTTGAAATATTTTGATATATTAATAGATTAAAGAATAATATTTTTGTTTCTCGGGATATTTAATTTTTCGAAATCGATATGAAAAATGCAAACATCTCGTTGAATTGATACGCAATGGTAAACAGTGTGCTGTTTAAATTAATAATCTTTCCAGGATAACACGTTTCTTCCTTCGATTAACATTTTATATACTTTATTTCCTAACTATTTCTCAAAAATCAATCCGAATCTCGTTTTTTCCAATCTCTCTCTCTCTCTCTCTCTCTCTTTGGTTCCATTCGATCGGACAAATTTCGCTTCATAATTTCCCGATCATTGGACATATTCGCGAAACGATATCGGGCCAGATTTTTACGTGCTTGACCTCCCCACCTGGTTCCAAAAAAAAAAAAAAAAAAAAAAAAAGCAACAATTTTTCACATGCGTTTTTCACCCCCAATTTGGCCCTACATAAATTTGCATCGGGATCGAAAAACAAGAGTCGCGCGTTACACGAATCGCCCCTTCAATGGCGCGCGATAAATTAAAAATCGACAGCGCACGCATAATATTTTCCATCGTCGAGCGATTTCCTGTTATTGAAACACCGGTTCCGCTGGAACGAAAAATACGAAATGTCGATTATTTCGCGCGTCCCCTCCTCCTCACCGATATAAAATTAAATCGTGTAAATAATTCCCGTATAAATACACATGGGTGCTCGAAAATTGCGATTGAAAAATCGGGAAAATCCTAAAATTGTTTTCTCCGCCGTTTATTCCCTCTCTCTCTCTCTCTCTCTCTATGAAACATTGGTTCTTTATATATAACGCGTTTCATACACGGTCGAGAATATGCTAATCGTACGTGAAACTACGAAAAATTACGATTCTAAACGTATTTTGAAGATTATACGATCGGTTTAATTCCGTTTCTTCTCTTCTGATGATAACTCAAAAATTTTTAATTGTATCACTATGTACAAAATGGGATTTCGAGGCAAACACACTTTTAACACGCGTTACATTATTATATTTGTTTCGAAGGTCGCGTGAGAAATATGATTGGATCCCTTGGCAACATTTTATTTCTATTTAAGCATTCTTTTCCGCCCCCCTCGATGTTAAACGTCATCAATTTGAAGGAAACGCGATAAAAGTATGGACGGGGACGATCCATCGACATGGAGGACTAAAAGCCTCTATCTTTCGAATTTCACCGCTCCGTAATCGGCTTTGCTATAAGCTGACAGCGGAACACCGTCTTACAGTCTGCCCGTGGCAGCTTTGCGCCAACCTGTCGACTTTGTAATCGATTCCACGGATCCCGGGGATCGCTGCAACTTTGTTGCCTTCTCGTCCCCCGCACTCGATAATAGTCCATCGTTTATAAACAATGTATCGGTTTAATATTTTTCCCCTTCCATCGATGCTCTATTTACATTTGCAAAACGTGCAAACAGAAATCCGTTTTGTTTGTAAGGATTTGTCGAAAAAAAAGGGCGTCCCGCTATTTATATATTTTTCGACATTTTCGAAACATTGTCGAAACGCAATAGCGGGTGGAAAACTTTTACAAGAGATGTCGAACGAAGTTTTGAAGTGTTGGAACGATCGAGTTTCTAAAGTATCTGTTAGAACGACAAAATTCGACGATATATAAGTATTTCAAATTTTTACCATCCGCGGGTAAAAATTTCGCTTTCCCTTATACTCTCTGTTATTCGATACAAAAAGTAAGGAAGAAGACCTTTTACGAATAAATTGAATACCGTACTTAAAATACAAAGTTTTCCCACTCTCGATAATTCCATTCCTTCGTTTCGAGAAAATATTCGAGCTTAATTAGGGAGGGGGGGGCTAAAATTGGAGAGGCCGGAAGCTCGATGCTCGGCGAAGTGCCACCTGATAACATCTACCCCCTTGGAGAGTGTATAACGCGAGAATAACGGAGCGGCGAGTTTATAGGCGGTGACAAGTTTTACGGGTTATTTTCAGTCAGCGCCGCCTGTAATTGCTCGCATTAATTGGCCTTTGGCGGCGTCCCCTCTTGTCCCTGAAAATGATAAAACGGCCGTCAGCGATACGTTTCATTTTAAAAAAAAAAAAAAAAACACAGAATCGACGAAACTTCCAACTTGAATCATTCTATACTGAAAATATTTCCTCTCTCGAATATTCGAAATACTCTCCCACTATTTCAACGAATAGGAGAAGCTCGCACTCGTCGATTTCCGTATCTCTTTTGCCCTCTCTCGATGAATTTCTTAGCCAACTTAAAATCATTTTACGTATCGACTTTATATTACGAAGAAAGAACATTTCGTCGAACATCGAAGTCTGTTTCGCGCGATATTTCGATATAATAAAGCAACTACCAAGATGCATCCTCCTCGGATAAAATTTCGTTACAATTCCAATATTATTCTGTATTTAATAATGAGATATTCCATTCCTCACGAAACTCGAAAACTTTGAAAATAATATTTCTATCGCCGACGACTGTCGAACTAACATCGTCGAAAGTATAGGGTTCGTACGATTTGTAAGATTAAACAGCTTGGGAATCTATTCGTGAATTTAAAAAAAAATATCAAACATAAACGAACACCTTGTTGCATTCCAGGCCTTCTTTTCGCTCGGGCGAACCAAAACTTTTATATTTCAATATTTTATCTATCTCTGTAAACGCGTGAAGAAAGAAAATTTGTTGAATATTAAAAAATCTATATCGTTGCGTGATGTTTTAATAACAAAGTAATTATCATATACGATCCCAATATTATTCTTATTTAATGAAATATTCCATTCCTCACGAAACCCGAAAACTTTGAAAATAATATTTCTATCGACTGTCGAACTAACATCGTCGAAAAATGTAGTACGATCCACAATTTCAGATCCAATCAAATACTATATATCGATCAACGCTTTGGAACGAATCTTATATTCTTGAATATAAAAAAAAAAAAAAAAAAACACATCAAACACAAATAACAAATATCGTCACCTCTCGTACCGTGAATGATTGAGAGCCACTGTTGAAAGGGTTGATATTCTTATAATATTCCGCCACTGGAACCACGTTAACCAACCATCGTTCGAATATTTCAACCAAACAAACGGGTTTCGAGCGCGGACAAAGTTCTTCTTCCTCCTCGTTCGATTCATGGAACGAGGAGGATAAAGAGGAGCGCGTCGTGGCACGATGAAAGCCCGGCAGCTGTGTCGCGCTCACCTGTTGTCTCTCGGCCTAATTACGGCTGCCCGATATAAAGCTGCGAGCGCGCACACGTTGTGTGTGCACGCAGCGTGCAAGATTTATCGTCTCGTTTACCCTCCTCGTCCCTCATAAGGAAGGGGGGAGGGGGGAGGACCACACAAGAAATTAGCCAGGAAAGTAAGGAAATGGCTGGCTTAATTCCGTTAGCACCTTCCGCCCGATTATCGTCTCTCGTGCTTGCTCTCCCTTCCTCTTCGAGGACCTCTTCCCCCTCGAGGATTATCGAACGAGTCCATTGAAATCCTTTCCAATTCCTTTCGAAAGAGAATGTAATTGCTAAATAAAATAATAAAATAAATGAATGGGAAATTAAAAAATAAATTACTCCCTGTTGATACGATTGGACGACATAATATATATATATATATCTGAAGAGAGGAGGCGCGGATTTACTCGTTAAAAGATACTCGTCACGAAGCGCGAGCCACTCTCGAAAGATATTAATCTTTCGGGTGAGAGTCGCCGCCGCTTTGCATAATTTTGTAATGCATCCCGTCAACGCAAAAAGATAGCATCTTTCGCACGGCACGGCAGAGGGAACGCGCGTGGGCGTTTCGCGCCGCTCTCGTACGCCAGTTACGTAAAAGCCTGATAGATTGGAATTATCCGCGAAATTTATATCCGCACGAGAAAATTCACCCCCTCCTCGAGTTGAGTTTATTAACGCCCCGCGCCGCTTAAGGTTAATGCTTCTTTTCTCTCTCTTTGGATCGTCGCTTCGACGAGAACACGTCGTTTATACACGGGACTCGTGCATTGCTCTAACTACTGCGCGATGGAATTAAAAAGAGTTTGAAAACGAGTTTATATTTACCGAAATACGCGTTTATTAGAGTTAAAATGAAACCCAATAGGAGAGGTGGAAGCGCAGTGTTCCTCGAGTGAAAATCGAGGCGAATGGTTCGAGTGCCTCCATCGAACGAGATTGTTTCCACGGTCGAATCCTTTGACCGGCCGGCGAGATTTCTCTCAGAAACGCGGCCCGCTCTCGAGGACGTTTTGTTGGGAATCGGGAATTAAGTGCTTCGAGGAACCTGTTGTTCCGCCCTTCGTGGAACTTTTACAAGTATTCGCGGTGAAAGCGCGTTATCGATGCTTGCCCCGGATATATATACACAACCACCAAGTGTTCCATACAAATTTCGATTTTTCTCTTTCTATCTTTTTATTTTTGAACCGAGTCTCGTCCCTTCAGGCTCGATGAATTAACGGTGCCGATGAGAATATTTCACAGCCCTTTGGGCCAAGTGTTCGTCGTTGAGGAATGGCGTATAAATTTTTCCGGTAGATATTTTTAACCGTACACTTTTGTTTCACTTTAGACAAATTCGAGAGATTCTAATAAATATTCCTCGATCGAGTTTTCATTTGTTTTAACGGGTGGAAGAAGAGATGTGTTCAATTTACTCGCAAAGAATACACGACTCCACAAGATTGTATTGTACACACGAAGTTACAATCGTATACATCGAGTATCTTTGCCTGAATGGAAACGTCGAGCATCGATATTTTGTTTTCAAAGCAAGCTCGGCCTTGCAGTGAAACCTTGACCGATAATCTTTCTCGAGCACGTTTTCGAGTGACGAAAGGATTAAAATTAAAATTAAAAAGTAAGAAAAGAAAATCATTTTGCCCGAAGAAATACGCGAGATATTATATCTGCTTAAAAATAAGAATACATTATCCTACCATGCTCCTCCTTTTGTCAAACTTTTATTCGTTAAATTCCACGAATTAACTATTAATTGGTCTCGAAATTATCTAAAAGATTAAAATCTTCGTTCCTCTTCCTCGTCCAATGGGCGCAGGAATCGCAAAGATAATTCAGCTCCTTCGAGGAGGTATATATTCGTCCACGAATAAAACGTGGAGCGACGATGGCTCGCGAGGGGCCATCGCTCATACGCGATCCCCACGATTTCCCTTTGCCTCGGCCCCATGCGTCACGATCCAAGGCAGCGGTTCCACGACTCGTTTCGCTCCGACTATTTGTCGCGGCGGATCACGTAAAGAAAAAAACACCGACTTGACGGTGCAACGAATCTCACAGCCGAAAGAAAGAAACGAACAAATAAAGAGACAAAACCACCGTGGACATCGTTCTGCGCGACAATTTAACGCGCCGTCACACGCGAGTACCGCGTTTCAACGTTTCACGTTTTCGATTAGCCGAGAAAGCCTTCTCAAAGCCTCTCTCTAATCTTTCCCCCGTTCCTCGAATCTTCCCTCTTCTGGCTTAGAAGAAGAACATTCCTCGCTCTTACTCTCACTCTCCTCCTCTCTATCAATTATCAAATCTCTCCACCCCCCCATTGTTCCTTTTCCTCAATCGCTCATTCACCGCTTCTTCCATCCATTCCCCGCAAACACACGTCCCCTCCCCACCGTCACTTTCCCTCTCTCCCTCCCTCTTTCTTTCCATCCATCCTGGCCGCTGCTGCGGTTCGCGCGGCCTTCGGCCCACTCGACAGCAGCCAGCCTCGGCAATAAATTTTCGCGCGCCGACACCGAGCAATATTTCCTTGCCGTTTGTATACGCGCCAGTTCCTCTTTTTGCCGGGGGCCCCCGCTACACGCGGATAAACGCGCTGCGTATTACGGTTAAACGGCGAGAAAAAAACCAGCCGCCGCCGCCCCGTTCCATTTCAATTTGCGAAATGGCGCTGGCTACCGGGCCTCCCCCCTCCTCCCTTCCTTCGTTTCCTTGTCGCGAGGAACCGCCAAGGATCTCCCCCCTTCCATTTCCAATCTCTCCTCTTCCTCCGCCGTCGATTGACAAAATTTGGAGGATCGTCACGAGAAGGTGCGATTCGAAAAAGGTGTCAAGGAAAGAGCTCGATGCGATCCTTCACTTTTCGATATTTTTAATGTACTCCCGAGATGAAAAGTGGTGCCTTCTTCTAAACGTGTATAAATATTTTTGATGATGTTTCGATTAATTGTTCGAGCTCTATTATCTAATGAGAATCATATTTGAATTGTTTGCCTCTTTAATTAAAACATGGATACATCTTCGTTTGTCCCGACTCCATTTATGGCTCGTGTCGTCGTCTTTTCGTCTCGAATCATCCCTTCTTGATCAATTCGAAAACGTTTTCAAACATAAAAGGTTTTTATTTAATTTTCGACGAAAATTCGATCCCGATTGGACTCGTGCCCTTATCAAATTGTGCATCGAAATGTTTCCGCTCGGACGTATTCCTCCTTACCTGTGGATACTTTAATCCATAGGAATCGAGGACTCGTTTCCTGCGCGTATCAAGGAAGGAATTTCCTCCTTTCGTTTCTTCTCTTAATGGAGGACGAGTTTTTGCCAAAGTTGGATTTTAATGGCTCGTTGATGCCGTTTACTAGCTGTTTTGCCACGACGGAAGCTTGAGTAGCTTCGTAGTACGTAAGGATTAGGATTACCGAATACATTCTTGTTTCATTCGGTAATTTATTGGGGGATAAATAACGTCTTCCTATTTTTTTTGTTATTATATTCTGGTCAAACTTCGTTGTTCTCCAGTTGTTCATTTTTATCAACCAATAGCTGGATTATTTCTCGTTCGATCGTCCAATTTTAAATATACCCAAATAAATGGTCCTCGATTTGTTGGAATTTTTATTGTGGAGCAAAATCTTAATGGCAATAACGAAGCTTTTGTCTTCTCTATCGTTCCAAGATGAGAACAAGGTTCCAACCTGGATTGGAATCCAGTGTTCAGGAAACTCGCGTTTCCCAAGTCTGATCCAAGGTCCATTGTGAATACGAAGCCATAAATCACCACGATCGAAAGCTTTTTCCTCCGGGTAACCCGAGTTTTTCCCGATTATTCTCATGATAATTATTATTTACGAGGCCTCGTGGATACGTTGGTTACGTTACTCTCGGATTATTTTTTCTTCTTCTTCTTCTTCTTCTTCTTTTCACCGCGTTTCTTTATGCGTCCTCTCCTCCCTCTCATCCCAGCTTCCTGCACACGTACACACTGCTTGTCCCCATTTTCGTTAATACACCCTTTGTTGTTACCTTTCCCATAATTGTCGTCGTCCAAGACACGTTCTTCACCGATAACGATGCCTTTTTATCGCTTTTGGCAATCGTCGACGCCATTTCTACCTTCTGCTTCGTCCTCCTTTACCCATTATTATTTCCATCGATATTTTCGATTTCAAGTTTCTATTCCAACCTATATCCTCCCTTTTACGAACAAATATGTGTAACATATGTGTAATCGATTCCTAACATCTCGTAGAAATCTCGTGAGAGATTACTTTACGAGAAATTATCAAATTCAATCTGAGATCTCTTTTTCTTATAGATTTAATAAAATAACATTTAATATATCTATTGGAAGGATACTTTCATTCCATTACGCATCGATAGACGTAAGCATTTCAGTCAAATATATATACATATTCAATTTAAAGCAATTCATTGGAAAAGAAAGAAAAAAAAAAAAACAATGAATGTATAAAAAACAATAACCTATTATTTTTGAATAACACGTGAAAAAATTTTATTACGTTTTATATATAAAATGATAATCCAGGAAAAAATCATAACGTTTTATATATTACCATCATTACGTATAGAGACACGTGAATGGAATTTAACAATGTTTTAAAACGAAAACAGAGACACGATTCTCGATCGAGAATGAAATACTGGCGCGGTCGCGTTATCAATTTGTTGAAATTGGAGATTTGTTGAATCGAGAGCGAGAATTAGAGAAACGAAACAGCTGGATCCACGCGATGAATTACATTACGGATGCCCGATTCATGCCACGATGATACGATCGTCCGTTTGACCATTCGTTCACTCCTTATCGTATTTTCAACCGCGGCCCCATTACCGCCTCTCTTATCTTTCTATGCTATATTAAAATTAATAAAGACAGATCGCGAGAATGTGCAGCTGCGCTGACCTGCGCGGATCTAACGCAGGCCGTCCGATTTCACGTAAATTATTGCCTTTATGCGTGGCGTGAAACCGCGATAACCAGTTCCACCGACACTGGACACCATTCTATACCGGAATTAGCTCATCGATTGATTTTAAAAAAGAGAATTTGTAAGTAATTTGCATTGCTAATTTAAAGAATTATTACATGACTCATCTAATTTTGCGCATCTAATTTTGAATAATCCGTTGGACGATAATTGGTAAAGCGCGAGTGACAATAATAAAAAGAAAAAATTTCTATTCGCTTTTAAATATCTGTAACAATTTCCAACTTGATAATTCCTTCCAACAATAATCCCTTCTACTTTTATTTCTACGCCAATCGATCCATTCGAAACTGGATAACAATAAAAATATCGCTCTTCGTGAAGAGGCTCGTCTCACCGTTCGTCTTCACCGAGCGAAAATCCAAGTCGAACGAAACGTCGCCTAGGACGACGAATGAGAAAACGAATCGAGGCATAAGAGATCGGTATAAAGAGAGAAGAGAGAGAGAGAGAGAGAGAGAGAGAGGGGAATCGGCGCGACGCGGCGCCCTGCGCCGTAAATCCTGTTGCCGGCGAGGAGAGGTGCGCGCAGGTGTTGCCGAGGTATCCTCGTTATTTATTGATTTACTTAATTCGGCCAGCCGAGGGCCGTGGGCCCCTTGGCCGTTTGAAGAGAGCCGGCTCATTTCGTGATTAAAAGACGTTACGGACGCCTCTCGAGACGCAGCAGCATGTGTGTGGCGGCCCCCCCCCCCTCCGGTACACACCGTTCCGCACGTCGTTTGCACACCCTCCACGTGTGTCCATATTTTTCTCCGCTTTAACGGCCTTTCCACCGGTTTATTGCGATTAGACGAGTCGCGCGGGACAACGCGACGATCCCTCGCGGCGGCCATCTTGCATCGAGATTCCATCGAACGGGGATGAAGGGTATTCACAGGCGATGAAAACGAATCGTCAAATTAGACGGGATCGCTTGATAATTCGTAAGATTTTTCTTTTAATAAATTGTACTATTACTGTTACCAGCGTCAATTCTTCTTCGTATTCTTTTTCCAGACGATTTCCCGTACCCGTTCCGTGAATCTCCTAGATAAAATGATTTCACGCGTAACAAATTATAAAACTTTTATATTTTGTCTTTATATATATAAGGGAAGGTAATTTATCGAACATTGAAAATCTATTGTTGTGCGATATTTTAATAACAAAGTAATTAATAAGAAGCTTTCCCGACTTGTCCAGGCAAATAAAATATTGTTATAAACTTACAATCCCAGTAACATATATCATTATATCTCATTTACTATTCTTATGAATAGAAATAATTCGTAAATCAACTCATCCCGCTTGAACCAATTTCATTACATTCCGTGCTTACGAAAACGTTCAGAAACGTTGAAACCAATATTTCTATCGCCACGATTGTCCAACTAACGTCCAATATGTAATAATTCGATATTATCCTACGCTTTATAAATTTATATTCAAAGAACTTGGGAATCTAGTCACGATATTTTTTTAAAAAGATCACGCACAAATAAATATTACATCACCGTTCGAGCGCAAAATCTTGGAAACTTTGGAAAATCATCCTCTCTTCTCCTCCCTTCCGACATATATATCTCCCTCTATTAATCCCCATTTCGCGTTTAATCCGGCCTCCGATCTCTCGCGCTGCTGGCCGCGACCCGAGGGGGCAGATAGAGCGCGAAAAGTGATGGGGAGCGTGGCGATAAGGGGCAGAGAAGGGGGGAGGGGGGGTATCGGGCCCCGCGGCGAACGGGCCGGCTCGCCGCGGGGGGCCTCCTCACACGCACGAGCCAACACACCGGGCCGAAAAACCAACATCGGCGCCGACAAATAACTACCCATATTATCCGATCTTGTAGGCTACCATCTCACCACGAGCCCTTTGTGAGGGGGGCCAGCGGTTATGTATAGCGGGCCCCATGGAGCCGAGACGGTGAAATACAACCGTCCTCCCTTCCCCCTCCCCGCCTATCCTCCACGCCACTCATTTATTTCCACTTTTGAAATTTTGGTGTATACGTGTTTTGCGGCGTGTCGTGTTCCCTCCAAATACACCGCGCCTCGTTCCTTTTAACAAATCCTTCTTCTCGATCACCGAGATTTTCTAATACATTACGGATACTTTGGGTCTCCGCGAACAACATGCGTACATATTTATTATTATTTCGTAAAGGGATTCCTTTTCGATCGGTATCGAAAGAAGGAAAAGTGAAAACGGTGTCCGTTCCACTCTAGCTTCGATTTTACTTCGATTATTCTTCGATCTTCGTTGAAGGGAGTTCGATCGGTGGTTGGAGGAACGGTTCGGCGAGCAAATAATAAAGTAATTAAAAGAGTGTCGTTGCCGAGTGGGACGGCGTGGAACCAGTCTGCCAGCCGCTTATCTCGCCGTCACCGCTCGGCAAAATTTATATTTCCTGCCATTATTTTTGCCGCGATTCCGGCGGGCCTGGAAACAAATAAAACCCGCGCGAGAACCAGAAACGATACCGTTACTTCGCAAACCCGTCGCCTCTTACTTAATAAAGTCTACCGTTCACTGTCCAGTGTGTGAAAAACCAAGCCTCTCGATCCATCGATAAAATGGGGGATTCAATCAAACGTTGGAAATATTTTAACGAGTCGGAAACGGTTCGAGTTTTCATTCTTCGCTCGTGATAGAGGATCTTATCGGGTTCGTTCAGTAGTATTTAATTCGTGATGATCTTCGATCGAAGATTAAAAGTCTTTCAAAACGTTCAACTTTTGTTTCCTTAATTTACAATCGTCATATCTCTAAGAGTTTCTCTTCGCGATCTTTTGTCGAATCGTGTTAAGAAAAAAAAAAAAAAAAGGAAAGAGCAACACGATCGAAGAGAGTTATTAAAAATCTTTGGATCGAAAATACCGATTTGATATTACTTTATAAAAGTATAGAAATTTCGCTATTTAATAGCGAATGTCGGAGTATCGAGGTATTAATTAACGTGACATCAACGCGATTAACGAATGCGGGAAATTAATTAGTCGAGCGTGGATTTGACGGGACGGTGGTTAATGAAGTGTAGAATTGTCGGAGTTTTATTTAATTACTCTGCCAGGATCGAGTCGAGGACGCTCGTTAAAAAATTATAACGTCGTTAAAATTTTAACGAGACTGGATGTTCAGGATTTTCGAAATGCCCTGTCATCGGCGGCAATCGGGAAACTTTTTAATTAATTAACCATAGATCAAGCGCAGAATTTCGATGAATTTGTTATAACGCCATTAAAACGGTGATCAATTATTTACAAACCTGTCAATATAATAGCTCGATCGACGATTTATAAATCGTGCCATTGTATTTTTCGCCGAGACTTTAATTCGATCCCCCTTTAAAATTTAATTCTTTTTCTCTGCGTTGCATCCTTTATACTTTAAATACGTTTACAATACGTTTTATCTATTTAAAAAAAAAAAAAAAAAAAAAAAAAGGAAAAGAAAAAATATCGTACTCAAGCATTTAAGATAACACAATAATAAATAGAAAAGATACAAGAGTTTTTCAAAATTATTCACCTGCATACGATGATATCTCGCGATAACCTCTTCGATATTAATTACACTCTGTCCCAATTCTTTTTTCTCTATTCTGCACAGTATCCGCATAGACAACTAGCGCCATCGGGGCAGGTACTCCCTCGAGAGCGCCACAAAAGCGTTGGAGCGGAGTCGAAGGAAAGGCCGTAGGACGTTTACAAGGCGTCCGATTAATTTCTCGTCGGTCGAGATGAATCTTTCGGTCCGCAGGAGGAGCGTAAGGGCCGGTCTCCTGGCCTTTCATGGCCAGGAGACGCTGAAGGCACCGCGGCACCGAGGGCACCGATTGTAAATTAGGGCAAATTGATCGCAAATCAGCCAAGCTGGACGAGAGTCACTCCCACACGGGGATCCGTCCGGGAAAGGGGAAGAGACGGCAACATGCCCGGCCCAGGACTTTGTACGCGAGGGCCTTGAACGACGAGATGAGAGAGAGAAGTAATGCCCGAACGGTCCCCGCTTTATTGGCCATCTTCGTTTCCTACACGAATGTAAATCCTCTAAACGGCTAACGTTTGGTTTAGGCTCGCCTTCCTCGGCTTTGCTCGACGTTCCTGGAATAAGTTGCGCATCCTCCTTCTCCTCCGACCTTCTTTTCATTTCATTAGACTCAGTATTTTTTTCGACTTATTACACAACGCCATGTGTAAGAAATTAATCGCTTCGTTGCACGAGATATCGCCAAGAGATGGACAGATAGACCACCTGTCCGATATTCTTTCTTGTCCAGTGTTATATACTCGATAAATACGAATCTCGTTTCGTTTCTTTGAGAAATAGACACAAGTTTTCTTTCCCAAGTCAGTTTTCACGAATTTCAGTCGCATCGACGCGCGAAATTTCTCGCACCTGGTAGCCCGAAAACGGCCTTTCGATCGCGAGACGAGGGACGCGGCTCGGCTTTGGGAAAGGGTTGGCAAAACGAGGGCTTTCTAGCGGGACAACGTTTGTCGGCGTGTTTGAGAGCGCCGCAGCCGCCGCCTCCAGCTTGCTTAAAGGCACCGAAATCTTACATTGGTACAGTTCTCTCGCCCTCGAATCGAGGCTGCCCCCTCTCTCGTGTCCAGCTGGAAACGGGTGGTTGAATTCTGGAGATGTTTCAGGGGCCGACACGATGGTCCTCCGACCATCGGCGTGGGATTCCGAGGAATCGCTTGAAAAAAAGAATCGTTATCAAAGGGATTCTCGGATCGACCGAAGCCTAGCCTCGTTTCACACCTCCTTCTTCATACATATCCCTTTCAGAGAGCTCTCGTGAACTTTCTTTTCTTTCTCTCCAAAATCCATCACATGGATTTCAAGTTCACTTCACGTTAGAAGCAAATAAGAAATAATTTCGATCGAATCGACGAGATATATCGAAATTAACGATCGATCCCTCCTCGAACGTGATGCGTCCACAAACTCGTAAGATCGACGGTGTCAATTAACATCCCCCAACCTCGGTTACCAATTAATTAACCCTACGGTCCATAAGCGAAAAAAAAAGAAAAAGAAAAGAAAAGAAAAGAAAAAAGGAAGGACGGGGAAGAAGAAGCTGCGACAAGCATCAATCTCGCGCCGGCATAAATCCGCTCACCGGTTCCCATTATTCCTCCCTCCATCGAAGAAGACAGCGAAGCCGAGGCGAGTCAAAGCGAGCAGAGGCACGGATATCTATAGCCCGAACGGGCGAAGAGAGGAGGCGAGTACACGGCTAGAGAGAGGATGGCTCCCGGTCTCGGTGGATGGACACGGACAGGTCCGCATTGTATTCTGCGGCCAGTAAATCCTGGTGCTCGTAGTGTAAATGAGAGCCAGCCGGGGCGGGGAACGGTGGCGTCCGTCGCTAGGCCTGGACCAGAAAGGGCCTCCACGGCTCCTCCGGCTTCCAACTAACGCGCGCCGATGTGGTGGAACAGAAAGAGACGGAAAGATTTATCTGCGCGCCGCGGGCACGCAGGCAGCACCCTTTGTCGCTGGCCGCGGTGAGAAGTTCGCATTTTTCGCCATTTTTTCCCTTTGCGCGCAACGATCCCTTCGTCGGATTTTTTTCGCCGTCCTCCTCCTTCCACGCTCGCGCTTCCTCCACGAATGCGGCATCGAGGGAATCGAGGTGGCTGATTGTTCCTAGCTCCCTCGTCAGGGACACTTTGGATGAATTGAAAACCGATTGATGGGTGGTCAATGGGTGGTTTTAAACAAAATCGTGATCTCGTTCCTATTCCGTTAGTTATATAGCTTTTTTCCTAGGGATACCTAGATCACTTTCAAAATGTGATTCGTACGAAATTCCTTCCTTTCCACTCGACTTCTCCACCTTTATCTTTGTCTTCCGACTATTATAATAATATAAGGTTCCTTTGTTCTTTCCCATTTTTATCTACCCATAGTATACTCTCGTAATAGAATCTTTTCCGCTCCGTCTACTTTTCATTCCCCGTCGAGAAAGTTGGCATCAATTCTTCCTATCGGGATCGGGAGAAACCGTTTTCAGATCGTTTCAAAAGCACGCCTGCCAACATCCTTCATCGCCGCCGCTTTCGGCCGCGTATCTCAGGGAACAGAACTCCATTTCCCCCAAAGCGTTCCGGAGTGACAGTTGGGCCGGACGTCGGGGACAGATCGATCGATCAGGCTGTGAAACGCGTGCAGCCTTAATTTCTCGGGGCTGGATCGTCGCGTACGACATCCCATCCAAAGCGAAAGCCGACCGCCGCCGCCACTTTGCATAGTTTAGCGCTGCGACACCTCCCGGTGTCAATTAAATCCTCGTCGCTATCGGTGTTTCGAGTGGAACCCGAGGCCCCCTTCAACTTCGAAACAACTCCCTCCCCCCTCCCCCCTCTCTCTCCCCCTGCCCTCGCCCTGGACGAGTTTCGACGCCGATCAAAGGCCACCGAGCATTCCAATTGCTTCCTAATCTCCGCTTCGCCGAGAGGCCAACCTCCTCAACATCTTGGCCTTTATCGGTTATGGGTTTTTGATTGATCTACGTGGCTCTCCGGTTGCTTTTTCTTTTCTTTTTTCTTTTCTTTCGTGTTTCACGTGGAACACACGACGAGCGGCGGTGCGTGTTGTCTCTGAGCGATTATATCGATCTTTCACGTTTCGCTATTAAGTCCCGATCCGAGTTATAATGGATACCGATAAAACGGATACCGAGGGCAAGTTTCGAGGAGAGCTTTATCCTTTCCTCTCTTTGTATCGAATGTTAATTGTTCCCGATATGAATCATAATAATAATAATAATAATATTAATTTCTATTCGACGTGTAATCCTTCCCGATTCCAATAAAATCATAGATATTGCTTTCGCGTCACTTTCCATTTTGAGATGGTTTGCCCGTTGGGTAAAGGGCCGTGGTTGAACGGGCGCGGAAAAAGGATCCGTGGTTGATTGGAATCGAAGGAAACACGCGGCCCAGCCGGAGGTCCTCGCCGAACCAATTTGTATGCTGATGGCTATCTCCGTGGAATAATTTATAAACGATATTAAACCGCGCTCTTTGGCCGGGGCACGCTACACGCTTGGTACCGGCCAACCCTCGGCCCCACCCACCCCACCGCCAAAGGGGGTGGTCTCGAATTTATCGTCGGGAATGCAATCTGTCATCGCGTATCTGCCGCGACTTCTCAGACTATTAAATGTAAATTCACGTCCACGGGGACGAGTCAATTGAAAGGGGGCGAGTTTCGCGTGTGAATTTTCAGAAATCTGCCCTTCTCGAAATTCAAAAATAGAATGCTACCTTAACGATATTTGTCCAAGAAGAAGGGTCCGATTTTCACTCGTCACTGAAATAAAATTAACACCGTGTTACTACGAACGAATCGACTATATCAAGATAAGGCTTTTGTAACGAAATTGAAAAATAGAATGCTCTTCGATCGACTATTACGTTTAACGATATTTGTCCAAGAGAGGCCCAATCTTCACTCGTCTCTGAAATAAAATTAATACCGTGTCACTACGAATGAAGCAACTATATATTAAAATAAAATAATTTTGTAACGAAATTGAAAAATAAAATGCTCTTAACGACTACCTTAACGATATTTGTCCAAGAAAAAAAAATGATTCGTGTGGAAATAGAGAATAGGCATAATCAAAGCCATTCCAAAAAAAAAAAAAAAAAAGATGGTGGGCGTAAACGTTCCATCATCTCGGATTTCACGGGCGCAATTTCCTCCATAAACGTTCTTCCCCGCCACGGGGGAGAAACGGGTGGTTTCGTTTCGCCAACGACTTTTTAAGAAACCGCTAATCCAGCCTCGAGGGGGTGGCGGCCTATGCTAATATCGATAGCAGGGCCTGCTGCTATTCGGAGACAACGAAAAGACGAGCACGAGTTTCGTGATCGAATCGATTACCGCGAAACTGGCTGGCAGCTCGGCAAGCGCGCGGAATAAAATCGAAAAACGAGCCGCATAAAAGTCAACCGATAGGTATCTTGCCTCGAACGGGATCCCTTTCCCCACCACTCTCGTGATGGCTAAGTGATCGCGTTTCACGTGCCTCGATTCCAATCCCCGATCATCGCTTTCGACGAGTTTAAAGCCCGATACATTGATTTCTTATCGAACCCGGCAAATTACTTCTGTTCGTCTTCCTTCCCTGTGTTGCAAAACGGGAAGAAAATCAATCGAGGGAGAAAAAGAGAGATGGAGTAAAGGGAGTATGGATAATCAGAGGGCAACGCTCTCAACTTGCGATGCTGGTGGCTAAGTGACAATCGTTTATGATATGTGAAATGATAACGTTAATGAATGAATGGAATATACATCACGTGAAGCGTAAAAATTGAAGAAGATGTATAATTGTTGATTTTTTTTTTCTTACGTATCTCTTTAAAAATTGGAACAAATTAAATACAACACCGTATAATAAGATATATAACGTTGTAATTAATTTCAGCCCTGTTGTAAGGGCAACAAATAAGATTGAAAAAGAATTTCAATCTACGATTTCTAGCAATCAACGAATTAATTATTTTATTATGCTTTAATCCAATTGATATAGATGGATAGTTTTAATTCGATAGAATTAACCATCTAGGACTTTCCGTTTTATCGGAAGCTGTATCGGCTATATTCATCAAGTGTTGCAGATCTAAACATCGATGGAAATAATCCGATTTAATAGTTTAGTGCTTAACACTAATGACAGCCTTGCTTCCACAGTTTCCTGCAATTAGCGCGAAGAACTTTAATCTCACGACTGACTGTCGTAATTCACACCTGCGACACACAGCCGCTCCCTATCTTATTACATTCGATACACTTTGTAATTCAAACTCGTCTCAACCGGCAATTAGCGACAAGGAATTCCATAAAATCGCGGGATTCTAGAAATAAATTGCTTATCTATGCCGGCAACATGCATCCTTCGCGTGATTAACGCCCAATGAACACCTTTGTAGAATAGAATGTTAATGCTAATACGTCCTTCTTCGACGTTTCTTAAATATACTTGCTTTGAAAGAAGAGAGATAATATAATTCCATGCCCCTGTCCTATTATCACCTTTTGGCACGACGATTACGTTAGGGAACGTTTTTTTCGGTAGGGAAAATCTGATTTCCAGAAACTCGAATTAAAATTCCAAAGGATATTTATCCTATCGAGGGTAAAAGTTTAAACGAACTTACGAACCTCTTTTATTTCTGGAAATTTTTAAACTCGATCACTTCGTGTAGATTCTTCGATCGATCGATCACCAACGTCGCAGTTATTCCTTATCGTTAATTCAAGTCGAGTCGAGAATATACGTCACGGATGCGAAAAGAAATGAAAGAAGTAAAAATTTGGTTGGAATGTTCGAGTCCAGGAAACAAAGGAGGAGGACCTGCTCCGCCGTAAAACCTTAGACCAGGCTCTGAAGGTTCTTTCTTCTTCAATTTCATCTCGCAAGATTTAATAGAGCGCGATTTGCACGCGAGTCGACCGATAATTGTGCGACGTTCACCGATGTAATTGTTTCTCCCGTGGCCAAAGCGGATTTGATGGAACATTTATCGGCACGAACGGCTTGTTTACCTTTCGACTTTAATATAAACTCATCTTGTCTAGATTTCGCTCGACTCGACACGAACCGTCTTTGTTTTCATTTTAACCAATACGACGTATTTGAAAATATATCTACGTATGTGTGTTGTTACGTATCTTCGTTGTCGATTTCGACACAATCGATATTTCTGTAAAACGTAAAATTTGATGAATACAAATGTTTAAAGAAAAAAAAGCAAAAAGAACGAGAAGGTAACGATGATCATCTATTTCGATGAACGATGAGACGAAAAAAGGAGAAAGAATATTGGAAGAAAGAGTATTAAGGAATTTTCGATGTACAAAGAGAAAATGAGGGAAATTTTAAAAAGAGAATGGAAAAAATATATAGATAAAGGTGGATAAAGAAGGTGGATAAGGAGAGGATAAAGGTCAAAGATCGGATGATTTTGAAGATAAATTAATGGAAGAAACTTCTTTGTAAATCGAAAGGCACACGGATATATGCAGATTTATCTATATGCATATTCATCTATAAATATATTTAACATAAATTAAAATTCTTTTCCAAACTTTCGCAATTTTTTAATTTGTAATTCGATTATTTGTCTCCGAATTTACACAAAATATACACAGTGAATATGTAAAGTTATTTTTTCATATACGTGTAAAATATTATAACCCAATTCCAACTGCTACTTGCAAATAATAAAAGATAAATCGGAATTTAATTAAAAGTTTTAATCGTGGGAACTTCGATTGATCTAGATGTATCGAAATTTAAATTTCCATTAACCTAATGGAATTTTAATTTAACACCTTGTATGCCGACAAGGATTCGAGTTGTATAAAACACGAAATTATTACCGAAAAATGTAAATGAAACTCTAAACGAAATCTTTCGTCTTCTTTAATCGCTATTCAACTAATGAATAAGAATCCATTTCAATACGAAACAAAAGAAAAACAATAAAAAAAAAAAAAAAAAAAGAAATCTTAAAATAATTTCATCCGAACGGTAACAAAAATATATAATAATCATATATGTGAAAATAATTCTTTTTTCGATCGTTTCAAAAATATTTTTGCATTATATTGAAAAATTTATCTTAAATTCAATCAAAATAAAAAAATTATCATCATCTGTCTCTTACCTTAATAAAATCATTCCTGAAAAGTTAATCTATTGTTTAATTTAATTCAATTTAATTTGATCGAATTTAATCTAAATCGAGTTTCTAATTTCTAATCAAGACCATACGTCTATAATCAACGTCTAAGTTACGGGAGCATGAAATATTCTTTATCGATAGTGGAAGAACGTCGAAATAATCTCATTTTTGCTCCGAACGTTGGTTAATTAATTCTGTTTAGTTGGAAATAGGCACGGCAAACAACTTGGACGAGCAATTAACGCCTGACCGTGGTAAAAAATCAGCGGGAGACACGGAGTGAAAGGATCGGTGTCAGCGGCGGCGATGGATCGATTGCGTTGCATTAATTGACCATGAAAATGGAATGTCACGGCTCGTAGATTTTCCAGATTAGGCATTGCCGTGACTACCGCTCGTTTCTGTCCACGAGATTATTGCCATATTCTCGCCGACGTGCCCGACAGTCATCGATGCATTTTTTAATCGTGTCACTCGTTGCGACACCAACGTGGAAAATCTGTTCGATCGCGCATTATTTTTATCCGATATTTAAATTTCACGCGAGCATGCATTTTGCATTTGTTTTACCCTCTCTTCGATATTACAATTATTTTTTATACCCTTTTCCTTCACTTGTTTCAATTTCGTCCACCCTTCTCTCTTTACTCGACACAGTTTCTTAACATCGTTAAGATTTTTGAATTTTTATACTTCTTAGTCTTAGTCGAAAAATTTTTGGAATATCATCTCTTGCATAAATAGTTTTCTATTTTGTAATGACAATTGAATCCGGAACGCGGCGTAAATTCACGCGCATGAAACATTCATCGCGCTCGAGGATAATCGAAGGAGGTTAAGCATGCGACGAATTCGCCCCGGCAAGCGTTTCAAACATTTATGGATTAACATTTTCATCACGCGACGCGTAGTTCGTGCAAGGAGAGCGGAAAAATTTATTCCATCGAGTCAAGACATGGTTGCTGTAAATTTTTTACAGAGTAATCGTAAAAAACCTTCACCGCTGTGAAATAGATTCCTTTTATTTTTATTCGAGTCGATAGAATAAAAAAAAAATCTTCGAAACGAAAGGAAATATTCGTACGGAAAATATTTGCGATATTTCGATACTTGATCTTGAATTATCATGGCCCCCGAAGAGAGAACGAGGAAGCCATTAAAAAATTTCAACATCAACGATTATAGTGGTCGTTCGTTTCGCAAAAAAATTGCAAAATTAATGGAGAACACCAGAGACGAACACCGAGTCGATGTGTAAACGGAGATTTCGCGATTACGTTTAACAGTTACGTGTTGCACACGTTGAAAAAGAAAAAAAGTTCGCAATTATAACTCGCATCAATAAAGCCTCTTTTCTTCATCTTTCTCACGAACGGAAGTTTGATTCAAGACGATGAAAGCACTTCGTGAAAGATGAGAGATAATTCATCGAACGTTTCAAACAGCTATCGATAATCGAACACGTACGTTCGATCGATTATCAAGAAATTATAAAAAAAATATATGCATACCTCTTCTTTATATAAAGATCAATATTCCTTTTAATTATCGATAATCGTAACAGGTTGCAGAATCTTGTTGAATTGATTAGATCTTCGTATCGTTATTGTTGTACGTTTGAATTCGATATAAATCGAATATAGGTTCGAATAACCAACTTAACCTAAAAAAAAATTTATGTATATTGTTCGCCGAATAATAAATGACAATGATTCGCTATACGTACAATCCGCACGTACAAATATCCGTGACGATGCAATATGCAAATATTCCTAATCGAATTTGCACAAAGTTAACAAGCAATCCGAAATTTTCGCGGGAATGATCATCCTAATAACAATTTCCTCGTTATTGCATCGTTCACACTCACACCTACACTTCTACTACTACCTACTATACACGAAATTCATCGCAGAGCATTTTATTCTTTTTCGTGAATTCACGCACGAGAATGATTTTGCCTTTCTTTCTCTCCAACGAGCTCATACGCGCGCGTGCATGAATTATTTATACTCACGTAGGCAGCTTGTTTACAACGTGGTCGCGATATTTCGTAGGTAGAAAGAAAAGGGGAACCGTGGAGTCGCACGTTTCCGACAAAAATGCCTGCTTACACGATCCCGGCCGGTTCTAATTATACAATCACGCAATTTGTACGTTCACGTGCGATTAAGTCGTTAACTTTTATGGTGGGCAACGGAAAAATTAAGAGACTTACCCTTTCTCCCGAGGTACTGATTTTTGAACAGGCCGATTTTCTTTATTTTATCGTCGTATTTTACGCAGGCCGAACGACCGTATCCACAACGCGACGACAACGATTACCAAGCTACTTATTGCGTATACCGAAGATCAGTCACGTGATTGACATTGATTATTAAATTCGACACCAGATGGTACACTTTCGCGTTGCGTCATTCGTTTGCGCGCGTACGAAATAAAGTGAATCTTCTCTGGCTTTGGTGGTTCGTTATTTAGGTCAACTTCACCAATGGATTTCCGATACTGTGGATTACCATTTTCTTGTTCCTTTTGCCGAGACATCGATCGCTTGCCTGGAACATGAACCCGATGAAAGTAGCCGGTTCATCGACTCTGATGTATCAAGTGATTTCCCGTTACGGAACGAAGCACGAAGCAGCTTCTTCGGTAAGTCAATGCTCTCAATGATCTTGTCAAATCTCACTTTTCCACCTCTTGATTATCTTGCATTCTATACGTATATATGGATTCGACCGAAAAATTAACAAAATGGATTATGGAGAAAAATGAAATTTTTACGAAACTTTCGAATCGATTAATATCATAATAAATTTCATAAAATAACGATGCATTGCGTTCATCTTGCTCGGTATATTGCCTTTAAAATATTTCCCTCTTTATCGCATCTATTTAAAATTAATATTTTTCGTGCAAAATATAATTTCTGTATTCACGATTTTGGGGGAGCAAAAATTACAGAGAAAAAAGTCAATTTTATATTTTTAAATTAATTATATATATATAATATATATATATAATTCTTAGCCACGTGGATCATAGAGGGCGTTTCTGGGAGGTAGGAGCGAAGGAGGGGCAGACTGAGTGGGTGTACAATATACAATGCAAGCCACGGAATATCACGGATTCTCGTGTTAGTTTAGAACGTTTCGATTCTCCTCGAGTTACACTTGTTCTTTTTTTTTCTTTTTTTTTTTATTCATTTATTTTATTGCTTTTCTCTCGACAACGTGTTTTCCTATTTCTCTTCCTTTCTCTCTCTTTCTCTCTCTCTCTCTCTCTCTCTTTCTCATTCTCTCTTTCTCGCATTCTCGCTAAGCACACACACACACACACACAACACCGCGCGCACACACGCAACGCGCTTCGAGAAATAACCGCAATAAAGATACGGAGAGAAACAAAACGGGATCGATGGTTGAGCAAGATTCTCATGGAACTTCAATGGAAAGATCGCAATTTGTCGCAGGGCCCCGTTACTCGACGATACGGCCCTGACCCGCGCCCCGAGTACCGCGCAATTCTATCATTTTCCAAGTCTCGTCTAACCTTCGAATTTTATCGGTTTCGTCTCTTTCGCGCTTTTTCTCGAATATTTCAACGAATATTTTTCTTTTTTTCGTTCTTCGAGACGAGGAAGCGACATTTTCACTTAAATAAAATTTCCTGTGCGATTTCGTTTCGAGAAAAAAAAGTGGTCACGACGTTCCGCTCGTTTTCCTCGAATCATCTCTATTTTTGCTACAATTTTCGAATTTTTCTTCGCATTCACATCGAGACAATAACACGATTACGAGGATCTTAAGCAACACGGAGGAGTTGAGGAAAACGTGTCTCCGTCACGGGAACGAAACTCGATCGGTCTGCGAGTTCAACGTTGTTAACCCTTTGATCTCGATTCTTTTGTTCCGAAACTTTGTACTTTAATAATAAACCGAAACTTTTTAATTTCAAAATTTTTTAACACCATTTTTAACAAGCTGTCGTTGAAGTTCTCTCGATGATATATTTTTTCTTTTATTTTTTTATAACTGCGTTTTTGAACGCATTGAAGGAAAAAAATTTTGGAATATTGGAATATTTCTTTTGGATGCGATTCGTACGTACGTACGTACGTAAGTACAAAAGAACGGAATAAATGGATGAAAATGTGAGGAAAGCGATTAAAGAAGAAGAAGAAGAAGAAGAAGAAGAAGAGAGAAAAAAAAAAGAATGGAAAAAACATTTAACTCGTTTATTTAAAATTTTAAATAGGAAAAAGAAATATTTTAAAAGTCATTATAATGACAGTTTGTAACTGGCAAAATAGCATCGATTTAAAAAAAAAAAAAAATAAAATAAAATAAAAATAAAAGAAAGATAGGAACAGATATATAAGTATTCACATTATTATACACGATAAACACGACGGAGGGAGGTATCACGAGTTGTTTCAATAATAAAATAATAATAATAATAATAATAATAATAATAATAATAATAATAATGATAATTATTAATGAAAAGAGCCCATCGAAGAATGGGTCATTATTAAATCCGTAAGCAACGCTTTATATAATAGGTTCGTCGATCTAATCTCACGGTTCCACCATTTCGTACAATCGGAACGAAATATACATTATACGGTATACATTTTTACATAGAAGTAAGTATTATCTCGATTATCGTTAATCACAACGAACAATTCGCGAATCAGCCGCCAACATTTCATTCATTCGACAGATCGATCGAGACTAATTACAACTTGGCATTTTTACACGGTAAATAGTAACAAAAAAAATTTCACAATTTTACAACTACGATCCGTCCCGTATTTCCATAAAATAGAAAAAAGGAAATGCTGTCAAAGGGAGCGAAGCTTCAACGAGAGCTCGCTCTCGTTCGTAGAGATCACGAACGCGAAGAGAAATAATTTTTACATTTACGCGTCGTTATTACATTACTTGTTGTTACTCGAAAACGTGAATCCCAATTGCATGCACTTTCTCATGTATCTCTGTTGAATCAACGCTCCAACCAATAATGATCGTCATATCCCTCCCTCGGCCTCCATCGATCCGATCAATCCGATCGAGAAATCTGATCTCACCTCTTGAAGAATCCGAGAATATCATCGATCAAAGGGTCAACCGAATCGCGGGATCCAAACTCCTGGGAGTTTCGGGAACGGCACAGGTCTCGGAGTCACTTTCTCTCACGATTGGTTCGCCCTCTCTTCTTGTCACCGAGAAATGAGAAACATCGATGTTCGACGACGACGATGACGATTCCCGCGCGAGTAATCTACATCGATCGATTTGTACAAACGCAAGGAGGGACGCAAGGGGGTGGGAAGGGCGAGCGGTGTTCCATTTTCGAAGCAACGACGTCGAGAAGAGATGGATGAAAGCCCCGAGAGAGATCTTTCGACGTGTCGTTCCGATTCAATTTCGAAACGTTCGTGAACGAGGCTGCCCATCGTGGCGTCCTCGTGTGCGAATCCGAGGAACGACGCTCGATTTTTCCGTTTTCTCGCGTTTCTTTTCTTTTCTTTTTTTTTCTTATTTCATCCGATCATCCGACGAAACACGCGACGAAATTCTATAACGAATTAATCGAATATAATTTCGTTCGCGTACTCGAGTTTTACTTAAACTTTCTTTCATTTTTTTTTCTTTTTTTTTTTTTACTCTTTTTCTCTCTTCCTCTCCTTCCTTCTCATCGTCTGTCACTCGTCCGTCACTCAATTCTCTTTTCTTCCTCTCGCGCCAGACTTTCGAGGGCATCGATCGACGCTTGTTGATCGGGCAGCAGCGTGCGTTTATGCGTCTCTCTAATAATTAATACAATATTATATTTAATAATTAATACAGAGAGTAAGTTATTTATATTTATATATATATATATATATATTTATATATATAATATAATATAATATCACTAGGGTACATATGTACAGGGGCTGCAAAGTAAAGTAGGAGTTGCTCTCGTATTGCAATGTCTCTTCTCCCTCTTACGCATACGCACGCGGGTGGAACGTAACGTAACGCTTTATCGTTTATAACCGTATTCGTTCCCTTTAATATTCATTCCTTCCTTCCTTCCTTCCTTCCTTCCTTCCTTCCTTCCTTCCTTCCTCGTTCACTTCATCACTTTTTACCTCACTTAACCTTTACTTCCTCGATTACTTTTCGAGTCGCTTCGAGCGTGGCGCGGTATATTTCTTAGAAATAATCCCGTGAAAAAAAAAATCAATCAGACGTTACAGACGTTCGTATCCTTCCCGTTCCACGCTTCAAGCGGCTCGAAACATCCTTCCTTCCTTCCTTCCTTCCTTCTCCTCCTCCTCTCTCCTCGATCCTCTTCGAGTCGTTCTCGCGGCAACAACGAGACAGAGAGAAGAGAGAGAGAGAGAGAGAGAGAGCTGGCAAGCTCTCCCCTTCCTCCTCCTCCCCCTCCCACTCTCCCTCCCTCCCTCCCCCCTCCGTAAAGAAAAATGTACACCACCAGCACGTTACGCGCATCGTCCTCCTCGCGCAGCGTCCACGAAGGCCGGGGGGAGGGGGAGGAGGGAAGGGGAGGGGGAGGGGAAGGGAGTCCCCTCCCCCCCTATTTTATGTACACACTCGCAAGGGAAGCAAGCCACGGGCACGCAAGGTGACGTGGGCCCCGAGCGAAAAACACAACGAGGTCGGCGAGGGCGATCCCCGGGCAAGAATTGCACTTCGTTCGTATCTCGAGTCTTGTGGGCCCGGTCCCCGGGCGTGGCGACGGATCGCCGCCGCCGCCGCCGCCGACGACGACGACGGCGACGACGACGACCCTCCTCTTCTCCCCCGCTACGACGGCTCGGAGGTCGAGTCCGGCTCCCTCTCGTCGCCTGACAGCCGGTGCTCGGTGGTCTCGGCGCAGGGCCCGAGGATCACCTGCTCGCCCGCCGCCGCCGGGTCGTCACCGTTCGTGCTGGTCACGGGCTCGTTCTCCTGTCACGGACTCCCTCCCCCAGCGTCCGCGTCCCCCCTGTGCCCGCCGGGCGTCAGGCTCGGGCTGCGCCTCCTCTTCTCCTGCAACCCGTTCACCATGTTCTCGATCGACTTCAACTCGCCCGCGGAGCCGGTCGCCCCCCCGGGCGCGAGGCCCGCCGGCGTGGGCGTCGGCGAGCCGGTCGGGGGCCTGGGCGGCGGCGACCTCGGGCTGAGGGTCCTGCTGCCGGGCGTCACCGTCTCGAACGCCGAGCCGTGGGACGGGGCCGGGAGGGTGTACGGGGCGAAACGGTGGCCCTTGAGCTGGTGGAGGGGGCTGGCCAGGGGGTGCGGGTAGTGGGCGAAGAGGGCCGGGTGCTGGGACGCGGCGAGGGCGAGCTGCGCGTTGAACAGCATGCCCGGCGTCACCCCGGCGTGCATCCCCAGGGGGCTGGGGGGTATGAGGGGGCCCGGGCCCGGGTACAGGCCCGGCACGGGGGGGTAGAGGTAGGGGAGAAGGGGCGGGTGGAGCGGCGGGCCGACCGAGACGTCCGGCCTGGGCCCCTCCGAGCCCGCCGGCCCCGGCCCGCCTCCCCCGCTCTCCGACCCCGACGACTCGCTCCCCTCGCCCCTCTCGCTCGTCCGGTCCTCCCTGTCGCGGCTGTGCTCGCGCTCCCGTTGATGGTGCGCCGGGTGCGGCGTGTCCGGGCCCACCACGTCCAGCAGCTTGTCCTCGTCGTCCAGCAGGTCGTTGACGGAGTTGGACGAGCGCCGCTTCTCGGGGGATGCCGGCCCACCTGTCGTCAGACGGGAACCGCCGCCTGACACCGTCAACAGCGCCTGCCTTCTGCAACAACGACGCGGAGTTAGCAATCTTTCTACCACGCTTTTCCTCGCTATTTGCGGCTACGGCTCGACGGCTTCTTTGAAAATCGAGGCGAGTTGGAAGAAGAATTGGGAGGTGTTTTTGAGAGTAGGCATTTTTAAATGTTGATTGGGGAAAATTGTGTGATAAGTAAGCTTCGATACACCATTTATATTACCATTTTTACGTACGAACTTTTGCGTTCGTTTCGAGGATTGTTTTTTTTTTTTGAAAGCGTCCTACGAATATACGGGTATCGTTATTTTCAATATTGAGAAATTTCAAGTTGGATCATCTGGAACAACTCGATTGAAAAATTTGCACCTATCGTTATTTTCAACGAGGCGACGGGATGATCGAAATTAATAGTCGAGTTTTTAAAAATATTGGTATTTCACCGAATCGATACAACTCGAAAACGCAGAGCGTTCGACGTTTCACGATTTTATGAAAGGGTTCCTAACTTTTTCATTAATTAAAGTATACGTTATCGTCCAACAAAAGTTTGATAAAAAGTCAAACGAAACGTCGAAAAATTTCGAGCCGATAAATAATATCGGAAGAAATGTATGGTCGAGAAACCAGTGACATCTTAAAATTTTACGTATACTTTCGACTTATTAACCTTCCTGTATTTAAAAACAAAAACCAAAGAAGCATTTTGGAAATTCAACTCTACGAATCGATATGTAACGATAGATAATAAATAACGCAATGGAAAAATGATTCAACGAAACCAAACACTTTCTTCTATCGAGTGTACACGTGCATGTACAAAAAAATATTCGTCTCCAATTCCAATTCATTTCAACATTACATCGATTACGAAAATTATTATTTTTCTCTCGTCGAAATCGAAGAATCTACGAAACCGAACATCCTTCTCGCTTCTTCTCGCCTCTTCATCCTTAAAAATCACAAATATCGCAATCGAGTAGAAAAGTTTAGAAAAACGTGGAAAAATTACGGGAGGGAAAAGAAGAAAAAAAATTAATCACCGAATCCAACTTGTAATTCCAGCTTTGCCACTTAAAATAACTACAACTACAATGATAAAGCCCTCACGAACGATCAGGATGCAAATCAGCGTATTTCAACGAATAATCTAAGCAAAGGTAAGTATCGTGTAAATCTGAACTACAGCCGCTCGAAAGCCGGATGTAACGAGGAGCTTACCGATACCTTAATACCGTATAATGCGATCAATGCACTGACACAAGCGTGGCAAAACGACGACCAGGCGAAACAGAGGCCTCGCGTTCGCATGCAACGACGGGTGGAAGAAGGAGCAACGATTCACGATGACGTATATATACACATTGTCGGTGTACGGATGAACCCATGAGCTTGGAAAGGGTGTTACTTACGCTCTACGGTTCTCCGGTTTCCGACATGCTCTTAAATACGTTAAAATCAATAATTTACGTGGACGATATGGGATTCTTTCCCCTTTTCCCAACTTACTGGATGGAGATAGGTCGGGCCAATTTTCGAAATTTTGCATTTCAATCATTTGAGAGGTTTGACCGATCGATTTATATTACGCAGAGGAAAATAAAATCCAAGATCAGACCAACTCTGTTCTTCTCGTTCCGTTTCGTATATAAAATTCGTACGCATGTAATCCCACATTTTCCTTTTCCACGCTGCAATTATTTGATCTTCGATTTTTGTCCAATAATAAATACAAGATTTTCACTTGGAATGGAATTTTTCAACGCGAGTAGTTTGAAAAAGAAAAAAGAAAAATTCTAAACGGGATTCGAATAATAATCCCATCGTCCCCCTCTTTCTATCTACGCGATGTTCAACGCGATCCTCCTCCTCCTCCTCCTTCTTCCCCCCCCCTCCTCTCCCCCCTCGTTACGGAAATTTTCATCAAATCCAACGTAAAGTTTAAATTTTTACCCTATCGAAATTTTTAAATTAAAAATCCGGTGCTCTCCGATTATTATTTTTTTTTCCTTCTTTTTTTTTTTTTTTTTTTTTTTCCCTTCTCGTTTCATCTCGTTTAAACATCTCGATCACGGAACGAGATACCCGATGCAAACGCAAATCGCATGATTATCCGTGAAACGTATCTCGTCGGCGGCCGATCCCGCTATTTGCGCTTACACGCGAGCAGGATGAGGCGGGTAATTGGATTCACTAGGTGTGCTTCTGTCGCGTACGCGACCGTTCCAGTTTTCGAACTGGTTCACGCCACTTGCTCGCGATTTCAACATCCTTATCATTCTAAACGCCCTCCATTATCTCTACAACCGTAATCTCGGCGTGCAGCGTCGTAAAAGAAACAACGATTTAATCCGGGTTTTATCCTACGAAACGACGCGTGCAATATCGACGACGCGAGCATTAACTAACAAAACGCACGAGAAGTTCCATTTCCAATTCAATTTTTACCATCTCACCATTATCTTTACGTTTCGAAACGACGCGTGCACGCCATCTGTTTAATTGTGATTGCGTTTCGTTTGATGATTATTTAAAATCATTATTTAATGCGATTGCAATTGTGTTATTTTCGTGTCGTATATATATCCGATATATCTAGAAACGATAGAAATGGGATTAAACAAAGCGTTAGATCGTAATTTCTCTCCGAATTATGCTTGCCTCTCATCAAGTTTCCAGTTATTAATTATGCAGCAGAATTCATGGAGCGAGGAGTGTAATTGAGCTGATTTGAAAAATCGACCGGTTACTAACCAAGATTCGTGTTGTCTTTCCTTTTTCCTCAAATTGTTATTTCTATTATTTTCTTTTTTTTTTTTTTATAATTCTCGACGAGCACCACTTCGGAATAGAATGGTTTAAAAAGAGAATTTGTTTAATTTCATCAACAAACGAGTACTCCCTCTGAAAAACAAAAAAGTATCAATAGATATAAATTGATGTTCCAAAAAATATTCTCTCACTCGCAAAATCCGATCTCGAATCCCTCGATCAAAATCCAACAAACAACGACGAAGAATCTCTCCTATCGATCCGTGGACCCTATTCATCCACCCTTTCCTCCTTAAACCGCCCCCCCCCCTCCCCCGACACAGGGTTGACTTCGTTAGAGAAAAAGAGCGGGTCCCTCACTCAGCATAATTCCCTCGTAATTATCTAGCCAACCTCCTCCTCTGATCGAAGCGTTCAGACACATTAACAATGAAAAAAAAAAAACCTTTCCTCCCCCTTGCCTTTGACGTACGGCGAGGATCAACAATCACTCTCGAACTTGCTCCAATCCTCCCTCGAATGAAACATTTCCCCCGATGATCGCCGGTGAATCGACGACGATCTTAATGGAGAAAGATACGATATATCGTATGATATAACGCGGGGTGATCGGATGGCAAGAAGGGGGATGAAGAGCATCCACGGATGACTCGTTGGGGGGTTGTGATTATTGTTTTCTATCTCTCGAAAACGCAGGGCGGGATTCGAGTGGTTTCCTTCGCGATGATTATTCCGAATCCAGCGCGTGTGGATCTTCGTTTCGAAAGGAGTCGAGAAGAATAAGACGCCCTTCTTTCTCGACTTGTGTTCTACGCTCCGTTTGGATATATTGAAATACGGTTTAAAATTACTCGTTTAGTTTGGTTCATCTATTAGATTCGAACGAGATGGGTTTTGATCGTATGGCATAATTTATTGGCAGGTTTTGTATCACCCGGTTGAATAGTCGAAAGAGATAGGGAACGATCGATCGAAGGAAGATTCGAAAAATAAAGTTTCGCGAATAATAATTTGTATGCCGATACAGAAGGTCAACTGGTTTCTTTCCTTTTTTTTCTTTTATTTCAAACTTCGTTTCAAAGAAACTTCCTTAACTTCCTCATGAAAGTAAAAATTATGATCGATTGGATAAACCCTCTTCTCTTGTGAGAGATAAGCACGGTCGTATTATAAAATCGTCTCATAGAGAGGGCGGGAGAGTATTAAAAAGAACTTTTTTAAATATTTATATTCGTAGAGAAATGCGATATTCCATGTTATTTCGAGTTTAACAAGTCCTTTATTGATTAATAAAAAAAATCTACTGCCATCGATCGAAATTTCAATCGTTACCCGATTCTTTCGACAATTTCCAACGATTCATCCTTGGAAAATCGATTGTTCCAACAAGTTCCAGTTTCACGGATCTATCCGAAGGTTTACAGGTCGATAATTGTCGCGTAAACGCAGCGAACAGCGAGGCGTGGCGATTAATAACGCGAAACCGGCGTGGAAATCTCGGACAGATTGATTCTTCGCGCGGCACGATACGATCGTTCCGGCGCACGCCTTGATAAATGACGTGACAACGAGCCGTGCCCGGGGCCAGTGCTGCCCTTTTTATCTTCTCCCTTTCCCCCCTCCCCCCCCTCCTATTTTGCCCGAGAAAAATATTTCCTTTTTTTTTTTTTCTTTTAACCGACACGGCATGACGAATCGACCGGCCACGCTCCAAGTTCGCCCAGTTAAAAACTTAATGAAATAAACCGCGTCGAATCTTTGTCAGCAACTCGTCGTTCACTCGTTCGTGAGAGAGATTGAATTGATCGAGAATAATTTTTTTTACGATTTATATCTATTAATTTTTAAAACACGATTACTTTTTTTAATTAAACAAAAATTCTTTCTTCCACTTTCAACAAACTTTCCCCCAAAATCGTCCCAACAATTTCGACGATAATTAATTAACCATTTTGTATCCCACGCTATCGATGAGAGCACACACAAGAGAGAGAGAGAGAGAGAGAGAGGAGAAGAAAAAGAAAGCCTGGCACGCCGGAAGTGGTCCGCCCCACCACGAAAACCAGCCTTTATACAGCCGGTTACTGGCTGTAGCGGCGATATAAAATTCAAAGCCACCAAGTGGCACCCTCCACGACAGCGCCGCCCCTGAGCATCAGTATGCTAATCCGATGATTGGCTATGTTCCAACCCCGTTCGCTCTCCTCCTCCCCCTTCTCTCTCTCTCTCTCTCTCTCTCGTCGCCACGACTCCATCTCCCGGCTCTCTGCGGTTTCCTGATGGGATCCGGCCACCCTTAACCGAAACCATAAGCCAAAACTAACCCTTATTCTAATTAGGCGGCGCCACGACGCGGCACCCCCCCTGCTTTGCATATTTTCTCGATTAACCTCGCCCTTTCTTCATCCCTTAGCCGTGTGTCGGGCGTCGCCTCAATTTCCGCGGAATTTCCCCACCTGCTTTTTCCATCCACCCCCTCGAGCATTTATCTAAGGAATCGTCGAACCACCCCTTCGAGTAAATTTTATCGCGTCGGGATAATTGTTTTTTTCTTTTCCTCCCGCCCCTTCTCAAGTAACTAATCATCGAGAGAGTGGATTGGGACAATTATCTCTGATTTGTGTGTCGAATGTCAACACCACGTCGAGCAACACGACGAACGTATTCTATACAAATCGACGTATAGATACCTTTTTCTTTTTAAATTAAATTTTAGAAGGAATTTAGAATCGAATTAATCGAGCCGAATAGAACGCTCGGGAGTAGCCGAAATCGTCGTCGCAAAGTAGCCAAACGATTAATTAGAAGAAAAAAAGAGATCCTCTCCCTTTCGAGAATCAATAGCTCTCGCTATTCATCAGCTCTCGCCTAATTAGCTTCTCGCAAGTCGAGCTGCGGCCGAAAATCCGCCTATCAATTTTCATCATATTCGCGACTCTTTCACCCTTTGACGCTCCAACAGGAAGACAAATTAGCGAGGCTTACGCCGGCTTTCATCGTGGTTAACAAAATACGGCACGGCAGGCTTACGCGCGTTGCACAGCGACTTAACTTGCATCACGATGGAACCCTCCCCTCCGGATGAAATTGAAACGGGGCCCGTCCCTCCCCATAAGCTCGTAAAAGCCGCGATACATTGAATACAAATGGACGGTGGTGCAAATGAGGCCGGGTGAAAGAAAGCCTCCCTCCCCCCCCTTTCCCCTCAACTAGGGGGCCTGGGGGCTGACCCCGAGCCCCGAATCCCCGAGTTCAACCTAATAGCGGGGAGGGGGGGGGGGGGATCGAGGGGGGTCGAGCATGAAAAGCTCGGTCGATCAATTAGGCTTGCATCCAGAAGACAGGAGTTCGGTGAGACTGGAAATCGATGGGAATTCCATGTGCTTTGTCGAATTTTCATCTCGTTTCGGGTCGTAAATCGGGTCTATCGTTATTATTATATTCCACGCGATGGAAGAAATTTCGTTGCTTCCTGATTTTAAGGCGGCTGATTTTAAAAATGGTCGAAGCGTCGTCAGATTCTGATGGAATCTTCGTTGGGACTTGTAAGAATGTTACGAGAAATGGAAAGACGAATGTTTTGTTCTTACGACGAATGTAATATGTATATACGATTCGATGAAATTTTGAAAGCGATACTCACTTTTTCTCGCGCTTCCCCGCCCCCGTGTCCCGGAATCCCTTCGCGAAAGGATTGTTGTCGATCTTCAATTGGGTGATCTGCAACAAAAGATAATAATGTTACGATGAAAGAAACCGTTTGAATGATTTAAATCAAAAATATCAACGATATTTATCCTATAATTGTTACGAATTTTTCACGTTAAACTAATTTACGAAAGAAAAGGGGGCACAAGACGCAACTACTTGAAAATACTTTTTAGATCCAATTATCTTCTTTCCCGGAATTCGTTTTTCAATCATCGCGTCTTCACGAAGAATCCCACGAAACAACGCGAGCGGGATTTCGAGAAGGAGGCGGAGAGCTCGAAAAGATCCGATATCTTTCTTCCAAGCAAGCCGAGATACCGGGAAACGGCGAAGAGATAACGGTGAAGAGAGAAATCGCGTGACGAAAAATCCGGACAAGGCCTCCCTTTTGCGCCACTTCCGGGAATACGATCCTGATCGACGAAAAAAATCGTCGTTCCCTTCTCTCTGATCGAAGAGTTTCCCTCTTCGTTTAGGGACGAACTAGATTTTCAGATGTAACTTGATGGAATTTTCCTTTGGAATATAATTATTCGAATTCAATTTTCAATTCCCTTTTAATCTATTTATATAATTTATAATTTAATCAATTCTGTGTATATACGTTGAAATATACATGGAAAACACGGGAGGGATTCGATATCCTTTCCGCGACGTTATCTTCGCAATTATCGAAACCTCTTTCTCCCCAAATTCTAAAAAAAAAAAAAAAAAAAAAAAAAAAAAAATTCCCCACAAATCGGAGAAAGTCTCCAGACGACGATTTCCACCTCGAAACTTTTTTATCATCTCTCGTGCGTTTCCCTCCCTCGTAGATAAAAAAAAAAAAAAGAAAAGAAGAAGGTCGATCCCCCATTCGAGCAAAACTTCCCTCCCGACGAGGGAGGCCATAGTTCGATCGGAATTCGCCAAACTGTAGCCGGACTAACGAGTTCCCCTCCCTCCCTCCCCCGAGGAAAATGCCGAGGAGAGTAAGAAAAGCTCACCTTCTCGTTCTGATAGGCGGTCACCGCGATGAATTCCGTCTCCTTGAAAACGTAACTCCTGAACGTGGAGTAGGGAAGCTTCAAGATGTCGTTGGCCCGCACCAGGTGAAACCTTGGCTGATACTTGTGCATCGAGTTCAATATCGTCTGGAAAAAAATCATCGGACCGTACATTGGGACAGACTGTTTCAAGCGCAGAGCCCGTGCTCGCAAATAGTCTCTCGTTCACTCTCTCTCTCTCTCTCTCTCTCTCTCTGTTCTTTTATTCATTTCGAAGGGCATTTGGACTGGACGCACCGTTTGGCGACACCGTTGCAAATTTGTGGAATTTGTTCATTTTATGCCTTTTGTTAAAGAAGGTATCGTCTTTCGAATTTTATATTATACTGGTAAAGTTTACCAGAGATAATTGTAAAAATGAAATTTATCATCGGGACTGTACATCACTCAGGATAGATTAGAATCTCGAAATCATCGAACAACTCGAATTTGCAATAATTAAATTTTTCGCGTCACCTTCGAAAGGCAGCCAGTCTCGATTTCGCTCTCTTGCATCATCGACTCACACACGGCGAATATACTACGCGACGAACGACTCGAGCATTCCTTCGAATTTCGTCTTTCCATCGAATCGTATCGCCGCAACAACATTCGTTCGCCAGCACAATTACGCGTGATGGGCCGCGATACAGTAAGCCCGAAAGGGGAGGGGAAAGAGAGAAGCGAAAGAGGGGACAGAAGAGACACGAATTCTAGTCGGAGTTTATCATGCTGCATGGGATTCCGAAAGCGCGGATCAAGAAGATTATTTCGCAAAAGCGGCACAATCGTTGCGTAATCATGCAGCGCCGATCGGGCAAACTCGTTCCAAAGCTCGTCTTTCTTTCGTTCATTCTTTCTAGAACCGGCGTCCACGACGACGACGACGACCATGATCATTTCCTATATACCCGATTTCTCTATTTTACATCACCGACATTATCTTAGTTAGCCTTCAATTTCCTCCACGATTTAAATTATTCACGTAACATAACGTGATCGTTCGTTCGTTATCGACTCGTCTTAAATCAACAGGAAAGAAGAGTAAAAAAAAAAAAAAAAAAAATAAATAAACGAATCTATCAATCCGGTTACCATCCTTCTTTCTCGATTCTCGTCTCGTTAACGTTATATCATCTCGAAACGTTAATGCGAAATTTCGATATTTTTTCTTCTATTTCGTATCGATAACATCTTTCGAAAGAACTTTGAAAATCCATCCGCTCGTAGCCATCCTGTTTTTGAAAAAAAGGAAGGAAAAAACGAGCGGTTTAAGAGCGATTCGAAGGGAGGGGGGGGATAAAACGATCGGCCCGCTTTTAGCCGCGTCTTGTTGCGCCGACGATGCAAATGGCGCGGTAGCAAGATTGCGCGGGACATTCCATCGTGGAAGAGGTGGACGCTCCCCGTCTCGATAAATCTACGTTCCATCCTGGAATCGCGGCAATTACGCCGCGGAATTTTCGTAATGGAGAAAGAGGCCAGTCACTATTTTACAAGCGGTCACTATTTTGTAATGCCAGAAGAGAAACCTTGGAACCAATTTTGATCCTTGCAATTTATATAACTCGACGAGTTTAATCCCTCCTTCTCTTTCTTCTTATTATTCGAAAGGGAGAGAGAGAGAGAGAGAGAGAGAGAGAGAGAGAGAGATCATGATGGATCATTCTTCGAAATCTTCCAGTGATAATTATTCAAAGAGGGAGACACGCACACTTTTATATTTTAATTCGTTTCGTTGGTGTATTTAAATTCGTTCGTCTAGACGGGTAAGGAATAAACGAAGGTGGTTTATAACGAGGCTGCACCGTCTATGACAAGTATATAGGATGGAGAGAAATTATGGTAATTTCGAGTGGAACGGTTTAAGAAGCATCGGCCTTCTTCACCGTTTTCTTCAAATCGAATCGATACGCTATTATCTTCTCGCTATCTTGTTCAATCGTACATAAATAAAGAGGAATCGTATAAATCCAATTATATAGATCCGATACGAAACCAATCTTAACTAATAGACCATCATCCGATATTAGAACGAATATTACTACCAACAATTTCAACTATCGATCTCGATCGAGTTCTTTCACATCTTTGAAATTTCCTTGAATCCAAACACTTCCATAGATTTTTCTTCGTTATTTCTCCACGATCCATCGATCTCGATCGATGAGTTTTTTCACATCTTTGAAATTTCCTTCAATCGAAAGACTTCGATAGGACTTTTTCCATTATTTCAGAACGCGTGCAAATAAACGTCGAAACGTCGTTCTCTAAGATCTCAAGCCGACGAGTTGACACCTTCCACGATAATTGGACTCTCTATTATTATTCCTTGCGACTTGCGCCTAAGCTAAAAGCCTCTTCGAACCGACTCCAAAAGGAAACCTCGTCGACTTTTAACTACCCAAACACACGAAATACGCGAGGATGGATCGTCGGTTGAAGGGAGAGAGATAGGAACGAGCTCGATCCACGGAGACGATAAATAAAAACGGTGGAAATGGCCGGGCGTCCGCCATTATGCGCGGCTCGCCGCAAAGGGGAAATAATTAGCGCTGCACGGCTGATAACGCCGGCCAATCTAGGCGTTTGTCATTAGCCTATCAAACCCGAATACCACGCTCCTTCTATGCCTTCGCCTCCTTTATGCCCGGCCTGGCATTCTCGCCCAGGGTTAAGCACGGCCGTTCTTCCTCTATCTGTTGGACCTTCTGCCCCGACACGCCTACGGCGCCGTGGAAAATATGCGCGAACGACGATCGCTGCAATTAGTAGCTTCCCCTCTCGAGTTTCTTTCGTTCCTCTCTCTCTCTCTCTCTCTCTTTCTCTCCTCTGAAGGGATTGTTTCGGCTTTTACGGACGAGAGAGATTGCCGAAAGGGATCGATCTCTCTCTCTTCTTGGAAAGAGATTAACCGTATTTATATTTATATTAAGAAGACCGCGACCGATCGAGGTAACAAGAGTCGCTGGAATTGTAATTACGTTACATAAATAAAAGCAAATTGCAAATGGATGGCGACTGTATTTCTCAATTAACAACAAATCTTTCTGTATAGCGAGACACGAGTTCTTAACTAGCCAAAAATCCATCGAAAACTTTGCGTTGCATATATTTATTATCCAATTTTGGGGACAAGAAGTACAAGCGCTGACACGAGTCGTTTGATGGCCCAAGAAAGTGGCGGCCGGGATTAATAACGGAGTAAAATTATTCCGAGAACACGATAAACCCTAAACTCGAGCCCCGTCACCCCCAAAAACCCGAGGAAAGGGCATCTCTCCAACGACCGGCCACACCTCCCAACGATGCAACCAAACCTTGCAGACCTTCACCTTTCCAAGAGAAAGAGAGAGGAGAGAGGAACGACGACGACGACTTATGTACGTAAGTATCGTGCCGCGTGAATTGACCGGCGAGATAAAGGGGGGAGGGGGTCGAGGAAAGTGAGAGAATACCGTGGCCGACACAGAAGCCGACGCTGCTAATGACTCTGTCCGCGGTAATCTCCGGCTGTTATCTGTCCTGGCTACCTGGGGCCCACCTACTTCGAATCACGAACGCTGCACACGCTTCCACAACCTCGTTTCCTGCCCGCCTCGTCTCCGGCTAGTGTGTTCTCGGGTTTGATCGACTTTTTTTCCTTTCTTCTTCAGCGACGTGGTGGATGAATCGGAGGAAACGAATTTCGTTGGAACAGGTTTCTTTCTTCGGCAAAATCGATCCTGATCAACTGGCAAATGGTACGAAGATGTAATGTCGGTGAGGAATTCGTTGAGAAAGAAATAGAGAGAGAGAGAGAGAGAGTACAACATCGCACCTGTTGAAAAATTCGCAAAGCGTATCCGAATTCTCGAGCAAATATCCTCACAGCGGCGAGCGGAAGCTAAGAAAGCCGAGAGGATAGATGGGGAAAGGAGAAGAGGAAGAAGAATACCTCAGAAATCCGTGTGCACCGCAAACTAACTGCGCACAGTTGCCTTATGTACGGAGTCTAAGTAATCCTCGAGCCATCAGCCAACTTCTTAACCCTCAAAGCGAAAAGGGGCCGCCTCGAGAGAAGAAGGAAGCAACGAGGAGGAGGGGGAGGGGCTCCCTCTTTGTCTCCGTCCGCGCGAGTTTCCGCGCGGAAAGGAGCCAGCCACGTCGATGGACGTGGTGGAGAACCTGGCCGGCAAACCCTTTCGTCGTCGCCCCGCGGAGAGACTTGTTTGCCCTTCTGTAAGATCGGTTGACCAAACAACGCGACCCAACGCGTGTCCACCGTGGACAATCCCTCTCTCACGGTATCCTTTGTTGGCTCAAGGAACCAGGCTCGTCGAGTAGGATGCTGGCAAGTCCTCCTCGGAGGATTAAAGGTTGCTCGAGTGTTTGATAGGTCGCTTCGTTTCATTCGTCGAGAATTGTCGCCCCGGGCCAATTGTTCGTGGGAAATGAATTTTGTCCCGTTTCCTTCGATCGAGCAAGATTCGAGGATAAAAAGGAACAAGAGAGAGAGAGAGAGAGAGAGATCGATTTACTTTCAATCGATTCAAAAAGAATTCGATATTCCTTTAAAAACCCAAGACGAATAACGCGAAACTCGCCAAACAAGATCCAATCCTCCGCGTCTCTAAATCCGGCAATTAAATCTCATTCGTGAAGCCTTTTCTTGCTAATCGAAAGGATTAACGGGGGGGGAGAGGGAAGGGGAGGAAAAAAAAAAAAATACCGAGGAAAATGCCGGAAAGAAGCTGGAGATGGAGAAAGAAAGGCGAATAAATCCACGGGAGGAAGCAGCGGCGGAGGGGGAGGGAGGGAGAAAAGACGTTAAGCCGCACGCGTGGGTCATTCGGGGTGGGGAACAGTGGCGCCGCCTCGGCAGGAAGCGGCAGAGAAGCGAAGGCAAGGCGTGTGCGGAGGGTGTCCTCCGTGTGTCGGGGGCGTAAGAAAGAAAAGGCGAGGCGAGGGGGTGGAACGCGGAAGAGAAGGAGAAGTGATGGTCGTCCTGGTATCGACCGGCTGAGAAAGGGGTGGATTTTTCTACCCCTGGGCGGAGGACCAGCGTTAGAGGGACGTGTTCTGGACTCGATTACGACTAGCCCACACCTCTGGATCGCCAAACTCCACGCTCTCTCTCTCTCTCTCTCTCTGCTCCTTTTTCTCGAGCTTCGATCCGATTTTCTTACGTCTCTTCTTCCTTTTTTTGAGGGGAGGAAGGATTTCCGATTTCATCGATGTCGCGATGATCGAAGATAAAATTCAGCTTGTTATTGATCTTCTTCTTTGAAAAGGATAATTTCAAGCCGCTTGTCATTGCTTGACTCCTTTCGGTTTGGAAATATCGATATTCGATTCCGCGCCCGACTTTTTACACCGAATATTGGTGTATCGGTTATTAGCTACTTAATTATCCCGGAATTTATTACGGGTGAAATCGATAGACAAAATTAACGCCACGGCTTTCGGTTTCAATTCGACACGTTCCGAACGAAACATAGAATTCCGGTATGCCAGTAAATTTGAAGATCCAACATCTCTCTTCGAATCTTCTTAACTTTCTCCAAACTTTTGAAAACGATCGAAAAAACCGACTCGTTGAAGTTCGCTCGGGTCGAAATTCGACCTCTTGAAAAAGGCTAAACAAAAACCGTTTGAAAACTGCACGATCACCGCCTAAATGGAATAAAGAATCAACGGTGAAGAACCGTTGCGTCTTCCTCGACGCAAGAGTAATTCCGGGCGGAAAGAGCGATCGGTGAATTTCTAAAGCGAGGATCAGATCGCCCGTTCTGTCCCACGCGGCGATCTGAATAGAAGAACGGCGCGAGTTAATCGAGGTGGGCAAACTTCGACACTGTCTCGGTTCCCCGGAATCCAATTAATCCCCGGATCGGATCTAAGTTCGGGGAAGCGGCGCGTGGGAGCGCTCGCGTTCCCCTTCCTGGAACAAATTAGAATATACGCGGCTGTGACCGTGTCGAGAAACAAACAAAAATTGTCATCCTATCTTACATTCCAAGTGATTGATTTAACAGGTTTATGAAATTAATTTTTCCTTCGTTAATTAAAAACGATTCGGAAAAATCGTTGAATAACAATTTTAAAAATAAAAAAGCGTTATTTAGTTATATCGTACAGATTTCAAAAGGAAAAGTAATTACCGTGAATCAAACTGTTGCGTATCGTTGTTTCGTTTTACCACGATTAACTTTTATTTATTATTATTATTATTATTATTTTATTAAATCGACGCGTTGCGCGTCGAAAAATGTACAAATATAACGCGACAATAAAAACAGAAACCTCTAAAATCGATCGTTTGTACCCGCATATCATCGATACGCTTATTTATTCAATACGAATCACCAAATTACCCCGAAATTTCTTCTTTTTCCTAAAAATCGATAAAGTTTAAAACTCGTTTTTCACAGAATCATAATCATCATGAATCGAAAAAAAAAAAAAAGAAATAAATCACCGAGAAGAGGGTGGCTTCGTCCCTCAGGAGAAAAATACAACAATTCTTGGTCGCACCCTTCCTCCGTGCCTGTCTCGTGCGCGGAGAGAAAGATCCGCAAGAGGGAGAAGAAAGATGGATCCTGCCGGGCTTTCTCCGCCACTTTGCCCGGCCGGAAGCTAATTGGCCCGAATCGAGGGTGGCTTTTCCATCATCCGGTTCACGGCATTATGGCCGACTCGCACGTGAGCCGCCCGACCAATGGGAACGCGAGTCGATGCGCTCGGTGTTCCTCGCTCCTTCTTCCTTCCTTCGCCCCGATTCCGCCCGATCGGACGCGATAAAAACGCGATCCACCGCTCGACAAACGTGTCCTGTTATCGCGAGAAGGGGTTCTTTTCTAATCCACTTTCGTCGAGGTGGTGTTAGAAAATCAACCAGAATTAGGGAATCGAGGCGAAGAGAGGCAGAGAGAGAAAGAGAATAAATTGCGTTATGAACGACCCGCTCGAACGATAATTCAACGATAATTACTGTTACGATTATTATTCTAAAATTTCGATCCGATTTTTCTATATTCCAAACTTTTGAAATGAAACCAACGGTCAGTCGTCCAGATCATCTTGAGTGTACGCGAGGATGGAATATTTTCGTGGAATAAGCCGCGTTCAGAAAGAGGATCTATCTATCTATCTATCGGTGAATTAAGGGGGCGGGGCGGGGTGTCGAGTCAGAGCGGGTCACGATAGTAGTACCTATTTACTTTCATTCAATGATCAAAGAACCGCGTTGGGCCGATAACGGTTATCTGGCCGCGGCGGACAGTGGGCCCATTCAGCCTCTTTTCGATTCGAGTCGCGTGAATTTCCCTGCGGTTTCGAATACCGGCTAATTAATCCGGCTGATATTTTTTAATCGAATCAAATTGTCCAATTCGAGGAATTGGAGAAGTGGTCGAAACAGGTGGTCGACGATGATTTTTTTTTTTTTCTTTTCTTTTCTTTTTTAACGAACGAAGAATTTTTCGAACGAGAACGAATGAATTTTGAATAATTCTATTGGACACAGAATATCGGATAAACATTGTTTGCTCGTCACGGCTCCCCACACGAGAGCCGAAGGTGGCTGAATAAGTCGATTAGCGAATCGATTGAGGAAATTGATAATAATGAGGATGTGAAACGAACGATTCCACTCCGCCTCTCCTTTCCAGATTAAAATCGATCCAGTAGTAGCTCGTAAATCTACCAACTTCGATCGATATCACTTCAATCCCTCTCTTTTGTCAACCTCATATCCTCCTCAACTCCGTTTATTAACCCTCCTACCAGATCCTTCATTGTGCACCACAATTACGCCATATAAATAATTGCCATTTAATTTGCCTATAATACAAATCCTCCTTTACAAACATCGTATTAAACCCTCCCACGTTGTTTTTCTCGATTCCTTTTCCAAGAAACTCTCCAAGAAATTTACCATTATAATCAATATCGTGTTGACGTCTCACCGACGATTTCCAAAACAAGAAGAAAAAGAAAAGAAGGGCGAAGAAAGGAAAAAGTGGAATTCGAACGAGACTCGTCCTCTCTCTGTTCGAACAGCATCCAAAGAGAGAGGAGGAAACACGCGGAAACACGCCACCGATCGAGGATCCTTTTGAGAAACGACCACCCCCTCCGGGGGTGGGGGAGGCCTTTGCGCCGTGAAGAAAAAAAAAAAAAAAAGGGAAAAAAAATCGGGCGGTGGAAAACGTTAAACGGAAATCAGCCGTCCGTCCGCTCACAAAGAGGCGGCGGGTTCCTGGCCGGGGGTGGCGGAGGGGAAGAAAAACTCTTTGATGGTTGGGGCGCAGAGACACGCTCGAAAAGATGGAAAACGGCCGCGGAGGGGTAAAGTGTGAAATTGCCGCCGATGCCACGAAATGGAAAGTAGAGAGAGAGAGAGAGAGAGAGAGAGAGAGAGGAATTTCTTCTCTGTAATTCCTGTTCCGTCGCGAGGAGGGAGGTGAGGAGGGGCTGGCTTTATCCTTGGTTGATATCGGAAAAACGGTTGTCGAGCAGAATTTCCAAGGCGTAGAGATTAGGGTGTAGAATTTTCGAAGATTTTCGAGAAAGAATCGAAAATAAGGATATTTTCTCTAACGATTCCAAAGGACGAAGAGTTGGAATTAAAGAAAAATACGCGTACGTAGAACGAAACGCGTTTGTAGAATCGTTTCTTTCCTCGAATTAGTATTGCGACAAATCGTTAAACCTCGTTGCTCGTTCAGCTAATCAATTACAAATTTATCCTACAACCGAATAACGTAGCACGAAATGTCACGCAAAAAGTAAAGGATCGTTCGTTATCGTGACTGGGTGACAAACAAGATAAAACACGGTCGCGTACACGATTGTTACGAAACTACTTTTACCAATTTCATTCTCGTTAAAAGGAAGGCGATTAAAAAGAAACTCTGTCCTCTCTCCTAAATCGTGAAATGATAAGAAAGAGAAGATGAAGTTAAAGTCACGTGGCGAGGATACGAAGTTCAAAACGTCGTTGTTCAATTGCAACAACGAACAGCGTAGATCCATCGATTGATGTTAACTCGAATCTTGCGATAAGAAGATTAAAAATATTCCATCGAATCGACCGTCTGAAGGAAAAAAAATAAATAAATATACATCTATCAACGAAGAAGAATACTCTCTAATCACTGTAACAATAACAAGTGAATATTAAATGGCCTTTCGTAAAGAAAGTGTATACCAAATTTTTCCTCCAAATTTAATAACCAATATTCTTCCATCCGAGAAGAGGAAAATAAAAAAGGACGAACAGATATCATTCGAACGATTCTCATCTCCAAATTCACATTCTCCATTCCACGAACGTGTGCTTCCCTAATCGCGCGCGATTTCCATAACGATTTCTCTCTCTCTCTCTCTCTCTCTCTCTCTCTCCGCTCGAAAACACCGGCCAAGCTTCCTTCCAACCCCATTTTCAATCGAGGATTCACAGGCGATCAACAATGGTGCTGATTGAAAGCAATTATCGGACCTTTCTTCCTCCTACTTTTTAACTTACCGCCGCGGTCACACCCTTGTCGCTCGCTTCCGCTCGAGATACCGCCAACCCTGTGATTTCTGCTTGGGGTGACGGGGTCAAACGTGGTAAAAAAAAAAAAAAAAAAAAAAAGAGAAGAAAAGAAAAGAAAAGAAAAGAGAAAGGAAAGAAGAAAGGAGGGGCGGGGGGGAGCAGGAGGAAGAGAAAAGGAAAAGAAAGAGAGAGGGGAGCGAAAACAAGGGAGGAAACGAAGGAGTACAGTGAATACAGTGCCACCCCCTTCGTTTTCGGCCCGCGTCTTTGACCAACCCCGCTAATCAAGCCTTGCTTTTTTGCGAATACAAACGAACCCTCTGCGATATTTTTCTCAAGCTCGGCGAAACCAAAACCAACCAACCGCTGCTGACCATCGTCGATTCTTCGCACAGCGGGGGTGAATTCCGGGGGTGTAATTTGCGGAGAATGACGGTTAAATCCGTGGTGGATTTAGGAGGAAAGAAGGAATTATTTGTCATTACTCGATAATATTTTAACGTTTCTTCTTCTTCTTCTTCTTCTTCTTCTTTTTATCAACTATACTTTTCCATTTTATTCTCGAGTGATGACGAAAAGCATTGAATGAATCGATGAACAAATAAAAGAGAATAGAAGATTCGTCAAGCTGAAACCTTTAAATATCACGAATATCACGAATAAAAATTTCTGCAAGGGAATTAAATTTTCCAAAAAAGTTTCGATTCAATATCGAGGCAACTTATTCGTCGCCATTCTAAATACAAATTCGCAAGGCAAATTCTTTGAAAAGAAGAAGAAGAAGAAGAAGAAGAAGAAATAAAATATATAATTCTAAAAATAAGGTTTTTACTTTCCGAAATAATTAAGAAATAATTATTCCCGTCACCGCAATAAATTCATTAAAAGGCAGACAACCGCGTCGGGATCAATGACGATCAAGAAGGAAAAGAAGCAGCCGTTCCAAGCCTTTCTCGCTTATACTTCTTCTATTCCCGACATCCATCGAGAACAATTTTATTATTCTTTCTCGTGGCAATAAAACTAAGCGGCGATGTTAAAGATGGCAAAAGAGGACGCGATAAACCTAACGATTAACCTTTCCCTGTCGATCTACTACTACCGACAAATTTCCATCGACAAAAAAAAGAAGAAAGAGAGAGGGAGAAATATAAAAGAATACGATCACAGCTTCCTTATGAGAAAAAAAAAAAAAGCTCCGCTCTCGCATTCGACGATAATTTAATCATCGTAGAAATCGTGTGATCCCCGAAATGGAGGGGAGAGGGAAAGAAAAAAAAAAAAGAAAAAAACTGGTGGAAACGATCGATAATTAAAGCGTTGACAAGGCGTTGCTTTTTGAAGATGATGATGAGTTTCGTAGAATGAATGAAGATAAACGAGGAGAGTCGAGAGTTTGTATTATGTGGAAACGTGTGTGTGTGTCTTTTTTGTTTCTTTTCTCTTTTTCTGAAGTTATATATATTAAACTAGAAAAAAAAAAAAAGAAAAAAGACTTCAAAGCCGAACAGTCGGATTTCATGGACGAGAGAGAATTTATCGGAGGAATTATCCGTGACCCCGGAGAGAGGAACGGATAACCTCCAAGGTTCGGGACTCTCTCTATCGTCTCTAATCTGGTCTCAATAACTGAGACGTTGGCTTATTTCTCTCTCTCTCTCTCTCTGGCGATCGAATATTATTCCAAGTATCGCCGAGTTTCACGAATTTCGTCCTTTTAAACAAGATATATATATATATATATATATATCTCGATCGGGAGAGAAAAGAAAAGAATTTTACAAATGATACATCCAAACTTATTTTCCAAACTGGATGCTATTCAAAGAAAAGTGTCTCTGCCTCGTTTCGAAAAATCCTCTCGAAAACTTCGACGACTTCTGCCGGACGATCGAACGAGCGAGCGGTGTTTAATTAGACGTGTTTGCACAGGCGTCGAGGGAGTGGCGCGAAAGGTGTCCACGGGCCCCCAGGAAGCGCGAGAGAAGCCTGGGGGAGGGGGGAGAGAGGGCCCGTGCAAACACCGGTCTCCCACGGAGGCAGTTGGAGCGAGAGTTCGAGGCCCTAAAACATTCAAACGACAAACAACAAGGAGTCGCCTTCTTCGGCGACTGTCGTCCGAGCGTCCGCTAATGGAGTTTGCGCGGCGGCCCCTGTGATGTCCGATCGACGAACATCCGTGTCCCCTGGGCCCTCCACCGCGGGCAACAGGCGCCGCGAGCTGCCCGCGCAAACACCGTACCCGCTCGCGTCTCGAAATCCTCCTCGGGCTTCTGTTGGACGGTCTTTTAGGCGATCCCTCCAGGCTTGAATAGTTTCCGTGTGTACCGTATGCGGAGGCCGCGCATACGGATCCTGAATTTTAAAATATCCCCGAGAAGAGCAAGATTTCGTCTCCTCCTGTTTTTTCCTCCTACCCACCCCGTTTCCAGTAAAAAGAAGATGTAGATTTTTGAAAAGTGAACCATTTTTCTTATACTCGAAATGCGAGAAATGTTCGAAAACGTTCCTTATCATCTCCTGTTTCGAGTAACAAAGATGTGGATTTTTGAAAAGTGAACAAATTTTCTTATACTCGAAATGCGAGAAAACGTTTCTTATCGTCTTCTGTTTCCTATCCAAACTGTTTCCAGTAACGAAGATGTAGATTTTTGAAAAGTGAACAAATTTTCTTGAATACTCGAAATGTAAGAGTCATGGAAGCAGAAAAACGTGGCGCGAGAAATGTTGGAAACATCTCCACTGTTTCCTCCTGTGAAAACTTTTCGAGATATAAGAGAATGATCGGTGAAAATTCTCCAATAAACGTTGACACGTATACATTCTGAAGAACGTGGTGCAAGATTCCCGGATTCTCACGGAATTTCCGAACTTCTCCTCCTCGGTATTCCCGAAATACCGCGCGGACGATGGAGGGGCGAAAAGTCGCGCGGCTTTAATGAAGGGCGGCCTCGCGCAACTTCAAACGGCGGTTCGACGAATCGGCTGCCAGTTCGCGAAATCTAATTATCACCGTGAGGTGATAAGATTCCCGAGAGCTGGCTCCTCGGCCAGGACTTTTTATAGGCGTCTCTAATTCGGAACAGCTGCGCCGGCAACCATTTTTACCGATTCGATCTGATTCGACTCTTTATACTTTCCTTCCTCTCTCCGATTTTTTTCATGGAATAAAAAAGAAGTCGGCTCTTTTCTCCGAAGGGAAAGATTTCTCAGGACGAGGAAAGAAGAACAGAAAGTATGGAAGAAAAAGTTTCGTTCGAAAATCGTTCATCCTCTTAAGCAATTAAATCGTATTCGTATTTAAGAATTTTAGAAACGCATCTTAAATACACCACTTCTCGTCGCGTTAATTCTTCCTTATTTCTCATCGCTCTCGAAACTTTAAAAGAAACAATTAATTGTTACGAGAAGCGTCTACATTTTGTAGACTTAGTATCAAATTTGCTCTTACGATTTTCTCTTTCATAAATTTTCCCCAATCACGTTGGAAGAAGCTTATCGCACAATATAAAAAATATAAGAGATTTAGCTCTTGTAGAGCAAGAATCGGGAACAGGTATGACGAGCACCGGCCTTCGATGCGTTCGTTTCGAAGAAATCGAGGCGCCGATCGGTCAGAAACGGATTTCCTTCGGGATCCTTCGAATTCCACGCGTGGCCGTCATTCCATCCGCTCGCGGTTAACCATCGCCGGCCATTAGTCGACACGATATAATGGAACCAGAATAATGGAACCGCTCTCGTCACCCATCCTTCCATTTCCTTCCAACGAGTTCTCGTCGAAATTTCTCTCGAACTTTCACAAAATCTATCATTTCCAAGATAACAACAAAGAATTCGCCTCTTCCTCGATCTCGTTGTCGAATGTTTCGTCGTTCTTCGACGAGGGGGCGACGAATTAAGGAGAAGAAGATGCAGATGCGAGGAGCCGGAAATCCACGAATCGGCGGATTTCCTCGTAGCTGGGTGGCGCCAGCCGTTCAACACCCCTCCTCCCCCTCCCTCCCTCCTTCTCTCTCTCGTTGAATTTCGCCAGACGTCTATATCGCGCGGGAAAAGAGAAGAGGCGCTCATTATGTTTCGGTAATTGGCCGAATCCAGCCATGTTTTCAATTTGCTCAAAGGCGCCGCTTGTGCAGGCCGAAAACGGCCCTCCTCAGAGGACCCTCTCTCTCTCTCTCTTCCGAGGACCCCCTTTTTGCGCGAAAACTGCAACTGGGGAAATTTATATCGTCGTTCGATAATCGCGATAGAGAATTACTTCCCTACTTTTTTCTCTTCTCGTCCTAAATAAAATGAAAGGATTGGACGCAAAGGGAAGGCGTAGGTCGCGATTTTACCAAGAATTATCGAGAAACGAATAATCGACGGGCTTGAATATATCCGGGAATGAAATGGCCAACGAAGTATATCCACTTTTGTTGAGCTAAATGTTTCATTTATTCAGGAGAAAGAGAGAGAGAGAGAGAGAGAGAGAAAAGTTGTCACTCGTTTATAGCTCTGGGAAACGATGATCGTATGTCCAATTTCCGGGTCGCGAGAACTATTCCGTATATATATATAAAAAAAAGGGGGGGAAGACTCGACTATTTCATCCTCGTTTTACGTTCGACACATATTGCCAGTTTCTATAAATAACTACTAGTACGTTCTATAGACGTATTTCGTGACGACGAATCAAGACGCTCATTCACCAAACTTGTTCTGAATCTAGCTCCGAGTAGCACTAACTTTCTTTTCTTTTTTTCTAAAGTGCATAAATGCTTTAACGTTAGAAGAGGTTAGAAAAGTCAATATCGACCTATCAGTAGTAATTTATACTCGATGAAAATGCTGTTCATCGAGGTAGATAGACGATATTTTAATGGGAACGATTGTAATGGGCACGTTGGACTGAAAAAAAAGAGAAAAAAAGGGAGAAAGAGATTTCTTTTCTCGGCTCGATATAAGCTAAATATCGGCGGACTTGTTTTTATCGAATCGCGTGTTTCTCTGATCGCGTGTCGAAAACTTTCCTACGAAGCTCGAGCCTTTATTTGACTCGTTTCCAATTGCTCGAGCAATATTTATCCTATCTTCTAATACGCCTCTTGTCGGGTTGCTCCTTCACGCGTTTGGCTCCGGCTATTTGCGTTCGAGGAAGTGGCTTTGAATCTGTGTTTTCCCTTTCTACCAACTCGAGACTTCCGTCTCTCATGCTCCTCCTTAAAAAAAAAGTCAATCAATTCTCACCTGACGAATCCTATTTCCCAAATCACGATTCCGTGCGTGCATCTCCTCTCCGAGAGGCGAACGAGAGATGGAAAGGAAGGGAGCGACATCTAACTGGATGGAAAGGAAAGAAAAGCGCGCGACGACGGCCATATTGAAAAATTGAGTTGAAATGATAAAACGCGGGAAGGGGAGGGCGTTTAATGGGTCCGCTTCGTCGGGACGGCTTCCTGCTTAACGCCGAGCCACTCGGCCACGTCCGCTCGTTCCCCAATTCCCTTCCTCCCTCTCTGTCTCGCTGCCCCGACCATCGCCCCGCCAATCATAATTTCTATCAGAGCCACCTCCGGGTGACGATAGCCGACAATTCACGTGATTGCCCGGACGCCTTTTGTCTCCGCTGCCCCCGTCGCTTCGGCCAATCTTGCCACGCGTTCCGCGCCTGCCTCCTCTTCCATCCTCCTCCCTCTCTCTCTCTCTCTCTCTCTCTCGTTCGATCCAACATCGAGAACCAAGCGTATTCGAAAGAATAATTAATTTTAAATCGTACGTAGATTTTACCTCGAAAAGTCTCCTCTTCCTCTTCGCTCCATATTATAAGAAAAGAATATTTCTCCTCTCTCTCTCTCTCTCTCTCTCTCTGTGACTTTTTCGTTGACTCGAGCTACAATTCGAGAACAATTCTCCGATCCTTGGACGTCATATTCCGCTTTGAGGCCAAGTTTCATTCACCGCGGTTTCACGAAACCGCGTTCCTCCGCGTGGAGAAGAAGAGTAGGTGGAGGAAAAAAAGAGAAGGAAAAAAAAAAGGCTTGGAGGGTGGTTTCCGGAAGGCGAGCGCGTCAAAGAAGCGGCGGCTCTGTCGCACGCACACCTTTTCCCAGCCGCGATTGTGCGAGGAATCCGCGTAATTAAGCGGCTGTTGCTCGACCCGCAGCCACTCCCACAGGCCGGGGCAAGAAACGCGAAGAAGAAGTGGCTCGAGGAGGTTTGATAAGGAAGGAGCCAACTTTGACTTGCTGAACTTCCAAATTAAAATTATTATGTTATTCAATCGAGACGATCATGCTTCATAAAAGTTTTCCTCTTCTTCCATTCGCCCCGAATTCCCATCGAAAAACCTTGTCCTCGAAGGAGACGAGATGGCGCGCCACCACAGCTAGAGCTCATCCTGCGGGCCACGGTTCGCTGCCTGCCGACCTTCTCTCCTCTCTCTCTCTCTCTCTCTCTCTCCTCCTCTGTTCCACTCTGCGTCTGCGAGCCGAGCCATCCGGAGAAGATGATGGATCCGGCGGGGCCGGGGAGGGTGAGGGGGAAGGGGGATGAATGGTTACCTTGGTAGGCAGATATAATGCGGCCAGCTGTAGGCAGTCGGTAATCACATGTTTGTTTAACCTCCGAAACCCCTCATCTACGGGGTCCCTCGAGCACCCCGGCCACCCCGAGCTTCGAACAAAGATGTCGTTTCTTCTTGCTCCTTTTTCCCCCGATCCTCCTCCGCTCCTTTCTCCATCCTGTCGAGGAGGAGGAGGAGGATGATCCTGGCGCGGGCGCCACCGCTCCTCTCCTCGAGCGAGTGATGGATGACCTCGGTCCACGGCGCGTATTAATGGAGCAGAGATTTCACGCGTCTCGGGGCCCTCGTAAAGCACGGATTAGCCGCGTTTTTCACGCATCGAGCCGGTTGGCCGAGGTGGTTCGAGGTTGATTTATCGCCGTCTGGTTTCACGGATAATTGTTAATTTTTCTTTCTCTCTCCTCTTTCTTTTTCCTCGGGAAAATGATATTTCAGATTGTTTATTAAACACTCTGGTTAATCGTTGGCAAATGATCAACGAGATCGAGCGTTCTCATCGACTCATTAGTTAGCACAAACGTGGCGTGATGATTCTATTCTAGTACTTTTGAGTACATCGAAAGGAAAGTGTAGAACAATTTCGTCCGACAGAAACTCAAATTATTCGCCGAATCATCGAATCGACCAACCATTTCCTCGTAACTCTTGCGTTTATTTTAATCTCTCCTTACGTACGCGAACATTTTATATATCCAATAACATATCCAATATATACGTTCTCGAAGAAATTACCAAGATATTTCCCTTCTCTAAGCAACCGAACGAAACCGAGCCACTCCCATTTTTTACGACCAATAATCCCAATCTCTCTCTCTCTCTCTCTCTCTTCCTAATCCGCTTCCCCTGGAAATATCTCGCGAGAAAAGCTCGCCAGTGGCCGGCTCTCCTCTCGCAATTATGCATGATGATAAGGCAACTTCCGTTGCGGATCACACGAGGATCGGCTCGATAACCGGCCGTGGTAATTCCTGTTGCCGATGTAAGTTCCAACGGGCATAATGTAGTCATAAATGGCCGCAACGAATTTGCGAGAAGCGCGCGTGGGGATGCAGCGCCGCCAAGCTTCGGGTCGAGTAAACGCTCGGTTAATCCCCGAGTCGAGGATTAATCGGGCAATCGATTCGATTCCTTGACTCTCGAGAGGGAAGAGGGTGAATACGCGCAATCACCAGGGGATCAGTTGCGGGATCGTTCCGTCCGACTCGATCCGCGAGCGGATCTAATTAATCGGCCAGGAAGAACGATCTCCTCGGGGAAAATTTTTCAATTTTTTTTGATCGTCGAGGACATTCGTTCGCGAGCAATGCGAGAATTCGACGTTAATTTCTCTCAGGCATTGCTCTCCTCGCTCTCCTTCTTCGAACCAGTCGATTATTTATAGAATCGTGTCTCTCGAAGTCTCGAGAATTCTCGAACGAAGAAGAAGAAGAAGAAGAAGAAGAAAAAACAAATCATTCTCTTTCCATCCTCACTTTCGAATCGTCGTATTACTCGCCGGTTCGAACGATCGTGTTCGACGAGGACACGAAAGAAAAGGAACCGGGAGAAGGGAAGAAATAATCGGTTATTATATACGCACCTTCGAGCTACAGTTTACTCGAGAGAGAAACAACATCGAACCGAATACGAGAGAGAGAGAGAGAGAGAAACGAAGATGATATTCCCCACAATGGAACGGAACGAGGTGTTATATAAGAGCACGACCACGATCCAAAATCGACGAACCCGACGGACCTTCCTTCCTTCTTTCCTTCCTTCCTTCCTTCCTTCCTTCGTTCCCCCCACTCCACGACGAATGACGAAAATGCCTGGACCACGCGCAACGTTGCACGCGCATCGTGTACACGGCGAGCTTTCACCGAACCCACTCGAGCCCACTCCATCATCAATTCCTATCGACGCGGTCGGTGCAACGTCGTGGGCCGACGAGGTGTATCCTTTGGTGGTCGCACGACGTCGTTCCACGGCGTGCAGAAGGGGGCAGAAGGAAGGCGGAGCACCGTGGCGCCATGTCGCGGGGGGTCCACGGCACCCACACTCGCACACACACACACACACACCTCAGCTCCTCGTATTCGTGGCCCGAAGGATACCACTACCACCACTATCACCGCATCAACACGAAAGGAAGGCGCACACCGACGCGCCGCCACGGTTATTAAACCGTGCACTCTCTCTCTCTCTCTCTCTCTATCGTTGGAGGTGTGCTGATGGAGGCTGAGATTTGTGATTTAGATGAGCTCACCTCCGGACAACGGCGTGCCCCTCCACTCCTCCGCCTGCACGCCCCCCCCCCCCCGTCGCCGACCGCCGCCGCCTCGAGGGCTTTGTTTTAACTGTTCAAAGTTTCAGCTGCGGCAGGCCCTTAACTAGTCGCGGCCAGGTATACAAACCAGAGACCCCCCCGTCCGTGGAAAGGGGGATAGGGGAGGTTGATAGAGGCTCGCGTTGGGGGTTCCAGGATCTTGGAGGGACGACCGACTCGGGTCCGGCAATTTGAATATGGGCCGGGGGAGAGGGATCTTTCCGTTGGTTTCTCTCTCTCTCTCTCTCTCTCTTCTTCTTTTTTCTTTGGAGAGGTTTGACGATTCGTTTCCTTTCGCCTTTTTTTACGATGGTCTTTTAACGATTAGATCGGTAGGATCTAGCTTAGGTAATTCGTTCGGGTAATTTCTTTGTTCGAATTTGAAATTCGATATTGAATCGAAAATATATATAGATATATATATATATATAGAGAGGAAATCGATGAATGGGATGGGAATCGCATCGAAACGCGACAAATCGAAAATAACAGCGTTTAATGGCGAGAAAGAGTTACATGCCGATGCTTCGACGTCCGCGTGAACAATTTATTCACCCGCGATTTACTCGCGATGCGAAACGCGTTCCCGTTTCACTTCACCGTTCCTTTTTTTCGTTTATTTATTTTCCTTTTCCCCGTCGAATAAAAAAAAGTATCGCCCCCTCTGGTGCTTGTCACCGCGACCACCTGTGCGTGTTTCGCGTTTGTTCGCGCCGATCCTGCGTTCCTGATCGTGAATTATATATAAATTTTCATGATCGGGCGCGTGACGTCAACGTTCGAATGACGAACAATGAATACTGCATCTCGCCGACCTCCTTCCACGGTTTCTCGTTACGAAACGAAAGAAAACTCTGCGTGTCGTGATTCACGGAAAGTGAACCGTTGAGAGGTGCGGTGGAAGGGGAACGGTTGGATTTTATCTACATTTCCGCGATACATATCCGATAATAATGGTCGAAAATCTTATTATCGATCGTAATAAAATGCACTTTATACTTTTCTCCATTAATTTCAAGCTTCGCCATCACTTTGAAACCGAACTTCGCACCTAACCTCTTCGCACTCTTTTCTCGCACTCGGTTATCGATGAAATTAAGTAACGAGTTAACGTTAGACGGAATAACGGTAAGGAAATCGAGTTACACGAACGATTATAACGAAGCACGAGCTACAACGAGCTGCGAGAACGGACGGAATAATCCGTTTCTAGTCCGATAAAGATCATCTCGATTGCAATTAACGATAGAAGGGCACGGGTTCGAGTTTAACGCGCCGGCAGCGCCACCACCTTAAAAATTCATGAGCAGGCCGTGTCATCGCGTTTAGCGAGATTGATGATATCGCGTGAAACGCCTTTTCCTTTTCTTCATTTTTAATGCGGCCGCTATAGCACCGAGGTGACGCGATAATACGCTAGCTGTCAGGAACGGGTGCCAAGCATCGTGAAATAATAATTGCACGGCAACTACCGACCGGTCGGTCGGTCGGTAAGAGGAGAAAGAATTTATTCGCAAGTGCATATACGTTTCTTCTTACCTTCCCCCTCCTTCTCATCCTCCCGTTCAAGCCGTGACGCGGAGAAACGTGACTTTTCACGTTTTCGCGAATAGTTTCACGCGAACAGTTCAATACCTTTTGTCCGGGCAGGTGTTCCGCAGGGATTTTTCCCGTCGTCGTGATTCATTCCAACGCGATTTCTTCCCGCGGATATAGGCGAGAGACCACGGAACTCCCTTCCAATCGAGAGGCCATCGATCGGTCGACGAGAAAAATACACCCGCGTTAAGAGCAGAGACATTTCAACGTTCAATACAAAAGGTTAAAGGAATTTCCTCTTTTGTTGGACGAGATGATCGAAGATCGAGGACAAAAATTACACGCGAGGAATTGATAATTCCTCGCCGGATTGATCACCGGACAAATCGATTCCAGCAATTTTTTTCGTATCGAAGCGTGGCAATTTTCCAAAAAGAAAGAAACGAGGAAGAAGAACATCACTTTCTCCCTCCCCCCCCCGCCCAGTCCGCCAAAAAACGAATTTTCTCTCCGCTCTCGGTTTCGCTATCTCGGTTTCAGGATTCCAGGAGGGGAAGGGGGCGCGGTGTGTGTGCGTGCGTGCGGGTTTCGTCCTTCCAGGAAGATGGAAACGGGATCCGGGCGAGCGGGGACGCGCGTCGATTTAATCGGTAGCCGGGAAAGGGGTCGCATAAATAAGATCTATCTCGCGTGGAACACGGGAATCCTTTACCGCGTAGATAAAAGCCATGGACACCCCGTAGATAAGGCGCCGCCTTTCATCGCGCCGACCCGATAAACTGTCCTCCTGTACCCGAGCTACGAGCCTACGCGGTTGACGTTCCTTAAATCCCACCGGGTACAGGACGGTGGCTACCGACCGTCCTCCCTCCCCGTTCCTCCGCATCCCCTCTCCTTTCCACGAGGCGAGTTTCTCGCCTCGACCGTTACCTGCAGATCTAATCTCCGATTAGATTTGCTATTGGCGAGCGTTTATATTGAATTTTAACGCGGGACCCTTTGCACTTCGATTAACTCTTCGAACCAGCGCGGGGGTGGCTCGCGATCGCCCGAATATTCGTGGACAAAATTGGATCGAAGTATATTGGAAATATCCGGCGTGTCGATTTAAAATACGCGAATCTTAATTTAAAATACGTGATCAGGGGAAGGTTGATGTCGGGGAAGACGATGGATAAATGGGGAAGGAGTGCAAGAGTGCGAGCGGAGGATAAGAAAAACGGGTTTGAGACCCGTCGCTATCGTTACGACGTTCGGGCAACACCTCTTCCAAAACGATCGAAGCACGCAACCATCGACACGAGCGTTCCGGTTTCCCACGTTGGCCGAGACTCGCGTGAGATTTATATTTTCAACGGCCGTGCCATATTGCTCCACGTTAAATAGAGTTTGCACGATGGCTCGTTATCGGTATGCTCGACGGCACGTCGAGCACCGTCCAACACGGTGAACCGCCTTTATTGGCAACGGAGCTGCCAATTGAGGCACCGGGCATTAACATTAATGCCGGTCCCCATTGTGCCCGTTTGTGTCCTCGAAGCGAAGGTGAAATCGCAGGGAACACCACCGGGGCACTATATCTCTATCGAACCAGTACTACGCCTGCTTGTAACAATAATATCCAATTTATTCTTCGCAATCCGTTTCCTCGAAAATCCGTCCACTCGAACGAAAAGAAAGTGAGTGGATGAGTCGCGACAACTTGGCCATTCCAAAGCCATTCTATCCGTTCAACGGGATATCTCATTCCGATTCGCGTTAAAACCTAACCTAACCTACGCGAGAAGCGTTCAGCCGGTGGAATTTAGTCGATTCGAACAAACTTTTTCAACTGAATCGCCGACAGGCGGCGTCCCAGTCGGCCGAGATACCAGGGGGCGCTCGTCCTCCTTTCCGCCCGGAATTTTCTAGCCGGTAGGTGGCCATCATCCCCGTTACACAGGCTCATTATGCTCCGACGTATTTCCATAACAACTCGTTAGCCGCGACGAGGGAAGCGAACGGGCGCGAGCAGCCGCGTACCTACCTGGACGAGCGCCCCGCCGTGGGTGGCGCCCCCCGTGGGAAACCCATCTCCTCGTTCAACGTTTCTTCCTTCTTATCCTCGTTATTTTTATATCCATGATTTTCTCTCCTCCCTCCTCCTCATATTTACGATTTCTTCCATCTGGAATGAGTCTCCCTCTCTCTCTCTCTCTCTCTCTTCTCGTTTCCCAGCGAATATCGTTAGAATTACGCGATGAATTAATTAGAGTGCGCGAGTTTAATTGGGTTGAACGCGGCGATCGTTACGGATTTCGTTAATGAAGGCGAGGACGAAACTCTTGAAATAAAACGGATTCAACGGGAGAAGAAGATCGTATATAAACAGCAATTTTTAAAATTACAACGGATTTTTAAAAGGAGGATCTCGAGATGGGTTCATCCACACAGATACCTACCTACCTACCTACCTACCCCCGACTTATCCACTCACTTGTTACGGTCTTCTGCCACACCTCCAAAAATGAATCAATCAACGCGAAGCCAAAGCTTAGAGAAACCCGACCCAGTAGCCATCCCTCCCTCCCTCCCTCCCTTCTCCAAAAGTTGTCTTCGAGCAACAAAGGATTCCACCATCCGCTCTGAAAGATATCTGCCGAACGATCTTCGAGCCCCTCCCCCCTCCCCCCTCCCCCTCCCCCCCACCGTGAACGTAAGAAGGCTCTCTCGGTCCGTCGAGCGCCATAAACGTCGCGACGAGCCGAGAGGAGGAGGCAGGCCACGATAAAACGAGGGGAGGGGAGGAGAGGAAAAGGAAGGCGAAAAAGCAGAGCCGGGAAGAGACGTGTCGTGGAGGAGAAGAACTGGACAGTGTTGCAAAGGGGAAGACAGGCGGCGGCGGTGGCGACGACGACGTCGGTGGAAGGAAACCGCGCGAGTTTCCCGGCGCGGCTGTGAATCCCAACATGGGAATAATATGCGACGCGGACACTTTTATGGTCGCGGACGCGATCGGTCCACGCTCTCTGGCTGCGGACAGGTAATTTACAGGGACCTTCCTTGCCGATTGAGACGTCTGGCGGATCGCGTGGAGGCACGCAACACCCGTCCCTCCCTTTTTCTCTTTTGCACCTTCGGTGTGCTCCTCAGCCAGAGCGAGAGGAGAGTCCAACGTTCAACAATTAGATCGTCCCTTCGAACGGAACGGCTTTTTCTTTTTCTTTTAATCGATAAACGACTCGAGCTCCTCTTCCTATAATTTATATTTATATAATTTTAATTTGAAAGGAAAAGAAAAGAAAATTCATTCTGAAAGAAGAGAATGAGAATCACATTATATTCTCTCCAACCCGGCTGAGAGAATTGTCGTCCTCCACACCGAAACATTTGTTGAACACTCGCGATAAATTTAAATGGTGCCTGCGTTTACGAGGCACGTCGATGCGATACTTTCGCGCCAACAGCTCCAACCAGTGCGTAGTAGACATTAGGAAGCGAGTTTCCCCGGCCAAGCCCGCGCAGCTGCGGGCCCTGCATCTGCATACGGCCGAGTTGCACGAGTGCATTTGCGAGTCGCCGATATCGAGCTATATCGGGGCAACCGGAATGCGTTCGGAGCATTAGATCCCATAGGAGACTCGCCCTTTTAGGTTGCTCCTCCATCTCCCGCGTTTTTTCTTCTTTCTTTCACGCTTCGAGAGGAGAAATTGCAGAAAATAACAACGCAACGACGCGTCTTATTCTATCACGCGTTATTTAATTCGAAGATTCGCGTGAAACTCGTATCCAATACGAGCTCTGTTACGAATTTAAAAAAAGAGAATACTACATCATTACCACCATAAATTATCACAATTTCTCGAAGAGGAGAAAATAATTATCCTTAAGCCTGCGATAAAATTCATTTCATTTCCTGTCAAACCCAAATCGGAGAGCCCACCGATCGCTTCCACTTCCAAAGTTTTTAGAAAAAAAAAAAATCTCGCGTTTCTTCTCTCTCTCTCTCCAATAAGAACCGACCGACTGGTTTTCGAGTCCGGTTCGGTACTCGAAGCAACGAGGAACACGGTGAGTGTTGATTTATAACAAGGCCCGATTAATACGAACAGAGCCGAGAGAGTTGATTAAAATATCAAGCGGGGGCCAAGTTTCTCTCGCCGCGCGCGGCTCTCCTCCTCTTAATCTTTCGCGCAATCTGCATTCTGGTAAGTCGCGCCGCGCAACTTGTACCGCGTAACTCAGCTGTGTATGCAGATGGGACAGGACGCAGCTGCGGACTCGTTAGCCATCGGAGAATTCTTCTGGTTACTTACGTATCCTCCTCTTTGCTTTACAAATCGCGTAAATGTAACGAAATGTTTCGAGATGAATATATTAAGCACGGAAATAACTACTTTCTCTTCCCAAATTCAACATTTTATCGCGCCAATTTTATTACAAGATCGTCCAATCGTCGTCTTCCAAATTAAAATTTCCGGCTTTGAATCTTTTGGTACGACTTTTTCCACAGCCGAAGCATTCCTAAGCTGGAATGCGAAAAGTAAGCGAACGACGTCATAGCGACTCTTGTTAACCCTTTCGCGACTTCCGCCGCATGTACACAGTGCTCGAGAAAGATCGTCAATGGTCGCGTTTACGCCTCACTATAACTCGAGTTGCTTTGACGGTGTTTATTGAAAAGAAGAGAAAAAAATTGACGATAAATAGAAAATATCGATGCTTTCGTTTCCAGAAAAAGATACTCGATGTCCAATAACTCGTCATATCGTATGATACTTAAGCAGAATGACTATATGACTCGCTCGTAGTATCTCAATGGCACTTTATGGAGACTATAGTCGCTCGTAGTACATCAGTGGCATCTTATGCAGAGTGACTATGCTTGTCCATAATATCTCAATGGCACTTTATATATTAAACAGAGCGACTATAGTTGCCTGTAGTATCTCAATGGCATTTTATGAAGGGCTATATTAAGCAGAGGGACTATAATCGTCCGTAGTATCTCAATGGCACTTTATGCAAAGCGTCTATATTAAGCAGAGCGTCTTATGGAGACTATAGTCGACCGTAGTACCTCGGTGGCATCTTGTGCAGAACGAGTATAGTCGCCCATAGTACCTCGATGGCATCATCTCATTCAAAAGGTATAAGGTATAATCGTCCGTAGTACTTTGATGCAGAGTGACTATAGTTACCCGTAGTATCTCAGTGATATCTTATGCAGAGCGACTATAATCGACCGTAGTACTTCAATGACATTTTATGGAAACTATAATCAGCCGTAGTACCTCAATGACATTTTATGGAGACTATAGTCAGCCGTAGTACCTCGGTGGCATCATCTTATGCAGAGCGACTATAGTCGCCTGTAGTACCTCAGTGACACTTTATGGAGAGGGACTATATTAAGTAGAACGTTTTATGGAGACTATAATCGGCCGTAGTACCTCAATGGCATCTTATGCAGAACGACTATAGTCGTCCATAGTACCTCGGTGACGTCATCTTATGCAGAGCGACTATAGTCGCTTGTAGTACCTCAGTGGCATCATCTTATGCAGAGCGACTATAGTCGCTTGTAGTACCTCAGTGATACTTTATGGAGAGCGACTATATTAAGTAGAACGTTTTATGGAGACTATAGTCAGCCGTAGTACCTCGATGGCATCTTATACAGAGCGACTATAGTCGTCCATAGTACTTCGGTGGCATCATCTTATGCAGAGTGACTATAGTCGCTTGTAGTACCTCAGTGATACTTTATGGAGAGAGACTATATTAAGTAGAACGTTTTATGGAGACTATAGTCAGCCGTAGTACCTCGGTGGCATCTTATGCAGAGCGATTATAGTCGTCCATAGTACTTCGGTGGCATCATCTTATGCAGAGCGACTATAGTCGCCTGTAGTAGCTCAGTGGCACTTTATGGAGAGAGACTATATTAAGTAGAACGTTTTATGGAGACTATAGTCGGCCGTAGTACCTCGGTGGCATCTTATGCAGAGCGACTATAGTCGTCCATAGTACTTCGGTGGCATCATCTTATGCAGAGCGACTATAGTCGCCTGTAGTAGCTCAGTGGCACTTTATGGAGCGGGACTATATTAAGTAGAACGTTTTATGGAGACTATAATCGATTATAGTCGCTCGTAGTTAACGAAAGAACGCTCTTTCGAATGGCGCCAGTGATTCGAATTCGAAATTCAGAAGTTACGATTACGCGGAGAAAACGGAGGGAAGGAACTTGTTCTCGCGCCTATAATAACGATATATATATATATCGATACGTCCAACTTTTTTTAATCCGGAAGCAATTCCGGATCTCTGAAAAATAATGCCCGAGCGGCGTGGACGAAAAATAAATCCACCGTAAATCGTTCCATCCCCGGATTCTTCCTCTTTCACGCTCCGCTTTCCTCGTTCAATTTCAAACGTTGGTTGCTCGCTCGACGGTGGTGGTGTGCGCCAGCCGTTCGTTCCAGCGCGCCTGTGTTCCTGACGGAGGCGGACGGGGACACAGCTCGCGGGGACAACGCGTTCCTCCACTTCGTGTCTCGAACACGAAGAAGGGAAGGAGGGAGGCACACCTAGTTTCACCTTTCGAACGGATCCGCCGGCTGACGAAAATTGGGCCCCAATTTTCGGCAATTCCGGATAATTCATGGGCCGTGGCGGCATCTCTCTCTCTCCCCCTCTCTCTCCCCCTCCGTGGACTAACAAGTGGGGAGGAGGGGGCACGGATAAATAATACGGAAAGGGCAACGTACACGAAGGAGAGAACGAACGACATATGGCTCGTGTATCGCCGATCGCCCAAGTCGATAAGAAGAGGGAGGGAGGGAGGGGCGGCACTCTTTCTCCTTTTCTCTATCGCATTACGACGACCGTATCTATCTCTTACGGTGGCTTTGCACAAGGGTTCCGGGATTACGGTCCACCGCAGCAACCTCGAGGGATCATAGATCCTCGACACGATACATCGACGAGAGGGTATATATTAAACCTCTTCCTCCCCCCCTCCTTCCCCCCGATCTTCCGATTTCGAACGGTTTTTTCTCCCTATCGGGAAACGATCGAGGGAATTATCCTTTTTTCCAGGAGGATACCATCTTTTGCCCCCGCGAATGGATCCTCGAAATTTACCGATAAGGGGTTGAAACCGATCCCTCTTCATTCCCTTGCGAATAATTGCATTGCGTACAACCAATTCCATCAATTACGTATCTCGTGTCTCTCGCTTTGGAATTACACCGATTACGGGAAAAATTCTCGTATATCCACGATGTAGGAAGACGAAGGAACGGGGAGAAAGGGGAGCGGGAAAGTTGGTTAATTCGTTAAGAAAACTTAATGGCTGAGCTCGGTTCTGGAATGAGATGGAGGAGGGTGATCTCTGTGCAAGTATAATCGATAAGATAGATAAGATAGATAAAGGAAGGGAAAGAATGGAAATGATAATTTGATAAATGATATATCGTCGTTCTTCGATTACGGTGTTGTCATACGTTCGTTCGAATTTTCTATTTAAATATTGGCGACGATGTATACTTTTTTCGAGGTTTCGTTTTAATTGCGAAAACGAAAAAAAAAAAAACGAGAAAGAGAGAGTAGCTTTATTTTAGAATAGAATTGTGGTGGAATTATCAGAGGGAATAGCAACGAAGATTGAATGATTTTTTTGCAACCGGTTGGTTAGAAAATCGTTCTAAATGAAAACCATCCACGCAATTTTCGCGCAAAAAAAAAAAAGCAATGATATGAATAAAGCTCGAGTTTTCCCGGTGAAACTAGTTGAATTCGGGAACGTTTGACGGGCAGGATAAAACTTCTTTCCCTTTTCTTTGCAATCCCTTTTTTCCACGCGAATTAAAATAATAGAACAAATGTAAAAAAAAAAAAAAAAAAGTATATTTCAAGAATACTCGTTTTTTAATAGAATTTAATTATTTACAATGTTAATCGCACGAGGAACGAGCTTTCTCGTTTCTTTTGCGAAGAATAAGAGGAAAGAAACGGAAAAACTACGCATCAAATTTTTAAAAATTGAACGAACGCACCTTCGAGATTTCGTCAAGTTCTGAATATATCCTTCCAATTGAGCGCTCATTTTCACGGAAACAAATAAACTTGTGAAATTTAAACGAAACCTTTCGTAGAAGATGTTTCAAAAATATTTTTGAAACAGGAAACGAAAATACTTCAAAGTAACCTACGACCAAAGTAAAAAATTGTGCGAGGGTATCCAGTTAAAAATTCACGAGGGAATTTTGAATAGTTTGAAAATTAGATTGTCCCAAAATTATCAATTTTCAACAAAATTCAAACAAAAAAAAAAAAAAAAAAAAAGCATAATAATCCCAATAAAATTCGTCGAATATTTTTAAAGACCAATTTCGAAGAAAAGAAAGAAAAAAAACTACGAGATAGATCATCTTCTTCTCAACGAGTCTGCCTTAAACCTTGCCTGAAACCATCCCTTCGTTTCGACATTGGCACGAAAAATTTCCAACGAAAAAGAAAGCGAAAAAAAGGAAGAAAAGAAAGGAATCTAAAACAGTAGCACAACGTTTCCCCCGATATTTTTCAAGAACCAAACTCCCCCTATTCTCTCCCCCAGCTTCCGCGAGGTGCAAGCGAATCGACGAGATAAAGCAGCGCGATTTTCGATTGAAGTTTCAAAGGGATCCGCGCCGGCTTTGTTGTCCCGCAGACGCAGCTTTTTCTCGCGAGAAGGGGTAACGATAATCGAAGATTAAAAGTACCTCCAACCCCGCGGAGTACGCGTTTTTTTGAATTTCCTCCGCGCTTTTCCTCCTCCTCCTGCTTTTTCGTCTCGTTCAACGAGACAAGAGAGCTAAGTAATCACGCGCGTCCTCCTCGATTCGAACGATACAACTCCGAATCGACAATTCCTTTCCTCGAATTCCGCGCAATTAAAATTCAATCGAAGAATGATTACAGAGAAACACGAAATTTCTGCACCAACAATTTATCAACTTCTCGTCCACTATATATATATATATATATACATATCCCCTTCTATTTGGAAAATTTAAAAAAAATCATCGAGAAACGTAATTAAAAACGAGTTCGATGAGAAATCACACCTTCTTATTACTATTGTTATTATTGTTATCAACGAAAGAGCGAAAGCGACTCGATGGACGAGAAGGGAGTAACCGTGAGGAAAGAGAAGGAAAGAAGGAACGCTGGCGACGAGAGGTTCAAAGTTAAACACACAAATGGGGTGGAATCTTCGGAAGGGCCTTTGTGCCTCGAGCCTTCTCCGCAAGAAAGCCGCGCTCGAGCGCTCCTCATAATTCAGCTGTTTGCGTGAATTTTAAATTCGATCAAGCCCTCTGTAAGCCTTCTCCTTCTTGCACAGCCGCCCCTTCCTTCCTTCCCGCCCCACCGCCAAAAAGCTGTATTATTAATATTTATCGAGAACGTATCGAGGCGACAAGGGTTTCGGAGAGAGAGAGAGAGAGAGAGGGGGAGGAAGAAATTATCGATTTTCATTTAATTTCCAACAACCTTCCGACTTTTTCCTTGCCGGAAGAAAATGTTCTAAATCTAATGGACGATATCTTATTCATTATTCAGATACCCCAGCTCGAAACGTTTGAAAACAATTTAAAATCTCCTCCTTCTCCGCCAGAATTTAATCAAAAACTTGCGAGGATGATAAATTATTCGTGCGCGAAAGGATTATTTATTTAAACGAAAGAGAGAGAGAGAGAGAAGGGGAGAGGGAGAGGGAGTTGAGAGTGAATGGAATGGCGAATTACGCGTGACGCGACCCCTTCAGGAAAACAAAGTAAGCGGCGAGGTAACGGTTTTCTATCCGCAAATGGAAGGAAAAACCCGTGTGGCGGGGATGAGTCACGCAAATAGCCTCGTACGTTCGCAGGGGGGGCAAAGAAGAAAAAGGAAAAATGACAAAGGAGAAAGTTCAATGGCTTAATAAGGCTCGACTCCTTTCCTTTTTTTTTTTTTTTTCTTAGAATATTCGCGAATACTCCTTTTCGAGGAGAAAAATTCCAAACGTGTGGTGATTACTATTAACTCGTTTCGAATCGATCTAACTCAACTTGGACGTAATCTGTGCGATCTATGGGATAAATATCGTACGGCATGAAGAGATAACAAGGTGAAATATGGATGGTTGGTGGGCAAAAACTGAAATGAATCGCATCGTTTTCTTTTCTACGCGATCTTCACAATCGCAATATTCCACGATCGAGATCTATCTATCGTTGAGAAAATCGTGATAATCGAGCGATATTATCCAATAAAGCCTAAAGCCAAGATTAAAATTTGCAACAGCAAGTAGTTCGACGAGCAGAGACAAATCGATGCGCGTAGACTCGTGATTGCTCCTCTTCCACTCGTGAAACCCTCCACCTGATGAAACTATCCATACATACCGTCGAGTTTACCGCCGCCATTTTCTCTTTTTCCCTTCCTATCCAACAAACAAACTATCCCATCGAGGAGGGAGCTTTGTACAACCGATCGTCGGCGAGTATCATCATCCTCGTCGTTGGAGCACGATTTCTGCCGCGTCAGCGTGGAGAAAAAGAGAACGGTGTTCCAGGTTCGACGGTGGTCCAGGATCGAAGCGTGCCATTAAAGGATAACCACCGGTAATCGTTTCGACTTCCTTGGCCGCTGGCTGGCTCGTTCCGCGACAAAAACGCGGCAAAAAGGGTTGTTCAAGGGCCTCGTAAAACGAGATGTTGTTGATTGGAGGGAAAAGCGCGAGGACGAGCGTCGCCCCGAGCGAGGCGCGCGATTACGGCTTTTCCAGGGATTTTCGAGGGAGGGGGAAGAAGATTGGGGGTTTCTCTTTCTTTCGATTCGATGGATCGCATCGAAGGGCGGAGGGAGATTTTTCCAGGAAGCGTGTTACGATTCGGGTTCGAGAGAATGTATCTCCGAATACTTTTCAAAATTTTCAAAAAGACTGGAACAATATAATTCGAGAATTACGAGGATGGAGAAACGACGACGACGACGACGACGGTTGGATTGGGAGAGCCACTTGGCAAGCGGGTCTCGAGAAATAGCCTGATCGAAGAGCGAGTCATCTGGCCGAAAGTCGTTTTAGTTTCTTTTTTAGCTTCGTGTTATTCCCCTGTGACCGATGGCTACCACCGGCTCGATAGAATGTCCTCTTTCCTTCCTTTATCTCAGGTAATTATCATCGGCTACCGTCGGGAAAAACACAGTTTCTTCAGCGCGATACTAATCGTTCCGACCTATCGTCGTTCCCTTCAACGTTTGGGGTTACTTTATCTTTTTCCCTTTTTTTTTTCTTTTTCTTCTAATTTTTACCTTCCTTACAACCTTCCTATCAACTTTTACGAATTCAACGTTATTTCTTCGATTTACAATTTATAGACTAGGCTTATACAAGAAGCAAAGCGACGTGAGCGAGTTGCAAATTTCGAATGTTCCACGCGTGAGAGAGATGATCACGTGTTCCTTTATTTAATTAAAAACGTTGCGTTCTACGCGTTACAGTTGTTATTCCTCCCTTAATTCTTATTATTCATTTCCCTTCTTTCGTCTCGATTATCTTCTCTCCCCTCCCTCAATTTTCAAACAATACTATTTCGAAATAATAATAATAAATCCAAACTCCTATCCTAAGCTGGCTCGACGAACATAAAAAATGTTCGCTCGTGTCTTTCGTTCGTCCCTTTGAGAAGGGAGAACGCTCAAAAACGTTAAGAGAAAGAAATAATTGCACGGCGCGCGAAATTCCCTAGGTGGTCGGCGTATTGCGTAACGCGAAACGTTACCAGCGGAGTAGCACCAGGGAGAACGTGGCAAGACGACGAAAGGCCCAAAGGCCGTGTCGTGGTTTTCGAGATGTCGCGCCGGCTTAGCCGCTACAAACGGGGACGAAGAGCCGTGGACTTGTCCGCCTCACGCTTCGATGGTGAGAGACAGAAAACTGCTCCTCCTCCCGCTCGTCAACCCTCTTTGCTTTTCACCGCTGTTCCCTCCGATTTTTTCCTTTTTCGTCCCCCTTTTCTTCGCTTCCCTCGTCCGTCATCGAGCGGCCCGATATCGCTCCGAACCTTACTGCTCTCTCTCTCTCTCTCTCTCTCTCTCGACCGATGGAAGGGATAGAGCGACCTCTCCCTCTCTCACTAGATAGAAAGAATATTCTTCCCTTCCATATCGATCTTAAATTGAGAATATAATTATAGAATTAAATAAGAGAAATAAATCCATCCTTCGAAACGAGAAAGGCGACGAGAATACGGGGGAATAAGTCGCATTGCGGGGCTCGTTCTGAATCGGTCGAATCGGCGATAGGCGAAGGGAGGAGAGGAGATCGATACCGAGCGTGAAATTTCGACGCGGAAATTCGACGGGCGTACGTAGGAGGAGGAGGAGGGGGGGGGCCTCGTTTAATTATTCGGGAAAGCGAAAATCCCGGAAGGTGTGACTGGCGCCGGGCGAAAATGTGTTTATTCGGGTTAACGCCGTTCCGAGGAAACGCCGGTGTGTAAACGGCGAAAGCGGCGCACAACGAAATGAACACAGAGGCAACGCTAATTAATATTTACCCTCCGACAACATCACGCCGCCATCGCATTACCTTGCCCTCGCTATCCACCAGAAGCAACTCTCTCTCTCTCTCTCTCTCTCTCTCTCTCGGAGATAGTACGAGCGAACAAAGGAAAATTTTCCTTGTAATTTGCCACCCCTCCCCCTTTTTTCTTTCACGGTTCTTCTCTTTATGTTTCTCTCGATCGTTTATCGAATCAGAGTGGCAGAGACGTTTCGAGATCGTGTCATTTAGATTAAGTAGAATTTTAAACGAACGTTAGTGATAATTTTTCTTCCTTTCTTTTTTCTTTTTTTCTTTTTTTTTTTCTCTCGCTCAACCTCGACTTCGAGGTTTCACGGAACGGGAGTGAAACGAGGCGATCGAGGAACAATAAATTTCGAGGCGGAATATTCGGAAAGGGTCCCCCCCTCCCCCTGCCCCCTATCGAAATATATTCGAGTCTATTTCACTTTGGTGGCGCCATGCGTGGAGCCGGCGGAGGGGCGAGCTCGCCGAAAGAATTCCAAGAATTTTCGTCTCACCGAGCCGAGGGGAATTCTTCGCGCGGCCTGCGGACCACTTTGTGCCCGCCATCCTTTTATTTTCCTTCCCCGTCTTTTTTTCTGCGCGCCCGACACGCGTGGAATCACCGCCCGATGGAAACTCGGTCATTTCGTGGAAAAATTCTCGAGGGGGGATCGCGAGCCTTGAATTCTCTCCAGGGAACAAGCAGCACGAGTTTCCCTTTTTTGAATTTTTCCTTTTCTCGAACACGATCCATCCTCTTTCCTTTCTTATCCTTAATTCTTTAATTCACAGACGTACTACAACACAACACATTGTTGAATAAGAGATACCGAATCCTTGTAATTATTCCAAGCTATTCGATTCGTATCACGGAAATACGCTTCGAAATCTTGGCTGCGTCCCATCCTTAACACCAAGTTAGCCAAAAAATTCTCCTACCAATTCCTCCAACCAAAAACTCCATCCTCCCCATTGACAATTCCGCAAATTACGACACCTTACGATGGATCATGATGATGATGATGATGATTTCGCCTCCAGCGTTGCCTCTCTCGAGGGGAAAGGAAGAAGAAGAGGAGGAGGAGGAGGGGAGGAGGAAGAAGAAGAAGAAGAAGAAAAAGGAGCAAAGGGGACAAGTTTCTCGGTGGTAGGGGTTCGCCCTTCTCCAGGATACACATCCGCGCGTTTCCTGTCTCGCTCACCCTCCCCCGGCCAGACTCTTGGCCACGTGGTGGGGGGTGGCGACCGCCTCCAGAAACGCCCTTCTTGCCTCCCCTCACGCATATGCCGCGACGTACGTGCAATATGTGCACGCGCATCCACGTTTACCCACGTCGAAGGGGGACTCGGTTTCTCTGTGTGCGCCGAGGGGTGGGCTGGTTACGCGCTCTTTGTCGTCCTCTCCGCTCTTTGTTAACGCGCTTTGCAAATCGTTCTCTACCTCTTATTCTTATTCCTCCTTCTTCTTCTTCGTTCTCTATTTCTCCCCATTTTCTTCGATTCCTTTTTTTTTTTTTTTTTGCGACACGTTTGAGAAATTTATCGACTGGTCCATGTTTCTCGAGTTTTTCTTCCCTGGAATATTCGTCCAAGAGAAACTATGGAGATGAGAGAGAGAGAAGGTGTTTCTTTTTTTTTTTTTTTCGGTAGATTTGAGAAGGAATTTTTAACGTTGGAATTTGCGATCAGAAATTTTGAAAAGTGGTTGCAAGTTTTCGACAAAAATTTGGGGCGAATTGAAAGCGGGGAAGGGTCACAATTAATTAAGAAGAGGTTAACAAGGTTACGGTGTTACGTGTATTTAAAGAAACACTGTCGGCCACAAGAAACTCTTCCACCGTGGATAAAAGGCGGCGGCTTCCTTCCTCGCGGAGATCTTTTCTCCACGCTCTCTCGCCGCGTTTAGAATTATTCCGGGCGAAGCGGCCGAGACTTTAGCGTCAGTTGTTTGCGAAAACATCGTCAAGGGTGGTAAATTACCTTCTCGAGAGAGAGAGAGAGAGAGGGAAAGGTTCTTTAGAAGAAACATCTTCTTACCACCGGCCAAGAACCAGACAAGAATTATTTATCTTCTCGGTGGAGAACAAGCTTGGAAACAATTTATAATTCTCTCGCCCAATGAAAATTCTCTTCGTCTCACCGCCAAACGAACAATCCCTTCCTTTTTAGCACGAATAATTATAATCTCTTGGAATCTTGAGCAGAAAAACTTGGCGAGAAGAAGAATTACACGGCAATCTTGTCTTAATATTCACATTTTTCCTCGGGTCGCGGATTGATATAAGAATATAAGAAATATTCACACCCCTTGAATAAAACCTATCTTCCTATCCGATTATCATTACCCTTACCCTAGCCGTTAAAAACCCACCCCTTCGATAGAAACGAAATTCCAAAACCCCTTGAAACCGTGTAAAACCCGGAAAGAAGAAAGGCGGACCCTCTTGTGGCGACACATCGCAACAAGATGTTCGCTCTTGGGTTGATCCATCAACCGTTGGGGCAGAAGGGACGTTGTTTGCTTCCGGAGAGGGAAAGAAGGCAGGAGGAAGGAGGGATTCTTCGTCTCTGGATTGGTGGTGGAGGAAGACGGATCGGCTCGATTCTATTAAAAAAACGAGTATCCTGTCCCCGACGGGGGTTGCCAGAGACACGTCCGCCCCTTTATCTAAGGCTCCTCGAGCGATCCTTGGACCCAGTCTCCCAGTGGAGGGAGGGGTTATTAACGGTCGGTTTTTCGTATTTTCGAGGTTTGCAAAAGTGTTTCGATTATGTATACACACAACGAATAAAATAAAACTTTCGAACTTCTCAACGATAAAATATTATTTTTCACCCTCCGTAAAAAATAAAAATTAGAGAAAACGGACAATTAATTCGGCTCGAATCAAATTTTAAAAACCGAAAAATCGACCGCGAAATTACAGAAATTACAGGGGAAATTACAGCGCCGACCTCGGCTTCGTTGATCCTCGTGGACGGACGGATGATCGACAGCTGTCACACGCTCCTCCTCGGATCCGAATTTGCGAGGCGAACCGTTCGCGACAGCTGTTCGCCTCGATGCGTTCGCCGTCGAAGAAGAAGTTCGAAGCGACAGGTGACACGCGTCTTCGCTCTAATAAATCGTGAATCGGAATGTCAGCTGGCGTTATCGACCGATTATCGACCACAAAGGAAAGAAGGAGGAAACGATTTTCAAAGAAACGTTTCGATCGATGAAGTTTTAAGGTTGCTAATGCGCCTTAAAGTTAAATTGAATCTATTTAATATTTTTTTTAAGAACGATGAGACACGAAAAGTGACTAGTTTTTTCTTGATTACAAATATTCGCTTACAACTTTTCACCGTTCCGTGATGCAAACCCGCCGATTTAACTTAATCGTATCGCATCGGTGATCATCGAACGTGTCTTTTCTTTTCGAAGAAAAGAAAAAGAGATCTCGCCAATTATATCGCGGTCGGCTCATCGCCGATTACGAGTTAAGTATCGAGTTACAAGTAAACAAGCTACGAGGATAGTTGGAGTGGAAAACAATTTAGAGAAATATTTGAAAAAAATCGTCCGTGATCGATCGATCAGCGCCCGCATACGCGTCCTTCCTCCTCTTTCCCTCCCCCGTGTCGGCTGCAACTCATGAATAACCGCCTTTCGCGCAGGTGCCTTCCACGCATTAGCATTCGACACGTGCAATACGCGCGTCGTGGTGGGTACATTCGTTTTCGAGAAATCGCACGGAGGAGGTGGCGATAGAAACGGTTTAATCATTGCCAACTTTGAATCCCTTCGGCCATCTCGTTGCAAGATTCAACAAAATTATTATTCCCGTCTTTTCTATTTCTCAACTTGCTATCAGTTGCCCGATAATTAGCGCGTTTGACACCGGCTAATCGAGCAGATAATGAATGAAACAAACAATTCTTGTTTCCTTTCTTCCTTCCTTCCTTCTTTCTTTCTTCATCCACTCGTTGCTTCGATTTGCAGTAACGTCTCTTCGTTGATCTGAAAAATTTGGCATTCTCGCCCAAATTTTGATATCGATCGAAACCTTCTTTCGAATAATTACGATATTTCCTCGCGTGGCCTGCATCGTTATCCCATTTATCGCAATCACGTCTTGATCGATCGATCGTCATCATCGACGTATGCGCTTTTTTCCTCCGCACGAACCGCCATTCGTACGGAATGGAACGTTTACACGAACCTTCCTTTTCCTTTTTCAATGTAAATTCTTACGAGATTTCGTTCTTCTTCCCCTCGCATTAATTCGACAAACAATTCGAGGAAACTGTTTCGGTTGGACGCTGAATCGAGACGTTGAAACTCGTTGTTTTATTTCGTTGTGAAATTTTGGAGAGATCTTGGGAGGAAGGAATAATCGGATAGGAATTTTTCGGAAATTTCATCGACAGGGGTGGCGCGCCCTCTGTCACAGACACCGTTTCGCGTGTGACCACATTCGACACGCACTCCTGCAGATTTCCCTCGGGGATGCCTCCTCCTCCTCCCTCCCTCTCTCTCTCTCTCCCCTGCGCCAGATTCTACCCGGGGGTGGATCTCGACTCGGTTCACGCTCAACTTTTACTCGTCCACTCTGATTATCCCTTTAAAATGAACAAATTTTTCTTTTCCTTTTATCCCTCGAAAATTATCCGTCTCTCGATTAAATCGGGAAAAAGGGGTGGCTTTTCAGAAACGCGTCCCATCTTCGAGTGGAAATTCTTCTTTTTTTTTTTTTTTTTTTCGAAGATGACGCGTTACATCACAAGCAAGACATCCGAATAATCTCGCTTTAAAAATTGAGAAAGCATATTCTCCTTAATGTTAGGTTTTATTACGGATCCTCCTTCCATCGCATTACCTAATCCCCGAAATGGGTTGTTCTTGGATCGAGAGAGAGAGAGAGAGAGAGAGGCCAATAAACTGCCTCGAGTCACACGACCTTTTAATTTCTACCCTTCCGAACCTTCCCCCTTTACCAAACATCCACCCTTCCTTCATATTTTTCAAATATCATCCGAAAGCAAACCATCTAATTACCACCTCCTTCCACCGCGATTCTTCATTTTCCGAACATGTGATATACGTTGACTGGGATTCATAATCCAATTTTTACCACTGAAAAATCTTCCTCGACTTCCTCGAGGAAAAGAGAAACGTCCGTTTCTCCTATCACAAACAGACACTTCCCTGTTATCACGATTGAAAAAAAGGGATCGTTCCTTCCAACATCTTCATCTCGTCCATACGCATCGAGAAATGGCAGAGAGGGGGGGTGGAATGATCGAGCGGCGCGTGCGACACGCGAAATCGGCGAACGGCAAAATGGCCCCCGACCAAGCCTCGAGAAACACGCGATACCGTAATGAGGCGGCGTGGGTGCGTGGCACGCAACCGCGAGGAGGAAGAGAAGAAGGAGAAAACGAGGCCTCGTTGGACGAAGAAAAGTGATTCGTTGTTCGGCCGTCGTCGGTTCTTTCTTCTTTTTTTTAGGGAATGTTGCGACGACTACGTGTTGGGGGGGAGGAGTGAAGTTGGATTATCCTCGAGCAAGAGGAGGGGATTGTTGGCGAGAATTTTTGTTGTCGCGATGAGAGAAAAGTTTGGAAGAAAGGTTTGTTTTGATTCGTTGACTTCTTTTTTGGGGGAGGATTACGGGGTTGCTCTTTGTCGAAAGCGGTCCACCTTTTCTCAGCCGCGTTCTGACTCTGTTTTTCTCAATCGATATCGCCTGTTTGAAACGGAAGGGTAACAAGAATCTACGATTCCAACCGTTTTCTTCTTTCCCTATTATTCTTGTATGTAAATGTTCGCATTCGTTATAACGAACGGTAAAGAAAGATAATCCTTGATAATCGAAACCTGATCAAAAACCGTAAAAAACTTCTCCACGACAAAGCCTCCTCGATCCACTCCAATATGTATCCAAAATCGAGCAAAGACGAGGGGGTTCGAGAAAACTGTGCAATTTCGAATCGAGAGGGAGAAACGTTCCATCCAGAAAAATTCGCTCGAAAACTGCAGCTTCCCTTCGACACTCGTATCGGCCAATTTTTCCATCCGCTCGAAACAATTTCCATATCGGGAGGGAAAAAAACGGTGGAAGGGTAATGGAACGGTAAGCGACACGTGGAAGGGGGCGCCAGGTGTGCAGGTGTGCACGCTAAGCAAATCACGCGGAGGAGGGAGCGCGCAATTTTCCGCTCCTCCTCGTCGAGAGGTTGGACACGGTGGATAATTAAAGCTGCGAGGCACGTTTGATCCAGTTTCGTTCGTCCGATTGTTTCCCGTTTTAATTTTCAGGATATTGGGAAAAAAGGATCTCTCTCTCTCTCTCTCGGCAACCGAGCATTAAAACTCTGATTTTCCTACTCCTATATTCAAAACTCCTACATTCTTTCCACTTCTTTTATTCTATCCATTTTTCTTTCCCTACGAGATATCCCTTACGTTTCAACGAATTGAATATTCTTGCCTCGAGAAAGAATTTGAGAATCGCAAAATTTTCCATTCCATCGATTTTGTCCGAGTTGATTTTCGTCCGAGTTATGGCGGAATATTCGGGAGAAGGAAAACGAGGAGAGGAGAGGATGCGCTTTTGTCGACAAAGACACTCGAGGAAGAGGAGGAAAGGACGGGGTGAAAGGACGAGCTGGCTGCTCGGATTAAACGCTGAGATCAAGTATTCTTGATAAAGGCAGAGGGGTCAAGTGGCGCGGAGAACGACCAAATCGGGGGAAAATTCGCGACACCGGCCTCCCTCCCTTCCTCCTCCTCCTCCTCCTCGTTCTTTTTTTATTTCCCGCGGAAAGAGCAAGAAAATCCTTGTCCCTCGATCGAGTGAAACCAACGATATATTTTATGCACGAAGGATAATAAATGATTGAATAGTTTTTCGAAATGTTAAGAAAATATATATATATGTGTGTGTGTGTGTGTGTGTGTATAATCTTTGAATGTTATTTTAGATCGATCAATCAGTTGCAAAAGTTTCTCTTTTCTTTCTTTCGTTGGGATTTATGTACAATTGAAACTTGAAACATATTTTGTCGTTATATTTAAAAAAATTCTCTTGGCAAAATTATTCCATCCGCGCGTTTCGTTTCACCGATTTCGCTAGATAAGATTATACTTTTCCGACTGACTGTACGTGTTTAATAGATAATACCGCGAAACTAATTTAAATTATAAAGCATTTCGATAAAGAAAAACTTCGACTTTCCCCCAAAATCTATCTCGTTAAACGAAAAATATTGCTTAACTTGGTTTTCTCCTTTTTTTTTTTTTTTTCCCCTTTTAAACAAATTCCCGAAACTTTCCTTTCAAAATCCTGCGTGCAAATAAAACACTGGTCAAACAAAACTGTAAACCGTAAAGATCAGCAAACGAACTTCTTCGAAAACAAACCTCTATTCGCGACACATTTTTCCACCCTCCCGAAAAAAGGGGCACCTCTCTCTCCCCCCACCCCCCCCTCCCACCCCTCCTCTAACTAACAAAGAGGACCAAAGGGGACAAACTTCATCGCGTTTTCCACGTCGAATTGACCAAATCCGGAATCCATTAACCATTAACCGAGGTTGTGAATACGGTTCGAACAGCCCCCGAAAATCGGTGGCAACGCCCGTTCCCACGCGTCTCCAACTTCGAATACGCGTGAAAGGGAAAGAAAGGAAGGGAGGGAGGGAGGGAGGGAAAGAAAGAAAGAAAGAAAGAAGAAAAAAGAGAAAACGGGAGCAACAGGAGCCAACAAGGATGGGACGGCCGTTTTTCCCGCTGTTTGCTAACGCTTCGTGGCCCTTTTTTTTGGCTCGTCGAGCTGTGCGTGTGCGTGTTTGCTCGTGTGCCACGGCAACCATCTCGAAGGACTCGAAGCGGCGAGTCGAGTGTCTCACTTTTGTTTGCCGCCACGGGATTTTCCCGACAAAGAGGCCGACCGGACGAGGATTACCGAGGAGGATCCATCCTCGGCCCGTTCGCGCTAATTTTCCTGCTGCTTTTCGAGGGCACGGGTCGAGGAGGGAAATCAGGGGGACATCCGAGATTTTCGGGGGCCACCTTTTTTCCAGGGGGACACCCGGAATTGTTTTCTTGGGACTTTCCTTTTGTTTCGATCGCCGGTAATTTTCCTCGAGGATTCGCGGGTAAAAAGGGTAAAGCTTTTAGCGTTTCGGGTTTAATTAACATGCGGCAACAACAGCGTTTCTTTCCTCCCTCCTCCTTCGCTTCTCTCCGATATTTCATTCCGATCAAATGAACACGTGCAACGAGCCAATCTTCTCCTTTTCAATGCGTCGACGAATTCGTTATTTGTTTCGATTCCAAGAAGCACGATATAACAATTCGGCTTTCGACCGAGGTTTATTTTACATTATTATTACGCGTCTTTAATCCGTTTCGAACTTCTTATACACATAGCATAAATTAATATAACCGAGAACCAGATTTTCCTCGAAATATCTCCCCAAAAATTTTCCCCATCTATCCCCCCCTTCGAATTCTTCCTGTGCCGCGTTCTTCGTACAATTTGATATACCCTAACCCTTTCGCTACTTCTTCGCCGCGTTAAAAATATACAACTCGATGCTCGAGAAAGATCGTCGACGTGACCGCCTCCACGATTCGAGTTGCTTGAGTTGACGACGTTTATTGAAAAAAAAAAAAGAAAGAAAATATCGATGCTACGTTTCGTCAGAAAAAGATAGCGCGGTTTCTTGTGCAGAACGATTGTAATCCTTGTGCAGAGCGATATATACTATGTTAAGTATACGAAGCGGTTATAGCAGCGCGCAGTAGCGAAAGGGTTAACAAGGTAAAAAGGAAGAAAGAACAGCGTGCAAGAGATAAAGATCCACGCAGCTGAGGATGAAAAAGCGCATCTTCCGCCCCACATCCCCCGAACCAAAGCGAATAATCTCGAGATCGCTCGAAATCTTCCCCGAATCCGGAAAGGGTTGGCCGCCTCCTCCTCTCTAAGTAGAAACCCCCCCCCCCCTCCGTGTATTTTCTGGGCTCGTGCACAGGGCTGGCGCAGGTGAACCGTGAACCCAAAACGATTCAACCCCTTCTTTTGCCCTCTCCCCTGCCAGAGCAACCAAGAAGACGAAGACGAAGACGAAGAAGAAGAAGAAGAAGAAAAAGAAAAACAGAAAAGAGAGAGAGAGAGCATGGTGGCGTACCGCACGATTGGCACGCGGTGTTCCTCCAAGCGGAGAGGGAGGAAGAGAGAAGGCTGGTGCTGGTCCGTAACAAAGGTCGGGCTGTGGCACAGCCATTGACATCGCTCCGGGCCCCGGGCTGGAGGACTAGATTTCACGAGCCAGCGATGCAGGATCCTTCAAAGGGCGCCGACGCGGACCGCCGCAAAAAGGATTCGCAAAAAAGGAGGACGGTGCAGCAGCAGCGTCCAGGGGACGGGGGGTTGTGGCCGCTGAAAGAACCAGGCTTCTTCTTCTTCTTCTTCTTCTTCTTCTTCTTCTTCTTTGCTTCGACTGCTGCTTTGCTTCCGCCCGTTTCGCCCCCCTCGTCCTCTTCTCGCGGAGATGGAAAGAGGCCGCTGCTATGCGTGTGACCAGGGTGAGGCTAATAGAGAGGAGAGGGCCGAGGAGGGGCCAGGCTGCTGCAGCGGCCCGCTGCTGCAACTACTTGACGCCGAAATCCATCGCGATAACTTAATCCTGCGGGATTATGGATTCCTCCTTGGTTAATAGCGAGCCCTGCTTCTATTATTCTCTCGATCGAATAAACGGGGATAGGTTGTTCGCGTGTTACACTTTCTTCGACGAGAAATTATGTATGCGTCTGCCGGGACAAGGATAATAATCGCGTTATTTCTTCTTTTTCCTTCGTTTGTTCGAACGGGGTCGGTCGTAGTAAGATCGTTGAACCATCGTTGTCGCGATTTCGTTTTATTACGCGACGAATTAATCAAACGAGGAAAATGGAGTGTTCGGGTCCAATTTCGTTTCGAATATCAATCGCGTAGGATGGAATTTTAATTTTAATTAAAACTCGCGATCCAACGTTCTACGATTTCTCGCTAAGAATCGCGAATTTTTTTCGAATTCGAGCGAAATTTCCGCGACAATTTTTCCTTCCCCTTTCGAATAAAGGGGATTGGCAGGGAGTGGGGGGAATTCGCGAAACAACAAGCACACAACAAGAGAGCGGTCATCGTCGAGCACGCGGCCTAACGAGCTTTTAATCGAGGCGATCGTTAGGTCGTTAGCCGGGCAAATTCGTTAGCGAATTAATTGCGAGACTCGGAGCTCCAACTTAGAGGCTAAGTAAGTAAGTAAGTAATTGTTTGGTTGGCGTTACGTACAGTACTTACAAAGCCGTGCTTGTCGCTGATGTTGTTAGTGAGTTTGAGCTTGTGGAAGCTCACCACCTTCTGCATCCATTGCTCACCGCTGCTCGGCGAATCCGGATGGATGTACATCCTCTTCGGCATTTCCGGGTCGGCCTTCCCCGCCACCATCCACCTGCTGCTCCGTGCAAACCGATTATTAAACAATTAGTGACCGATCATTAAACAATTTTATCAATTATATCATCGTGTGTTCGTGAATTTTTCTTTCTCGATTCATTCGCGATTATGTTAGATTGAGTGTGAGCGTGGAACGATATTACGCGTGATTCTCTTTTCGAGAAAAAAAAAAAAAAAAGAAAAGAAAAAAAAGGATATCGATCGCTATCGTTAAAAGAAAAAATATCTACTAGAATATCGTTCGACGACCACTTTTTAGAAATTTCGTAATTATTTTTATAATTGCGATGTTTCGTTAACGCGAGTTTCTAATTTATTGAAAATTTACTACGATATTCGTTCGCGAGAGCGAGGAGAAACACGTCCGTCCCGTTCCGTGTCCGGAAAGCGACTTTGTCGAATCGATATTTCAATAACATTCGAACATTGTTTCTCGTCGCCGCGGTTCGCATTTGTTATTATACGTTTCGTCTATCACGACCGACTCGATTATAACGATATAATATAACATAGAAATAGAAAATGTTAATGTACTAATTTTTAATGTGATAAAAAAGAGTTAAAAAAGGGTTGACGATAAAGAAAAGTCATGCCATAAATGTGACCACCAGATTAAATAAAAAAAATATACGTATACCGTATTTAATATTTAAAAAAAAAAAAAACAAAAATCACGCGTGTCGAAAACATTGGATCGTACAAACGAGAAATTTTTTTTGAATAAATATTAAAAAAAAAGAAAAAAATCCGACTCGAACGAAAAAATATATCGAATAAATATAAATCGAAAATCGATCTGAAAATGATCGTTTTCACGATAGAATTGGGAAAATTCTCGCGGAATTCGAGTAGGAACGAAATAGGAAGCGGGAAGGTGTCGATCGTTCTCCTCTCTAAGTACCGGCTACCGCGATTGTTGTCTTTTAAGGGAGGCGTGTCTGCCAGTTCCGTCGTCGTCGTCGTCGTCGTCGTCGTCGTCGTCGTCGTCGTTGTCGCAGGTGGGTCAAAACGAAGAAGCGAACGAAGAAGAAACCCGTTCGACGAGTTCCAAAGTGGCTGCGGTCGCCGGCGTGATGTAATCGTTCATTGTGGTCTGCCTTTCGATTGGCCGTCGACTTTCCTCCGCTCTCCCCAATTCTCTTGGCCCCCTATATAAACGGACGACGCTGCGTCGAGAGAAGAAAAAGCTCGTTCGAAAAAGAGGGAAAAATTTGCTCGTCGTTCCTTTCGAGAGAAAAAAAAAAAAAAAAAAAAGATTCTCGAAATTTTGGTTATTATTCCCCAAAACGGATTCCACGAAACTGGAAGAGAGAGAAGAATTCGTTTCGTGAGAACGGGAGCTCGAGTTGCTCGCTCGTAGAATCCACGACTCTTTTTCGCGAGAGATCGGCCGCTTTCCTCGATCATGTTCCGTTTAGCGCCCACGCGACTTGGAGGAAAAACGAGGGAAGAATCGTGAGAACGCGTGTCTGCACGTTTCGACTTTTCTAGGAAAAAGTTAATGGCCGGCTAATTATCGAAGGGGGAACGGTGGAAACTCATCCCTTTAGGAGATTCGTTCGTGGTAAAAACTTTACAATCGCGACAAGTTTTCTTTCCATCCATGCTGTCTTCCATCCTCTTTGCATGCCAACTTGGCGATGTGAAATTTCTCAATTCGAGAGATTCTTTTCGCGAACGAAGGAAAGAAAAGTTCGAATTTCAAATGTCTTGCGCGAATCAACGATGCAAAGATAAACGATGAAAATTGTAATCTGCCCGCGTTAAGAGAAAGTTAAGTTATAAATATCGACGCGATCGGCTTCGATTCCAGGCTCGTTATCTCCAACAATTTTTGGGTCGAACTTTGCCAACTCGACAGAGAGAGAGAGTGTGTGTGTGTGTCTCCGATCGAACGAGCGCTTTGCTACGTGATAATTTCGGGGTATAAATCTCCGTTGGTGGGGGAAGTGGCGGTTCAAATTGAACGGTATCGGCGGGTAAACGGGTTATTTTTGGTAACTCGTCATTTCGGGGCAGAAAAACTCCTCGTGGAGAAAATTAGACGGTACGCGGCAAACTTTCGCGTTTAAAAAAATAAGGGAGTGACGAGAAGAGGAGGAGGAGGAGAATAATCTTCCAAGATTGAATTAACGAACGGAACGAAACGAATTTGAATTAAATTTCGAATGAAAAAGAACACGAAACGAACGAAGAATATGTGCGTGGTCACGAAACGACGCAACAGTTTGTTCGTGGCGACTACGATTGGCCGGAAGTTCGACCCTTACCTGTTGTGGAACTTGTATCTGTAGTCATCCGCGGCCACGATGTCCAGCAGCAGGATGTACTTGGCCTTCGCGTCCAATCCGGAAACTCGGAACTTCATTTGAGGGAACATCTGCCTGGAACCGATCAACGGATACAGTTCGATTAGATTGAGAACCTTGATTATTGAAATAACCAAGCTCGAATTATTAACGGAAGTTGAAAGAAGATAGGCTGCTTCTCTCTTTCATCCTCATTCAAGTCGAGAATATGTTGTAAGAATCGAGCAATACTTTTTCTAAAGAATTCGGCCGCTTCTCTCAGACGCGATCGAATATCCACGGATATCCAATCGCAATACCCCAATTCGACCCATGCGCAGAACGACCCATAGGCGTTCACCACCCTTCATCAAACACCCCCATACACACATCGATATACTTGCGAGGCAACCTATCTACAGAATTATCATATCGTTATCAAACTTTGCAATATATTTTTACGAGTATTTACTTTCACAGTATTATTTCTGTGAGAGAGATTAGTGTTAAAAAAGCATTTAAAATGCCTAGCCGCTTCCAAGAGATTCAATTAACCTTGGGAAATTTTCGAGGAAAGAGAAACAAGATTCGCTCTTTCCTCGCTTTCAAAGAGCTGGAGGAAACGCGAGATTAATCGACGATATTAAATCAATCGAAGATGGGTGGAACGAAAATGCCTGGGTGGAAATGCTCTTGGAGGAATTTTCGTCGGAATCTGGGCATGGGTATAGGAATAGAAACGTGCACGAGTCAATCGAGTGGCCGCTGTCAGAGGTGGGCGCGGATAAAAAGCGGATCTCGTCGCGGGCCGGGCTTGAAAGAGGAGAGGATCGCTTTGGTGGCGTGGTATCATCATCCCGATCCCGAAGAAAGGGCGCCTCAGAAAACTCGTCGCTCGGCCGCCCATTTCGGCGTGTTTTCACTTTTTCGCGGCCTCCCCCCTCCCGATGGAATGCCGCCACTTTGCGAAAATGCCGGGGCAGCAGAGAGATTGAAATCGTTCCACGTCGACCCTCGAACGAGGCGTTCTTGCGAGCTTTGCTCTTTCAAACGCGCCAAGGAGGAGGAGGAGGAGGAGGAAGAAAGAGATTGTGTTAGACGAGATGGTCAATTGCTCGATCGACGCTTGGATTTCGAATTTGTTCGGAACAATATCGAACGAGGCTTTGCATTATATTTCTCTATTTCGGTTCGAAAGGACAATGGAAGAGGTATACAGAAGAGGGAGAAATTAGGAGATGGTAGGTTAGGTTAAACGATTGTGACAAAGACTGGCAAGTTGGATGGCCAAGTGGATGGTTCTTGAAGCCGAGTCGAGAGTGCTTCGCCGTAACCAAGAAGAAGATATACTCAAAGAATGATAAAAACAGGATCTTAAAACAAGCGAGAGGATATTCTTGCCTCCGCTTACAAATAATTCAAAATGTAATTATGTAATTACATTTTAGCGACTCTCGGTAACTTTCTTCTTAAAAATAAATAATTAAAACTGAACTTCGAGTCGAGGTATTTTCGCTTAAAAATATATCTTTCTATATCTTTTTCATCATTTTCATACAAGAGAGTAAGAAGTCTCTTTTTTCAATAATCTTTTCTCGTTCGAGTTCTCTCTGCAAGCCAAATTTTTCCATCGACAATGGCGTTCGACGTTAAAAGAAGAACGAAGAAAAGATGAACGAAGGCGAACGATGCCACCGATTCATCTCCCTCTCCGTGGACAAAATTCAAAAATTCAATAACCAAGAGAAAACGAGGGGGGGGGAAGGGACGAAAGGAGGGAATAAAAAAAGATAGACTAAGAAGTAGGTTGCTCGTGCAGGGTGGTGGGGGTAAGGAAATTAAAATTCCACCGCAACGGAGAGCTATAATCGGAACGTTCCAATTTACACTGTTCCCCCGTCGCTCGCCCCCTCTCGTTCCTTCTTCTCGTGCCTTCTTCCTTCCACAGCCGCGCAAAAGATGGCAAAAAAAGGGTACGTTCGAGCGCAACGCCTCGAACGCACGCCATTATGGAAGCTGCGACTGCCTTAAGAGAAATCGCCGCCTCGACCCCCGTCGAATTATTGTACTTTTGTATGCTAACGGCGCGAGTATCCTTAAACGTAGCCGTTATAACGGCCGGGCCAATTACGGTAATTAGCCGCCATAAACGAATAGCGTCTGAGAAACCACCTCCCCCCTCGGGGCACGAACAATACTAGGCCTCGACCCGCCTCGATAAATATAAGTCGAAGGATGTCGCGGTGTGAACATCCGGATCCTCGTGGATCCATTGTTCCGGGCCCTCTGATAATCAATTACAGATTTCGAAGCGTTTTGGCTGGGATCAGGAAAAATCTTATATACGCGCGCGCGTGTGTGTGTGTGTGTGTATACGATCGAATTATTTTTAAGGGAAAAAGACGTTATTCTTTGAATTTTATTATTATTATTATTATTATTATTATTATTATTATTGGAACAATTTAGAAAGAAATCAATCGTTTGAATCGCGTAAATAAACTTATTACGCGTTATTTATCGTTACACGTTATTTTTAGCTACCTGAAATAAGTACGCGAATGAGTGGAGATATGTTTAAAGGTGAAAGATAAAAAATTGGAAAATTTGGAAGAGATATTATTCGTACCTTTGTACGTAGTGCATGCGTGGACACCACGAATATTGAAAAGGTATAAATAACAATTTCTCTATATAAATGTACGAAGAAAGATCGAGGAAAATAACACGAAAGATTCACGAGAACCAAAGTTTTTCACGCGACGAAGCCGTGAGAGGGGTCGAAATGAAAAATCGGTCGATCGGGCGACTTTAAAAAGCCCGCTCGGGGATTTTTGGTAGCATCTGCCTACTGTCCTGAATTTCGTGACGTGAAGGGAGGAGGCATTCGACCCTCATTCACGTGGAGCACGCAGAAGGACTCTAAGCCGGATTATCCTTGCGACGCGAGGCAAAATATCCCGCGGGTGGATGGTGACGACAACGGCCGGATCCTCGTGAAAAACTTGCGGAGCACAACCGACCACGATCCTTCTTTTTTTTTTTTACGGTTAAACGGTTCCCCCCCCCCCCTCTCTCTCTCTCTCTCTCTCTCGTTTGTTTCTCGAACAATCATGAAATTAAATCAGCTTACATCATTCAGCTTTGACTTGGTTCGAAGAAAAAAGAGAAACTGGATCCTGGTAAAATTAATTCATTGATTGTAACTGTCTCAATTGTTACCCATTCAAAATTACCAATTTCCTCCCCTTTCCTCAAATACTTTCCAACCACCAGAGACGCAAGAAAAACTCAAAGTTTCAATTATTTCCTACTATTTATGATTTTTAATTCCAGATTCTCGGAAGAAGAGAAAAAATAAATTGAAACTTGCGCCTGTACTTCGTAACTTGTTTGAAACGATAATCGATAAGGAGAAAGGAAGAGGCTGGTTTGTCGGTTCGTTTTGGTGGACGCAACGGTCGTTAACGAGCACCGAGAGAAATCAGGGGGCCGTTTCGGTCGGACGGAGAGAAAGGGCGTAACCCCGTGACATTCCTTTCGAAGGCGTCCGCCGGTTTAATGGCCCTCTCCCTCCCCTCCTCCCCCTCCTCCTCCTCCTCCTCTCTCTCGTACAGATTACGGGAAAAGAACGTTCGGCTGTGATGAGCGTCGAACACGGACACGTGTTCGGCCTTATGATTTTATAAGAGGAGGACACGACGAGTTTTAGTAAGCGTTGCTCTTCTCGGCCGGGAGAGGTTCCAGGAACGTTGGGGATCGTTGCTTTTTTTGCCGGAATTGTGGGTTTTCGGGGGAATTCCAAGTGTTAAGGAAGGGGAGGAGGTTTGATCGACGAGGAGAAATTGACGTAGTCCCCCCCCCCCTCTCTCTCTCTCTCTCTCTCTTAGGATGGTTTAGTCTCTTTGATTTTGAGGAATGCAATTGTTCTTGCGAAGGTTCTCGAAGGGGGGAGGATGCTGAAAGGAACGCAACTCACTTGTTCTTCGTAAAACCTGGTCGGCAATCTTCTACTTTCGGGTAATTCCGCGGGTATCCGTGTCCTACGCTCCAACACCTCGTGTGTCATTTGCACAGTGGATATCGCAATTCGGTGTATCCATTTCAACTATAAAATTTCATCCTGTTCTGCGTAAACAGTGTTACAGAATCCGGTTATGGTATGAACGAAAATATCCTATCGACTCCTTTCCAATTCCTTTCCGGCAATTTTTAATAATTTTCGTCAATGTTCACCCTGTCGTCGAGACAACGTATCCTATCTCTCTTAAGTTAATTCCAAAATTCCTGATACGAATTTCAACAAATTGTTACGTAGTCGCGAAAAATTGGATTTTCCCTTTCCAATAAATTTCTCTCTCAAGTAGCTCGAAGAGGGTGCTTCTTTCCTTCTTCCTTCCTCTTAAACCCTTCTTCTCTCGAGCCGAGGGATTTCAGGACACCCGGTGTACACGTTTCCGCGGCAGGTGGAAGCGAGAACCTCCTCTCCTCGCTTCCAGGAAACACCTCAGGAGCCCGCGGTGATGCGCGAGAACGAGGAGGAGAGGGGGCCCACGATATAAGCACGCGGCGAGCAGCTCCACGTCCCTCCAAATTCCTCGTCCTCCTCCTCCTCCTCCTCTTCCTCCTTTTTTCTTCGTCCGATAGCCTCGGACCCACCCCCCCCCTCCCCTCTCTCTCCGCCCGTATTTGTTTCTCGGACGGCGCTAATTTTCGGCGTTACGGCTCTATCGGCCGAGGCCGATCTCGCCTCCGGCCAATTCCTCCTCAAACGTTTCCCATCCTGTCCTCTCGTTAACGTAGAATGGAATCGAAGAAACTAGAAAGACTAGTGGCTAGGACACCTTCTGGTGCAATTCTAAGCGACGGTGTAGAGCGACGATGAAAGGTAAAAATTATTGCTTTTATAAAATCGTAATATTCCGATCGGAGTTTTTACTCGAATCCACGCGAAACTTGCCGTGGTGTCTGAAGTAACGATTCTCGACTCGTCCGCTTCAAATGTTTAATGCAGGAAATTGAAAAAAAAGAATTAATCGCAGTAATGAATTCCCTCTTGGCTTTTTTACAACAGCTATCAGAGCTACTAGTATTGTAGTATTCATTCGAAATTATCCACCGTTGTTGCATAAATATCGAGAATACTTGAAAAAAATAAATAACCAAAGTTTTATCGTTTTAATGGATTTGATAGTTCCAGTGTTGATCTGTATTAAACAAGAAGGAGGAGGAAGCGTCGATCGATCAAATTCGTTCGTACGAAATTTTTCCGATCAAAATGAAACGCTTGCAAAATATGATAAATAAACTCGCTTTATCAAACCGAAAACTATTGCAATTTTTCGATACTCAACCGAGGATGTATCTATCTGATGATTTTTCAACAAAATCAATATCAAGATTTTCGAAATCAAGATCGACAAGATAAATAACTTGTCGCTTGGAAACTGTAAAACCAACTCTCTGTACTCTCTTCGCAAAATCCGCGTAAAAAGAGATAGCCCCGCGGTTGGATCGATCAAAAGACCGGGACAAATTCGATTCGTTTTAACGCGCATTCGTTCCCGCGCATATTCCCGCCCGCCTCGGCCGATAAATCGAACAGTTGTTTACGAGGCATCATTACCGACGCGACGCTCCCGCCGAAAGCTTGGGATACCGCGGCAACCCGGTAGCATCCCCCCTTAATTTATTTTATCGCCAAGCTTCGCCCACCGATCATTTCACCCGGCCAACGGCCGCGCTCTCTTCCATACGGATGCCCGTGACAATAAAATTGAAAGCCCCGCTGCGTTTTATGGCGAGATTAAAAAAGAAGCGGCGAGAGGCTTTACTTGTAAATTGCAATCGCGGTGCGTATAGAGCAACCACTCGTCACTCGGGATTCCGTACGAGATAACGCCGTTCCGCCAATGCGAGAAGCGAATCTTGGATCGATCTTTGTTTTAAAAGGATCGCGTGATAGAGAATATATATATATCTATATATTTGATATCTACGCTTGCGGATGGAAGCCGATACGTGACACGATTTATGTTCGATTTCGTTAATTAAACGGCGAGCAAGAGCAATTGGAACGGATATCGATAAATTTATTATCGTGAAAGAAGAGCACGATCCTTATCGAAAAAATTTAAAATTTTACAGTTTCCCCTCTATCCTATATATATAAATTCCTTCGCGTTTAATTACAACTTCAATCGACGAATTCATTCGTGAACAGTTCTATCTTCAATTAGAATTAAAGTCGATGCAAAGTCGAATTAATCGATTAAATTTAATTAGAAAACGTCCAGGAATTTTTTCGCTCCTATCCTTCCCACAACTCGAAGACCTATCCATCTATAAATTTCGAATCGATTCTCCCTGCACTCGCGACGCTGTGCCCCTCTCTCTCCCTCTCTCTCTGTCGTCGAGACAACAACGATTCATCCGCGCGGCTCCCGTTCGAGGGTGGCGTGTCGTGAAAGCGAGCCCGCGTAGGCGTAATTACCTCGCGCGCCTCCTCTTCCCGCAAGACGAAAACCTGTCCCCCGACGCGTGAAAGAGTCCCTTCCGGGTCGCGCCCCGCCACCGTCGCCGGCTTAACGCGATAGAAACATCGCGGATAACGGGAGACGTTTCCACGCGGTATTTCGCGAAATATACTCGAACCCTTCGAATTTTTGATCCGCGAAAAAGACTTACCAGCGTGATTCGCTTGTCACGCGAACTGTTCGATCCTACGTATTCCAATTCTGGCTTGTACCACGTGCAATTTTAGATTTAGAATTGCATTGTCCTTTCCATTGTTCTTAAATTTCACATTCAATGTGTATTTTGTATTCATATGTCGCTTTATTATTAATAAATATAATACGTAGAGCACGAGTGCAAAGGGTTGTTGAAATTTTATTTTTCCCGAACAAGAGGAGGAACTTATTCGCACGCCTAATACACGATGGAGACTACATAATACACACACGCACACACACACACACACACACATATATATATATATGGTAATCCGATAACGACGATGCAAGTAACGTAAGCGTGAAGTGAAAGAAGTTGGAAGGGAAGGGAAGTTTAGCTGGATGGAGAGGGTGAAAGCCGATAGGAAAGAACTCGAGCTTGCCTCCTGTCCCTAGACGAGCAACTATACGATTTCAAATCCTCCTCGTTTTCTGGAAAATTCCAGAAAAAAGAAAAAGGAACGCAGTTCGCCCCCGTTAAAACCGGCGAAAAAGAAACGGGCCAAGTCTCGATCAAGCGAGAGAGAGAGAGAGAGGAGGGGGGGGGGGGGCCTTGTCGAACAAATCGGTACAAACGATCGTCGTAAAGCAGTTAAGGCGAGTTTATATATATACGCGTGGAGGCGGTCGAACCGAGATGACCAGCCCCGATAGGGAAACCGATAGTCGGGGCTCTCCCTTTATCCCCGGGGCCGCGGGACCCCCGCGGCGTGCAAGTTTTTTAACCGGGGATCCAGGGGAGCCAGGGTCCCTTGTCTCGAACGTTGCATCCTCCTCCTCCTCCTCCTCCTATTTTCCTCCTCGCAATTTACGTTCTCGACGCAGAGGAGGAGGAGAAGGCGGGGACGGATCGGACGATTTAATTTCGCTTTCCTCGGGCCTGGAACGAATCGGCTTTGTTTCTTCGTTAGCCGCTTTGTGAGAGAAAATTTGTGTGCAAGCCGAGATTTTGCAGCTCGGATTGATTTCTGGCCGCGTTTATATCGGTGAACTCGTTCTACGTCTCTCTCTCTCTCTCTCTCTCTGAGGTGATTTGAATTGATTTGGAGGATCTTATCGCGATTTCTTGCAGGCGGCCTATTTTAAAAAGAAAATGGGATAGCACTTTATGCTCGCGAATCGATGATTCCACGAAGGGAGATGGGAATACCGATTCGATCTTGGTCCAAGAAGATCGAAGTATTTGGGAGGAGGAGAAGTTTGGCGAAATAAGTTTCCCTCGGTTGAAAAATGATTCACGTCCCTGTCCTCGTGCGTCACCTCCGCCACAATGAGCCGTATCCACTTGAACGGTTGAAAGGGGTCCCGAGGTCCACCTTTCACGCCCGAGGACAATAATTACCCGCGTCTCATTTATACCAGCCGGAGAGCGGCTCGAAAAAGAAACGAAAAAATATGTGTGTGTGTGTGTGTGTGTGTGCGTGTGTGCTTCTTTCTACAAAATAATACCATGGAACGAGCATCCGCTCTGGAATGATCGACCTCCCCCTTCGACAATGATCGACGGAACGCGGCTAATTGCATATTCATTTGGGCAGCTCGTAAACGGATCCCCTAAAAAATCGAACGGAATAGAACGAGTTTCTTTTTTTTTCTTTTTTTTCACACGGGGCGTGAATCTTTTCTCTCTCTCTCTCTCTCTCTTTCTCTACATGGGATTATTCCTCCTGGAAATCTATTTTCGGAAATTGGGTTTTTTAAGATCGATTCGATCGGCTCGCGTGAGAAAGTCAGGTATTCGATTCGATTATTAAACTTCAATCATCTCGAAATCCATTCTTAACAAGTGTCGATTTTTAAAATTAAACACGGCATCCCTAACGCTAAAATTTCCAGTTACAATTTGTCTTCATCCACGAAATACATAATTATTCGCGTTGCGATTCTTCATTAAAATCCCATTAAAGAATCGGTTCACCCTTCATCTCAGCCCGATCATCCCCCCAATCACAGGGCCGCACACAGGATTCGAGGAAAGGAGGCGCGCGCACACACCGATAGATATAGATTGGCGCCACACGAAACGGCGCGGAATTTCGGGATTAATTCTCGCGCGGATTTCTCGAGGTGGTCCTCCCAAGGCCGGAGCCAAACCTCGAGAAACTCGGCATAATTTCACCCCGTTTATGACTCGCCAAGAACAAATAATAATTTAGTGGGCGTCTCATCCTCCCCCTCCCCCTCCCCTCCTCCTCCTCCCCCCCGGCCGGCCGGACGGCCGGTCGGCCGAGACACGCTGTATAAATAACGAGTGGCGCCAGCCCAACTTCCACCCGTGTTACATTATATCTCTTACCCGTTTACACACGCCAACCATTATATGCCTGGCCACGCACACACGCGCCTGTCAAACGCCTCTCTCTCTCTCTCTCTCTCTATCGCACCCTTTCCACTCCCTCTTCGACCTTATACGATTTCTTATTAGCCCTCGAGCAAGCTCGAGGTGTGAGAAACTCGTGAAGATCGTCGATCGGCAGCATACCGGGTGGTGCTTGAGCAACTTCGTCCGAGAGATGTAGAGTACGAGTGGAACGATCGAATTTTTCACTTCGAGTCTCTCTTTTCGTTGAAACGGTGTGACTCGCTTGATCAGGAATGAAATAGAGGTGTACAGTAGGAGGTGATCGACCGTTTAACCTCTGATTCCAGCCAACCTCTCGAGCCCGAGATTCGAGATTAGCCGAGGAGAAACAAACGAGGGAGGGGGTTATCGATCCTCTCGGCCGGCGGTTGTTCGTCCAAGGTGCGAAAAATGCGGAGGCCTCTCTTGAATTATAATGACGCGATCGATATGTACCGGGTGACTCGTGTTGCAGGAATCAATCGTTGGAATAAATCTTCTTGTAAATGATTATTATCACCGTTTTCACTAGATTCAAAAAATTGCAATGTGATCGATACTTTTGAAAAGTTGAACGTCACGAAACTGGAAGACGCGGTCAATTAATCGGACGCGGTGTAACCCTCATCGATTTAAAATCCATTCGTATTCCCTCGATTAGTATCGTAATATCGTTGGCCACGACGTTGAATCGTTTGTTTGCCCAACCCGGCATTATTTCCAACGCTCCGTGTGTTATTAAGATCGGCGATAAAACCGGCGGACACGAAAGCGCCGACGATCATCGCATCCACCTAGACAAGGTGGAGCGCGCGCACGTATGCAAGAAGACGAGGCCAGCACGTTCCCCGAGCGATCGTGTAACCCGTGGCTACCGTGCAATTATGTCTTTGCCGAGAAATTTCCCGCGTCACGGCCGATGAAACGGGCCAATGCTCGGATTAACATCCGTTTCTCGCTATATAATTTCTCTTCCCAACTTTTATCCCTTATTTCCAGCAATGCCGATGTCAGCTGGTAAACGAAATGATTTTCGTCTCGAAAATTCGAAACGAGCGTCATGTCGAAACGTCATGTATTTCCACCGCTCGATCGAGTAACGATCGAATCGAGTCGAAGTTTGGGGGAATAATGTATAAACGAGATGTTCAAACGTGTGCCCATCAAACGCACTCTTATTTCCTCCCGAATTTCTTCTCAATCGTTCGCAAGAATTCAATGATTTCGTTCTCATACACACTTCTCTGTATTATATCATCTTCGTTATTTTCCTTCAATCCACGTATCCGAATCAAAGAATTTAATTCCCTCATTGTTCGCGAATTAACGAGCGGACGTAAATTAGCACCAAGTTGTTGTGGTGGCGCGAGCGATCCTTCCCATTAATACGGCCTGGTAAAAGTATGCTGGCCACATCCCGTGCAGGCTGCAGTGGCAGCTGGCGAATAGCGGGGTACCTATTAAAGTCCTCTAGATAAAGCGCGAGATTAATTGCCCGCATGCAATGGGTAATTGATCAGATCCAGTTCACCACTCGCCTATGCGATGCACGTGGATCGAGGTAACGCGATACTTCCATGGAAATATATATATTTTTCTCAATTTATTTTCTCTTCAATTTATTTATTTATCCCACCGTTTTTATCCCCTTACTCGTACCCACCGATATTTGTTAACGCGTATTTTGATTTAAAAATACTTATATTCCCTCCTCCTCGATGTTTTCTTCTTTCTACTCGCAGAAGAAGAATACGTTAGTTCGATTTTTTTTTTTAATCATCGTATCACGTGCATTGTTTCTAATTTCAATGTCGTCAAAATATAGAATTTTAAAATACGTTAAAGGGATTAAGGAACACGGACACGGTGTGCGGATTAATATAATTATGAACCAGCTTGTTTTTTTTTTCTTTTTTTTTTTCCAACCCAGAGAACACACGTTTAACTTTCATTGCTCTTCGTTAATTATTCGTTTCCCGTTAACGATACTAATTACAATATAATTATACCTCGTTAGACGCACTTATCACACCTCTGCGCGGCCTCCCCTCCCCCTATATAAAATCATAAAAGCAACTTATCACGCGAGCAAGTCGTAAAACGCGAAATACGAATCCGAAAAGTGTCATTAACTGGCACGATCAATAAACGAAAGAACAGAAACAGAGAGACAGAGAGAGAGAGAGAGAGAGAGAAACACGATCTTTTCACATCCATCCTTCCAACATCTCAAACATCTCTTTGAAAAAAATCCAAATTTCCCCATTGAGAAAAAGAGGAGAGTCCACCGCGATGAAAGTGGAAAGGGAGTGGGCCGACGACGATATCAATTAATCCAGAGGAGACGAAGAGGCGACGTTTCCACCGCGTGAAAGGGGACAGGGTGTCGCCAAGACGGATCTCGGCTTCAGAAGAATAGAAAAGCCAAGAGAGAGAGAGAGAGAGAGAGCTGAAGAATGAAGTTGAATTCGCGCGTCTCTTTCTCTCTCTCTCTCTCTCTCTCTCTCTCTCTCTTTTCCATCTATCTGGTCGCGTTTCACACGTCTCGCGTGTACACTACTCGCGGTGAAAAAAAAAAGGAAAAGAAGGGGTAGGCGAGCGAGTGTGTGCATCCGTAAGGGAGGTGTGGAGGTCGAAAGAGAACGAAGAAGAAGGCGACCGTAACAGCTTTCTATTTGCACACTGCCTCTCCCTTTTCATTCGCGACCTCCCTTTCGACACCGGCGTTATTTGCATTCAGAAATTGGCCGGGGAACCGCGACCTCCTTCCTTCCTTCCTTCCTTCCTTCCGACCGAGGACTCGCCTCCTCCTCCTCCTCCTCCTCCATAATCGAAAATTTCCTCTCGATTCGTCTATTTTTAATGCATTAATTACAACTTTATATATATATTGGAATTGTTCGAGAATGGAAACCAGTCGTTTAAACGTGGATATATCATCTATTCCATCTATCTTCTCATATACCCCTTCCTCCCTCCTCCATAATCGAAAATTTCCTCTCGATTCGTCTATTTTTAATGCATTAATTACAACTTTATATATATATTGTTGAATTGTTCGAGAATGGAAACCGGTCGCTTAAACGTGGAAATTAATGTATGATAAATCGTCTTCGATCGGGATTTCCATCTATCTATGATCGCATTTCACACGAAAAATTCGCAATGCTCGGCGAGAAAGAAAAGGAAAGTTCCACTCAGAGGATCGGAAATTTCTCTTCCTCCTCGTCAATTCCAAGGGACGATAAGATTGAAAAGGGGGAAAATGTATCGATATTTAGCGCACGAGAATCCTGTCCACGACGATACTCGCGGCGCGTTATATATTCGCACGATACGAAGCGAGGAAAAAAGCGGTGGAGAGACGGCCACGTAAACGGTCGTTATCTCTTCACGCCGCTCGGACACCAATATAAATGGTAAGTGGGATATGGCGCACAATTCCTTTTTTGCCACCGACTTTCCACAAATTTTCTTCCTCCTAAAAAAAGGGGAAGAAATTCTCTTCTTCTTTTTCGATCTCGAAAGAATTTCTCTGTTGTTGTTTCGTATTAACAACAGTTTTTTAAACGGGGAATATCTCTTTTTAATAACAATTGTTATTAAATTGTTGGAATAAAAATGCTCGATACAAATTTCGATACGATATTTGCCATGTAATAACTCGAATTTACGAAACTCGAGCCTCGTGAATTGTTAAATTTATTCTGCGAAAAAATAAAAACGATTTTAAAACTTTTGCGAACGAATTCGAGAAGAGAAACGAACGAGCGGAGGGTAATGATTTTCGAATGGATGGATTCGAGAGGCGTTTGTTGTCGATTGATCGATCGATTATAAAATGCACGTCCACTGCGCGTCTAACCAATCGTTCTCGCCACGAATTACCAGTTCTACACCACGCTTCTGAGACACGCTTTTTTTCATATCTATCTTTTCTATCTAACCACGGAATTACACTTTTTACAGAGTTAAATAAAACTAAGTTTGATTAAAAGGAAGCACATTCTTCTTTATATTGGGACGAGGAATCTCAACACCTTCCGTTTCCAATCGCGTCCCACTTGTTATCCCGTTGCACCGTTTAACGAGCGTCTGACAATCGGCACCGCCCACACCCGTCAACCGCGCTTCTTCTTCGATCATGTCAACGCGGACGGCCCCATCCTTCAACGCCTCGGCTGAGACCAGCTCTCCACTTCGGGCAAGAAGAAGAAGAAGTCGTGTCGGCCTCGCGTGCGCTCCATTCCCTATCTCGTAATCGCGTGTACAGGCTTTTGTAGCCTTGGAACACGTTGCAAAGTGTCGTCGCAGATAAGGACATATTCGAATAGAACGAAGAGGATGGGCAGAATGAATTTCTGGGGCGCGGGAATTATTATTTATCCGTTCCTTTCTTTTTATTTTAATTTCTTCTCTTTGAATCTTTTTTTGTTTTTCTTCTTCTGAAAATTTTTTCAATAGCGATCGAGTCAAAGAAATCTTTATATTTGCGCGTGTCAAAGTAATTTCGAAAACCAGACATCCAAACGTAACAATAGGTTTCTCTTCGAACGAAATTGGATTCTTGATCGAGTTAAAAATTGAGGAATTTTCGATCTCTTCGAAACGACTGCACCCGATTCGAGATAAGAAAATATTATTTCGTCGGAATAAAAATTAATTGGTTGGTAAAAGAATTTCTCGAATGGGATCGATATGAGGGGGGGGGGGGGGGGGAGGAGGAAAAATTTGCACAAGAACCAGATGGAATTGCATCGGAATCATTGGGTTGCGCAGAAAATTAATCGGCTACCGGGGATATAACGTTTCAATAAACACCGAATAACCTAATATCCGTATCCCGGTGGCTAATGTTGCAATCGAGTTTCCATCGGAAAATCGTATAATCTTGCCGGCTAATGTAACGCGTGGATATCATAACCATTCCTATGGAATAAAAGAGAAACCGGCTTCGAATTAATTTCAATCGAAACGTATCCAATAATATTTCAGTTAAAATGCCTGTATTCGGTGCCAATTAACCGATCCCCTCGCTCGCTACGAGGAGATCTCGCTCGATTTTCATCCGATTTTATTTGAGTATCGACGAATAATCCCTACGATAAGGATGATCACGTGGTGATCGTGGACGAGGAAAAGCGAGGAGAAAGCAATTGGAATCTCGCCACTTTTCCTCTAGAGAGAACTAGTCGAATAAAAATACCGAGATATTTCAAGCGTGGATCGAAAGAAAAATGGCGAGTATGGCAAAATCGTTGGAAATCGTTCCAAGAAATTTTTAAGATCGTGAAAACATGTCTTAACCCCGAGCAAATTTAAATTTTCTATTCATTCGTTTTGAAAATAATCATACGACGAATTATCATTTATATTTTCACTTCTTAAGAGATGTTTTTCTTTCCTGTAATTTCCCGCAAATTTTCCTAACTCGATCGAAAGCAAAGCAAGAGCAAGAGCGAGAAAAACTTAAGTAAACGCGGGGACGAAAATCGAAATAAAATCCAGCAGAAAGACACGAGGAGGATGACGACGAAGGAGAGAGAGAGAGAGAGAGAGAGAGAGAGAGATGGAGGGGAAAAAAAATCTTAATCACGGGGTTGGATCGAGGCACACGCGCGCGTACGTACCCCATCGCGCGCTTCACTGTAGCCTCTATTCCACGCTTGGCGGGGTAAGAGGCGTAGTGCGCGCGAATAAAGAAATACTCAGCGACTCGACAGACCTAATTACGAGCCACTAAACCGAAAGCTCGAGCAATCAATCTCGCGCGCGTCGAAAGCGCCCCCCCTCCGCGCAGCCACGGCGCCCACGCGCCCTTCTTTTGTTCATCCACCGATCCACCACCCTCGCCGCGCTGTCCTCTCCTTTTCTCGACTCGAGCGCCGTCTCGTTTCATCGAAACGCGAGGAATAAGCAACGTCGCGTCGAAACGAGGTGTCACGCGACCGATGCAAGATCGAGATAGAAACCGATAAAGCACCGGGGAAATTCGAAAAAGGGGGACGAAAATTGGGCGGGGTCGCGCGCAAGCGTTTTTTCGAAAAAAAAAAGAAAAAAAGGAAAAAAAATGGGATATCAAGTGGATCCGAGAATTCGAGTTTTCGGTGTTGAAATTAAAATGTAATAGCACGTATACATACACTGCGTGATGATATTAAGAGGAAAGAATTATTATTAATAGTTCTCTCTGCTGATTCGATGCTAACAGAGTTCGAGAATGATCCCCAGTGAGATTATAGAAAACGAGATTTTTCGAAACGAACCGGTCCCGTATAATTTTATTCACGATTGTGACCCAATCGTGGAAACACGCGTTACACATCATCATCATCATCATCACGAGTATATAATATATACGACGCGTTAAAAACGACGGTATGAATCAGCGGGCATGTGCTAAACTATAATGTCAACAAACACCGAGAGAGCCATCGCGGCGCCGTTTGTGTACATCGCGCACATTTGTTCTCGAAATCCCGTAACTGTCCTTGTACCACGCACGCCACCGATAACGAATTCAACAACCGTACATAAATTCAACACGTCCACTCTTTTACCTCCTTACAATTTTTTACCTAATTACAATCTAACCTCGCAACATTGATCAATTTCTAACTCTATTCTACATCGATTGTCCCTGTACGCACGAATACCTCCTCTCCTCTCTAACGATATTTCTAACGTAAAATTCGTAAAATTCGTCCAACATCGAGAGAACGATATATATATACATATATATTTATACAAAAACGCTCACCTCCCATCTCCACGCCTTGTGGCTGGATCCACACCGGTCCCGGCACAGACACCACGTGGGAATTGGCCAGGCCAAAAGGGTGGCACAAAAACAGTGGTGATGGTGGTGGTGGTGGTGGTGGTGGTGGTGAAAAACACGAAGAAAACACGGGTGCACTCGTGCGCCCAGCTCGTGCAGGAGGGACCGACGGCAGGCATTCAAACGAGCCCCGTCTCCCCCTCCCTCCTCTTCTCACCCCTCCTCTCTTTCTCCTCCTCCTCCTCCCCTCGCTTTCCTTTCCCACCGCGCTTTCGTTCCTCTTCGCGAGCGGTGTGGCGAGAAGGAAACGTCGATACAACACACGGCCGCGATACAACCACTCTCCGACACTTCCACCACAATCGCAGAGCGCATTTTCAGGCGTGCTCAGGCCACCACGGCTAATTACCGACCCCGGCTATGAACGCGGGATGAGCGCGACCCAGGAGGAGAAAGCGTCCCCTTCGCGGCCGAGAGAGAAACTGAGAAGGCCCGCACATGCGCCACGGCCGAGGCCAAGACGAGGACGAACGAACTCGTACGATTGAATGGTGGGGCTCGGGCGCCCGAGCGAGACAGAGATATAGGAGGAGGATCGGTGGTGGGGAGGATGAGGCGATCGCGGACCGCAGGTAAAGGGCGAGGGAGGCTGAGCGATGCGTTGAGGGTTTTTTAGGGTGAGCAGGGGAAGGAGGAGGACTTCTTTTTTTTTTTTTAATCTCATAAGTTCGAGGATATTTTAACCTCTTTTTTTTTTTTTTTTTTTACGAAAAGAACAAGAGCGAAAATTTTGTTATTTTAAATCGATATCTCGTAATTTAGAAATTGTCTTTTCACGTCTTTTCCTTATCACCGATTCTCACACACACCCTTTATATACGATATCTTTCTTGGACCATTAATCATTTCGTTTGAACACTTTTCTTTCTCGCGGGGGGTGATATTACGCGAACGATTACGTTGTAAGTGTACACACCAACGCGTGCCTTTTTCTCTCTCTCCTTTTTTTTTTTTTTTTTTTTCCTCCCTCAATTGGACGGCAAAAGTAAATCGACCCGCGATCGTCCCGCCGATACGCACGCGAACGCGTGACGGAAATCGCTTTTGTTTCCTCGGCCTTTCCTCGGCGAGAAAGCAGCGATAAAGAGAGGCGAATGATCGTTCACGGAATCTGTGCCAACAATTGTTAAGCACGCGCTTTGACTCTCTTTGGGGAAAGTATTTAATCGTAGGCGGAAGAAAAATGAAGAAATTCAACCCCCTCCCCCATACTTTTCGTTGAATAACGATCGTAATAGTAGTTTTCGTGTCGTCGATGAAAGAATTTCCAGAGATTTGCCCGATCCGTGTTTTGTTCGGGAAAATAACGGGGTGGTGATAGATAGTAGATAGTTTTTCAACGCAGGTTGATACGCGCGGGTTGGTAATGAGAGTGATTACGCGGCATTGGTTAGAAAATATACCGCGATTATGATACGTGCATCGAGCCATTTATCTTTTCTCTTTAATCTATCGTCGACATTAATTGATACCTGTTACACGTACCACGTTTCTCATAACGTTTATTTAAATAAATGATAGTTAATCTGGCATTATCATTCGACGTTTAACGCCTCGCGAGCCCGAAACTAGTCGTTTACCGTGTAAACCACGTTCAAACGTGCACAAGTTTAAAAATAATAAACGTTCGAACAACGATAAACGAAAATTAATAATAAATATTATTCCATTCACACTTTTCGAAAAAAGCGAAAGCGATCCCTCCCCCGATCGTTAAATTAACTCCTCATCCTCGTCGAAATTAAAATATCCCTATCCTATATTATTATTATTATTATTATTATTATTATTTCGAATGTACGCTGTAATGACACGACAGTGGTAGAACAAGAAGAAGAAGAAGAAGAAGAAGAAGAAGAAGAAGAAGAGGAAGAAGAAGAAGAAGAAGAAAAGGAAGAAGAAGGTGGCGAGGACGCGGATATCTTCACACGATCATTTCCTCTCCCTCCCTCCCTCCCCTCCCCTGCTAACCATCCGTTTCCCGTCGAGGTGGAGAAGCCCGTTTGTCGAAGCGAAGATAACGGTGATGAGCGGCGGTATTAACGATAAGTACAAGTTCAAACGTCAAAATGGACATGCATATTTCATCGCGCCGCGATACCGAGCCGGCGGCGTCCGATCGCGACACAGGAACGCCGATATCTCGTTTCGTTGCGCAACTATGAAAATTACTGTACCCCTGTCCCGAAGATAATGCACGATAATTCGCCTTGCCTTTAACGCGACACCTGTCCTCGACGCCTGTATCTAGAGACGAGACTTTTGTTAAAAAGAAAAAAAAACCTGTTGCAGCAGAAGAGAGAGAGAGAGAGAGAGAGAGAGAGAGAGAGAGAGAGAGAGAGAGAGAGAGAAGAAAATCTGCAAATCCAACTTTCAAAGCGAGTAATTTTTAGAAATTGGATAAAAAAAGGAAATAAAGAAGGAAGGAAAATTTATTAGCAAGAATTAAAGATAGACGAGCAGAGATCGAGAAGGATTCGTTGAATAAGATCGATCGATTATTTCCGAACAGACATAACGTTGATTTTCCAAGAAATGTGGAAATTAGAATTTTCCAGAATACAAATAATAAAAAAAAAAAATACGTATTCCGTTTAAGTTATTTCGTCTTTTGAAATTTTCATAATAATTGAGGATAAAAATCAATTCTCGCGAATAAAAAAAAAGGTGAGAAAATATGCAACAACGAAGAAAATGGATAGCACAAGCCTCTACTCCCCGTTGAACTCACTCAAGCCATCCCCGTGGAACTGTGGGCAAGCTTTATTGCTTGTTTGTTCGCTCGCGTGCTCCCTGCTTTGACGCTTTATTTCATTTAAAAATCACGCGAAATTAAGTTTCATAAAAGAGTGGCTAAACGATTTCAACAGGCTGCGAGCAATTGCTAAGAGAACGTCTCTCGTAACCGCGTCAAATCGTCGAAAAAGTCGTCTCTTTCCCTATACTTTATATATAACGCTTATACAGCTTAGACGCTGGCCTAATTGACTCGTTTAACCGGCCTTCCCCCACCTCCCTCCTCTCTCACTCTCTCTCTCTCTCTCTCCCTTCCTCGATCGACTCGCTTACGAATTTCTACGCTCGCACTTCCGCTCGTATGTGTGTGTGTGTGTGTGCGTGTCGCACACGCGACCAAAAACCGTAATTAAGCGTTTCTTTCAGAATTGAACTAGCGTGTAGAGGAGGAGGATCCATTAACCGTTGATTTTCTCGGAACGGTAGCCGATCTGAGACCGAGTGGCCTGTACTTACGTTCACGTAATTACCGTGAATTTCATTATTATCATATGGAAAAGACGAGGAGGAGGGAGGGATCGTGCTAGCTCGATCGCGTGAACGCTCGAGAAATTTTAGTACGCGTCGGATATATATATATATATATATATATAGAGAGGACCTTATTTCCTTATCGCGATATTTAACGCAAGAAAAGAGAATAACGCGCGGTGGTTCAAGTTTCACCGAGAACCGAGTAAACAAGATAAAGATCGAACGTTTCACCAGGATGCGCAAAAAAAGAAAAAAAACACTCGGGGATCCACTCGTGTAAAGGAAGCGGGTATAACACGAATTATCATACATTGGATAATATCGGGCGCGTCGAATATTGCGTCGTCGATCGATTTTCTATTCTTGGAACGATCTCGCAAGGGAGGATAATTTTCGAATCGATCGAAAAACCTAGGAGATTACCCTTACGTTCCTTTATAAATAACGACACCGATTTCCCCTTTATAATATACGAATCGTAAACAGTTCACGGTACGAGTTTAAACGACGCGTTTAATAAAACCATCTCCAAAAAAAAAGAAGGAAAAAAAAAAAAAAGGGAGAAAGACAGAAAAAGGGATACGCAAAATAATGAACAGGCAGCGAATCTCTCCGATATATCATAAATCTCCCCGAATCCATCAACATCCTCGCCACCTGACCATTTTCCAAGAATCCTAGACCAATCCTCCTCCCCCCCCTTGAGCATAATCGAGGGCGGCCTGCCCGCGCTCTAAATCAATCTCCATAGCTAAATAACAAGCTTACTCGGCCTCGAAGCCGAGGCTCGATCGACGACGAAGACGACGACGACGACTATCACGGATAATTACACGCGCGGAAATTGCGGCTGGCCCAATCCTGCGTCCGGTGGTCTACGTCTCAATACTCGTACGCGCGCCTCCTCCCTTCTCCTCTCCGTCCATTCGTTTCGCTCCTGACCTGTACCAGTGGCCGGTCGACCGACAGCCAGCCACGCATCCTTCTCTCTCTCTCTCTCTCTCTCTGACTGGAGGAAGAGAGAGAGAACGATGGACTCGTACAATGGCCCGGGGTGATCCAGGGCCCCGAGGACCGCTGCCTTCCCCCCTCTTTCTCTGTCTCTCACCCTCTTTCTCTAAGTATAGGGCTCGCTTAACGATGTTTGTTTTATACATTGGCAGCCTGTTCACCGAACCTGTAATCTTTCTAAACGAGATATTACCCGGGCCCAGAGAAGCGAGAAGCTGGCTCTGGCTTCGTCTACGAGACTCTCTCTCTCTCTCTCTCTCTCTCTCTCTCTCTCTCTCTCTCTCTCTCTCTCTTTCCTTCGGGACACACGAGCGCGTGGAATACACGAAATTGGAGGAACCGCACCCGAAAAAATTGCATTCACGGGTTAAGCACGCGGATCTCGAAGGATTGGAGGGGGGATTTTTTTTTTCTTTAGAGAGAGAGAGAATAGGAATAAATTGTTTCGTGAGATTGGAGACGGGATCGTACATCGCGTCGATCATCGCGAAAGGAAAGAGGGAGGGGAGGGGAGGGGAGGGGAGGGGAGAAGGAAGGAAGAACGAGTATAAACGCAGGGGTATAAGCATGAGCGCTCTTTCCCCGTGAACTATTATAACTCGTATCTGTCACGCCGCGTGTGTTTTCCATCGAAACTACCCCTTTTCACCCGTCCCCGTTCGATCGTTGTAAAAGTTTGCGCTTGAAAGGATTTCCAATCGTGGAAAGGGTTGGGGAAAGTGTGCGGGCCGGCCATAGAAGGCCTGAATCTTTAAAACGCGATGAAAGGTGGTAGAAGGTAGCCTGTAGGAAAGTGATAGGTGTATGCACACGTAGATCAAACGCGATCGATCTCGCGCACATTTCGAATTTCGCGGGCTGAATTCCGGCTGAATTCGCGAACGAAAGCCAGGCCGGGAACGATTTTCTGCGGTTTCTCGCGGCGACTTCTCATGTTTCGCTTGGAAACCCGTCATTTTTCTCACGGCTCTTGCCTTACGCCGTTACCTTCCTTTCTCTCTCTCTCTCTCTCTCTCTCTCTTTCCTTTCTTGAAACAAGTGTCATCATCGAAATCAAGCCAACAAACAACAAACCTTAAAATTCGTATCTCGCCCCTTTTTTACAATTTACAATCGATACAATCGAATAGATTCCCCCCCGTTTAAGTTAACTCGATCCAGTCGTCCTAGCCTTCTGCACGACTAATATCGGCGAAATTCAATCCAGATTGAAACTCCATTGTCGCGCAAGAGGGATGCAGAAATAAACACTTACCGGCCGCTCTTGGTGATGACCATTTCCGTGCCGAGTTTGTGGAACTTCTCCCAGAGCTCTTTCCCCTCGAGCGTCACCTTGGGATCGTCCACGACCCCGTCCTCCTCCGGATGATGGGGGGGCACGAGAGGGTGGTGGGGGCCTGCGAGGGGGTGGTGCGGCGCCAGAGGGTGCGGCGAGGTGTGCAGCATCCCCGGAGGCAAGGGAGGCCTGAGCGGCCTCATCGCTGGCCCGCCAGGACCACCTTGATGATGATGGTGCAACGCTGCCGCCGCGGCCGCCAGCACGGCTGCTTCCTCGGGCGTGTGCGGACCCAAGCCTAAACCTGGAAAGAAAGAAAGAAAATGGATTTTAGGGTAATGAAACGGCCTGTGAGAAAATTGAAAATAGTATAACGATAGTTTTGTTGCGTGTAATTCGTGAATTAATTTGTAAATTGATTTGTTGGCCAAGTTTTTGGGGTAATTTCATTAGAATTTTATCACGGAGATTAATTCGATCATTTCGTCCCTTGTTGATAAAGGGTGAAATCCGTGAAAGGGGAGGATTGAAACGCGCACAATTGGAAATGCCAAAGTTATTATTTATTTTATCGCGGGAACCGTTAAATAACTGAGGAACGATAAACTTTATCTTTCTTGCTGGCTGTAAATCAACAACAATACGGGCCCGAGTGTCGGTTTTGATAATGCGCATTTACGATTTCCCCTCCGATGTTTAATTAAAATATTATTAACGTTTAATTCCAATCGAGTTCGCGCAACCACCGCAAAAATAACGGTAACGCAGCATCGCCTCCTCTCCCTCCCGCTGTTTTCGAGAACAGCGTGTAATCCTTTCTGATGGAAAAATATCCGATATTTATCAACGATGACCTTTTGTTATATATAAATTAAACACAGTGAATTGGCAATGGCCCGGTTTCAACCGATCCCACAAATTTTATTAAACGACCGTCGATTCGATAATAACCTCTCCAAGGTGTATAAATGTTCGTATATTCGTATATTCCTTTCGAATCGAAACTATATATAACTTTAATCTTTTTAAAAAGACCGAAAGGGACCCTCGAAAAGATCTCGTTTCCGATCGATCGTCTCGAGAGAAGGGCAATTGTCTGGAATACAGAGATCGCACTATTGACCCTCGAATCCGCGTCAGCTCTATTTTTAAGATGCGCTCGAGGGACGAAGTATATTCGCGATTTTCTTCTCAAAGAGAGAGAGAAAGAGAGAGAAATCCATCTGCCTTCGGGCAACTTTCGAACTTTTCTCAGACAGAGCAACCTTCGGGGCACGAGAGTAGAAGGAGAAGAAGAAGAAGAAGAAGAAGAAGAAGAAAAAAAGTAACAAGTAGTTTGAACGGGTGGGGGGTTGCGAACTGTCAGTCGATCCACCCTCGCGAACTTTAAGCGGTTGTCTTTCACCTTTTTATCCCTTGATCTCCTTCAACCTCGAATCCTGTGCCCGCCAATTGTGTTTCAATTGGAACGATTATCTTTTCTTTCTTTCTTTTTTTTTTTTTTTTAATAATCGCCAAGTTCTTTGTAATCGAGATTACAGAACAGAAATGATCGGTCCTCGTATCGATATAGGATCGTCTTTCTTTTTTTTTTTTGTATTAAACGAACCTTTAAATAAATTTTAAGGAAGAAGTTGTAACAATTTGTTAAATGAGAGTTTCGTGGCGAGACAAATCGCTTCGCGTTTTTCGAATAAATAAATTTCAACGCGTGGACAATGCGTGGAAACAGCGTCAAGTGGCGAGTACGATTTATCGAATAATTCGAAATCATCGTGAACAGAGTTTGAATAGAGTTGGAATATTTACTAGCGTGCAAACATTGGATAAAGTATTGAGCAAATATTATGTACACTTTTGGAATAACAATCGATAAACGAATAGAAATGAAAAACCTTGTTGCAACTTGTCAAATCAAATTTACCGTTTCCCAATGAATCAAATAATTACCTAAATATTCTCCACTCGATTGTCGTGTAATAACATCTTATTATGCTAATAATGCTTCCACAAATAGAGACGATATTTATCGTTCCATACCTCCATCTTGTTTGGGGAAATTTTTGTAAATTCGTCGGCATCCTTTCGGGTAAATTGAGTATCAATAAACGAGCGACAGTTAAGATAACCAAGTAAGACTCAGCTTCCAAGTTCTTATTACCGAATTTTCGATCGAAATTTATCGAATTTTCCCCCCTTTTTTTCTTTCTCTCGAACGATATTTCATTTAAACGGATCGCCCCCGTTTAATTTGCCTAATTATTAATCGCTAGGCAATAAAAGAGAGAGAAAAAATTCGACTTTATACGATCTTTGTACGAAAAATCTACGCGAAAAAAGAGAGAACGAATTCGAGCTCGACCACTGACCGCTTTTCTCATGCGAACAATTTCATTATTTACAGCGGCTTATCCTTCGATTTCCAACGTGTTTTCTTTACTTCCGATCAATCGCGAACTACCTGTTGCATTGAAAAAAAAAAAAAAAAAAAAAAGAGAGAAAAAAGAAAAAAGGAAAAAAAAAATAGAAAAAGAAAAATAAAACTCATCACTCTCGTTCGTAAAATTTCGTTCGTAAAATCCTCCGATCGGTTACAAAACTTTGGCGGAAAAAAAGAGAAGAAAAAAAAAGGACTTGTTAACTATCGTGCATCCTCCAATTTTTATACACCGCTATATTCCACGTTGCACAGAGATGCAACATCGACGCGAGATATTCGTCGTTTCGATTTTAAAAAAATTTTTTTAGAGAAAAAAAAAAAAAAAGAGAGAGAAAGAAAAAAGAAAATCTTTAAACAAAATATTTTCACACTCGATTAAATTTAATCATAATCATTTTTTCATTTCAAAGAGAAAGAAAGATAGATCGTTCTAATTAGCCACGATATATCCTATTTAATAATAACAATGCGTTTACAAATTTCTTTTTCAACCAAGGAATACACGATTGAATAAGCTTGCTCGATTATCGTTCATAACGATGCAAATCACGATTATATTATTTATGAATAATGACACGGTTAATAGTTAACAACACGGACACGGCTCCCGGTATTTTCTTTTCGTTTCAATCAATTACCGACAGCGGAGCAGGTAGGAGAAAGAAAGAAAAAAAAAAAAAGAAAAAAAAAAAGAAAAAAAAAAAAAAAAAGAAAAGAAAAAAATACAAAACCTGTTGCCACTGTTAATGACTTCATGATTGTTATCATGCAAAGTCCGCGCGAGCCGATCATTTAAATCGATACTATTTATCTGTTTTGTATATACCGTTCCTTCGTGTATCTCGTGTTTCAAGCGAACACCCTTCATTTTTCACGGATAATGGATCCTGATTTTTACGTTTCGTCTCTTCCTTTCACCGCACATTTCGACGAAATAAAGAAAATGGAACGATTACCACTTTTAAAATTTTAAAATTGGCATTTCTTTCCTAAATTTTTCCTTTTTTTCTTTTTTTTTTTTTTTTGTTCCTTTATAACGATTTGATAATTTTATTTTTACAAAAGATAAGAATAATCGAAGAATAAAAGTAAATCGAGGCTTCGTTTTTAAATTGAAATTGAAAATTTCTTTGAAATTCAAAATTTCAACCGTATATTTCGTTCGTTTCTCTCTCTCTCTTTCTCTCTCTCTCTTTTTTTTTTTATTTCTTTAGCAAAAATCGTTTCCTAAGCATCGCACTCGCGCAAATACTTGATAACTTGATGTAAGATAAATAATTAAAAATTCCTCTCAAATCCCAATGCGCGAGCCTCGATTCAATTCCAATCCTTTCCAACAGTTGGAATAGAATATAATACGGATAAAATATAGATAGGAATAAAATGTATCTTTAAAATATATCTGCATATTTTTTTTTTTTTTTTTTTTCCTATCTCGATTCCTTCTCCCTCTCGAAATTATTCTCGAATTGTGGGAAATTGTTAAAACTCGTGCAAATGGTATTGCACGAGAAATGTTGTGCAATTTGCTTGTTGATTTTCTTCAACAAGCTTTGTAACGATGCAATTTCAACAACGGTGTTGATATTCCTACCAGTTAGAAACGGAAATGTGGTTATTAATAATTTGATAATATTATTTCACCATAAACGATCCACCGCGGTGCAATTAAATTGTATTGTTGTTCCATCATCGCGGCCGGCTAACGTGTACATTTCGAGCGAATTTTTGGAAGGGAGCACGGCAATTTTGGAAAACCTGTGCAACTGTTTCGTGTACGTTCGACGTAATTATTCGAGCATTACCGCTCCCGGAGATAATTATTACCGGTCGTGTTTTATATATTTTACGCACGTTAATGACGATGATTCATCGAGGCCGAGCCGAGTCTCGATTTTCGAACCACTTGTTGGCTCGTCAATTTCCCGAATATGGAATATCGAAGTGTTCCGGTTGTTCGAATTGTTCGAAATCGATTTAATTATATCGCGAATATCGAATACGAAAAGAATTTTCTTTTCAATTTACCTTTCTTCTGCTGTGAAAGTGAATAGATGGTAAAAAAAAAAAAAAAAAAAAAAAGAATAAAAATTATTTAAGAAAAGAAATATGTTATAATTCTTTTAAACATTATTATTTATCGAATAATAATCCGATATTTTGATCAAATATAATTAATAGATTAAATTCTATTGTTCCTTAGTCTTAAACTTTTAAACTAATCATTCTGTAAAATTTTCTTGCGAATAATTGTTGCGAATAACATTCGGAAGATTGAATTCGCAAACAAGCAATTATCGAGATAAAATGGCGGTTGAATATCGATCGGAAGGAAGGAAGAAACGATTTTCCGAATGTTATCGCGTACAATATGAAAAATCGAACGGCGAGTTTCGATAAACGATCGCTCCATTTTTTATCCGGGTAAATTTCACCTGGAAACGTGGACTACAATGCCGGCTGCCATTAATTGCGTCGCTTTCTATCGGTCGTCTGTTTTTATTTTCCCCCCCTCCCCACGACACCGAACATACCATGTCTCGAAATGTGAACGACTCGATTCAAATCGATTTCTTCTCGACCAGAAAAAAAAAAATGGCAGGAAAAATTGGACGAATATCATAAAACGATTTTCATATACCTCGATTTTTCTCTATTAAATCGAATCTGTATTAAAAATATAATAATTGTTCTTCGGAAAAAATAACGATATATATATATATCAATTTTTAATATCTTTATACCGTTCACTCTTCGATCACGATACTAATACTCGCTTTTTCTATCGTAGAAAGATATTGAACGAATAAACATCGGATTGTTTATAAAGAAATATTCACGTTGAAAGGATTTCTATAGGATCGAAATCCAAACGATACGAAGCAATCATGTACGATAAAGCTCGACGAAAAGTAAGGAGAGAAGAATAAAAATTATGTATTTGTGGAGAGTTAATTACCTAATCTTTCCAAACAACAGCTCGTGCATTACCAGTCCCTCGCTATTTTCACTGATTCACCGATTAATTAAACGAAAACACACTGTTAACACCGTTTTATTAAACTTTTGCAAGCTGAACACTAACCTGTCTCGCCTCTGCTTCGTATACTACGCGTCTAAACATAATTATTACGATATCTGCGCAGATGTCTCTGCGGTCGGAATTCTGCGTCCACCGTGTGGCGCTTACATTCAAATCCAAATTTAACGAAACGAGTACTCCTATCGAGTCGAAATAACGATCAACTCTTAAAATTCTCTCGCGTTAATTGAACTTGAATAATTGACGAAAATTAACGAAAATTATTAAACGATAAATTGCGAGTAACGAACTTTTAATTTATAAAACGCCTTTTATTTCGACGATCAATTGTTTCTAAATTATAAAATTCGTTTGCACAATTTATTATCAAATTCGTGCAAATTTTTTCTTTTTTCTTTTTTTTTTTTTCACAAATTAATCAAATTTGTACAATTTTGTAACTCGATAGTATCGATTAATCTCCATCTCTAATCTCCGTTCTATCGAAACGTGATTGAATTCATTCAATACGATCCTTATTATTCACGAAACGTGATTTTCCTCCACGGAAAAAACTTTCACGGTTAAAGTATCTTTAAACCTATTCGAGTTATTCTCTCGCAAGAAAAAGAAAAATCGATCGAAAAAAGGATCGAATAGCGGAGGACGACACTCGGTCTGCGTTTTCCCCGTTTTCCTCATTCCGCTCGTTTTCTCCACGGGTTACGCGGCGCGATACGTGGCGGGAATTTCGAATGCGGGGAACGTCGGTCATGCCCTTGGTGAGATTAATCGCCGCTGGACTGCGGTCAGTTGGCTTGCAGCCCGGATAGAAAAGAGGAAGAGGCCGAGAAATGACGGGACGGACGACCAATAAGAATGACAGATCGCTCCCCCCCTCCCCCCCCGATGACGTATCTCGGGGGAAAAGCGCCACCGTGCAACAATTTTTCCACTTCGGGCTGCGATATAAATCGCTTCACGATATCGCGTACATCTTTTTCGAGCGAGCAAATATATATAAATAATGGACGATTATTTAAACCAAGATTTTTCTCTCTTTCTTTCTTTCTTTCTTTCTTTTTTGATCACGAGTCACGCGTGTACAAATCAAGCGTTGCGAAAACGAACGAAAATGCAAACGGAGGATGTACGAAGATTTCTCTTTGGAATGGGAAAAGGGAAGAGGTTTCGATTGATTCGGATGGGGCGTTACATAGATCGGATAGATAGAATGGTCGGGGCAGGTTTGCATTTTCTAACACGGTAGCTCAAGTTTAGCGACAACAAACGATCAATAAAGTCTCGGCGCTTTAGGAGCACGCTTCGCGCCTATCGCCTACGAAACGAGCATCGCGCGGCTCCTCGTTCCACGGAATATTCTTCGCACGTCTCGAGATACTCGGGCTGCGCCGGGGAATGCAAACTGGCTGCAATTTAAGAGGCGAGGGAAACTGCGAGACGAAAGCGCACGAAAATTCGTCGTCCAAATACCTAAAATCGATCTGTCTCCGCAGCAATTTTTCCCTCGAGAGAAAGGAGTGTCGAGGAACGATTTGAAGGAACAATCTGTAAAACAACAACGTCGTTTAACGAAATTGAAATTCGCCACGAGTCGTTTCACGAAATGGGAAAACTTGTTGAGAATTTTTCTTTCTTTTTTTTTTTTTTTTTGTAGAGAGAATTCAAACGAATATAATAATAAAATATTTAAAAGAAATTTCATATTTTTCAACAACTAATTAACCTTTTATTAATATAGAGGAAAGAGTGGTCGTGTTTATGATGCGGTGTCTACTATAAATTTCATATTTTACGTAGTATAATACCACATAGGTAACGTAATTATTAAAATTTATTGCCTATAAAGAGCCTAGAAGTTCCCCTAGAGTTTAGTACGTGACGTCACGAGTACAAGAAATATCGATAATAAAGAAATAATTATTCTCGAATTTTTCTTCTTCTTTGCTAAAAGCTAAGGGCGAAAATCCAGAAAAATCCAGAAACCAAATCCGTAAATTGGCTAGAAGAAAGGACAACGAACAACGAACGATACTTTTTTATCTGTTAAAAAATTCTTGAACTGAAAGACAACAAAATAGTCTGTTAAAATACTAAAAACTACTGATCTTCTACACGTCTTTTGTACAAAACACAAGAGAGCCAACAGTCGTCAAACCGAGTAGTACAGCAGAATTTTCCTTCTGCAAAACAGTTCAACAGCTCGACATCCGTGATCGCAAGAAGGGCAACGCGTGACTACGATCGAAATTTAATTCATCATTCGAGGTAAACGAAGTAAACGTTTCTTCTTTTTTCCTTTCCTTTTTGAGCTGCAGCTTGTCAGGGATATTATAAATCAATGGATATTTTAATTTTGGAGAAGTTGGAAAGATAGTTTAGAGATAAAATGGTTTCGTTGAATATTATTTCCTTTTTTTTTTTTTTTTTTTTTTTTTTCCGTTTTTATGAATTTCATTGGTTTCCTTAAAGGGGAAGAATATGTAAATATACGAGTTTCGTCTGTTGTCTAGTCTAGTCATCGCGGTTTATCACGCTTTTTTTTTTAGAATTATTTTTAGAATTATTACGGATAACGAGTGGAAATGACTTCGTAATGAAGTATTGATAATAATAATTGCGTCGCACTCGAAATACATTTATCGCCTAATTGCCGCCATTTGCAAATCACTTAATTAAAAATTACGATTACCATAGTACTTGAAGAATTTCAAAAATTGGCACGTGTTGGCAATCAGACCTTGGCCACACTTTTCCAGATTTCTCAAACTTCTTCTTTCTCCTTTTTCCCTTCAACAATCCTTCAATAAAATCGATTCACGGTTTACTTATTTTAAATCCAACAATTTTAAATTTCTCCACGTTTTGCTTTCTATGAATCAACAAAGTCACGACGAAGGGCACAAAAGCACGAATAATAACGATTCCCTTTCCTCAATCCTTTTTTCGAAAAGAAAATCATAATTCTTCCTCTTCCACCGATGTAATCCACACTGAGAGAAAAACCACACTGTGTCCTCCTCGACGAACGATCGCCTTTGGATCGCGTTTTTCCACCACAATTTCCAATTCACGTTCCTCGTATTATTGTTGGAACGGTTTCCAAGTTGCGGAACGGGGTTGAGCTGTTAATCATCCTGTTGAACCAGAACCATAACCAGCCGTGTGACCCGCGATGGCTATCAGCTCCGGATTAATTCACAGTTTCTCCAACCGAGATTTATGGAGATGGCGATGCTTAATTCCTCGCGGCGCGGCTCCGTTGACAGCTTTTTTAATCTATGCTCTGTTCCTGCTAATGGATCTTGAACGCTCGAGAACCTCCCTTTCCCCCTCGATCTCTCCCCGACGATCGATTTCATCTTGGAACAAACTCGACACTCCTTGTCATTTTCATCTATTTTTCTTTCTATTCTTCTTTTTTGGAAAAAATTTCTCCTCAACTTTTACATCCAATAATTTAATGATCATTACGACGAAGGAAGCAAGGAGGAGTTCTTTTCTTCTTAGATATTTTTAACCGCAAAAAAAAAAGAAAAAAAAAAAAAGAATATCCCACGATGCGTTGTTCAATTAATTTCAATAGGGGGAAATTAGGAGATTTCTCCGTTTGACAAAAATTGAGCGTAGAGTGTTTCTTTGGTGGAGGGCAGTACAATGCGCCAGTCGCCGGTTAACAACATGGCCGACATTACGGCAAAGAAACGCGCCAAGAATTCTTTGCACTCCTCGCCCCGTTCTGTCCCCGCCTCGTTCGACAACGAAGGAACAGGGAAAAAATCACGGAACGACAAGGAGTAGCTTTCTAAACCGTGACAACGCACGCGTGATATCACAATTACAATCAATCTTAAACCAACTATCGTCCAACTATCGCCGACATTCTTTCAAAACGAAACGAATTACGATGAATTCTCGTTTCGATTTTTACTCGGTTACATCGAATACATTAATCTGAAAATTAATCCCATAGAAATCGTCCCGTTAAAATTTGTTAGAATTTGGAATTTCCATTGGAAGAAGGAAATGATTATCTCTTTCGACGAGATCTCGTTCGAAATTTTTCGATCCACCAGCAATTGTATTGTAAATCGAATTGTACAGGGAAAAAGATATTTATCGCGTCGGGGGATATTTCGATCGAATCGAAGGGACGGGGTTTTAAAAAGCGTCCAGAAAGAAAAGAACGAAAGTTTTATTGAAAACGACTTTTCTTACTACTTTTGTTACTTTAAATAGCCTTTTCTTTTCTTTTCTTTTTTTTTCTTTTTTAACGTTATTACAGTCTTTCACGATAATCAAAAGGATTTGAATGCGAGGGAATAATTACGCCGCGTTAATTAGCCACGTTTTATCGCGTCGGACAACGTCCAGCCGGGTATTTTCGAACAAAAGCGCCACTTTTCCAGACTTTTCCCGTCGGCCGCGTTGCGTAAGACGCGCGCTTCCGGTTTCGGAAGGATGGCACCGCGCCAGGACACTACCGGCCAGACACGAGATCTTTGTCTCGGATCGTTGCGCAGTATTAAATTAGATTCTCTTTTTTGGACGATTGTCGGATCAAGATAGAAAAATTCCATTTTCCCGATTACTCGATGATAGGTTGCTCGAACGAACAAGAACGAATTATTTGCAAGAAAATTCGAAGCGGTTTGAGTGTATAATAAACTAAGAGTGCAGGAATTTTTTGAATTTTAAGAAATGAGACAGACCACGTAAATTGTAAATTTTGACAACTCGTTTAAACTCGTGATCGAATACAGGGCAGCTTGAGCTTCCATTTTATATTCAGCTGACACCTGATACTTCAAATGGTCGTCCTCAAGATCGAAAAGAGAGAAAAAAAAAAAAAAGAAAAAAAAGAAAAGGAAAAATTGAGTTAAGGTTAATTTTTATTTAACGATGTTATTTCAAACGATTCTGATCGAAAATTTGGGGAAATTTTTGTAATTTTAACACGCTTCGCCGAGTTTCCGCTTTAATCTCAATCTCAATTTCCTCGATTTCGTTTCCGTGAATCGATTCTGTCGGCGAACGAAAATTCTCGGATCGACGATTCTTCTCGCAATTCTTCCAAATTTCTCTAATCGATATTACAAAATTACAAAAATAAAAAAACGGAAGAAGCTGCTCCTTCTCAACGCGAATCGCGAAGATTGTAAAGATTGATCGAATCAAAATTTAACCCACGAAATAAAAAGTTACGATATCTTTGCTACACCTTCATCGCTGCACACCTCAATAAATTATTCCTATTTGCAACGGTAAGAATAACTCGCGTATATTTCTCTATCTTCACCGCTCTATCCATAAATTATTCCAATTTCGTTTCACCGCCACAAACATAACTCAACCGTTTATACACCTTTTCCCATCGCTTGAATCCCATCGCTTCTCTCGCTTATTTTAATCCATCGATTCGAGCAAACCACTTACACCAATTTCCAAACAAATCACCTTCCTTGCCGAGGAAGAGGGGGGAGGATCCCCTAAAACCGCAAACTCGAATCCGCCAACAACCGTCCAAGTTTCGTCCGAGTGACAAGCGAGAATCTCAAGAAACGGGATCGAACGTAAATATATCCGCGAATGGAACGGTTGCCATCGCTCGCGTGGCAAGCGTCCATCTCGAGATCCCTCGTCTCGTCGCCGAGGAATCGAGGTTTATCGAGGATGGACGAACCGTGGGTTCAGCGATCAGAGGCGAAAAGTGGGATGAAAAGCGGATTCCGCGCCGGAAATCGCGGCGGTTTGCGCAAACCGCGCGCAACAAGTCGATCGTAAAACAAACTGGATCCACGGTAATTAAATGCCGCCCGATTTTTCCAACGGCGAGTATCGGTATTTCGATCGAATTTTCTCCGTGGATTTTCCACGCCGCAGGGCTCGAGAATTTTTGGAATTTTTTTTTGAAAAAGATGAAATTTAAAGAATTTGTGCAGCGAATAGTTTTCTACGTTTTTTTTTTTTTTTTTTAAGGAATGTTGTAAGGAATAGTTTGAGATGGTTCGAGATTGCACAAGCGGACATTGATCGTCAAAGATTCCACAGATCGATCTTCTCGAGAATTTCTAATCTTTTCGAATCGAAAGTTTGCAAAAGTTTCGCGGATACACTTTTTCAAAATTGTGGGTTCAAACTGCTGGACGATGCTTTGCACGGATCAGAAATAGTTCTAATTAATTCTCGAACGATCCAATCCTAGGGAAAAAATCCATCGTTACGAAGAAACTAGGAGAACAATCTTTTCCCTGAACTGACTGTTCGCCAACGCTTTTGGGGAACACTTGGCCAAAAATTTATCCACTTCTCACGATCGAACAAATTCCTCGACCGAGATAATTAGATCCGATCTCAAGTTCGACCAAAGTTGTTAACCAGAGAGAGAGAGAGAGAGAGAGAGAGAGAGAGAGAAAGAGAGAGGTATTCGAAACTATTCTTAACATTAAATGCTCCGCAAATTTCGCGTCTCCGATCCAGATTCGGAAGAACGCTTAGGCGGCAAGATGTTTATCGATGCAACAACAAAGTGTTGTTTCTCCACAAGTGGAGAAAGATCGGATGGAGGATCTTGGAGGAATTCAACGAGACAAAGAGTTAAACGAGGAGAACTTACTTTTTGCTCTTGGAAAATGTGTTCCCCCAAACGTTCACACGGATCAACAAAGCCCGTATTCTTACAGATCTCTCCGATTAAGACAAATAATCGCTCGCGTTCGTTTTTATCCTTCCAGTACTGTTTCCATTCCAGTACAACGTTTCTATTTAACGCCGCTCCACCATCGTCTACCAAAAAACCGCTCCTAAAAACTATTCCTTCCTCTTCTCTCCCATCCTCCTCTGCCGCGAGGGGGAGGAGAGAGGAGAGGAGAGGAGAGTAGACGCGTTACATCGGTCGTTACCTGGCGGCGTGATACCGTGGGGGTTGAGATGCGGATGATGATGGGTGCCGCTGAGGATCCCTTTGCCCTGGAGGTGGTGGGCCGTCGGGCCAGGCGAGCTGGTCGCGGGCAGATGGGCCGCCGGATTGTAGAATCCGGCCGCCGCCAGGGCGGCAGCGCTGAAGTAGCTGGCCGCGGCGACCGCCGAGGACGGATGGGACAATTCCCTCTGGCTTGGCAACGGGGGCGGCGTTTCCGGCGCGGCCGCGGGGCTGCCGGGTCCGCCGGGCGGCGGCGAGGCGCTGCCCTGAGAGGACGAGCCGCCTAATATCGGGGGATGAGTGGTGGCGGCGGTGAGCAAGGAGGAGACGCTGAAGTCCGTCGGGCGCGGGGCGGCCGGCGCCGGCAGGTGGCCGCCGGATATGTGGCCGTTGGGGTTGGCCGGCGGCGTGCCAGCGATCGAGGTGGCGGCGAAGGCCGAGTGTTGGGTGTTGAGAGCCGTCGCTGACGCGGGGTACGCCATCCCAGGCCCCCCCGCCTCGGCCCTCGGCCCCGTGTTCGCACCCTCGACCACGTTAGCCTCCAATTCTCTTCGTCTGCGTCGTTGGCCTACGTCGATGTCCTTCAACGAGGAGTCCACCTCCTCCTCCACCACCTCCTCGAGCCGTGATCGCTGCTGCAGCGCGGAGGGTTGCGGAGTGCTGGCGCAGTGGGTACCCCTGCACGCTGTGTCTTGTTCGAATCTCATCGAGACGGGCGGGTGTGCCGAGTCGCGCGAGATTCCTCTTCGAGTGACTCGATGAACAACTGGAACAACAGGGTTTCTTCTTCTTCTCCTTCTTCTCGCGCTTTTCTTTCTCTCTTTTTTTTCTTCGTTTCTCTCTTTCTCGATTCCTTCCTTCCTTCCTTCTTTCTTCCTTTCTTCACCGCCCTTTCTTTTCTCTCGCGTACTGTACTACTACCACTCTTCGAGGCACGCCCGAACAACTTGGATTTCACACGCACAACAACACAATACACATTACGGGGGAGGGGGATCGAATTTTAGACGTTGCGGTCGGTTTTTTCCTTTTTCTCTTTTCTTTTTTCTCCTTCTTTTCCTTCCTCTTTCTCCCCCGACACACGAGGGATGTTCTTTACCGTCGAAGGATCCGTGCCGCGTCGAGTAACGCCGATGTTACCAGGTGGTGCCGCGCGATTTCGACCGTCGCACGGATCTCGGGCATACTCGAGTTTTTCCGAATTTTCGATTTACGTGTCTACGCTACGCGAAGAGAAAACGTGGTCTGGGAACAAAAAAACGTTCAGGAGCGTAGGCCGCGATCCACGCTGCGTTCTCGTCGCTCCCGCTGCGATCTCCCCTCGAAGTAGTCCGTCGCGAGTCGTTCGCTCGACATCGTACGCCTCCTGAAACGTCTCCTGCCTCGAGAATCCTGACCGAAGCCTTTTCCCCCGCTTCGAGAAACGATATCCGCCTCTCGGTGGATATTCACCGAAATTTACTTTGGTAGAGAAACACCAGGGTGGGAGGAGTTACGCAAAAGCACCGACAAAAGCAAGCACTCTTCCTCTATCCACGAGGAAAGGATCTTTTGGTAGATAGATCTTAAGTTAATGAACTCGCAGGGACGGCGGTGGCGCTTAGACAGAGTCACACCGTGGCCGAAAACACCGATCGATCGAACAATATCACCAACCTCGAGGACGTTATATATACATACATATATATATATATATAAATCTTTCCTTTGCTTTTTTCACTGTTCACTTTTGATTTTCATTCACTTCTTCGTTTCCAACACCGACAAAGTTCCGTCCCGACAATATCCCGTGATAAGTAAGTAAGTAAGTAAGTAAGTAAGTAGTTCGTCGCGACACGCGAGCACACCTCACACTATACAGATATATATATATATATATATCTCGAATATTTCGAACGCGTTTCGTGTTACTCGAGGGACGCGAGACGAATCCAAACAACGTTTACGCGACACCGACACGCGACCAATGGTGGAGAAAAAAAAACTCTCTTTCTTTTTCGTCGAATATATATCTATTCCACGCCTGTTGTCCCTCGTCGCGAGACGGAACGGAGACGGAACGCGAGAGAAGAGACCGGCAACCGTCCGACGGGCGGACGATACACGGGCCGAGGACGAGGACAGTTTGGACCGCTCGTTGTTTTCGATCCTCGCGCGAAACGCGAAAGGCGAGAGGGGCCAAAAAAGCGAGAGAGAGGAGGCGCTCTCTGGACGACACTGTGTGTGCTGTGGGCTGTGCGCGCTAGCCGCCTCGGCCGGGGCTGGAGAGCGGACGAAAGGTGTTACTTGGGTGGCGCCGCGATGGTCACTGAGCAGCGCTAGGATTGACACCTCCTCTGGGGGCTCACCCCCACACCTCCCGCGGAGGTGTTGGTGTGCTAAAGTCCTCGTCCGGATTCAGGGCGTGTGTACGCGCGCGTCTACGTGTGGACCGGAGCGGGGCGGGAGCGGCGGCGGCGGCGGCGGCGGCGGTGGCGGCGGCGGTGGCGAGACAGGGAGAGAGGGAGGGAGGGAGGGAGGGTGGGAGGAGAGGGGGCGGCGGTGATCTCTGGGCCGAGGGGGGAGGCGGGGGGAGGTGGCGGCCGCGTGTATGTGCGTGTACGTACAGACGGACGGACCGGAGTGTGCCTGCGCCGCTGCGAACGGACGCGGGAGGCGTGAATGCTGGAGGGCAGCGACGCGAAGACTGAGACGGTGCAGGGGCTCCTCCTCCCTTCCCCTTCGACCGTTCGGCCGGGGAGCCGTGGTGGGGGAAACCTGCCTCGACAACCTAGCCGGCGACCGCGGTGCACCACCGCGTCGAACAAGAACGAGACTAGCCGAGCGGCGAGGGAAGGACGAGGAGGGGTAGAGCGCTGTCTACCGACTCCCCCCACCACGGCCGAGCAGCGGGCGATAATGAGCGCTCGTAGTTCGGATTGGCGTTCCGGCGCCAATCCGAGCGGCGTTGCTCTCGACGCCTTTTCCGACGTTCTCTCTCTCTCTTTCTCTCTCTCTCTCTCTCTCTCTCTCCCGGTTGAATTCTGTGTCTCCTTCTTCGTTACCCCCTCCCCGACGACGAGAGTTCTGCACAACGCTCCGGATGTTCTTCCCTCGTTTCTCTCGCTCTCTCTCTCTCTCTCTCTCTCTCTCTTTTGGTCGCCCGTCCGTCCCCTCCCCACCCGAGCGTGAATTTAAGGGTGTTAACCGCGAATACGCCCATTAACACCACCCTCCCCGCGGCATCGGGTTGTTCTCGAGGTTGTCGGGACGGGGAGGGGTGGCGGGATGGGTGAGAGTGGGGAAGGGAAGGAGGGTGATCGACGTTGCTCGAAACTTCGCTGTCGACAACGCAGCCGATTGACACGTTGCTGGATTTTCACGGGCTTTGCCGCGGTTCGGCTGCGATAAAATCGTACGTGCAGCTTTTCAGGAACGAGAGAGTGCGCTCCCCGTGACGAGATGTTTTTGATAGAGAGTATTTGCAAGGTGTCGAGTATTTTTTTCCTGTTCCGGGGAAAATTCCTTTTTCCGGATTCCTCGAATTCTTGATCCGTATTGGATATTGATCGACCGTCGTTAGCCGTCCTTCGACCGTTTTCTCCGCGAGAGTAAAGATCGAATGTATAAAAAAACAAGAAAATTATATCGTATTCTTCGTTCGAAGTTCGGTCAGTCAAGATGATTCGAAATCATCGAATCGGGCTATCACCATCGGTGATAAAATTAGTACGTACGTCCGAATTACTCGTGAATCAACGATGCCGTCCAACGTCTCCAATTTTAGTCCCTGTCCTGTGTTTCGAGCCAGGTCAAGAGGGATTCTCGTGAAGCGACGATGCTCCTCCGTACTGCTTAACACACAGGCTAGCCTCGACGGTCGGTTTCCTCCATTAGCCCGGAAACGGCACTTCATCAGTCATAATTCAAGCCGATTGGCCGTGTCAAGAGCCGTCCGAGTTTTCCGCGGAAAGTCGAGTGAGAAATTTTCGCGAGCTGTGCCAAAATTCGCGCTAGCCAGCGTCACGAGCATCACCCCGTGCCCATCCCCTACCCCTTCCCCTCCCCTTTTCTCCCTCGCTCCCCCTCCCATCCCATCGGTCCCTCGTGCGGATCGTTCGAGTCGACCTGCGCCCTGCGTCGCAAGAGTCGTCAACGGAGGAGAAACCATTGGCCCCGCCCACCGAGTCCCCACTCCGCCCGCGCGATCCCCACCGCTCGCGGTCACGTGACGCGCCTGCCCCACCACCTCAGTCAGTCTCACGCGTCCCTTCGGCACCTTCCTCAGCCACGGCTCGGTTCCGCCCCCCACCTCCGCCGCGTAAAACCACTCTCGGTTTTTCGCCCCGGTCTCCGTGTGGCCCCCTTCGTCCTTCGCGCCGTCGAGTGTTAGCGAGACGCCCAGCCACGTCACAGTGTTGCCAAATCCGCGAGAGCTTTTCCACCGACACACCGTGATTTCCAGAAACACTTGGTGCTGTGTGGAACACACACGCTCGGAAATCGGGAACCGCGAAACAAGATCTCGCATTGGACGGCATTGCGTTCGTTTTTTACTTTCGAAGCAACTTTCGAATTTGCTACCGATGAAGTTTTTTTCGAATATCGGTCCGCTCGGTCGATAAGAAAGAATTTGGATTTTTTTTCTTTTTTTTTCCTCTTTTCTTTCGGATCGTGACATTTTGAGACTTTGAGGGGGGGATTTTTCATCGGAAAATTGGCTTGGACATCCCCTTTTGGAGATAGAACTTTAGGCTTCTTGAGTTTTTCGATCGTTTGGCCAGGAAATGGAGGGGATGATGCTCCGGTGACTCGATTTTCCGCTTCGGGGTTCTTTCTCTTTGTGAAGTAGTCGATCAATAACGGAAATTGAATTTTTCCCCCCAAACTGATATTTTAATCGAATATCTTCTTGGAGATCTTTTTGGAACATCGTTTCCAATCGATCCCTTTCCTCGTCCTCGAGAAATCATTTGCAACAAGTTTGCACAACTCGTCGCGAGCCGATCCGAATCAACGAATATACGAATAAGAACAATTCTAGAATCTTTCGATGTGTATTATGTAAAATAATTTAACGCCCGACTGCACGTAGGTTTCGAAGTGATTTCGAAACCAAAATTCGGCCCCAACCACATTGAAAAATGCGTTCACGCGCATTTGTGAATCGTATAGCCAGTGTAAATAGAGTCCACATACCGCGATCGATTTCGTTGGTTTTCGTGCCTCGACGAGGCGAAAACTGTTACTATTTTCCCATCTTTTTTCTTTCCCTCCCCCCTCCCCCCACAAATTTCCAAAATTTTCCCGTAGTGAAGTGTCAATGATCAAAATCGCACGTCGAATACCACCGTTCGAAGTCGAAAAATTTTTTAATCAACGATTATTATTGTTCCTCGATATTCTCGAATTTCCATTCGAATGATCAATTTCAAACGGGAGAAATTTTTCTCAACGTCCCTACTATTATCACAATTGCCGCGAATCATTCTTCCCGGCCGAGTAATCTTCCGAGCCAGGCAACGGAAGCCTGGAATCGGAAACGAAGTATAGAACTCGCTTCTGACTTGAACCGAGAAAGCTATTCAACCGGCTATTCGTAACGAAAATAGTCCGACTATTTCATTGTCCAAACATTTTTTTTTTTTTTTTTTTAATAAAACGACTTTTTGCCATCGAGATCCGCATACGAGATCGCTCTTAACAAAGTCGAACCTTTCACCAGAAACGTGTCTATACATATATATATATAAAACGTATATAAAACCTATTTTAATATATGCCATTTGAGAAAAATGGGCACGAGAAACGTTTCACTCCGGATAATTGGTTTCTTGCTTGCGGATGGATGGTTATGGATCGTGGATGAAAGTGATTCCGAAAGGAAAAGTAACGCGAAAGAAAGAAGTTCGCCAGCTTCTTTTCCGGAGGCGCGCACAAAGCCCTCTTCCCCGTCGATCGATACTGCTTAACATCGGTTTCGACGGTTTTAAGACGCGCGCGACCACCCGTTCGAACAGTTGCAAAGTTCGCCGCGGGAGCAGCAACAAGCTGCATGCTGCTCCTCTTAAGCCCGGTACACGCTTGCGCGTAATTTTCTCGTCTCGTCGAGGTTGCTTCGCTTCGAGAGCGATGCTCGAGTTGCGATCGAATATATCTTCATCGTTCACCTTTCTTTCACGGGAGAAGGATTGTGATATCTGAAGATGGAAGAATAATTATTTATCGCAAGCGTGATTAGGGCTTGAATCTCTCCCTCCCTCTCTCTCGTTTCCATTGAAAGAATCTGAAAAAAAATTAGAGTTACGTTTCATAAGTTTTCTCAAGCGTGTACAGGGCTTTAGCCTGTTCGCTATCGCGAAACAGCGCGGTTAACAGCTCTATTAACAGCACGAAGTGATTTCTACGTGATATTAGCGTTGTCATCAGCGATATAGCGGAGGGATACAACTAACACTCGATATCCAAACACTTTCGTTTTCGTGCCGATTCTTTTTCTTTTCCTTTTTTTACATATACTCGGCTCTTTGTTCGCTTGATTCACGGACACCGGCCATAAAGCGTAGGCCTCGAGGTCAATGCGTACTTAAGCAACTCCGACCGGTATTAATGACTCATCAATCAATAACCACGGGGACGAGAGAGAGAGAGAGAGAGAGAGAGAGAGACAGAGACTTTACTACAAACCGATTTCGATCGAGGAGATTCTCCTCTCCCCATATCGTCGAATCGACGAGTTAACGTGAGTGTTACGACGTGAAATTATCCTCGCAATTATCCGCGATATCGGAATCGAGAAATCGACGAAACACTGTTCAGAGACCGTATGCGTCATCGATTTGGCCGAGGCCACCACCCCCTGATTCCTTTTCCATTATGTGTATATATATATATGTATGTATATATACGTGGCGAGTTCAGGGTTCCCAGAATTGACAACGGCTCTCCACTCTCCACAAGGAGGATCCAAGGAACGGGCGCGCGGCACCGATCGATGCCGGTCACCGCACGAGGATCCCCCGATTCGGTGTTGGTAGGAACGAGAACGAGGCGAGATGCAGCGGTGGTCAGGCAACGGAACGCGCGCGTCCGTCGGGCTGGAGCAAGAGCAAACCTCGCGTCCTGGAAGGAACCTCGATGTTAGAGAGAGAGAGGGAGAGAGAGAGAGAGAGAGAGAGAGAGAGAGAGAGAGAGAGGATCCAGGCAGAGCGAGAGGGAGATGGGACGGAGATCCAGCCTCGAGGAGGAAAGCGCTTAAAGATAGGGGGAAAGAAAAAAAGAAAGAAAAGGAGAAAAAAAGGAAAGGAGGGGAGGGGAAAAAACGAAGGAACAGGGATAAGAGGACAAAGAGCATGCATACGAGGCGGGGGGAGGGAGGGAAGGTGAGCGGGAGGGACGGGGAGCGCGAGGGGGGGAGGGGTGGAGGGAGAGAGGTGGTCATAATCGCGCAGACCGCGTCATAATCCGCGACGAAAAACATTTGACGAGCGCGCCTGGCTGGTAAACGGGCAGCGCGACGGGGCGTGGCACGAACTGGCTCCGCCCACAGGGGAACAGCCGCCCCTACCGCCGGCACAGCGCGGTGCAGCGTGGTGGGGGGTTCCTCAGCGCTGCGGAACGCGCTGAATCGCCGGAACCGAGGGGTGGGGGGTCCGCGAGACGAGGACGGAGACTGGCGCGGCATTTGTCTCGCGACCACGATCCGAGCAGGACGGAGAGACACGGCCGCCGCTTCCTGCCTTTTCTTTCACGCGGTTTTTTTTACACCGCGCACGTACACACGTACAATACGTCGCGTACACCGGGAATGAACACCTACGGCGGCCAGTGTATCGATGTTCGAACGCGCCGTCTTCGCGATCGACATTCCCAATTTCGCCGCACTTTTTTTACCCGCGCACTTTCCTTTCCCTTTCCCTTTCTTCTCCGTTTTTCTTCTCGCCTCTTCTTATATTATCACGGTTATCACGGTTATCTATGGATTAGTTACTTTACTCTTTGAATCGTTCAATCCCAATCGTTTTCCCACTATTTCCGCACTAATTTCACGATGGGTATTTAAATATTACCGCGTTATATTTCGTTAAAATCTTGACGCATCGATTTTACGAAAGCTTTTTAAGAAAATTATCAACCTTTTCCCATCCTGCTCCCATCCACTTCTCCCCAACAATTACTCCTCCGCTGTTCAAAATCAAAGGATAACCGTCGATCGACCGAGCCCCAGATCCCTCAGAATCTCGTCCATTATCGACTCGATCGTCGATCATCCTCGCGCTGCCGCTCTCCGATATCTGCTCTCCGTGGGCATCGAGGGATCGCGACAATCGATCTCGCGATCTCGCGGCGCAACAAGAAAATTGACCGTTGGGGAGCAAAAGCTCGGATCGGTGATGGAAGATTAAAGCAGACGCCTTTGAGAGGCGGCGAGCGGGATAAGAGATCGGCAGCGATTCTGGTTTTATTAGGACGCTTAGCCAAGGCTCTCCGGAGATAGTCCGCGCCAGATATTCCTCGCATTTTCTTCGTATAACACGGCCCTCTAAATAAGGAGTTTCCAGCCGACCGGATCCGACCATCGTCCAATCACCGTGTACACACCGATCCGATACGGGAACTTAATGCCTCTGGTAAATGATCGTTGCCCGAACTTCTTCACTCCAACCGAGTTGGCCAACGCTTCGTTCTTTATTGTCATTCTGCGACGCAACAACCGGTGATAAATTCAGATTGCAGAACCGATCTTATTATTATTATTATTATTATTATTATTATTGGTGTACAGGGCGACGATAGAGTCTTAGATTTTCGTAGATTTTCGTTGAGAGAAGGAGCAGAGAGATGAATAATCTAGTTGGCGCGGTGAGTGTAGGCGAAGGAAGCGGATCTCTCGAAATTGTTTTCAGATAGTTTTGGATATGGAATTGCGTTTATACGACGCGTTATCGTCGTCGAGTGCGTGAATACGATCGTACGCGATTGTATTACATCAAACCGATTTGATCTACTTGTATAATGTATATGCAAATCGAAAGAGAGGCAAGCTATCTTAATTTCCAGCAAGCTGGATTTTCAACGAGACATTATTTAACATTTTCATTCACGAGAGAATGAAAATGAAATCAATAATGGTATCCTTCTTCAAATAGGGATGTCGTTTTTTTTTTTTTTTTTTTCTTAAATAAGAATCTCGTTGAGATTCTTTCAAGAAGGAAATAGAGCAATCGAATAAATTTCCATTTCCAAAAATTTAGTCCCTTTAAAGGGAGGATTGAAACGAAATGCGAGTACTTTTCACTCGATTCCAAATCTTGCAGAGATCCTTGCAGCAGTCTCGTGAAATGCGCATCGGCCAGTCCACCAAGCGGATATCGAGCGTTTTGTTGGTCTCGCCGTTACGATAAAAACGAGCCCGCTCCCTATCATCCCCGTAAATCTCTGTCCTCTGGTGTGCATTTCCTTTGAAAGTGTCTCCTCCGTCGCTCGCTTCGCCGGCCTCCTCTCGGCTGCTTCTTGCTCTCCGCGACTTTTTATTTATCGCGTGAAAGATCCGAAAATGTTCTCGAGAAAGGGCGTAACAGTATCCCTCGAATCGTCATCCCTTCTCGTTTCTAATCACTTCCCTCGTTGCGTTCCCAAAGAGTTCGATGCTCGAACAATTTTATGGTTTAAAAAGAGCAAGCGGATGGACGTTCGTTTAGAAGAATGTATCGAATTGTTTGATTTCAACGATCGATCGGTGAAAATGATTTACATTCGATCGTAATTACGTTAATTAACCGAGCGGATTGGCAAATAATTCGCTCTACCTGCTGCCTGACCTCTCCTCCGTTCCTCGAGTAATCCTTACAAATGCAAATTGTTATCAAGCATCGGCTCAAAGCAGCGTCGAGTTTCCCCCCCTTATTTATATAACATTCGGGATTAATATTCCGCTCTATCGAATGGATTCACAAATTGGATATTATAATTAATCGAGCAACAAGTTTCGATAATACGAGCGATCAATTTATCCATCGGCTTGATTATCACACGCTTCTCCGTTCCGAAAACTTCAAAATTCAACCTCAAAATCGTCCTACCTGTCCAACCCTCTCTCTCTCTCTCTCTCTCTCTCTCTCTATCCTTCCCAGTATTTCCAGAGATGTAACAGCCGTAACGGCATACGTACATCCATCCGCGCGGCCTATAAATCTCCTCGGCCCATAAACAAAGCTTTTGATGCAAAAGGTCGTTGCAGCATGTGCGTGACGAGGCGGTCGGCTCACACGCACACGCGGGGGTTGGTGCGAGGAGAGTTGGTGACGCTGCGTCCACCGGTGGAACTCTCTCTCTCTCTCTGTGTGACGGCTGAATTTAACGTCAGCCTCCCTCTCCCCTCCCTCCTTTGCGCGCCAGGAACGTGGCCAGTTTCCACGGCCGCCCATTTCACCCTTTCCACTCAGGAGGGAGGAGGGATGCTCCGCGGCGGGAAAATGCTGTGCACGGTTTCTCGACGAGGTTAAGAAGCGAAGGGAGGGAGGGATCGAAACGAGCGGCGGAATGACTTTTCGGCAATCTCGCTCGTTTGTAGCGTTTTCTAGCGTTTAGTCAAGTGTGGTCGTTTTATTTTTCGAGGAAGAGGAGTTTTTTAAGTCGAAGGGAGTAGGTTAGTTTTTAGAGACTTCGGATTTCTCGATCGTTTCGAGAAATTATTGATCGAATTCTTCAGATTTCGTAGTTAGTTTCTTGGAGGATCGAGCATTATTTTTATCGTTCGAAAGAATAATAATTTCTCGACATTTAATTTCATCGAATTTTAAGATTTTGGAGTTGGAATTTTTTATCGAATTTTAAGATTTCGGAATTGGGATTTCTCGACCATTCTTGGAAGACTGAGGATTGAAAGCGAAACGATCCAATATATATATATATATATAGATAGATTCTTTGGAATTTTTTTTATAAAAGAGATTTAAAAGGATAATAATTTCTCTCGACAATTTCAATTCACTCCAACTTTCGCTAATATACAAATTTCCACGATCCCGCGGATTTTGATCCATTCGTTTCCCTCGCGTGCGAAGATCCAAAGAAAGTTATCCAAGTCCAAGTTTAAAGGCGTTAAAAGGGCGCGATTAGAAGGCGGTGGCAGCGGGGACGAGTAAACTCGTTTTCCACGTGAAACCGTCCCCGACAGTAATGGGCGTTGCGTGATATCCCTCGTCCAAACACACCTTCCCCCTTTCGCTCCAATAAAAAATTTCCCAAACTTCATCCCAAAAGGAATCGAAAAAGAAGAAAAAATTCTCCACTCCACCAATAAGAGGTATAAATACAATTTAACCTCTCCTTTCCTCCCCTTCCATCCCTTGAAAAACTCGCGTCTCCATCACGGATCCCAGCAATCGGAAAGAATGGAGGTTTTCTCTTCATTTTCTATCTTTAAAGTTTGGAGAATTTTATTCGAAAGGGACGAAGTGTTTGTGTTTGCCTCGCTTCGATCGCGATTAACTCTCGAGAGATCGATTCCACAGATCTCGACGTCCCCCCCTTGATTCGCGACTGTGTCGTTGGATGAAAAGTTGGAGCGCGAATGAAGAGCGGCTCGATTCCTTCTATGATCGAAAGAAAAATTTAAGAAACGGACGAAACCTCGATTCGAAAAAGGCTGATCTCTTTTCCTAACTAAAATTCAAATCCCTGGGAAATGAAGGGTGGAAATGAGACTATATCCGTGGATATCGCGGAGGGGTAAAACTCCCTCGGCAGTTTTAAACGGGAATCTGATGGACGGATAACGAGGCGAGAGTGGTAACGCCTAATTGTTCAACGATTCCCGTGAAGGAACCCCTCGACCCCGCGATATACCTACAATTATCCGCAAACTACTACGCGTGCAAACGATTCTATTTCCACCCACGTTTAATTGAATTATCTCCATCGAGCTGGGGATACGTCGTCGTTGGAATTTTCGAAGAATCCTTCCAACGAAAATGACTTTTCTTTCCCTTTCCCGAAAAGTAACCGAAGCGTTTTAAAAAATTTTTAACAAACTCGTGCAACAATTACGAGCGGAAGAATCGAGGAATAAAATTTCCATCTTCCTTCCATCCTTGGATCGAATATATAACATCCAAAGAATCGTTGACCATCGAGAGAGAGAGAGAGAGAGGGATTGATCAGAATCAACCGGAAATCCGCGACAGAGTCAGCATGATCTGGTAACGGTGACTCAACGGGGACAATGAGCCGTTTTAACAGATTTTCAGGGTAGAACTGGATCGAGAGAAACGGTAGGCGTTTACAGACGTAATCCACAGAAGAGGGATGGGGTGCGTCGATCGAGTGGTTTGACAGCGGGGGTAGTTTAGCCCGAGATATATATATATATATATTTCTAATACTATTAGCCGGTGTTCCGTTACACAACGACAGATGGACGAACAGATATATATCCGCTCTGTTTGGATCTCTGTTCGGGGGTGTGCAGCTGCGTGTGTGTAAATCGTGGCGGGCTGTTTGTGCCTCGACATCAATTGATAGTTTCGGTAAACGAGAGAAGGAGAGGGAAGGAAAATAGGAGAAAGTTTTGTTTTTCTTTTTCTTTTTGTATTAGAATTTTTGCTTTCGCTTTGCAATTATTTGTTTGGTTGTTGTATATGCAGATTTTGTGAAAAATTTACGAGTAAGAAGGATATTGAACGACGTTGGTTTCTTATATTTCGTATGCTTCCTTGCGAAAAAGAGAAAAAAAGAAAAGAGAAAAAACAACCACAACGAGAATAAATTTTTACAAAGTGTCACGTAAATTGAACGACACTGCAAACTCGCCACTCTCTCGAGTCGTTGCCCTGTTTTACAACAGAACACTGCTTGAAGAACTAAGAACCTTCTCAGAGACACGTCAAAGAACCCTTCAATTAAAAGAAGCGGACACTTTGCCTGACAATGGTCCAATTAACCTTTCTTGAAACTTTTAGCGAGACCAAGTTCTCAATACGAAAACGAATCCACCTCTGCGAGAAAAATTTAGGACGAGAAATTACTTTTGGAAAAAGGATACCGTATCGTAAAAATTTTAAACTTGACTCGATAGATCGGTGAATAAAGAAAAAGGGAATTTTATATATCCACGAATTTTATATATTTCGAATTCGAAATCGAAAATCTCGTCGACGAGGCGTTGCCTATTCCCAGCCGGACTCGAATAGCGTTCAGGCTTTCAGAGAGGCTTTCTAAAAGCGACGTATCGATTAAGCAGTTCTTAGCTCCCTGTAAGGGAGAGGGAACTCCGTGCAAGTGAAATTGATCGTGAGCATTAACGTAACGTATGAGAGACCACGTTACTCGACGCTCGCCTCGACACCATTCTTGCCAACCAGTGCAATCCGGCACATACATTTCGACCGAACTCGAGCCCCCGAATCTCAAAAGGTTCAAAAGTTTTTATTCAAACGAATTTTATCAACAATTTCTATCTATCCTTCCCTATCCTTCCCAATCCTTCATTTCGTTTCTACATTTTCCTTCCTTCCCTCCTTCCTTTCTTCCTTTCTTCTTCCACTTTGTTCGTTCGCGAAAGAACGTGATGTGTATCTGTTTAACTGTATACATAGCGCACGACGTTCAATTACAAGTCGGTGGCAAAATAAAATTTCTAAATAAATAATCGCACTCGTGTCGCACGCATACAAGCCGGACTCGCTCGCTACAAATCGCGTGCTTGCTATAACGCGGGCGGAACGACTTTTATTCGCAAACCGATGCAAGGAAACTATAGCTTCTACTCGGAGGGAGACTTTGTTTTGACACTTTTGTCGGGAAAAACGAAGAAATAGAAAAGAGGGGGGAGGAGGGAAAGGCGAGAATCTAACGAACAGGGAACAAAAATAATTTTACTACTTTTGTCGCTTGCTGCGATAATTTTCAGTTTCAAGTCATGCGGATAAAAATAATACAACAAATTGTTCCTTCCTCCCCCTTCCTCCCCCCCCCATCATATCAGACTTCTCCCCACCCTGCCCGATTTCTTTTCTCCTTTATACTTTGTTCAAATCGATCGTCGGAGGGGGAAAAAATTTCGAAATTTTCCCTCTCGACCGCCACCCTTTCGCGAAAGGGTAAAAGAAATGGCGACGGTTAATTAATGGGATCGGCACGCGAGGCCCTCTGCGCTCTCTCGTGCAGGCCCGTCTCTCGTGGCCCCCTCCACAACGCAATCTCGCGGCTCCGGACCGAAAATTCCTCCTCCCCCCCCTTCCCCCCTTCCCCCCTTCCCCCCTATTGTCGGGCTGTTTTGTCCCGTCAGTCCCGGCAGCGCAATGCGATATCTATGGGTTTCTTTTGGGGGGGGGAGGGGAGGGGGGCCCTGTGCCGAAGCCGCCATTATACCGGCCGCCAACCCTCCTCCCTCCTCCCCTCTCTACCCCCATTTAGCGATGGGCATTCAATTCTCTCTCGCTCGTCTCCTCTCCCTCTCCCTGTCGCGCAACTTTCCTAGAAATTTTTCGTTCTATTGTTTTATTTGAGAGAGATGTTCAAGTTTATATATATAAATATAATTGATGGAGATAATTTTAATTTTAATTCTATCCTGCGCTACTATCACGATGATTGCAGTTTATCTCGAGCGGATGGAGCTTGAGCTGGAGAGAAGGAGAGATCGCATTGTCGTAGCGGCAGTAGCTGGCGGCAGGAGGCCCCGAGGCCATCGGCTAGGAGGTTGACAAGGAGGCTGGCGGGACAAGTCGGCCGGCCTCTCTTTCTACCCTTTCGCTGGGTAGGAACGCGCGTGTGTGGAAGCTGTGCCTCTAGTTTCTGCGCCTATTCACGGCGGCGTCGAAAGGGATGAAAGGCCGCGTCCGGGAACCGACACGGCGGAGCCCGCCTCTGCCCTCCTCCTCCTCTTCTTTCTTCACCTCTCTTTAACCAGCCTAATTATTGCCCTATCGACATAGATGTCTTACGGATCGGATTACGCCGGCCGGGCAACGATACGAATTTTCGGAGACCTTTCTTCTTCTTCTTCTTCTTCTTATTTCTTCTCTTTCCTCCTCGTCAACGATTAATTCCTTGTTGAGCGAGAAGTTGGCGAGAGGAACAACGGGTTCATAAGTATAATGTTTGTTAATTGGGAGTAAATTGATCTAAAGTCTTTCTTCGATTAATTATGCACGGTATGTATGTACGGAGGGAAAGTAAAGTAAAGGAAATAAACAGTATGTAAAGAGCGAGCATTGCTAAATCATTAGTATTAACCCGTAACCCAGTTGTTCTTTTGACTTATATACATATATATCAAGGGATGAGTTTAGTTTAAACAATTAGTCACAACGCGTTGACATTTAATTTTATTTGTAGAGATGTAGGCGTATACGCCATGTAATAATAATAATAATAATAATAATAATAAATTGAACTCGGTTCAAAGAAGCAGAGAAGAGTATTAACACTTTCGATTGATTCGTTGAATTATTCACGGTTCGAGTTCTTCTAACCAACCAGGGATCCGAGGATTTACGATTTCGAACCCGATTTGAAACGCAAATATCTCAGAAGAGAGAGAGAGAGAGAGAGAGAGAGAGAGAATTAGCTATCAAATTATCCTGTAAGTGAGATTGTTTTAGAAGAATCTTAATATGATCACCGTTTTGAAAAGTTTCGTAATGAGTGTGAACTGAAGTAAATATTGCAACGAAAAGCAATTTGAAATATAGAAACGGACATTGGACGAAAATATTTTATTTGATAAATAAAGGAAAAAAAAAAAAAAAAAGAGTTAACGTTGTTGGGGGGAGAAATGGAAGAAGGGAAAAAAGACAAAAAAAAGTTGTAAAAACGTGTAGACAAAACCAGTGCAAATATAAACGAACCATGTTAAAAAAATTGCGTAAATATGTTCAAAATGTATTTAAAAAATCATGTAACTGTGTGAATCGTGTAAAAAAAAAAAAAAAAAAGAGGGAGAGAAGCGTCCCATTTAAATTATTTATCCCTTTCTGTTATTTCCACTACGTGCGATGAACGAAACATTTCTAAATTGTTGCCAACAGATACTTTTCTAGCAAATTACGGAACTGATTCAAATCCATCCAATTTTCAAAATTCGCTTATTCCCTTTTCAATTCATCGAAACGAACCGAAAACGCAATCTTTTTCTCAAACGAATAAAACGAAATTAAATTGTTGCAATATTCTTTAGAAGAGAAAGTATTTATTTTTTATTCTTCTTGACGCTCCCCCTTCCGAAACTTCGGGAACTTTTCTTCTCTATCAACAATTATTCGAAAAGGGAGGAGCAGCAAGGGTGAAATCTGCCCGCTGCCGGCGCGGAGGAAAAAGTAAAAGGTTCGGTTTTAGACGGACGTAAGGCCGTCGTCGATGCATGCAACACATGAATATCCAAGCACACGGCGGCCATATCGATAATTCAATATCGCACGTACGGGAGACCCCTTTTGTCGTGGCATGTCACGCCATAATGACGCGTCTCGTTCCTCGTGAAAATTTCATCGCAACACTTGCACGACCCCTGCGCCGCTCCCGCGTGATGCTGCCATTCGCTTCCGATCTCCCCGTAAAATTTTCCCTTCGTGACGAGGAAACAAGGAAAAATTAATGGAAATTCCTCTCCCTCGTCGATCGTTCGCGATCTTCGTAATCTTCTTGGAAATTAGAAACAAACAGTTTAGAAATTAAGAAATCTCGAGGATTTCTTAAAAAATTGAAGAAAAATCGGCGAGAAAAGCGCCGAATTCCATGGGAGGAAAGTGTCGGCGCGATACTCGAGGGCAGGGGTTGGAAAACTGTGGGGAGGAGGGTCTATCTATCTATAGACCGGTGTTCCAGTTCGCGTGGAGGAATTCGCTGTGTCCAGAACTCCGCTTGCTTAGACCGGGGTGAAACTTGGGTGGGATAGGATCGATCGAAAAGTTTCGGCCACCCTTTTTCCTCCTGTGAACACCTGCGGTGTATATATATATATATATACGTCCTTTTACGTACTCATTTCCGAACGATCGAATCCGCGCAGGGATTCGAGCTTCCACTTTGTTCGCGTGGGTCTCCGATTCGTTTCGATTCGAGATTGCAAGTTCTGCGATTTAAAGTGTTACGATTATTCACGATTATCTCAGGATGGATGTTTTTGCACTCGTATTTGTATTCGACGAAATTCTGGCCCAAACGGAGAGTGAAAACAAGTCGCAGTACACGAGTCGAAATATAAATATAGAAATAAATGTGATTGTAAAGGTGGACGTAAACGATAAATTTCTTTTCTTTTCTCAATAACAGTTTCAAAACTATATTTCGCAAATGACGATACTTTAATAGAAATTACAATTTTTTGTTCGGAACAAAAAAATTTCATTACAAGAAATTATAATGGTCGTCTTGGATCAACGTCTAATAGAAAAATACTCTAAAAATTAATAAATCCTGCGACGCTTTTTTTATTGGCACGAACACGCCACTATCGCTCCGAATTGCTTGCGAACGTAAATTTGTTTATTCGAAAAATAAAATTATTAAATGTTACTTCAAAAATTAAAGCACAAAATCACTAGCAACGTAAATTATAAGAATTATTCTTCATCGGATGCTCGTTATAGCAAAGAAACGTATTAAGAAGGTTGCCAATCAAGGCATGACGAGAATATAATTATATGAATAAGATATAAGACGACTGTAGCAAAAAATCAATCTTAAATCAATCTTCCCGAACGAAACTTTCGACTTCGAGTCTTGGAAATTCTTTCGACCGTGTACGAGAAACAGGGTCGGTTTATTAATCGCGAAAAGTCGAAGCGAAGTTAGTTTCGATTCGCGAGGACGCGATAACTAATTCACAGAGGCGGAAGTTGGCCTCGCGTGGGTTCGAAGCAGACACCAATCGCGATAGCTCAGCACGCGTGCAAAGCTTGCGAGACACCGGCTACTCCTCCACCTCGCGGGGGAGGGGGGGGGGAGGCGAATGGAGGACGGATTTCCACCAACAAAATGGTGCCACCCACACCGATCGACCTCGAGCGAAGCTTAAAGATTAACCCTTTGCGCTCGAGCCAACAACCCCGCTGCTCCATGAATTTCTTATCGAATCATTCGAAATGATTTCAAATTAACTCTTATATTTCAATATTTTAGAGAAAGAAAATTGGTCGAATGTTAAAGTTATTTTATACAATCTTGAACTCTCTCGCGTTCGTCCATTTTCTTAAGGAATCGAAATAATTATCATCGACAAAAAACTCAAAAATAATATTTCTATTGTCAAAAACTCACGGTCTAATTTCTAGATAAAAGTATCCAACCACTCGATATAAGCGTAAACAGTTTAGGTGAGCAAAGCGTTTAAAAATAAGATTCGCGACGAGTGTACGATTGATTTTCTTTTTTCGGTGAAAATTCGCAGTTCCATCGTCGATATTCGAGTATCATTTACAGTACTATTATTTACAGTATTTCCAAAGCGACGATTCGCACGAGGGATCCCCCCCCCCCTTCGAGTGAGATATTCAGAAAATAACATTACCTCCAAGTACGTAAAAGAAATATACCAATTTTAACAAAACTATTTCTTCCCCCCTTTCTTCCAAGAATCAAAAAAAAAATATATGTACACAATTTTCCATTGCGGCGAGGAATCAATCCTTTCTCGAAATTTTCATCCGCTAGAGGAACACCTCCTCTCTCTCGTCATCCCTCGACGAGGGATCCCGCGCGGGAAGAGGGAGGAAAAAGAAGAAAGAGAGGAGGGAAACAAGGGCAGAGCGGAAGGCGGTCAGAGCGAAACACGATCCATCGAGGCGGTGTTTGGCCGTGAAAACCGGTCGAAAGATGGAGGAAACTGCGGAAAATTCCGGCCATTCATCCCCCGACAATGGGGACGCTCGCGTGTGCTTCGGAAATTCTCGATGCTGCGCGTTTCCATTATGCTTTCTCCCTTTTCCTTCCTTCCCCTCCTCCCTTTCCTCCATTCTTTTCTTTTCTCTCTATTGATTCGAGGGTGATGCACGGTGCATCAGCGCGAAACATTTCGTGTTGCACGGGGTGCGCTCCTTTCTTCGCCGCCGCCATCGCGAGAGAAACCCCCCCCCCCTTGTTTTCGAGAATTGTTCTCGAAATTTCTTCTTCCAGGCGAGAACCACGTGTCTACTATTTTATTATTGCTATCGATCTTTCTCGTTTTTCTGTCGCATCGTATCGATGGATGGGAAGGGAAGATGCGTGCAGATGTAATTTATAAACCGAAATTATAAGGCAAATATCATAATTATTGTGGCTTGTGGCTGAAATAAAAGTAAAATGAAATTACAACGAAAGGGTAAAATTTACGCGTACTTTTGTCTTTTATCCTGTATTTTTCTCCTGGTATAAGATAAATGTTTAGTCTCATTTTGACTGTTCCCTATTCGAGTCTCTTTCAAAGTGTATTTTCTTGAGTTATACACTTTCCCTTAATACGGATAAGAAAAAGTTCCACTTCTTCCAATTTCTTGGAGAAAAGTTTGAAGTTTAGGTATAAATTTTCTAATTTTTATTTGTACTTCTCGTAATTTACAAAAAATAATTAGAATTATATCCAGTATTATTTTTCTTTTGCTGTGCCAAAAGTAGCCGCGGTTGAAGACTTCGTACCTCTTCGAATTCGCCTGAAAATCCTTTCCCCTGAATTATCCTTTTTCAAGCACCTGGGTCGAACAAATTTCGTCGAAGAAAGCGTTAAATGCATCGGATTGATCGAAAGATATTTCGTTTAACGGAATTTTAGAATTTCGTCTGAAAAATTCAAATTTGAAAATACAAATCGTAAATTAGCTGCTGCTAACATTTTTCCTTATTTTGCCACGTAAAAAAAAAAGAGAAAAAAAAAACTAGTGAAACTTATTTCGATTTTATCGAATGTGAGCTTAATCGAATCAGAGACTGTGATATTTCAATTCCCGTTGAAAGCGACAAGAAAAAGTGACAAGAAAAATTGAAAGAAACTTATTGGATACAGATAACGAGATTATTTTTCGTCGCTTGTGCGACGATATTCCTCCACAAAAAGAAAAAAAAGAGAGAGAAAAAAAAAGGAAAGAATCCTATTCCCAAATCCTTCGATACCCAACCCAACCCAATCTCCTCTCTCCATCTTCCAAGCAACTAATTCTCGAATTAAACTAATTGATTCGGCGGCAGAGAAGGACGAAAGTATAAATCGGATCCGGGCAAATTTCGGGGGGGAAGGAAGAAGATGGCGCGTTACGATGGAATAATAATGATAAATTCCTGGTTGACCGGTCGTTAAACCCTGGCCACCTCGGATGTCTCGAGCTTTTTCTCGCCACACGGGGATCGCGATTAATGTCTTCATGTCCTCGATCCGTTTCGCGCCTCTCCTTTTTCGTTTCGATCCATCTTCCTCGTTTTGCCGAGGACGTTCGAATTTCGAAATCGATCTTTTTCCAAGCCGTATAACTCGACGCTTCGAGTCGAAATTTTATTCTCAGGCGAGAGAGAGTAACCAAACTACCAAGAATCACGTATATCTACGCGCAAATAACTTCTTCCAAATTCAACGTTCTATCGCACAATGATTATCCTCTTCACGAAAATGTCCGGCTTTAAATCTTTATCTATACCACTTTTTCCACTCGTTTGAAACAAACGTTGTTTCGACGAAGCTTCATCTCCTCTATAAGAATCGTTCGAACGCTCCCAGAACTCGCTCTGTATCGACAATTCAAAAGTTACGCTCGTGGGAAGAGAAACGCCTTTCAAAGGCGCGAAGGTGGAAAAACAAAAAAACGGAAGAAAAATGAATAAACGGAAGAAGAAGAAGCTGCCCGCCAAAAATGGAAGAGGCTGAGAGGAGCGGAAGGCGGTTGATCGTCGCGTGGTGACACGTCAACCCCGCCCGGCTACTGGAAATAACCCCTTATTATCCGAGGCACTCCCACCGGGTCGCACGCGGCCCGGTATTCGCCGCGGGTCCCGCGGCCATTGTGAAACCGCGTTTCCACGGCCGCTCGCTCGTTCTTCGACGTCTGTCATTAATTCCGCTTTGGCCCACGGTGACGTGCCTCCATTATGAATGCACGCGCCGCGGGAAACGAGAGGGAGAGGTGGAGGACTCGTGGTGGAGGAGGGGAGGGATCGACCTTAACCTCGATTCGAACCGCGTCGATTGGGGATTGATCACCATATTATAGTGGATTTGTTATATAATTCTGGATATTATTCTGGATAAACGTTTTCCGATCATTTTTTTTCTCGAAATACGATCAACTTGGAATTCCTTTTCTCCTATTCGATCGACAGATTTTTCTGGGAAATATATTAACTTGAAAATAAAAGACAGGTTATCATTAGCAATAAGTTCGAAGAAATTTACTTTCGTTTTTACTTTTTACTTCTCGTTGCCTGTTTCTGCAACAACTAAAGGATTCTCCTTTTATTATCCTTTATTTGTTTATTTCATTATATTTTGAGCAGGGACTCAAAATAAAACGTTGTAACAAGAGTCCCTGGAGCGATGAGTAAACAGGATTGAGATTCTATTGAAAATCGAGTGAATCGGATATATCTGTTAATGTATCTCACATTTTCAGAATTTTCTTAAACAATGAAGTTATCCGGCACGCGAATGTATATACGTTTCAAGCCGAATTAAAGTCGGAATAAAGGGGATGAAGGAGAGTCGAGAGATTACTATTTACACAGCAGCAGGTTGAGAGTCGCTGCGAATTGCCAGAAACTCGGCAGAAACTCGCAAAGTTTTAGCAAGCACGAAAGCTTGTCCAACTTTCTCTCTCTCTCTCCGCTCATACTTTAATCACGATCCGCAAAAATGAACACCCTCGATCGATTCTATCCATCCTCCCCGAGATTCTTCCACCTCCTCGTTGCAAGTTGGGAAGAAAGGAAAACGCCAAACGATCGTCCAACAATCGTGGAAATCCGGGATGGGCAAAGCGGTTGTTTCCGAAGCTCTAGCAACACCGTAGCGAAACGGTGGCAAAAGAGGGGGGGGGGGGGGAGGAGGAGCCATCGGTTCGCGTTTTCCGCCGGAAGGGAGGTTGGAGCAGAAACTCGCGTGGACAGAAGGCAGAAAATTAGCGACATCCGCATTCGGCGTTAAATCGCTCTCTCTCTCTCTCTCTCCCTTCCTTCGTTATTTTTCCGTCTCCGTCCGGCTCCATTGTCGCCGACTCCTCGACTGTGAAACTTTTGTTCAGGCCTCGCTTTTCCGCGAGAGCCTGGTCCAGGCGAAATTCCACCACCACCGCCGCAGCAGCCGCCGCCCGCCGTCGTCGCCAACCCCGAATCGATACCCGGGGAAGAATTCCTCCTCGCGCGAATTCGAGAGGATGTTCTCGGGGAGAGACGAAGTAGTTGGAAAAGTGTTGGCTCGAAAAGGAGAGAAGTTGAGGCGTTAATTGAAAAAAAAAAAAAAGAAAAGAAAAACACGACCTAGAAACCTGTAAACACCTGTAAGCCTCTCTTCTCTCTCTCTCTCTAGAGAGGATGAGAAAAGTCTGCGCCTATTTTCTTCTAAACTCTCCGTTATTTTTCTATTGTCGTTGAAAGCAAGGCCCCCCCCTCCCTTTATTTCTTTTCTTTGTATCGGAGAAGGAATCCCCTGATGGAGGGCAGAATTCGTGAAAACCGAGGGCATGAGAACCCGCGGAATGCTCTCGCATAAAGACGCGACCCCATAAGACTCGATCCCCCAAAAAGCTCGTGTGGGCCCACGCTTGTGTGCGTTGCTGTGCCACACCACCCGATGCTTCCCACTCCTTCATCGGGGAGTGTAGCTCGTGCGTGAAAAAAACCCCAAAGAGTCCACGAAAGACCGAGGAACCGAGGCTAGCCCAGCTCGACCGGTAACGTGCCCCTCCAACAGCAAGGAAAGGAGAACGAGTGGAGATTATTGACCCTCCGCTCCAATCATAAATTTCATAAATATCGTTCTGCCGTGAATTAATTCTAGGAGAGCGGAAAGGGAGAGCACGAGCGTCGTTTTACCTTATTAATTGGCAAACTAAGATGATGTAAAGGATCGAGTCGATAATGATCTTGTTAATAATAATGATTGGTTGGAAATATCAACCAAGTGGTGTGGAAAAACTACCTCTTCCTCCCTTATTTTGGTTCGTCCTTGGTTCGTTACTTGGTCCGATCGATCGCTCGTGAGTGGCGGCGTTTTTCGTAGAAGGCCGCTTCTAGAAACAATATCAAGCACGATGGTATTAGTTACATTACAAACAATACAAACGCCATTAAACGTAATTATAACGTGATATTTTATTTTCCAAATTCTTCTCCGATTGTTGTGTATCAAGATGTGTCGCGATACGTGGAAATCAAATGTGAAAGAGGATAAAAATCTTCGTATTTCTCTCGGTTATCTTCCCGGTTATTGGGGCCATCGAAGTTCGGTTTCGTGGACGAGAAACATTCCGTTTTTCGAACTGTCCCCCAGCTCGGTCGAGGGGTGGCTATCTTTGGGCGGGGTGTGCAGTGAGTCACGATAATATTCGCACTGTCCCCACCTCTCGATACGACGCTTTCCAAGTCGACGATGGAGGCGCCACCGACAAGGCGTCGTACAATTTTATCTTCGATTCGATTAAATAATTGAAGTAAACTTTCATCGTATTGTTAACAGTATTTGCTCGATACTTGTTCCTCGACGTAACAAATCGTTCCTAATCGTCCCGACCGAACGACAATTTCAACCAGCTACCTAAGAAACGAGCAGCAGAGGAAACAGGTCTATATCCAAACTTCTTCTCCAAGTTTCCTCAACTTTCAACAACGGACGTCAGTTCCAGCGCTCCTCGGGTTATCCACTCGAAACCTAAGATCAATATCCTCCCCGACATCGGTGGACGAAGTCGAACGAGCCAATTTCTTTCGTTGATCGTCGAAAAATTCTATTGGGAAGGAACGTTTCGTTGTGACATCGCGCGATTCGAAAGTGTTAAAAAGCGTGTTCGTGAGAAATAAATTGAATGAAAAACATCCAAATTTTATACAATTAACAGACAATTTGATCTCCAAGATATTTCGAATATCCTGTCCGCCAATCTTCGAAAATTTGTCGACAATAATATCGCGAATAAATTCGACTTCTGAACGCCTCCAATGTCCACATCGATAGCTCCTGCGCTCCAAAAAAAAAAAAATCGGGGCGAAATTTCACTTCCTATTCTAAAAAAAAAAAAATATCACGAACACGTACACAGTCGCTACATCGTAGAAATGCGCAACTACTAAGCGGAGGCTTTAGGATCCCCTTAATTCGATGCGACCAATCGCAAGATAAACGAAAGAAAGGAAGGAAGGAAGAAAAAACAGAGGGAGAATTACCTCTGGCGTTTTCCCGTCCCGAGGACCCGTTCCAGATAGAAGACGTGGGGGACGTCTTTGCTGCTCTTTCCATCCGTGTGCCAGTTTCTTTTTCTTTCCAGCCTCATGGCTGTCAGGATCGCTGTTGTGGCCATGGCGCCACCATACGCGGCAACGCGACCAAACGTTCGAGAAAGAGAGAAAGGGGAGGAGGGAGAAAAAACGACGGAGAGAGAGAGAGGAGCCGGGGTTGCGTCGAGAACGGACGAAAGTGCACGCTTGCTGGTCGTTTTTTAAAAATAAAATGGCGGCCCCGCCGGAGGAGCAGCGACGTTGCAGGGGACGAAGAAAAGGGTGAAGAGGGGGAACGGAGAGAGAGAGAGAGAGAGAGAGAGAGAGGACCACCGGAGAGAGCCCGCGTACTGCGATTAGACTTACAAAACAAACGGGCCGCCGGCCCAGACCCCGCGCAGACCAATGGCGTAGCACACTGATCCCGACAAGGGACACGAGATAATTGGATCAAGGGGCCGGCGGGAGAGAGAAATGGAAAGGAGAGAGAGAGAGAGAGAGAGAGATTTCGCGAAAGAACGAGTGTCGTAATTTTCCAGGGCGACGACCTTGACTCCCTCTAGGCGCGCACCTAGAAACGGACGGCTGCCTTTCGAGGGGATGGTGGTGGCTCTCATTCGAAGAGAGTTTCGAAAAAGATTTTCCCCTTCCAGTTTTTCGGTTCATCTCTCGTGAAAATTTCGTGGCTCCATCGGATTGGAGGAGGGGGGGGTAAGGAGAAGAAGAGTTGGAGAGATGCAACTGTTGCTTCGTCGATGATGACGCGTAGAGACGTGATTTTTATCGTTCTTATTAATCAATAACTTCGTGTCTCTTTTGTGGATTAAGAGCTTGTGATAAGGAAAGGGTGTAATCGTTTCCTTTTTTTTTTTTTGGAAGTCCGTTCCACCAAGTGAAATATATCCAGCGATCCAATATTGTGTTTCTCCTTTTTTAGAATATTTACACTCGAATATTATTATTCCAAATAGTAATGAGGGAAATTTGTTTTGAAAGGTATAATCCTCGGTTATATCCTGCTACGTTTACCATCGTTTCTGGTATCTTGGGGGATATTGCAATATCTATTTTTCCATGTTTTCTAAATGAATATTCGTTTAAGAGGGAAGTAACAAAAATTTGTTTTTCAAAGTCTTCCAAATAAATACATCTGTCGCGTTTATCGTAGTTACAATCTCGTTCGATTTTTTACAAAACTCTTATAAACCCGATTATATTATAAATTTGATCCATATAATCGACAACAACGATTGAACCAACGAACACGAGCGAAAAGTGTTTTTAAAAATCCTCCACCACCACTTGGAAACAAAGTTTGCAACAAAGACACCTCGGCGCGCACGTGGAAAACTTGACCACCCCGAAACTCTCGCGCGATTAATCCCCTCCCGCGAAAAGAGTCGCTTTGGACACTTTGGTATCGAGCAGAAGGTGGCTCTCCGCCTTCGACGTGCACACGATGGAAAGAGGGAGAGGGAGGGAGAGCCAGGGTGTCCACCTCCTAGAAACGTAGTGTAGTAGCCTCTAGCCTCTATTGATCGAACTGCCCTGGGCTTCACTGGAGTGGACTGGACACACCAGCAGCAGCAGCAGCAGTAGCAGCAACCCCTGACCATCTCTCGTAGGGCGGCTACGATGTGTCCGTGCACACGTACGTGGAACCGTGCCGGCCAAAAGACGGCGAAAACGGCTCCAGGCCGGTCATCCCCTGGAGGGTGGTGGAATGGGATGCTCTGCGAATCTTCTCCGTGGGCGGAGGGAGCACAGGAGTGTGGGTGAGCAAGAATACACGTACGTACGTGGCCGCTTTATTGGACACCGGGTATTGAGCGTAGGTGATCGTCTAGAAGGCGAACACTGGAGGCGAAATATGAAATTCCGGGGCGAGGTGAGATCGTTTTTTTCTCTCTCTCTTTTCAAATTTGAAAGATGACGTTCGGAGAATTATTAAAATGAAATTTATTTATTAGAGGGGAGAATTAGATCGGGGATGAATTTGGAACGGGGAGGCCATTGAAACGTTTAAGGTTCGTTCTTATTCCGTTCTAGGGAAGGAAGACGGGAGGAGGATAGGAAGAGGAGATAATAAAAGTTTGGCGGTCACGCGAACGTTAACGTTTCTTTGCTTCTTTTTCCGATCGATTTGACCGATCGATCCCCTCGATCGGAGGGGAGGAAATCTAGGCTTCACCGTGACTCGCGTGACAATTCCAGTTATAATGCGATATCGTTGACAGTTCCATTAACTATCGGACTCCGGGCCGCGTTATTACCACCTTGTTTGTCTTTTTCGTGCTCGATCGAGCGGCGCGTGCTATTGAAATTCAGCCGGGTTTTAACCGGCAAATCGGCAGCGATCATAATTTGTCCACGATGTGTTCGAACCCGATCCAATCGCTATTTATTATTCCGCGTTGCGTTCTACTCGTTCTACGATTTATACGTTGCCTGGAGACGCCTACGTGGCGTGGAAAATTGAATGGGATCGATTTTAGAAATCGACTTTAGGATCCCATTCTCGGACCATGCTTTTCAATTCAAATTTCAATTCCTCGATTATTTATTTTTGTTGTTACATTCAATCTATTACTTAAATTATTCGCTGCTAGTTTTCTTCATCTTGTTAAACGATTGGTTAAGCGATTCGAGAACCGATCCAGAGACGCGAATATGCTAATACTTGGTCTGGTATTAACGGTTCGCGAACTCTCGTTGGAACGGGGCACGATGCAGGAGAGATCGAACTTTTTCTCGATCCCGGAGCGTGAGCGAGCCAATCAGAGTCGTGCTGGATAGAGATATTTAGATCGGCGACCGATCCCAATGGATCGACCTGACCGTTTGCCAATTTCCTGCTTCAACACGATCAGAGTTCGAGAGAGTTTTCACCTCGAGCTGAACATAATTCCGAGCTTTTTGTGCAGGTATTTTTGAAAATTAATTTCGAAAGAGGAGATAAAAGAGGCCTTTCAGGAGAATCTCGCAACAACAAAAATTCGTGTTTTAGAATTTCAGAAATTTCAAAAAAAATCAAGAATAATTATTAAATTATCAGCGGCTAGCGATAACAATAATTTACGATTCCCAAGCTTTCTTTCTTTCGTAATCGAACAAAAAAAAAAAAAAAAGAAAGATACCCCTTTCGAGAGATTAGATTAGAAAAGGTGGCCACGGTCCAGCTCGGGGTTCGCCTCTAACAAGCAGAAATCGCGGCGATTTCGCGTGCGATAACGCGTGCAGTCGCCCAACCGAGAAACAATAACAAGAAGGAACGACGGGGGGGGGGAGGAGAGGAAGAGAGGAGGAGGAGGGGGAACCAGTCCGTTAATCCGCAACGGTCGCGATCCGAAACGATTATCCTTGGTCGTAAGATAGGGCGGGCGAGTGGATCGCCTCCGGTGCTGCTACCACGCGGCTCCGTCCGTAACGAACGTCTCTCGTATTCGAAACGGTATATCGTGATATCCGCGTGTCGTGACCGCGGCAACGTTAATATTTTAATGGAAAAGTAAGCGGAGTTCGAGCCGCCGCGATACGCGAATGAACGTGTACCCGTGTCGATTTATCGCTTATCGCGCTCTTATGTACAAGCTCGAGCTTGTACATTTGCCGATTCCTTCTGTTTTTTCTTTCTTTCTTTCTGCTCGCGCGAAAAGCGAGCCCGAATCGAGTCGAAAAGCGTCGAGTGTGTCGTGTGTCGGAGGCGGGGTAGCGGAGTCGGTCGAGAATAAGCGCGTGGAAGGGGAAGATGGTTCGTGGGAGAAGTTGGCGTGGCCGACTCCACTCGATAAGTTCTAAATACGAATTGTTAAAAGGAAAATTCGAGAAACGACGTTTCGCGCGTCGTTTCGCGCGTAATTAACCGAGCCGTGGAATTTTACGAAGCCCGGGACACGGATCGTCGTCCACCGACGACGCTGTTTATTTTCCGACGCGGACGTTAAAACGTATTTTCATCCGACTTAATGGTCGCACTTCACGTAACGCGAAGTTTGTTACTCCGTCAACCTGATCTACGAAGTACGACGGACGGAAAGAGGTGTAAATTGCAGATCGAAGATCGAAAATTTTTCATAATCGGACATACAAGTGCGTAAAAATTTTTGGACATTTCAGTCCAATTTTCAACGACGGTGGAAAAATTCAAAGTGGTTGGTGTTAGAATCGAAAGGATTCATTTGGCACGCTTCGGTGAATAAGAAATCGAGGGACGGCCGGAAGCCATCTTTCTCTACCATTGCTATCATCGAATTCCATGGGATCGATCGGCTATTATCGAATTTGCGTCACAATGCACGCGCACAAAGTGCATCCGTGACACGAAATAAACAAGGCTGCGCCGCGTACGAAGTTTGCATCGTGACACAGAGCATAGGGGATTCGGGCCAACTTGCTATTAAGCCCGAAAGCCGTTGTCCTGTGGCCGAGGTAGACCACGTTCGATGGAATTACATTTCAACGTGATCCTTCGTCTCTTCGATCATCATTCTCCCCTCGTGACAAATATATCCGTTGAGATGCACTGTCTTACGAAGGAAATTCGATCAGAAATTCTGTTTTCGAAATGAAAGTTGTTAATTGGCTACGCGTGAAATAATTCGCTTATTCAACGGTATATTTGAGATTCAAGACTACTTCAAAATTCATGCATCTCAAAACTCTATCCCAAAAATCCAAAGGAATAAAAAAAAGATAGAGCTCTATATTTCCAAAACCGATAATATCCATCCACAATATTATTTCTAAATCATGCACAAATCTCAAAATTCAAAACTCTATCCCAAAAATCCAAAGCAATAAAAAAAAGATAGAGCTCTATATTTCCAAAACTGATAATATCCATCCACAATATTATTTCTAAATCATGCACAAATCTCAAAATTCAAAACTCTATCCTAAAAATCCAAAGCAATAAAAAAAAGATAGAGCTCTATATTTCCAAAACCGATAATATCCATCCACAATATTATTTCTAAATCATGCACAAATCTCAAAATTCAAAACTCTATCCCAAAAATCCAAAGCAATAAAAAAAAGATAGAGTTCTATATTTCCAAAACCGATAATATTCATCCACAATATTATTTCTAAATCATGCACAAATCTCAAAATTCAAAACTCTATCCCAAAAATCCAAAGCAATAAAGAGCTCTATTTTTCTAAACCCAAAACAAATAATATCCATCCACAATATTGTTTCAAAATAAAACAAAAATTTAAGACTATTTATCTCAAAATTCACAAATCTCAAAACTCAAAACTCTACCCCAAAAATCCAAAGCAATAAAAAAAAGATAGAGCTCTATATTTCCAAAACCGATAATATTCATCCACAATATTATTTCTAAATCATGCACAAATCTCAAAATTCAAAACTCTATCCCAAAAATCCAAAGCAATAAAAAAAAGATAGAGTTCTATATTTCCAAAACCGATAATATTCATCCACAATATTATTTCTAAATCATGCACAAATCTCAAAATTCAAAACTCTATCCCAAAAATCCAAAGCAATAAAGAGCTCTATTTTTCTAAACCCAAAACAAATAATATCCATCCACAATATTGTTTCAAAATAAAACAAAAATTTAAGACTATTTATCTCAAAATTCACAAATCTCAAAACTCAAAACTCTACCCCAAAAATCCAAAGCAATAAAAAAAAGATAGAGCTCTATATTTCCAAAACCGATAATATTCATCCACAATATTATTTCTAAATCATGCACAAATCTCAAAATTCAAAACTCTATCCCAAAGATCCAAAGCAATAAAAAGAAGATGGAGCTCTATATTTCCAAAACCGATAATATTCATCCACAATATTATTTCTAAATCATGCACAAATCTCAAAATTCAAAACTCTATCCCAAAAATCCAAAGCAATAAAAAGAGGATAGAGCTCTATTTTTCTAAACCCAAAACAAATAATATCCATCCACAATATTATTTCAAAATTATGCACAAATTTAAGACTACCTACTTCAAAATTCATAAATCATAAAACTCAAAACTCTACCCCAAAAATCCAAAGCAATAAAAAGAGGATAGAGCTCTATATTTCCAAATCCTAAACCGACCCATCCACAATATTATTTCAAAATAATACAAAAATTCAAGACTATTTATCTCAAAATTCACAAATCTCAAAACTCAAAACTCTACCCCAAAAATCCAAAGCAATAAAAAGAAGATAGAGCTCTATATTTCCAAATCCAAAACCGATCCATCCACAATATTATTTCAAAATAATACAAAAATTCAAGATTACCTGTTTCAAAATTCACAGATCTCAAAACTCAAACCGAAAAATGCTCGGCCACGCATCCCAGCGGACAAAATGCATCGAAACGTAAGCCACGCATCGCGTCCCAGGCCAATTCCCAACCCCGAACAGCGACTTTGTTGATGAAATACGCGAGGGGGGCGCGCCCCCGTACGCGAAATCCGACCGCAACCGTGTTCGTGCTCCTTGGAAAAGGAACGGGGAAGATGCTAGGCGTCCCTTCGAGGCGCCTTTCCCGTCATCTATCACCCACCCTTAACGTCGCGAGCAACAGAGGGACGCAGCGGGGGGAGGGAGAGAAAAGGAGCGCGTGCATCCTCCTCGAGGCGCACGGGGTCGTAAGTCAACCGGGGGGATGGTGGTTATCAGAGCGTGGAGGAGACAGTTCAGAGAGAGAGAGAGACGTTCCTTCTGAAGATGCTGGCGGGAGAGAAGACTCCGTTTTATTGACGGACCGTGAAAATCGGCCATGGAATTAAGGGGGCCACGCTCTCTTCGTTCACGCCCTGTTGAGGACACGATAACGCTGATTTCGCTCGAGATGGTTAGGCGAATAGGGTTACGAAGCGAATATCGAACAGCGCGGTGTATCGGCCAATTAAATTTTCTCGATTTGTGATTCTAACTAGGTCTAGGATGAGGAGACATTGTGCAAAATTATTCGAAGATTCCTTCCTTTTTTGGATAAGAAAAAACTCGATGTTAATTAAGAATTCGTGTTGGCGTAAGACCGATCCTCGACGATCGCGTGACACGAAGTTGGTGGAATTGTACAAAGTATGGGTATCGTTCGGGACGATCTTTCGTTCGATTCGAAACGAGAGAGAAAGTATTTGGCGGAAATGAAAATTTCACGGGGTGTTGCTGCCACGGTCGTGGCCTACGTACGCGAGTATCTGGAGCGAGACCACCACTCTGGGGGTGACAGAAACATTCACGAGGACTGTTTTCACGTGGGCTAGGAGAGAAAAGTTTCTCTCTCTAGTTAGCTGCTGGTGACACAGCCGTAAGTGAATTCCAACGATCGCCACCCCAACCATGGATGCATTTCTTATTGAATTATAAAATTTGTAATTGCAACAAGAAAATTCGTAATTTTTAACCTTCTCGTAACGTAAATCTATAATAATTTTAATTAAACGTATTGCATTCCAATTTAATTCAAACTTATTCTACCTAAAAAGATATTCTCTATTTGATCGATATTAAAATTTCAATACACTTTAATATTAATTCTCTAAAAACGAAGAACGTCGAACGTAAGATCTTCGAGCATATATTTCTCCATTATTCTATTCGATCCCTTTGTACTCGTCACGTCATCTTAAATCGGTCCACGTGTAAATCCGCCTCTCCCATAGATCACGAAAAAAAAAAAAAAAAGAAAAGAAAAAAGAAACCCGGCCACCACGAGCCATCGTCCATAGAAAAAATAAAAAGATCGAAAAGGATGGATGGACGAGCGAAAAAGCCGTTCGGCAGGTCGGTCAAATGTTTAAACAAACGAGCAATTATCTTAACTCGATCTCGAATCTCCAGGGTGTTCCTTTCTTCGCCGCGTTAACTCCCAACCCTCCTTTCTTCTCCGCTCTTCGCCTATATACATATATATATATATATACATACATATACCTCCGTTTTTCTCTTATTTCGGGGGCCCAGCCACCATTCGTTCCGGGTCCTCGAAGATCGGGCCGCGTAAAAAGCACGCGGGCCACGCCGTTTCACTTCTGCCTTCGCTCTTCTTCCTCTCCGTATCACGACCCTCCTCCCTCACCTCCTCTTCCAAGGTTGTGACACGCTTTTCCAATCGGAATTTTTCTTCGACGAAGAGAAGATGCTTAAAATTCTCTTCGTTCGGAAATACGAATGTATCTGTCCGATTATTCGCCAAAATAAATATCTTGGAAAAATTCAACGAACGGTTTCAACACCCGAAAATTACACCCAACTGCCTCGCAGCCATCCACTCGAACAACGATCCACCACTCGTGTCCGGACAAAAGAGGAATCGCCTCTATTTACCCCGGTACAATGCCTCTCTCCGTTTATCTATCCTATGCCCCCGTTTGACTCCGGATCCATCGAGGCACCGGCAAACAGCTCAATCAAGAACCCGTAAACAAGGCGAACACGCTCTCAACCTTGGAAAAAAAAAAAAAGGAAGAAAATCGCCTCTCTGTCTCTCCCTGGAATAACAACTCGTGGCCCCGCAAAAATGAACGAACGATGACACAAATTCGATAAATCCCTGCTCCTCCTCTATCCTCTCTCTTTCTTTCTTTCCATTTCGAGTGCACCGTTCGTGGAAACGGGTTCGCGTTCCATGGTGCGATTATTTTTCTCCTCTTTTCTCCTTTTTTTGTCCCCATCGCGAAGGAACACGAATTAAAGGATATGTATATATATATAGGCTCGAAGAAAGAATCCTTCCTTCCCCATGGATGGACGGGTCGTCGAGATCTTGACACGGATGGTTGCTCGTCCAACTTACGACCGACCCCGAACAGAGGGCACAATGGGGGGGAGGGGTGTATATCCCCGTTGCGGGGACGCACAGAAGTAGGAAGATGCATCCGAGCCGATGAAGACAGACAGACAGTCGTAGAAACCATTTCGCGGCCGGTTTGATGGCGACACAATGAACTAGTAGAAGAAGAGGAGGAGGGGGAAGGATAATAATAATAATAATGGCAGAGGGGGAAGGAGAAGAAGAAGGAGAAGAAGAAGAAGAAGAAGAAGAAGAGGATGGATCCGTTTAACGGGATGATCCGCGCCGATGAAAAGAATGAACCGACCGAGTCGATCGTTTCTCCTTCCCTCCGCAGCATTTCAGGCCTAATTTCCCAACGACAAAGAGGCCCCCTTTTTTCCTTTTCCCCGACTTCGCCCGGCTCTTGGCTTCGACCGAAGAAGGTCCCTTTGCCAGGGCCCGGCTCCTCTTCCTGTTTCCACCGGCCCTCCTCCTTTCATCTTTCGTCCAGTCCTTTATCTATCCACTCGTGCGTGGATTCTTCTTCTTCTTCTTCTTCTTCTTCTTCATCTTCTCGATGATTACTTTACCGAGCGATCGTTCCAAGTTAGTTTCGTTCTCTTCATTCATTTCTGATTAATAAGGGATCCTTTGAAATGAAGTTGTACACACGTTTTTTTGATCGTATACGACGAAGTATCGTTTTATCTTAACTTCTTTCTATCTTAACATGCTCGGCTGAGAGAAAGGTGTAGCAGTATCGTTAACAATAGCGGTGGAAGAAATAACATTCCGCCGAGCAGAAGAAAGGTCTGGGATAAAGGAAAGACACCGTTTCGAATCGGCAATAAGAAAAATTAGCGATAATCCAACTCGAAAGCATCGAGAGTCCAAAGAACGGTTCGCTCGAAAGCGCACGAACACGCTCCTCGAACGTCGTGTTCGCCTCTCCAACCGACCGGAAACCGATGGAAAACACAGGCGAAAGAAAAGGCCCATTCTTCCGGCAACCGGTCTAATTCCCGTCTCTCCCTACGGATACGTCGCACGGATTTGCAAAATTCTCGTACAACAACGAGAGAGAGAGAGAGATTGGAGGGGACCCCCAGATGGGGGTCCGTTCGCAATGGTAATGGATACGTTTAATCCAATTGCCACGGTTCCTTCGAAATCCTCGGGCCCTCCTCGACAATGACGAGGCAAGTATATATCCTCCCCTAGGCGAGGGGAGCGTGACAATGTCGAGAAATATTGGATAAGCGGCAGGCATTTGACCCAGGTAGACAGGCGACACGCTTATCCGTCGATGATGGAGCGGGGTCCAAATTTGCTTAAAATTGGGCCTTCCAGGCTTCGCTCGGCAGGATGACCGCGCCATTGTCGCGGAAACCGAGCGCACTCGAGGGCTTCCTTTGTGGGGAAAGCTCGGAGAGAGAAGAGACACGCCGAGATCGAATTCTAGCGGAAAAAGTAAATTTTGCCCTCTCCGTTCTCTGCTCTCGAGAACTGCTGAGAAAAGTATCGGTTATTGGATCGATACAGTTATAAATAAAATTCTCTTCGCCATCCATACATTTTACCTTTACACTAGAAATCTTTACTTAAATATACCCACAATGTAATCACAATTTCTAGAGACTTTTGTTACTCGGCAACGCTTCTTATAATATTCGCAGGAACATTCTGTCCCTGATTCTCCGTCAAAACGTCGCATCCTCGAAACGGGCGAAGCGTAGTAGGAAAGCGTAGTAGAGGGCAAAAAAGGATTTGGAAGGAGGGAGATGGCCGGTCGCCTCCTCGATCAACGATCGCGGCGATTTATTCCATCAGAGCGACGAGCAGGCTGCCCTTTGTTCTCGGTGACTTACATCGATAATCCCGCTCGGCCCCGACACGGTGGCCCCTCCCGCGCGCTCCCTCCCCCCCCCCCCCACCCTGCGTGTGCGTCTCGTGGCGCAATATCTCGACGGCGAGGCTCGCACGCATAAAGGGGAACCACCACGGCCGGCTCCAGCCTCCGTGAAACCGGCGCTTCGACGCTCTCCTCTCTCTCTCTCTCTCTCTCTCTCTCCTGTATCCATCTCGCTTTTTTCCTTCGGTGCGCGCTCCTTCGCAACGTTCACCGCCCCCTCGTCGGCCGTCCCCGTGGCTAACAAGAGGATTCACCATTCACCTGTCACCGGGTCCGAGGGCGGTTAGTTATAGTTTATTTATTGTTTCCACGTAGGCTGGTGTTTGAAATACGTTTACACCGCTCGTATGTTCACCCTTTCCTCTCGGTGTATGGGTATGGCGCCGGCGTGTGTGGTCCCCGCGCATACCACCGGACAACCATTGTCCGCCGATGCACCGCCCGGCCGGACAGTTGCGAGCCGACTACGACGAGGACTACGACGAGGACTACGACCGGCACCCACAGATGTCTTAAGCAGATTGGCCAATTTTCTGCCGCTTTCTCGAGCAGGCAGGGAGAGGTGGTGGGTAAAGGATTTCTCGAATTTTCTTCTTCCTTTTGGTAAACTCGAATGATTGTTTAGGGAGGGAAACTTGAAAACTCTATTTCAAGCACTTCCGCAAACGGTGATCGAGAGATTGAGAAATAATTGTCCCGTTCTTTTCAAATCGATACCTGACAAATGCACCCTTTATTTTTCGATAAATTTTCAATTGCCCCGAGCTCTGAGAGAAAAGAAACGAAAGAAAGAAAATACACGAGGAAAATATCCGACTTTTATCCTCCCGCTAGCCGCAAAGAGCAGCGCCTCGACCCTCGTTTGCCGAAATAATTAACGGAAAAAGAGGAGGGGAGGGTGAAGGAAGGTACGACGGGACGCGAATATTAGGGTTATCGGCAGATCTGTGAAGGAAACGGAGGGAGAAGAGCAAGATATCTCTCGAAGGCTGGCCCAGAGCCGGAGGGTAGCTGCTCCCCCTTTATTAAGCGGGAGGGGGTGAAGACACGTACTTTCCGCTCTCTACCTGAATATCATAGGCGAACATTTGACACGTGATGACAGCTCGTGGCGCCACCAACCCCCCGGTGTTCCATCGGGCCAGCGGGGGTCCCGCCTCGGGCCTCCAACATTCTTTTGTTTCGGCCTCATTAACGTTGTTGCCAAACCCTCGTCGCTTCACCTCGGGGAGAATCCTCCTCCGTCAACGAGGACCCGCTCGAGTGGGCCCCCAGCTTTCCAATGGAACACACTGGAATGGAACGGATTCGAGTCTCGCCAAATATCGCCAGGTTTGCAAGCTTTTTTTCCTCCCAGGATCCGTATAAATCTAAGAGGAGGGACGAGGAGGTTCCTTGGTTGTGTTCTGTAAGGAGAGTGAGAACGCTGATTCAATATTTTCTAATCTCTTAGGAAGGGATAGAATGCCTTCGAATTTTGTTCGATGATGAATTTTCGATTGAAAATTTGAAATGTTTCATTCCATGCGTATGTTCCATCGCGTGCGATTGAGAGGAATAAATGATAAGAAAATAGTTTTCGATCGTATTTCTTCGCTGATTGAATCCTGGCGAAACGTGAAAATTCCTCGATAGAAACGCGCTTGATTCCGCTAATTTGTAATTGAAATGAAAAATATATAGGGATAGTTTGATATACGGGGATATTTGCCAATAACAGTTAGAATTGTGCAAACAGAAGAAGGTGAAAAACGAGATATCGATCGAACCGGTGTAAAGGTGAAAAGTTTTTGGTTTACAGGTTTAACCGATTGTTTAACCTCTGTAAATAGGGGAACGATTGCTTCCGCGAAAAAACTTTAAAACTCCGCGCTCACCGATAAATCACTTGGAATCGCATTTTTAAAAGAAAGAGCTGCCGTGATCGAAACTTGAACAAAAATAACGGAACAATAACGATAAATTAATATATCGGTTTCTCTCTCGTTCCTTTTGCTGATAAAAGATCACCAAATAGAAACGCTTATACGCCATCCGTCATTCTTCTAATCCGAAACGAGCTCGAGAACTTTTCCGTGGTCACTGGTGTGACGGGCAAGCAAAATTTAACAAATTTAACCAGACAATTAGTCGTCACGAATAAATACTCCACACCCTTAACCGATTTATAAAAACCCGGATAACGATTGCACTCGATCGTTCGAGTCGATCGAAAAGTGGATCGAAACGACACAAACCCTCCCCCCCCTCCCCCCACGAATAGACATAGAATGTCGGGTGGTACAACGTCGATAACCCCGTGGAAATAGCGAGAAGGAGATGGATGGATGGATGGGCGGGGAGGCGGGTTGGCTCGGATCTCCGCGGCACGACCGCAATTCCATCCTTTTCCAGCCTGTGCCCGCGACGATTCCCGGATGCCTGGGCCCCGAATGCTGCGAATTCCACAGCGTCCCGGCGGCGGGATTCGGTGATTTGCCGCCGCGACACGGCGGACACGAAGCGGCGCTTGTAAACGCCGGCTCGTTTCCATCCAGGCCCCGATAAACACTTCAAACGGCCGCCTCGGTTGTCCACTGTCGGCCGACAGCCCGAGTTACGCTGATGAGCCCCGAGAAAGAGCTGATTCAATGCGCTTTCTAACCATTTCGTTATAGTCTGAGTATCGTACGTATCATGGGGATTATGGCACACCTCTCTCTCTCTCTCTCTGGAAATATAGCATCGATCTTTGTCGAAGCAACGATCTTTCTCGAGCACATTTCTTTGGAGGAATAGAAGAGGAATCCATATCTCTTCTTCCAAAATCGTAACTGGTAAACCCTCCTCCCCCCTTTCGAAACGGTATCCTCGCGCCGCGGTATCCCCTTTAATTAGTCACAGGCTGATGGAGGGGAGACCGGCGTCTGTGCATAAGAATCGCGCGGATTCCCTCGCTTGGCTAACGAGAAGTGGGATCCGTGAGAGAGAAGGATTATTAATTTTCCTGTTCCTTCCATCGCGTGCCTCGAGTGAGAGTGAGAGAGAGAGAGAGAGAGGGAATTGGATCGGCGCGATCGGCCGGACGACGACAAAGACGGATAGATTGTAAGGACGGAGGATAATGGGCAGGCTGAAGGGAGCGGAACGACGAAGGACGAGGAAAGACTTCTGGCGCCACTCCGGGCATACCACTCGCTTTCGTCCGGCATTGCCTCTCTCTCCCTCTCGCCTCCTTTAATATCGTCCCCTCTTTGTCCACCCTCCCCTCTCTATACACACGCTCGCTCCGCCACACACTCGCGTCCTCCTCGATCCCACACTGATATCAACCGGGACCGGATCCTAACTTATTGTCTTATTATTGGACCACCTAGAGAAGCGGCCTGCTTTTCCATTCCAAAGGGATCCTCGCGACGAAAGATGGTAACGGTTCGAGGCGCTTCGGGTAATTGCTGTACGCGCGCTCGTGGCGCGCGTGGCGGAAGTTGTCTTGGGGAGAGATGATCCAGTGGGGCTAGTCAGTGCAGAACAATTTCTTTTATCTTTGCTTTTTCCAAACGGGAGTTTGAACGCGTGGAAAATTCTTCGATTTAAGATTAAGCGAAATGGAAGAGATTTCAATAATTAGAGCAATATCATTTTTCCTTCCTATAGGAAGGTGATAATTTTCCACTCGAGCCGACTCGATGTATTACCTCGTCTACTCGTAAAGCTCGGGTGAATTATTAAGAAATCGCGAAAACGGAAACTTCTTAGCTTCTGGGAAGGCGGGGAAAAAAGCAACAGTGTCGCCGAATTGCGAATGGTCCGTTGCATTAACATAATGATGGAACAAGTTCGAACGGTGGAGAAGAAGCGAACCGTTACGAATGATCCGCAGTTACGAATGAAATCGGCGCGCAAAAGTGCCGCTAACTAACCTCTAAGGCTCGTCGAGTCGAGCGTGATCGTAGCGATAAATTGCTACGACGAATGAAACGAGAGGAGGGAACGAGTTAAAATTCGGATAACTCGAATCGGCTCGATTAGTCTTCCAAGTAAAACTAGGGAACATCGTATGAAAAACTAATTTCGAGAAGAAGAGGCTCGATCTCGATTTGTTCTCAAAATCAAGATCCTCTCTTCCCTTCTCGACTCGACGAAAAAACAATATTCGTATCCACAATCGTCCCGGTGACGGAGGATCCTCCCCCAGCCAAGCGTCGTAAAGCAATTAACAGTTATGGTAATAATCGCTAACGATCCCTTGGGACGGGCGGTCTGAACAAACAGATAGAGAAAGAGAGAGGGGAAGAAGGTAAAGAAAAGAAGGGGAGAGAAGCGAGGGTTGGAATGGAAGGAGACCGAAAAAGGAGTGGCCCGAGTGTCTCAGGGAGCAGGAAGGCAGAAGAGGCGTCGTCCTCGTCTCTACGTGGAAGGATGAGTAGGGAGGGGAGGGGGAAGGGCGATCGAGCGAGGATTATACGACTGGACATTTCGGGCATTTTTACGAAAGGGACGCGCAGGAACGCGTGTTCTATTAGCTAAGACAAAAGAGCGGCGCCTAGACGGGGGGGAGGGATGGGATCCCCAAACTGTCCGACAGCGTTTATTTATGCGGCGAACCGCGGAAAAAGATGTAAGTCCCCGGTGCATTCCGCCGGTCCCAGCCGCCACCACCGAACGACAGGGGATATTATCTGCCGCGGGATATAATCGGCGTGTCCTACCCGGCTCGTCGTGAGGACACATTTTTGCCACGAGTACCACGCGTCCCTTCGCGCCGCTTTTAACCCTCGTTTTTCCCAACTTTTGCTTTTTCCCGACGTTTCGATCGAAATCGATTTTTTCTTTTTTTTTTTTTTTTTCAGGAAAAAAGGTTGCGTCGTAATCTGAAAAATTATGATTTAATTTTGGTTGGTAAAGGTTTTGTAAAATAAAAAAAAAAAAGAAAATAAAGAAAGGAAAGGAAGTGGTATTTTTTTTTTTTTTTTGAAATATTTATTCGCCGAGGAAAGGAGCCATTTTTCACGACAATCACACCTTGCCGATAGGGATCGAAGATCGTTGCAGCAGCGACAATATCGCTTGGGCGGCTTTTCCGCTCGAACTGTGGCTCCTACCGTTTTTATTTTCCACAATGTCGCGAAGGAGAGAGAGAGAGAGAGAGAGAGAGAAGGAGAGAGAGAGGGCCGACCGCGCGCAATAAGCGATGCACTCTCGCGCAACTTTATCGTAATCCATGCAAATTTATTCCGCTCCTCTCAAAGGACTTTGTTCTGCCCTGATCCTCGATATTCCTCCTCGTCCACCCTTCACTCCCTACACCACCCCCTACCACGCTGCCTCCCTTAGAAAGAAAGTAGATCTTGCAGTCGAGCTTCTCTCTCTCTCTCTCTCTCTCTCTCTCTCTCTCTCTCTCTCTCTCTCTCTCTTGTATCTCTTTCTTTTCTTCTTCCCCCCCCCCCTTTTTTTTCTTTTTTTCTCTTTAAACAAACTGCAACTCGTTCGTGCAAATTCGCTATTTCGTCTCGCTTTTGTTTCAACTTTGCGACCGATAATCATCGTGTTCAATTCGATGGAATAATCGATAGAACGATGATCGAAGGAGAGAGAATCGTGAATTCGCTCCAAGTGTTTTTTACTTTTTTATTTCACTTAAAACTTGACGTTCCCTTCTATTTATTTTTTAGATCGAGTATCTCTCTTCTTCGTACATTTCGATATTTTAATAATTCGAAATTGATTAAACTATAGTATATAAAATTTCCAAATCGAAGATTCTTCCTTTTTTTTTTGCAAAGAATCGAAACAAAGATTTCTCAAAAGTTGGTGGCATGATTTTTATGGGGAACGTGAAATATTTCAACGAGAAAATAGCTCGGTCTCTCGACGATATTCCGCGTACGAATTACTTTCCAGGGCCGATCCGTGGGACAAGCTTGCGAGACACGGTGGGCAATTAATGAACGGCGAGGTATGCGCCTCGCCACCAAGTCCTACTACTGATATTCGCGTGCCGTCTCTCGTGGAGAGGACGATAATTACGGCTGGCGCGAAAGCATGTAACGTTCGTGTTACCGCGAATTGCCGGTCGAGCGCGGTATTGTGTTATTCTCGAGATCGGTGATTAAAAAAAAAAAAAGAAAGAAAAAGGAAAGAGAAAGCCGGGAAACGTTTCCTTTCTCGAATCATTTCCACGAAATGAAAGGAGCGGGTCGAAGGAATGGGGGGGGTCCGCCTCGAACTCGTTTCACTAATTATTTGCGAGGCTAATTACTAGATAAGACTTTGTTACGGAATATTATAGTTGTTTAGAGCAACGAAAAATCTCGTTTCGAGAATAGAAAAATAAAAAAGAAAGAGGGGAAAATAATCGAAGTTATTTATAAAAAAAGAAAATTGAAGAAGAGTTTGAATAATGAATATAACTTTCTGTGTGAAAATTTGGATAAAAGGAAGAATAGAAAAAGATAGTCAAAAAGATGGAAAGGAAGAGCAACGAAAAATCTCGTTTCGAGAATAGAAAAATAAAAAAGAAAGAGGGGAAAATAATCGAAGTTATTTAAAAAAAAAAAGAAAATTGAAGAAGAATTTGAATAATGAATATAACTTTCTGTGTGAAAATTTGGATAAAAGAAAGAATAAAAAAATAGTCAAAAAGATGAAAAGGAAGAGCAACGAAAAATCCCGTTTTAAGAATAAAAATAAAAAAGAAAGAGAGGAAAAGAAGAATAGAAGAATAGAAAAAGAAGAATAGAAAAAAAGAAAATAGTCAAAAAGATGGAAAGGAAGTAATTTTGTAATAAAAGAATCCAATCCAAATTGTATCGACTTCTGGAAACGAGATGATTCGAAGGAAGAAGAAGAAGAAGGAGAAGAAGAAAAAAGAAGATCTCAAGGAGCGACACGATCACAATCAGAATCACCTCTAGGCCCCATTTAACAACGACGAGGCTAGAATACGAGCTAGGAGATCGGTGGTCATCCCATTTGACCGGGGATCGGCTATCAGAGTTGATCAGAGCTGGTGCGAATGACAAATGTCCGTAGAACCATCTTCCACCGGTGGAAGACTACTTCTTCTTCTTCTTCTTCATCTTCTTCATCATCGTCAATCGGATTCGTCTCTCACGGTACGCGAAATATTCTTATTCTTCGTCACGCGTGCGCTCGATAGATATCGCGTTAAGAACAACGAGTTGGGCTCCGTTTTATCTTGTCCCCGATTGATAAATTAATCGGCATTAAGGGATAACATAATACCGACACCGTCCACCAGATCGAAATCGAGACGGTGTTCCTGGGAGATTTGGGGGCCCGGACCCGTTTCACGACAGACCGCTGTGGGATCATTAATAATCTACCTGTGTATCTAGGCGTGTCCGAATGGTGGAGAAAGATTTCTCCAACCTCTCTCTTTCGATCGAGTTTAAAACCGTTTCGGATTGTAAATTAATATTATTCGAGAGAACGAAAATTTTTAGAACAAGAATCTAAATGTTGATGTTATATCTTTTTTCTTTTTTTTTTTGTTTCAATATCATATGGAAGCAAAAATAACAATGATTTTGTTCTAACAATTTTTTTATATCGAATTGAAAGATTCAATATAAGTTATTTTTTGCGATTTTACATTTTTTAATATTTACGAATAAAGTAATTGTTATACCAAAAGAAAAAAAAGAAGAAACTGTAAATTTTGAAGGAAAAAAAAAAAGCAAAAGAGCACGAAGATTAAAATATCAATTAATCTATAAATAAACGAGCCAAGAGAGAACGAAAATTTTTAAATTTTTAAGAATCTAAATATTGATGTTATATTTAGGAAAAATAACAATGATTTTGTTCTAAAAATTTTTTTATATATATTGTTATATATATTGAATTGTAAGATTCAATATAAGTTATTTTTGCGATTTTAATATTCACGAATAAAATAATTGTTGGACCAAAAGAAAAAAAAAAAAAAAAAGAACAAACTGTAAACGTCGAAGGAAAGAAAAAAAAAGCAAAAGAGCACGAAGATTAAATATTAATCGGCCTGTAAACGAGCCAAGAGGCTCATATATACTCCTACGGGACACCCTCCCATCGAAATGCTTATACGTCTCCATAACGCGCCACTTTCTCTCCCGACTTTATAACGCAAAATTAATAGAGCTTATCCCTGGCAATTTATCATGGGATTACGCTGCAAATACGTCAACCGAGGGACAACCAACGTCGTCGTCGTCGTAGCCGTCTGCCACCCCATTTCTACCCTCTCCTCCTCTTCACCGCGTCTCTTCCGTGGACCGTGGCGCGGCATAGGCGCAGGAATCGCTTCCTGTGTCAATAAACATGGCTCACCTCGGCCCCTCTCGTGTCCCTAATTCAACCCGAGGGGTGATCAACGAACCGACGCCACCCCCCCCTCCCCCTCCCCCTACTCCCTAATGTTCCTTCTTGAATTTTACAATCTTTCCTCTCTCGATCTCTACACGAGGGAGGCGAGACTTCGTTACCACCGATGGTGGAGAAAAGGGGTGGTGGAGAGTCGATCTAGCCCAAAGAGGGTGAAGCTCCTCGATATACATCGGCACCGTCTCCGCTCGTGTCTGTTAACGCAAAGGACGAGGGTTAAGTAAAAAGAAAAAAGGAAAGGAAGAAAAAAAGTAACTGATGGAGTCTTGGTGATTTCTCTCTTTTCTTTTTTTTTTTTTTTTTTTTTGCTCGCCACTTCTTTCGATCGGATCTTTTCGACGTCGAGGTGACGTGGAGAGAGGAGGATCGAGTTTGAGCGAGTTTTAATTAGGAAGAGGAGAGTGTTTTTTATGTGGGTGAATTGTAATTAGCCACTCGACATAGTTGTTGCGATAACATCGTATTTTGTCCGTCAGAGAAAGAAATAAACGGGTTATACGAACGAATGGAAACGAACGGAGGATATTTTTTTTTTTTAATCGAGGAAACGCAGGGGATGATTAATCGAAGGATAAATCGAAGATCCGTGACGCGATCGATTCGCGGACGTGATGCTGCACCGCCGTGCACGCTCTCTCGCATTATGCATTATTCCCGGCCCGGATTACAATGACAATGACCGCAATAACGATCGAGCCGGATCGGATAGGGGAAGGGGCCAGCCGACAGCTCGGAAAATTGCTAACAAATAATGCAGCCACCGGGGGGGAGACAGCGATACGACGGGGTGTCGTGTCTTCCTGCGACCCCAATGCTCGAAATCGAGCCGGTGTGCATCCTTTCGCGCATAATCGGCCGTGAGACACCCCTTCCTCCAAAAATCGCTACGATTTTTTCACCATTTGTCGTTTGGGATATGCGTGTCGAATGAATTTTGGTTTTTTTTTTTTTTTTTTTTTTCTATTAAGCCGTGCGAATGAAAACGATGAAAACGAGAATGAATAAAATTTATGGCGTGTTTATAACGTTTGGTGGATCGATTCTACGAGGCAAAAGTGGATAAAACAGCATTTTAATTCGAGATGAATTGGTGAAATTGAATAAAGTTTATACACGTGGATTAAACACGGGGATTCCTTTCTCGAACGATTCCATTCGCTCTTTCTCCATTCGTTTTAGCTTGAAATCTGTTATAACGAATTGGATTCGACGTTATGTTAAATTATTCTATCTCGAACTCGTTCTATTGCAAGTTTTTGATTCATCGAATTATTAGGGATTATAATTTATAAGACACCATCTCTCGATCGTTATTTAAGAAAATTATTCACGTTACAACTATTTCCTTAATTTTGATATTCCCGTTCAATTCTCTTTAATCGAATCTCCCTGGAATTCGATCGATCGGACCAACAAACGATACAACAACTATTTCCTCTCCCCACGAGATAAAAATATCGTGCTATTTTAGACAAAAAATTTATTACGAGATAAATTTTAATACAATTTTAAGGAACTCTCAAAATTCTACCTTCTATTGTAGAAATTTTCATTCAAAGAAAAAACAAGATTTTCCGATAATATTGTTAATCGAATAATAAAACACTTTTATCTCTCCACAGACACGAATCGCGCAACAAAATTTACTCCGCGCTAATGACGATTATTAGCCGGTAAACGCGGCAATAATGCACCACTCGACCACTCTTTGAAGATTATTACGAGTTATTAATAAGTATCAAAAGACGATTACCTGGTTACCGATCCATCTCGAAATCCGATTACGGAACAGATTTGCAGAAGGAGGCGGGAGAATCGATCACGACGAGGTCTGTGGCCCGACTGTTTCGTCGTCATTTGTACCAATACCATAATACACATATATTTCCGGGAACGAAACGATAAACACGCGTCGAATCGCAAAGGTGTATACGAACGTGCGTCGTCCCGTTTCGAGGAATCTGTTTATTATTATCATCGCTCGAGTAATCTCGAATTCGCGTATTTTTCTGTTTTCCAACGCGGGAACGAACGACGAGGATAGAAGATAATATTACACGACGAGTGCGTAACTTGATATTTTAATAATAAAATTTATTGTACTGCGAATATATTTTAAACAATTAAACGTTCTTTTTTATCCAATATCTTTACATACTTCCTATACAAAATTATATAATCTCCTGAGAACTTGAAATTTCGCATCGATAAGTATCCACACCTCTTCCTTCTTCATTTTACACGAGGAAAATATTCGAAGTATGGAAATATTCCACAAACAATTATTCTCCTTTTTCTAGATCTCGAATTGAAATAAAATAAAATCTTTCTCGAACGATCGATCGCCCCCTTTTTTATCACAGCCGAGAGAGAGATGATCCAGTGGATCGAGCCGCGGACAGGTACATAAAGATGTGGAAAAGGCCGACCCCGTGGCAATTCGGCCCCGTGTAATCACGTATGCAAATGGCGTGTCGAGTGGAGCAATGCGTAACTGTCGATATCGCGGCCGTTTGACAGGACAATGCGCACTGATAATTTGTACCTCCTGCTTCGAAAACTTGGCCGCCAACGCTCCTTAGAACCGAGCTTGTAGGAATTGTAATTAGATCGTTCGAAAAGAAGAAGCCTTTCCTTTTTAATCCTCGAAGAAAAGAGTCATGGTCTTCGAATTAAATTATGACTTGTATGAAATATCTCCAAGTGGTATATAAGTTGATAATTCGAAAAGATTTCATCTGCAAAAGAAAACGAACAATTTTTGTTTCTGTAAAAAAAAGACACAAATGAAACCCGTCAAACGAGCATTTCATCGAGCATTTAATGGAAATACGATTAAATATACGGTTAATATTTAAACGTGGGAGAAGCTGATGATAATTATTATTTAAGACGTATTTCTATATATATATATGGGATGCAAAAAACGCGCATTGCCAAATAACGCATAACGATGGCGATGATCGTAATCGGTTTGTCCCCGCAATTTGTTCGATCTCCTTTCCGGGACCGATCTACTAATCGTGTCCATCCACGTGGCGATTTTATTAATCGCCAACCATCGAACCATTCCTCTTCCTTCCATTTCTACATGAAAAATAAATTATTAGTACGATTCAACTATTTTCATAATTTTTTTTTCTTTCTCTTTGAAGAAAAGAGAATGCCAAGCTAAGAACTACGCTTTAATCCATTCTTCTGCCTTCTGTTTTTCCTTAATTTAACGAAGAGAATTTTCGAATTTTCTTCCTTTTCCTTCTATTATCATTTATCTTATTTACACATATTTATTTAATTAATCTATCTCAAATTATCGTATCGCGTCTTTAATTCTACGAACTTACGACCGCGCTAAATTGTACGATCTTTCGAAATATGTCAATTCGAGAAAATCGCATCGAGCGAATATAATGAATATAACAAAAGGCGAGAAGAGACGGGATTTCAATTCGAGAGCAGAATCCCAAAGGGAAGCCAAAAGCTCTCGTAAACGTAACCCCAAAATGGGGGGAGAGGAGGGGGGTCGGTTCGACGCGATCGCTTCGAATCCTGTCATAAATCAGCGTCTCTCTTCTCTTCTTCTTCTCAGAGAGAGAGAGAGAGAGAGAGAGAGAGAGAAGACTTGGGACGACGAGGACGACAGGGGTTTATTATGCCGGCGCACAATGTCGCGCGTCGCCCCGGTCACGTGACCGGCGACTTCCGGCCGTAGTTTGGGTTCCGCTTCGCGACATTTCCTCCTCCCCCTCGCCCTTCACGTGGCCCCCTTTTTCCACGGATGCAACCGGTGACGACGACGATCGCGTGTCACCAGGTCCACGCGTGATCCGCTCCTCTCCTTCTTCCGCCGTTTCGCCCGACGATTGTCACAACACGGAGAGGGGAAGGGGATGAGATTAGCCTCTGGACGAGGTGGGAACCCCGAATGGGGTATTTTTGGATTCGATTTGGTTGTTTTACTTGCGACGATCATAATAATAGAATTTCTTGCTTTCTTGTTACTATTCATAAAGATAAAGATTCGTACAACTCCATCCCCCCATTCTCTTTCGTTTGATTAATCAATTAATTAATTAAGGCTAGAAGGCGTGGAACGTTTCTACCAGTTGTTGAAGGAAAGAAAGAAAGTTGTTAGAAACGTTAACAACGTAGCTCGTATAAAAAGAGAAAAAAAGAAGTTGTTTCTTTTTCTCCCGCTTAAACCACCAAAACGTGGATCGACGCAAAACGCTCGCTTCACCCTCCTGGTCGAGAAAAATCCATATCTCGCCGGGATCGGACAGGCTGGAAGAGTTGTTAACGCAACATTAACTCCATCTCCTCGAAAACCGAGAACCGTTCCGAGAGAGAAAAGAAGCAATCTCTTAATCCGCCTCGGCTCACGGATGTGGGATCACAAATTTCCTGCCTCGTTCTCATTTCGAGCACGTATCCTCGAGAAAGAAGAAGAAGAAGAAGAAGAAGAAGAAGAAGAAGAAGAAGAAAGAGAGAGAGAGAGAGAGAGAGAGGAGGGGGAGAAGGGATATAAAATAAAAAAAGAGAGAGAGAGAATACGCACGATAATACGTAAGGGTGGAGAAATCAGCGTAATAGAGAGATCAGAAGGGGGGAGAAGAGAATGGTGGGTCGAAGCGATCGGTCACGGTGTTCTTATGTTAATAGCGCGACGGTTCTGCTCCGCTCGTCTATTCGACGAGCGGCCCACACCAGCGTGGCGAATTCTCGAGTTTATCGCGGGGGTGTGTAGCCACTGTAACCACACTAAAACCATCGTCCCGGGGAAGGTGGCGGCCAGAGGGGATCGCGGCGGCGACGACGACGCAGAAATTCAGCGTTGCGTGGTGTGGGAAAATCGATAGGATGGAAACGGCCACGGCCGTTGTCCAAACGGATCGTAGTTGAATAAATACGAGTGGAGGGAAGGTGGAGGATTTGCCAAGTTTTACTTTCGATTACTTTTTCCCCCTTCCTCCGTTAATTTGTCGCTCCCGTATCCCACGGGACACGGTTCCGCGTTCCAACAAGAGAAGAGAAACAGACTTAATTTAACAATTAAATCGATGATCCAGAGAAAAATCTCTCCTTAACGAAGAAGAAATGGAATAAAGATAGAAAAAAAGTAAATAAATATCTCTGTCTCCTATCGAATTCCAAGAGGAGCCCATTAACCCGACACCAGAGCAAAGAGAGGAGCTCGGTCGATCCAGGGACTCGCTTGGCGAATTATTAATCGCGCGCGTTCAAGTCCGAATCAATCAGGCGAGGGAACGGCTGATAACGGAGTCGAGGACGAGTGTGGCGGGGAAAAGGGACCACCCTCGACGGACGAGTCCAGGAGGGAACGGTAGTTTCCGCGATTGTGAGAAACTATCCGTGGCGGGGATCGAGCGTGGACGATTCTCCTTGACCCGGCGGGAGGGAGAGGCTTGTACCCCGCGGAGGTCGACTCCGTGCACGGTGGTCCAGGTCAACAAATCATAATCGTGGCCGCGACCGGGTAACGAGAAGAGGGCCTTGAATGCATCTATCTATCTATCTAGCAAGAGATGTTTCTACAGGGTGGCTTTCGTGCTTCTCGATTAAGAGCGAAACAGGATTTTAAAGATTATTTTTTATTTTTTATTAAATAATTAAACCGGAAGCTCGATTCTTCGAAATCTTTCTTTTTGAATCGAAGCAATCGTAGAGGGAGAAATTCGTGCTAAAAAAAAAAACAAGTTCCATACGATTATCATAATTCATAATTCTGACATATAACTCACCGGTAGTCCGAACTATAGAAACAAGGTACAAAGTTTGAGATAGAGGCACGGGTGACTAGAATCGTAGTATTTAATTCATGCTTCATAAATCGAGGGCATTCGTGCGAGGCCTACGTCCGCGAGCCGAGGTCCGTTGGACCCCAGGACCACCTTGTCCGGCGCGGCGGAGCGTGGGCTCCGGACGCTCCGTGCGCCACGTTACGACCTACCTGCTTCTCTTGTTCTTGCTCTTGTTCTCGCTCATGACCCCCTCCCCGCCCTCCCCTTCCCTTACACCAACATACTTTCTTTTTATTACGGAGCATTCCTCCACCTTTTCCGCGTGCACACTGGGTGACCATTTCTTTTTCATCACACCGACGAATCTCCCCACAACGAAAAAGCGCCTCTTCTTCCCGTTCACGCGAGTGCAACGTTTGACGATAACGCTTCGTTCGAATGAAAATCGATCTGGAAATTTCTATCTCTGTTATCAGATCTTACTTGATATCAACGTATCGTCGATATCCACCTCTTGCGAGAAATCCGAGGATCGGCTGTATCGAGCAGCCCTCTTTTTTTTAAAACTTTCTCTCGAACTTCGTTAAAACAATTCGGCCACAAACAATGGGCAAAGACCAATTAACGGAGGAAAGGTAAGGGGGGAGTCGAAACGCAGTAATACATCCGAAGAAACGAAGATCGGCCCCGGCTCATTACCCATGCACGTTGGTTCCTAAAACCAATTCTATCTGCGGGTCGGTGGTGCGCGACGGCTAACGAGACGTCTATATTATTATGCCTTGGGAAGAGTGGCGCGACGTGGGCCCCGAAACGGTCGGGCTTGCGTCGGATATTAGCCGCGGGGCCCACCTCTCGTCAAGAAGGCCCCGGATAGAGAGCCATTCGGAGCCGGAGACCACCGTGAAAGAAGGGAGTACGCTCCAAAGCCCCAGCAGCTCCTCCTCGTTTCTGCTCTCTCTCTCGTTTCTTCTCTTCTCCCGCCCTCCCACCTTCATCGCGATCTTTCTCTCCTTCTTTCGCCCGGATCTCGCCCCTTTTTCTCTATTTTCCCTTTTTTCTCTCTCTTTTTTTCTTTTTTTCCGCTCTCGCCTCTCACGGCCTTCGACCGTCTAACCGCTCGATTCCCGGTCAACGAAAGCGAGTTTTCTCGGCTTTACAACCACGGCCTGCCAATAACCGCGAACGCGTAACTCCCTGTAGCGCCTACCATACGCATTATCCGCCGATTTTTTTTTTGCCCAGTGGAATTTATCGCGGGCAAATGTCGTGTTCGACAGGGGCATCCCACGAACTGTTTCCTCGAACGAGTCGTTGTTATTTAAGAAAGAAGATCTCTCGTCCGATAAAGGAGTTCCGGAATATAATGATCGCGGCGCAAAGTTCAGTTTAGGCGTTGTTATTATCGATTCCTCGCCAGTGAAGAAACTGGTTTGACGTCGGGTTTCACCGAATCGCACCTGCTTGGCAGCTGCGATTCGATCGCGCGATTGAATCGTTAACCGTTCTAATTGCCGTTCCAATATCGAATTTTAATTCATACGAATCCCATCCCACATTTTCATTCCTCCCTTGTTTTTCCAAAATTTGAATCACGTCCCGTTCAAAGATTGAGTGGCGCCGACGAAAAAAAAAGAAAAAAAAAAGAGAGAGAGAAGTCATCCTCGTTCCGTGGATGCGCGATTCTTAGAAACGGGATCGGCCGGCAGATGGGATCGGTCGCAAAAACCGCCTAGGAACTTTATATCTCTGCCGTCGGAGGGACGTGTCGGCGTGGCGGAGCGCCTCTGCTCTCGCTCGGGGTAATTAAAAGACGCAATTGTCACGTCGCTGGATTAATGCCGAGCCGCGGTGGCCGACGACGTATTTATTAGAGCTGGCCTCCTTCTCCCGTGGAGAGCCAAGTGTCTCAGATGGCGCCACTGAACCTCTGCTCGATCGAGCCGGGGGGGGAGGAATCGGCGGCGATTCGAAATGAAATTCCGTGGGGGCGACAATAGTTCGCCATCGTGGCAGGATCGCCCCCCTCCTCGTGTCTTATGTTTTAATTGTTCTCCGGCCGCCGCCGCGTAAATCCTAATTAAGACTGAATTATTTGAGCGGGGCGTAGCAGAGGTGGAGGAAGAAGAAGAAGAAGAAGAAGCTACCGTTCTCGATCGCGAGAATTCCACCAAGCACGATCCTTCTTCCTCCCTCTCTCCTCCTCCCTGTTGTTGATTTTTTTTTTTTTTTGCGGCAAGGAGAGATTCGTCCTTGGATCGATCGATTTTCTTCCGATGGGAAAGAGATTTTAAGGTGATTTACGCTTTATTTCAACAACAAGAGCACGTGAGATTAATTATTATTTTCTTCAAGTATTATCTGAATACGTAACGTTTGTATCGTTTGGTTGCAAAGAGGAACTGGAAAATGGTACTTTCGATGAAAAGACGATCTTTGTGTGTGTGTGTGTGTATAAAACACTTGGAATTTCTTCTCGAGAGGCGAAATGTATCATTCTTGGACGAGAAGAGGAAAAAAGACGAGGAGGAGGAGGACTGTTCCTAGACGCTGTAAAGGGGGTGAAATTTCACGCTACGCACACGCGGGATCGTTTAACGGCGTCTGCTGCTACGAGAATGCGATGCGGAAATCAAGAAGGGCGGTTTAGGAAGAGCGAGGACCGACTAAAAGTCCCGGGGAAATTACCTGAAACCGCCTAGTACTAATTTGTCAAATGGACTTCTCTTTTCTTGCGGGGAAAAGTGTCTAGGGAAAATGGTCTGGGATAGCGTTGTTCCAAGGTGTTTCACAAAACCATGCGATTTATCTTCAACGCTCTTGACAGCGTTTATTATCGATTATAATCAAGATATTACGCTCAACTTGGCGCGTGCAAATAGCGTGTAAACGAATTTCAATATCTTTAATACACAATTCCCTTCACCAATTCCAAACATTTGATCACGCTTCTCTCTTCAAATTCAAATCATTCCCCGCTCCAATTTCCTATAAATACGCACATTTCTTCCTTTTTCCATCAATCCCAAACCACTTAATCGCGCCAACCAATCCTCCAGCCATTTCAAAAACAGCCAATCACCATCTCCATAATTAAAATCTCCAATCAGAGAGACAGAGAGGGAGGGAGAAAGGAGAGATCCAAAATCGAATCGAATCCACGAAGGCGCCTCCATGCGGCGGCTTAAACCCAGAATCGGTGGATGACTGTGCATTATCGCTGATTCCGTAGCCAGCCACGGGATTTCCATGTCCGGGCTGGGAAGCCGCCATCAGCATCGCAGACCCCCACGGCTCGACTTAGCATAGATTAAAGCCGCGCATACGCCGGCAATCTGCCGGATGTTTGCCAGCTCCACCGAACGAACCGAGCCGGGAGATTGGGGATGGTGGGTTTAGATAAAAATCGGCAACGATAGCTCCTCCACCTTTACGAGGTAACCGGGCCACACAGTTTCCTCCAACTTGCACGGGAATCGAAAATTCTGCTGAGGAGGCCCGTTTATATTGCACCAATTTCGAATTATATAGGCGGTATAATATAAATTTTTTAAATTTACTATCAATCATTTTCATTAAAGTCAACGTTTTATTATTATGAAGTAAAATAGAACGAAATGCTGTATCGATAAGCAAACGAAAAGAGATTTGTTTAAACACATCACTGTTGGAAAGGATTGAGTTAAAATCGTAAGCGAGAAAAGATAAGGCCAAGGGGTGAAATGGGTGAAGATTGGGATGAATTTTTACAAATCTCTCGATCGAGTAACGAGGATACGTGGGATTGTTAAAAAGTGTTAAAAAGTTGGACGAAGGAGGGAAAAGAGGATGAGGCAAGTTATTAGTCGAAGGAAGCGATAGGCTTTGAGAAACACTGCCGGACCGCGAAATACCATAAAATTAAACGGACGTAAATCCTCGGGACGATCGTTGGCCCAGAGCCAAAATTTCGACGACAACACAGTCGTCAACGCCGCGAACAATGTGAAAGGGGACTCGGGAATTGGCTGTGAATTTTCAAACACCGTCTTCAATTCCGCCTTAATGATCTTACCACCTACTACGAGATCCTTTCCCTCTTTTTCGATCATGCAGCATAGACGGATGAATGAAATTCGAAAATTTAACGTATATATATATATGCAATTACAAAAGCGTAGAAATTTAGTTACCGATGTTCGCTTTCCAATTTCATTTGATAAAATCTCTAAATCTAAACTGTCTCTATTAAATTAGCAAGTAAAAATAACGTGGAATAAACAATCTAGAACGACATGTAATTAAATACATAGAAAAAGGAGAAAAGCAATTCAAATGAAATAAGAACGAGTTTTTGATATAATTGCACCGTTTCCACGTGCATCGAAAAGTTTTGCTGCTCTCTCGATTCCAATTTCCAATTTTTCACGGAACGAAAAAGAAAAAAAGGATCCTCAAAGACTTTTTGACGGGGAGTGTACGCGTAATAATACCGTGACGCAATAATCCGTCGGCAATTAACCCCGTGGACCCGATTCCAGCGCGAGCGTAATACGCGCGCATTAATCAACGGCGGCCGGCCGTTTTCCATAAATTTTCACCGGCAATAACCGCGCCATAACCGCGGCGGCCAGGTGTTGTTACGCCAACGCTCCGCCGTCCGGGGACATCCTGGCTAATTGCGGCATCGCTCACCTCGACCGCCTCCGTTCTGCCTCCTTTTTGCGTGTTTTATATCTCGTGTCTTTTAGGACGGTTGAATTCTGTCTCGAATGGAAGACAATACGAAGAGGACGTGTTCAGAGGGTTTAAAGTTACGAATCTTGGAGAGGAGATTTTAGAGGGGTATTTTTCCGTTCGCCTTTTGTCCACGAGCACTTCTCTTTGACAGCGGAATTTTTTGAACGATATTTCTCTCTGTGCTTGCTCATAGAAAGTTTCGAGAAGAATTATTTTTCAATATAGTCTTTCTTTTCTCGATTGATCATAACAATAGATGGATAATTTTGTATACACTTTTTTGACTTCTCCTTTCTAAGGAGAGATTCTTCTATTAAATAACATATAATATTAATATCGCTTGATCGTTTATTATCGTATTAACTTGTTATCCGGACGAACGTTCGGTGTAAATTAGAAAAAGGCTCGTCCATCCCTTCTCTGTTTACTTCCCCCACGCGTTCTTTGATTCGCAAGAAAAAGGAAAAAAGGAAAAGAAGAAAAAAAAAGAAGAAGAAGAAGAATAGCGTAGACACTCGTAGCGATACGAGTCGCAGGGTGGAGAGAAACCATCACCCCTCGAGGAGGACAAGTAACGAAATTAAATTCAAATATAATCAAATAAAATTTAAATTTTAAATCCGTCTTGGCTCCGTGTGTGCACGAAGCAGACGAAATTTAGTGGTCTCCTTTTTCTTCCTCCTCCGTCATGTTCCCCCCCTCCACCCTCCTCCCTGCAATTCGAGTCGAGATTTAACGGGTCAAACCCGGGGCCAGGGATTCGGGGTGGTGGTTAATTCGAAACGAGAGAGGGTGCCTGATTGAGAACACTGTTTTGTTTGTTCGTCCAACACTTTCCAGGGGGGTGGGGACTCTCAGTGGATTAGTCGACGAGCGTATCCTTCGCCCCCTGTGGAATATTGCTTCCTCCGTGGTGAAGCAAGGAGTAGATTCTCTCCCTTTCCTTTCCTCCATATTTCACTTCACGTTAACACCGAAAATAAGTAAATTGTTTCCATCCAAATCCTTAAGAGAAATACACGACAATTCTAAAAATGAAAATCCACGATTATTCGTCGTCGAATCGAGCTTTCCAAATAAACAAAATCTTCTCTCAAGAAGAGAGAGAAAACTCGAGAGAATCGATCGATCGAGGAATTTGACCCAGGATCACCTAATCCAGAGAGAGAAGGATTATCAATCGTGGTTGCACGTGATTTCCACGGGAGGAGATAGCTACGAAGATTTCCCGTACGTGTTCGGTCCTGCCGTTGACGAGTATCTCTACCCCTAGGTGGGGTTGTCCTGGGGGAGAAGGGAGGGGGTGTCATTCCGTGTCAACCGCAGTGCCCTCTGACGATGACATCGCGGAACGCGAAAGGGGACGAAACCTCGGCTCGGCGTTCAACTCTGCCTGACCCCGAGCTCGCTCGCTTTGCTCTCCCAACCCCGAGCACCCCTTTTATGTAAGTAAAACAGAGTTGGCGCGCGGCACACCAACAGCGTTCACACGGACGCGTCCAACGGCCGCGGGGGCGGTTTCGAGGGAGGGGGTGGTTTGGGTGGCGATGGTGGCGACGTAAACGCGAGCACATAGGTGGGAAGGGGAGATGCTCCGGGTTTAAGCGAGGGGGTTTGCCTCCTTGTCTCTTATTTCGAGACAAAGTGGATCAGATTAGAGATACAGATTTCAATTTGTTCGCTTCCCTCCCGAGTCTGGATGGCTCTCTCTCTCTCTCTCTCTCCCCGATAAGGGTAGAATATGCTCGCGGATCCTTGTTTAATTCCACCCGTTAACTTGATGCCGATCTTTAATTGGAAATGGTTTGATTCGCGCGAAAATATTCTTCGACTTTCACTTCCCCTCCCCCCCCCCTCCTTTTTTTGTATTCTTTATGGAGGATTAAAAATTGTTCGATTCGATCCGTATGATGTAAGAGAGAGATTCGTATTGTTCTTTTTACAAGGAAAGTTGTGACAAGTTGTGTTAAATTTGAAATTTATGCATTTTTTAATTTACGATCATTCATTGAAATTAAAATACGAAATCATCGATTGATTCTTTCTACTGTTTTCGAATTTAAAAGTAATCTTCCGCGCGTATTATTGATTACGAACGTGCGTTGCACGTATGTTGGATAAAAAGATTCGAGTGGATTTTAAGGAGCGAGGGAAGAAAGTGTAAAAAAAGAAAAAATACGAATGGAAGTTTTTTAATTGAAATTTCGGGAACGAAAGCGATGAGCGGTGAGAAACGAGAATATAAACAATCGCTGCGCGAAGCGCAAAGACGTTCCGTGCCCGCAAAAGATTTTTTGTTATTAAATGTCGTTTGATATTAAATGTCGACGAAAGGGGAATTAGACGGCAGTCGTAATACTCGCCTTGTCACGAAAACATCGGAGCTCGATTTTCTCGCGATATCTCTTTGAAACTCGTGTTTTCGCGAACGTGAATTTATTTCATCGATACTTAATTTCGTATTTTAAATAATAATATACAATCAATATACCATTATATTTGATATTTGAGTAATTACGGATACTGTTTATTAAATTTCGCGTGGACCAATTCACGAGCGTGGTGCGGTGATAAAATAAAGTGATTTATGATCGTCCCGGATAAATATTGTGTTAATGAAATTGGTGGAATTATCGTAACTTTTCGTGATAAAACATTACGCGAGTTTAACGTGTGGTATGCGCTCGTATCTCAGGTTAATTAATGCGGTTACATTTGCGTTAAACGAGAAAGGGAATGTACAGAAGCGGCGTCATTCGAATATAAGCTTCATAAATGATTCGAATTTTAAGCAAGCGGAGCACAAAACGTATCTCTCCTCATTCCGTGTAAACAACCTTAATTATTTTTCTCTCTCGAATTTTGTTCAATTACGAACGTTGTGAACGATTATAAAGTATTTACAATTTTGCGTCCACAAAAATCATACAATTATTTCGACGTTTAAAAAGATACTCTTCTTCATCTTTTCGCGACCAAAAATTAAAAACTTTAACATTTTTCGGAAAAAAAAAGAAGAAAAAAGATTGCCAATGTATTTCTAAAAAAAAAAAAAAAATGCTAAAAGAAATATAATCTTATCTAAAAATCTAGTTTCTTTGTGAAACCTTTATGAAAATATTAACGTGTATTATTAAACCATTCTTTCTCCCATTAGAAAAGAAAGTAGAAAATCGTCGATTTTAGTGTTTCCTCGAAATCTATCAAAAAGAAAAGAAAAAAAAAAAGAAAGATGGCGAAGAAACGGTTCGAAATACTTTCAAACCGTGTCTAACAAACGGTTCGTGTAACAATGATCGAGACGAGGGGAGGAGGAGGAGGAGGAGAGATGTCGTTTCCGAGATCGCGTGGAAAGGGTTGAACTCACAAAGGAAACTTCTTCTCGCGATCGTGGCCAAGGATCTCGCCCAAGGTTCTCTCGACCGGTCGCCCGTAGTATAGATTGAGTGACGAGGGTGCAAGTGAGGGTGCAAGGAGTGAGAGGGGTGTGGAAGAGGGGATGGAAGGGGATTTTACACACACACACACACACACTGGTCGACAGGTCGGAAGTCGGACCTCGTAGTAGTCTGCACCACTTCCTTTGAACTCTCCTTCTCTTTCTCTCCCGTTCCTCTCCCCTCTGCTTCCCTTCTTCTCCCTTCCGCTCTTCTCTCTACTTCTTCTTCTTCTTCTTCTTCTTCTTCTTCTTCTCCTCCTCCTTTTTTTCCTTTTTCTTTTTTCTTTCCTTTTTTCTCTCCCCCCCCCTTCTCCCTCCAAAGCAAAGAACGCAAAAGAGCTAATTAATTTCTCTACTTCCTTCTTTCTCACCCCATTCTACCAACCCTCCGCTCCCCTCCGCCGTTTATTTTCGCTGGCGGCGAGAATCTCCGCCAGGAGGGATAGAGATTCGAGAATGAAGGGGCTATGAAGAAAGAATGAAGAAAACGGCCTCGTTTTCGCTCGCAAAATACGACTTATACGTACTGCACTGTTCCTACGAAGCCGAGCGATTTTCTTTAGCAGTTTATTTTCGCGTGGAACAACGCGACAGGGGAGAGGGGAGGAAAATTTCGGATTTCTGAAACTTTCTCTGATTAAGAAGGATAATTGAAAAATTCCCCTCCCCCCTCCCCCCCCCCAATCGATGGATTCTTCTTCGAAGTCTTTTGCCAAGTAAAAAAAAAGAAAAAAAAAAAAAAAAGAAGAAGAGATCGAAGATCTCTAACTGTGTCGTGCATTTCACGACAATTCGAATGGAAAGATGATTAAAAATAATTGAGGAGGAGAGGAGGGGAGATGGGGAGGGGGAATCGTGTATTTATGTAAAAATGATGGGAAGAACGAATTCGAAACGTTGGCTTGCATTATATGGGTATGCAAGAAGGGACGCGAAGGGTAAACAGTGTCACGAGAATGGAAAGATCGGTCGAAACGAGACGAGGCCGTTGTCGGTAAATGGAAAAGCGACGGCTCGTCTTTAATTAAGTCACGAAAGCCGGAGCTAATGAAGTCGCTCTATAATTACTAATTAATGTGGAAAAAATTGCGAGATAACGACGGGCACGGGGACGAGTTTTTCAGGGAGTTTGAAGCGGTTCGCGGCCCGCCGGCCAACACCGCACCACCGTTCGCATATTCAACACGCTTTAAGACACGCGCACGCGTGTGCTTTTTCCCTCCTATCCCCGCTATGGCGGTCTAACACCACGGATCTTCCACTGTATCTCGATCTATCAATTTGAATCAATTCCTTCCTCTCCAATTTCCAAATGGTAAATGTAACGCCACGAAGATTAAGAATAACGAAACGAGAAATGATAATCGATAATTTCAGACAATTTGCTCGATCACGATTTTTGAAAGCAGGTCCAATCTCGAAATTACGTTGCAAAAATAATAATTTTTGAACTAAATTATTCGCGTTATTTTACTTACTTTCATAAGATTCGTAAAAACGTATGAAAAGAATCCAAAAGCGTTAGTTTCCCACTTTCTATGAAACTATGAATCATCATCCTCTTCTTCCACAATCTTCATAATACCACAAAAACCTGTCACTCTAACTTTATTTATCTCGAGCATTGAAATACTTCGACGCTTCGAATCAACGTGTTCAAAATTCTCCCCATAATATATCTCGGCTTATAAAGCAGTATCAAATCGTGAAACGCAAACAAACACCGTTCCTCCCCGCCAATCCACAAGCTCGGCAACCTCGGTTGCCTTGGAGAAATCTTCACCGCATCCAAATCTCTGCCTCGAAAGAAGGTTATTCTCGGTAATTCCTCTAGACCAAAGAGGGTCTCCGTTAACGAGCCGAGTGATGACAAAGGCGAGGACGCTAAATAGTCTGCCGCTTATTAGTTCTCCCCCCTCCATTCCGCCGGTTCACGGCGAGAAACGGGCGCGCGTGTTCCATCCGCGCAATTGCGAAACGGCTGGAAATTATCGGCGCGAAACGCGATAATAGGGACATTCGTTAATTACGTATATTGCGAATGATCGCTATATATTTCGGAGGCGGATCATCGAATGATAAAATTTTCATCGATTTTTAAAAATCGAAAAAGGATGAGGTTGATGTCAGGGAAATATTTTTTTTTTTTTTTGATGATAAATTGATGAAAATGAAATGATTCGAGTTAAAATCGAAAGAGTTAAAATTTATAAGTACGTCGCTTTTTTACGAATTTTTACGAATCATAAAGATGAGATCAATGTTGAATAATGAGTTATTACGTAAAAGTATTTCAATTAATCAATGATGAGAAACGAAATGATTAGAATTGTAGATCTGTCATTTTAAATATTTCGATCGGATAACTATCACTATTATTCTTACAATTTTTGAAGCTTGTAAAATATAAAAATCGAGATGGTTAAACGATCTCTTGCGTTTTTAGATGTATTGTAAGAATAAGTATATTGCAACGTATCAAATTTATATAATGAAAATTAAAGTTAAATTAAAGTAGCAAAATAAGGACAAAAAAAGTTTTCTTCGATATCGAATGTCCGATATATTATTTCATATGGAAAATCCATGAAATTGATCCACAAAAAAAGAATATTATTCGTGTGTTTTCTCTTATTTTTGCTTTACGATTTATTTTATACATCTTACTTTATGTATAAAGTATATTGTTTTTATCTTGCTTTATTTGTTTAACGTTATTGCTTGTTGGATTAAGATTTAAACAGATTGAACCGTTTTATTATGGTGACATATCGCAAAATAAACTTTTCATAATTTTGTAAAGATAAAAATTTTTTTCAACGATTTATGAATTATATTCATCGAATTATATTATCGATGAATAATTAAGGGAATCTCTAGGGAATCTACGAATTACAAATTTACAGAATAATTTTGGATAAATGAAACACCAAAAACAATCACACGCACAGCAAAATAAATATTTTCCGTAAGAATGTAATAGTAACTGAATATTCAAATATCAAGTATCAAAAATTTCTTCCCTTGTAAAAACTACTAAACGCACAAAAATTCAATATTCTTCGAATGTAAAAAACTGTTCTAAAACTTTATTTTCTCCAATAATCCATCCAAATATTCCATAAAACTTATAACCCTTCCTTCAAAAAACCCTTCAAATTCGAGAAATCACGTTTCAATGATTGACGAAAATTCCACAACACTAATAACAACGAAAAGCTACGAAAAGCATTTCCCCTCATACCTTCGGTCAAAGAAGGGTCAAAGAACCTTAAAAACGCCTTGTCAAAAGTCAAAAAAATATCAAACTTTCAACCAGCACAAATCGATATTCTACAAGTTCAAATTATCACGTACAACAATCAATAAGATATATAACGTAACACTAACAACAACCCTATGAAAATCTTTGATAAATAGAGACTTCAAAAAATGCTTCGAAAATTCAGAAATTCAACTTGCTAGGAAACGCGAAACGACGCATACAGCTTCGTAGTGTCGCGTAGTGAACAACCAAGATCGAAAATCCGCGTTTCCGGCGCGAGATCGGAGGGAGAGCCAGGGAGAGCCGGGGAGAGCCCCGGGAGAGACCGCGCGACTTGGCGACTGGTCGCGCCGGCAGAGGGCTCCAGCTCTCGCCGTTGGGGCACGAAAAAATGCGAAAGGGGGCCGGGAACAGGGTATGCGAGGGGGATGGCGGGAAGTTGAGAGGGAGAGAAGAGGAAGAAACGGAGGCAGCTCACAGAGGTGTGGCTAGCCGAGTGTTCCAAAGTGGTTCTTCTGGTTTCTGGTTGGCTCCACGGCCGACGGGAGGCCTAACCAGCGAGAACCGGACCCGGGCTTCCCTTCTTTCGCCGCTTTTTGCCCGAGTCGTGTCTCATGGCCAGTCGTAGGTGTCAGAATGCGCCTCGCTCGGCCTGGCCCGGCCGGCGACGGGTGAGGCGAGGGGTGGCCAAGCGGCGGAATTACTCGGCTATTGAGATCGGCAGATAGCCCCGAAGAAATCATAGTGGCCACCCACGAGACCGGGCATGTTCGACTGTGCCCCTTCGACGGCCGCTCGCCGTTCCTCCGCGCCGCGAACGAGAGATGAGACAAGCGCCATCCCGATCAACGTCGTTACCTTTGGGGGATCCCTTCCGATTTTTCTTTTGATCCCGATATGTCGAATTTCGAGGCTTGTCGAGGATATATAAGGGTGCCTGTACAGCCTAGCTTTGTAATTGTTAGTTTCAATTACGATTAATTAAGATACGTTCGATAAAGCAAATTGTTGCTTGTTTTTATTATCACTATCATCATCGTACAGGTTTTAACGTAACACCATTTTTATTTTTCATCGAAAGAAACAAAATTTCTTATTCAAATTGTTAAGTAATCATTAACAATTAACAAGTTAAATTAATCTAATTTTCTTTGATCAATCATTTTTGATCGTATTCTAAATACGTATTATTTAAAAATACAAATCTCACGACTAATTTTTCGCAAATTCATCGATGAGAGACTCCAAAGAACAAAAATTTGAATGAAACGGTTTTACACTCGATAATTCGATTTAAGTTCAAGTTGTCGAGATGACCGTGACCATATCAATAATTTCGTAAATCGTTAAAAGAATCGCGGAGCGCGTTTAATAAGCGGGTAAAAAGCGGAAGCGTTGCCACGCTTATATTATACTCATCTCTCGCATAGGCAGGATGTGGAGTGCCCTCACCCCCTGCCCGTGGAATGAGAGTTATTTATTATCCAACAGTGCCGACAGCGAATAACACCGTGCACCGACGTTGTAAACTGTCGAAACGCGTTTTGTCCACGCTGCTGGCGATTCAACAATTAAGACGATCGGCCGGTTCCAAGCATTCGGTTTTCCTGGAAACGCTGTCCTGCCGATTTGCATTTAAATTATGGGCATATATCACTCATACATTATTCAATTTTACAGTGGTAGAGGATGCAGAAATTACACGAAAGTTCCAAGAGATATGGTGCAGTATAAAAAACCAAAAAAAAAAAAATATATATATATATAAGTTAAAAATTAATTTAAAAATTGTGCATCGAATTGGGAATAATTTTCACTTTTAGATCGTATATTCGTAACGTAATAAAAAATGAGAAATTATCGATAGGATCCAACGGCGCATTTTATATCAACTCTTAACCGATATATCGAATTAGATTATTCAATTTTGGATTAATCTTTTAACATTTTACCTTCTGATATTAGAATTAAAGAATTTCTAAAGAATGAAATATAGAATTAATGAATGTATCTTCCTCGATTAAGAGTTAAATTTTCCTCTCGAAATATATTTTATAAAACTATCCAATTAAGTTTCGACGAGAAGTAAAAAAAATAGAAAAAGATAGAAAAAAAAGGAAAAGAACGAGGCTAATTACGAAAGAGTTGGAATCGTGTGTTCGAAGGGGGAATTGTTGGAGTTCGATGAAAAGTTGAAGAGGACGATGAATCGCGTCGCGACGAGATGGAAAAATTTCAAGAAACGCGGCGGAAGGATTCGCGTGGAAATAATAATCTGCCGGAGGTGATTACCTGGTTCGACGGGCTTGGCTCAAACCGTAAATTTCCGTGGGATCACTGTAATCTTGCTTATTGTTAGATTCTACGTGGGTGTGCTACCGTCGTCAGGTAGTACCGAGAGTTTGCTTCATATTTTTCTCTCAACGACAATGTTTTCTTCTTTTTTTTTTCTTTTTTCAATCGAACAAGAAATATCGATGGAACTTTTTAACGAAACAATTTTTCTTCCTCTCTCGTCGAGTATATCGATATTTTAAAGGAATCAAAATATTTTCCATCTTTTAATGTTTATTACTGGGAGAAAAGTAAAAAAAAATTTCGGTTATTTTTAATTTTTTATATATATATGTTAATTCTGACAAAAGGGAAAAGATGCGAGAGATTTTGCTATTATCAGAAATATATCAAAATATACTCTTCTCTTTTCAAATTCAAAGAAACTGGAATAATTATTAACTTGTATCGACGTGTATCTGTCTAAATGCAATCATCTATCAATTTTGCTGAAAGATCCGTACATTATCTTCTTACAAAAATAAAGAAATCTAAAACTAATCGATTCGAAATTTTGCAATTTCAATATTTATAATTGAGTGAGAATAATATCGGAGAGAATTCTCCAATATTAATGGATCTACGTACGATAATTTAAAAAAAATTGGAAAAAAGATATATCGATTTACGAATATCTTTACGAAAAGATAGAAAATACAAAATTTCACGGTTTCAATCCCGATGAATTAATTGAAACGTCCACAGCGCTGAAGGAGCCTCGCCAAGATGCGCGAGATAATGAACGACTAATAATAAGGATGAGCAGAGGGAAAGAGAGAGAGAGAGAAACTCAATCCGAAATATTTCGAGAATTTGGTCAGATCTCGAGCGCGCGTGCAAATAAATATCGACGAGCGATCGTAGGTAGGAATATGCTAATTCCACGCATTATGCTAATATTAGTTCGCATAGACGTTCGCGTGGCCATGCTCTCGACGAAATTCGCCAGCTAACTTGCCGCTGAAATCCTCGATGAAATAACGCGTACGTGTTCCATCAATTAATTTCTCGCGCTCTCCTCTCGTGCATCCTCGAATAAATTAATCAAATCCGTGGGAATCGTCGATGAATCGTCGATCGTGTCTACGTTTTCGGCCTTCCTTTTCTTCCTTTTTTTTTTTTTTTTTCCACAACGATGAATTCTGATCTGGTCGAAAGCATCTACGAATCTTGGATTATTACGAAATATCCTATACTTTATTTGTCATTTTATCCGTGAATCGTGTTAAAGACACTTCTAAATTTATTAAAGTTTCTTAACGATCCCTGGATCTTGATTTATAAATTATCGAAAGACTTCTTCTCTCTGAATTCTCATTTACGAATCAACGTAGACAATATTTCTTGCATTGTATTATCCCATTTTAACGTAAAAATATAATTCTCCTCGATTCATTATAGATTCAGAAGATACAATCTCATATAAAAATTATCCATTGAATTATATCGAAATCTCATTGACGTCCAACCGCTAACTCTTCAAAAACTTACAACTTTTATCCTCTGAATTCCCTCGAATCGGCAATCTACCAAAATGTTGTACCAAATTTCTCCTCACGACGTTTCCTCCTCGGAATGAAACAACTTGCTAAACAAAATTACAAGTTTCACCCGTGAGGGATGATTTCGAAAAACGGTGATCGGAACGAGAGGAAACTGGAAAAGGAGAGGCGGAGCGCGAGGACGCGGTCGCACGGTCGCACAGAGCCGTGACAAGCGGTCACGCGAGTTGCTCGAGGCGCGCGGGTCTCGCGCCGCTGCCCCCAAATTGCCCGAAATTGTTGCCTTCTTTTGTTTTCCCGTCATACGCCGCATGCCTCGCCGTTCCATGTCCTTTCTACCTGCCCTCGCCTAACGCCTCGCTCCCCCTCCCCCTCGTGCACGCTTTTCCTCGTTCGCGCTTCGAGGATAAGGTTCGCTCCACGAACCTCGTTTCGATTCGTTCCTCGAATCGATAATTTTCTCATCTCTCGTCTCGACTTGACCGTATATTTAAAACCGTATCGCGAAAGGAAGAAACTTTGTCGAAACTGTTCTCGATTCTGTTTTCCGTATGTATGACAAACGATACGATAAAATTGTCTCGTGTACTTCCGTACACGACTACGATTCCAAAATTAACCTCAGCAACATTTCTCGAGGAACTCGAAATTGGGAAAATGGCCAATAGTTTCGATCGGAACCGGAAATGTGGAGAGGGGGACGGGCGCGCATTACGGGTGCTTCCTGATATTCGCGAGTGTCGATCGAGGGTGGACGACTGGAGAAGGAAGGGCGGAGGCGCAGGTAGTAGGTGGAGGTAGGTCGGTTTCTTGGCTCATTATTGCGCCCATTGTCGTCGTTAACGTGGCGGCATTGTGCCGCAAATGGCCTGTGAATATTACCGTTGCCCTGCCCTTCCCTCCCCCTCTACCTTGTCCTGTCGCCAGCCACACGAATTCGCCGAAAATTCCGCGCTGCGATTTACGCGTTTCCGACTTCCGGCGACGGATTTACGACGGGCCTCGGCCCAATCCGATCGCTTCGCATTCCGCCGCGAGCGGAAAGATCGCCGGGACGAGATAAGTGTAAATTTCTCGAGCCGTGGTTGGACAAGTTCGCCTCTCTCGATCGATCCCCTCTATCTTGCCGTAATAAATTCGCCTTCCTTTTAATATCGCGCGTGCTCTTCGCGTTTTTATCATCGCGATTGTTGGATTAAATATCTGACCACTCTATTGGACGTTCCATTCGATTCCGTGCAATACGAGGAGATATTTGCAAGAAGGACAGACCCATTCTCCCGCCATTACATCGGTCGTACGGAAGCCGGATTGCATTGGAATAAAATTAGGAAAGCAACGCGGGATAAATCTTCGCCAATGGACGAAATAAGAAGAAGAAGAAGAAGGAGTACGAAGGGCTGAATGGATCAACAACAGCTGATTCGAGAGCTGCTCAAAGCCAGGCAAAAAAATTGATTTCTCTCCGATTCCGAGTATCGGATCCGGCGGTTTCCATCCCCGATCGGTCGTTTCGCTTCGAGGAAGATTCGTCCCCTCCCCGCCCCAAGACGAGGAAACCGAAACCGTCTCTCTCCCACCCTTATGCCTAATACATAGCGTGGCGTGCTTTTTACAGGAGATTTCGCCTGGAAAGGTGATGCCCGATCGGCCGGCAATTAATAACGTTGATATCCTCGAGGAGAGCGCGGAAGTCATACTGCTACGACGAGGGGAGGGAACGTGTAATACGGAGAGGCTTTTGCGTATTCCGCCGCGTTGGTTGGACGAGGAGAGATTTATAGAGCGGAGCGGACGTGAAATAGAGAGACCACCGCCGTGGCGGAGGACGAGAGAGAGAGTTGGACGGAGAGGGAAGGGCGAGTGGTGGTGGAGGAGGAGGAGGAGGAGAGGCGGCGGCGGAACGAAGGAAGATTGACTCGGTGCGTGTGGGCCGTTTCTCCCCGGCATCAATTAGAAGACGGGGAGATCGAAGGAGTGTGCACGCGTGCACGCGCGCGCGCGCTCTATGCACCGACGCGGATCGTCCATTGTTGTGTAGGACGTCGAGCCGGTGGCCTCGCAAAGATGGCGACCGTCTACGAGGCGAGGCGAGGCGAGGCTGGAAAACGGCAAAAAAACGGCGAGGCCGGCCAACGCGCTCCCCGAGTGTTTTCGGGGCCGCGACAATTAACGAGCGACGGGCGAAAATCGTTTTATGTTTTCATCCGGGCTCGGTCCTTTCTTTTTCCGTCGCCTCGCCGCTTCCAGGGGATCGATCGAACGATTCGAAAATTATTGCGTTTCTTGCGAGATGGCGAGCCTCTCCCGATTAACATATCGGATTCGAAGAAATCGTGGCGTGAATTTGACGATGGAAGAACGAGTCTTTTATAACTTCTTTTTTCCTTTTCTACGGACAATTACATTTTTAAGAATGATATACGTTTGTGTGCAAACAACACTTTATCCTCGAATGAAATTAAAGTTCAAATTGTTCGAAAGAATCGAGGGTTCGAGGATCGAGAAAGTTAAAGATCCGGTGTATCGTTAACAAGAAAGATAGAAAGTTGGATCGAATTCGGAAATGACGGAGAGGTAGGACGAGAGCGTGGTGCTTAATTACGGGATCGAATCGTCCCGGCCTCATAAGTACGTGGTGTCACTATTAAAAATTCCCGGCACGAGAAATGGATAAAAAGCGAACCGATCGGTTCCGTGGGGTATCAGCCGCGACAATTAATGGCCGCCGGACGGAAGTCCAGCTTTATGTTTTCATCTTGGCCCGCTCGCAGCGGCGTTAATTACTCGTCTTCTTTCCCTCGAGCTGGATCGCGTCCCCCTCTCGATTATGCTCCACCTTGTTCCCGTCAACTTTTATTATCCTATCATTTTCAAAACGACTCTTCTCCAAAAGCTTTCGAAAATGACAAATCAAATTGAGCGTAATACGTTGTCGTTGGATATTCGACGACGTTAAGAAACGGACGTTACGTAATTATATATAAACAAATTCTAATTTTCTCTCTCTCTAAATTCATCGAAACGTCTTCGAGCGTCTCGTACTCTTTCTTACATCAACGCATTATCACTTCCCTTCGAAGTCTTCTCGGCAGAAATTTAATCCTGTCACGCTTTCATCGGCGTTGGTTAAACGAGTAAAATACGGAGCGTTTTCATTTAACGCTTCGTCCACCCCCTTGTCGCCCATCCCCCCCCCGCCGCTTTCACTCCCCGGAACACACCCCCGCATTTTCGTTGAATTTTCATTCGCGGCGGAGTAGAGTTCGCGCCGGCGAAAAACGAATAAAGTGAAACAAGCGGACGACGTCGCGGAAGGAGCAACCCTCTTGATATATGCATTTGCATTCATCTGGTACGAAAACGCGCAACGGCCGTGATACGTACGCATCGCGCTGGTAAAACCGCTTTTCCCCTCTTATTTTCATGGATTTACGCTCAACGAAAAGCATCCAACGTTATATCCACGGTGGACGAGTTGGGTTATGCAAATATCCCGTGCACGCTCTTCTCCATTCTCGTTTGTACGAATAACTTTGTTAATCCCTGCTTAAAAATATTGGACAGGATTTTTATTATTTTTCCTTCTTGATAAGAAGGATTTCGAATTGGGGCGATTTTCGATAATTTCGACACTGTTCGATGAAATTGCGGGTTCTCGAGCTGCTTTTATTCAGATAATAAAAATAATTGTTGAGCAATAAGAGCATGATAATAAATGTATTGTACATATATACATGTATCTCCTCTTGATGAGAGTTTAATAGATGCTTGTTCGAAGACATTTGTTAAATTGTACGTAATTTATACTTAATACCCGTGTTATTTTCTCGTATCTTTTAATTCATATTACCTTCGAATAAACGAATAACAATCAAACGTAACTATTCCATTGAGCGAAAGCTATACGCGCATCATGTATAAGCGTCATATTGCATTCATCGAAAACTATCGTAGAACGATATAGATACACCTTTATGATGGAAAATTTGAGATTAATTCTCTCAACGTCACAGCTCACAGCTAAATTACAATTACAATCGCTCTTCGCACGTTTTCAGTGTTCATTTTTGTTCATTTTATACAATTCGTTCGATCGTAATCCAAGTCGAAAGGGAACCGAAAACTCGTCCACAACCGACGAAAAGCACCCAACGCGGATGATACGACGAAAGGAAGAAAGGAAGAAGAAAAAAAGAGAGAGAGAGAGAGAGAAGGAAAAAGACAAGAAGGAGGGAAGTTCTACAAATCTCGAGAGGATTGACATTCGTAGCCGCGTTCCGCAGAATATCGTCAGGCATCATGGGACAAAGAAAGGGCGCCGCGGCTCCCCCCTCCCTGTCGAAATTATCCATCGCGGATGAATAATCCTTCATCGACGAGGCTTCAAAGGCAACGACAGCCGGCTCTGTCGGAAGCAATCAAAAAGATCCAACACTTGGCCGCGGCCAGGGCCCCCCGAATCTTCCTCCTTCTCCTCGTCGTCGTGGTCCCCCTCTGTCACCGATAAATCTCGTCGTTTTGGATTTCGCCGTATTAAGAGGGGGGAGAGAGAAAGAGAGAGAGCGTTTTCTCTCACGGTCGAAAATAATACCGGGAAAGGGGGGGCCTTTGGCGGTGTTGGCCTCCTCCTCGTAGCGCCGGCGCCTACGTTTTTGCGACGCGTCCCGTCGCCGAAACGCCTGGCGCACGCGAGGGAGAATAAATCCTCCGGCATGCGAGAATTACTTCGTTCCGTTCCCTGGATGGAACCACGGAGGGGTTGGAAACCGAGCCTGCACACCCTGCTTCCACCAGGATCCTCCTCGAGGGACCGTGAAAGATTCCAATTTTTTGAAACGCGGTCGAGGTGTTTCGTGGAGAACGAAGATTTATCTCGAGATTAGATCGATGAAACGGAACACGATTAAGTATCGAGTGGGTAGGACATATCACGCTTGAATCGATGGATACCAAAGATCGAAGCAATCAACGAGATCGTGGTTCGAGAATGTAATATCCCTGATCCTTCCTCCCCCTCACTGTATAATCCGACTCGCGACACAGGTCGGGTTTCCCCTTCGGATGGCGGAAAACGCGGATCCGTGAAATTAAAAATTCGTCTGTAACTCCGAAGCGGAGGGCGTAGCGGCGCTGTCGTCGGTTGGTGAAAAATTGGCGGGCATTTATTTCCTCGTTAACCGCTGGGCGTTTGTATTAATTTCGCCCTTCCTCTCCTCTCCAAGAATGGAATCGATGAAAAATTGCGTTTGCGCGGGATGACGGAATTGCCGGTTCTTCTTCGAAATACAATTTTGGAGAATATTTTATTTTATAACGGGATGATAGGAGATCTGAAACATTCGTTTCAGAGTTTTTGCCCTTTCGAAAAAGTTGTGATGAATTATAGAAACTCAACCAACCTGTTCGTGCTTATAATAATCGCAATGTTTTTTATCGACGAATTCTAAAAATAAACTACGATGTTCTTCCGAAAGAGATAGTTTTAGATAAGAAAACGCAACTCCACAACTCAGGAGAACTTTTCCCAGATAAAATTTCATTTCGAAATTAACGGATGAAATGTCGTTCGAGCGATTTTTAAGCTAGGTTTCTTTCGTGACACCGTTTATAAGCAGCGGGGCAGATAATTAAAGGTTACGCCATATACGTGGAAACATTGTATCATATACACGAGGGTTATATATCCAGAGGAGGCTGGGAGCGTTCGTTAGCCTTATACAGGGTGTCCCATAAAAATTAATTGGACCGGATCCGGTCAAAGTAATTGGACGTGGCGAATCACGGGAGTGTTTTAATCGTTTCAGTTAACCAAAAGGGGGCCTAATCGATTAATGGCCATTGATCAACCGCTTGATCTCGAGTCGCTGTCGGTTTAGGTTAGGTTTTTGAGGTGATTCCCGGGACAGGCGGGTAATGGGTCGTGGACGGTTCTTAAAAGACGGCCTTACACACCCTGTAATTTTCCTTGGTTCCTCTGTCGCGAGTCCCTTTCTTTCTTCTTCTTCTTCTTCTTTTCTCAGCAGGCCTGGCCAACTGCTGATTATCATAACTACTGAACTTCCTCCAAGGGACACCTTGGAGCGTCTCGTTGTGCCTCCGTGCACCTCGGGTGTTTCATTAGCCCGAGAAGACCAAGTCTTCTTTTGTCGACCTCTTTCGAGCTAACCCCCCCCTCCGTGAAAGTGGGTCTTCTCTTCCTCGCGTCATTCTGCTTTCATAAATATTTTAACGTTTTCTGCCCTCTGTTGTTCCACGTTCTAACTTAACAGGAAAAGGGACTTTTTTGCCAAAACGCTTTCCGCTCCTTCCTCAATCCATCGATGAGAAATTGCCGTGAAACTTGAACGCACACCGTCACACTCGCAATTTCAATTGCGAACAATGTACGAAACCTTGACACCGATTCGTTCTAACCACGAAACGGTTTTTCTCGTCCCGAGAAACCGTTTAATCCGCAAAAAAAAAAAAAGAAAAAACCGCAGAAATAAGTCAATTTCCTCGAGGCTCGCCTGCTGCCGCTTCCTCCATTCGACCGCAACTTGCACCCTCCACCCTTCTTCGCTTCGTATAAATATATTTATACGGACGCGTTACGAATGCACGAATGTGCCGGAAATACATCTGCGTCCAACGCAAGCGTGCGTATCGTGGATCCTGGGCGAGGAAGAAACACCGCAGTATCCTTCCGGCTCCGGAAGACCGCTCGCCCTTTCATCGAGGAATACAATTTCGCGAAACACATTCCGATTAAATGTAATTTTCACGTCGAGTTATCCGTCGATTATATTTCATTCCTCGATCGTGCAACACTCGATTCGATGCAATATTTATTTATATTCTTTGATTTTTTGATCAATAGATTCCTCTCCTTAGATCCTCTTTTATCTAGAAATTAGGCCATGATCGAGCTACGTTTTCGACATAGTTCGTGTTCGACAGTCGCGGAGATAGTGGAATATTATCTTGAAAATTTTTGAGTTTTAAGCGTGGAATGAAATTGGTTCGAGCGAATATGAGTTTGATTTTTTAAGTTATTAAATAGTTATTTCTGTTCGTTAAGAAATTGAGGATAGAGAGAAGGAAATAAGAATATTAGATAGTGAATGGGAAGGCATGTTATTGGGATGCATGTTGGTAACTACTTTATTATTAAAATATAACACGAAACAACGATATAGATTTTGATACTCGGCAAATTTTCTTTCTTTATACGTAAAGATACGTAAAATATTGAAATATAAATCATTTTAAGAAATTCACCCAATTCTTAAAATGAAATCGTGTGGGGTTGTTGGCTCGATCGAGCGAAAAAGGGTTGAGAAAGTTTTAAGAAGGAATACAATCTTATCCATTATTGGGATTATATTTTTCTTCAAATTAGAAAACGAGTTTCGAGACGATCCCTCACTCTTACGAGACAAAGTAAAAAAAAATCTGTCTCTCGAAGATGTATCAGCAGATGGAAATCTCGATGGAAAAAAAAAACGTCATCAGGTGTCATTATTTAAACGGTGGTAATAAATCTCTGTGGGAGAGCGCGCGTAATCGGGGTTTCTAATTAAAAAGAGGGCTTGTTCCTATTGTCGAGCTCTTCCTCGTCGAGGAGCGCCACGAACCGTGACTATCTGAAATCTCGTGGTGCCATTTAGAGAATGACGCACGATGCAACCGCGACGTTAGAGCAATGTAAACGTTCAATTAACGCGCGTGCTATATCATTACCAAGTCTCAGCTTTAAACGGTCGTCCGTTTTTTTTTTCTTTCCTCCCCCCCCCCCTCTATTTGCCACAAGAAGGGTGTTGATCCCTCTCCTTGAATCATTCCATTTAATCAAATAAACTAACTCGGATAAACTCGTGATGATCTGATCGTAAAAAGGATTTTGTGCACACGCTCATAAGAATAAAAAGAAATTAAGGAATTAAGTTTTACAGTCTTCAGAGAATATCAGAAACGACAAGAGAATATTTTTATATATATATATTCTATCATAAATAAACTAACCTGATAAACCTGAAACTCGTGATGATCTGATCCTAAAATCTAATCCTCGATTACTTTTGTATAACGCCTATAACGGTAAGAATAAAAAGAAGTCAAGGATTCGTATTTAATTATCATTCTATGATTCTTTAAGAATCAAATCTCCGAGCAAATGTATTGAATTTAATTTAAACTTTTAAACTCGGAGACTGTCCATTGATCAAAAAACAGGAATTTCTATAATTTTGAGAATTTAATTAATTTAATTCGTTGAAAGATTAGAAAGGAGGGTGTAAAAGAAGGCTTGACTTCGAAAAACTTGGAGGAGGATCGTTCGATCGTTTGCTCGAAAATGGTAGAAGAGAAGAAAACGGAAACGCGCACGCAATTTTGCGCCATCTGCGCTTCCTCGTTGATAGAATTGCGCCACCGCAGCGCGTCGCTCGCGTGATGTAATAATAATGTTTCCTCCTAGTTTCGTCGGGCAGACGACAGACGTGGCACGGACAAAGGGCCAGCATGACGTTTCTGCGGTTTTGCGGACGGACCCCGAATTTTCGAGAATCCCCGTTTTTTCGAGGACGCCACCTTTCACACTGCGCCGCTACGACGGAAGCGACAATTGGATCTTGCGGAGGAAACTACTTCCTTCCGCTTACTTTAATCGCGAGAGCAATCAGAAGAAAAAAAAAAACTCGTCCCACTTGGAGCAAATATCCTCTTTGGACATTTCAAATTTTTAAATCTCTCCGAAGAAACACATCAGAAATGTGGAGGATAGATTTCTACAGAAATTTCTAATCGATTTTGTTTTTTCAAGAGCGCGCCGAATGCTCGTTTCGAATTCGTTATTCAACTGAGGGTGTAGCTCAGAGGGGGACTTTTTTCCCCGTGTCCGCTAATGAATCGACAATTTACGAGAGTTTCACGGGCCGCTGAAGCTCGTACATTTTGGCATGTGCTCGTGGCTGTTTCTCATTCATCCCTCTTCTTCTCCTCGAAACGGCCACCGATTCTTTTTTCCTTTCTTTCTTTCTTTCTTCCAAAGAAAACGGGCAAAGATATTGGAGGAAAATCGAGGAACAGGCACCGGTGTCAGTGATCGATGACCGGTACGCACACATACACTACAGGAAAGGGTGGCTCTTCGTATGGAAAACGAGGGGGGAAAAAAGCGGACCTGAGTCATGGAAAAGCTAGGTTTAAAAAGAAACTAGATTTCCTTCCTCGACGGATGGACAGATAGATAGATAGATATTCGTTCGAAACGAAAATTTTTGCTATTATAGATTTAGAAATTATTATTATAGATATAGAAGCTAAATTTTAAAAACCTGGAACCTCGAAGCGAAGAGCTGCAATTTAACTTCTTCTCCTCCATTGTAAGGAGAAAAATCTTCTCGACTATTATAAGCTCGTTTGCGGATACGCTAACCTAACCGTCACGCCTCCGCTTCCTGTGTTCCATTTGTGAACCGTTCTCTCTGCCGTCGATAATTTCCAATAATAATATTAATAATTAGAGACGAGAACAAGGCCCACTTAAACTTTTCCAACATTTTTCTTCTTCTAACCATCTTATACCGTATTTATTCTCGTCCAAACAGCGTGTTCGTAACCAACGCCCAAAACTAATTCTCGAATCAATCAGGGAGCCATCTCTCCTCACCTATTTCCGGTGAATGCGATGAAAATACTTTCCAAAACGGACAAAGCCTTATTAACTTATTATCCTTTAAACCTTTATAAAAAGACAACACAGACACGCACGCATACGCAGACAGAAATCTAAAAAAAAAGATTCGTTCGATTTGTATTCAAGAATCTTCCCGTTGCGTTGTCCACGCCGATTCGACACGAGTCGTTCGAGCCTTAATTCAAAGGAGGAACAAGATTGGACGAAGGAAGAAGGAGCGAAGGGCGTTCATTGGGAATCGTATTCGTCAGAATTTCACGGTGGCTAACTGGCAACTGGAGAGCCTCCACCCGGATAGGCAGCGCATGCTTATTTTCACGACATCCGCGGCAAAAGAAGCGGCTATTCGACACGGGCCGGTGGACAGCCGATGATAGTGGTTCAGAGTGAAATTGGTCAGTGTGACGACGAAGGACGTTGAATCGGCCGTAGTTTACCAACCCCGCGTTTAATTTACATGGGGGGCACCCTTACACTTTGCTTTTTATTCCTCGTACTTTTCTCTACATCACGCGTCATTTGCACGGTATATCATTCCGCAGGATGAATTTGAACACGTTGCACGTTGAATTCGAAACGCATCTCTCGAATCGGTTTCGATTATAAGTTAACGGAATTGAGCGCAAGATGTTTCCATGAGAATGGTTATATCTTTAAAACTATTAATATTGAAACGGAAGATGTATTGCTAGATTAAATTGTAACTGTAAATTATATAGACAATAGTATAAATATTACACTTAATCTCTAAAACCAATCCTATATTATTATTATTACGTTATTTCTTCAATCCATGGAATAATAAAATTGTGTATTAAATATTGGGAAAAAAACGTTATAGAAGCACGAATGAACGTCCTGTATTCGAGGGTGAAAAAAATCAATTAATCAGGATTAAAAAATGAATCGAAAAAAATCGATTTTGATCGATTCTTCTTTCGACGAACAGTTAAAAAAAGGGGGAGATGCTCTCGCAAAAAAATAAAACTACGATTCGATATGCGCGCAAAGAAACATTTTTCTTTTTTTGTTTTTCTTTTATTTTTTTCGACTCGAAAAGAAACCGTGATATCGGTTAGATGAAAGGGACGAGAGAACGGGGGGGAAAACGGGAAATTCGTAAAAACGATTTATCAGGGAGAGAGGACAGAAAACATCGGGATATCGCGCGACCATTCTGATTCAAATTTTTTCGATCGTTGTTCGTTTCCACCCTCCTCCACGTCCCACCAATGCAACATCCGCTTGTACAACGTTCCCAACGGCGTTTACAAAACATCGTTTGCCCGGAACACCCTTTAATCGTCCCGGAAACGCGCGTTCCCTCTCGAAATTGTTTGTCGCCCGTTTTCCGCCCCGAAATGCGAAAATATCCCCCCCGCAATTATAACCGTGCAGATGCAGATATTAAACCAACAGGATTGATGAAATTATGAAACTATTGAAGTAAATGATGCAACGATAATATATAGGAACGAGAGATATCGTTCGAAATGACATATACAGATTTTTGGTTTTTTTATTATTATTCACCACTGAAACTCGTAATTCTTTGTTTAGAGAGATAAAAATCGTGCAATGTAGCGTTTTCTGCTCCTATTTCTTTACGATTTTCATGAGACGTATGTAACATGTAATATTCGTTTCGTATATAACGTCATAATAAATGAATTTATCAATTTAGAATGGAATAGATTATATATTCTTTTTCCTTTTTTTTTTTTTTGATTTACATTAAATAAAGATTGTATTTTTTGTGATCAACAAAAATAAATTTTGTTCAATCGCAATAATGAGAAAAACAGCAGCATATTTATAAATAACGTTGAGATAAAGGATTCTAATGGAGTACCATCAGGAAATTGGAGTAATTAAAATAAATTATAAACCGTGAATTAAATTTTTACAGAAAGAACAATTAACCGTGATCACTCTTTCCATGCCATGCCGAGTAATGTTTGCGAATAATTAATCGGTAATTAACAACGGCATACGTTCCACCGTGTCGGTTTAATTAACGCGCGATCTCTTTAAAAGATTCACAGTTTAATCGTTACTGTTATTCACCAGCTTGAAAATCTTCTCTCTCTAACATCAAGAAGACAACAACGAGCTCTCGATACCCCTGTTATTCACGAGCTTACGCGAACAAATATATAATAAGCCGAAAAAAAATCTTTTTCATAGAAAAAAATCCAAGCTCACCATCAGCTCTATTTTCTTCTCTTTCTCTCTCTCTCTCTCTCTCTCTCTCTCTGTCTAACATCAGGAAGACAACAAGGAGCCCTCGACACCCCAGAGAACGATCGTGCAACAATGGAAGCCCGTTGCCACGATCCAGGCAACGATAATGAACTGTTTCACGGGGATCACCCGTGAAAACAGAAGTACGCCTTCATTGTCGCTGGAAGCGAATAGAGCGCGGGGGTGGTGGAAAAGTAAATCATGCCGGGCCGAAATCATCCCCCCCGGCGAGCGTGTTGGCCAACAATGACCATTGTCCGGCCGATACGCGGCCACTCGAAATGATCTCCGGTCACAAGTCATTAGCTTTTCATTTTAAACTATCCACCCGTTGTCCCACGCGGCTGGGGACAAGATCCTCTCCTCTGGGGAGGGCCAGAGTTTGGGGATCACGCGAGATTGAAACCCCCGTTGCGTTCATTGATTCATTGTTCGAGGATTCAATGTATCTCGTCCAGGGAGACTCGGGCTGGATCAATCGTGGAATTGTTTAAACCAGTCGACACTTTGATAGATATACTTTGACAGACTTTCGATTGAAATTTCACTTCACTCCAATTTCTTCCTTATTTTTACGCTCAGCGGAGAAACTTGAATCTCGATTAAAAAATTTCTCCGCGAGAAATCAATGTTAAAACTTTTCGCGGATACTAACTATTCTATCAAATAATTTAATAAACGATATATATATATATATAACAACCAAATATAACGATATACTCAAAATTCTTAGAATAAAAATTCGATCATCCCACTATCGACCCATCCCAAATTTCCCCAAGTTTCGTGTGGACAAGATCTCCCGCGGTGGAAGGTCGCGAAACCGCTTAATCTCCATATACGCGGGGAACACCGCGAAGGTGGCCACCTTCTTCTTAGCGGGCCAAGAAGGTGATCGTTAAAGTATCGAGTATCGAGCGGAAACCGAGAAAAAAGGTAGCTATCCATACAAAGAGGAGGAGGAGAGGCCGTGGCTCGAACCGAGAAAATAGGAGCACCACGAGCACTTTCGGCCGTGGAATGATTTATGATCGAGGAGAGGGGGAGGAAAGGGTTGGACGAAAGAGGGCGAGGATGAGAATCCCTGAGACGCAGCAGAGACAAAAGGACCTCCTCCCCCTCCCTTCTCGATAAACAAGTAAGGACGAACTGTCCGTCGTCGGGGCTGTCACCGATCGTCGTCTACGACGTCCACTCGTCGACGAGGAAGGAGGATGAAACGACGAGAGGAGGAAGGAAGATTGGCGCTGCGGTCGAGGGGGAGCGACAGAGGCGCCATCTTAGTCTGCATTCCATTGTTTTAGATGATTCATACGCGGCCCCGGACCTCGAGGGCCTCCTAATTTATTAGTTTGAATATCGAGCAGAGAGAGAGAGAGAGAGAGAGTCAGAGTTGGGGCCCGCGACAACGAGAAGAGGAGAGAGAAGGGAGAAGAAGGAAAGAAGGAGAAGGAGAAGACGAACCGACGGGACGGGCCAAAGAATGGCGAAGGGCGAGAGGAGCCGACTATCTGGGTGGCCGGGGACCGTCTCTTGTTTATACTCGTGTCTCCCCCGCCCCTTCTCCTTCCTCTTTCCTTTGATATCCCCCCCCCCTCCTCCCCTCTATTGTCAGTTACTTTATATTTTCCCGGATGATTTTGACTTGTTTTTTAACTTTGAGGGGGATGAAATTTCCCCCGTTCTTTTGAGGGGGAATTTGAGGGGGAGGGAGGGAGGGAGGGAAGGAAGGTGGTTAATTGAGAAAGGATAGAATTCGAAGTCGAGGTCGTTGACTTTTGACTCCAAGGATTTTATATTCGCAAATAGACGCGGCGCGAATAGATTGCGAGCAAAAAGGGATGATATCGTGGTCGATGGGCGGGGGAGGGGGGGAAAAAAAAACGAACGATTCGCGTAATCACGATCTACAAAATCTCAATGAACACGTCATGGTAATGCCTTCCCGATAATACTCCCGCGACCACGTTTTTCCTTCGATCGTCCGTGTTCTCGGTAGTCGGCAGCTTTTTCCCGTGGATCCAGCGTTAGAAAGGCGAATCACGTACGACAGGTGTGCCACACGGATCCGTGGAATAGCATTTTATTCCCGGAATTTCGCGAAGGGAATCGCGCGGACGAAAAGAACGCCGGGAAGCAGGATTTGCATAGCGCGGTTTCGAAACGCATTCGAAAAACGAGATCCGACCTCTTTTTTCCGTCCAATATTTACGAGATAGCCAACAGCCTTGTATAAATTAGATATTACAATTGGAACGGAGAACGAGTATTAATCTCTAATTTTCTTGAAAAAAATTCTTAGAATTCTTGATCAGAATGGACGGTGAAAAAAGTTGATTTTGCAAATATCCATAGATTTTAACCTCGCTTGTCAAAAGTGTTCGATCGAAGTCTTCCATCAGATATGAACGAACTATTAAAACCTTAAAGCTTGAAGCTTGAAAATTTATTTCTCAAAAAAAAAAAAAGAAAAAAAGAGAACAACCCGCCCGAAGAACGATTTTTTTTTACGACGACGACGTGACAAATTCCGGTAGCGCGTGTTTCATCCTTGACCAACTGGTCGCTTCATTGTCGCTGAATTAACCTCACCTTCTTTTCTCTCTCCTTCCTTACGCAGCACCGTTTACGAGCGCCGGTCTCCATTACCCTTCGCCATGAGGCCCCCTTCATTCAGCTCTCCTTCTGCCACTATTCCCATCCCGTGGACGGCTTGGCGTGGCGTGGGCCTAGTTTTCATTCATCTCCAGTCCGCTGATGGCCCTGCTGACCTCGACCAGGACCCGGGATGAATATTACGTCGGTCGTGCCGCTCGTAATACGTATCCTCCTCCTCCTCCCTCCCCGTTCGTTCCACCTCGCCACGTCCTTGTTCCACCTTGACCGGCCACCTTGCTTCTTGGCCTTTCTTTCTTATTTTTTTCTTCTTCTTCTTCTTCTTCTTCTTCTTCTTCTTTCTCGGCCACGAAAACGTTCCCATAAGATGCGTATCTGGGATACTACGTGCCGTGAGGCCGAATCGTTTGACGAGGGAGGAGGGGGAGGAGGGCCTTGTTTCCCATTCGACGCGTTCTCCGGAAAGAAACGTCTCTCCATACGAGGACGTGACCGCTCGGATAAGTTTATCACGGAGAAGAAGAAGAGGAAGATCCGTTTTTTTGGACGGGGTGGTAATGGCGAACCGCTTTCTGGACGATGAATGTTGGAGGGTGTTTCTTGAAACGATTCGATTTGAAAGGGTTGAGAGGGCGAGACGATTAATTTGGATCGTTTTGGAAGATGTTTGTAAGATATGGAAGCGGAATGTTGGAAAAGAGGAGTTTCGAAGATAAGCGATACGAAACGGTGGTTGTTTGATCGACCGTTCGAAAGATGTTTAAAATTAATTTTGCAACGAGTCGATGATGATCGATCGATCCAAAGATTGTTAAGTAAATAACTTAACTCTAGATCCAAAAATTGGGAAACGAAAAGGCAGGATACGTAACCCGAATCCTCCGCATGTTGAACAATGCCAAGATCGCGGAGACACGGGATGACACGGTCGAGACGATGAGCGAGATGAGGGACACGCGAAACCCCTGAATGAAGGCCCTCGAAAGTGTGGGAATCCTTCTTTTTCCTAGCGTATTTCAACCCGGTGTGCTCTGAATTCAAATAGGCACGGATACACCCCTCCTCCTCCAGCTGCAAAAAGTTCTCGTATCGCGAGACACGTACGATCCCCTCCATCCCCTCCCCAAAAGCAAGAATTTTATAATATCCTTGCCTCGGACACGAGCGCCTTCCTTGGATCGCGCCTAATTTTCTCGAAACGAGAATTTTTATACACATATTTGTGAAATGGTGCGAGATATTTTATGGAAGATAATCGATCGTTCGAGGGGGAAAGGGAGAAGAGGATGCGACGGTTTTTCTGGTGAATTTTTCGGGATAAATGGAAAGGGTATTGATCATCGTTAAAAAGAAACAACGAGTCTCGTCTTTCCACGAGACACTTCTTTCTTTCGAGAAGAGAGAAGAAATGGATGATGGTCGACAAATGCAAAATACCGTTCCCAAAATTCTTACAATGAAACGTCTCAATATTTCTGAACGAAATCGAGTCTCGGTCACAGCAACTTTTCCAAAAGAGTTGAAAACTCGTTGAAAAAAGGAAGAAAAAAAGAAGAGGTAGAGTGATAAGCAGGATAAAGTAAAATAAATCTACATCTCTGAATCGCGAAATCTTTCGCCGATCGGAAACAGAAGCGCGGAAAAAGAGAGGAAAAAGAGGAGGAGAGAAAAGGAAAGGGAAACTGTGTAGCCCCTGTTACCTGTCTCGACCATCCGCGGGATAAAAGGGGTGCCGATCGCGCGCGTACTAATTAAAGACGAATAAAAATAAAAAAAAGAGAAGAACTATCTCGCGGCGCTGTGTTTCGCTGTTGGCCATGTCAAAATCACAAAGAAAAAAAAAAGAGAGGGAGGGAGGGAGGGGAGGTTGCGATGATGGAAGACGGTGGATGAAGAAGGAAGGGAAGAGAGGGGGAGAGAGAGAGAAGAGGAGGATTACACTCTTCCTCGGATTCTATGGAAAAAAGGGGCGAGCTGGAAGCAAAAGACGAGGTACTCTAAGAGGGAGTAAGGGAGGGAGTACAACCCCCTTCGTTAGGAAACGAGGCGAGTCCTAAGAGGTTCGCCAAAGAGTGATGCACTCGAGGCACTGCATCCCCTAAGTCGAGCGATGAAAAAACATGGCCGACCGCGACGAGGACGAGGACGACGACGACGACGACGACGACGACGACGACGACGACGAGTCGAAGGGTTTCTGCCATCGAATTCATTATCGACTCTCCGCCTACCAGGCCTCGATCGGCTCGAGCGGACCGTCCACCGTCCGGGGAGGAAATTTCTTCGTCTGTTTTTCTTACCTCTGTTCCCTTTTTCCTTATTTTTCTTCGTATTTTTTTTTTCTTCAGACTCTTCTCATCAAGATCTTAATTGCAGATTGAAAAATTTCCGCGACGAACGTGGATGGCAAAAAAAAAAAAAAAAGGATTGCGCGATTTGAACATTGTTTCGCGTGTATTCTCAAAATTTCGATTCCGAACGAAAAATTTCCACGCGCGCGCGCAACAGAATATTACTTTTAAAATTGCGACGTAAAAAATTGGAACGTTTTCGATCACCGAGATATTATAATGTCGACGATCGAGAATTATCACAATGTTTTCGCAACGTTGAACAAAAACCGGATGGGATACATCACGGGAGGAGACAAAAAAGGGGGAGGAGAATGTTCATCGACGCTGCGATCGGTGCTGATTGAACGATCTCCTCGGAAATCCTTCGCATTTTCCTAATAAGTACCGACTATAAATCCATCGAATTACTTTTGCTCATTTCCAATGATTCATAATGCTTCTTTCGAGAGACCTGCTGCAAATCCAGGCCGTGGAAACGTGCAACGAATGCTCCTACGCTTCCTACGCGGCCACCAGTTACCGTTCTGGCCAACGTGGATCGTTTATGGTATGGGGAGGGGCAAGTATCGCCAATTACATCCCCCCCCCCTATGAACGCGTCTGATAACACGAAATGACGGAAACCCATCGATCTCTGTCGCATATTCATTTACCCGTCGTTACTTTCGTTTAAAAATAGAGATCATTCTCAATGTGTAATTGAACACGAAGAAACGAAATAATGAATGGGATCATTGTTGAATTAATAATTGAATTAATAATATATCGACACGTTCGAAATTTACTTACTATCGAGGAAAATCTAAAATTTTCAACGAACTTCGAACAGTTTTAAACCGGTCTAAGAATCTATCGAGCCGGGAACGAGGAAAATTAAAATTCTACGTAACGAGAATAGGATCGATGCGATTCGTGTACACACACCGCTCCTCCTCAAAGGGCTCTCGATCGTATAAATCCACCAATCGGATCCTGGAAACGTAGAACGCGGAAAAAGGCCGCGTCTTTGAGCTTATAATTCCCCGCGTGGCTGATCGGTCCTCGTTTTATGGCCACGTTCGGCGGTCAAGTATCGCCAATTAGTCAAGTCGAGCCGCTCGAAGACGCTTCCTCTGTCCACGGTCTTTACGGCATGAATAGGCGAGGCCACCATTCACGAGATGCAAAACGATGTTCACCCGTTTTCACGAATGAAAATTCGTGCAGGTAGACCAGCTTTCACGATACGAAATACCCGTTCGAATTGGTAATCGGGCAATATAATAACTCCAGTAAAGGATTGGGCTAATTTAACGATATCCTAACGTAATAAGACTCTCTTGTTAATCTTCTTTATAATCTCGTGTAATATCTCGTTTCATCGAGATGGAAATTAATACATTTTTAACCCTTTGCACTCGTATTTGTACTTAACAAGGTTAACCAACCAAGAGTAACAAAAGTCCCTAGAATGTAATTATATTATAATGATAAAATACAGAATAGCGACTACGAGTGCAAACGTTAAAAAAATCCATCAACAATTTCTTCTAATCCTCCCTTTCTAGAATCCTCAAATCCACCAGCCTCCACCGCTCGTTTCGTCCAATCGAAACAGGCAGTGATTAACCGCGAAGATAACCCCTAAAATCCGCTCGAGCAGTCCTTAAAGAAGCAAACATCCGGGCAAACATCGAGCTCCCCTCCCCCTCTCTCTCTCTCTTATCCCCATCGTCCGTGTCCCCAGGTTTCGCAATCAAGCGGCGTAGGCCGGTCAGTTTGTTCTAATCAGCGCTGACCGCGAGAGCCGGGGCTAACTCGATCAGCTAACGAAGCTAATTTTCCGCCGTCGAACCGTCGACCAATCGCGGCCCCGTCCTGCTGCTCACCTAGCCAACGATCCCACCGCAAACACTTGAACCCGTGTGTATATTCCCCGGGGGGGAGGGTGTGGAATCGGTATCGCGATCACGTGGTGGACGCGTGCAACGCGAAAGAATACGAAAGCCCCGATTCGAACAAATATGTACCGGAACTGACGTGACGAGGGGGGATGTTTTCAATAGTTGCTCAGATCCTCGAAATTTCACGGTGATATTTGATTAATCGTTGTTAAAATATGTTCTTCGTAGCGAATTTGTGAAAAGAAATTATTCTTCCCATTGCATGATCATTACAGATCGGATGAATTTCTTTTTCTGAAGACACTGTTCGAATTGCTCGGATCCTCGAAATTTCACGGTGATATTTAATTAATCGTTGTTAAAATATGTTCTTCGTAGCGAATTTGTGAAAAGAAATTATTCTTCCCATTGCATGATCATTACAGATCGGATGAATTTCTTTTTCTGAAGACACTGTTCGAATTGTTTTATAGAATCGATTGGAAAAAATCGTTTTCCAATTCGTATCGGAACTGACGAGGGGGGGGATGTTTTCAGTAGTTGCTCGGATCCTCGAAATTTCACGGTGATATTTAATTAATCGTTGTTAAAATATGTTCTTCGTAGCGAATTTGTGAAAAGAAATTATTCTTCCCATTACATGATCTCTTAGATCGGATGAATTTCTTTTTCTGTTCGAACACTTTCATCGGCCGATACAAAATTGTTTCATAGAATCGATTGGAAATCATTTGTTTCCCAACTGTTCTATAAACTGGAATATATATACATAATTTTTTCAGGTAGTTGTAAAAATTGGGAAAGTGTCCGTCGCGATTTTATAAAAAGAAATCATTCTTTCCGTTATATGCTTTTAAATTCTTCAAATGAATTTCTTTTTTTTGAAATACAATTACAAAAATTGTTTTATAGAATCGATTGGAAAAAATCATTTTCCAATTGTGCACCGGAACTGATTGACGAATAAAACACGTTGGAGGAAGAACTGTCTCAGTAATGTTATATATATATATATATCCCATTATATGCTCTCTTAGATTCTTCCATCATTGAAATGAATTTCCTTTTCTGAGGACATTGTTCGAACGCTCTCATCTTCTCATCACAAGATTAAAATTGTTTCACAGAATCGATCGGAAAGAATCACTTTCCAATTTTCTCGAAAAATAATATCCAATATTAAGAATCCTAACCCACGAATTTTCTTCTTTCCTGGACCTTTCATTTCCCAAACTCTCCTAAAAAAATCTTCACAATATCGATCCGATATCGCAATCACCCGCGCAACATCTCCGCGCGGTGCCGGCCGATTTGCATGCGTGGCAAACGAGCGCGGTGCCTGGCCCTGCATAAATCCAAATTTGAGTACGGCCGGGGACGGCGATCTCCTGCCGGCCTGTCGGCTTCCTTTCATGTTGGATCATACTTCTGTGTGTCCCCCTGGGGCTCCTGTTGTCCTTTCGGACTTTGGCCGAGAGTCCGCGGGACCCGCAACGACCCGGGACGCGAAAAGGCCGAGGATAGGAAGAGGAGGGGGGGAGGCAGGAGGATGGAAGAAAGGGAAAAGGAGCCGGGCAAAGGGGTAAAAGGGGAAAAAAAACGAGATTCACGCACATACGCGCGCGCGTGGAGGGGAAGGAGGAGGAAGAGAGAGAGAGAGAGGAGAGGAGTAAAAGGAGCCGCATTGTCCGCAAGAATCGTCGGCCGCCGGATGTGCGGCCCGAGTACAAACGCGAGATCGTCTCTTTCTTTCGCCACCGGGGCCCTTTTATGCCGGGGCCAGCCACCCCCTCGGTCAACAACCACCCCGTCCATCATCCTTCATGAATAGTTATGATACCGTTTCTCGGTGGAGGCTCGGCCGATAACATCGGGCGGGGACCACACATCGCGGCGCCGCGTTGATTGCCGGCCCACGGCTGTTGTAATTAGCCGGTGGACGGGCCCGTTTTGCTACCGTCTCTCTCAGTGGCGACTTTTTGTCAATCCGACCGACCCGTTCTCGCCACGTTTCGATAATAATCGTTTCGCGAACGATCGTGAAAGATCGAGAGAGCGAAAAATAATCGTTTTTCTATTGTTATTCGTTGAATTTGAAAATGTTATGATCCTAATTGTATCTTGAGATTCAAGAGGATTTGAATTTTTTTTTTTTTTTTTTTTTGCTTGTTTGGAAATATGTCTTGAGAGTTCAATTAAATTAGATTTGAAGAAATTTTAAAATATCCGTTTTCATATTATGTATACAATCGAATCAAGAATATTTATTTATTCTAATTCCACATTGCTTACTTAATTACTCAAATTAAATAAAATATAAATTCTGCATACTTCATAATTATAACGTAATTTCGGTAAAAGAAATTTCGAACGAGTCGATGATTCAGATATCAGATACTCTTCTCCCTACGATATGTATTTATGAATAAGTACGATTCTCAAGATCCAGGATGGCTTTATCCCGTTCGAGATGCCAATTCCATCTACGAATACTTGCGGGAAAGGGCAGCCAATTTGCCGTGGACTTTCACTCGGCCGGCAATTTCTCACGCGGCGCTTATATTCGAAGAATCGACTTTTTCGAGTTGATTTCCAATTTCGTGCAAAATTCCAACTATTTCGCAGGTGCAGGTCTTGCGCGCACGCAAGAAACTCCGCAATTCCCGATCCCGTCTCCCCGTTTTTCCCTACCCGATTCGTCGTGGCCATAAATCAGCCTCGTTTTCGCGACACGTAAGCGGACGAATGTGCTCTTGTGAGAAACTAGAGCAACCAACGTTTCCCCGTCCCACCGATAACTTGATATCATTCAAAAATTCAATTCAAAACGGTGTAAAATTTGTCTCAACCTCGTCTTTCTAAAATCGAAACGAAACGATATATTCCGTCGAAAAACTTTATCGATTTCCATTAGAATTAACATTACTCGAAACAATAAATACGATCCCAAAAATACAATGGAAGCAACGATGCGCCACCCACCTCCGCGACCACTATCTAATCACCATTAATTATTACACCTTGATCCGTCAATTAACCATCGAGCACTAGTGCCTGAATCCCAAATAAGATCGGGGGGAGGGGGGGAGAAAGGGATCCACTTGATATGGACACCCGAGCCCCACCGATTATACACTCGGCTGACAATTATTACCGCAATTAGACACGAAGGAATCAACGAACAGTGTTTTTCCTTAAGCCACACCAAATTCAAAACTTCACGAAATCCTTTGCTCCACGGTATTGAACGGGCGTGCGTGGAATCGCGAACGATCGTTTCGTCATCGTGGAGTGGGGAGGAGGCCTGAGTCGGTTAAGATGACGGTCACGATCGCTTGACATCTAGCATCGAGCTGGTTTCTCGCCACCTGAACCCGGCCGATTCGTGTTCGCTTCGTACGTACGTATTCCCGTTGCGACTCCGGAGGCGACCTTTCACCGAAATTTCGCCGCGTAAAAAGGGGAGGAGAGGGGAAGGAGCGTGGTTAATAGCGCACCGTGGACGCACGTAGAACGCGCGGCAAAGGATCAAAAGGATCACGTCGCTCCTACGCACGTCGCATCGTCCGGCCGCGGCACGCTGATTCGTGATGGGCATCGCACCGATTGCATTATGGACACCGGCAGCTCTGCCTGCCTCCTGCCTGCCTGCCTTGGAACTTTGCGAGGGAAATAGCGAGAGATATAATAATAAACATCGAGGCGAAACTCGGGAAGGATTCCGTGTGCGAATAAGTTCCTTCCACGATCGTAACTCGTGACCGAATTCGATATACTGGCACCGTTCGTGGCGCCATCTGAAACAGCGTTCTTTTGGTTTTAAGAAGAGTCGCGAGGAGCGCTGCAAGAGTTTCCCGTGCAACAATTTCGTGGCGTGCGAGAGTCTTCGTTCGCTTACTTTTTGCATTCCAGCTTAGGAGATGGGCTGTTGAGGCTATCGAAACGTGGAAAAAGTGGTATCAAAGATTCAAAGTTTTAATTTGAAAGACGACCGAAAGAAAATTCGATAAGTTGAGAGCGATTGGACGATCTTGTCAGGTACATCTTGTATCTGATGTAACATCGTTGAACGATTATAAGTATCGATACACTTATGCTGATAATATCTCGAGAAAAATAGATGTTGGATCGAAATTCGTATTCCGTATATATCGATTCATGTCCCGTGATCGGTAAAAACTCTCTTCCCGGGGAAATTGTCGAAGCGAATTCTGCTCGCCGCGCACAAAAGGGGTGGAGAGCGGTGGACAAGGAGGCAACGGGCGCGATTAGCGTTAATATCGAAAATGGGCCGAGGGAACGATGAAAGGGGACGGAAACCAATCAGGATATATATCCATCGAGATGGAGGGGTCCTGGGCTGCCGTGACCGCTAAGAGATTACTTACTTGACCTAATACCTCTCGACCAGTTGCATCGCAAGACCTAGGCCGGTTACACAACCACACTAATCTATTCTACCATCGATCCCCGACCCGAAGACTCGTAAAACCGTAACACCTCTCGTCTATTGGAAAATTGGAGGGTGAAACGAGCGATTCCTTCTTAATTAATGACTTGTTTTTCTTTTTTTTTTTTTCCTTTAAAGAAGATACAAGATAGAATCATTCTTATCTTTGCATGATGTTACGTTAATAAATTCTTTACAACGATTGTATTTTATAAGAATATAATAATTGTTAAAGTATGATTTTTCTTTGACTCTGGTCAAAAGAATCGTTCGATACGAATATCATCAAGAGTAGTAACTCGCGTGGTATCAAGTTCTCGAGGAAAGTCGAGGAGCCAGAGTCTGAGCGTGGCAGAAGCGTGGAGCAAGCCGCGCGACATAGATCATCGTATCTTTCGAGGCAATCGCTCGACGACGGCGTCGACGGCGACGCAAAGAAGCTGCATCGTGACGCGCTTGTAACTCGATGACTCGATGGGCAAGGATAAAATGTCCCTGCGAGGGGATTGGGAGGGGAAAAGGTTTATCTTATCGGATCGGGAGCGGCTTCCGTGGCGAGCTCAAAGTGCTAGGCCAAGCTGCACCGACACGGATACAAAACCCTAAAAAGATAGCGACAGCTACTGTTTCGAACTTCGTTCCGAGATAATTCCTCTCGGGTAAAGTAGAAGATACAAGAATTGTTATTGTTAAATATATTTTATTATTAATCGAAAATGCAAAAATAACGATTTTAAGATAAACAAAATCCAAATGTTTCCGATTTCTATAAGAGAGAATGTCGTATAAAAATTTTATAAAGAACAAGATAGATGGCTGTTTTTGACAGTAAAATATAAAATTAGAAATTTTCACAATTAGGGAAGAAGATTGAATTAAATTTCTATCCAATATAATAATAATACGCAAACTATTCTCAAGGTTTAATAATTTTCTAACCACATTTTACGAGATAATCGATCAATCCTCGAAGCTGTCGCTAGCATGGAGGAAATGTGGTCCGCTACCTCATTACCGTAATTAGAACCTGCACGAGACGATCTCGAAACAGCATCTTGTTGTTGGACGAAGCACCAATGGCAATTTAAGGGGCCGTGTGGGCTCGAATTTTTATAATTCGAACGGGATTCTCGACCGGTGAAAACTGGTCTGGTTTTATGTACGTATCATGCGAAATCATCGAACAATGTTGTCACGGTTTATGATGGACGGTAAACGATCACGTACGAATTTTTCCTCCTCTCTTTCTTTCCTTCCTTCTTTCTTTACGATCGATCGAAACGGACGATAATATCATGCGGCTTACAACGAGAACGTCGATCGTAATTAATAAATGACGCGTCGATTCTAACATCGCAATTGCTCCAGCCGATCAATTGAAGCCGCGATGGCCGGATGCGTAAACGCGGACATCTCGATGGCGTCGTGGCCATCGACGAATTGACTCGGCCTATTATCCGGTTCTTTTCCGTTTTTCTCCCCATCAATTGAAGGCAAAGCGTTAAGATACGTTCAATTGTCTTCCCACATTTCTATCGTCGTTCCCGATAGAATTTCACATTCAAATTCCTACAATTAACGTACCTCGTTGATCGAATCTCATAATCCCTAAATAAACTCCATGTATCATAGACAAATATATATATATAAAACGGCTGTGTTTCATAAATCGTGGAAGCGTCACGAAAATATTTCAATTGCAATTTAGTAGCACACGCTAACTGCCTGCTTCTCCTTGATCCCCTTAACAACCCCTTAAATCAAAACCGGTGTGCCGGCCACCCATCCGTTTCCGGAGGAATCGCTTCAATCGTTCCAAACCGCCTAAAACCTCGAGCATTGTACCCAAAAAAAAAAAAAAAAAGAAACGATCTCGTAGATCAACACGTTTAAACACCTCGTGCGAGACAAGCCCTGCCTTGTCGACGCACGAGGCGTGCAACGCTGAAACGAAAGCCCATCAATCCATCCACCTAAGAAACTTTACTTTGGCCTAAGATCCGTACGCGTCTCAAGGTAGGGGAGTTAGAGATCTTAAAGGATCCAGAGATGATGGACGCGGCGCGAGAGGGCGGCGACGTTTCGTCGACTCCTCGAATAGACGCTGCCGGGTCCGGTCATCTCTATTTCTGTCCCCGGCTCGGTGCCTTGCATCACGCAGAGGGCATATACGTGGCCGAACGCGAGTATCGGCAGATGCAAATAACGAGGATGACGATTAGCGTCCGGCGACCCGACGACCCCTCGGCCGGTGGTCCAATTTGCGGCTGCTTTGTCCAATTACCAGCCATTTACCGTCCTCGGTCGCCGTCAACAACTCCTACGCCGCGCGTTTCAGCTTCCTTCGGGCCCCGGACGAAGGAGTCGAACGGGGGCGAGGATCGGTCCGTTCGTTTCGTTTAGAGGTAAATTGGGATGTTGAGCGACATTTAGTTGGGGCGGTTGGATTCGACACCGGGATTAAGTTCTGGTGTTAATAAGTCGAAAAGGTTTTTTTGCACGAGTCAGAAATTCAACATTCTGCGGGGAACAAATTTGTAAATTGATGACGTTTTCGGCGGTCACGCGGCTATAAATTTGGTTCGAAGGTGTATAAGCCTCTCGTTGTCTAATTTTCCTTAATAACGAGGGAGTAGAGGAGTCGGCCGATTTGTCGCGGCCATTCTTACGGTTACGAATCGGGATCGGTGGGGAGTTGGCACGGTTCGCCGTGGTCGATTTGCATGCAAAAACGTGTCCGCGATCGTCGTAAGCCGGGACGGATAATTGGATAAAACGGAATACGTGCCTCTGTTCCAACGAAATTGCACAGGATCCAACGACGAATATCGTTTCTAACGTTTCAACCCTCTTAGAGGGTTGACCTCGCCATTGTCAAATATACGATACGTTCCATTGATAAACCAATGAAAAGGGAAATGAGAAACGCGTGAAATAAAAAAAAAGAAAGAAAGAAAGAAATAAGGAAGAAGAAGAAGAAGAAGAAGAAAAGAAAGAGAAGAAGAGGGGGCGGTAGAACCGGTGCTAGGTTAGCACGAAGCGAATTATCAATGAACCCAACGCTCCTCCTCTCCCTCGACATAGGGCCCACGAGAAAAATCCACGAGGGATGAACGAAGGAAGGAACGATCCCCCGGATACGACGGGGATTCCCCGAATTTCGGCCAATTTTAACGGCGCAGGCGCCAGCTCTCCTACGAGAGGGAGATGAGTGAATGAGCGGCTGAATATGGTGAGCGGGCCCCGGCGGGCTAACAAGCCGGGCCCGCCTCGCGTAATGACGGGTTTCGCGCGCGCGGGGCCCCGCACTTATTGCCTTTTATTTATTCGAGATCGGGCAGCCACGGCGGGCAGACAGGCCTAGAACGGACGTGGCATGGTCGGTGGGCCCACATCCGGGCCCCAGGGGCCCCAACCTCCGTGGCTCTCTTTCTCTCTTTCTGTCTCGCGATTCATTAGTTTCAACGGGATTAACGGCCAATCTTCGCGACTCTGCTCGATTTATGGGTCGTCAGATTTGGGCCTTTCGCGTGGTTGATAATTTTCGTGGACAGCTGATGCGTTTTGCTAATTGGGAATGGTCACGTTTTGTTTAGAGAGAAAGGGTATCCCATCGATGCTTCTGAGGGAGCGAATCGGTGACCGTTTTTGGGACCGTTCCGTGAGTCCTCATCGAATCGAACTAACTTATCGGAAGAATTTTACGATTCGCGAGTTGTAAGACACCAGTGATATAATAAATTCCTTTCCAGTTAAACGCGATACTAAAATTCTTCTCTACTATAATTATACACATATCTGTCGTGCCAAATGCCAAATTGCCAAATCCAAATCGTGCATTTTTCAATGGAAGAAATTAACGAGAAGAAATTCTTCAAAAACCAGTCACTATTTCGCCTTTTTTCAAAAAAAAAAAAAAAAAACAAAAAAGTCTCCTTCCTCCAATATTCTCCGATTCTCGAAATAACGTTCCAAAAAAAAAAAAAAAGAAAGAAAGAAATCCGTGGCCCGTTCGCCACCTACGACGCTCGCCGTCCCAAAAACCGCGATGCCTCGGCGCGAAGAGGGGCAAACGTCATCATCGGCGTCGTTATCGTGCCCATAATCGTCATGGTGGCCACGATGACCGGCGTCATCCTCCTAATGGCACAGCCACGAACATCTCACCGTTTAACGACTGGCCGGATCAGCAGGTCGTGTGTTTTCTTAACGACACCACGGGCTCGAGGAACCGCGGCAACATATAATCAACACATTTTTATGTCCCGCAGCCAAACTCCACTCTACTGAATGGCGAAGCGCACGCTCTCTCCATCCACTTTACACCGCGTGTCCCTCCTTCTTTCTCATTCTCTTTTTCCCTCCTTCGTTCTGGTTCAGAAACATGGAAGAAGAAGAAGAAGAAGAGAGAGAGAGAGAGAGAGATGAACAGGCGAAATTACTCGACCACCTTGGGCGCCACGTCGCGCGCGCGAGCGCTGCCTTCTCTCGCAATTTGCCAATTGGAGGAGAGGGGCCCTCCCCGCGCGGATCCTTCGTTTACATTTTACGATTTTTCGAAGTGAAATTAACGCGGCGCCTTCCGCACCAGCCTTTCTCTTTCGACGGTGTCTCGCGACACCGAGCGACCCAGAAAACGCTTTTGACGCTTGTGAAATTACACCGGTTGAGAAAGATTTCGAGGGAGATCGATACGAGTCGATAATCGAAGGATTATTTCATTTTTTTGAATCGAAGACAGTTTAGAAGTATCTTGTGTGAAGTTTACGAATTGTATACGTATATATATATATATATTTACGTAAGAAATTGGGAATCGAGAGTTGATCAAGAAGAATTTGTTGAACGGAGAAAAATTATTACCAAAGATTCGAAGAATTATTCCTTTAGACGAATAAGTTGAAGATGTATTATTGGAAACTCGTCGTCGGTAAAATGTAGCTAATTGCGTTAAAAAGTTGTTGTGCGATTATCGTGTTATTGAATCATTGGTTTAATCGTTGGTAAACAGTTATTACGGTAATTATTTAATTTCGCAATTCGATTTTATTACAACCGTATCCCAATACTATTTTTACCGGCTGTAACGGCATAGATAATTAAATAGGGTACACGTCGAATAATATAATTAAAGTAACAAGATGAAATTGAATGATACATTTAATTATATTTTCCGAACCTCGCTGAAAATCTTCGGTCGAAAGTGTACTTAAGTCTTTTTTTAATAATCACGAGTAACAAAACGGTGACGGTTAAATGACAGTCGTTTAATAGTTGCAAGTAATATCAAGTATTACACTATTTTTACCGTGCATTCGAGTTTAAAAAAAAAAATATTCGATCGATCGATCGATCCGTTATTAATTCGTTTCTCTGTCTCCCTCGATTCTTGCAATATCGAAGCGACATATTGGATGGTCCAACATATGGGAAGAACGAGTCGTTAACGTTTAACCGATATTAAACAAAACTCGGAGAATTTATTTCGATTTTTAAGATATCTGTTGCCCGATTTTAATGGAGAGCGCGAGAAACTCGGCGGTGGGAAGAAAATCGGTCACTTCGAGGGGATTCTTTTTCTTTTTAATGGGGGAACTCCCTCCCTCGAAACTGATGGAAATTACATCATCGGTTCAGAACGCGCTTCGGTCGGGGCCGGCGTTAAATCAAAATCCAAAAACGTTCTCAAACGGGCGATCGTTCCTTTCCACGATACATCTCCGTCTTTATTAATATTCATGAGGAACGAAATTATTACAATGGACCCAGATATATAACGATTTCGTTCGGGAATGAACGGAAAAAAATATCGATCGAATTTTTTCAAGTGGAACGAGAGAAGAATGGAGAAAATTTATTTATCTATCTCGAAGATTTTTCGAAGGGAAGAAATTTATATAACTTTTTTTAAACGATTTAACGTCGCAGAAAAATTAAGTTTACACATACGGCGAGACGAACGTTTTGTGAAACGACAGAAGGAAGGAATGAAATAGTAGCAGCCTGTTCGATAGCTGTTCCGCGAACAGCCTAGGAAACAGTTTTACGAGGATCGGTCACCGTTTCGGTCGTGGAGCCACTCCGATTATCTCGTTTCGGAATGGCTGAGAAATACTACCTTAGAAAACGAGGAGGTGGGCTTAAGCGGGATCTCATAAAAATCGCGCAGAATTGCCGGTTACAACCAGGATCCCTTTAGACACGAATTCGTGGACGACTCGCCGATATTTGTCGCGTTATCCAACCGTAACCGTCCTCTTCCTTGTGCGCAATAGAACCATCGTGTTTACGTTTTCGATGTTGATACGATGCTGATCGAAAATCTATCTATATACCTATCCTTCTGTTTCTTTCGTTATAAGAATTAATTGCTCAAGTAAGAATCGATATTTGATAATTGCGATAATTTAAATCGATCGTTTTCGATCAATGAAATTGCATCAAGATTTCACGTTTCTAATTTCTAATTATTAATACATCTATCATTCTATCGTGAATATATATATATATATATATATATATATATATATCGTTTAAATGTGATTTTTGACCTGTCGAGGAAATTGATAAAACGAAAAGAAATATTAATATCGTTGAAATTTATCATCACCCTGGAACGGGTACTCACGAAAAATATACGTCGATCACAGGACGTTAAGCACGACACGAGCGTTTCGTTCGCGATGTGAGGTCCGATATTCGTGATCGAAGGATGGACCGAGGGGGAGACGAGGGGGAACGAAGAACGTGGGACGAAGCTCGAAGTTTGTTACAGAAGATAGTTACGCCGGACCATTGGCGTAATCGGCGAAATAAATGGATGGAGAAATTTTATATACGAATGAAGGATATCGATCTTCGTACAACAATTCCGAGGAGAGACTTTCTTAATGGTATTAAAGTTTCAAGAAGCTGAGGGGAAAAGCTATATAATTGCTCGATTAAACGTCATAATTAGTGGAAATTGTGGTTCCCTCCACACGGATCTTTGGAAACCGGATTTGGAAAGAGAGGAAACTTGGAAGGACGAGTTTTGGCCGTCGTCCAAAATTCTAAGGGAAACCAGGTTTCTTTCGAACTAATTAACCAAAAAAGAAGTCGTATTACTCTCGTAATACTCTCTTTTGTACTGTATCAACGCTATAATCCGCCCGATGCAAATTCGATATGCACAAAATCATATTGCAAGCCCAAAAATTATATCTATGACGCAGTGTATTAAATATCAAACGCATCCCTGTTACAAAAGTAGATATATAACTCAAACAACTTGTTTTGTTGAAGAAGAAGAATTATCTCCCATACATCAATTTTTCTCAACTTTCAAAATGAATAAAACCGTTTCGAAAAACCAGATCGATCCACTTTTTATTCGTGGAATCGCGTTGAAGAAAAAATAAATTTCCTATCAATTTTACAAATTGGAACACGGACTGGAAAACACTTTCCTCTCGAAATCGAAAGGAAGAGAAATACTCGAGGAGAGAGACGCGGAAGCTGATGACGATCGAACGATCGCCGCCTAACCGACGATTATCCTGTCGACACCGCTCTTTTCACCCCGCGGTGACACGCCTCTTGATCCTCGGGACGAGGCCACCTCCGCCATCGCGGCTCCCACCCCCTTTCGATTCCCAGCTTTTTCATCGTCCTCGATTTCGGGCGTTAGTTGTTAAGATGAGACCACCACACCTTTCCGCGTTGAAGTCCGCGTTGGAGCGCGTGCGACGCCGGTAAAACGCGTGGGTAAAACGTGACCCACCGGGGGCGTGGCGGCTCCCCGGTGGTCCGTCACTGGCCTGGCCTCTAGTTCCTGCGCGGGTATCGCGAGGGAGCCCTCGAGGGAACGGCAGTCTCGCGAGGTGCTCCCTTTTGGGCTTCACGATGGGTTCGGTTTGAAAAAGACGAAGAGGAGAATTTTTCGTATAATTAATTTGGTGTCGAGCGAATGTATATGTTTTGAGATATAGAGTTTGTTGCCACTCGAAGCTGTTTTCGTGTTGATTTCGATCGCAAATATTGGATTGTTGATGATATTTTGGGAAAACGGAGGTGTTTTAATTTGAGAGAGGATTCTTTGAGATTATGAGATTTAGGCGTTGAATTTTGGATTATAAATTGATCAAATTGTATTGTATCCGAGCGTTGTAAATATTTTATCGATCGAATTATTTCGGTAGATGTAGATTAACAATCTTTGAATTATAAGCAAATTTCTATAATACGATGTTTCCCGTAATTATGTATAGATTGAATAATGTTTTTTATTCTAATCAGAATTATATTTTGTAACTTAGAATTAGATCAAGTGTGTGTATAAAATCAATCATTTTTGTAAACAAATTTCACTCTAACTCAAGACAGCTGTACAATTCAGATTCATTAGATAATTCCAATTATTTAATCTATCATTTATAATAGTATTGAAATAAAACTTGTAATATCAGCTGGCCAATTATGAACGATCTAAACTGATGCAAATCTATTCGTTATCTTATTTACACAACTCCTATTATCTTAAACACGTGTTACGACATAGGGAAGCAAGAGAGTAAAAATACAAAATAACAAATTTTTTTCCCCCTCAAAGTAATTATCAAGGAATACGACTACATTTACTTGATTTAAAATTGATTCAAAATCGTTTTCTTTCTTAAAACATCCTATTCTACCCCAAACCCACCTCGAAATCACGAACCGTTATTACCATAAACATTCGCCTCACCTTATCCGGCAACGAGTTCAAGAGTTCAATCCATCCAACCAAGAACCTCCTCTCCCGATCTCTTCCCCGATAATCGCGTTTCCCTTTTCACCAGCGTTCACAAGCTGGAACGCTCCTCGAAGACGCGTCGCGTCAGAGATCTCAATCACGATCCGCTATTAATAACCGCGAATGCGGCCGAGATGGCTAATTGACCGCGGCGCTGTCCATTAGCCCGGCCATTTCCCCGAGGCTTCCCGCGCGACTTGGTCCGATTCATCTGTCCGTCCATCCGCCGAGCTGTTCGACGTGCTGCTTCGAAGCGGATTCCTCCGAAAACGACACTTTTGCGTCCCAGAAAGGTAAGCTCTCTCTCTCTCTCTCGATTGCTAATCGCGGTTTTGCGTAATTAGGGGTTGTCCACGGAAGGGAAGGACGGGTATCGAAACGTCGAATCTGCGTTAGAAGTTGCGCACGAGAATTATGGAGGAATTGGAATGTCGATTGGGGCGAGCTGGCTCGAGTAGCTCGTTTCGTCGTCAACGATCTCGAGTTTCGGGTCAAAGGAGAAATTTCATTTAAATTTTTCTATATAAATTGTTTTCGATCGGATGAATACTCAACGCGAATCTAAGAAATTTGTAATTTGTGCAATGGAAAAGTGCAATTGTTCTCGAGAGCAAGTAAAAGCGTATGTAACGTGGAAATTGAAGCAAAATATAATGTCGATTTCCTCTTTTAATAAGTTCGGAGAAATATCGAACGCGTGATGACAAAACAAGCGTAAAATATGATATGTTTAAGCACTTACGATTGCTGCAACGTTGTTGGGTTTGGATCATTCTTACGTTAACGATGAATCTTCGGAATTTTCCCTCGCAACAGGTTCCAATGATCAGCTGTGCACATCTCGCGGAAGCATCTCGATGAATCGATGGCAGAATGAAAAGATCGTGCACCGAGAAATATTCCTCTCGTGGATCTGCAATTAGAACAAAGGTGAGTGAGTAAGATGAAGAGTAAATTAGTTTGTGCTCTGTTAGAAAGATCTTTGTATCGGGTGTAAAATCTTCAATAATAAATTGATATTTTTTTTCTTCGTTGAAGTTGATTAATATTATTTTATGGCGATCCATCAAAAGTGGAATATTTTATATATAAGTAGATACAGGATGTTTAATTTTACATTTAATTTTAGATACATTTAATTAACAAGAATGAATCAGACTGTATTTTCTATCAACTACTAACCTATATATAATATAATTAAACATTGACAATATCCAAATTTCCAATATCTATTCTAAACAATCCTAGAAAGTCCACCGAACAAACGATACTCTCCAAACCAATTCCAAATATGATTCCCTAAACTGATATAATAAATTTCCATATAACAAGTCAAGGAATTATTCCCCGTAATTCGATCATCGAAATTCCTAATTTTCAAAATCCATTAAATTTCACCACCCATAACTTCTGAACCAAAAAAATCAATCACCCCTCGTATATACTCGTAACACGCCAATAACCGTAAGGGCGTGATTCTAGAGGAATCAGACCATCCAACCACAATAAAACCGATCCAAATAACGATTTACAAATTCGTCACGGTGGCGTTAAACGATATGTATGGATCGACGGGCTTCACCCTTAACAGACGTTCACCCTGACAAATAGACGAGGATTGGTGCGCGAGGAGATGGGGAAACTCCTAGGCGAATTCATAGACGGCTAGGAATGTGCAATATTGTCGGCAGTCTGTCACACATTCGATCCGGTCAGCGTTCGAGATAAGGAGCCCCGCTCCTCGCGCAAGCTCGTGCTCGTTTTATTACACGCGTCCCACGGTAGCCACGCAGATGTATCAGACAATAAACTACGGCCTGTTTGGGATTTGTGGGCTGCGTATTAATCTTGCCGTATTTATGTGTCGGCCTTCCAGAGAAAAAGCAGCCCGCTGGATCATCAAGGGACGGGGAAGAGCGCGGGCGCGACGAAAGCATCGATTTCAGATAAAATCGAGAGACTTACCCTTGAAAAAAGGGGGGATTCGTCTGGTAAACGGCCGGGCCGAGGATTGTTCAAGTGTGGGTTACATTGGATACGCTTGTCCTGGTCTGTTCTGTTGGACGAGTTTTGTTTTTGGCCCTCGTAGGTGGTCCTTCTTCGAGGGGTTGAACAATTGAGGACTATTCGATGGATGAAGTAAAAGTCCAGTTTGGTGCTAAAATGGAGTGATATCTGATTATTATAATTTATTGTTTCAACGTTTTCTGAAGTTCGAAGCAAATGGTGATTTTTTATTTGTCTTTTTACAAGGATAGAAAATTAATCAATTGTAATCTTTAACAAAACAACATTGTTGGGAAGGAAAGATTTGGAAGAAAATGAGAACTGTCTATAGGTGAGTTTCAAGAAGAAGAATAAATCAATTGGGGTTGGATGATTGGGGTTATTTTCGATGACAAGCAAAGAAAAGAAGAAGATCAAAGTGTGCGTATATAATGGAAAGAAATCGTTAGAGAGGAACATTTTTGATCGTTCAATTTACGTTTTTCGTCGAGCAGGTGCGCATCGACGTTATGTTAATACGGGCGTTCAGAAGATTTCGGTTAACCATATGCTATCCATCGAGGGTGGAGGTAGAAATGCTAAGTCGTTCGCAGAAGCAAACTCAAATGAACGGTATCCAGCGAGGTCTAATGATTACTGGATGCCTAAGAAACGCAAGAACGGAAGCCAATTTGTAAATTGCCTGGATAAACCAGCAAACCGACGTTAAATTTGTGTCTGAACGGCTCTTCGTTCAGCTTCTAGCTTATATCGTGAATCTCTTTTCATTTATATACAGTTTTTCTCATAATTACGAAGATTTTTGAATTTTATACTATATCGAAAGCTTTTATAATATTGTTAATAATATTCAATAACATATTTGTATAACTTGATTAATTAAAATGTAACTTAACGGTTTATTCGTTTAAACTAATTTCAGAATCCTGTTTAACAAATCCTCGAATACTTTTCTACCTATTTATTTAATCGTTACACCTCGCATAATAATCACAATTGTGTGTCATTGTGAACATTGTCAACACGAATCTCAAGATGCGCTATTCTGCGAATGCTGGCACGATTGGCCGATAAAAATCAAGTTATCTTGGTGTTCCGCGACGAGCATCCGCGTAACGCATGCGCTGACGCCATTAGAATATCGTGGCCGCATACCGGGACCCCGAAAACGAATGCCAGCCGAGGGAAAAGGGGTGACAGGGCCGACCGAAATGGAAGGGGTTAGCAGGATCGCCGGCGCCTTTGACCGGGAACCCCGTGGCGCGCGACATGCCTCGTCTGACCGCCATTTAGCGTGAACCTGTCTCCGTTTGGAACTGGCTGTTTCATTTTCAAAAATGTTTAGCCTAGTGACAAACATTTTTCGTCATGGGAAGAACGAAACGAGAGACGCATCGAGTAAAAAGAGTGGATTGATATTTTCGGGATATTATGTTCTTTGGTTAATGATTATGGAATAATATCGATGATAATTATCAATAAATATGCCCTTATTTGCTCATAGAATCACTATTGTTGGAGTACTTTATACTATTGAAACTGAATATAGAAAGAAACATTACTTACAGGTATTTGTATGATGTAAGTGAAGAGATTCAATGTCTTCAAAATGTGAATTCGTTGAATAACATAAGTCTAGAAAACACCGAAAAACGATAACGATCATAATTGTTCGAGAAAATACTTGATTAAAATTAGATCAATACTTTTTAAATACTATTGCAATTGATTTAAAAAAAACTTACTATTTAATATTCAGATGGAAGTGATAATAACTTGTGTATGTTCAAATGTGATTCTATCTTCAATTTCGTTATAATCTTTCTAAAAAAAAACACGAAACACAATGATTTAACAAAAATTAATACTATATTTAATATTTGCTTGTATAAATGACGCAGTTTGAATTTAACAATTACCTAGACAATGTTATGAATAAAACGGAGCGATGTCTTCTTGCTTGGCAAAGTGTTGCCAGGATGCTACTCCATTCCACCCACGCATATTCGTGTCTGATTTTGTGTTTTGCCGCTCGAAATTTCGGTGTTTGTCGAGCGGCGGTAGTAGGTCCCGGAGTTATGTTATGGCTGGCCATAAACGAAATGAGAAAACTGTCCGGCCGCCGTTGAAAAATCTCCGCGGAATACAAATGCTTGATTTTTTCCAGCGATGTTCACTTTTTGTTGACCGTGCCTACGAAGCTTTTTTCGGCCTCTGGCTGTAAGTTCGATAAATGGTACGTTGATTATAATTGAACAATACGATAATAATAAATAAAATAATTATATGGTTCTATCAAAATATATTTCAAATTCATAATTAATTCAAACTTTTGAAATCACGATATCTTATATTAGGCATGTGAAGTTACGTGGGCAATTCGAAAAATTCGCGACTTGATAATGAAAGCATAAAATTATCTATAAACTCACACAATACCTATTCGATATGATTTTATAAACTGCTATAAACTTCAATGCACTTTATTCAACACTGCTAAGATCCAGAAAATCTGTTTCTTGAAATTTTTTGAACAATTTCCTTCAAAAATTCACCACTTCACGAAAACTACGTCGACAAATTCTATAACTACCTATAAGATAGATGTCGCATTCTATCATGCGCATGCGCGATAAACTAAATGCGTCTATATTCAAGTCAATCATTTCAAAAAGATATTGCTACAAATCGAAAAATTCGCGACTCGATAATGAAAGCATAAAATTATCTATAAACTCATACAATACCTTTTCGATATGACTTTTATAAACGTCAATGCACTTTATTCAACTGCTAAGATCCAGAAAATCTATTTCTTGAAATTTCTTGAACAATTTCTTTGAAAAATTCACCACTTCACGAAAACTACGTCGACAAATTCTATAACTACCTATAAGATAGATGTCGCATTCTATCATGCGCATGCGCAATAAACTAAATGCGTCTATATTCAAGTCGATCATTTCAAAAAGATATTGCTACAAATCGAAAAATTCGCGACTCGATAATGAAAGCATAAAATTATCTATAAACTCATACAATACCTTTTCGATATGACTTTTATAAACGTCAATGCACTTTATTCAACTGCTAAGATACAGAAAATCTGTTTCTCGAAATTTTTTGAACAATTTCCTTCAAAAATTCACCACTTCACGAAAACTACGTCGACAAATTCTATAACTACCTATAAGATAGATGTCGCATTCTATCATGCGCATGCGCGATAAATTAAATGCGTCTATATTCAAGTCGATCATTTCAAATAGATATTGCTACAAATCGAAAAATTCGCGACTCGATAATGAAAGCATAAAATTATCTATAAACTCATACAATACCTTCTCGATATGACTTTTATAAACATCAATGCACTTTATTCAACTGCTAAGATCCAGAAAATCTATTTCTTGAAATTTCTTGAACAATTTCTTTGAAAAATTCACCACTTCACGAAAACTACGTCGACAAATTCTATAACTACCTATAAGATAGATGTCGCATTCTATCATGCGCATGCGCAATAAACTAAATGCGTCTATATTCAAGTCGATCATTTCAAAAAGATATTGCTACAAATCGAAAAATTCGCGACTCGATAATGAAAGCATAAAATTATCTATAAACTCATACAATACCTTTTCGATATGACTTTTATAAACGTCAATGCACTTTATTCAACTGCTAAGATACAGAAAATCTGTTTCTCGAAATTTTTTGAACAATTTCCTTCAAAAATTCACCACTTCACGAAAACTACGTCGACAAATTCTATAACTACCTATAAGATAGATGTCGCATTCTATCATGCGCATGCGCGATAAACTAAATGCGTCTATATTCAAGTCGATCATTTCAAATAGATATTGCTACAAATCGAAAAATTCGCGACTCGATAATGAAAGTATAAAATTATCTATAAACTCATACAATACCTTTTCGATATGACTTTTATAAACGTCAATGCACTTTATTTAACTACTAAGATCCAGAAAATCTGTTTCTTGAAATTTCTTGAACAATTTCCTTCAAAAATTCACCACTTCACGAAAACTACGTCGACAAATTCACCACTTCACGATAACTACCTATAAGATAGATGTCGCATTCTATTATGCGCATGCGCAATAAACTAAATGCGTCTATATTCAAGTCAATCATTTCAAAAAGATATTGCTACAAATCGAAAAATTTGCGACTCGATAATGAAAGCATAAAATTATCTATAAACTCATACAATACCTTTTCGATATGACTTTTAGAAACATCAATGCACTTTATTCAACTGCTAAGATCCAGAAAATCTATTTCTTGAAATTTCTTGAACAATTTCTTTGAAAAATTCACCACTTCACGAAAACTACGTCGACAAATTCTATAACTACCTATAAGATAGATGTCGCATTCTATCATGCGCATGCGCAATAAACTAAATGCGTCTATATTCAAGTCGATCATTTCAAAAAGATATTGCTACAAATCGAAAAATTCGCGACTCGATAATGAAAGCATAAAATTATCTATAAACTCATACAATACCTTTTCGATATGACTTTTATAAACGTCAATGCACTTTATTCAACTGCTAAGATCCAGAAAATCTGTTTCTCGAAATTTCTTGAACAATTTCCTTCAAAAATTCACCACTTCACGAAAACTACGTCGACAAATTCTATAACTACCTATAAGATAGATGTCGCATTCTACCATGCGCATGCGCGATAAACTAAATGCGTCTATATTCAAGTCGATCATTTCAAAAAGATATTGCTACAAATCGAAAAATTCGCGACTCGATAATGAAAGCATAAAATTATCTATAAACTCATACAATACCTTTTCGATATGACTTTTAGAAACATCAATGCACTTTATTCAACTACTAAGATCCAGAAAATCTGTTTCTTGAAATTTCTTGAACAATTTCCTTCAAAAATTCACCACTTCACGAAAACTACGTCGACAAATTCTATAACTACTTATAAGATAGATGTCGCATTCTATCATGCGCATGCGCAATAAACTGCACCTATATTCAAGTCAATCATTTCAAATAAATATTACTACCATCTATGAATTAGATTATAAATTATTTTTCAAATTGAATTTTCAAATTCTTTTTCAAAAAAATTCTCTTATCGAGAATCAAAAGTAAGTGCAATATTTTTGAAAAGTATAAATATAAATTCTCGTTTCAATCCATAAGTATAAATTTTTATAAATTTTTTTTATAAAATTTAATAAAATAATTAAATTTAAGAAGAAGAAGTAGAAATAGAAACCACGAAGGAAAATTCAATTCTTGGAATTCCTTTTCATAAATATAACTTTTAAAAATGGAGTTCGATAACATATATAAGATATTAACTATAAAAAAAAAAAAAAAAATTAGAAATGAGATATTGAGTCAATATTGACTTTTAAAGAATTAAAACTCCACACGACATTCTCTTGAATCAAGCTTCAAAAAAACACCAAACTGTCATCATGTAGCATCATTCATCCTTCATCAAATTCCCATCCATGAAACATATCCATGAGCATTAACCAATAAATTAACAAAACTCTCAGGGACAATCGGGCTTGAATACGAGACCACTCGATCGGGGGCTTTTCTTTCGATTCATGGCTAGCAATTAATCTCGATCTTGTTCCTATAGCATGCTGCCGTGGGTCTGCACAGTCGTTAATTCGGCGCTGACGAAGGCACCTGACGCGACGTAGTAGTGGGGCTGACGGGAGCGGGGGAGAGGGTTGGGCCGCTTTCGAAGCCCCGTTCCGCTTGTAAGAAGCGAACACGATGACATTCGTACCGGGGCCCGAGAAAACGAGTCGGGCTACATGGAAGCCTACACGAGCGAACGGACGATTCGGAATCAGATGTTATCTTTGACGAGGGCTGCCGCTGGTGGGGGGAAGCCGGGGGCCCTTTCTCGGTGCCCCGCGCCAAGATACGGATCTTCTTGGCGCCACCGTCTCCCGGGTCCTTCGCCACAGGGCCATGCAAGTAGCGATGGCTCCATTTCTCTATTTTTCGAGCTCGCAAACTTTCATGTTTAATTGCGCCCCGACTGGATTAGCTGCTTTTAGCTCGTGTTTGTCATTGTTATTAGCGATAAAGTAATTCTTAAGATGTATTTTCTTCCTTTCCTTTCTAATTTTTATAACATTCTTTAGATCCAAATATTTGTCAAAATTTGGGAGACTAAAAATAGAAAATTCGAAATCAAATTTTTATCATTCCATGATAATTTCTTTAATCCCAAATTGTAGAATTCTTTTTTTAATAATAGAGAATTGAAAGTAAAAATGATCCAAAGACGTATTAAAATTTTTATATTTCTTCCTGTAAAAAAGAAAATATTAGAATATAATTGATCATGTTATTGCCATTAAGTAATCTAATAAAATAAAGTTTTGCAAGTAGTGCATTCATGTAAACATTCATATAATTTTCACCTCTCTAAAAGTAGTCTGTAGATACGCATTCTGTATCTTTCCTTTTCTTCACCATCTTGTATTATCCGTAAACGATCATTTCCCACATTCCACTAACGGCCAAAAACCAAAAAAAAAAAAACTCAATGATGATTCGTTGCTTCTTCAATCCATCACTACAACAATCGGGTTGCTGTCTCAAAAAGCCGGCATTCGAGAGCCCTAAACGCGGTTTAAGCGTAACCGATACCCCAGCAGGGGGCCCGACATCGGTCCTCTTTGCGTCCTCTGTCGAAAATTCGTTTCGACGATTGACAACAACACCGTACGAAAGAACGATGAGGAACGGCCGGCTAAACGAGTGGTTTTCCTTTCCCCGATTCCTCGCGTTTCGTTATCATGGGCACGCGAGTTGTCTGGTATTGAGGAACCGATTAAATATTTCGACTGAATTTACCAACACAGTACTTGAATCGTATCCTGAAGACGTTAATCCATTTGAACAATTGTAATTATCATCTTTCCCAGTGAAGGAAACAAATTAATTCGCCATTCAGAGACCATGCTTTTTATACAAAATAGCAGATAGCAGTTTTTTCTTGATGGCACGAGAATTAAAATGAAATCTAAAAAATATTGATTTAAGTTTAGAGATAATTCATATGTTTATAGAAATGATGACAAATTAATTTTAGAAATATTGAAAGTTCTTTGCAATGATACTCACCTAAACTAGCATGAAGTAAACTAGCATTACTCCTAATCATTTTTATTATAATTAAAAATAATTTTTGATATTTAAATATATTTTTTTGTTACTTTCTGCTATGAAAAAATCAAGAAGATTTGATTAAATTGTTTGAGATACCTATTCGCACTAATAAATTATGTTTTTAATTCAAACTCTATATTTACTTACTATTTTCATGATTGAAGTACAAATATAGTATAGAATTGTACTGATAATTATGTATAATTTCGAATTCTTCTATTTCGAAATTACAGGAATTACAAGAATAATAAACATGATTATTCGATTCCGATAAATAATATATCTCACTCTCGTAATCTTCAGCACCTAAAAAAAAGAAAAAAAAAAGAATACAATATTCGATTAAAATTGTTAAAAGCATCGGAAAAATTGGAGACTAAAGGACACTTCACAAATCGAGCTTGGAGGTGAAAGCTCAAGCGGACGAAATTTTAATAAACGCATCTAATGCTGCAGTGGCTCGAACAATAGAATATTGCACGTACAATATGCATCGGCATGGTTAAACAGATATGGCGTATAATTTAGTAACAGGGGCCGGGGATTCCATGCAAATATCGAGAACAATGAAACGACGAGGCTCGCATTAATTAAGTCGTAAGCAGAATAGGAGACGTTCTTCGATTCGTTGATCGAGCATCGTCGTCGCTCGCTACGGCTCGCGAAGAGAGCCGAGTTAATTGGCTCTCTAACCAAATAATTGACAGTAAGTAGGAAATGAGAAGTTATTCCTCGTAGGAGTTGTTTGTCGTCTCCCACTTTTCTTTGCTTGTCGCTATCGCGAATCAACTCCGGTGAATTAACGAGCGAACGTCGTAATTAACCACCGTCAGGGAATCAGTGTCTCTGCTGCTCGTCCATGTTGAAAACTTCTTAGAATTCATCGAGTTCTAACTATCGTTCAATGAATATTAGATGTTTCTTGGATCTTCTCGAATATGCTCAACTATGGCTACGTATCTTTTTCCCAATTATCTTTTATCGAGATGAACGAATCACTCAAGGAAAAGGAAACTTGGTCACGCGAAAAACAGGATTTTACAGGGACCTATAATTAATAGATAATCTCTTCAAACTTGTTCTCTGCCTGAATGGGAAACGACAAAAATTGTCGCAATAAGCTTATCTCTAGGATTTTCCTAGTTCTCGGTGAATGGAATTCTTTTGGTATTGCATAGAACCATCCTTGGGTATATAATCTTGGTAAACTAGATTCATAGTGAACAAGATAAAAAAAGAAGGAGAGAAAAATTCTAAATCTCTTCTTCTTTGTTTAATATAGCAATAAAACTGTTTTTCCAACAACTTAAAAGTCTGTCTTGGAATGGATATTTCAAGAATATCACTAATCAATCTTGTTCATTACTTTTTCTTATAATAAGTGCCATAATAATTACAGAAATTACAGAAATCTAAATAAAATGTGACATTATAAATATTTTCTGTCATATTTTCTGCTAATTCTAATATCAATATCTTCGCTATAATAAAAATATTGGAAGCTGAATACCTTTTGGAAAATGCGTCATTTGATTCTAATATCGCATATTGATGGTGGGAATAACAATGTTTCATATGTTTTCTCTCAGCTAATAACATCACCGTTCTCAAAAGATTTGCGTTCGCCATTCGTCACTTTCGTCTCCTTTTTCGACACCTAAAACAGTGAAAAAAAGTCAATCTATGTCTAGATGTTGCTCGATTACGAGAAAGAAAAACGAAAAGAAACACTTTAAACACTATATTTTTGTACATAATTCTTTATCAAGAAAATTCTATTTCGTTAAAAAGATTCGAGTCTCGATTGTGAAACTTTCCTATCGATAAAACCAATAAATATCTAATAGTGTACGATCAAGACTATCAAAGTTGCAAAATCTATCGCTACTTCCTTAACATGCATCGACAGCAAGAGTCGAAACGTAAATTCGCTCATTTGTACTTGCAACACTCGTGCAAGATCGCTGGCGTAAAAGGCTCGCTCGCACCATTCCGAATGTCCGGCGTCCTTTATATCGAGGCGGCAGAAAAGGTAATTTGCAGATTCCAGCGAACAGGTTTCAACCGAACACACAGTCGGGGTGCTAATTTGTCCCGACGCGGAGATAAGGATCTGGCAAAAAGGTTCAACACAAAACGAAGCAATTAAAATGATAATGCGGCCAGCCGGAGACATCTTTTATTAACGCTCTAACGTAAGTCTATGAGAATCATTTCATCCAAATCGTAAACAATATTGTTTAAAACTAGATGCAAGTAGTATCTAATCCAACAACTAAACTTATATTATCGTTGCCGCCGACGAATCGATAAATTACAATATTTAATATAAACTTTCAATACTTGTATCAAGTTATAACTTAAAAACACAACTGTTGATTCTCATCTCCTTAACAGTTATCTTCCATCTCGATTTTTCATCGTTCAAATTTCTTTGAAATAATTCTGAAACACATTTACATATTGAATCGATTCATTCCAAAAATTCTTCAACTTCTTAATACATCATATCCATGTTCGAAAAGATTCGTCAGACTTTTCTGATTTTCCTCGTTTTCCTGGTGAAGATAGAATGAAGCAACGTTTACCTGGCTAACAACGGCGGCGACGCCTTTGTCTCGGAGACCCTGGGGATAATTAAAAACCAAGTAAAACCAAGCAGGCAGAATGCGCAGCAGTCGGTAAATCCGTTTGGAAAGGGACACAGAAGAGAGAAGATCGTATCTCGAATTTACACCCATCAGCCGCCACCTTGTTCCAGCCACCTTCATCCATCTACTTGCGTGTAACCAGTCGCCGGATCCTTGGCTCTCGATGATGTCCACGATACGCCGTTGCTCGACGCTGTAAAACCCGATGTTCGACAGCAGTTCGGCCATCGGGCTACACGTAAATATCCGGCGTGGAACGTGGATCCACCGGTATATCATCCAGCTTCCTTTCTTTCTTCGCTTTGATCGCTGGAATTCGACGGCAAACGCGTTTTTCGTTCCATGAGATCTTTCCCAGCGATTCCTTACCCGATCTCGGCGTTCCTTCTTTTTCGGATGCTTTATGGACTTATCGCGTGAAAATTGAAATTCAAGTTGGAAAGGTCCTCCCCCCGTCTTAACTCTTGGCTCGTGCACCAGTGTGACGAGTTTATTAAAATGGTTGCTCGTTAAGAGATGTGTAATGTCCTGGAGAATTTTGTTCTTTGATCCAAGATCAATTTATTTCTCGGATTTTGTTCAAATGATTTTAATAAATTGTTCAGTTCTTCATTGAATTAATTGACAACTGAAACAGAATAAAACAAAATGATACAAAACTTACAATTTAAAATTATGGTCTATCACTGGTTTTCCTATATCATATATCATATATCATTGAATCCTATATCATTCGAGATATTTGTTTTTAAACATCGAAATTTAAGATTAAATTATATTTGTGTCGTTTCATATTTTCTCTCAATTCCAATCACTTTATAAAGATACATGTAGGATATTTCTTTAAGATATAACATTTAAGATATATTAAAATAAACATATTAAAATAATATAATGGATAATAACAGTAAAGTAGATTAAACTAGTAGATTAATAAAAGCTCGAAAATCAGTGTCATTTTTCGTTTGAAAGTTCCGACATGCAGATTTCATGATAGTGTGCTGCAGTGGCTTATGGGTGAAGCGGTGCTATTTGTCATTAGAAGAGGATAGCGAGCCTCATTATCCGAATAATTAAAGCTTATTATATGATGTAGCAGTGCTCGTTATCTAACCGGTTTCGTCGATGCGTGTTGCAGATAAACTTATCTGCCGTGTAGGAGCGCTTGTAACGAATCAATTATATTACTTATGTAAGTGACGCGCGATTTTCGCGCGTTCCACCACTTACGGTGAGACTAGCATTGAAACGCTTTATGCTGTCCTGATAAGCGACTATTCACATTAAAATGCGTGGAAAACGCGATCTACCCGACCTAACTCTTATCTGTTGGTGGTCTCATGCTTACTGTTTTGCTGTGTTGCCAGCATTGGTGAATAGAAGTGAGACATCCATAAATTTTCATGATAAAACAAGATAATAATATAATAATATATAATATTTATAACCGAAAAATGTTATATCTTATCTTAAATTGATATTCATTCACACCTTAAATGGTATTCTTATCTTACATTCATATTGTTTCATGATTGAATTTAAAAATCTTAAAGTATTAATCTGAATTAAATATTTATATTATAAAATTCCTAGACAAGTTAATTCTAAATATGTGAAAGATAAGAAGAAAAAAGAAACAACATTTTTCACACTTCAATAATCCGCTTCACATATTTCACTGAAATTTCAATGAAATATCAGATCTTATAATAACAAAATCATATGTACGAACAATCTTCTACTTATTTCAAGATGCATCCGAATTAACATGCCGAAATATGATTGTCCAAAGATTAGTTAAGATTCAATCCGAAAACCGCAAGTTTCAGTTTAGTAAAATTGTTGGACCGGTTCTTTCGTCCTCCATTCCGAAATGATCATCCGGAGGTATTCAACCAATTTCCATTTCATGCATTTATGTCTGAATACAAAGTAGAGTAAGAAGAGGTTTTCTGAAAAAAAAAAAAAAGAAGAACAAAGAGAAAAAAAAGAATAACAAAGATAGCAAAAAAAGGACGGGAGAAAAAAGTGGAAAAAAGGTGGAGGAAGGGAAAAGGAAAACCGTTGGATTCTCCGTAAATCTTCCATGCGTGTAACTCTTCTGACGAGGAAGCCACAACGCTCTCGTTGCGCAGAGCGACCAGAGTTGTTTATGCTTTCCTGTGCAGCACTTTCTGAAATATGCAAATCTCGAATTCGCATAATGGCGTTATCGCAGTAGGATGCCGCTGTCGGCGACGACATCGAGATAGCTGAATCTGAGCGGGTCGAGCTCTTTCTTGACATCAAACAGCGACCGCCGACTCGACAGCCCCATTGATTTGTCTCTAAGAAGAAATATCTCGATGAGCTTTTCTTACAGTCACGATAAATATATGATCTGCGAATCTATTGGATGATCGCTATGGCTCACAACAATTCAACCATTCAGAAATCTTGGAAACTTTCAAGCCAGATCAATTGTTTGGTTCAATTGATCGATAAAATAATGGATAAATTTCTGGAAAAATTCTTCTTATTTCTTAAGATTTTATGAATTTATGAATATTTCTTAAGATTTTCTTTTATCTTTGTTTTATCATTAATTACTCGGTATTTTCTACACAATTAAATTGTAATAAGTTAAATATATCTAAAAATAAATTATACTAATAAGTTTGTTTTTAATTCTTTTCTAATTATGGATTTCATTTATATTATGTTTAAAGATGTATATTATCATTTCGCACTGTAATTAATCTTCTTAATCCAAGTACTCAGAATCCATGTTTTTTTGTAACGATTTAAATCACAGAAAATTATATCGATCCATGACATGCAAGCCTTAAAATGTAGCATTCATTTGCATAATCAGTCTACTGGTAGTCTTGCGTATACTAAACAATCAAAATGGATAAAATTTTCAAATTAACTTGATAAATTTTTTTATGAATAAATAAAGATAACAACATTTTGTACAGAAAAGATTTCATTAGCAAAAACATAAGAATCGATAAAAAGAAAAAATATGTAAAATCTATTGTTTTACATACTCAAAAATTCTGAAAATATTTCTCTGTTAAATAAATAAATATTTTTTTCATTATTCATATTGAAAGAAAAATAACCATTTTAAATACGATCTATCTCGCATAAACTATTCATATGTCATCTGCCAATATGAAAAAGATTGACACAGAAAAGAAATGAGAGAAAAATGAACATATCGAATTACTAGATGAAAAATAAATATTTATTTATAACAAATAATTTAAAAAATAAATAAAAAATTGAACAAACCTTTATTTATTATGCTCGTTTGACTCGAATCCGATTTATTTATTTCGAGCAACACAAAAAGAAAAATATTCAGTGTAGGAAGAGACACAAGCAAAGCATCAGGAAGGAAGAAGGAGCAACGTGCGCTGAAATGTATCCGTGGTTTATTATTATTTTATTCGGATGTTCTTCGTCGCGTTATACCCCATAACCTACCCTCTTCCCTACACCTTTTCCTGTGGCACTGTCTACACATCTCCCTACCATAGAGCCACCACCATACTTCTGATTCTCCCCCACCGTGGAGAGAGTGGAACCACCCCTTGATGTTCCATGTTCGTGGCAGTCAACTCGTAATCCCCCTTCGCAAGGTTCTTAACAGGCAAGGCAGGACGCAACCGAGTACGCGACAGGGACGTTAAAATTTAAGGTTTCCGTCGACACATTGCGACCCATAAATTTTCTCATTCGAAACCGCTGCTCTTTCCTTCGGTCACGCTTGACAAATAACACCAACAGCATTCTCGCGAAAAATTCACTAAAAAACTGTTTCGTTACTTATTTTTCTCGAGATCAATCGAGAACGAGTCATACTTGTGCTTTACTTGCGAGTAATCGATTCAATAGATCGATACTATACATACTATTTAGTTATATCGATGATATTTTCTGTTATAATGTTAATTTAATGAAGTCACTAAAAATCGTTTCGTTACTTATTTTTCTCGAGATCAATCGAGAACAAGTCAATACTTGTGCTTTATTTGCGAGTAATCGATTGAATAGATCGATACTATATGATACTGTATTTAGTTATATCGATATTTTTTATTATAATACTAATTTAGTGAGGTTATGTAATTCGAGTGACAAAAGTGTGCAATATGGCAAGTGTTTTAGAATAAAAAATAGTTGTAGCGATATAAGAAACAAATTTAAAAATATTTTCTGATATTTTTTCTCATTTGATATATATATATATATATATATTTAGTTAATTGAATATCGTATTCATGACAATTTAGATTCAGACAGTGTTTTCATTGAAATACAATTCATTTGAAAAAGTAATATTAAAAAGATGTTTTGTATTTTATATTTTAAAATGTTTTCTTTTTATGTTTTCTATAAAAATTCATTTAATATATAACACATTTTATTAGAAAAACAATTCAATAATACTTTATAAATTTATAATATATATTATAATATTTATAAAATTTAATAAAATAAATAATACATTGAAAAATTTATTTATATCTTTCATAATTCAAATTTTTTAAAAACTTTCATCGTTAATATAAAAAATATAAATTATATGTATGTTAATATTTAAAAAAAAATAAGTATTAATTTTCAAAAAATAGTTAATTTGTGAATATTATAATGCTGCCATTGGTTAATTTAGATTCTAAACATTAGTATAAAAAAATTTTTTATTATTAAAAAATGTATATATTAAATAAGTATATTTAACAAATAAATTTACAATAAACATGTTAATAAAACATTTTAAAAATAAACAGCTTAATTTACAACTGAAAAATGTATACATACATTTAGATCTCTTTAAAATTCTTCAGTGATTTTCTTGATATCCTTTGTCTTTTATTTTGTTTTGTAAAAAAATTTTAAGATTCTTTTATTACCTCTTGGATTGAATGAGATTTTCTTTCAAATTTCTTCTTTGTCTCTCATTTATCCTATAATTTTAAATAATAATTAATAATTATTATATTCAGATTCAAAATATTAAATTTTTAATTTATATAATAATCAATATCAATAAATGGCACTAACAAACATTTACTATTTGATAAAATAATACTAATAATACTAATAATACTAATACTAATAATAATCATTTTTGTTTTTTATGTTTCATGTTTTATTATTATATTTTAATTGTATTTATAATTAAAAATAAAACACAAATTAAGAACTAAACAAATTGTTAGTAACAAAATTCAAATTTAAAAGTGAAAATATTTTCAAGGATAATTTTTTATGTTATTATAAGTAAAATATAACTAAATAGTCATTTTATTTAATATGATCAATTCATCAACATCACACTACAAATATAAAGGTATTTTTAAATTCTATATATATTTTTTTATATCTATCTTTTTAAATATATGCGAATTTATATATTTTTTTATTATTTTTACATAACTTATAAAAAAAATTATAAAATTATAAATATATTTATAATATATTTATAATTATAATATATTTATATATATAATGCATTTACAAAATTTTAACAAATTTTAAAATAGTTTGTAACTTTTTATACATATTTTTTAATCATGGAAGTCAAATTTAAGATATTGTATTCAGAATATATTATATATATATATAAATTTATTTTTATTTTGAAAAACGAAAGTAACATGTGCTGCTATCTATAGTTTGTTCTTTAAACATAAAAGCTATTTAATGAATTGAATTTAATTATCGACAGTTGATAACAGATAGTTTTTTAAAAATTCGATAAATTTTAAATATTTCACTCTTAAATTTTACTTACATTTTTAATAAATAATCATCATTTAAATTTCTGAACAACAAAAAAACAACATTGTTCATATTCTCAACCATTTATTTTTCTCTTTTTTTTCTATTGTAACTAAAACGTTAAACAAAATTATTTGTTCCCTATTCATATAAATTTCAGCATGAAAAATAGTTCGAAATATTACAAACAAATACTAAAAAATTATAGAAAAATGTTCATTTAATAATTAATTTTGTCGATTAAAAATTTTGAGCAATTACCAGAACGAATAATCGTACCAGAAAGTGATATATAATCCATTGAAATAATTTTTTTTCTCATAAAAAATTACCGTTTCCTCTTTCAACAAATATGCTATAAAAAATAATGCACGGTTACTCAGTCTCTTTCAAATATTTTTTTTTTTTTTTCGACATTCGTACATTTATTACTGTCCGTTATAGTTTACATTTTGTTTTTGTAATTTCTTGGGAAATAGATTCTCGAAAGAAATTTATTTCATTTACATACTTTATACATCCATAAAATGAAATTTTTTAATATTTTACTGAGCAATCGCACCATATGATTTTAACAAATTTTATTATAAGTTTAACGTAACCTCAAATTCAATACAAAATTTAATGATTAAAATATATACATATATAATAATTAAGTACACAATCAAGCATAATTTTTTTTAATTAAAGATATAGATGATAGAAGATAAATCTGATGAATTTATCGATTTAAAAAAATATAATAAAAATACTTCTTATATAAAAATTTCTGTTCCAGAATCTTTTCCTACAAAAATATTATTATTGAGAAATTATTTCATGCATAACCTTTTAATTTTTCACGAAGCCTCGGAAATTTTTCGTGTTCCATTTTATTCCATAACAAAGTGTAGTATACGAAATATGCTTTGATTCTATCATTATTGGAGTGAAGAAAAATAATTTGCAAGGAATTGATTTATGAATGCTCCTTATGTCCCACAATATGTTGAACAAAAGGAGTTTAATAATTTACAGAGACTATAAAAATAATGTGTCTACCATTCCAAAGGTTTTCTTCTTCTTCTTCATCTTTTTTTTTTTTTTTTTTTTACAAAAGTTTACATAATTTTTATTGTGCCCGTCACGTGTGTCTATAACGTTTCCTACTTGTTTTACTACGATATTCATAAGTAAGCAACAATAACGAGACTAATACTGTTTGCTTGAAAATCGATATACGACGAGTACTACTCGTCGTTTTATATATGCACGCAATTATTCATACATTATAACTTGAAGATTATTCATTACGCAGACATTTTTAAATATGTGTACATTCGGTATGTGGTTTATACTTATTCAAAACTTTGAAACATTCGATCCAATATATTTGATTTGAGTAGTTTGATTTAAGAATTTGAGAGATTTTAGCTTTTCAGTTAAACTGTTTTAAATGTTTTGAAGAAAAATTTAATGATTCAAAAATACTATTATTTAAAAATTTACTCGAATGTTTCAACAGTTTACATCAAATCTTTCATTTAAACATGTAAATTAAATATTTTTTATTATTTTTGCATGTATTCATTTTTTAATTATGCTTACTTATATCTTGAAATACAGATTTTATATATAGAATTTATTGCACGTATTGTCCATTAAAATTAATATTTGAAAAATTATTTTTTTTTTTGTTTTCATTAATGATTTCAATTTAATATTATAATTTTTCTCCTTATATATTAAAAAATAAGAATTGGGGTTTCTTTATTTTAGTAATATTTCTTCAGTTGACTCCTGTAAAATTTTTTAATTATAAACAGCTTCAAAACACTTTCTATCACAGATAATAAACATTTATTTGGTGTAATGAATCAAAGTGCTTTTAATAACAACAGTATTCAAATTATATATAACATAAAATATTTCCCAAAATAAAGAAAATAATAGTAATACATCTCCAATCATCTAAATTAAAAGTTGAACGGCAAAAAAATATGAATAACAAAGTAAACAAATTTTTGTACATAACATAAAGTGAAATTTTAATTTTTGCAAAAAATATTAAATAATAATAGTTTTTTTGGAATAAGACTCAAAATTAAATTATAATTGATTTAAATCTTTTACTTTACTTTTCATTCTATCTTGATCAAATTAGAGAACAATGTTCTTATAATTAGAATGTAATAGAAATACAACTTTTTTAATAGTATCAAAAGAACTTTTGTCTCTACATTATCAATATAAAGTTTCTTACTGTTAATATATATTCTGTAAACAGTATCTTGAACATGACAAATATTGGAATATATGTATATATACAAAATATATGTACATTTTTATATTGTACACATCATACTATATCATCATTTATATCTTTGTTAATATATATGAAAGTTATTAAGTTAAGTAAAAATAGAATGTAATTTACAAATTAAAAATAATATGAAATAGGAAATACAAATATAAAAAATATAAATAATAATATTAAGAATATGAAGAAAATATCAATATCAAATAAATGAAATTCTATTTTTTATGTAAATAACAAAGATATAACTGATGAATTCAAATTTATACATGTTGATAATTTATACATGCACACTACTATCATGTGGATAATATTTTACAGTATGATGTACATATATATTTGATAAAGAATATTTTTTTTACATTCTATTCTACAAAACTGACTCTACAATAATGTTTACAACTTCTTCAATATAACCTCGTATTTTCAAAAAAAAAAAAAAAAAAAAAGAACTGGAGATGTATCGATCCAGACTTTTGTTTTTGTGTTCTCGAGAACACGTGTCAAAAATTATTACACGTGATCGGCACGTTACAGACACCATTCGAGAAAACCACATATTAATCCTACTGATTCTGAATGTATCAGATAAGATTGTGGATGGAATGTTTTCGTTAGTCTTATAATTATTTAAATTCCTGCTTATAAGAACCACAAGGCAAAATTTTGCATGAATGCGAACTTTCTCTGCGAGTTCATCAGAGGGCACCATTGCACGCACCATCCAAGATATATTTCAAACTCAGAAATTAAAAGCAAAGAGAGTAGCAATGAGATTCATTAATACTGGACATCAAATTATTAATAATACTTATTTTAGATATTATTACGCAATACTACAACACGCTAAACAAAAAAAAAAGTTTAACATTTGATATGATCATTTTGAGAATATGAGAATTAGAAAGAGAAATGAAAAATTAAACAACTTAAATTATTAGATTATCATTAAGCGAAAGAAAAAAACAAATTAATAAAATACGAGATTTGTTTCATTACGAACATGATGCGTTACTTCATTACATGGAAACTTCATAAAGCTGTACTTTCTATAGGTGACGCAGCTCGATTAGGAGTGCAACATCGTTCAGGAGTATGGCACAAATCCGGTGTATGCCTACCGTCTCTTAAATGAACGAACTCTAAATCTGCAAAAAAATTACTTTTCATGGTACCAACTGCACTATCAGAACCAAAACTATCTTGTCTACATAAATCCATATTTTTATAACATCCTGTGTATTCTGTTAAAGAATTAGGCAATTTTCCATCAGGTATCGTTTCGATTACTGTTTTCTTAGAGTCAGATTTGAATTTAGTACAATCTTGGGCGGATAAGGTACAGTCTTTTTCATTATCTATATTAGTCTCATTTCGCATGTTGTAGGAAAGAAAATCATCGTTTTTGGAAAGACTGGAATTTGAATAGAGACTATCTGTATAATAAAACATAGTATTTTTCTTGAAATTTCCTTCTTTATGGAAATCTTCTTTCTGTAAAGTGTTAAAAGGCGAATAGTCTTTATATATTTGATCTTTATGCTTTGCTGTACAATCCAATACTGTGAGACTTCCTTGTCTAGATAATATACTTTCAATATCTGAAATATTACTTTCTTGCCTGATTAGCTTATCATTGATAGATTTATCTTCGGTAATTTCTGCCGAGCTTACATTTATTTTTGATTGCAACGAAGATGAAATAGCTTCAGATTGACTATTTTTTTGTGACAAAAATGCATCTTTTGGTGTCTCCTTTGTGGGAGAAATCTTTGTCCTTCTTAAATAAGAACCTCCCGATGATTTTGAAGTTTCGGCTGTGCTCTTCTTTGTATCATTATCATTTTGACCATCGATTTTATTTTCTTTTTCTACAACATTTATGGATTTTCCAATTTGTCTCAAATAAGAACTAACAGAATTCGTATCTGACATTTTGAACTTATTTTCCAGTTTGATTCTCGAATGACTACCTCCAATTGAATTATATTCATTATATTTCTCTGCTGATTTGGAATTTAAACAATTGTTTACTTTACATAACATTTTGTTATCAATAATATATTCAGAAGTATCTGATAAAGAGCATGGATTTGCTCTGCCCACATAGCGCATTTTTTCAATAGTAGGTATTCTTCTCAAATTGCATTCTGTTAAATCCTTTTTCACATATGAATCTTGTTTATCATTGAAATAATGAACAGGCGATTCATTTGATTTGTTATTTTGTCTCGGAAAGCAACCACTAAATCCACTAGAATCCGGAGAAATAACAATTTCTGGTTTTTCAATTGAAACTTCCTTAGATCGTGAGTTTTGTCTCGAATAACGATTCGAAGTTCCAGGCGAATCGTTTGTTTTGCTATTCTGTCTTGTGTATTTTCCTCGAGAATTTATCACATCAGGCACTTGAAGAATATTACTAGATTTCGTTTCTTCACGTTCCAACGTACTATCGTTACAACCGCTGCATCGTTTCCTCTCTTGATGTATTTGACCTTCTTTAATGGGCTTCAATTGCGGTGCCAAACTCTCTGGAGTTGTGGATTCACTAGTACTTGTGCTAGATCCTATATAATTTCTGATATCGTATTCCAAATTCGATGGTAATTCTGCACCCATTGATAAATGCATTGCCAGTCCTTCCAACCATAATTGCATTATTTCAAAAGGTGGTCTCTTATCGGGATTTAAATCACAACAAAGAAAGGCAATCATATAAAACATTTCCGGACAATTAGAACAAAATTTTTCCTTAAATACATTCTGATTCAGTCCGAAATCTGAAGATCGTGGTAAGTAATCAGGATCTGCTTGAACACGTCCAATGATTTCACAAACAACAATACCAAAACTGAATATATCAACTTTTTCATCATATTTGTTACCCTTCATCATTTCAGGCGCCATCCAATATGGATTTCCAACTACTGTATATCTTTTCTTTCGCTCTTTCTTTGACGTTTTTGCTTCTCCCTCGGAATGTCTACTATATTTGCGATTATCAGGAGAGTTACCATTTTGTATTATCCTTGCTAAGCCGAAATCGGCTACGACTACAGTCTTATCTTCGCGTACAAGGCAATTATGCGAGTTTAAATCTCGATGAATAATATTCATGGAATGTAAGTAAGCCATACCAGCAGCTATATCTTTAGCAAACGATGTTCGTTGTTCCCACGGTAAGATTTCATTTGTATCATGTAACAGAGCTCTTAGAGTTCCACCTGCTATATATTCAGTGACCAAATGTAACTTTTTATCTTTGTATAGAACACCGATGAATCGGAGAACGTTGTTGTGATGTAACGAGCGTAAAACGGCAACCTGTTAAATTTATATAAAATAAAAAAAAAATAAATAAAATAATATAGATAAATATAAGATAATCATTGATAAAATAATTTTATTTTTTAACATAAAAAATTTACCTCTTTTAGAAAATTCTTTTGAGCTTCTTCATCAACTCTATACAATTCTTTTAGCACCATGACTTCATTAGTATCTCTATGTGTAACTTTGAACACTTGTCCAAAAAATCCTGTACCTAACAGTTCACCTTTCACTAAATCACTAGCACGGAATATTCTTTGATTCTTTGGTTCGACACGAAATGATCTAGTTCTGCTTAAGTCACATGTAAGATTTGTGGGTGAACATCTATAAACATATTAAAATGAGAATGAATTTAAAAATAAATATTTAACCATTATTAACCATTATTAACTATTAGAAATATTTCATTCAAAACTTAAACTATACCCATCAAGTAATCGCGACATAGAACTACTACGCTCTTTATGCATAGGATCTCTGGTTCTTCGCAATTGCCTGCTTCGCGTTCCACTGATGTAACCTTCATCTCGTCGTTTAAATAAACGTTCTTTATTTTCAGGGCTTGTTTTTGAACTCGAAATCGATGTCAACATCGCTGCAGATGGTGATGAATACGTGAGTCGTCGAGAAACTGTATCCGGATCGTGTTCAATAGTTAGCTAAAATTCAAAATGTTTATTTTTATTTTTTTATTTAATTATACATTTATTTAATTTAATTAGATTATATTTATTAAAATTTCTATATTTATATTATTATATACATGTACTATGTACTATATACATGTATATGTTATTAATAAATATAATACATTTAAATATGCATAAATTATATATATAAATATTATATATAGAATTACCTGTAAAACTGTATCAGAATACTGTATAAGATTTTCAATACTCTCTATAGGCTGATCTTTAACCGGGGTACCATTTACTTCAAGTATACGATCACCGATATGCAAAGATATGAGATCACTGGACATGTTCAGTCTGTAACACATTTCATGTAATATCTCCAATGTTTTAATAGATATATATACGTACATTTTTTAAACAAAACATGCAAAACTTTGCGTGCATTTAGTTCATATTTGATTTAAATATTATAATTGAAATTAAATAGTAGAACTAATATCCATGTTTATTTTTAATCCAGCAAATTTTTTTGCATTATTATTATATCATCATTATACGTTATAAAATATACATAACATAATCATACATAACATATACTACTATATATTATTTAAATGCATATTCTCTAAAGCATAAACTTTCATTTCACTTCTAAATATAACATGCTTACACATCTATGCAGCACATATTATGAAATAAACAAATAATATTAGATACAAGAAAATTATTTTGCACAAGATATATTTTAGTGTGCAAACATTGAAGGATAATCTAATTTATAACAAATACAATATCTAATGCATATTATTTATTTGTTATGCTGTACCTATGATTAGAGAAGTGGCAGCATAGTCTAAATAGAACCTCCATCACAGAGGCCAGCAGCTTACTGATTTTTCCACGAACATTTCTCATTAACCTGCATTTTAGTTTAAAGTTATTAGAGGCTGCTCATCTATTTTATTTTATTTATTTATTTTAAATAATCACATCCATGCATAGTGTTATAAAAACAATAATTTTTAATTGTTTTTTGTTTTGCACGTTTGTTTTAAAATATTATAAAAAATTGACAATATTTGTTTTAAATTTTAATCTTAATTTACTCATAATAAAAATAAAAAAGAAATATATTTTTATACATACTCAGATATACGAAGTAAAGCACCACAATTTCGAGGACTAGGAGTTGTATCTAATGTCAATTTGATTCCTCTCTGTTTTTCAGAATCAGAAGTATTTGGAGGTATTTCCACTAATCTGATACTGTGTGGTTTCCGTGTAAATGGATAATTAGGTGCTCTATTAATTGGCTGCATTTGTCTCTTATAACAACTTCCACAATATAGTTTAGATCTCTCAACCAATGCATAACTTTCTCCATCTCCAATGAAAGCTCCACAAGAATTACAGGCAAAACATTCTGGGTGAAATTTGTGATCACCTGCCAACATGACAGGACCCGTAATGATTTGACCACAACCTTGACAAGCTTCTCCATAAGCAGCCCAATAATCATCTTTACAAAAAAGTAAGCCATCTTTCTCAAAGTACCATGTGGACAAACCAATATCACATGCTGAGCACCTAAAAAATCACAGTTTTATGAATAACTTATTCTTATGAATAAGTTATTGTTTTGTTACTTTATTTTTCTTTTATTATTAGTATTATTTATATTTACCGAAAACAATCAATATGCCATTCTTGATTTAATGCCTGTATGAATTCATCTTCATCAATTGCATTGAGACATCCAGCACATGTTAATGTCCCACTACTTTCCCCACTTCCCTGATCTAGAAAACATTAAAAACAAATTTAATTGAAAAACCACTTGTGATTAAAAGTTGATATGAATCATTTTTTGCTTTTATAATTTTTTGTTAGAATCTCTTATTATAATGACTTTAAACATTCGGTCTGTATCATATATTTACATTAGATATTTATACATGGGTATTTGCGTAATTTTCATATGAAAGTAACCTGATAATAAAAATTTTATTGAACATTAAATTTTATATGTTTCGAATTTATCGCAGTTACGAAAACAAATATAACGCAGTCACACGGAAAACAAAACGCGTCAGGGACGTATAGTAGGAAGGAAATGTGATTCACGGTTGACATTAGGTAAGCGTTAAGAAAGCAGTTTATCAACCAGCTGACAATAAATTAGCTAATTCTAAGATGATTAAAGCTTGTCAATAAAAGAATCATATCACTGAAATTATAAAATACTTTTCGAAGCATTGTTTGCTCATTAATGCACGATCGGAAAAATATAGTTTAAATGAATGCGTAAATAAAGTTTCTTGAAGAGCGTGGGCCAAGAGACTTGGAAGACAGGACGCCCACGCGATCTACAAAGGATCAAGCGTACACAAAAAATCATCGATCAATTCATTTGTCATATATATAACTCGAAAAATTATACATACTATATTGTGAATTCAGTCAATCCGTTCAAAAGTAATAATTTACATTGCCGAAAAAGACGTACCGTTTGACGAAACTTCATCCATCACAGCATTTAGGTAGAACTGACACACTCCCACTCCGCGCTTTGATCATTGAATATATAGTAAACAGATTCGAAATCCATTCTTGATGCGATGGACATTGCGCAATGGCGGGAAATTTGATATTCATAAAACTAAAAATTTTTACAATATAAATTATTTTCAAATAAAATATAATATTAAATATGGTAAAATAAGATGTTCTTTTTATTTAAGAATAAAATAATCTTTAAAAATTAAATTATTTTTAATATTAAAAAAATTTAGAAAAATTTTGTTTTAAATTTTTTAAAATTCATTGTTTTCTTTTCTTAAATTTATTTAACAGCAATTATTAGTATTCTTGAAATAACTTCTAATTAATAATTGATAAATATTTTCTAAGATTTAATTCTGTTAAAATTCTGCAATATTAAAATTTTTCTGCAATATATTAATTTTTCAAAATAAAAAAAACGAGTAGTTTGTAAAGAGGTAGTTTATTTTTTGAAATATTTGGTCTTTGATTTCAAATTAAATTATAGATACAATTTTTCAAATATATATGTTAAATTAGTTTTTGATGTATGATAAGTGCAAGTATATATGATAAAATGGTTGGAAATTGTAAAATTTCAAAGATAAATATAGAAAATTAATTATAGTTTTTTTATAATATATAATATAAATATTTTTTTCAGAAAGTATCCAAGAGATCCATTTTAGACTAAAATATATATATCAGTAATATAATATAAACAATATCATCGCATGCAAATATTAAAAATGTTGACTATATTATATGATATAATAATTAAAACTAATTTGAATACATATAAATACATATCTATCTCAAATTCACCAGTACAGTTTAATCTTAAAAAACAAATTTTAAATGATAAAATTCATAATTTAAATGAATTAATTATATAATGAATACATTAATATTTTAAATATCCAAAACATAATTTAACTTGCTTATTACAAGAATTATTTGTTCATTGAACATTGAATACTAAATTTATAATTTCACTTTGGAATAAATAATTTAAATTTAATTTTGAACCACAAGATATCTTAAAAGATCAAATAATTTTACTATTTTCATATAACATTATTATTTAAAAAAAAAAAATAATCTTGAAAAATATATATATCTTTAAAAATGATGTGTAAAACAATTTTTTTAATTTATTTAAAATTTGTTAAATTCCACTGTACTGTTGATCAATCGAAGGTCTTCAGGAAACTAAATGTCACTGAGCTATTTCTAACATATATATCAATGTGACATATTCAATCGATTGCACGCTTTCCCGGCTGACCTTCTCGAGATATTTACAAAATCCGGATAATCCTCGATTGTCCAGCGATAACTTCCGGTTCTCTCAGGTCGCATCAATTATTTGAGCATGAAGAGCCTCAAATAACAAATGATTACTCTATAAGTAATAATAAACTACATAGCAAGCTTACATGTCTGAGTAATTTCGATCACAGTAAAGATTGTGCAGAATCTTCGTTTCTTCTAATCATTTCATTTATTCTTTTTCGATTACTGCTCAAAATAATTAGTAAATCATTTTTTCATATCATTTAAAAAAAAATAATATGTATCATAAAATAAAAATTGCAATTTACAAGATAAGAGTCAAGAGCATTTGAATATTAATTTTTTGAGTTTTAAATTATATAGTTGTACATATATAATTGATATTGGATTGGTCATTGAACTCGTGTTATGTAATGATTATAAGAAAAATGATAATTGAACTTGGATGTTAAAATTTCCATATTGTTTCATAAGAAATTGCGGAAATATTTATCAATTTGTTGATTAATTTTTCCGTTTAATGTATTTTGCAAACAAAATATTTTCATACATAAATGAGGAAATTTTATTCAATTAAGTATTTTTCATATTATTTTGAGCAGTTTGCATCGAATGAATAAAGTTCTTTGATATGATTCTTGCATATTTGAGCTGCAACATGTTATTAATTTTTAATTTATACATACAAACGATTTTAAAAATGTCTTAAAACAAATAAAAGTTCGTTGAACGTACGAGTTTCAAAATTTAAAAATTTTGAATTTAAAAAGCTATCAAAAAGGATAGAAAAATCGCAGATATTGTGAAATTTATTGGTACGTTGTAAATTCATCAAGTTGATACTATAGCATTCATTACTTAGAAAATATATATATATCTCAAATTAAATAATATTTTATTTGAAATTTAATTCAAAAAGTTGTGATATCATATCTAATATATTTTAATTAATTCCGTATCAACTTGATGAAAAATCTTAATCTAAAGATAATCGTAGAAAATGCCACGCAATTTTATGCAATTGCATGCATATTTGCGCGACTGCAATAACGACGAATGATATGCAAGAAATGCGAACCTTGTTTCGGTGATACAATTCCAGTGAAATCTTCCTTCGTTTTATGTTCGATGAAGCAATTGCTCAATCAATTATAGTTATAATCTCTTTCTTCGTTACCATCTTTAGTTTAGCAGTTAATCAATATAAATTTACCAAATAGTTTTTATTTCATATTGTATATGAAATTAATTTCATATATGTATTTCATATATGTATATCTGTAACTTCCTTTTCTTTTCTTAAAAAGATTAATCATTTAAACTATTACTTTTAAAGTTGCAAACACGTTAAAAGAGTAATATTGAGCAGTAAAATCGTAAATCATTTGCGAATGTAAATTTTTCGCAATTCTTTCGAAATCAATAGTTTTTATTCAAATTTCACACCGATTCTTTCTTAAGAATTTGTAGAGATTTTTCTGAATTTCATTTCACATATTACAGAAGTGAAAAACAAAAAACTTTTTATAACAATACGTATTGACTTTTATGTTACAAGGATGACAACTACTAACATTTGCATAATCATTTCTTGCTTTCAAGCTGACCATCTTGTGCTATTTATTCCATTTTTTTACTTTGAAAATTGAAAAAACGACTAAACAAAAAAATAAAGAAAAAAGTTCTAATGTTTTTCATATTTGTGAAAACTTTGAAAGAAATTTTTAATTTTTTAAGACTAAAAAAATCCATCTGCTTATATTTAAGTATAACTTCATTCGAGACCAAAAAGAAAAAATAAAAAAATGTCTGATATATTTTTACATTTGTTAAAAAAATATATTAAAAAATATTTTTCGATACTTCTTAGCTATGGAATTTTCGAAAACTAATTTTCTATTTGTTATTATTTTAGACCGATATCTTGCAGAAAAATCGATCGAAGCTACCAAGAAGAGGATAATCTTTTTTATCAAGTAAAAGTCAGGAAAGAAAAATAACATTCCATGAAAAATAATGATCTGTAACAATATAAATTCATGAATGATCGGGAAAGAACATTATGTTCGATTCCCAGACAAGTTGGATCAGCGTGAAAGAAAGGGGCGCGCAAGGAACGCGTACAATTATCCCACTCATTAGAACTCTGTTAACTGGCATCACTTCAAAGGCTGTCTGGTCCGTTCTTCTTGCGTTTCCGCAATAGCTAGTTCACGTTCAAGGGCATCAGCGGCACGTATTTGTCGCTTGGTCGGAATTTGTACTGGGAGCACAATCGGTTCGATACCGATTCCGTGTAACCATTTCTGTAACATATCAACCGCATAACGATTACACACGATCGATCATTACGAAATTTTGCAAGAAAGATCGAAATAAACAGGAAAAATTGTTAAAGTAACATTGAAGAACACCATGAACACCACCACCACCACCACAATTATCATCAATAATCGATTGTCTGTGAGAATAAATTTATAATATATAAAATTACATTCAATCGAAGCTCATATGCAACCATGATGATAATTGTTTCTGTTTGAGGATGTCACGCATTGCCTGTAGCATCTTGTAGAAAAACATCTTGTAGGTATAATAATCTCGTGGCGAATTAATATATTCGTATCGCGTCGAATTCATCCAAACTAGAAGGCAACTGAAGAGAATTGATGATTTAATCAGTAGAAATATGTTTAATTGTTTCCTTTTATTCAATCATTTTGAAAAAAAAAAAAGATTATTTTTACATGTACTATATTTTAACAATATATTGAATATCTCAGAAAATAAGAAAAATAATGAAAAAATTCTTCCTTCTCCAAATAAAAAATATTAAATGATGATATAGTAAATTTATATTGATTATTATTTAATATAATTGATATTATATTGATATTCATATATCTTGATGTAATTTTTTAAAAGAATTGAGCCATTATAAAAATTCTTCTCTTGCTAAATATTTTACATAGGCAATACAAGTTTTAATAATTTTTTATTTTAGAAAGGAAGAATTTGAAAAGATCCAATAAATAAATAAATTTTATTTCCACAGAAAGTTTTCCAAAACTTACCTTTGCCATTGTGAACAGGGACGTCTTTCCTTAAAACAAATTACTTGTATCACATTAAAAAAAAGAGCACCGAGGGTATTCGCGACTTCCGAGTTAACATTCTGCAAACATCTACGGAACTTCGCATCGCAGTCACAGTAAGACCGTGTGAAAGGCGAGTTGTTGCATATACCATGAATGCACTCCTTAGGTGATATAGTGATAGGACAATGATCGTGTTCTCTACAACATGCATCCTCGGCTGCATGATGCCCGAGATCATCATACGATTTCGCTAAAGTACCTGGCCCACACCATTTTGTGCCTGGATAAATCAGTCCACCTCCTGCGGGTTGATTCTGTAACAAATAGAATTTACTTCTTTCATTTAATTTTATTTTTAATTTAATTTTATATTTTTATTTTTATTTTTAAACTCTTCAAGATTTATTTATACACAAGTAACAATGAAATATTTACTATTAAAAATTCTACTTAAAGATCTAATTACCTTTGTACGAAGTAATATTCTACATTAAACGAATTAAACGTTCAATCAATTATAATCTTGTTTGATATCTACAGTTGAAAAGATCGTTTAATACCTTTCCCTTGTCTCGAGATGCTTTACACGTTTCTTCCAAATCTGCTACGAGATTGCTTGACATTTGACGGACTTTTTTCGGGTCAGCACCAAGAACCATTTTTTGAATAACACCACGATCGGTGTACAAGGCACAGAAGGGCGCATCCGCATTTAATTCCACCATTCTTGACATAGTGGTATCCGCCACGAGAACACTAGCCTCAGTTTCATCCCCCCAAAGTGTTGGTATGAGCAGTAGAAATACTGTAAGCATCTATCAATCAAAATAATTTTTATAAAAAAAATGAAATAAAATTTCTTTTTTAAGAAGAATATTAAATCAGAGTGAGTTTTAAATTTTTCATTATATTTCAGCGTTATTCTGCAAGAAGAATCCTGTATATAAATTATAAATATGTAAATTATGATTTAATATACATGAAGTCGCATTGAATTTTTTTTTATTCAAATTCCGAATAATTTCGTAAAAATGCGTAACAAAAATAAATTCATTAAATGTATTCATTGCTATAAAAATAAATAATCGCATAGACATAGATCGAAAAGAGAATCAAATATCGTTATAGATATTTAATTTTATTATTTCGTAAAACAATGGATATACAATTGATTTTCAATAAAAAAAAAAAAATCCTTTGCCTATCAATCTGTTTTCTTATCTTCTAAAAACTCGAAATCAAACTCGTATATAAACATTTCTAATGGGGATAGTAGGTCGACAATGCGCAAACATTTCCTAACTTTTCTGTAAATATATCGAAATATACATATACTAATATTATTATAGTCTAGTCATATTTTGTCTTCAGTTTCACTTAAACACATAATATTAACTCCCACGCAAAATCTGAATATTTTTTATATTTATTTTAAGGAAAAGTATTTTAATAACAATTTTTTAGACTGGCATTTAAATTAAATAATGTAAAAAGTAAATACTTTTTAATATTAAAAAAAATAGTAATTATTAAAATATATATATATGTATAATCTTCTATACAATATTTTTTATCAGAGAAACAATTTCCATGGAATAATATTTTCATTTTCAGATTAAACTCTCAACACTTTATGTTACTGATACGTTCTTTCAATTAGGACTTGAAAAATCTTTTATTATTGATGCAGATCTAATGAAAACTAATTATAAATAGAATAATGTGACGTTTTTAATCCAACATTAATTATTGCTTGTTGAAGTAACCGATCAGATAAATCGACATACAGGAATTCCGGTCGTTTTAACGGGCAAGTTGGAGGGCACACCAATTAAATGTCATAAAATGATGCGTTCATTGCTGTATCTATCATATCCATGATGAGATTTTACTTGGTTATTTCATTACCATTCATAATCATCGTATTTTTTTTTTTTTTTCTCTTTCCTTGACACATTGATCAAACAACATTTGCACAATTTCAATTTATTCTTTTTTAAGCATTATTAAATTTCTACGCAAATAAAATTGCCTTGTTGTATTTTAAATGTTGACGTTTTAAGATTAAAGTTCAATTTATCATTTTTATTAGAAGATGAACTATCTTTTTCTGGAATGATAAGATAATAAGAAACAAATTAGAATCAAGAATATTAATAAAGATGATTATATTTGCATCTACACAACAATTACACTTTTCTCGCAAAAACATTATCCATTAAATATATTGATCGATAATAATTTATTTTAATTTATTTAATTTATAATAATTTTTAAATTATGCTGATATTACTTTATAGCAAAAAAAAAAAAGAATGTAAAAAATTTTTTTACTATATATTTTTTTTATTGTATATATTTTTTATAAATTTCTCTAATTACTAATAATAATTCTAATTACTAATATCTGCGCAAGTATATTAAATGATTCACTGAATAAAATAATACTCATTGCAATGAGACAATACAAAAGCACTTACAGTTGATTTATCAAAACATTGTTAAAATAGTCACTGACAATACATGACAATGAAATTCCTTTTCCTAAATGAATGTCAAAGTGGAAAATCCATGGTCACATCATAATTTTCATTTATCACCATCACGGTAAAATAAAAAACTTTCACATTATAAAAAAATTTAAGCATAAAATATATAAAATTCTCAATTTCTCTATTAAAAAATATTAATTCTCTTTTAATTTCAAAAATTTATAAAAAAAAAAGAAAAATCTTTTATAAGATTCGATATCTACGATTCAATTGCACCCGATGCAATGGTTTCGAGGAACGTTGAGCGACTAATAATGTTTTACCTTTCTCGAGAATCACTTCAAAAGATCCTTCAAGGACAACAGTTCTCTTAAGGTCACAGAAAAATAAGGAACAAAAACCAAACCTTGACGATTCCTCACTGGCTGTCCTTCCCTCTGACGCATCGAAATCGCAAAAGAGATTAATTCAAAAACAAAAATATATGTTGAAAGACAAGAGTGATGAACGACCTTACAAATCCCTATGAGAACCACTAAAGATTCGATATGAGATGATTTTAAATAGCTCTTAAGCAATCTTTAGAGATTGACATCAATGGAAATTACTGATTTTTGCGCTGATCTTTTCTATATGATTATATAAAGAAGAATATAAAATGATAAAAAAATCTTAAGATATAAATTATGTTGTTTGAATTTCAATTTTCATTGAAATTTATTTATAATTTATAAATATTATTATATTTAGATATGTAATTTCTCTAATTTTTTTAATTCTATTATAAATTAATTTATTTATATAATAAAATTGAATTAGATTAAATTCTACTTGTTTTCATTTATTTCGTTATTTATTTTTTTGTGTAATAATTTATTAATATTTATAGCGATTCTGTAGTTTGATATCATACCTGCAACAAATTAAATTTGTTTTCTTAATGAAAAAAATCATATAATTGTTTTAACAGGCAAAATTAATAAAAAGTAAAAATATTACAAGGAATATAAGACAACGTTATATTATTATACATGTATAATAAGATATAATAAATATAATAAATAAAAAAAAAAAATAAATATAATAATAATCCTATCTAATATTATCTAATATAATAATAATCCTATCTAATATTATTAACGATGAAGATTAATTAATGTTCAATATCATGACTTGTTTGAGGGATAAATTTAATTTAATTAGATCGTCCCAGTTTAGAGGTGACAGATCCTGTGAATTTCACTAACCCTCGTCATGAAATTGAACCAAATATCGAAAATCTGGGTCAGTCAACCTCATTGACGAACTTGTCTCTTGAACCTGTGCCAATTTAAACCAAATAACTCTGTGACCAACTGATGAATCTACATAATTCAACTACACTACAATCCATCTTTATCCATATATAAAAGTCATCAATTATAAATCATCATTATATCTTAATCAGATATAATCTTATTGCTAACTTTTCACAAAAAAGAACATGTGAACATGTGTATATGAACATGTTTATTTATTGATTCAATTATTAATTTAATTTTTAATTTTATTTTTTTCTTTTTTTTTTTTTTTTTACTAATAAAAATCTTATAACTTCAGGAAGAATTGAAGAGAATCACTATCAGAAATTATTTATTATGGAAAAATGCATTAGAAGAAATTGTTATAAGAAAAAAAAAGCTTTAATATAATAATCATGTAATAAATATAAAATCATAATAAATCATAATTGTAAATTATTTAAGAATAATAATTAATACAAATATCAATCTCTATAAAATTATCTTTTAACGATAATTCCTATTATCCCTCTTTTTAAAAAGAAAATATGTAAATAATTCTTTATAAGAATATAAAAATCGGAAAATTTATAATTCAATGTAATTTTTAACCTTCTAACTTTCCTTTTACTTATTTCATCCAACATTCAGTATTAAAGAAAGTTTATTATAAAAGAGAATAAAAGCAAGCAATTATCATTGCAATAAGATTATAATGTCAAAGAATCATAAAAAAAATTAACTATGATGTGAAATGAAAACACAAGAATATAAAGCACAGCAAAATATCGCAATGAGTCGCCGACGAATTAGCAAATTAACGATCAGTCAAGATGTCAAGAACAATTCACGAGAAATCGCTACTCGTTGCAATATACGCGTTGCACGCGCCGCTTAATCGATCAATTACCCTGTGGAAAAGTCGTACACGTGCAGTGGTGAGTATGTTTATTACGATATCACGATCACAAAGAATGAAACATTCAATCTTAACCAGGCAAACAATAAAACTGTTTCAAACGAATACGTTGTTGCAAAGTAGATTGATTTAAAGATGAATTTAATGAAACTATTTGTAAAATCAAAGAAATCGAAACATGTTCGAGTCGAAGGAATAACGTGAAACTCACTAAAAGAAGAAGTGCGCAACTAGCTGCCAACTAACCCCCACCGCCAGCTACGCAACCCCAGAAACCGCAACGCGACTCGAGCTGCTGCAGTGCGCAACAACCCCTCAACTGATCGACACCGATCTTGTAAAATTTATTCCGAAGGTAATAAAAACGCGATAAGAAATGATTTTAATATTTTGAAATTAATAATTTTACCTATTGAAAGATTATGTTGAAAAATATATGAGAAATTTTAAAATTCTTCAAGTTCTTAAACTTTAATGATTTAAACATCCAAATTTATTATTTTCGATATATATCTCCATTGTTAGTTAAATGTTTATGATTTCAGAATCATATATATCATAATCATCGATGTAGATATATTTTTAACATAATGGATGTGTAATTTAAACAATTATTACCAATTTCAAAGGAGAATACAATCTTGTACCGAGTCTCCTTTCGTTCAATTTATATGAAATTCAATACCTGTGTATAATTCTGCTTCCTAGACTATTATAAAATATTCCATTTGCGTTGTGCATTCGTGTTATTCGAAAAGCACATTTTTCAGGAATATCGTTTATCGATTCCTCGCACGCATGTTAAAGAAAATATATTTTGAATAATGTATATCTTTAAGATAGATGTATCCTCAAACTATATGCTTTAGCATTTTTAACTAAATAATTTTTACTAAAATTTTTCTATTATATATAAGACTACATCTATAAGATTATATCTAAGATTATATAATTTTTAATTAATTAAAATATCATATATTTTTCAAAATTGAATAATAATTATTATCAGAGCAATTACTATCGATCTGATTTTTCAAATAATTAAATATATATGATATAATAAATAAAGATATAGAATTAAAATTAAAGAAATAAAAGAAAAAGACAAAAATGTAATGAATTAATAATACATACATTGAAGTTTTATAATTCTCGTGGACGATGATCAATAATTTTTCCTGTCTTCACAGGATTGTGATCTTTCAACAAAGAATTTCTGTGATTCCACAGAATTGTGAATTTCAAAATAGAGTGATTGTCGCAAGATGTTTTTTCTAAAAAAAATTCGCTTTATCTCTCTTCAACGGCCGCTATCAAACTGATCGTTGAAACGGGTCGTCAGGATACTAATATTATGTGGCATACATACATGAACCCGTGATCCAGATTACACGGGGGAGATTCCAAATCACGTGATATACCACATGCTTGCAACCGTACAATATATAACTTCGTCTGTTGTAAATAGATCGGATTAATTTGTCGATAGCACAAAACATGCTGGCGATATTTTTTCTTCCAGAGATTTTACAATTTCATATTTTAATATCCTTCAATACAAGCCAATTAAAGATAGAAGGAAGAAGTATTTTCTTATTATTAAATATCATGACAGAACTACTGTGAATTGAAAACATAATTGAAAATGATTAGAAATTTATTATAAATTTATATAAAATAATTTCTGATTTCTATATATATATATATATATTTTATGTATTTATTTTTTTAAGGAAATAATATTTTGTAAAAAACAAATCAAAATTTATTTTTAAAATAATTAAGATAATTTTTCATATTTATTTTATTAATTTATTTTATTTTCATAATTTCATATCAAAAAATTAAAAATTTATTTTATTTATATATATATATAATCATCTGTTCTCATGTCATGTTTTAATCATAGTATACAATTTCATACTTATCTCATTCTCATTAAAATTATATCAAATCTAATCAAAGGAGAAAATAGCATTAACAATTTATTTATTTATTTTCTCCAAGAAAATGAGTATTGAAAAAACGAGAAAAAGCATTAATTCTTATGATCAAAATATATTAAATAACTTTTTAAAATCAAGAATCTAAGGAATCCATTCAACTTCATTTGTTTCTTCATAATGCTTCATTAAGTTTTTTTCAGTATTTTCTTCCGGTTTACTCGTGATTTTCTCTTCGCTTCCGGTCAATTTATGATAGACCTTACTTCCCATGTTAGCTACCCATTCGACACCATCGCCTACTTTTTCTCCAGCTTTGCGAACTAAATTGCCAATATTTTGACTTGTGAAAGTCGATGGATCCACCGTAATATCTAATGAATTATTACCATGTGAACATTTGATTTGACTAATAATGCTCAAATCAAAGGGATTCACACCAAAATCGGATAATTTTTGTCGTAAATTATCTATAAAAGTTTTATCCAATTCCCGATTCCTAGAAAGGATTGTTGCACTCTGACGATGAGCAAATGTCAGCTTCTGACATGTAAAAACACCCGCGTAATTGTTGTAATCCGTGGCGAACACTACATGCGACGCACTTCCGGCTACACCTTTAAATACGATAAATTGATAGTTAGAATAAATGTAATTGAAAAATTCGTGAAAATTCTTTGAAATATTTAATGAAATAATGCGATTTAATTTCATTGAAATTCCTATATTTCTATATTTTCTACCTTCTTTTAATTATTATGTCTTTCTTTTATAGAATTTTTTTTTTATAAATATATTTAATAAAAAGCGTTTTTTCAGTTTTTTCAAAAACTTATAAAAAGAACAAAGGAATTTTTATGTTTATGTGATAATTTATATGTTTTTGTAATTTGTATGTAATTTATATTTTATATTTGTTTATTTAAAAAATTGTTATATAAATTATTTATAAAATTTTAAGAATAAATAAAAGAATTTATTTTTGTATATGCTTTATTGTATATACAAAAATTTGTATATATATTAAAAATATCAAAAATATATATAAATATATAAATATATATTTTTGAGCTTTGATAATAAATAAAAATTTTTACTAAATTCTCTAACAATTTCAAAAAATTATTAACATACCATATCGAATTATTGAAATATCTTTAAATATTTTTTTAAAAATATCAATTTCCTCTTAAACAATTGAAAAATATGATTAATTTATTTTATCATAAATATAAATTTACTTACTAAGAGGAAAACGAACTTTCATTAGAGCCGGCGTACTCGGATTCGGTACGGTCAATTCACCAGTGTAATGGTACTCATGCTTCAATGACGTAAGACCTGTGTATAGAAACGTCGCTTCATTACGGATAATTCATCCTATTTGTCAGACAGTTATTCTATTGACATGCTTTTATGAGTCTCGATGGGATCCGATGTTCTTCTTTATTAATTCAAAAGCTTTCAACAATACATATGTATATTAGCAGTACGGTGTTGTCATTTATAAAATTTTGTCTTTTTCGTAGCATCTTCATTGTTTAATGTTAGAATTATCCACAAAAAAAGAATATCGGATTACTTTTTAACTTCAATTCTTCAAATTTTAAATTGAACACTATTTTAAAGCATTTTTGTTTATATATAATTTTTAAAATTTAGTCTATTATTTTTCTTAATTTTTCATTAAAAAAAAATTTTTTTCAATTTTAAATATTTTTATCTTACTTAATACTGGATGATCGGAATCCTGTTTTAGAATGTATTCACCCGGTTCCTCTCCACGAGTATAATTATAAGTAATACATTTACTAGCAGTGGAAGTTTTCTGAATTACGTACCATGTACCTAAAAACTAAAATTTCAAATTTACTATAAATGAACGAAAAAATAATTTAATATATAAATACTTTTGTTTATATACAATAGAATTATAAACTTACTTTGTTTATTTGAAATCCCTGCATTGGTTCTACGATGGGACAAGGCCCCACGTGATATGTATGTGTTTTGACGAGAACAAAACATCCTAGTAAGAATGCTAGAGATAATATCTTCATCTATAAAAAAGTTTATATTATTTGAAAAAAAATAGTAATATCAATCTATTCTTTATATGTTAAAAAAATTTCAGAATGAATGATTTCCTGATAGCGATTATAATTTTATCATTATTTAAAAATCAAATACATAAAGATATTGTCTTATTTTAGTAAAATAAATCTTTAAAATAAATAAAATTAAAAATAAATAACTAAAACTTGTAATTGTAATATGATGTTTAAAATATTTAATTATATACAATTTGAATGAACAATACAATAATGAATATGATTTAATGTTCTTGAATTCAAGTAAAAAGTAAAGTTCATTGTACATTCAGTTTGAATTTTTTCAAAATTTAAATTTTCTATATCAAAAAAAAAAAAATTATACATAATATAAAATCAACTTTGACTTCATTTCCTACTGTAGAGATTTTAAAAAAATTATTTTTCTTTTATTATCTATAGATAATATAATGATATACATAATATATATATATATATATATATATATATATTATTAATATTAATTATATATATTTATAATACTAATCATAATAAAATACAAGATGAAGAAATATAATCCGTGTGAAATATCGAATCGAAACCAACTTCATTAATATTGTTTTCATTTGAAATCTATTTTTAATTATTATTATTACTTACATATCAAAAATATATTGTAAAATACATAAATTAAATTAATAATTTCTTATCTAAATATTTCTTTCTAACTATTATATTTCTAACTATTAACTATTATAATTTTTTTTTTAAATATTTAACGAAAATATAAATTCATGTCATTAATTAATTAATATCGCAACAAAATTATTTTATGATATATGAAAATGTTTAAATATTATCTAACAAAAGTTTTCGGATACTATTTTATAAGAAAATTTATTTAATTATAATTATTTAATAATTAAAATTTATTCAAAAATTAATATTAATATCAGTTTATATATTCCGTATATAATTTATAACTATATTATATTCCATGTATAGTATCCATGTATAAATATCTATATATAAATATCCATTATGTTTTATATATATACAATTTTCATTGAAATCAAAATTTTTGGGTTAGGTGAATTTTTTTTCAAGATACGAAAACTTTTGTGTTTTATTATTTGTAATAAAGTCATTAACCTTTTCTACAATATATATAAATTATAAATGCAAATGTAAATATATAAATAGAATCATAATATATTCTATATAATATTATTGTGAAATAATATAAGTATGCAATACAATATCTTAAATGACCACTGAGATACTCACCGTGAGACGATGTTGTTAGACTCTGAACTAGTACTGTAAACAGTAGCACAGTGGAGAAGAATTTTATGAGACATACTCCCCTCTCAATCCAATTATGGGTCATATATACTTCGAATAGACTGATCGTAACATGATCAAATACGTTATTTCTAAAGAATTCGTAAAAATGAATCAATTTTCATAAAAATAAGTATTTTCATATAATTTTATATTATACTTTACATCAATCAAATTATTTATACAATCAAATTATTTACAATAATAGTAAAAAATAATATATTTTTTTTATTTTATAGCATTATTTTGAAATCACATTATATTATATTTGTAAAGAAATAAAAACAATAAAATTTTTTATAGATATTTTTATTAGAATATAAAAATTGTATAAGATATCTTATGATATAAAATTTATAATTAATTTAGTAATAATTCATTGTTATATAGTTTTTAATATATAAAAATAAAGATATCTAGATTATACATATTTTTTTAGAAAAAATGGTTTATAAAAAAAAAGCTGAAGATACGAATATCATATAATTTTATTATATTTGCTTACGATGAGTCATTTTCGTTCGACGAATCAAATTAGTCATTCTAGGAATGATATATACAATTTCATTTTTTTGTTTCTCTGTAGTTTAATTTGTAATTTAATTTATATTATGCATTAAAAGAAAAGTCACACTATGAAAAAATATCAATATAAATACAGAAACTTTAAAAATATAAAAATGATAAATTATGGTGAAAATACCGAAATTTCTCCTGCATCGAAAAACATATAAATAAACTATCGTCGTTTATTTTTATTATAAAAATACAAAAGATATATTTTTAATAAGCATGTGAATTTCTCAGTAGTATTTACAGAAAACAATAGCATATATCTTCAGCTGAATTCCTAATAATACCAAATGTATTACCTATCTTAAAATTAAAACTTAAAATTAAAACTTAAAATTAAAAAAAATTTTATTTCAAATAATAAAAACATTTTCTAATTCAATATATGATAGAATGATATCTAAGAGTATTTATAATACCACAATATTTTTTTTTAAAATGAATAAGTAATAATTGCAAAAAGAATCTGAAGTTAAACGAATAGATGAATTATTCAAATATCAAATTGCTACAAAACATTTTTTTGTTCAAATATAGTACAAAAACTATTTTTCTCTTCGAAATTTTTATAGAAAAATTATCTTCGCTGATTAAACATAATATTCTTTTGAATATAATTTTCATTACATGATGAACAAAGTCATTGAAAAAAAAAACATTAAATGTTTGTTTTTGTACGAATAACTTAATATTTCGGTATACCCTGAGACATAATTTATGTAGTCATAATATCTGTACCATGCATTTATCCATTCGTTTTATTTTTCTGCATTATTCCGGCGGCAATTTAGAAATATCCAAGTCATTAAAATAAGGATGTTTCAGAGCAGCTCGTGCCGATATTCTATGCACAGGATCATAAATAAGCATCATTTGCAAAAGATCAAGTCCATCATTATCTAATGTTTTAACTTGTGATTCTAAGTTATTAGTTATCCAATTTGGAAATGTAGCCTTATAATCTGATAACTGTGTTACACCAGGCCATATTTCTTCTGTAGGCGTTCTTAATATCCTATAAAATATTTATTACTAATTCAAGTTCTTATATTATAATCTAATATATAATATCGACTATAAAATCAATTTACCGAAATATTCTAAATAATTGATCAATTTCACTATCTCCTTGGAATAATGGTTTCTTGGTTGCCATTTCAGCAAATATACAGCCTATGCTCCAGATATCAATGGCACATGAATATCTATTGGCACCAAGAAGAATTTCTGGAGCTCTATACCATAAAGTAACTACTTCATGTGTATATACTCTAACTGGTATTCCAAATGCTCTTCCAAGTCCAAAATCTGCTACTTTGATCAATCCTGACTTGTCAATCAATAAATTTTGTGGTTTCAGATCACGATGAAATATTCTACGTTTATGACAGAATAAAATAGCACGTGTAATCTAAAAAAAGGATTACATATATTTTAACTTTTATAAAATATTTTATAGTATTTATTAATTCATATTAAAATAATCATGTATAATTATATATATAATAATATATTATATAAATAATAATATTATAATAATATAATAATATTATTTTAATAAAATTATATTTTATGTTATATATTAAAATTAATTTCAAACCTGATATAAATAAGATTTAACCATTTTTGGCTCCATTAATTTTCCAGTACCTAAATTATCCATGTATTTTTTTAAATCCATAGTAAGATATTCAAAAATAAGATATAATCTAGTCTCTTCCATTAAGACATCCATTAGTCTAACAATATTAGGATGTGGCAGTTCTTTAAGTAAAGAAATTTCACGAATTGCTGTTGATGGTATTCCTTCATCATCACTTTCCAAACGAATTTTTTTCATGGCTACAATTTCTCCAGTCTTTTTATGCTTTCCCTTGTACACTACTCCATAAGTACCTGTGAAATTTTTTTTATGATGCTATAAATTTTTTGTGATATTTTAAATTTTCTTTGATACCACAAAATAACAAGAATAATAATTTTTATTCTACAAATAAAATGTATATGTGTATTTATGAATAGTTATTTTACTTTAAACAGACTGCTTAACAATTATGATTTTTGAAATAATCATCTTTTAATAACCTTAATTAAAAATACAAAATTAAAATTTGTACAAAATTTATTATAAATTAATCGATTAAATTTTGATACAAATTTATTAAAAATATTTTTAGATTAGAAATAAAATGAATCTTAAAAAATATGATAAAAAAAATACTAATTAGACAAGGATAATCTGCAAGGTATTATAACATTCACCTTCACCGATTTTTTCAATCTTCACAAAATTCTCCATACTGAAAGAATGCTTAAAACCCTAATCTGCGTATATTTTTCTAAACTCTAATGTCTAATATAATTCAAATATAATAAAATTTCATATATATTTCACAAAGTTTTCCAGTATACCGTCACGTAACGATTAAATTCAAATGTCGGTACGCCATATTGATAAACACGTTTGAATGTTCAGTGTTCGGTTTGTTCCGTAACAAGTCGGCCTTGTTATAGCCAATCCGAACAAACATCGTAATATTTAGGTTATTTCGTAAAAATATTCCGCTTTTACGGAAACAGGTGTTGTTTTTAAACCCGCGCTTTTATAATATTTTAATATATGGTTATAAAAACCATAATTGCTATCATAAAGCAAAATAATTATAATTTTAATAAAAAAAAATAACCTTATTTTAATTAAAATTATTAATTGTAATGTATATAATTATTATATAATATATTAATTATATCATGTATTATAATATAGATAAATTAATATAAATAAAGCCAATATTAAATACGAGTTCTCAGTAAATCTGAAATATATTAATTAATAGAAATAAATTTATATTCTAAAGTTTGGCTTTACCAAAAAATTAAGGAACTTAAAAAAAAAAATTTCAAAAATCATTTGACAATATTTATTAAAAAAAGAGAGAGAAAAAAACATCATTCGTGTCAATGTATCTCTTATTTGTACATACAGTATATAGGTACAATGAAATTATCATATAAATTGATGTTACAAGCACATTTGTAACAAACAAAGATTTCTTGTCTTTTCATTTTTTTTTCAAACAAAAATTAATCAAGAATATTTATCGTCAAATCGAAAACACAGAGTTCTTCTTCCAGATTCTTTATAAAATAAATTTATTTTTTTAATGTTTACAATATAATTATATAACTATAACAAGATCATTCAAATCTTTGTTTGATAAGCTTTGTAGTTACTCTATAATTCCTATATATAACGACTTTGAAATAAAAACTCTGTTTTGTAATCGACCTGACGAGATTGTAAAATCAAAAATCGAGTTGCACCTGTGTTAGACTTGTTATTAATCATAATTCAATGTCGTTCAAAAGTTTCAACACATTTTATCGAGGAAATTGATAGCCACCAGTAGCATAACCAAGTCCGACACCTCGTTGTGTGTGTGTAGTAGCACGTGCTACTTCGTACTGTTGTTCCATGTTATTAAACATTTCTTCTTGTTTTTTTAATATATCTGGTTTGGTACCCGCTGCCGGAGCAATCGGTAAATCGTCTTTGATGCCCATTAATCGCTTAAACTTTGCCGTTACTTTTCCATCCTGATCATGAGTGAATGTTGTTCCTACCCAAGTGTTTGCAGTGGAAGCTGCTGTAGATGTTTTACCTTCATCTTGTTTCGACTGTAAAAATAAAAATATATATATATATTTATATAGAAAAAATTTTGAATTTAAAAAAAATATTTTGGTATTAACATGATTATGATTAAATTAACATGAAAATGAATTAATAATTAATTACTTTATTCGCCCATAATAGTTTTCTCTTCTGTATCTGTTCCGCATACTTTCCTTGCGTCGCTGTGGCTAAAGGATTATAATAATTTTGTTCATTTTGAATGCCTGGTGTAGTGGTGTCTCCTTCTGGTGCTTTAAGTTCAATTCCTAACTTCTCTAATTGGGCTAACTTGTTTCTACCTTTTTCTTCTCTATAACTCATTGTTCGAAAAGGAGGCGGAGCTCGGTCTCTCGATCTAGATCTTGATCTTGCACGATCTTTTTCTTTATGATAACTGGATCGATCGTCTCGATATCGATCTTTCGATCTATCATCTCTAGAATGTCGGCGATCTCGATCTCTGTCCCTATCTCTGCGTCTATCTCTGTCACTTCTATCACGATTTCGATCTCTTCGATCATCACGATAGTGATGATCTTTGTCGCTCTTTTCTCTATCATCACTCTTCTCATCTCTACTTGATCCTAACGAACTCTTTTCTTTTTTTTTATCATCATCACGGGATTTTCTATCATCATCCCGATTCCTTTTTATATCTCTATCTCTATGACTGTTTTCTCGTTGTCTTCTATCATCATACGATGGTCGTCGTCCTTTATCACTCATGTGTCTACTACGGTCAGATCTATCTCCTCGTTTGTGCTCGTCTTTTGAATTTGCTGTGTGATTTTCATGATCAGATCGCCTGTAAAACGATTACGTTCTGCAGGATATACCACACAGATTCGTATTATTATTTTGCATGTAAGGGAAACATTATGTGGTAAGTATGTTGCAAGTTTGTTTGTTTGTTTTTTTCTCTTATAAAGTTCAAAGAAATATATTAATTTAAATTCAGAGGAGAATAAGCTTACAAACAAACCAGCTTACCTCTGGTCTGAGGGGGAAGGTAATGATCGAGATGAATCTGTTTTTGATTGTGCTGCTGGACTCTGTGCTCTTTCACTACTGGATTCTCTAGACGAATTGTTGTTGTTGCTTTCCTAAAGAAATAAAAATTATTCACATTACTATGCATTTTATATATTTTATTAAGTAAAACATAAATTTCAATTTACATTACAAGAACTATCTTAAACCAAACGTTTTTTTTAATACCCTCACAATTTAACAAAAATCAATCTTTTATCAATTTAACTTTATGACTTTAATAGTTTTTAACAAATATAATTATTTTAAAATTATAAAATTTATAAAAAAACGAATTTCAATATATATAAAGATTGAATTTTGCAATATTCATAATTATCAAATAAAAATTACTACATCCTAATATTTTTGATATTTAAACCATAATATTTAAAAATAATAGAGAATATTCTTAAAACTATTGTAATTAGTAATTTTCAAAAAATAAATTTTCTCACATCCTTGGTTGTACTTGATACAAAAATTTTATAACATAAAAATTTATATTGTAAATATAATACATTGTAAATTTCATTGTACACTTTTTTCAATTAAATTTTGGAGAATAGAATAAAAGAGAAATAGGAATGAGGGCCCTTCACATTTATTTGTTTTAGCAGTTAGTTATATTACCCGAATATGTTTGTACATGTGGTTTCTTTGATGGTTGATTTTTTATTAGTGTTACCTTCTTCCAGCTTCCTCTACTCACCTTTGTCTTCTCAATAGGACTTGGGGTAGTCTTGAAAGACCCTCACACAGCATAGACCTTGCCGAGGTGCGTAGATATTGTATCATGTATTACCAACAGAGCTACGTGTTAATATTTTCTCACGAAATGGCACTATTCCCATTTACTTATTATTTAAATTTTAAATATCTCAATCTTTACTCTCATTGTTTCTGCCACATGATAAGGCTTTAAGGTCATGTCTTAAACTTATCAAAAAATTTTATTTCATAAATTATATTTTGATAATATTATTATAATGTATTAAAAGATGATATAAAAATAATAAAGGATAAGAGTGCATTACATCGTAATAGTATATATATAAATATAAATAATATTTATAATATATATAATGAAAACAATATAATGATAATATTATATTGTTATTAAGTTCAAAATAAAGATAAAAATAGAATTTTTAATGATATTACATTATTAAAATTTTTACAAATAAAAAATAATTAATAAAAATTGTATCAATTCATATTAAATCATTATAAAATTTTTCTTCAATGCAAAAAAGTTTTATTTTATTAGTTTTTGAATGTTTAATACGAAATAAATACTATAATTTTATTGTGAAAATGCATTCTATTTATATGGTTTTGACATGACCTCTGAAAACCAAGATTAAATCATTTTTTTTTATATGTCATGAACCTATATGTATGTATAGCCCTCATAAAGATACCACATTTTCCATTCGTTGTAACATTTTGTACTTAATATTACAAAAAAGCATTTACAAACATTCAATTTTACTATACCTCACTCATGTCCATTTGAACTGGATCGTAGTTTGCGTCACTGGCTCTTTTATTGGTATCACCATGCATCCCATATGATATCTTAGAAACACAATATTGGTGATAAACCACTAAATAATTTAAAAATCATAATATATATTATCAATATTATTATTATTATTATTATTATTATTATTGATATTATATTGATATTATATTAATAATAATCTCAAAATAAATAATTAAATTACTTATATCCAAAAATATCAAATAATTTTTTAGAATATTAATAAATAAATTAATAATTTATAGAATTAAATATAAGAATTTTTATACTTGTACAATTGTAGAAATAAGAATAATAATTACGTGTAATTTATATGTTAAGTAAACGTGTCGTAGGTTTGTTAAATCTACAGTTAAAAAAATATATAAATATATATCATAAATAGTTAATTCAATTTTCTGAGATAAGATTATTAAATATAAAAATTGTATTTATGAATAATTGAAAAATTATATTGACTTAAAAACCTATTCTAGGAGAAGCCATGTCGCGTATGTACATGAAAGTTTCTTAAGTATTATAAATGCCGCAGTGAAAATGAGATATTAACAAAATAATTATAAAATATTCCAACGTTTGTCAATATGTAAATACTCACCTTTGGATCTTCTGAATTATTACTATTGTCCCCGTCACTAGCGTAATTCGCTAACGAATCCATAATGGCGTGAAAACGGGGAACGAACTGTCCGAAATTGTTACGACTATCGCAGCGCGTCGATCCTAGGCTGCCTTGCGCAGAAACGCCATTGGTCGAGAATATTTAACCAGCTTGTATATACATACCGTGCTTTTCTAGTGCTTCCATCGAATGAGGTTATCGAAGCGGAAATGGAAGAAAAACGATACAGGAAATGCAGAATAAGCGGTGAAATTAAGCGCGAACATGAAAATCTTAACAAAATTTCTTCTAAATAAGCAATTGATTGAATTTTGATTATTAAATATTATTATAATTATTTATTTTTATGATATAATCTAATCGATGATATGATATGATATAATCTATAATCGATGAAATATTAAGATAAAAGAATTGATCTATTGAACGATTGTATTCTATAATAAATATTAAAAAAAATTTATAAGAAAAATAACATTTTTTTAAGATAAAAATAAAATTTCTACTAATAAAAACAATATTAAAATATTTTATTAAAATAATTTTAAAATATAATAATATTTTTATTAAAATAATTTTCAATTTCAATTTTATGGACATTATCCTACATAAATTCTGTTTTATAGTAAATTGTAACAGATATGAATTGTCTGTGAATTAGATAATTATAACAATAATAATTTTTATATATCTATAGATAATTATATTTATATAGCCAATATCTTAAAATATAACATTAAAAAATACTCTAAAATTTTTAAATAATTCTCAATTTATTTAAAAAAAAATTGATTTTTTTTATCAAGTAAAAAATAATTTTTAAAAAAGAAATCATTTTTATAAACAATTTTATTTATATTTTTTATCTTTAAATTAATCTATTTTTTGTTCATTAAAATTATCTATATTGAAAATAAAATGATTTATATATATAAAATCACCATTTTATGAATATACATATATTGACAAAAACTTACATTTGGAAATAATAACAAAAAATCTGTTTACGATAGCATTTTTATTTATAAGTGAATTAGAAAATAATTAAAGAGAATGCCGAAGGTGCATGAAGTGTTGCAAAGATGGGTTAATGCTAGAGAGCAACTCGCATTGACGTTTACACGCGGAGAAGCGCAAGCCGGTGTGCAGAGTCGTAGTCGTGTCATGAACAAACCGGGACGCAACAGTCGCTCACCAGACTTCGTGCTGGAATTATCGTTGAAGCTATGATTTCGCGCTTTCGTGATATTTCGTGATTCGAATCCAGGAAAACTTATTAGAAACATCATTTCGAAGAAAAATATTGTGGATTTAATTATTAGAGTAAGTGATTTTATATATATTTCTTTCATTATAATCGCGGAAATCTGATAGTTCGGACAGCAACCCTTCGATACGCTGATCGAAGTATATATCTCAGTACACGCGTACCGCGAATGTCGATTCTCTCATTCCACTCGGATCTACGTGACCCCGTTTTCGTCTTAAATCATAGTCAATTGTTTTTAACAGATGACATCCTCTATGGCGAATGCCTTAGCTAATTACGATAACTCATATAGACAGATTTTGGACATTTTTTTTTTTATTTACATTTCAGTCCAGTTTAATTAACAAAAGTATGACAAGAGTGATTTATATGCATCTTATTTTATATGTTTGTTCGTGATTAAAAATGTACAATTATTCCGTCTCGCATTTTAATACAATGGTAATAATCTATTCAAGTGGTCTTTTCAATCAATTTGAGATAATTTAATTAAATTGTTACGCTTTATTTACAAGCATACTAAAAAGTTATATATAAGAGTTTGATTAGGTTATAAAAGTTTTGTATTGTTTTTCGGCATTCGTATTGTTTATATTTTCTATCACCAGCATTTTTATCCGTTTACATACAAAAAGCCACGAGTGATTGTTATCGATCGAAATTTCTGAAACGTTTCATATAGGATTTCATGCAATATTTTTGCATATATAGCTATAAGAAATTACACTGAAACAGATAATTTAATTATTTGATATCCTCTGAAATAGTTGAAACATTTAATAATAGTACAACGAATAAATAAGTTAACGCGTATATGTATCAAAATGTCCATGAAAATAATCATATGAATTATTCTTTATATTTGCTTTGTTCTATTTTTTAATTCCGAATAATTTATTCTTATTTCTGAATTTGATTTTTTTCAAATAAACAAATCTTATTGAAATAAATTTAATAAATATTTTATGTTGATTATAGAATATAAAATAATATAAAATAGATATTATAGAATAAAATATAAAGTAAAATAATAATTATTAAGAATATTAGTTAAAAATTAAATATTATTATAATTATAATATTTAAAATTATATAATAATTATAAAATTATCATCAATATTAAAAAAAAAGAATATATAAAATATATAAAAATAAAATGTGGAAATGTTCGCATTTTTTAACATTGATTATTTTAAATTTAAATGACACATTTAAATTTTTTTTTTCGAAGCGTGAAACACACAATTTCAAATAATTTAAATTCGTACAAATGTTTTAGAATATATTTTATTGAAATTTAAATAAAATAGTATATGTTAAATAAACATAAATAAATAGTTTATAATAAATAATAATAAATAATGAAAATAAAATAAACATTCATCATGTTCTACAAGATCGATTCGACGAAAAAGATTTCTTCATATGAAGGTGGTATTCAATTATGTTATCAACAAGATTAAGAATTTTGAAATAAAATTTAAAAAATAATCGACAATAGTTTCACTTCTTCGTCTCGTCAAATTGCGTTCTAACTTTTGTAATTTCGTATTGATCGTGGCAATAGAGTCCACTATTCGATTCCAATGATGAAAAGTCGCTTTGAGAATACGCTGAAGGATCATCAAGTTCTTCATCGCGGAAATTGTCAGAAATATCAAGAATGACATAAATTGTCGCGGTTGAGCAGAAATTAATTTTAAAAATGCGATTACTGAGGAAAAATTATTCTGTTCTTGCACTCACAACATACCAGTCATATTCAATTATTTATTAATTAAATAATCTAGCTAAAGCCATTGAACTTTTTTCAATTACTATTTTTTTCGTTAATTACTATATTTGTATTAATTGACTCTATTCTTATTGCGACAACAAAACGAATATCGTGAATTTATGAGAATGTGACCAAAACATTAAAATTTCATTAATAAGAATTATTAAATTTATAGAAATTTCATACTTTAAAATTGAATTTGAAATGAAATAATTAAATTATTGTATAAAATTACAGTAATACAAAAATAGTTTTTATGGAAAAACGTAAATAACGTATAAAGAATGTAATATAATTAATGTAATTTTGTATTGAAAATTAAGTATAGTTATAAAAAATATTTATGAACTTTAATGAAAATAAAATTAATTGATTCTATTTAAAAATAAATAGTAATGATCAAAATGTTAAAGCTTTATTATATTTTATTCATATTATTTATAGAGAAAGTTTTGCAATAGAATTAAATATTTATTATTAATTATGAATTCATTCTTTGCGATATCAATTTCGAATTTTTTTATTAAATCATTCGAGATATTGAATTGTGCAAATTCGTAGCGCGATAAAATTTTTTAAATCGATGAGCATAACCTCAATTACCGTTACTCGTCGAAAACAATCTGCAAATGTATATATAATTAAATTCATTGTACTTGGAGGTACGAGAAGTATATATAATTTTATTTTTATCACAAATAGTATAGTAATCTTCGTTCGAAGAAGTTCTCTGAGAACCCGTTCGTTCAGATGACAATAAATATTGTACAAGTTCTTCCTCGTTTTTTTCCATCCTTCGCGTCGTTTTCTTCGCATATACTCGTCCCGTTTTCTCGCTCGAACTCGCGCGCGCAATAAGGTTCCGTTATCCACAGTAAATACATATCGAACATCCTCTGCGTTTTGCCTCAGATGAAAATGAACAACATATGCAACAAAATGTGTATCAATATGATATATATATATACAGGTAGGCATGAAATCGTGGTTTTATATTGAAATTTTTTATTCAACTTTTGATTTATTCATCATTTATTGATTATATATTCAATAGATTATCATTGATTAATATTAGGTTAGAATTCATAGGATACATAATGTAGAATGGATATAAAAGAAAAGAAAATGGATGGAATCTTTTATAATAGGATTGTAAATTGTATTCACATATTCAAGAATTCTTCTGTCTTATCTGAAGCGTTTTCATCAAGTATTTATCATTTTTTTATATGTTTGTTTTAATAAGTTTTTATATGTTCAAAAATTAATTATAAAGTTTTTATATGGTCAAAAAAATATTATTCTAATCAATAATTTTTGAATTCATAATATCAAGTACAATTCAATTGGATTCATTTTAATTAATATCATAAATTCATTGATAAAAGATTTTAGATCATATATTTTTTGAAAATCATTATTTATGATGATTTATAATTTATATATTAAAAAAGCATAATAAAGATGGTTAGAATATCTCGAAAAAATGATTATATTTAAAAACTTAATAAAATTAATTGAATATTGTAGAAAATATATACATATAGGAAACAAAACTAAATGTATACATATCACAAAAAGAATATAATTTCAAATGAAGTTCATCTAACAAAAGTTATTTTCAAATAGGTAATGAATATTTTATATACAATATATTTTCAAACATTAATTAAATTAAATTAAAAATAAATTTTAATCGATTATTTTCAGAGAAAATTAAATAATTAACAATTATTATTTTGTTATACAGAATTAAACAAAAACAAAAAATTTGTTTCAACTACTATGTAAATTATATCGAAGGATTATGGCAATGCTCGGGAAAGCAGTTATATAATAGCTATATTGAAAACTGAGGGAATCAAACGTAATCATCGTAGGGACACATCGCGCAGTCGTATTATGTAGATTTGTTATATCTACATAATATACTTTTAAAAACCCACTCCATAGCTTCTTGCTATCATCGAAGGGATGCACAAAACATTGTTGGAGCATATAGAGAACCCATAATCTAGAAGTGTGAGATTTTGTATGATAGAGTTGAATTAGGATTGAGTCGTGCAATGCATGAATGAGTAATTCAAATCAATTGTAAATTTTTTTTTGATTCACTAATTCTCTCTCTCTCTCTCTCTCTCTCTCTCTCTCTCTCTCTCTCTCTCTCTCTCTCTCTCATGTAACCATACAAAGAAAAAAAAGCAATCTCTTCTCGACTCGATTTAACGTCATCGCTTGCTATAGATTCTCGAGTTCTACAAACAGATCCACATACTCAATCTCCAGTTTACGATTTCCAGTATAGCCTTGTTATTCTCAAGGATAAACCAGTCGTTTCGGTTAAAGAAACGAATACTATTAGTATTAAACTATGTCAGAGAATTTAATGTCTAATATCACAATGGTTATTCTAAATTCGCCTTAAGACTGATGAATATAGATTTTGTGGATTCTTAAAATTAAAATTAAATAATTTCTAAAATAATTTTTATATTATGAATAATGAATAAACTTGAACATGTATTATTATGTTTAAGATATATTATAATTGTTTTAATTATAATTGTTACTCAAGATAATTTGGATGCATATAGAAGGTATGCTATGCAAAAAATTAAATTATTATAACTATATTGTATTTATTTTATTTAGAGTAGTTATACTTGAGATTTACAATTGTATTTAGAATATTATTTATCTTAAATTTATTATGTGAAAAATATTTAAAAAAAATTAAGAATTTAAAATATTTGGGTGAATTGATATTTCATGTAAAAATTGTTTTTTTCAGTGAGAACTCAGAGAAAATAGGAAATAAATAGAATTTTGAATGAAAATGTGTTTCTGATTATTTCAAAGATTTATGTAACGTTCAGTTTCTCCAGCGCTGTAAGTCATTTTATTAATCTCAAATTAATAAAAAATAATTATTTCTCGAAAAATAACAGACTCAAACAGGTATTATTTAATATTTCAATTCAATTATCACATATTTTATCATTTATTATTTTATATTACAATTATCACGAAAGATATTAATTAACGCATTATATATTTTAATAATATCGTATTTTTAATATACATTTAAAATCACAAAAAATTATATATAAATTTTAAATATTTTTAATTTTTTTTTTTTTTAGTATTAAAGTTATTGATTCTAAATTTTTAGAGAGTTTATGTTTATTATTGTTCCATTATTAGAATATAATTTTTATTCAATTACATATTCATTAGATGATATCTATATGGAAGATATCTATATGTATCATGATAAGTTATTATATGTATTACTATAAATATTATAAATTAATTATTAATAAATTAGAAATTACGAAGTATATGGTATACGATATATGTATATATATATATGGTATTTGAATGCAAATGGGACTCTTCTGTAAAAAATATGCATATCCTTCCGTTCGTATCATCTTAACACGACAACTATATATATATATAACAAGCTTTAAAATTAGGTTAATGAAATTGTAGAAGCGAAAGATTCGATAGTTCATCTTGTTCAATGCTGGTAATCAGGGACTTAACAAATATCATCATGATTGTATCGAAATTCCTTACAAACATAACATTTTATAATGAAACTGATTCAACATTATTTCAAATTTTTTCTCTCAAATTTAATTATTCAAATTTATCTATAAGATATAAAAGATATAAAATACTTTTTAAAAATAAATTGATTAATTTTCATACATATCGATGTATGAATATATACGGTGTACATATATTAAAAAAAAAATTTTAATCTACATTCAGTTTTAATAAAAATCTGAAATTACATTCATAAAAGATAGTAATATGAGATAGTAATATGAGATGGTAATCTAAGAGAATTCAGATTAAATCACTGGGAATACTTGTTCAGCAGAAGTATTCTCAATGAAAAACTCATTTTCCTGACTGGTATTCTTGTATTGCTAAGACATACCATTACGAGATTGGACAACCGACAGACAGGGAATATGAATATCTATTGCATAGTCCCTTACAAAAATTTTCAAAAATCATAAGTGAGAAGAAATAATTTTTAATGAATATTTTTGTAATTATTCATTGATAGATACTACTTTCTTTTTCAATTTTTTTCTTTTTTAATAAATATTAAAATATAATATATTAAAAATAATATTACATCAAAACATTTTATAAATATATTTATTATATTTAGTTATATAGTTTAGTTTACTAGTATTATATCACTAGTATTAAAATTAATATTTATTAAATTAATATAATATTATTATATTTTAATATTAAAGAAAATTCTTTATTTTTAAATAAAATATATTTATTAGAAATTCATATTTATTTTGACTTTTTTTTAAAATAGCAAGAAATAAATGTAAAACTTCTTTCAAAAAGAAACTATTTTTCTTATTCATCTATGACAATTTATATAAAGAAATTTAATTTAATATAAAATTTAAATTTATTATATATTATTATTATATATTTAGTTTTTATATAAAGAAAATTTCTAATAATATCTATATGATATAATACAATACTATTTTAGTTTCTGTAATGTTATCTGTAATGTTAAAAAATTAAAATATATTTATATACATATTTGTATTTTTTTTTAGTTTCTAGAGAACAGCTGCATTAATTACGGTAACATCAAACGTAAGACTAGATTTCAAGGTACATGGTACGATTGTGACGTAATCGACAACCTGTTCCCGATGACGTAAGAAACTAGTCGTATAGAAGACATGCAGACTCCATAATCAAAAAAAAAATTCATATATGTATCCATTTCTGAAAAAAACTTATTCTTTTATTATATATATATATATATATATATATATATATATATATATATATATATATATATTCTCTTAGTTTCTTTATATTTTTTGAACATTCAAATCCATTCCCATGTTATACAAGATATACTATAATGGGAAAGAAATTAAAAAAAAAAAAACTAAAAATGAGGATAACAGGTAAATAAAGAGGATAATTCTTTTAATAATTTTTTTTAATATTTTATTCTTGATTTTTTTTTTATTTTAAATTAATTTTAATTATAAAATAAAAGAATAATAGAATAATGGAAATGTGCTTAATGTAATATAATATTGTTTATTAAAAATGGATAGTGGTACTGCTATGATATTCAATTGCGCTATATTTATTGTATATGCATAATCACAATCACCACTTCCGTTCTCCGTAATACGGACCAGCAAACCATTAAATGAATCCCGCCCGCTTAAAAGGTGATGTTCGTACGTAACTATTTATAACCAGGGTGAATATGTTTGCAATGGAAAAAAATAATTGGTCTAAATTACCAGCGTGAACAAATGATGAATTTTGTAATTTCTGAAAAATTTTTTAAAAAAGACTATAAATCAAATTGTTAATTCCAATTGTTTTTGTTATATTTGATATGCTTAACTTAAATTCTATTGCTTTCTCTTTTTTAATTTATCAAAAATATAAAAGCGATAGATTTTTTATAAATTGTTAAGAATATAAATATAAATCAATAATCACGCATATAATTGAAAGTATATTATATAAACTGTTTTATAGAAATTTTCTTTCATAATTAACTAATTTATTAGATGATAATGATTCAAAACTATTCATTAGTTAATAATTCAACAAATTTCTTTTTTTTTTAAATATATTTATTAATATTTTTAAACTATCATATTGATAAAGAGTTTTCGATTTTTATTATATTATTTTATTATTATTCTTACTTAGGAATTGAAAATTGGAGTTAATATATAATAATAGGTTCTTGTTATATAGAAAAAATATTTTCACAATAAATGATAATGGAACATTAATTATAATTTTATCAAAATCGTTGTTCAAAATTTATTTTGAATATATAATTTATACTATCGCAAATTTGGACTTGACAACCAAAAAATTATCGTAATATTTTATTTAGTATTGCGATATTTCAGCAGTAGTTTTAAAAATACGTGAATATGTGTAGAAAATGTTTGTATTAAAAGAAAACATTCGAGGTTTCGTGACCTGTCGTTAACCTAGTAGGATTCCCATTCCAGTACACGCACTCATTACAGGTTCCACCACGTTTATTCTATACTCGAAAGTTGATTGCGAAATAATCGAAATAGCAATAGATACGAAGTAGAGCAGAGAAAATCTTGAAGAGAAAAATAGGAAATAGGAAACACTCGTTAATTTAACAATGGTAAAGATACTTGAAGAATTCTAATCTTCGTCTGTAGAATTATAATTGAAGATATCTTGAATTGATTGAATAAACAACTAGATTTGTTTAGTTATTTTCGAGTTAGCCAAAAATTTAGAAGATAAAAGCTATAGGAAGAAATAGAAGAAAAAGTTTGAGGTTTCATGAATGTTTTTCAAGATTTTTTTTATTAAATTAATATGAATGATTTTTTTTAAATTTGAAAAATCAAATTTTATAATAAACATTTTTTTTATTTTTCAATATAACATTTATATATATATATTTTATTTTATTGGAAAAATTTATTTGCTTAAGAAAAATATAATATTGCTATAGTATAAAAGGAAAGAATGTAGAAAATAATCTTTAGTTTCGCACGGTATAATAAAGCTATCATATAAAAGTAAATTCAATCGGATAAAATTATGCGACAATTGCGCCAGTTCGTGCAATGTTTTACTCACGTTTATTATGCCAATTATTTAATGATCTGCTCAATAATGTGTGAATAATTTATTTTTTAATTCAAATGTTTAATGTCGTATACTTCTTAGAACAAAAAACTTTTTTAATCGACTTTTTTCTTATTTATCGATGGATTAATCTTATAATGTTCAAGTTTTTATAGATATTATAAAAAAATTAATAAAAATTTCAACATCAATATCCTATTTGCAATATCAAAATAAATGATCGTATATTCATATAAATATGAAGTTGATTGGTTTCCAAAATACAATAGTATTTTTCTGGATTGATAATAATATCTTGTTTCTGAACGTGCAATATATCATTTATTGTTAAATAGTATTTATTTGCACTATATAGAATTTAGTAATATTTTAATATTAATTCTAATATTAATTTCAAAAAACTTATCATCTTTTTATTCGATAAAAATTTATGTTTATATTCTTTATTTTCTATATTGAAAGTATTAAAAGTTTATTGACATTCGATATTCGATGAAGTTTGCATCGATTATTGTAAACTGATACATTCACTAATCGGTCTCTGACTTCCGGATTTTCTAGGTTATAGGGGTGACTCAGTTAATCTATTGTTGTAAATCAATATTTTAGAAATCAAAAATATTCTTTATAAAGAAAATATTGAAAATAAAGGTAAAAACTTCTTTAAATAATCAATCTTATTTATTTCAAATCTTATTTTTAAATTTAATTATTGATTAAAGATTATGTTACAGATTTTATTTCCTAACAGAAGATAATATATTAAAGTATGAAATGAAAATAACAAATATACATTAAATTAAAACGAGACACATAGAAATAAATCTAAATAAGAAAATTTATTAATTTATATAAATAATAATTTAATATATTGTCATAATATAATGTATTCAAAGAAATTATGATGTGACATTTATAGTATATATTATTACTACAAAAATACTTTTAGCATAAACAAACACAAGAGAATGAGAAGTATTATACAAATAAGAAATGATAATATATGATATGAATGGATATTCTTTTTTTAAGTTTTGCAAATATAATATAAATATAAGAGATTCTATGTTTGATTATTTTAATAATATATTTTTTATTTTTAGATTTATAAGTTTTATAATATAAGAAACAAAAAAAAATATATATATATATATAATATAGTATATATATATATATATATATATATATATATATATATACTAATATTAATTTATATTTTATAAATAAGCTAACAAAGTTTTGTTTATCTTTTTTTTTATTTTTCTTTTAAAAACAAACGAGAATATTAAGTATAAAAAAAATGGATATATATAATGAATATTTATAATTTCATTTGATTATCAAATATTATTAGAATTACATTCCAACATTTTTTTATAAAAAAAAAAAACAAACAAATTCTAGTATGCAAATTACAAATTCTTATGAAAAATAAATACTTTAGAAACAAAAAAACAATGGAATATACTATTATATATATTATTGAACTATATAAGCATTACTGTAATTTTCGTTTCCTTCTCAAAGACATTAAGACGGTTGCTAACCGGTGGTAACATCCGCGAGGGAGAAGAATGATTGAACGAAACGGATGAGCGTTTAATTGTGAAGAGTATGTAGGAGGATGAATGAAAGCGAGCTAGGTGATGAGCTATGCCGTCATCGCCTGATTTCTTTGCGACAATGACGATGCCGTATAATGAAAAGACAAGTCTGATAATGTCAATTACATACTTGTATTTTTCTAACTTTATATACTATAACTTTCTTTAAAGGTAGAATTCTAATGGTTGTAATAATGATGAAAAAAAAATGGATGAATTTTAAAAGCAAAAAATATTGAATTTTAGTAATATAAAATTCTACTACACAATAAGCAATTTTGAAACAGTATAAAATAAGTTGTTGAAAATAAAAAAGAATTATTAAGAATAATAATGCAATAATACTGCATACTAATTAAGTGATTCATTAATAATGTATTCATTAATGTAAAGATTAATTATTAAAAATGTATAGAGGATAAAAAAATCGCATGATTAAATTATAAAATCGATGCATTATGCGATCAATAATACATTTATTTTATCAATTCTTGCAAATTGATGTTTGCATGATTTGATTTCCATAATTATTTTACGTATTCTATTTAATATGTTCTGTTTTATAATTTCTCGAAATTTTATTTTGAAGATATAATTTTGAAGATTTCTTTATGTTGTAAATCTATTAGAATTTTCAAGTGCTCATTCTAGAAAATAAATCTAATATGGAATAAGATATGCAATACGAATGCAAATAAGAAAACAATGCAGATAAAAACGAAGAGTTTTTTGAGAAAATTATGTTTCTGTAACGCAACGAATAAATTGCAAATTGCAAATAAATTATAAAAAAAATAGTAGTAGGAATAAAAAATAGAGAAAGAATTTAAACGTTGAAATTAAATGTCAGTCTCAAGGAAAATAGCATATAAACTTTTTAATATCGATAATGAAAAAACTAAAATGATTATTTTAAATTACAATGTCTACTAATTTTTGAGACAAAGTAATATATTGTTAGAAAATTATAAAACAATTGGTATGATGGATATGTTTAATAATAATTATAATAAATATTATACTTTATTATATAATGAAATGAAAACATAATATATTTATATTTTCATTGTTCTTGTATAAAATAATAATTTACTAATAATTAATTATTTATTAAAGATTAAAATTCATAACATACATTAATTATAATATTCTTTTAAGATGCATTATGATGAATTTTTTTTAAATATATAAGTAATAAAAAACATGTATATATATATAAGTATATATATTCTAGGATGTATAAATAGTACCTTCCTTTTTTTTATCAGTAAAAGAAACAATTCCTTAATGAAATCAAAAAAATAGATACTCGAACTACATCTTTTTTCATTAATTTCTTTATAATATATGAATGACGAGTTCTCATTTTTCCGGTATAGCGGTATTTTTGATCGTCTTCGTGCATCGTATAAATAAGAAGAAACTCCTATATAGTCATGTGATTAAATGATCAGTTATTTATATATATAACTTATATCGTGATCATATGACTCATGCCATATTTAAAATGAAAATATTATAATAATTTCTAAATTGTAAAATATATCCGGAAAAATATATCGATGAACGATATTATTAATTATTATAATTATTATTCTAATTGTTATAAAATTATATAAATTATAAAAAAAATATCCTTAAAATTTCAAAAAATTTTTTATTTTTTTAGACAAAAAATGAATTCAAAAAAATGGAAACTAAAGGAGGATCATTAGCATAATAGACGATCAATGGTCGTCAATATCTTTGAAATTATTTGTACCTGTTTTTAAGAGAAACATTATAATTATATCCAAGATGTCAATCACGGCTTCTACGGAAAAAATGGAAACAACTAAGGATCTACCGAAAAAGAAATTTATTAACATTAATCTTCTTTCATTAAAACTTCTATTATTCCTCTTTTTTGGAGGTATATTTAAAACGAATAACGAATAAGTAATTAATAAATATGTATTACGAATATTGAATTTATCAAAAATATTTTGTTTTAAAAAATAAATAAATTATAAAATATGTCATTATCATAATTATTTTATCAGGAATGGGATGTCTCTTCCCTTTTCTTCCCTTACATATGACGGAAATGGGATTGAGTATCGACCAAATCCGTATGATCTCAATAATTTCGCCAGCAATCGCAATCATGGGACCTCTGATTGCCGCTCCTATTGCAGATAAATTAGCAGATCATCGGGGAAGAAATGATAAATCGACAGGTCGTTACCTAAGATTGATGATCGCTATTGCCTGCATTTTATCTGCCATTTTCTATGCTTTTCTCTTATTGATTCCAACGGTTAATCGCATTGAACCCCCAAGAGAAAGAAGACCAGGCCTAAAATTTAATTGTGATCAAACAGGGGCAGTGATATTGCAAGAAAAATGTAAAAATCGTATTTCTTGCCATAGATGGTCTGATGAAAGCAGAATTGGTTCATTACTTTTGGAAGGTTGCGATTATGCTTGTTACCCTACAGGATTAAAACGGTGGCATTCTGACAACAATGATGGATCTACTACTTTTGGAACAACCGATTCTGATATAATTATTCTAGATGGCAGTGGCGAAACGACAGTAATTCCTCTTGAAAGTGAAATATATTCTCAGGTAAATGTTTAGATAATAATTTAGATAATAATTGTCAATATATAACAAGAATAATTAAAATTCAAAAAATATATTATAGGAACAAGAAGAAACCAAAAAAATGCGAAGATTTGCCATGTCTCATAACGAACCACCTCATTTATGTTTTAAAGAAGGTGACAATATTGTTTGTCATGTTTATACTAAATATTCAGGCAATTTAGCCATAAATGCCACTTTAAGACAAGCCTTAAACAACAAAAGTGATCAAGATTGGTGTGTATATCCCTTAGCTGAATATTTTGCTTGTCGTATACCTCTAGAACTGGAAACCAGAATGGCAGAAATTTCTCAAAGTTGTACTATTGAATGTGATTTAGTTGATCCATATACTCTTCCAGGTAATATTATTTTTTAATATGATATTAATATCAACATCATCGTAATATAACAATTTTTTAATACAACAATTTTAGATAGCATCCTCATAGAAAGCCAATGTCAAAAGACAGAAGATTGGTCTCATTTAGTTTTTTGGACATATTTAACCATTCGATCAGTCGCTGATATTTTCCCAACGACAGCTGTAGCTTTAATTGATGCAGCAATTGTTATAGTTACCAGAGAAACATCCTGTGGACGTGGAGATGTGGGACGTCAATTAGCTTTCGGTTCTCTTGGATTTGCCATCTTTGGTCCCTTAACTGGTTATTTATGCACACTTATGGAAAACTTGAATTCTTTCTACTATTTGCCGATTGGTATACATGCTATAATGATGCTTTTGGCAGCTCTTGTAGCTTTTTGTGCCAATGACATGCCACTTAGTCCACCGGAATGGTGGTGGCATACCAGAAGCGGCATGCTGGCACTTCCCATGAGCGCTATCAAAAGATATGGCAGTGAAACTGCCGCTCTTGTAATTGTACTCATCGTTATGGGAACTTTCTGGAGCGCTATGGATAGTTATTTACCTTTGTAAGATTTTTTATTAATTATTTTACACTATAATGAGAACAATAAAATTGATTTGAAATTATTGGATTAGTGATGAAATTAATTTTAAAATTAAATATTGTTATTTTAAGCTATAGTAAGAAAATATAATAAAAATTAGTTCATACTTTTATATTTAGACATTTACAGAAGTTGGGAGGTGATGAACTTCCTATTGGTGTAGCTATGACCATTGGAGCAATTCCAGCATTTTTATTCCTTTGGAAGTCTGAACATTTAGTTGATTACTGTGGTCACAGTAATCTTCTTATCACTGCCTTTACTGTGTATATTATTAGGTAGGTAAGTTTTTATATAATGTTATTAGTTTATATTATATTATAATATATTGAAATATTTTTTAATTTATATATTTTTCGAAAATTGAAATTTTTAGATTTACTGGTTTAAGCCTCATAGCAGAACCTTGGTGGTCTTTGATTTCGGAAGGCCTCGAAGTCTTTACGTTAGGAATTATGTGGATTACTGCCATTCTTTATCTGAGACATCTCGTACCACGTCATTTAACAGTAACTGCTCAAGCACTGCCTGTGATTGCACATTTCTGCATCGGCATGTATTCATGTTGAATATATATATTCGATAATTTTTGTAATACTACTTTTAATTCTTTTAATTTGATTCAGGTCGATGCATCGGAGCCGTAATTGGTGCTTATATCAATGTTAATAGTTCTGATATCATCGATTCATTGAGATTTCTTTATCGTTGCATGGCTGTTGCTGCCGCAGCCGTTGCTGGTTTATATTTTATTTTGTACCATGGTATATTGAAACCACGATGTCATGCACATATCATACAAGGACCACGACAACCTCCTACTGTTGTACAAGGTACGTACATTTGATGATTTGTATTTATAAACTATTTTAATTAATGTGTTTTATTATGCAAGCTGCTATTAAGGAATATGAATTAAGTGAGTGAATCTGTAATAATTTATTTATTTTATAGTATTGTTACATTATATATATACATTATACTTCGAATGTTTAATGATTTATTTTGTTATTTTGTAGATTTCAATATAAATTTTATTATACCTTTTTCTTCTCTTGTTTTTTTTTTATATGTAGCAATGAACGGAAATGGAAATTATACACCGCTCAGAGTTTACCACAACGGTATGGGCAGAAAAGGTCAATTTCGCTATTGAAAAATTAAGGAAAGAAAAAAAGAAGAACACTTAACGACATTTTAAATATTACGGTGCTAGTAATTAGATTGTTGTAATTAAAACAAAAAATTGTCATTGTTATATAACATGCGTATAAAAAATGCGCTTTTCATCTTTAAATTCTTCAGACAAAATTGTAACTCTTTTATACAATTTTTGATTTCCTTTTATACAAGCAGTTTCTAAGAATTGATTTGCTCAAGTGTATTTCAAATTGAAATATTGAAACGAGGTGTTACTACATTACTACATCAGTATCGAAATGAGATTATAAAAGAAAGTAGAAATATTCAAATTTTAAAAGTATTTTTTTTTTTTATTATCTCTCTTCAGTTTTATATATATATATAAACGAAAATAACTTTATATGTATATATAAACATAAATTTGATTTCTTTTAATAGGAAAAAATCAAATTATTTACTATTTAAAAATCACATTTTAATTTTATTTTTATTTTTAAAAATGTAATTAAAAAAATTACTTATTCAATAATTTTGATTTAAAGTATCAATGAATAATTACCAAATCATTATTATTTTAAATATAACATTTATAATACTTTCATCTTTTTAATCTTTGTATCTTTTATACACAGACGACATTTTAATATTGCGAAACGTTACAAAATTCATAACTTTGTTGCGTTTCCTTTATATATTTGACTGCGTATATAGATAAAATGTTTGCAAAGAAAAATTTTTACGGACTTGTTGTATGTATGTAGAGACAAATATTTATCTGTCTACATAAGATATAATACATAGAATATAGTTAATTTAAAGATAAAAAAGTAATATATTGATTTTCGGAATCGATATATGTATATATGAAAAAAATAAATAAAATTAAACAAAACTTGAAATTTAAAATTTAAAATATGATTAAAACTAATTAAAGAAAATAAAATTAGCACCTATTATTTATTTCAGAAATTACTTCTATCTTTTGAATCTTTTCTTTTAAATGAAAAATAAATAAAATAGTGCTATAAAATCTATAAAAAAAAAGATAATCATTATTTTAAATATTTTGTAAAAAATGTATTTTTTAGATTTAGTTTTATTTAATAGTTAAATTTATTATTTATTATAGATTAAATGATCATTTTAATAACATCTCAGATCAAATATATTAAGACATAAAATACTATTAAAAATTTTATGGCCTTTTTTTGCCATTTTTTGCATGTTCGTTTACAATCACTGTACATTATTTAAATAAATATAGCTATTAAATATATTTTTATGAAATATATTTATATGGATAGAAATACTCATATAAATACAGTAAAAACTTGATCAAAAAATTTGAAAAATTTTTCAAATTTTATTGTTATTTGATAATTTTGAAAATAAATTTTAATTAAAAATTATAAAAATAACTAAAGAAATTTCTCAATTTATAGAGAAAAAAATTACCAATATATATAAAAACAATTTAAAAATTATTTAAAAGAAATTAAAATTTTTACATTATTCATTACATACTATCTGTACAAAACAAACTATGACAATTACTTATTTAAGCATTTTTATTAATATTTTTATTCTATTAATCAGTATTACTTATGCAACATACAATATTTTTTTTATATAAATTAACAAAAGTTCTTAAATTTTCATAGAAAATCTATATTTAAATATCTTAAATCTAAATATCTCAATTAGAAATTTTTTAATATGATCAAAATACGAAAATTGCTAATAAATTTCAGATATTTTAATCAATATTTTGAAGAAATAAAATAAATCTACAATAGTTAAGATTTATTCGAAAAGACTAAAAGATTAAAGAAAATTATATAATATAAAATAGAAGTAACAATGAACTGTTTTTTGTCATACTAAATTTAATTTATCACTGAATTTATTTATCATGTAATTTTTCATTTCAATATCATGCAATATTCGTACAACTGATTAATAAAAAATAATAAGTAGATAAATGATTAAAGTACTAATAAAACTCACGAAAGATATTGAATAACTATTATTTAATTAATCGTCAATAATAGTACAGTCATCTTCATTGCTGCTTTCAGATCCTATGGCAATAGATTTGTTGGAATTTTGTTCGTTATTATTTGACATATTTAATACACCAAGATTATCAGCAATAGAGAAATGTTTTTTTTGAGTTTCAGTTTGATTTTTTAAATCATCAATAAATTCATTCGCGGCAGTCTTTTTATCTAAATCATCGTTTATGTTACTAACCATTTTCACAAGATCATCAACAGCTTTGCAAGTAATTGAATTTCCCCGTCGCGACTCATAGGATTTTAGATCGCTTTCCTTCTTAACCGAAATATTTGAATTACTGTTGCTTGAAACATTCGATTTATCCATAGTTCCTAACATTTCAGAAATGAATGGCGAATTAGCTTCTATTAAATCCTTTAACGATGTTTCATTTGGATCAGGTAACTCTTTAAAATTTTCAGTTTGTATAATTCGAGATTTCATATTTTGCTTTTGTAAGAATTGAATAAAATGATCTTCATAATTTCCAAGTGACTTATTAATTTGTTTAACAGATGATATAGAAACATTTCTTTTCTCTGATTTTTGAGTCACTTTTTTCAATGCAGAATAGCTTATACATCGATCATAATCTTGTAATTCCATAGTATTTATTTGCACCGATTTATCTGCTAAGAGAGCAGAATGGTTCCCTATGGCTCGGTCTGTAGTGTTTCTCTTTTTGAAAAAATTTATTCCATCGACCACGTTTGTAGTGCCAATCAGATCAGATGGATTCATAATGCTATATTCTATTTCGTTATCAATATTAGTGTCCGAATCAGATTCATTTGTACAAATCATATCAAGAGGTATTTCTTCACAATTAATTTTCTTACGAGTATTATTTTCATCCGAACAATGAATAATTCCTACTTTTGTTTGGTATCTTTTCCATCTATTATATTCCCGTATTATTCTGTCATTAATATATGCTAATTGAGTTATAGTATCACGTATATCGCAATGAAATTGTTTAATTAAAAGACGAGCATCGTTTAATTCATACTTTTTAAATTCCTCTCGTTGAGATGTCTCAAATAAGCCTTGGAATTTCGTTTTCAGATTAACTAAAATATTATTGATCTCTTTACCATGAGGAAATAACCTTTGGTTTAACGTTTTTACGTTGCGCCGCTCTTGTACTTCTTGTCTCTTTACATTATTATAATTATTTTTTGAACTTACAAGAGCAACAGGTACTGCTTTATTATTAGTGGTAAAATTCTTAGAAGAACGTGGAACTTGTGATGTACCAACAACTGCTACATCTTCTGAATCACTTTCAATCTCTATAATATTTGAATTTGCAGCTATACATGATGTATGCGACTCAGGTAAAGAAAATCGTGATCGATTTAATATATTAATGTTCTGATTAGGTATGGTAACCATTGGAGTTGGCGCAGAATGTAATGTTTGATATAAATTCATTTGATTCATTTGATTTAGTGAATTAGAAGTATGACGAAGAGGTACAATAGGAGTTGCAAGTTGTACAAATTTTGGATTTGTAACGACGCTTACGACAGATGTGCTACACATTGTTGATTGCCGAGCAATTGTAGAATTTACTCGACCAGGATATACTCGAGGTTGCGCTATAACCATACCGTCTCCATTAACAGTCACATTTTCGCATTCAACCATTGTTTGTTCGCATGAAAGTAAAGATGGTAATATTTCATTATGATCCATAGTTGTATCATCTGATATTCCACTATGATAATTATTAGATAGAGACGTATTGTTTCCATCAGAAAATCTTACTTTTCGACCTCTTTTTTTACGTTTAGAAAGAACATTTGATACTATTTGCTTAGGTGTATACGTTTCATCATCTTCTTCTGAATTTGAACCATTTCGTCGACGCTTTCGTTTTCTTCTACGTGGACAGCATTTTGATTCATCAGTATTTATTTTTTCGTCTATTTCCTCTTGAGACATATTACAATTATTTTGAAATAATCTGAAAAAATTTAAATATATATGATATATATAAATTTAATTATATATATAATGTAATTATATTTAATCTTAAATATCTTTTTTATTTTAATTTTTGATCTTGTTTACCTATTCATTGTCTGAATATGTTGTAGCAAAGCCCAACAAGTTCCTCTTAAATTATATAAATCTCTGGGATCACAGACGAAGCATTTCCATTTTTCATCTGCTTCAATCTTTTTTCTCAATATAGGATCAAAATTTCTTTTAATACATTTGTAACAAAATGTATTACTACAAAAAGAGCAGCAATATAAATTGCCACCATTTGCACACCATCTACAAAACATATCTGTTGCATCATCACCTGTAAAATACGATTATAAAATATAAAATTTGAATTAATTTTTACAGATATTAATAATAATATGTACCTTGTTCAAAGGTGCCATCTCCATAGAAATCTCTGCATTTTGCACAGAGCAATGTATGTAGTATAGGATGTTCAAACATATTATGAGAATCTGCTGGTGCAGATCCAATATGTGCATCGCATGCTGTGCAATGTAATCTTTGAAACCGTACTGCTGAGATCTCTGAATTACATAAATTTAAAATCATATATTTTCACATTTTTTTTTAATTTTTTTAAAAAATTTACTTTTTTAATTTAAAAATTTAATATTTATATTTTCTTAAAATTTAAATTTTAATCTATGATAAAATATTTTTATTGCATTAGAAACAATATAAAAAATAAACAAAAAATTATATGATCATTCATCAATATTGAAAATTTTATTAAAAATTTCGTAAAATAAAAAATTATTGTTAATATTTTAGAATATAACTTTTGCTGTTTTTTTTTTTATTACTTTAAAATTACAATGTTTTTATACAGTAAAAATATGACAAGTGCCATGTTGTGCCAAATGATATTATAGACAAATTTATTAAAATAGCAAATTAACAGATAATATAAATTGAGCATGTGTAAATTTTATGAACTTACCATTGCCAAACATAAGTTTATAATAGCTACACTCCTCTTGAGAAATAGATACTGGTACATTTGTCGTACTTGGAAGTAGTTCTCTGGGAGTTACTGCAATATGAAGTAGGTTAGACACATTATATTTCACGATATCTCGTACAAACTCGTCCTTTAAAACTCCACAATCTCACCATTTTCTTTACTGTCTACTTCCTTCACTTCATTCACTTGTACTTCAAGCATACTTGAAATATCCATTCTTGACGTGTTTCCGATCACGATCACGTCTAACGTTACGTTTCAAAACACAGGTTATCGCGCCGCCATTTTCCTGCAAGCGCACCGGCCTAAAATTTTGGCACGGGACGTTCGAACATTCAAAAAAATGTACGTATTTCAAAGATGATACCCTATTTGAGCGACTCCAAATCGTTGTAGAGATAAAGAAACTTATGTTACTTTTAATGATCATTTTTATTAAAAGATTTCAATAAATGTATCACTTTTAGAAATATTTCTTCCTATAATTTAAAAAAGAAGTTTTTATAATATACACAAAATATTGGAAATTTTATAACGTATAAATCAAGAATATAATAACAATTTTTAATTTTGAATATTCGATTGCGCAAATGTAAACGCAACTCACCCCTGTATTCATCACTGTGACTGCGGAAATGAATTTATTTACAAATGGCGACCTTTTGGATTTATTACAAAACAATTCGGATCAAATAGAAATTTTCGAAAAATATAAAGATGACTGACAATATAGAAGAATCCAAATATACTGAAGAATCCAAAAAAACATCATTAAAAAAATCTGCAGAAAAATTAACAGAAGAAATACAAAGTATGGCTAATTATAAAAGTCTTTATACTGAAATTCAGGTATGCACAAAGTATCCAATCATACAGAAATTTTTAAAAACAAAAAATTTCATATTCATTTACATTTTAGAAAAATATTTATTTATCATGTAAGAAAGAAATTCTAATTATACTTCGATTCCAAAAAGCAATTACAATTCGAATCCGCTTTTAATACGAAAACCGGAAATACAAAATATTCGAAAAATCAAAAACACAACTAATAATTATTACTTTTGTTTTTTAGAAACTCGTTGCTTCTACTGCAGTAAAAAGAGAAGATTTTAAAAATACGTTATTAGACGCATTAAAAAGTAATGGTTTAGAAACAGAAATTAGAAATACGGTATTTCATTGGGTCAGATCGCAAGTATATATCATTTTTATTAAAAATGTTTGTTTTAATAAGAATCTTTAATTAAATATTTTGTAAGGGTTCTTTATCTACTGCATCAGAATCAACCACAAACGAAGTGGATTTAACTTATTTAAAAAAAGCTCAAATTCAATGGGAGCGTAGAATACAAAAATCTTTAAATTCAACATGCAATGAATTAAATGTGCCATTGGCACGCATAAGACCAAATGCAGATCGCGAAGAACTTGCTGAAAAATGGAATGAATTAAGCACTTATGATATCGGTGATCTTAATATTGATTTATTGAATAAAAATTCTAATAAAAATATTAAAAAAGCAATTATAATAAATTTAAATTTTGTTCAATTTAATATTTAGATTTATCACAATATAGACCTCTTTACGCCCCAAAAGACTTCCTGGATGTGCTATTTTCTATTCGAAATCCTTTCTTTAAAAAACAGCCGTACATATTTATTATTTCTTAATAAATATTTCATAATTTTTTTCTATTTTAATAAAAATAATAATCTTTCAGAGATGAATTGAATTGGGAATTCAGCCACATAGAAATTCGCGTAAAAACACTCATGCAACTGGTATTTTTCCTTATTATACTTTTTTAAAAAAATAAATGTATTTAAACTAATGTATATAAATATTTAAACATATTATTATATAATAAATTATTATCATTATTATTTTTTGAATAGAGATGTTTGTATGTGGAATTGGCAAAAGGTATGCCATTATTAGGAGTGAATCCCGATATGCCAAGTTCAGAAAATTTTGCAAATCTAGAAGAAGAGAGAATTTATATCGGTGAAAAAATACTGAAATCGAATCATGCTCCAATTGCACAAGAATTTTTAAAGCGCGGAGCACCTCGAGCTCTTCGTGGTCGTCTGTGGTCTCTTGTATTGGGATCTGCAGTAAAACAGAATGTAAAAATTTCATTATTCTATTATACAAAAAAAATAAATAAATAAATAAAAGAATTAAAATTTAAATATTTTTTTAGGACTCTGAATATTATGAAGAATTAAAAAATATGGTGTTACAATATGATATTGTTATAGATAAACTAATAATAAAGGTAATAAATCTCTTTTATCATTTTTAATTTCTTTTAAATAATTTTTATTTTTTTTTTATTAAGAATATTTCTTAAATTTTTTTATTATTTTTATGATTTGTTTTTTACTTTTTTATTTCAGGATGTGCAACTGACAGCCAGAAATGATGATCAATATTTTGTATTTGAAGATGTTTTATATAAAACAATGTTATGTTTTTCTCGTGATTCGGAAGTATTAGCACCTGTTACAACTGATAGAAGTGCTGGAGGTCAAGTAATACATGCTGTTTTACAAGGAAAACCAGCCACTTTAGAAAATACTCTAGTTTTTCCACCAAGTGGTGTGATTCCATTTCATGGCTTTACGATGTATGGTACAAAAATTAATTTGAAATTAATATAAAAAAATTTGTGAAAATTTATAGATATTTAAAATTAATTTATTTATTATTAAAATATGTATCATTTACTAGCTACACCGTTTTGTTACTTATATGACGATCCATGTGCAATGTATTACACATTTCGAGCTTTTTATTTGCGGTATTGGTTTCGATTGCACACCGTTTCTAGTCACGAACAAGGTATTGTAGCATTGTGTTTGCTCTTTGAGAGATTACTACAGTGTCACGAACCTTTGCTTTGGATTCACTTTAGAAACATTCATATACAACCGTAAGTTTTTATATTCTATGTTTATATTATTATCAAAAATAATTAATGCTTCAAATAAAATATTTTATAGGATTAGAATTGTTTTTAAGTGGATCATGAGAGGTTTCAGTGGCCATTTGCCACCAGAACAATTGCTTTGTCTTTGGGATCTAATTTTAGGATACGATTCATTAGAAATTATCCCTTTACTTGCCGTCACTATATTAAGTTTTCGAAAGGAAAATTTGATGCAAGTCAATAATCAACAAAGTGTAGAGGTAAAATAATTATTTCATTAATTATTTATAAGAAACTCTGTTATTAATTTTTTATTTTCAGGCTGTTTTGGCAGATTTATCTTCTTTAAAGGTTGTTCCATTATTGCAATTGGCTTTATTAAGAGAATAATATAAAATAAAAAAAAAATAAATGAAAATTTTATTTAAATATAAATTTAAAATTTAAATAAGAATAATCTTTTTTTTTATGTTTGTACAAACTGATATCTTTTTTTCATGATTTTTAAATAGCTAAATAGCTAAATAAAAAATTCAAACACAACATTAAATATAAAGTATAAGTATATGAAAAACTAAGTAATTTAAAGAATACATAATTGACATTATTGATTTCATCAGTATTAAAACTATTATCACTTTCTTCACATATTATTATCGCTGGAATAACGACCAATATTGGGCCTGTACTTGCAGCTGATTTCGGAACATAACTGCACATATACATGGTAGCTTATAAATACGAATGTATGTGTGTTCAATAAAAATATTCTATGAATGTGTATCTTATAAACAATTTAATAGAATATAAAATTGCAAAAATTTTAATTTGATAAATGAATTTATTTATTTATTTTTTTAGTTTAATTTCAATAATTATTAATATAAAATTAATTTTATATAATAATTTAAATTATTTTATATATATATATATATATATATATATATATATATATATATATATATATATATTTTACTGTACACTTATATTGAATTTAAAATATATTGTATACTTTTAATTATTTATTATTGTAAATTATTATATATTATTATTACTATTATTATTTAATAAATTATTGCAATATATTCCTTTAAAATCGCACATTTTGGAATATTTCAAGTATTAATATTCTAAATATTAAAAAGCATTATAAATAATATATAATAGCATTATAATCATGTTTTTATTAATATAAGTTTTTACTGTGATTCGAGATTTTTTATTTTTTGTTTAAATATTCTTAAATATTTTTTTGTTAAATATTCTTTTGGAACACACTATATAATTTGCTTGTGATTGACAGAGATAGAAGAAGTCTCTTGGAGGGGGACTTTCCTGTTTCCGCCTGTCAGCCGTAGACTGGTAGAAATCAGAGACGCCTATCTGCCATCGTCGTTGTGTTTATAATAGCTGATTTTTTGCTGAATTTAATTCTTTCCTAATATTTTGTGAAAAGCGTGCAAAGTCACGCCAAATAGAAACTTGTGAGTAGAACATTCGATCGATTTCACTTCTTTTTATTTTAGAAATTATATTGACTGTTATTGTTATTACTTGCGAAGTTGCGACAAGGGTGGGGTGATTCTCACCCCCAAATTATTAGTCATGCACAGTTTTATACTAACTTGAAACCCTTCATTAATGTTTTTTCTATGTACCTATAAAGCAATAATAACTTATTTAATCTCGAAAATTAATTAAAAAATTTGAACGTAATAAAAATATTTTATTTTATTAAAGTATTTTTAAAAATTTTTTTATGCATAATGCATAAATTAAAAAACTCTAAAATGAATAATTTGTGTTATTACTTTTATCAGATTACATGGTTTAAGTATAAATTAATCTGAAAGCAATAATTGAAAACGTCAAAATGGCTTGGCGTTTTAAAGCATCTAAATATAAAAATGCAGCTCCTATTGTTCCTAAACCAGAGGCTTGCATTAGGGACATTTCAGTTGGTTCCTATCAAACTTATGGCAATAATATTACAGCATCTGCTGCATTTATGGCATTTAATGTAGATCATAATGGTATATTTATGTCTTTATATAAAATATATATCATATATTTTATATTTTCATATTATATTCTTTTTTGCTTTCTTTTTTAAATTAGGATCTAATCTTGCTGTATTACCATTGGAAGATTATGGAAGAAAAAGCAAAACTATGCCTTTACTTCATGCTCATGCAGATACAGTAACCGATATGGATTTTTCTCCATTTCATGATGGTTTATTAGCTACTGGTTCCCAGGATTGTCTTGTAAGTTATAATATTTTAAAAACGTTTATCAATTATATATAATTGCATAATTATGTTATTTACATTATATTATTTATATTATATAATCAATTATATTATAAATTATTATAATTTTCTTATTATAGGTTAAGCTATGGCACATACCAGAAGCTGGCTTAGAGGAACCTTTGTGTAATCCTGAATGTACATTCTCTCATCGTCAAAGAAGAGTGGAAGTGGTTTGTTGGCATCCTTCAGCTGAACATCTTCTTACAACAGTATCATATACAAATTTGTCTCTATGGGATGTGATTTCACAACAAGAATTATTTTGTAAATAAAAAATATTATATTTAAATGCTAGATAAAATATTTTCTAGTAATTTTTAATATATATAATACTACTTTATTATGTTATAGCTAATAATGAACATGCAGATGTTATTCAATCTTTAAGCTGGAAGCAAGATGGCGTACTCTTGGCTACATCTTGCAAAGATAAACAAGTGAGAATCATAGATCCTCGTGCTTCTACTTGTATTGTTAATTGCTGTTCCAGTCATCAAAGTATCAAAGATTCTAGATGTGTGTGGTTGAATAACAGTGATAGAATACTCACTACAGGATTTGATGCAGCAAGATTAAGACAGGTTTATATAAGAGATTTGAGGCATTTAAATGAACCTGTAAAAACCTTAGAATTGGATTGTAGTACAGGGTAAGAATTGATTAATAGTTTATTTTTTGAAATTATTTTATTATTTTAAGAGAATGTCTTAATGATTTTTTTTTAATTATATTTTATTTTAATTTATTTTATTTTAATTATATCATTCTATAATATTTGTATATAATATAAAAATATAAATAATATATAAAAATACAATATAAATTATATTTCACAGTATTTTAATGCCTCTTTTTGATCCTGATACAAATATGCTTTTTTTGGCTGGAAAAGGAGATACTACTATTATGTATATGGAAGTTATGGACAAAGATCCATTTTTAGTTGAAGGTATTCGTCACAGTGGAGAACAAACAAAAGGAGTATGTTTAGTGCCAAAACGAGCACTAACTGTGATGCAAGCAGAAGTTAATAGATTATTACAACTCACTTCCACTATGGTGATACCTATTATGTATCAAGTTCCACGAAAAGTAAGTATATTTTAAAAATGTAATTAAGAAATATTATAATGTATTTCTTAAAGTTAAAAATTGTGAAATTTAATTTTAGACATATAGAGATTTTCATGCTGACATTTATCCAGATACAATAGGATGTGTTGCACAAAATAACGCAGCAGCCTGGATTAAAGGACATAATATGTCTGTTCCTAAAATATCTTTAGATCCTGCTAAAAGAAATAAGGGGGAGGAATCCATTACTGTAAGTAAATAGTTCTATGTTTTTTTTTAGCATTTTTAAAAATGTAAAAAACTTAAAATGTATAAAATATAGTAGAATTTTTTTCTAACAAATATAGAAAAATATTGATTAATTTTATTAAAACTTATAATTTTTTATGATGTGATGTTATTAAATTGCACGCTTATCATCATCATCATTTCATTTTATTATTCTTTTTGCTATTCAGTTTGCCAGTTTGAAATAAGTTTTAAAAGCATCTTTCTTTCTATTTTTAATGTGCTGTGTGATGTTCTATTTATATTAACTTTTATTATAGATTAATATTAAATAAATAATAGCAATGTATCAGATAATATAATTAATTAATATAATTAATTAATGCACTTGATAAATATACAATTCAAATTTACAAATTTTCTGATACTTTGCTAATTGTATATTTATATACATAGTAATATAGAAGTAGAACATAATTTAAATATTATTATTATTATTTATATTTAGAAACTTCTTTATGCATTTTCTTTTGGCTGATAATGTTTCATTTTGCATTATTTAATTTCATTTCCTCATGCTCTGTGTATATTTTTTCACGTTTCAGATATCCAATGTATGTTTTATAGTTTATACATTAGCACCATTCAAAGTGTTATTCCTGGCACGTGTAATTTAAATGGCAATTGATGTTCTGTAGCTTATTATATCAGCGTAAGTAATCTTAAGTATGCGCGTAACATAGCTCTTGTGTTTTTAAGCAAATGCTTCAATATGTTCTTTCTTTTTGTATATATTGTTGAATCTTTTTGTTATGCATAGATGTAAAAAAAAGTAGGAACTTTGATATAAAAAGAAATTATAAAAATATCGCGTCTTTGTTGTTTTTTATGTATTTTCACAATTGCAAAGTGCAGATAATGTATATCTGCTATGTTTGTATTATAGAAATTTCATTGATGTAAAATAAAAGTTTTGAAAGTGGAATTTATTGATAAAAACAGTTTGTACCATTAAGGAATTTACCATACTCTTAGGTACATAAAGGAAACTTAGCAACACTCAAGGAAAATGAACGAGAAATAAAAATGGAGCAGAAACAATTGAAATCCATAACTGCATCAAAAGTTTGTATAAAGACACAAGAAGGGAATGACAAAGAGTCAATATCTGAGGATGATATTGAAAAATTAGAAGATCCAAAGAAAATAGAAATTGAAGATGACAAAAATAAAATTCAAAATGGAGGTCAGATGATTCCACCAAAACCTTTACCAAGATCATCAAGAACTAATAGCATTTCCGAAGATGAACCGAAGCCAGTCGCACGTCCTCGAACATCGCCAAATATGGGCTCAGTAGTTACATCCGTGAACCCTAATGCGATTGGAGGATACAAGGTTGTAATCTGGTATAAGAAAAAATAATAGCGTTAAGAACAGAATTTTATTTAAAAAAAAAAATGTTCTACTTCTGTATGCTTGATAATATTCTTCTTCATACTACTTCATTTTTCTCATTATAATTATAATATCATCATAAATAATTTATCATAAGATTTTTATTTAGAAAAGAAAAAATTTAATTTTTTTTTTTTTTTTTTTTTCATTTTTTTAGCCTCGACTTGGGCCAAAACCGTTTCAAGCAAAATCAGGTAGTCAAGAATTTTCTTTTGACAAGATTTTTTCAGTTCCTGTTGCTCCAAATAATGATACAAATGGTTATCAAAATGATTTAAATAATCAAATAGAAAATAATATTGAACCAGAAAAATCACCATCATTTAATAATGAACGTATCAAAGAAACAGAAAATGGAAAAAGTGATTCCAGTTCTTTGGAGGAAGATACAAATTCAAGTGATTCTGGTTATAAACCAAAAACACCAAGCACTGCAGAAAGACGCAAAGTTTTTGAAATAAAAAGTAAAGATGAATCGCCGGAAAATGAAGAATTAGGAAATTTCGAACGAGGCAATACAAACAGAAATTCTATTGCTGAGAGAAGAAGACTTTACGAGAGTCGTTCTGTATCTGTAACCGATGGAAATTTAGCAGAGAAGGCAATGGGTTCACCAACAATGTTGAGACGTAGAGATTCCTTTAAAACCAAAAGTGAGGTGATTAAAGAAGATGAAGTTAAAAAAGTTATTTCAATGTTGCGCCAACAAAGTATGGATCCGCGATTGGAGAAAGTGGATAATTCTGTAACACCAACGCCAAAGAGAACATCAACTGTATTTGGTAAGAAAAATATAAAAATATAAGAATTAAATTTTTTATGAAATATACTTAATATATTTAAATTCTAGTAAAGTTTAAATTCAATTCTATTTTACTATTCAACTCTACTTAATATTCTAAGTTTGTCACATTATCTTTTTGACTTTATTCTTTCTTCTTATTAACAGCTCAACAAAATTATTTGTTACAAGAATTATAATATAATTACTATATTATTCTATTACATTTTTATAATTACATTTATTATATGTAGGTAGAGTATCAAAATTTCGACATTTAAAAGGTACACCTGGTCATAAATCTACTCATATTGAAAATATAAGAAATATTAGTCGTCAAATATCTGGAGAATGCGATGGTTTTCATGGTAATTTGTATAAAATATTTATATATATTTACATATTTTTATATATATATATATTTTTATACATTTATTTTTAAATTGAATTAATATGTGATTATAGCTAATTCCGATCGTGTTGCGGTACCACTTAGTGGACCAGGTGGTAAAATAGCAGTTTTAGAATTGAAAAAAACCGGAAGATTACCAGATGGTGTAATGCCAGCATTAGTACATGGTGCCACTGTAATGGATTTTCAATGGAATCCATTTGATAATCAACGATTAGCTGTTGGTAAAGAAATTATTAATATTATTAAATTATTATGATATTTTATAATAAAAATATTTATTAAATTATCTATTATTATTATTACTTATAATAGCATGTGATGATGGAATGATTCGGTTATGGGAAATACCAGAATCTGGATTATCAGAACCAACAAACGAACCAAAATACATCATAAAGGCTCATACCGATAAAATATATTTAATTAAATTTCATCCACTAGCATCAGATGTTCTTGCATCAGCATCTTATGATATGACTGTGAAAATTTGGGATTTAACGCTTTTGTCATCTTGTGATACAGCAGTTGCAAAAATAACACTAATGTGTCATACCGATCAAATTTTTAGTCTTGCATGGTCACCATGTGGTCAGTATCTTGCAAGTACATGTAAAGATGGGAAATTACGAATTTACAAACCAAGATCTAACGACGTACCAATTAAAACCGGGAAAGGACCTGTTGGTACTAGAGGTGCACGAGTTATATGGGCATTGAAGGGACAATTTCTTGTTGTATTAGGTTTTGACAAGTATATACAGCATTAAGTACTTATAAAAAATTTTTAGAATCATTAAACAATAATTTTTTACTATCTATATTTTTTTTAGAGTTTCGGAAAGGCAAATATATGTTTTTAAAACAGATAATCTTAATACTCCATTGACAACAGTTGGTTTAGATGTGTCACCTGCAATTTTAATGCCATATTATGACGAAGATAGTTCGACACTTTTCTTAACAGGACGTGTAAGAATATCATTTTTTATTAAGAAATTTGAAATATAACAAAAAATATTTTTTCATAAAAAATATATTTACAGGGTGATTCTACAATATACGCTTTTGAAGTAACAGAAGAACCTCCATATTGTTGTCCACTTAGTCATCATCGATGTAGTACTTTGCATCAAGGTTTATCGTTTCTTCCTAAGAATAAATGCGATGTTGCTAGTGTAGAATTTGCATCAGCATTAAGATTAACAAATAATACAATAGAACCCTTGAGTTTTACTGTTCCACGTATAAAGGTAAATTTGATACAAAGTTAAAATTTCTAAAAAAAGAAAAATAAATTAATTTTAACTATCTTTCAGAGTGAACTTTTTCAAGATGATTTATTTCCACCAACTAAAATTACATGGAAATCAACTATGACTGCTACTGAATGGTTTAATGGTGCTAATAAGCAAGCATATAGAATAAGTCTAAAACCACCTGGCATGGACAACTGTAAGTAAAAATTAATAATTTTTTTTTTTAATGTTATAAGTACTTTATGTTTTATGTATAGTAACTGAAAATCAAGGCCAAGGAATAGTTACAGCACCTATTGTAGTAAAGCAACAATCAACAACACCATTTTCCGTATCTGCTCAATCTTTCAATAGATTAGGATGGAATCCTGATGTGAAAGCTAAACAAGAAGAGGTATTTAAATATTCAAAAATAATTCAATATAAATGAAATGCACCTAATATTATTATAAAAAGCATCTATAGTATTGTTATAAAATATAAAAATCTCATTTTAATTGCAAATAATTATCGTTTATTTTTTAATAATTTTTATTGCAAAAAAATTATTAAAAGAAAAATTTGTGTTAATATATATGTGATAGATCCAAAAAACTATGAGTAACTTTGTGGGCGATGTAATACAGTGCTCCTTAGAACAAGATCATATGGAAGGTGTAGAGGAACACGAATGGGTGGGTAAATAAAATAATTTTTATAAATATTATAAATATATCTTCATACATTGATATATTTATAATTTAATTATTTCAATTACAGGATGAGTGAAAATTGGTATCAATAGATAAATAATCATATAAAAATAAAAGGTAAGATGAAATAAATTTAAATATAACTGTTTGAAACATAACTTATTTGTAAGTTAAAAATCATAATATAAGCAAAAATATTTCAATAATTAATGTCATACATGTTGAAAGATATTTATAATTGCAATAATAGTTTCAAAAAAATTTTTATTCCGTATTTTCTTTTTAATATTATATTTATCATATAAATTTAATTCAAAAAATACAAGGAATTGAATATTAAAATATTTTTAACTTTGTTAATATTATTTTTATGATTTAATTCAATATAATTCAGTAAAATAATACTTGTAAAAAATTTATGGTCCTTTTTATGAATAACTTCTATTAATTATCATTTTATAATTTTAATATTAAAGATAAATGCATAAAATGAATATTATAAGAATATATTAAAAATTTAAATTTATAATTATTCATCAGAACTTATTAGAATTTGACAATAGTTTTAATTATTTATTTGCGATTTTGAAGTCATCAATATTATCTCAAGTATATTTTTGTGAAAATAATATGTGTGAAAATAATTGAATAATTTTTTTTTTTATTTTTAAAATTTGAAAATATGCCACTTATAAATTGTCTGAAAATATAGAAAAGTTCAGTTAGAAATTATTAATTAGAAACAAGCATTGTCTAAATAAATTTTTAATTTCTTTTATAAAAAAATTATTTTTAATAATTTTTTGTAACATACACATACAAAATCATATTTGTTAAAATTAAAATTCATATGAATAAATATTGTTTGAAAAATTGTTTAATATTTCTAAACAATTATAAATTAATATTATTCAACAAACACTGTTTTTTTCTTTTGTTAAATATAACGATATGTAATAATTCATAAAATAATTAGTTTTGAAAAAATTATATATGATTTATATGATTATAATATAAATGTATTGGTATCTTTTTTTATTTAATATTATGAATGATATTCTTAGTACATATACTACTGTAATGTAATCATCATATGTGTGATACTAGCGAACAATACTTTTTTTCATAAATCGAAGGTTATAAGTTTTTACAAAATATCGTAATACACACACACACATATAAAGATAAAATAATAGAAAAATTACATATTAATAAATCGTCATTTAAATAAATCGATACTTACGTTATACAGCAAATATACTCGGTAATAACAAATTATTCAATGATTCTATTGAATATAACTAATAAATTAATTTTTATATACTTTCAATTTGGACAAAATATTTGTAAAAAAAAAAAAAAAAAAAAAAGAAAAGAAAAAAAAAGAAAAAAAAACATGATCAAAAATCCGAAATGTATTGTACTTGAAAACAATTTTGCGATTCATTATGCATATATGATTAAAACGTAAAAGCGTAAATTCCATATTTATTGGTAGTCAGAAAAAAAATGTTTTAGATTATAAAAAGTGTAAAAATGCCTATTTTCTCTATATAATATATAGACTTTGTATTTTTTAATAGTCTAATATTAAATAATAAATTAAGAGAATAATAAAATAATTTATATAAAATATATTCATTTACAATATATTCATTTAAATATATTCTATTCCATTAAATAAATTTTTTATCGCACTAAAATGGTATAATCATCTTTAAGATAGTTTTTCATAACTAGAAAAAATATAATGGCGTTCCTATTCGTGTGATTGAAATTTTTATATAAATAAAGATAAAGATCCCTCCATTTGTAATAATTTTTAAATATGTCTACAAGCAAACATGGAATTTACGCTTTCATATAATCACGCACATTTTATACTTTTATATTAATTTTATATTACCAAACATCGGTAACTTAATAATCGTATAAAAAGAAAATAAATCTGATGGTGCGTGTTATTTCGACAAATTTTAGTCTATAGTTGTCATAAATATAATAATGAAATTGACAAAAAGATGATTATTATTCAGTTTGCTCAATGGTTCAAAAACAAATAACATTCCAATTTTGTATTTTATCATAAAGGATAAATTATAAAAAAAATTATCACTCGCAAAAAATTGAAAAGGTGCCAAAAGTTTCATACAACAATTAAAAGAATGAAAAAAATACATGAATTAAGTTCTTTATATAATGAACTAAATATATTAAGCATTTAAAAAAAATATATTTTTCTCTGCATTTCTTATATATGTATTACACACATAAATTTATATCATTTTTAAAAACATAATATTTTCTTTCGTAAATCAAAAATAATAATAAAACTTTTATAAACATCGAAGTGAAAAAAAAAGAAGAAAAACAAATTAATACTTTGCTGAAAAAAAATATATAACTGCTAATCGTCCGCGTAATTCACATTTGTATGTTAAATAATTATAAATATTCAAATATTCTAAAACTAAGAAACATCATTGTTGCATATTTTATTAACCATATTTTTTTTTACTATTATACTTTTTAATAAATTTTTATTTAATAAATAAATTAGAATACATATACAATTAAATTAGAATATATATACAAAAATTATGTAAAAATGAATATCTCAAAAAATTATTATAAATTTTTTAAATTTCTATTTTTAATTTTTTCCATAATATTTTAAAATAAAATAATAAATATAATAAAATTAAAATACAATAAATGGATAAAATTATCATAAAACATTGTTAATTTTGATAATTATTTAATAATTAATACGAATTTTTGTTAATTGCGATTTAAAGACTTTATTCTAAAAAATTATTCTGCTTGCAACAAGAAGTTTCTTGGTAATATTGCGCTATGACTGATCGCTAAGTAATTTTATCATGTAGTAATATACCTTTGTATCAACCTTATACCTCTTACATGTATTTCACTTATAAAATCTTTTTATCAAATATATGTATCTAATGTGTTTTTATAAATTTACCTTCATATTATTTGTGATTTAATTTTAAAATAAAAAATTATAGATATTTACTATATTTAATACAATTTAATTGAATAGTACAATTTGTAAAACTTAAGGAATTAAATAAAATTTCATTTAAATTTATATAAACAAATTTTATATGAAAAAATAATTTGTTTTTTCTGTTAATGAAAAATTCACATATAAATGAAAATTTTATAAACAATGAATTTTTATTGAAATTTGTGGAAATTATCTACTATATCCAACTCGATCTCTAGGAATTAATCTTAATTCAGATCCATGTTTAAGAAAAACGTTACCTGAAATTAATTATATTAATATAAATATTTAAAACATTTCCTATAATTTTTCTACAATATAAAAAATTTACCTGCTGTTTGCTGTGGATTGATACCTATTCCATCATCTGTGATTATTGCAGATGTTGATGGAGACACTTTGAATTCTTCTGCAGCAAATTTTAATACAGCAGTAAATGGAGTGTTATCTGGTACACTAAGTCTGCAATTATAAATATATAATGCTTATACAATCTTCAAAAATCTAATTTAGTTTAGAAACTAAATTAAATATTGACTTTAAAAAATGAGAATTTATATAAATAATAATTAAAATAAAATAAATAGAAAAAAATAATGTAATTAATTTTATATGAACTCTCATTTTCCTTTAATGATTATACAATGATTATGCTATTACCATCCAATATCTTTTTCAATTTTATGCCATATTGTACCATTGGGATGTGTTTTTACTAATTTCATTCTGTTATATATTATGTCTGAAATTTCTGTAGGACCATTTAATAACATTTCTACTATTTTGATAAGATGTTCATATTTAAATTCATAGTTCGATATCCAATGATTTTCTATCTCTTTCATATGACGTGCAAAATAAAATATACTATCAAGAAAATTTGTATAAACCTCTGGATTTTTTTGCATAAAATTCCAAAGTAATGTTTGTTTTATATTTATAAAAATTAAGCAAAGATTTACATCATTTTGAATAAGCTTGTTTGATAATAGTTGAACTATTATTTGTTTAATTTTATTGTTATTATCTAAGTTATCAGCAAATTGAATTAGTTTTAAATAAAAACCATCATCAAACATTTTATGAATACATTGTAGAACCTCATATTCATTATTATTGCCAATTAAAAATTCCCAAGACATAATTAAAGCTTCATCTTGTATATTTGAAGCAGAAATATCCAATTTTTCAAAAGATTCTATAATTATATTTGTACATATTCCATTAATTAATATATGCTTAAGAAAATTATTGAATCTATCATTGCCACAATATTCAATGTACAATTTTAAAAATTCATCTATAATATCAGTTGAAATATTAGTATCTTTCAAATATATTTCTAATAATTTATCACAGGCATATTTCAATTCAGAACATTTATATAAACTTGATCTACCTTCTTTCAACCAATGACTGTGAAGATTATTATCAAGTACATTTTCTTTGCCTATTTCATATGCTTTAGCAATTGTAATTTCAATAAATTGAGCACACTGGAAAATTTTTATAACATTTTCAGTGTTTATTTCTTCGTAAACATTTGGATTCTCTATGAATACAAGAAATGCATTAAACATTTTCAATATTTCAAGAAAATCAAACTCTGACATGTTCATATTATTTTATAGACATAAAATATATTTTAAAATTTTAGTGAAATAATAAATCACATCAATGAACTTACACTTTAAAAGGAAGTTTTGGATCAGATGTCAGAGTTATTTTAAAAGTAACTTTAGACCTGCAACAAATTAAAATTCTCATTATTAGTTATCAAATTGAATCATAATTTTTACAAAAACATATGTTTATAGAATGTTTACACGTTTCAGAATCATGATTTATATCTACGATTTTTTTTTTTATGTTATCTTTTTGAAGATTTTGTAAATCAAAATACGTACGCCATAATTATATTTATTAATTATCAAACAGTATTTTGTCAAAAAATGGATTATTCATAAATATATATATATATATATACATATATATTTCACTTTGAAAAAAACATTAACCTCAATCAGACGTTGTGCACTTCCTGCTATGCAATATAAGATATTCAACTCGATCAGAGTTGCCAGCATACGGAACAAAATGGCCGGTAACGATGTAAAATAAAAAAGTAAGAGAATAATATATCATTATATTATATGATTTTGTTGAAGAAATCATTATAATACGTCATATTGCCGTAACAAATCTCATCTATAATCATATATAATCTTATTAGGAATTTTATCAATAGTTTATCATCTCTTAACAAGGGATTTTTTTCCTTCCTTTATCATCTTCATGATTTCATCATTGACATCTCATCTGTTATCTATGTTATCTTTAGTATTTAACTCTTGTTAAAAATCCCATTACTGAGTTATAAATGATTATTAACTGGCTTTCTTTTCTCCTATTACTTTTCTTTTAAATCTTTTAAATTCTATAAAAAAATATGCTAGTCATATATATAATATAGTAAATGCCACTTTCCTTTTTATATTATTGTCGACCATTTTGTTCCGCATACTGGCAAGTCTGACAACTCTGTATTTAACATTTTGTATGAAATAAGCGGTATAAAACATACGTGTGTATAATACGCATATGTAAAAATTAGATACTACTATACTATTAGATACTATTATACCGTTAAAAATTTTCGTAAACATATTAAAAAAAAAAATTTAAATAATTAATAATTAAAATAATTATAATTTCTTTTATTGAAATTTAAAAACTATATTATATATATTTATAAAAAAATCAACGATTATATTTTAAATTAAAAATTCTCTCATTTCTATATTATATTTTAATACAAAATATACTATATAATCAATAAATATTTCATATATTTTAATAAATTTAATGAGTTTGAAAATATTTTAATAAATTTAATGAAACAAAGTATTCAGAATAAAATTAAGAATTAATTTAAAAATATAAATGAGTTCAATTCAATATATTTTATCTTATTAATCATAATTTTAATAATTAAATAGTGAAAAATAAAAATTTTTATCATCAAGATATTTAAATGCATTAAAAATATTCTTTAAAACTATTCGATTAAAAATGTTATACCTTATGTGCCTATATTCATTATGATAATATATAATTTTTGCAATTTATGATGTATATCATGTAATTCAATTTACGTACTTTATATATATATAATATATATTTATAAAAGGTACAATTTTTATTATATATATACATATATATACATATATATATATATATAATTTTTTTTTAAATATTTTCAATTTTAAATATTTTTTGCTCTTATTTTATTTAATAAATTAATACATTATTGTGACTAGTGAACAATTAAAAACATACTATAATGAATATATTTATATACATTAAATATTTGATTATAATAATTATATGAAAAAATAGAATTAATCAATGTTTATTAATGGTTATCTTTATTGTTGTGTTTTTTATCAACCAAATAAAAAGTACTCCATGATCAAATTTTTGAGATCGCCACGTTACGGCTTATCGCTTCGTAAGTAGTATGATTGTGCCGTTAATGTTGCATTAGTATATTGCACTCCATAGTTTCGGTGCATTAATTTATATCTACGATACAATGCAATAGATAATAGCGCGTAGAACGCGTTTTAATAAGTTACACATTCATAAAATCTAAGAAAAGTTGATTCTTTTCGTATGATTTAAACAATATAAAAGTAAAAAACGAATTATTAAGGTTAGATACAATTATTAAAGAACAACCAACCGCAAAGTTTCATGTAACTTTGATAAATTAGCTCTCAGGCTAACATAGAGAGAATATAGCCAAGTGCAAAATGGATAATAATAAAGTGGAGGACGAAAATCAACGTAATATTAACGATGGGGATTGGATTTGTCCCGATTCTCAGTACGTAGATTTTTTTTAAAGACAACATTATCTTGTATAAAATCAGCCTTACGTTTTATATTTGAATTTTATATTCAATCAAATAATAATATTTATTTTAATTAGTAACATATTTAACTAATAGTATAAATTTTATTATAAATCATGCATTTGATACATAATGTTACTTTCTTAAAATTTTAGTAAAAATATTAATTAAAAAAAAAAAATAAAATAAATAGATAATATGAATAAATGTGTTGTTTATTTAATTAAATTTAATAAATATATTAATATATCAATTATACTAATAGTTTATTTTTATTATTTATATTACATTTACATTTTATAATATTTGATAAAGAAAATAAAACAAAATATTTAATTTAAAAAAATTATTCATATAAGTTTTAGATTTTAAGATATTAATGTAAACCTATTAAATATTAATGTGAAAATAGATAAATTTAATGATATATGAGATATTTTGATAATGTTTAATATTTCAGATGTGCCAATGTAAATTTTGCAAGGAGAAATTCTTGTAATCGATGTGGAAAAGGTATATAAAAATTAATATGGTAATGTATAGTTTATATATAATTTTTTTTAAAATAATGTTTCATGAATTATATATCTTTGCAATTTTAATATTGCTTTATTAACATTATAGAATATATAAAATATTTCATAATAATTAATATGATTTTTATTCAGACAGGGGAGAATGTCCTAAGAAAAAAAAATTAGGACAAGAAATTGGCAAAGCAGCTGCAGAAAAAAGTAGAGGTTTGTTTAGGTAAATAATAAAAATAGTAAGAATATAATACAAAAAGACATTATTCATAAATTATTTTATATATATGAAATAAATATTTTAAAAATAATATTCAGAAATAATATAATAAAAATTTTAATTTGATCAGTTTTATTTAAATTGATATTTTGATTTTAATAATATACATAGTTGTACAATATATTGTATATCTTTTTTTAATTTCAATATATCTAGTATTCTTATAAAATATGTACAATAAGTAAATACTAGATATAGAGCAAATAAACAATTTTATTGTATGGTATTTTTAGTGCTGATGATTGGCAGTGCAGTAAGTGTGGAAACGTAAATTGGGCTCGACGACAGCAATGTAACATGTGTAATGCACCAAAATTTGGAGAAATTGAAGAACGTACGGGATACGGAGGAGGATACAACGACCGAGGAGTTGTTGAATATAAAGAAAGGAGAGACGATGATGACGAATACGATGAATTTGGACGTCGTAGAAAGAAACGAAAAATTGAAAACCGTTCAGATGACGATTCTAAAGATTCTAGGTATAGCAGTCCACCACGTAATAAATCTAAAGATGAAGATGATAGAAATGAAGTAGAAGAAGATCAAAATGTAATTGAATATATTTTTAGTGAAAATTGAAAATATTATATACATATAGTATATATATATATATATATTTAAATTTTAGGATGAAGATGAAGAAGAGGAAGATGATGAAGAAGATGGCGATTTATCTAAATATGATCTTAGTGAATGGGATGACTTTGCAGTTAAGAAAAAGTAAATTTTCACATGATTAATACTTCTGTAGTGAATACAATACATACTGTTAATTTTCAGTACAAATGGGAGCACTGTATCTTCAGAAGAACAACAATCAAGGTAACAATAACATAAATAATAATGATACAATTAAAAAATTTAAATCATTCAGTAAATTTTTTTCTATTAAATCAATAATAAAAATAATTATGGATAAAAATGCTCATATAATTATTGTAAAAACATTATTTTCATATAAACATAATGTTTTTTTCGCAGAGACAAAGATGACTGGCGCGATTCAGGAACATCTAGTCAATGAGAATATGTGCAGAAGGAAAGGTTTGACTTAGGTTTCGGGTATAAAATTGGTTGCAACAATGAATCGTAATTAATCAATGAAATTGTTGAACACTTTTCTCTTAAAACTTCTTAGATACAGTATTATCATATCCCTTATTGTAAATCAATAAATGTTGAATTGAATAATGGCATAGATGAATGAAGAAATAGATTCAACAAATTTGAAGAAATTCATAATACAATACTTGTTAAATAAATGATTTTTTTTACAGGTGAAAGGAAATTCAAGAATGACAACTTCTCGACAACAAGAGATATAACACAACGCAACAAATTTAGTGATTTAGTGAGCACCTTTGGATAAAGTGATGAACAATATATACAACTTATTGCAAGGGGGATTACAAATAAGCTTTACATTTCGTGACTGAGCTCATAGCTTCATTTGACTCAATGGATGGAGAGTGAAATGTAGGTTACTTATTTGCGCAATATTGTCTTAAATATTGCATAGTAATGTGGAAATTCGTAAAATACTTGGCGCAGGTAGAATATTTCTCTAGTAAATGAAATTAAAACAAAAAAACAGAAAAACAGAATGAAATCTGTAATATTGACATAATTTTATGGATGATATGTTACACGACTCGTTGTAAAAACTTTGAATTATGAACATAGATGAAATCTTATTTCTAACTGAAAATATAAAGTCTTCGAGAAAGCTCTCTATCATCATGTCACATATTTAGAAATGTTCTTTATGTTATCACAAAATTCATCATTTTGCGCTAAATCGCTTAAAATATTGCTCAAGCTGCTTCGAAAAAATTTTTTTTAGTTTATTTTCTCGCTTCGTCTTTCTCTAATTTTCTCATTCATTCTTTTTTTTTTTCTCTTTCTTCATGCATAACATCTAACGATTAAATAAACATATTATAGTATTAAAAAATCATTCCTTAATGAATATAGATATGTATTGATGTCTTCAGAAAGAAGAAAAAAGGATACATTTTCTTGTTTGACTATCACAGATCCGAGTAAGTTGGAAGCAGCCTGTTTTTTAAATGAAAAAAAAAAATGAGCTCATCATATTTAAAAACTCTCATTCAGTTTTCAACGGACAGAAAAAAATAGCATGATTAAAAAAAAATCTAATGTCCGTTTTCAAATAATCACGAAACTTATTATCGATCAATTCTGATACTGACTTCTTGTAAATATCTTTATTTTTCATTTATAATAAAAATCATTCATCAACAACATAATTGTTCTTAGTCAATTATTCTTTTTCTCTTATAATCATTACGCTACGTGGGGTCATGATTATGCACAGTGTTGGTCACGAGGGAATTGGTGAAGGGAATATAAGGGACGGGCAATATTATTTTAAGGAGTATGTTGCAACAGGAATATATATCGTATATATGTACAATTATGAATTTGAGCTTGTTTGACTGCGTTTTTTTTTCAATTATTTAGTGATAAAAGGAAGGATGAATTTTTCACCGGCATATCTTTATGTCGTTTCTTCAAATACTTCATTAATTCTCGCACAGTATTTTATCACGAGCAATTATTCGAATAAAAAGGAAGAGAAGAATCTTTGCCTTTTTTTGTTTACGTTCTTTCTTTCTTTTTTCTGATCCACGAAAATCTCTAGCAACGATCACCGTATATTCCGATCGACGAAATAACGATTACTACGAAGAAATCAGATTTTACATTAGTATTTACATGATTCGCGTAACGCTACGCGATATTTGTAATGTTTCCAATTTACAGAGTGAATTCTGATACGAAAACGATATTTTCTAAGACGATGGAACAGATTTTAGAGACGCGAGAGACATTAAAGACTTTAATGTCATGATTTATGAATAAAACGCTTATCGATATAATAACACATACATAAACAACTTCGTAAATAAAGAATTGAACGAGAATTTCGTTACCACCGCCAGTCATGATAAACCATTTTACAGAAAATGGTATGTCATTAATTATTTTTCATAATTATTCATCACATCAACATAGAACCTTAACAAATTCGACTTCTTTATCCTTTACAAGTTTGCACGCAATAATTTTATATAAAGTTTTACATTCTTCGAAAATGCGTGTTCATTCTTATGATCGAAATTGTTCTCAAGATTAATAAACATAATTGTCAAGAAGGACACAAAAAGGCCACCACAATCATAAATTATCGCCGTCGCGACATTTATCTTCGATCAAACAGATAACACATTTTATTTCGGCATAAAGAACTGCTGATGCGAATGCGAGTTCGGCGGCGGATGTAAATTAGGATGTGGTGGACCACTACCTCTTGTCCCAGTAGCATAAAGTTGTTGCTGGAAGTTATGGAATTGTTGAGCATAATTTGGATCCGACATGCTTGGTCCAGTACCGACGAAAGGGCTATTCTTGAAGTTACTAGTAGCACCACCCATGCTCGGAGGTAATGGCTGAGTCGCATCCGGAGGAGGTCCTAATCCCATGGGACTACCTTTACTACCAGATACGTACATACCAGGATTTGGTTGACTGGGAACTTGCGATACCATGTCAGGTGGGAAGACTTTATCTGGATCCATTGAACTTCCTGGAAAGACGCCGCCACCAACCATGTGTTGCATTCGCATTAAATTAGGCTGAGGTCTCATATTGCCAACAGGTCTCATTGAGGGATGTACACCAACAGATGTATTCATGGATTGTCCGTCCATCCTCGGAGAACCTCCCATGCCAGGAAGTCCACCGCTCATGGTTGATGGCATACCACTATGTGGACCCATACTATTTGGTACACAACCGTTCGGGAAGTACTGAAGATTTACAGATGGTGTGCCCATCTTTGATTCTAAATTAGATAAGGGATTTGTAAATCGTTGAAGGAAGTCCAAGCTTGGTGGCCCTCTAGGAGTATGACCAACGTTAGGCCTAGCCGGTAAATATTGTATCGTGTTCGGAGCACTAGGTTTTACTTGAACGTTCGCTCCATTGTAAGGACTAGGACCAGTTACGTGACCTGTCATTAATCTTGGCGGTGGTGCATGAGGATCGCCACCAGGATATGCATTTGCTGCATTACCTGAATGACTACTCATCATACCATGTCCCATTATAGGATGACCTATTTTGCTAGGTACACCAGGACTTCCTGTATGCGAAGTTGTCGGACTATAACTCGTTGGTGGTCCTGCGAGACTCATGCACATTCCTCCTACTTCGCTTGGTTCATTGGTTGGACCACCCATATGACAACTTCCATTCATTTCACCGCCTATTTGCATCATATGCATACTATGCGGATTGCCGAATTGCATCATTCCAGTATTTCCAGAATGAATAGGTCCTTCATTACCTAATGAATTGCTAGCTGCCGTGTTGGTAAGTTGCTGACTCATCTGAGCTAAGGAAGTTATAGGATCAAAATGATTTGTACTCATTGCGGTTAAACTGCCGAGTCGCCCTCCGATATTGTTGGGATTAAGAGGCACATTGTCTGAAGGTTGACTCACATTAATAGATGGTCTTCCGCAAGGAAAGGGAGCATTTGAACCTCCCAAAGGAGGCACCACTGTTGTATTTCCGGAATTATTTGGATTTGCAACTGTAGATTGTTGAGGTGGCTGTTGCGGTTGTTGCGGTTGCTGTTGTGATTGTTGTTGAGGTTGAGTTTGTTGTTGTTGAGTATCTTTTGTCGATGGCGGTGATGTGTCAGGTTTTGTAGTAGGTGATGCTGGTACTGTTCTTGGGGGACCCATACTATCCGATATATTTGCGTTGTGCGGTGCTGGACTACTTTGTGCACTTGCACTAGACTTATTTCCAGGTTTTCCAGGATCAGCTGGAGTATGTGGAGCACCATTGCCTGGTGTATGCGGAGTATGAGGAGTATGTGGACTATGTAAAGAACCTGTAAAACCGCGATTCATATCCATCTGAACTGGACTTGCACCTTCGGATCTAGGAAATTGATTACTATTGTCCAAAGTTCCTGGCAAAATTCTGTTCGATATCTCTGTATTGCTGGCTGTGTTTCTATAAAAAAAAAGTACAGAATGATATGAAATCATATATTTACATTAAGAAGTAAATAATCACTAAATATACTTACGTAGATAAATTGCCATCTTTTAAACTTGTATTTGGTTGTTTTTGTATTGTTAGTTCTTGTCCTTCGAAAGTATTAAGATATTGAATCTGTTGAGGACTCGGAACCGGCATCAGATTTGCTTCCTTCACACCTGTTGCATTTACTGCTCCAGTATGTTGCTGCTTTTGCTGGGCTAAGGATTGCAGCGTGCGGCAAAACATACCATCCACTATGTTGTAACATATAATACGATCAATTCACCGCGTAATTTTTTAAGCAGTGAACTTTTAAAATATTTTATGTAATAATTAAAATAATCATTGTTACTTAGTTGTTGTATTAAAATCCTTTGAATGCAATTTAATATCAAATATTATTTAATGTATTAAACATATTTTGAAACATACAATCTACAATAAAATGCCTATAATAATAAAATAATTATTTTATTGCTTGATCTTACCATTTGGAGGTTGACTGGTGGGAAAGTCTAAAGAAGAATCTTTTTGAGCAGTCGTTCCACTAGGACTAAGTGTTGAGATATGCGAATGAGAAACAGGTGTTCCTGGATTACTATGATTAAGTCTTGTTGTTGATACAGCTGTTGCATTCCCAACTGTTGGATTTGGAGAATCTTGACTTGTCGGACTTTGTCCTTGTAGATGGCTAGTTCTCTGATTACCGAGTTGAAATTGTCTATTGCAATCTGCAGGTGAATTTAGAGCTGAACTTGCGCGAGGTGATGGTAAAGACAAATTGCTAGTTGGATTATTAGGTGAAGAAGGATTTGGACTTTGTATCGCAATTGGCACACTTGCAGATCGAGTTGTTTGATGATATGGTGGTGGTGGTCCTTGACTACGTGGAACTCCTACCATATTAGCACCTCGTAATGGAACTCCTGTTCCAGGACTTCCAACACTGGTCTGCAATATAAATAAACATTATATTAAATCGATACATTAATATTTTCAAAATATTTTTCTTTTCAAAATTATTTCTCTTAATCATTTTACCTTATTTTTTCCATCAAGAAATTGATGTTGCAATTTATGCCAATCCATAGTTGGAGGACATTGAGTTGGTACAACTGAAGGAACATTTGTTGGAGGACACGTTGATACCGCTGTTCCTTGTGTTGCATCTAGTGTATTAGTAGTTTCTTCTTTATGTTCAGGAAATAACATCATTTGCATTTTCCTAATGGTTGCTAATTGAACCTCTCGATGTTGCCTTTGTTGAGGAGTTAAATTTTCGTCTGGAACTTTGACACCTTGTAAAGATGGCTGTAAACTGCCTGGACCTGGACTGGTAGTACCTCCTAATAAATTAGGACTATGACCCATTGTAGTATTATTCGGAGGTTGAGGATTTGCTGTAATAAAAAGCACAGTTTTAATGAAATATAGAGAAAAAAAAAATACCATTAAAAAAATGAAAATATTTTCAATTTTAATATAAAATGCAAAACTACATATTACCTGAATTACCAGGTGAATTTGGTACAAGGCAAGGCACATCTATATTTGCATCATCCAATGATGGTTCAGAATTGCCAAGAGTATTACCACCATTTAAATTTCTTAGATTAGGTTGTTCATTCCAGAATGGAGGAGCATTAGGATCAAGAGCTGGTAGATCAGGAGGTTGTTCATTTTGAAAATTATTTGTACCTCCTTGATGAGTTTTTTGTTTCATCATTGCAAGATTGTTTAACCATTGTGCAGGATTTTGACGGAATTGATTTACTTTATTTGGATGTTTCTGAAATAATAATATCCTATTAATTTTTAATTTCTAAATATAAAATAAACATAATATAAACATAAACATAAAAATAATGTAATTTTTTTATGAAATTTAATTACATACTTCTAAATACTTTTTAGTGCCTGGTTGTGCACAATGATAAGCAATAATTGACGGATATTGCCCTTGTAACACTGCATCTGCACCTTTATTTGCTAATGTTGTAGAAAATACAAAAATTTGACTTTGTTGTTGCATATACTGAGCTTCACCACTTCCTGTACTAGTTCCCATCTGTTTTCCAAGAACATTACTAACTAATGGCTGAATACCATCTGCAGTAATCACATTACCACTACAATCTACAATAAAATGAATGAAATAAAATAAAAAAGAATGTTAAATATTAAAAATATAAATAATTAATAGAATATAGAAATTAAATTTATATCTACCAGGTATATCATCTGTGGGATTATTATGATCACCTTCTTGCTTCACTGAATTTAGAATTGGTTGATTTGCACTATTATTTTGATTCTCCCCTGATAATGTACCTTCTCCATTAGAAGGATCCAAACAAGGATCCCTAGAACACTCTGTTGTGTCCTCTCCAGTTGTATCATCATTATTACCTCCGGAACCCTCTTCTTTGATTTTAACTGGATCCGTGTCAGGTTCTTCTTTAACAACAGTGGTTGGTACACAACTTGGTTCGTTGGGCTTTTTTTCTGTTTTCATGTTTGAAGATTATTGGATAAATTATCCTGTCAGACTTTATTCAGGTGAATAAAGATTAAACACATGGCCACTATCATCCGCAACATGCGGTGTAACAATGCATTCGAAACAGTAGTAGAGGTTAACAACGAAATATCATTGACCGGTACCGTGCAAGCATGTACTTAAAAAACCATGTATAACAGCACTCTCGAGGAAGGCATGTTTCTGTGAATCTGTATTATTTCTCTGATGATAGAAGTTCTGGTGATCGTCGATTCAGCGCGTTTTCAGTCATTTAGTCTAGCTAACCGCAGAATCGGATTCCTACGCATGGAGGAATCACGGTTGTCAGCGGGCGACTGATATAAGAATATGAAAGTAAGACCAATACCACGAAGGTATCGAGATGAAGAAAATATCTAAATGTCAGCCCCGTCTCTGCGGCGAGTACATAGCGTACCTCCGGCTTTAATGTTGTACGGAACACCACGTTGTAATCGCAAAAGATGTATCCAAAACATAGAACAGGGGCCAATGCACGCTGCACTCAAATTTCTTTGCCATTCGCGAGCATTGTTCTCCAACTTTATTTGTCACTTCATGGTCGCTTTGATTATTTATTTCTTTTACGCACGGCTGCCAACTGCCCGTCGAAAGTTAGACATCGTTTTAACGCGCCTCGAGAAGGAAGCGTTCATACCTTTTCCGATAAATAGAAAAAGATGGAAAGAGAACACCAGGCGTACTTGACTTGTTCCTTACACTTGATCGCCTGCAGGGTTACTATTTTGGTCTTTCTTTGCTTGTATTTTCACCATTCTTTCAAAACTTTAACGTAAGTATTCATATCTAAATGCATACCTTTCTTTATTCTTTTTGTAAAGTAAAGTTTTATTCACGATAATATCTCCCTAGACAGAGGCTGCATTTATTTAACGCAGAATCAAAACTCTGTAAAATTAAATTTGGAATACGCGAGACCAGGGACGAATCAAGTAATAGCAGTGCCTATGTTCTTTAACTTTCGTTATTTTTTACTTTATGTACAATATACGGTTCCCATGTATGGAAATACTTTCCAAGCGGTATTTTTAAAATGTAAAATGACATTAAAAAAATTAAAAATTTGACCAAATAATAATGTATTTGTGTTTATATGAATATTTAATTTAAATATATATAAATTATCCATGTTTCATAGATGTTATTTAAAAAAAGATATGAAATAAATAATTAAAATTTTTGTGTTATTTTTTAATTGCATGATTTATTTAACGCAAATTAACATAAATATTTTATGTACATATTTAAATATGTAAGATTTCATATTACTTAAAGATATATGATTATAATCGATTATATTTCATATTTTTTTATAATAGTAATAAATTTAATTTTAACTATAATTTATTTAAAAAATGAAACAATTTAATATAATTGAATAGATAATTAATAAATATAACCTAGAATTTTTTTTTAATTCTTTTATATTTTGAATAATTATAGTTTAAATATTATATGAAAAGTTAAATATTAGTTATTATTAGTTGTATTATATGAAAAAAATATTTAATCAGATATTTATAACAAATTTATTATTTATTACTAAAAATTTTTCATACAATTATCTTATATTTTACAGATCAAAGTAAGTCATATAAAAATGTCACAATTGGAGTTAGATCCTCAATTTACACAGGGTTTACATCTTTTACATTCCACTAATAAAGATTCTGCAGAACAATTACGAGCTCTTCTAGATGAAGCAATCAAACAAAAATATGGACCATCAAAAATGTTATCGAATGTATTACACAAAAAGGTAATTAGATAATAACTAATTTAAACATATTATTTTGAGGGTTATCAAGAAAAAAAAAGTAAATCAAAGTGGTTTATATTAATTAAGTTATTATACTTACAGAATTAGTTCTGATATCAGGGCACTCATGAAGCATAGGAGATTTCATTCACGTAAAAAGATATCCAGTATTTGATCCCTCTGTATGCACTATCATTGTCATTTTATTTTGAATTTCTATCTTTTGGATTTTCTGTTTTTAGTATATGATGGAGGAACCAGTGCTAAGTGATCATAGCAGCAGTAGTAAAAAGAGTAAAAGCTCCTCTTCTTCTTCTTCCAAACATTCAAGTAAATCAAGCAAAAATAACTCTCCTGTAAATTTACCAACTCGTGACACACCACCTGATATTATTCAGACTGATAATACTTTAGCATTAGAAATACTAGAAGATGATCTGACATGTGTAATTTGCAAAGGAATGGATGTTGGTGCAAGAAACAGACTTGTTGAATGTTTAGAATGCCATTCCTTATACCATCAAGAATGTCATGTTCCACATATTTTAGATTCTCAAATAGATGTACCAGGATTGGTGTGGTATTGTTCAAACTGTTCCAAATCTCAGGTGTGTGTATTCACTCACATTATAATTTATTATATTTTTAAATTTAGGAATATATTTTTGATTTATTGAAGAATTCTAGAAAAAAAATAAATATTATGAAATAATAAATTTTTCTTTTAATTTATAGGTTTCAAAAGAAAGGAGTTCACCAAAAACAGTGATAGAAAGTAAATCTAAAGAACAAAAAAAATCCAATTTGAGTAAGTTCTCAATATTAAAAAATATATTTTAAAAAATTTTTTTTTTATAAAAAATTTTAAAAATTTATTATATATTAAAAGAAAGAGAAAAAGTAGCTATTATTATTTTTTTTAAATAGGTGGTGGAAACAAAATAACACCAAATATTCATATTATAAGTGCAGATAGAAGATTAAAAGATATGATGAAAAAAGCTAAACAGGATAAACGAAGCACAAATATTACTCAAAGTTCAAAAAAAAATTCTTCATCCAACTCACCAGCATTGTCTTCAACAAAATCTCAGGAAAAATCATTAGTATATAAAATCAAATCAGGTGTAGAATGAAGCACTTATTATATATATTATGACAATATTTTATAATGTGAAAAAGACTTAAACAAATTTTATAATTTCGACGTTACAAGTTGATTAGTTAATTGAGAAAATCTTTAACATTAATAGTGCTAATCAAATATTTTAATATCAAAATCGATATATTTTGTAAAAAATATAATTTGAACAAATAATGTTAATATTTCATACCGCAGTAATTCCCGATTTTTTGCTAGCTAAGATTTTTACTTTTTATATTATTATATATTTTCGTTAGAAATACTTAGATGATTTTTTAAATATAATTTGTTATGAAATAATGAATTGTGACGCAATGTAATTTGATATTGTAACATTTAACATTTAAAAAATATAATTTTTTGTACAAACATACATTAATTTAAATATATAAATAAAAATATGCAATTGAATTTTTATAAAATTTCATAAAAACCTAAAATAAAAAAAAATGATAAAATATAAAAAAATATTAAATATGGGTACTTCAAAATAAATTTTACAAATTACGAATTCATTTATAATACCAATATATTTTTGCAATGCTTTGCAATTTTTCAAATGCTTATTTGTTTATCCCTACATCCCATTGAAAATTTAGCAATTAGTCATTTCATTTTCAAATGTTATTTATAATCTACTTGTATGCGAGATGGGGGGTTGAATTCTATTTACATATACATTCATACATCCATACGCACAAATAAAGCAATATTACATTCATACATTGCACTCTTCATTTATAATATACAACGATAAAAGATACATTCAAAAATTCATGGGAATGAAAATGAGCCTATTTTATATTTTTTTCTTACACAGTTCCCGAGTTAAATATATTTAAGTTATTCTTATAGGGAACAATTATCCTCCTTCCCCCCATCCATTTTTTTGGAAGCTTAACAAAGAATAATCTTAAATTTGACATGATGTTTGGAATTATCTATACTACGAAGCATGACATTATTAATCGATTCATAAAACTGTTAAACATTTCCTCCATTAATTACAATACAATACATATGTTGAATGCAGAATTGACAAGCTTTTCAGATGGATGGAGTCAATTGTCGAGAGTACAAATTGTCGAGAAATTCTGCTATACCACAAGCAATTCTCAATATTATACTTAAATGTCAATATATTTTTCGTAAGAATATATTGAGAATATTTAAATGTCACAAATTCTGAGACTAGCTTTCTTCATATTTTAAGCAGTAAATAATATTTTTACATTAATTATATTGAAAGATAAATAAAAATTAATGCTTATTTATTCTAAATAATTCTAAATTATGTTGTATTAAATAAGTTTTAAACAAATTGATAAATGACTTGAAAAATAACTAATAATATTTTCGATTTAAAATTAATTATTAGTGCAAATTTTTTTTTTAAATATTTTTTTCATTAAATATACAAATGTTTTATATAATATTCAAATATTTTAAATGTTTTAAGGAAACAGAATTTCATCGAAAAATTTTTGCATGTATACAATATTACATAAAACATTAAAAAACGTAGCATATTACACGGCTTTCCATCAAATTGCGCTTGAACATATGTTCTTCGCGTATAATACAAGATATTCTATATTATAATTTTTGAATTATAATTTTGCAAATGAATATTTTGATTACTAAAAATATAGATCATACATAAGAATCTTCTAATTTTTAGTTAATAGAGACAAAACATATGCATATAAGAATATATGTGCAATATATTAATATACGTCAATCTGTGTTATGTAAAATAATATACACATATTAAAAGAAAGTTTAATATACCATAATAAAAACATCGATCCTTATTGTGGACGTTACATAATATTATTCGAATAATGTATAAACCTACTTTAGAAAATTTCAAGTCAATTTTACAATTCCAATAGCTTCTTTAATATACACTATTTTTTTTTTTTTACTAACTCTTATACGATAATATAAAAATATTGATATTAATAATAATGACAATTTTAATGAACATTTTATTGAATATTTACAATTAGAAACGTATCATCCACAATTCAAGGATTTGCTATTTATTTAATTCATTATATCATTAATATGTTTGCATTCAACGATTCAATTACAATAAGAGCGATCATATTATCGCTCTTTATCACTAAATATTTTCATTATTTGTTTTGTACAATATATTACTTCAATGTATAATAATTTAAAAATATATTACTTAATCTATGAAAGAAATAATATATATATATTTTTACTGTAATTATATTTTTATATTATAATAATTATTAGAACAGACTTTTTTTTATATTTAAATAGAATATTTATTTATTTTATTTCAATCATTAAGTTAATAAAATTTAAATAAAAAAAATTCATTATTTCGAAAATATTTAATAAAAAAAAATTTATAATTATTTTATTAAATTTTTAAATAATAAGCATTCTAACATAGTAATACAGTAATGCAAATTATTTGTATTTTCACAATTCATTATCATTAATATATAAATACTATTTCTATTTCCAAAATATTGCATAAAAATATTCAATATTTATCGAATAGAATAAATATCTTATTTAAATAATATGAATAGTAATTTTCAGACGATTGTTTCAATTCATTTCATTGTAAATGGTTTATTAGATTAAAAATATTTTAAGGAAGTGATAAAAAAGTAATTTAATAATAAGTTTTATTAAAATATTATTATATACTAATATTATTGAAATTAAATTTTGTATATATGTGTGTTTGCATATATATATATATATATATATATATATTTGTATAATTTTTAATTATAATATAAATATTTGTGTTAAGACAATATATAATTTGCATAAAAAATTGTTATAAAATAATGCCAATTAAGAGTCAAAATTAATTACTTTCATTTTTGAAGATTTATCCAATAATTTAATATAACTAAATTGCAAATATTATTCACAAAAATATTTTTCATAACTTTATTTGTTTGTATAAACATTTTGTATAATTATTAAAATGTTCTGAATTTTTTTATTCAATTAAATTTATAAATAAAATAGAAAAAGAATATTTTAAGTAAAATTTATATAAATATTTATAAATATATTTATAAATATTTTTTTTTAATTTTAATAGATGTTATTTTTTTGCTGAAATTTTTATAAAATCATTTGGATTAAATTTTTTTTTTTGCATTATTTTTAATTACGAAATAATTTTTATATTCTTTACTATAAATTCATTATACAAATAAAATATGTCCCACAAATAAAAATACTTAGCAAAATAATTTTCAAATCTATAGTATATTATAATATATTCAATATCAATATAGAAAATTGATTTTAATTTTATAGAAGAATTAGATTGAAATATATACAAAATAATATTTTTAGAATATTACGAAAAAAATAATAATAGAACAGATGTATATAATCATAATTTATCGATAGTTTCATTTTCTATTCTGTTATCATTTATATCATACATTTTTGTAATATCATATTGCATATTGCATGAAATACATAATGAAATAATATAATATATACGATGATATATACGAAATAAAATCATTACATAATTTCGATATAGATTAATAATCCAATTAAATTTGAATATAATAGAACATTTGCAATGTTCCATCATTATTTTACATAGATAAAAAAAATTTAATAAAACGATTTAATATTTAAAAAAAATGATTATACGTATATATAGTATATATACGTGAATAAAATATATCATAATAAATTACATAGAGCAGATTGACGTATTATTTTCATATAGATAATTCAATATTTGTTGGAAATATAAATAAATATAATTCATATAAAACAGATACATAAATCAATGACAGGGAAGCTGAGAACTGTAGAATAGATAAAATACACGAAAATGTTAATTAAGTACAAGAATGAGCTTAAACCTCAGCATCCCTAGACCTATCATTTAAATTATCAAATAATAATTTTTATAGTTCAAACATTAAGTAGATCTATTTCAATAAAACAGTTTCTAAAAGCGCATGGAGAAAAATTGGCAGTGCGCAATGGGCAGTGAATTAAATTGTTAAATACTAATATATATCAGAATAATGAATAATTTCAGAGATTTAATATTTTATTATGAGATGCAACTTTCAAACTGAGATAGTCTTAGATAAAATAAAATAAAATAAAATAATGTAAATAGTGAATTGCAAAAAAATACTGTTTATCGTTGTATCTTTTTAAAAAATCTCTTTTTTTTTTAATGCATTCAATTATGATATTATTGACCAATTGACGAAAAATCTCAAACCTCTGCAATGAACGGCAAAAATATAATTGGACATGTATAAAATTTTTTTCTACTGCATTTTCTTTTTTTTATTTTCTTTCTTTTTTTTTTTTTAATCTGTATTTGTAAGAGTCTAGAAATTGTTCTTTGCTGATATACAATATAAAAGATTTTTTCATTTTTGCAACTATTATGTGTTTCACGCTTAACGATATACCATAATAACTATTGTTGAATAGACAATTAATATATAATTGTATCTATATATATAATAATATAACTTATTATATAACTATTGTAGTAAGAGCAATAATAATTATAATATAGCTCCTATAGTAGTTGTAAAATCATTATATGATTTATATAATGATCTTACAAATCATAGCAACAGTCATATTCATATAAATGTAGTTGTATAAAATAGATAAAAATAAAGTCAAAAGATAAATAAAAGAAAAAATAATAAAAAAAAATTGTTTTTTTTTTTTTTTTTTTTTTTTTTTTTTTTTTTTTTTTTTACATATTAAATATATAGATAGGCCTAGAGTAGTCTGAACTGCTCTTACAATTTTTTTATTTTCCCAATTTTTTCTTTCATTTAACCATTAACTGCCTTAATTTAATATCATTCTCTCTCTCTCTCTCTCTCTCTCTCTCTCTCTCTCTCTCTCTCTCTCTTCTCTCTCTCATTTTTTTGTTATCTCTGAAAGAGTTTTTCATTCTCAATTATATATTATAATACATATATAGACCCTCTCTAACTAGCTCTCTATAATCCGTGAAGATGTATGTTGTGATCTTTGCTTTACATATTTTTTATGTATATATATATATATATATATAATATATAACATATTAATAATATATATCATAATGAAGATAGTAGGCATAGCCACTCGTGCTCGGATCACAGACTACTCGCTGCCGTACTTCTTTCGTACAGACAGTCTGATGGACACTATGGCTTTTTTCTCACTTAAATTTTACACATTATATTTTTCTCCTGTTATATATATTACGTATACACGTACAGATATTTGATCAACAATAAAAATGAAAACATTAATTTTCTTTACTTTTTTCTTTCTTTGTTATAGATATTTTAAATGAATTTTGCATCTCCAATCTTAAACACAACAAATTAATATTAATATTTGGTTACATCATTGAAAAGGTATACTTTTTATTATATGACAAATTATGTCTTTTATTAACGGAAATTTCATTGATTGCATTGAGATTCTCTTTATTGTTTTTTTATAATTATAGTTTATTATAAATATTATATATACATATACGTATATATATATATATATATATATATATATATACAGATTGCTAATTTATTCGTTATTAATATATTAATATTTTAAGAGAGTAAATTTTAAAAATTAAATATTACGAAAGTTAATTGTAAAAATGTTAAGATTTATTTATTAAATTATAAGCAATTTAAATTTATATTAGCGAAATAAAAATAAAGTAAAACCGCTCTATTTCCGTTACATTATCGTACTATCGTACTATATTCCTATCTCACATCATTTAAATTGCTTATAATTTAATAAATAATCTTCAATATCTTTGACATTTTTGTATACTAATTTTTGTTTTGATCTTTAGAATCTTTCAAAGGTCTTATTCCACGAATCTATTAACATTCCATATAAAATATATTCTTTGTTTTATTAATTAGGATTTTTCAAGCATTTTTGATAATATGATAAAAAATGTTTTAGATAAAAGTTTTTCAGTTTCTGATCAGTTACATATTCACATATTTAAAATTTTTTTAAGTTTTTTTCCATAAAAAGTATATTATATATTCATGATCATGGATTTTGGATATAACAAAATTATAACTGATATCAAGATATATACAATTATGATCTCGAATTTAAAAATTTAAGTCTAATCAACACAAATATATATTAATGGAAAATTATTTATTTAAATTAAATTACATATTTAAAATAATATTGTTAAACAAATCCAACAATAACAATAATTATATTTATATAATTAAAATAACAGGAAATTTGTAACAAAATTTATAAACATCAATGATAACAGAACATATGAACGAAATAAATAAATAATAATAAATAATATGGTAAATATAATAAATTATTATAATCTATTTTCAAAATGATTCATCTTCTATATAATCTTTGCATTATACTTTTGTCACTTTAAAGAAAGCATTTTAATATATATTGCATTACATGCACATATTTTGCATTCTCAAAGTTTTTTTCTAATATTAATTTTCATTTTAATTACAAGTATTGTTTTAAATATATATAACAATTATAGTTTTATTGATGCTGTTGGATTTATTTAATAATATTATTTATTAATAATATAATTATCTTAAGGCCACAATGTACTAGATTGTTAAATTTATTATTATAATATTAAAAATATGCCATTTGACTACCTCGATTATTTTATGTAAAAAAAAAAATATTAATATTTTCATACATCCAATCAGAAACTGACAAATTTTTAGTTAAAATATTTTTTTATTATATCATGTCAAAAAATGCCAAAAAATGCCAAAAAAATGCCAAAAAAAATGCTAACATAAAATATATATATATATATATATATATATATATAGTGCGCGCGCGATATGGTAAAATATATAGTAAAATAAATGAAATATATAACATTAATAAACAAATCTAATTTAAAGAATAAAGTCACATTTTTATCATTTTACTAATATCTGTACGTATTTACGAGCGTATTTCGATACGGCTATGACATATAGACGTAAATACTATAACCAGGATAAGTTATCCTGAGAAAAACTATCGCCTGACTAGCCTTAACGAAATCGCACAAATTTTTTTACGGCATTGTTATTCACATGATGTAGATTTGTACATATGTAACGAGGTGTATCTGATGCATGAAATGGAGGCACTAATCAGTGTTTCTGGAGAGATTGACGGGTCCTGGGATGGCAATGAGAAGGTTATGTCAGCAGGCACTAGTTTCCTCTCCTTCAAGTGTGCACGCTACATTTTCTAGCCTGTGGGCTAGATGTAATTTGCGACAGCCCGCGTCTGTCTCCAAGGCCTCTAGGATCTATATGATATATTATAATATTATAATATATTAATTAAATTATCGATAAACTAGAAATCTGAATAAATAAAATTCAATAATAATAAAGTATTGATTCTATTTTATTGATACTTACTTGTTCATAATATTTGCTGACATAGATATAAAGTTCTTTCAATGCTGCGATCACATCAAACTCGTTCGCATGTGATGCACTTAATTGTTGCATGGCACTAGACATTTCTTGATCAGTGATTTGTGGCAGTCTTTGTACATCTGTGTAAAAACGACCTACTTTTTCTCGATAATGTGGTATATCTTTAGCAAAAAGTAATTTATTTGACGGTGAGTCTTTTCCAAGCCTATGCTCCGTCATTGAACAGGAATCCATGAACGTTTGTGCGATCACAGATAGACTCGAGTCGACTGTGGTCGATTTATTAATATCAAACATGAAGTCTGGATTCTTAATAAAATTCACCCAAAATCTTAGAGGTAAACTGTTCGATTTCCATGCATGTGGCACTTCCGGGTCAACAATTCCATGTTGCTTCGCGGCGTCGTCCAGAAGATCGAACAACCACTTTACAGCACTAGGTAATGCTTCATTCGCTGTTAATATTGTATTCAAAAAATCGTCAACAAATTTCTGAACAGTACCCTTTGTCGATAATAATCTCGTTAAAAATATTTCAGGGATAGCTTTGTGTGTTCGTTCCGGATGATGATGCTTGCTACCAGTAAAACCCATACCTGGCGGATAATGACTTTCTTCTATAGGCCTTACCAAATGATATAATCGTTGATTACCACCATGACCACTTTCTACGTCACCATTTGCTGTTATAATCGGTGGCGAATGAGATTCAAAGTATAAACCACTAACTGGGTGATTATACATTACAGGAGTAATTAAGTTGTGATTAGGTGTGGATGGAAGATGTGTGGACGAACAATGATTCGCATGACGATGCAAATGATGATGATGCGTATGATGATGAATAGATTGTTGCTGATGATGATAATGCGATGGTTTGCAATTGTGACATGGTGGTTTACAAGCGACGGAAAAACTATCATTCTGTCTAGGAATTAATGACATTACTGCTGATTCCTTGACACCATAATGTGCCAATGTATTTATTTTCTTCCACTCGCCGCTACATTTTGTTGTGAGATCTTCATCTTGAAGAGTTAAATGACCGCCTCTACCGTGTCTCCATTCCAAATCTACGTCATGAACGGACGGCCTCAGCGAAAAAGGAGTATTTTTGTAGAGAGCATCTAAAATCTTGGACTTCACTTGATTTATAGTATCACAATCTAATACTTTACATTGAATTTTTTCATCGAGATCATCTTGGACGACATGAAGAGTAACTACACTATGTTCAATTTGTTCACGAAGTAGTCGCTCTTCAGATAACGAATATCTAGCATCATGTGTAATCACATCCACGGGACCTTTTTCTATTTGATGTTTTATTGCCTTGAATAATAAAAATAGAGAGGAACCTGCATAATCTTTAAGATAATTATACATACAAAGTGCCATCCAGTTCGTTAACATTTTTTCTACCACAGATTCAGTTCTTCGAAGCATTAATTGCGGATGTTTCGTATTTACCGCTTTCTCAATAAGTCTTAATAAAAGATTCATAAGTATGTCAGTTGCGTACTCCATCTTACCCATCAGGACGACCATAAGTAATGACGCAACATTCACTTTATCTCTAATATTAAAGTCTTTTTGAGCCTCTAAAGTTTCAATAAAAGTCAATACAAAGTATTTATTATTAATTAACTGTTCAAACTGGATCATGGCAGCGTCATAATTTGTTCGAGATACATTACTACGCGATCTAGGATCATTTAATATGGGATGATGTGTGACACCAGGAAAAAATACTTTCATGATGTAATTTTTGTGATCTAGAGTCGGAATGCCAGATGATTCCAAATCTGCGGTTAAATCAGTCATATCAGTCTGTAGTTCTGCAAATGCCTGTTTGCATTCCATTCTAACATTGCTTTCTAGAGTATCCATTTGTATTTGTATTCTTTTATATTCTCTTTCTGCTTGTGTGCTTTTTCTTCTATATATTATTAACACTAAAACAAATAAAAATACAAGACCAAAAGTGCCAGCAGCTATTCCAGCAATGGCTTCTGGTGGAATTGGATAGGATTTAATCACTTCATAATGTAGATAACCAATAGGAAATCTCAGACTACGACCTACACGGACCACTACTAAAGGTAGATTATTCTCAGTTTTAATTCCGAGTTCGTCTGTATCAGATGGTTGTTGATCAGGAGGAATGCAAACTAATTGAGTTAGAGCAAGTGATGTAACATTACATGGCATTGTTCCAACTGTAACATTTACATCTGATTCATCACTAGCAAAAATCAAATTTTCTCCTTCAATAACCAATGTATCTCCTTTATATAATTTAATGTTCCGTGGAAAGGCGAAGAATTTCGGATCCTCCACATAAAGTAAACGATTTCTAAGACTTTTAAAATGTTTTTCCAAATCTCGAACACTTTCTACGTTATCCATAATGAATGCTATTTTTAAGGATAACTGAGATTCCTTTAATTTTAGTGATTGAGATGGTGTACTTTGACCATTAACAATAGCACGCTCATTGCGACGAAGAGTCATAAAACGCTTAGCAACGCTTGGACTTGGACATTCCATCTGTGTCGGATTTAATACTGTACAAACTGTTCTATTCACAGGTAGCAATTCATTTTCAAAGTAAACCTCCATTTCAGGTTTTTGAATGGTATCTAAATTGGTACCATGTACGGTGATCATACGACCACCGGAAGCAAAACTTGTTAGTGGCTTAATCTCCATAATAGTGGGATCGTGAGTGTAATTATAAGGATTACCAACTAAAGTGCGATTTGCACCATCTATGCTAAGAGTCAGTCTGTCAATTTTTCTTACTCGGTCAGATTTACTTGTTACACAAGTTAATCTTGTGCTGCTCGCTTGCGTGGCATTAACATGGCACGGTAATTCATCCAAATATGCTGAAATAGTACTACCAATGTTCAAATACATTCCAGTAATAGCAAGTTGAGTCCCACCACTTTGTGGGCCAACAGATGGATAAACACCAGATAATCTTATATCTTTATAATTAAATAATACTGCACTTTCAGTATAACCAGCATCATTACCAACAACTACAGAAGCAGTATCTGTTGCTTCGTGTCTTCCAGTACGGCATACAATGCGTACAGATACTTCATAGTCAACTAATATGCATGGAGTATTACCAATATGTATTTTTCCATCCACATCACTTTCTTTTAGTCCTAGATTACTACCTTCAATAGTGACTAACGTACCACCTTCGATCGGTCCACTTAAAGGTTTAATCATATCTATCCTCGGTTTTGGGCACTCTGTAAATGGTGAGTGTAAACAAGAATGTCGATACACGCAACTATTACCACACCAAGTACATTCGAAGCGTGCATCTCTAGTCACGCAAAGAGAACAATCTGCATGTTCACGATGTGAACCTAACACTTCACATTTATAAAGAATGATAGTAGTCTTATCCACGTGATGGTTAATATTCCAAACAACAGTTATCTCTGCTTCGTATTCACCGGTGACTGCTTCGTACGAATAAACCGTTTTATCACAAACTATAAAACGGCTGCTATCAACACGAGCTTGTACCTTTAAATTGGCACCTTCAATAGAAACGATGCATTGAAAACCAGTGTGTCCTACTTGTGGATGTGGTAAATTCTCAACTTCAAGCATTATCTCTTTAGGTACACTGTTAGGTAACATCAATGGTTCTTCCCGTTGCACAAACTTGGGACAATACTGTGCACCATGCGCGGCCAAATTTGCTTGATTCTATAAATATAAACATTTTTTAAGAACAATTAATATAATTATATTCTATACAATCTTTATATTAACTTACGTTTTCTCCTGAAATGATACCTTGACAACTTGTATTATGTGTACATTTATTATCATATACACACCAACTACATGCCCATTGAGATTTTACACATTCTGTACAAACAGTATGTCTAGAGCAATCAAAAAATGCGAAATTTCGTGAGACAAAATCTTTATTAGTTTCACTAGAACGCACGGATAGAGGTACTAGAACATGATCAGCTCCATCTGATATATTTGGTCTTTCAATAACAGGTGGTGTAGGACATGATAATCCAAATCCGGTCATTAATGCATCTATAGGTTCTGCATTACCAAAAACACATTTATAGTTCGCTCCCGCTGGTAATTCGGGTAAAGTTCGAATTGTTAAATGAACTGTAGTCATTTGATTGATAGGCATACGATCTGGAAGAACTTGCTCAAAGTCAATACATTGTTGTCCTGTACCTAAAGACAACCACCTTGGACTACTATGACTTGCTTTCTGACAATCTCCTCTAACTGTACATCTAGAAAAAAAAAATATTTATGTGTAGAATAAAATATAAAACACATACATGCGTATTTACCTTTTCTCTAATGAACACCATCCACAATAAGGATCTTTTGCATCTAGACAACTACTACAATTAGTATAACTATTGCAATGCTCCACTTGAACTTTAGAAATTTTAGAGGTTGATAAAACGTAAATATGTTCTCCATCTGGTGAAATTAAAGTATCAGGCATCAATCTGTTTCCTTTATCAATTATAATGCTTTCATAGACGAATGCTTCATTTCCAGAAAGTAAAACTTTTTTGAGGACGCCATCATTAGTACCTAAGAATGCAACAGTGTGACTTTCTGTATTAGCTACTGTTACGGAAGTGATGAATTCGTCGGGAAAATATAAAATTGCTTCTCCCACAATTGGCGACATTCCAGAAATCTTCAAACCCACTTCACAGAAATTCAAGATATTCCCTGTTGTCTGAATATATATAAAAATTAATAAAATACGAATTAATAAAATAATAATAATATAAAAATATACACTTTATAATATTTCTATAAAAAATTGTTTTATATTTTAAACTTACTCCTGCTGTGGGACATTTTCCATCTTGTATAGGACCACTGACATAGCCCATATTTCTGTATTTGGTACTACCATTGAAACACATATGAATATTTTCAGTGAATTTTGTTTCAATATTTTGTAAACTATAAACACAAAGTGCCGACTGAGAAAGTGGTTCATTTGTGATCCCTCTACTTGGTGAAAATACAGAAACAAAAATAGGATCACCAACTGAAATACCCAGTTGTGTAGCTATATCACTACCAGCTGGTGCTACTTTTGCATCTTGTACTAAATTATAAAATTGTGGTTTCCCATCTCCCAAATCGACAGTACATTGTAGTGTCACTTCTGTATAACTATCATAATTTGGATCACTAATACAACTTCGAGCCAATCTAGAAATATAACCCTTTTCTTCTTCCTCAGGAAGATGAGATTGCTTTTGTACCAATACGAAATACGCATAATCGCTGGCATTGAAACCATACACATATTTAACTAGAAAATGATCTCGATATTTTACATCAATGTATACAATCGACTGTTTATTAAATGTATATTCTGCAAATTCTAAATTATGAAGATTTCTACTGGAAATAGCAGGCACATCGTGTCTGTAATCTCCTCTATTAGTAAATGTAGTACCAACATAAAGTATATTTGTTTGTCCCCAAGCATTGTATCTTTCAGGTCCAATAAAAGCATATGTAGAAGAATTTTCATCATTTGCTGCTACACTATGGGGAATGAATTCCGGTTTAATAGATATGTTTGACATTTTGTACTTTTCACAAGCACCTTGAAGAAGGGAACCACATGCAATTAATGTTTGTGATTCAAGATCAGCAATTAATAGTTTGTTTATATTATCCATTAAAGATGTAGTTATGTCTCTAGAAGGACAGCCTGTTGCATGGCACTGAGGATTATCCAATCTTGGTCCTAAAGATAATAATTTATAAGAATCATTTTTTTAGCAATTTTAATTAGAATTCTTTTACAAAATATATAGTTAGAGTATAAAAAGAAATTATATTTACCTGTCGAAACATATTCCTCCAGTCTGAGATTAGAATCTAATTGTAAAAGTCTATTGATGGCACCTGCATATAATCTTCCTGTTGCAGGATCTATAGTAAGGTGATTAAATCGAAGGGCACCTTCTCTCGTTGTATTTGGATCTAAAGGATAAAATCCATATCTCTGACTATCTCCCATAGGAAACTGTGTTATAATATGTAAAGATCTGTTTTCTTGCACAGGTGGAACAGTACTAGCAGGTGTATCTATGGCTGCAGTTACCAATACCACCAGAAACCAAGTGGCAACAGACATGGATGAAAAGAATAATCGATGAAGTGGTAACAGCAATTTAAAAGATAACACAGTAGCCAAAATGGGAAATGATATAAATCCCAAGAATCTCATGATGTGTAGGTAAAAGTTGATAAAGCACATGCGCACACGCTATGCGTGTGCGTTTGTGCATGTACAAGTCTAGGATAGGAAGCTTAGAAAGTATAATAAGGATATATATCCCACTGAAGAAGGCTAGTATCGTATGGTACTACCAGTTGTATAGGTATCCAGGCACCGACATGATGCACATTGCCTGGCACTTCTGAAATATTTCAAAACCAATTTATTTTTAAAAAAATTTAAAATGCAATACATAAATATCTTATCAATTAATAAAAAAAAATTTATATAATATCATTTTTATTAAATTTATAAAATATTCAATTCATGCAAAAAAGCATAATAATTATTAATAAAATATTATAAAAAAAAAACGAAAATATCGAAGAATATATTAAAATATAATTGAAATATATCATTAAACTGTTTTAAAGATTTATATATTTATTCAAATTTATAATGCTTTTCTAAAAACTAAACATATATAATTAATAATTTTAATAATCTGAAATAATTATCAATAAATATAAATAACATATCACTGACCGATTTCGATACTAAAACATTTCGTCGATGTCAAGCTAGGGCAGATGGCTCCACACTTTTTGAGTAACTTCGTTGCACGCACCGCCCTTCATTAGTGTAAGCAGCATAGCTGCACTTGACAGTTAGAGTCAGTATTTTTGCACAAAGGCAAGAATATTCTATTCCTTATCAATAATTGTCTAAAAAAATACAAACAAGATGAATTAGTTAAAACATATGATAAAATTTCATAAATTCATAATTATTTTCAAAATAATTACAAGACTATGAATATATTTTGGAATAATTACTCAAAAAGAAAAAAAATTACCTCCAAACTGAGAAAAGTTTGCAGCTTCGATTCGTTCGATCTGATATGACCATTAGTTTGCTCATGTAATTTTTCTTCTACATATATATATATATATCTATATAATATATATATATATATCGATATATGTAATAAACTAAAATAAAACCAATCCACTTCAATTTGTCACGTACAACCACTTTTTCATGAAAAAGACAAAATGTATAATACGACTACACGATGGAATGTTCGTGCGCTAGAGTCGCTACACATCACGAATATGCACTGTCTTTGATACGAATCTCTGATACAGTCTTCAGATCATGAAATACCATACACTCGAAATAGAATTTTCTATTGTTCTCTTTAATAATACATAAAAAATACAAATATCATTCGTCACTTGATAATAACACTAAACATGAAATCAGAATAAGCCGCCATTAAAATTCGACCGACAGCGACAGGCTGCACGAGTTTAGAGCAAGTTGGGGGCCGTGGCTACGGCATGCGCCGCTTGTTCATTATCTTTCTCTCTTTCTTGCTCTCATCAAGCTTTTCCCACGGTATGGTGTCTCTTCTTGACTAGTTCTATCATTCTCTTTCTTTTTAACTTTCTTTTTCTTTCTTTTGATTGTATAAGATATCAAACTACAGATATCGCGTCCTCCCGCGGATGAAAACCTGTACTGTTTATATACTTCAATGGTAAAATGTATCGTAACAAATTTGAATTTAGATCTACGTCTTCAATACCTTGGAAACTAGAAAATCATCCAATTTAAAAAGAATAGAAAGAAGAAATGATATTTATTTACATATATAAAAAAAGAAAAATTCTATATGTAATGTCGAAAAACGAAATATAGCTGGTATTATTTAATAACAACAAGATGCTTACAATGAAATTCGATTCATAACTTTATTGGATACAGCACCTCTCATGTTTTCTTTTTTTTCTCTCCATATAGCTTTTCCTGACGTCTTTTATTACATCTTATCACAAAGGCTTTAATTAAGATGGTATATTTTTTTTATCTCCTTTGTACTTACATTCTTTACATAGTGCACAAATAAAATTCTTCTAGAATATTTTTTCATAAATCGACTGGTTAAGTAGTCAAGTCCAAAATGAATCGTGTATGTGTCACGATTTATTATTGTAAATATGTTATTTACACATATATCTAAGCTTCGAAAGCTTAATAACGTTTTTCTTTTTTCGCATTTATGGAGAGGGTTTGGATTTTTTGGCTATGGTATGTCTTCATTTTACATGTAACAAATACAATAGATAACTAATATAGCAGGTCATAATTAAGAACATGATGATAGACATATAACGTAACTATATAAGACTGGATTCATCCTATCTGCCCTCTGAACGTATTTTCGACCGTTCTTTTAATCTCGTTATACAATATATATGTAAAGCTGTATATCTGTATTTGAGTGTGTCTATAATATTTACTTAAATGTTAACTTCTTACAGACCGGTTACATCTTTGAAAGGAAAAATCTCTATATATTTCTATATAAGCCAAACTTAGCATACCTAATAGATATTTTTAATATCAGATAGAAATACACACTTTTTTAAAAGTCTCTTATGTTTTATGTACGACAAGTAATGTTTTGTCAATTACAAGGAAGGCTTTTCCAAACACCGTATAAAAATTATAAAACAGAAAGAATGTTTAAAATTTACCGCCTAACAAGTTATTATACATGTGTTCATAAGAATCGGTGCTATGGCCAGCCTCCTTAGGCCTTTAATATAAGATATTGAAATTAAAATCTAGGCTAAACTGCCTTACCTCCTGATACTCAGGTGGATACTTTTTTTTTGTCTATTTCCATTTGGAACTTTGTTTCACTCGGATTTAAGCAGCTTTAAACTACATTATGTAAAATGAATATCTTTTGATATTTATTCCCGCTGGTCCGCTTAAAGTCTTTCAACCATATTTTTGTCTAGCATCCAAGTTTTCGATTATTCAACAAGTCCATGAATATCCAGCCTCGTTTTTAATATCGTTCATCTGTGAACTAGTATTAGAACTAGCCACAAACAAATTGAGTTATTACAAGTACAAAAAAGGATTGATCTACATTGTTTCATGCGACTTCTTATGTGTACGTTTAACATGTCAATATGTAAGAGCGCGTTCAAAGCGCTACGATTTATTTAGATAAATTACGTATCTCATTTTGCAAGGGTGTACTGTATTATGCATTAATAACGTTGTCACTGACGCAAAAATATTGATAGTAATAGTTTTAGTATTAGTGGTAATTTTATCTGTGATAGTAGTACTGATGCTGGTGGTAATGGTGGGATATTCTATTGTAGATGACAAGCAAAACCATCTATCCTAATGAGGGAAAGTCATTCTCATCATCTACTTTTGGAGCATTTTGACGTCCTCGGGGCGACCTTTGCTCAGATTGTGAAGCCTAAAATTTGAAAATGCATAATTAATATATATTATATTTATCTATGCTAAGTTTAAATCAAAAATGGATGCAAATACTTACAGGACCACGTGAATCTCCATCTCTGGGAGCACGATTACCAAATCCGCGGCCATTTGCACGTTCTCCACGACCTCGTCCTCGACCACGTCCACCAGAACCACGTCGAGAATCACTGAATTGTATTTCAATGCCTAACACGCGTTTTTGCCTTCCAACGCGTTGAGGATATTCTGCCGCGGCATCATATTCTTCCTCTTCCTCTTCTTCATCATCAGCGCCTTCCTTCTTTCTTTCCAAAGCGTACATTTTCTTCCAGCGAGTTAAATCTTCACCTTCTCCAGCCTTACGCAAATTATATTGAGGCTTAACTCTGTTATTACGTAAAGCTTTCCATTCATCCAATGTCAATTCACGGGATTCTTCTTCAACTGGTTTTTCTTCTACTATATCTGTAGTTGCCTCTCCTTCCTTTATCTCTGTAGTTGTTTGATTAGTATCTCCATCAGGTTTTTCATTAGTCCAATCTTGACTTTCTTGATTTAAACTTTCTCTGAAAACAATATAAGAAAAAAAAAATCTTAAAATATGAATATCTTTTAAATCTTAAAAAATTTTGTTATAAATAATATTTACTCAATTTCATCATTGTGGGTACCCCAATTATGGCTACCAGCACCATCCTTTTTATCGACTGGTTTAATTCCACTGCTTGAACAAAGATAAATAAATTTTTAATTTAATTTTTTATATTTATTAATAGTAAAAATACTTAGAGTAAAATAACAATAAATAAAAGATTACGTTTTATCGGAACCAGATTGACGATCGAATTCACGTTTTCCACGATAATCATATCCTCCACGACCACGTGATCCCCCACGTCCACGCACCATTCCGCGCATTCCACCACGACCCCTACGTTCTCCATAATCTCCGCGTTGATTATCATTAGAATTTCGAAATTCTCGAGTTTCACGTCCCTCACTAAAAATTAATAAAAGAATTTAAAAGTTGGAAAAAAAATAATATCAATTTCATTTTATTATATATTTTATATAATATATTATAATATACTAACCCAGGAGGTCCTCGTCTTAATTCTCCTTGACGGGGTGTTCTTTCACCATCTTCGCGATTACGTCTATTATTACGTTCTTCTCTACTTTCTCCGGAGAATTTCACATTACGATCTCCACCACCAGTTCTTGATTGAGATGGTTTTTTATCTCCTACATATTAAAATTTTACAAGTTTAAGAATAACTAAAATAAAATTGTTATAATAAATAAAATAAAATTGCTGTAATTAATAAATGTAAATTAATAAAAACATTATAAAAAGTTATTAATTTAAATAAGAATATATATTCATATTCTTATTTAAATAATATTTTGATGTAAAATATGAAAATAAAAATATATTTTTTAAATAAAAAAATATTATATCTTGAAAATATATAGTAAATTCTTTGATCTTATTAATTTAATTTGATACATATACTTTAAAGATAAAACCAAGTAATTTTAATATAATATATTGATTATTTGAAGCAAAAAGAATACTTATGTAAATCATTAATTAACAAAATGTAAGAATTTACTAATTTACTAATTTACTAATTATTACTATTAATCATTATTAATCTTAAATTGTACTAAAATATTAAATTAAATATTTAAATTATATTAAAATTATCTACTTTACAATTGTATAAAATTTTGGAAATAAATCATATTCTTATTGTATTTTTTTTATTAAATACGAATTTATCCATAGATAAATTTTTTTTTTATACAAGAATATTATATTATAAGGCATAAATAATTTTCAAAAAGTTACAAGAAATAGATAGTAGAAAATTAAAATTTGCATAAATAGTTTGAATTTATAAAATAGTACCAGTTGAAAAAATTAAAAATTAAAAATAAATGAATGAAATAATGAAATAAAAAAGTCATTTATTATGCGGCAAAATATCAAAAGCACATGGACCCACGAGGACTAGGGGCGACGGCCATAATACCGCGCACGAGGCAAGATTGTAATGAAAAATTACTAACCTTGATCTTTCTTCGAATCTTGCACTTTAGACGGCTGTTGCTGAGAATCTTTGATCACGCGGTTTTTTTGCGTTTTATTACCGGTTCCTTTTTGTGCGTCCGTCTGCTTACTCTTATTCTCTTTCTCCGAAAGCTTCTCCTTTTTTCTAGCTTCCTTCTTTAGTTCCTCTTCTCTAAGCTTTTCATGTGGATCTTCGTCATCACCCAACGCTAACGAGAATTTGTTGGTAACGGCAATGCTGTACATATTTTCCATGATGTCTCTTATCCTCTCTTCGTCGAGGATCACGCGAAAATTTCACGGCTACTCTTGAGCCCTTGTGTAACAGAGACATTCAATATTTCAATATGGCTGAGTCGGAGATAGTTCACCACGAGGTCTGTGCTCAGGGAGGGACCGCATAATTGTCTTGCACCCAGCGCGCCACCTCCCCACCAATATTATTTATATCTTTAATTTTATATGATTTCAAATCATAAAATATTGTCTAAAATCGAGTTTTTAATTTTAATTACATTGCATTTTTAAAATAACTAATATTCAGCAATAAAGCAATATACTTTTGCAATTGTCGTTCTCAAAGAAACCGGCATTATTTCCATGAATTACTTAACACACCAACTGAATAGATTTTCTTATCTTTTATACTTTATCTTATTGTCGTACAATAATATTTATATACCAATCTGCTATTTTAATCATATATCATATTTCATGTCATTTGAATAAAAATGAAAACTAGTAATATGATGTTCTATTCTCAATAGTTATAATTTATTCAACAATTGAAAATCTCTGTTTTTACATTTCACAAAAATAAACTATATTTAAAAATTTTTTAATGGTTCTATTTCTCATAAATTTATTATTCTCTAATTATAATAATTTTTATATTATTATTTTATTTAAACCTTATTATTATTTATCTTATTTAAACATTAATATTTTCAATGTATTAGCATTTATATCATAAATTCATTCTAAGAATAAAAATAAATATATTTAGAGTTTATTTAAAATTATATATTTTTAATTTTTTATCTATATTAATATATAAAAATATGTATAATATTTATATGTAAAATATGTAATATATAAAAAGCTATATTACTCTTTATTTTATTTATTTTTTAAGTAATATATAAAAAATAAAATTTTAATATTAACATATACATATTAAAGTTTAAAGAATAAGACACAAACATTTAATTAATAAAATAAATGGTAAAATATATTAAAAAAGTAATATATTATATCGAATTAAATCTTGAAAATTATAATAGTTGAATAAAAGAATATAATATTAAAACTATATTATTACATAATATTATATGATAATAAAATTTTATTAACAGTTCATTTTTTTTAATTTATATTTTACACATGTACATATCATTCTAACGTAAACCATTTATGAATTTATTATGCCGCATTTTTATGTAAAATATAAGTTAAATATTAAAAAGTTTTAAAACTTTCAGTGCAAAATATAATATTAAATATAATTTAAAAATATAATTATATATAAATATATATTGCTTTTTAATTATTTTTTTTTTAATTATTTTCTTATTATTTTTTACATATAAAAATATATTCAAGTTTTATACATATTGAGTAATAATATTTTTGTATTTTTCAATAATATATTTTGAATATACTTGATTTAAATAATATATTTTATTTATTGTTTAAAACATAATTTTTTTCTTTTATTTTTATTATTTTTTTATTTATATTTTATTAAAAAATATATATAAAATTTTATGAAATATATATTACGTATCTTTTATGTAGAAAAATATTTAAAAGCATTAATTTTTATAAGCATTTAAAGTCTATATATATAAAATATAAAAATATTTGCAAAAGCTAACAATCAATTTTATAATGATAATTAAGTAATACATTATGCAAACAATAATATTAATAGGCTAAGTTTGTATTACGCGTTTCTTTTTCTGACAAGCCACCGATTGGTCAAGTTGTTACAAAGAAAAGAATGCGCGCGCACAAGAATGAAGCCGCGTGTAGAAAACAGTCGGTAAGACGATGCCAACAATACAAGAAGTGAGAGAAAACGTAGTTATTTTTCTTTGCAGTGAAAGAAATTTAACTTTTTAATCGATTATTTTCATCAGTCCTGAATTCTGAATAATTTTTTGTAATATTGTGAACACGAACTATACGTACTTGTACATATATATATATATATATATATATACATATATACATAGTACCGGGTATTCATTTTGGCGGTTCACTAGTTGCACGCGGCACACGGAAAGTAGTAAAGAGAGAGTAGGTGGTTGTATTAACACGAACTTTAAAGGTGGCGGGCGAGGTGTATAGTGAAGTGAAAAACGTGAAATGGAATTGCACACGCCGAAGCGTGAAACGCGTCCCTTGGAAGCGTTGCCGTGTAGTCCTCCGATGTGCGATAGTATGCTTTATCCGTGGAATTGGAGTGAAGAAGCGAGAAATGTAAATCTTAGTCCGGGTAGCTCATGCTCTTCACCAGAATATAGAGAAAATAGCGTGGTAGCCACGCGATCCGGGCCTCGATCACGTTCTGGAGGTTCAGAAAGTCATCGTCGTGGTCGACCGAGAGCTGATGCTCTTTCGAATCTTATGATGCAAGGAAGTACTTCACCAAGTAGTATAAAATGTACTTATTGTAGCCGTGTATTTCCACGAGAAAAAAGTCTTCAAGCACATTTGCGTACCCATACAGGTATGCATTGTTTATTGTTTCGGTTACTAATCTAAAAATTTTTCTATCTTTTATGGAAATATAAAAAATTTTAATAAAAGTTTCTGTGAGGAAACTTTCTATACATTTCATCAATAATTCGTAGAGCCATATGATTTCAACAATTTGTATGATTCTGTATGATCACGCGTCCCGCCATTCGCCATCACGCGCATTTTAAATAATTAAATGGCTTACTTATAAAAATAATTTAGCATGAATGGTATAGTGTTACATCATTAAATATAAAGTAAAGTTCGTTCTTTTTGTATTATATATATATTCTAATATTATTTAATGGAAAAAAATATATATTTTATATAATAAACAAATTTAAAAATTTTTTTCGTTTAAAAGAAAAAAGTAATTCATTTTTTTATTTAAATTATTTTATTGAAAATTGTTTAAATTCTCCTTGCTATATTTTATTTTATAAAAAATAATTTATTATTTTATATTTGTAAAAAATTAATTTATTTTCAATTGTAATTTTTTATGTTAAATAATTATTATTAAATAATAATTATTAATAAATTATTGTTTATGAATTTATGTGAAAAATATTTCATAATATATATTCATATTTTAATTATTATTAATATTTGATGAATTAATAAATTTAATTAAAAGTATCTTTTCTTATTTATGAATACATTAGATGTTGATTTATATTGATATATTTTTAGATGATAAAAATCAATAAATAAAAAAAACTATTTTTTTATATATTTTTATTATATAAACAATTATTATTATTATTATTACAGGGGAACGGCCATATCCATGTGATTATCCTGGATGTACAAAAGCTTTCACACAATCAGGACAATTAAAAACCCATCAGCGATTGCATACTGGAGAAAAACCATTTTTATGTACAGAACCTGGCTGTGAAATGCGATTTACGCATGCTAATAGACATTGCCCAGATCATCCATATGCTACTCTTACACGATCTGATGATTTTGTGTTAAAACCAGTATCAGAAAATACTGAGTTACCTCATGATGTTACCAGATGGTTAGAACGTTATAAAATGTCTAGAGAAAGGGAAGATAGAACACCTACAGGAAAGAATGAACGTAAAAAAAAAACATGGAAGAGTAGTTCAGAAAATCACAAAAGAGTTAAATCTAGAAAAGGTTTGATGATGGATGCAACAGGAGAACAAGAAAATTTAGATTGTAAGCAATCTAATCAAAGATTGTATTGTGGAGAAAGTCAGGATAGTCAAGAAGAAAGTCAAGATGAAGATCCAACAGTATTACAAACATCTGAAGATGAAGAAATAGGAACAAAATTAGCAATTACTCCTTTAAGAAGACCATTAGATAGACTTCAACCAAAGAAAAGGTGGTTACGTGAAGCTTGTTTAGAACAACAATTAGCTAAACCTTTAAATTGGGACACTAAATCTATTAATGTACCTACAACTATTTCATTTAAAATTAATGATAACCAAATGCATTGGAGTTCACCTGTTCATAATTCATCTACTTTGTTAGATAATTCATGTTTAAATGCATGTAAAGAAATTGAATTTACAAAATCAGATGTAGATACCTCTTATGCATCTGCCCAAATATGGGATACAACCGCAGAAAATGAATCTCTAGAGTCATCAGTAAAAGAAGAACAAAAATATGTATTTCAAACATCAAATATATTGCCTCAAAGTAATTGGAATTCTTCACATCATGTGAATAATTTTTCCAATGATATAAATCAAATAAAAACTAATATTAACCATTCTACTTGTAAATTTGAGTCTTCTGAAAGTTCGAATAATATATATTGGAATAATAATTTAACAAATGAAATATCTAAATCTCCATTAAATCAATCCAATATAACAATTCAGGATTTTGGTGATCAAAAAAATATTTCCAAACAAAATACATGTATAAATTCTCATATTAGTGAAAATGTAACAAGACCGACTGTTTTGATGTTAGCTGGAAGTTTTAGTAATAGTAGTAGTAATAATAATAATAACAATAACAATATTAATAATAATAACAACAACAACAATAATAATAATAATAAAGATACTATTTCAAAATTATCACCAATAAAATCAGAAACAGGATTAAAAGTAGTTGTTGTTAAACAGGAGGATAATATTATCAAGTTACCAATTCCAGAGGATAGTCAAAAATGGTTAGGAGCTTTAGCTTTGATGGAATTAGCTAAAAATCAAGAAGAGACAGGAAGAAGTGTGAATTTTAAACAGAATAAAGATGAATTCTATGTTAACTCTGAACTAAATTATACCCATTTATAGACTGTGATTACTGGCTATTATAGTTTCGTATTATTTCTGTATGGCAGAAAAGAATAAAAATGCATTTATTGTCATAATGAAGTTCATTTTTGAACATGATAATGAAAAATTCAAATCTGCCTTTCTTGTTACACTATCAAATAGCATTTTTTACAATTTTCCTTGATATTTTTCTAATTTTTCTAATGTTACAGTTTATTATGTTGACCATTTATTAGTATTTTACTACAAAACTACATGTTATGACTTTATGCCATTAAACAATATTAAGAATAAAAATCTGAAAATATTTTTTTCTTTTTTTCGTTTCTGATCTTTTTGTTCTTTCTTTTTAAAAAAGAATGAATTAATAAACTTTCTTTTCATAAATTTAATTATGCAAGATATTTTTAATTTGATAAAATAATATTATAAAGCTTCAATTACGTAGATATTATTATTGTATTTGTATACAATTTACCAAAGTAATTTTCATAAAAAATTTTTTTCAACTTATGTAAACAATGAGTATATGACAACATTTAAATATATGAAAATATTTTTTATTTATTTCAAAATTTTTATCAGAACAAAAAAAGAAAGTTAAAATTATATAAAAAATTAAAAATCATTCTGTGTATATTTAAATTATACTTTACAAATCTTATTTGTGTTTGTTATTAATATATAATTTACCATTTAATGAAATGTTCTAAAAAGATTGTTTATAATACAAGTTCTTATATATTTTTAATTTTAAATATATATAAAAATAGATTATTTAATCATTCATCCAATTTGACAGAAATTGTAAAAATTATTTTCTTTTCATCAATTATTTTTGCATTCATGTTATGCATGTTTGAAAATATCTCATATGATAACTGTTAACTTTGCATTTATTCAATTGTTTTCATTAATATTCATTTTTTCTTCATATTATTGCAAGAAAAAATTTGGATATAATATTGATATTTTAATGCAATTTTCTACATTTGATTTTTCATTTAATGAAGTTATAAAATATTACATTTTCCTTTTAGATAATGATGCAAAAATTTATTTATTATTATACTATATAATAATAAACAAAAATTGTGTGATATTTAGAATATTAGAAAAAATTTACAAATAAATTTTTTTTCCAAAATATGAATGAAGTTTGTAAAGTATTTAATTGGAATAAATATGATTATTATTTATAAAATGTTACAAAGGAAAAGTAATAGGTATAGATACATAAGATAAAAAACTTTCATTTGTAATATCATTAATTATAATTTTAACTCCTATTATTTTTTACTAGATGTGTACATATGTGAAATATTTTAATAAATATTTTTTAAAATTTTATAAGATGTATTTAATTAATTCATAATATATAAAATATAATTAAAAAAGAAAAATTTTTTAAATAATTTCTGATACTTTTCATTATAAGATAATTTTAATCCTTGATAAAATACATAATACCAATATCTATAATTTAACTTTTAATATTTAATATTATATATAAAATATTAGCAATGTTCTATTACAAAATTATATTATAATAAATTTTCTTTTGATTTTTTAGTTTATACATTATATAATTTTTTGTTTAAAATATTGAAATTTCTAATAATATTTAGTATTTTCATTCATTTATATCTTTTTTAATCATTTATTTTACTGTAATTATTTTATATTTTCTTCGTTAACTCTATTGTTTTTTTTGTTATAATAAAATATCTGTTGTTACAGAAACATTCTTCACAAATTTTAAGTATTACATTTTTTTTGTTCATTTGATTAATACTATCTTTCTTCATTAATATCAAAATCTTTAAATAATGCAATTACTTGATTAATTTTACTACAGTCGATCGAAATTATTTTTTTTGAATTTCGAGTTTTTCTAACATTTTCTTGTGAAATTGTATTCACTTTAAGATTTTCTATTGCATTGATTAATTTTCGCATATTTTTAGTTGTCGCTGGTTCATCTATCTTATCTATTATTTTATATAAATGTTCTGATATATCTGGTGCTAATAATGCAATCTTTTCAATTATTTCTTTTATCGAAACATTCGAATTGTGTTTTTTTATATCAATTAACTCCTGTAATAACAAATTAGCTTTGAATTGATTTGTTTCCTCTTTAGTTTGATTAACAGTAGTAGAATATTCTTCATCTAAAATTTTTCTTCTCGTTAATTTACTACGTGATCTTGTAATTTTATATTCTGATGATGGCAAAGAAATATCTTCATCATCGCTGAAGTTCATATTAACTTTGGTTAATTTTAAAAGAGGAGGAGTTCGATTACGTCGGAGAGCAATAGGTTTTTTCGCACGAGTATTTTTAATAGTTGGTGTTACACAAATAGTTCCTTCAATATTTACGCTTTGCACATATTTACTTATATCGATATCAGAAGAATCAGAAACCATAAATTCTGCAAAAAATTTATAATTTATGTTTTCAAATATATATCTTTTTTATAATTACATATAAATACTTACCCGCATCGTCAGAAGAATTAAATATTTTTTGAAAACGATAATCAAGCATTAATTCTTCAACAGCCATGAAAATTGGATGTCCTTTCAATTTATACATGTCGCATAAATGAATCACTAATGATATAATGCTTATTATTCTTTCTTGCTTTGTATGAAAATAACTTCTTAAGAAGAAAGAAAAGTTTATTAATAATAATATATAGTCTATACTGTAAAAACGTTCTTGCCAAGAGAAGTATTCATTATTACATAATTTTTTTGTTTTCATCAAGTTTTCTTTTATTTTAAATGCTCCATGAAAGTGTTGCAATGAAGCTGTGATATTTTTTTGTAATGCATATAATTGAGCTCTGATATGTGTACTTATAAATACCAAATAATGATATGATATATTTTGACAGATATAACAATTACAGCCTTTATGATATATAAATTCAGGCAAATTGAATACTTTATTTTGAAGAACTGGAGAAGTATTATTTTGGGGAATGTCTCTGATAGGATCTATAGCTCGGGTTGGCGTTATTAAAACATTTTCTGGATTGATTTTTGAAATATTACTATTTATAGATACCTTAAATGTTTCAATATTTAAAATATGTTCCAATCCTTGAAGTTTTATTTCACAGTCACTTAGCTGTTCACGTGATAAATCAATGTAACAGAGGCATTTTAAAATTTCTGCAACTCTTATAGTTGCCCCCAAAATTTGTGCAGTTTTTAGTCGTCGTACTAAATGGGCACTGATTTCTCGAAAAGATAATAAGCTGTTCATTCGGAGAGATAAATTAACAGTTGTAGATAATAGAATATCAAATCCAAAAAGATGTTTATCTTGTGGTTTCCCTAAGAAAATATTGAAACATAATATTAAAAGATTCATACTATTTTTTTGATATATTTTAGTATTTTTAAATAATTTCTAAATATAAATAAAAAGATTACATTTTCTTGTAGAAAGTTCCTCATTTAAATTGACTAGAGTATATAAAGTTTCAACAATGTATCGAGTATATTCTTCATGTTTAATAGTTTCTTTGTACAAATAACAATTGTACAAAATTCTATCAAGACTATATAAATATACAGCTATATTACTGAAGAAAGAAATTCCTGGTAGTTTTCTGGATTCATCAAGTAACTTTCTAGCTTCATCATACTAAAAATAAAATATGAAATAATTACAATGTTTTTAATTGTTTATATTATATTCAAATTATTAATTAAATTGTCTATCAATTAAAATGTCCATAAATAATAAACTTACCATATTACATTCAAAATAAAAATCTGATAAACTAATCCAAAAAATAGCAATTGCATAAATTGTGTCTTCATCATTAGTATCTTTCAATTTAAAGGCAAGGTTTTTAGCAGTAGTAATCCATTCATAATTGATATGCCTCAATGATACACAACGTCCAATAACTAATGATAATTTGATTAAATTTTTTTTATATATTTTATATATAATAAATTAAAAAAATAAATTTCAATTTTTATACCATAAATAATTGTTGAATTGTCTTGTAATTCAAATGCTAATGTATATGCAAATTTCCATATATTGATTTCACATTCTTGATATCTATACAAATGAGCATATTCACCTGCTATTATTAATGTTCGTAAAGTTATTAATGGTTCGTATCCATTGGTAATTTCCTTCTATTAACAAATGTTTAATAAATATTAATTTTATAAAAATATATATATTAAACTTTCATTTATTCATTAAACTTACTAGATTTTGCTTTAAATATTTTCCCCATTTTTTTAATGCTGTCTGTAAATACATCATAAGTCTAGAATCTTCTTTAATATTTATCATGCTATAAGCTGGGATTACATCATGAGATTCATTCTCCCCAATTTCATTTAATTTTGTAGCATATAATGCAAATTTCATATTTTCTATTTCTTCTTGAATTTTTTTGTTTATCATACGTAATTGTGTTACAAAAATATAAAATTCTAAATTGCCTTGCAAATACAAAACAGATTTATCTATCTTAATTTGTTTCAAACTTGAAAGAGCTTCTTTAATATATTCTAAAATATCTTCATTGTAATCAAAATGTAATGAATGATATACTAACATTTGTACCGCACGAGCATATTGTATTGGATTTGTTTGTAATGTTTTCATTTCATTAAGAACTTTTTGAATAGCAACAGTGAGATTAACTTTTGCTTCTTGCAAACCTTTTGCCTCTTTTAAACATATTTCAATGAGATCATATTTTGATAATTCAATAAATAATCCTAATTCTTCTATCTTTGATTTATCTTTCTGTAAACAGGCTAGTATGGTCATTTCCATAATTTCTTTGGAAGTTACTGACTTATGTTTTATATTTGCCCACATCCGAAATGCTTTTGAATCTGGATCATTATAGCTCAATAAGGCATTTAATGCAGTTGTAGTCATTGCTTCTCTATACATATTATGATTATAATGAAGAAAACTTATTCTATGTAATGTAAAACTAATAGGATTCTGAAGATTAATATACTGTGACTTTGATTCAATTCCATCAAATTGTATAATAGAAGTAAATAATAAGGAAAATAAAGATACACTTTCTTCATAAAAACAATCAGTCATTATACCTAAATTATAAATCAAAGCACTAGAAGTAGACCATAAATGTGTCCAACATTTGCATTTACATTTTTTCATTTCATGAATGAATACTATATTTTGTTCAAAAAATCTTCTAATAAGTACATAAATATCCTTTGATAAATCACTTTTAGGAAATTTGCTAATGAAATTGATACATGTAGTTTTTACCACTACTGCATTATAAATATCTTTCTTAACCATACAATTTTCATTTTGGCAAGACTTACATTTGTCTGATGTTTGTTTAAGAAAACATATACTGATATGTCCAATTAGCTTTATTGTTTCTAATAATAAATCATTTTTTAGATATATCTTTTTTTCAATTTTTATATGTGTTTCCCAATATATAAACAAAGTTTGTAAAATCTGAACAATACTAAATGTCATCCATTTAACAGGACCTATATATCCATATTTATTTGTAAGTTTTAAATAATTATCATTTAATTCTTGAATTTTTTTAACACTATTTATTAAATAATCAATTGGTTTCACAAATGTAAGGCACACAGATTCAAAAAATAAAAAACACTGATAACACTCTTCATCATCTATTAAAATTTTTTTGAAATAATTACTTATGGTATTTAAAATATTTAATACTAAGTTTTGATTAATATTTTCACATATAAATCTGCTTGTTATATGAAGCATATGACGACATATGACATATTTATCTTCAATATTTAAAAATAATTTTATTTGTAATAAATAATCAATAATAAATGCATAGAAATCAGAAAAATATGTATTTGGTTTTATATTTATCAATGCAATTTTATCTAAATATGAACTAATTTTTGTAAGTAAAGGCTTAGTAGGATTTTTATATACAATTTGTATTATTTCCAATTCATATTTAATGATATTTCTTAATTGTAAATTATGTTTCAAATTTAATAAATCTTGTTGTAAAATGATAAATTCATTATTAATTGCATTGTGCCATAAATAAGCTATCTTTATTAATATATCACTCACATTGTCAGAGCAATAAGAATGTAATATTTTTGTTTTTAAATAAGAACATATATTATATGCCTCATTAAACATATACATTGTTAATAAACAACGAATTATATGAAATAAACTGGAAACAAATCTATTATTATCTGGTACATCAATCAAATTTGAACACAAAGTACAAGCCAATTTATATATTTCTTTTCCTATGGTGAAATTTTGTTTATCACATTTGTCTGCAGTATGTGAAAGATATAATAATAATTTGAACATATGTTTATTAATTTTTTCATTTTGATTAAGCACATTTGTCTGTAAAAATCAAGTATGAAATTTATTTAATTAAAAAAATGAAAAATTTCTAATTCAATATTAGAACAATGAATGAAATTATATTAAAAAAATATTTCAAACCTGTATATCTTCTGTTACATCATTTAATTTTCCTGTTTGAATTAGTATAATCCATTTTTTTATTTTTCCCTCTATATTATCCATTTTTTCAATTAGTATTAAATTTTATCAATTATTAAATTAAACCAATTATATACACAGTAAACCAGTAAAGAAAGTTGCAGATCATTTCACATTTACGCGGTGGAAATATGTCATAAAATAAATATATATAGTATATATAACTTATACTCACATAGTATCAAGATTTTTGATTTATTATAATCATTATTTAATCATAATTAAATATTACAGATATGGAAATTAATTCTTTTCAATAAAAATATTATTTCTTATATTAGCAAAAATTCTAATATTAATATTTACATTAAAATATTATACTATAATATTAAACGATTAGTTTCATATCTATACTATTTATTTTTCTATGCTTTGCTTTTTCAAGCATAGAGGTTCTTCTTAATTCAACTTAGATTAATAGAAAAATAACTGAAAACATATGCTAAAAAGTTTATTTTAAATTAATACGAATTTTTAATTAAAAATGAACTCAAGAACTCAAAGCAGAAGAATTCCTGAAGTAGAGCCTAGAATAGATTATGTGCAATGTGACGGATTAGTAGTCATGAAAATGGTAAAACATTGTCATGAAGAATCAATGAGTAACATGGATGTTGCTCAAGGAGCTCTGCTTGGTTTAGTTGTTCAAAATCGTCTTGAAATTACGAATTGTTTTCCTTTTCCTAAAAATGATGAAATTATGGACGAAGAAGAATATCAACTTGCCATGATGCGTCGTCTTCGTTGGTAAATTATATTCAGTACTTAAAATTATTTCTATATATTATAAAATAGATAAATATAATTTTTAATATGTATTTTTTTCAGGGTAAATGTTGATCATTTTCATGTTGGATGGTATCAAAGTGCAGATGTTGGCAATTTCTTAAATGTATCTCTATTAGAATCACAATATCATTATCAAACTTCCATTGAAGAATCAGTGGTGCTTATATATGATACAGCTAAGTCAGCTAGAGGTTTTTTAACATTGAAAGCATACAGACTTACTCCACAAGCTATACAAATGTACAAAGAAGGTGAATTTACACCAGAAGCATTGCGTACTTTAAAGATTGGTTATGAGAATTTATTTATTGAGATTCCAGTTGTGATAAAAAATAGTAACTTAACCAATATAATGATGTCTGAATTGGAGGAAATGATTCCAGAAGAAGAAGGTACTAAATATTTAGATCTTGGAACAGCTACAGTTTTGGAAAATCAATTACGTTGTTTAATGGATCGTGTAGATGAATTAAATCAAGAAGCTATGAAATTTAATAGATATCAACAATTGGTTGTTCGTCAACAACAAGAAAAAAATAGACTTTTAGCTAAAAGAGCTCAAGAAAATGCTGCTAGAGCTGCAAAAGATGAGCCTCCATTACCAGATGATGATATAAATAAATTGATGAGACCATTACCTGTTCCACCTAGACTGAATCCAATGATTGTTGCTGGACAGATTAATACATATAGTGAACACATTTCACAATTTTGTGCTCAAAGTTTAGCAAAATTGTACATTACTCAAAGTCTTCAAAATGCCAAGGAATCAAAATCCTCACATTAAATTATTTCTATGACCGTAATTTAAAAGTTTATAATAAAAAATAATAAAATTTAATAAGAAAATACATATTCATATTTAATCTTTTTGTTATTATTATTATTATTATTTCTAGTTTGAAAGTTTTTATTGTCTATAGAAAGGAAAAGGAAAACTTCAAAAAAATTTTATTATTAAATATATTTTATATTTATATTATATATATAATATAAATATTATCTATAAGACTATATATATTATGATGAATATTTAACATTTAAAAAAATTTATATAATCAATTAAAACTTAAATAAATAATTTAATTTCTTTTTATTTTATGTATTCTAACAAATTGCAAGTTTTTATATATTTATGAAAAATTAAAAATAATTAAAACAAAAATGTAAAAAATTTATATAACGCGAAGATATACAGAATATTCAATGTTAAAATACTCATTATGAAATATTTATGCATATAATAAATTTCTATTTAATTTTTATTTCTTTAATTATATCTATGATCTAAAAATTAATTTATATAAACTTTCACAATTTAATTGTAAAATACATAGTTCTTTTTTAATTTTATATTCGCAACTGGCACTTTGGTTTATTCAAATGTACATTCCCGGACAAAAGTATAATGCAAAACGTGTGATATAAGAATTAATTCATAGAGGCGGATCCGGAATCAGTATCGTATTGTAATTTCAAGCACCCTATGTTTTACATCTAACCTCCAATTACAAAATAATTTTTTATATTTTTTTTTATTGAATTATATTTCATTTATTTATTTATCTCTATGCCTAGAATTTATTTTCGATCTCAATACAGATATATTTTATATTTAAGAAATACATTGTACTGAAAAAGTATTATGTGCGATAGATACTAGTGGTACAGTCGTTTAAGTTTTTCATTTATGTGACACAGAATCGCACACACGTTAAAGCGCAAATACGTAAATGTCAATCATATGGCTAAGTAGATCAATGTAGTTATGTGACCGGGCGTAATTAAACAATTTAAAATAAGAAAAATTTGTCATTAAAATTCGAAATTATTATTAGTATATGTACTTACAATGGAAGGCCACCAGGTATATAAACTTTAAAAAGAAGAAGCTATGAAGACAAAAATGATCAATTTGTCATTGCATAGTTTGATTAATTCTTTGTATCATGACTCATTCTTTTATGCGATAGCGATGGATAATTTTGTTCTTTTTCGAATATTTTTGCCGCATTCTCATTCGATATTTTTTCCAGGTAAGAGCGTTATACGATTTCACAGGAGAACCAGGAACATCAGAGTTGTCTATTACAGCAGGAGAAATATTGTCTGTTATGAGAGATAATGTGGGTGATGGATGGTGTGAAGGTTTTAATCAGAGTGGAAAATCTGGATTGTTTCCAGCAGCATATGTTCAAATTATTGAACCTTCAACATCTGTTCCTAGTATATTTATTGCTTTATTATATATAACAAATTTATAATTAGATATATTGATGTAAAAGATTGTTATATTTGAATTTTATGTATTAGATGCCATGACATCATCCCAACAGAGTTCCGGAGATTATTGGGATGATGATTGGGATGATGATTCTGAAGTTGGTCAAACACAAGCATACATTCCTCAACAACAACAACAACAACAACAACAGCAACATATATTACAACTATCACAGCATCATAGTGTTGATTATGGAGATTTAGTTTCTATACAAACTATTCATTCTGTGATACCTGAAAGGCCTATACCTAATATACCAAAGAAAAATAATAAATTTTCTACATTAATAAAATCTGGAGAAGATAGCTTTTTATTAGGAATGAAAGTAGCAAATGTTCCTGAAAATGAAAAAATATATATTGATGAAAGTGAAAATGGACGTCATAGATGGGTTTCAAGAGGAGAACTTTATAGTTGTGTAGTTACATCTCCCAAAAAAGAATCTAAACTCAAGGGTCTTAAGAGTTTTATAGTTTATCAACTTACACCAACGGTATATAATTTTGTATCTCTGTATATATTCTTTTAATAGAAAAATATACAAATAATATTAATTCTTCGTTATAGTTTAACAATATTCAAGTTTCAAGAAGATATAAACATTTTGATTGGTTACATGAACGTTTGGAAGAAAAATATTGCTTTATTCCTATTCCACCATTACCAGATAAACAAATATCTGGAAGATATGAAGAACAATTTATTGAACATAGACGTACACAACTGCAGGAATTTGTTGATTATGTTTGTAGACATCCTGTGTTAGCGCGTAGTCGCGTCTGGGAACATTTTATAACATGTACAGATGAGAAAAGATGGAAGGCTGGTAAAAGACAAGCAGAAAAAGATGAATTGTTAGGTGTAAATTATTTTAATGCTATCCAATGCCCTGAAACAACTTTAGATGTTATAAAAGTAGAAATTCAAACAGATACTTTTAGTAGATTTATAAGTGGATTAGATCCAGTAGTTAAAAATTTTATGGCTATGGCTGTTGATCAAACAAAAAAAAACCAAGTTCTATATAAAAGAGAATTTCAGAAAATTGGTCAAAGTTTTAATGCATTAAGCCATGCATTAGAAGGAGATGACAGTAGTCGAGGAAGATTAACTTATGCGTTAAAAGTGACAGGAGATGCTTATAATGATATAGGCAAGTTATATGAAGAACAACCTAAATTTGATTGGGAACCTCTTGCTGATAAATTTCATATTTATAAAGGAATTATCAGTAGTTTTCCAGATGTAATTAGTATACATAAGGTAATTAATAAAAAAAATTTTATTCTTTATTATTGATATAATTTTACTAAAAATTTGTTAATTTTTTTTATTTTCTTCATTAATTTTTTTAGACTGCTGTTCAAAAACGAAAAGATTATGAAAAATTAGTAAGCGAACACAAAATGGAGCCGCAACAATTACGAGATCTGTCTCATCGAACAGATGTAATTGCACGTGCTCTTCTCGCCGAAGAAATGCATTTTCAAACAGAACAAGAGATTTATTTAACTCAAACAATGAAAACACATCTCACAGAGCAAATTAATTTTTATCAAAAAATTGTAGATAAATTACGGGAAGCATTAAATGCATATGAAGGGTAAAATTTATATCTAATTTAATACGAAGTTATGTATTCATTGAAGCAATATTAAGGAATTTTTTATGTAGCAAGATATTTATGATAACTATTTGTTTACAGAAACTTTTATATATAAGCTATATAATCTGAAAAACATTCGATTTTTGTTTTGATTTCAAGACTATTTTTTATTAATAAAAATATAACAGTATTAATAAAAGTATAACAGATTGTTCATATCCAAATCAATTTGTTGTTACTAAAGATGAAATCAGTAGAAAATTTGCTCCTTGCAACTGCAACATTTATTATTAGAAAAAAAAAACGAAAAATGTGGAATTTCCACAAAGTTTAGATCTTTAAAAATTCGGAAACATATAACTTATAAATGAATATTGGAACATAATGATTATTTATTAACGAATAAAAAATAAATAAAGGTATTTTTAAAATTTCATATAGTCAAAATAAATTAAAAATATTTACATATTTCAGATACTTCATCGATTCTATATGAAAAATTGATACAAATAGATCAGTAATATCATCTGTAGAACGATTTCTATCTATATAAATTCTTATTCTCATTCATCTTTTTAACATACATTTTTATAAAAAGATTACGTTAATATTAAGAAAATCATATATTAGATGATAAAACATATATTGAAATTCTCCAGAGAAGAATTTGTTTCTCTTACTATAAGTTATCGTTTCCTATTTTTCTTTTTGTTTATTATTTCGAATAAAAACTTTTGTTGAAAACAGCAAATATGAAAAAATCTGTAGAAATATTCGTAACAAGTTTCTTTTTTTCAAGAAATATAAAATATCAACAAAATATCCCTCATTATTGCTTCAATGGAGATACAGCTTAAAGTTGCTTCGTTTATAATATCATTTGGTATAATATATAATATTCAAAATCTATAAACTCCATGGAATTTTAAATATATTTTTTAAACATATTTTTTATTGTTTAATTAAATGGTAGCATTAATTTTATAAATTGCATAGAAGGGGGCCAATAATTTATTTGCAAATACTATCGAAACTATAACATATATAGAAATATGCAAATATATTTTCTATTTATAATATTTTATCATTACTTATTTTAGTTATATGATTAAACATCTTTAATATAACTATTCAAACAAAAGAAAATGATATTAATTCAAAATAAAATAACAATGAAATACTATTATCTAAAAAGGAAAAATTATCATCTACTAAACGATATTATTAACGATGCATAATAATGTGCATATTAATATCAATATTGATATACAATGTATATCAATATTAACGTTAATCTTTTGTGGCTGCTATTTTTTAAAATTTGAAAAAATATTTTGTAACTTTTTATTCACATCCTTTAATTACGAATGTTAGTTTAACCACAATTCTGTTATTAAATATATACAATGTATTTAATATATCACTTATATATTTTACTATATGATATTAACAAATCTGATAAGTCAAATTTTAAACATTATTGAAATGAACATATAAGTAGAAACTAGATTATAATAAATTATAATCTAGTACAAAGTTTACATTACATTTTATAATAAATGTATTCTGTATAGTTTATTATTTTTTATTAATTCTTTATATATCTTAGTTAATAAATATTAATATTATTTATTAATATATATCTATGTATGAATCATGTAATTACTGTAAAATAGATTTCACGAATGTATTATCATGAATTAAAAGAATAATAAAAAAAATTATATCATTATAATATAATCAAGTAAAATATAAGTAGCTGTAAAAAAATTAATAGTTATATTATGTAATGTAAACTTTTTTTAGCAAGTTATTTAATAAATATTTATTTATTATACTATTTTTATTCTAAATTAATTGATATTTAAAATTGATCTAAAAAAATTACATAATTACATAAATCATGAGTTATTGATCTATAATTTTATATTTTACAAAGGCAGCCACTATATGTTGTAAATTTCTATTTTGTCTTTATTATATGCAAACTGAAATTATTACAACATTTATTAATTAACAAATTATAAATTAAAATATATAATTATTAATGCATTTAAAATAATTTGTATAAAAAAGATAGCTTAATTTTAAGCACACAGAGACACAATTTTGTAAATTTGTCATTATTATTATTATTATTATCATTTACATCAACTATATGTTCGTTTTCATGTCCGAAAAGAAAGTATCATTAAATATGCATTAAAGTGTAATTAGTTGTTCCGTAATTTATCTTCTGATATTTTTGTTTTATTTTTAATAATTTTGCAATTTAATGTCATTTAAAAAAATGACTATACTAATGTGATAATCGAAAAAGATAGCTAATAAAAAAATATATTTATATTGATATTAATATAGTTTTATAAATATATATATATATTTTTTATTCATCAATATCCCACGAAATATCGAATATTTCATGTATAGCACCATAATCAAGAAATTAAAAAAATTGTTATATTAAATTCAAAAAATCAATATTTACTTTTTATATTTTTCGTATTTATAAAACAGTTTTTTAAAAAACTGTTTCATGAAATAATATCTACTAAAAATTTAATTTTTCTTATTTTCGAAAATATTAATTGTAATATGTTTAATTTAATTTAATTTATAGAAATTAGATATTTTATATGTTTTGGAAAAATTCTCAATAATTCTTTTAACACATAATGTAATGTAATATACATTGGCACTGTAAATTAATTTAATGTATTCTGAATGTTAAAATCTTTTATATAGGATTGATAAATTTTTTTCATTAATTTTTCTAACATTAATTTTCTGTACTAAGTATAATTTAACAATGAAACATCTGAATAATTATTTTCACAAATGTAAGCATAACAATTACAAGGCTTGTGCAATAAGAAAAATTACAATAGGAAGAAGTTATTCCTATAATCAATTAATAAATATAAAAGCGTAAGTTACGCTTAATTTATAGGCAACAATTAAAATATTTTAACATTCTCCCCCCCTCGCTCTCTTTTTTCTTTCATTCTTTTTCTCTTACGCTCCATACACTCTATCAGTCTGGCGTTGTTTTTTTCTTTCATTGAATAAAATTGCAATAACAAGTTATTTTTTCATTACTATTTAAAATCAGCTTATTTTTATAATCACATTTTGTAATATTCTTGCCGATATGTTTATTTAAGTGGCACGGTTTTTTTTTCGTTTTTAAAGCTAAGCTCTTTTAATTTCCTTCTAAAATTTTAAATTACAAGCTCATCAATAACGTATAAATATTTAGCGTAAAAAAATTTTTATTAACGAACCTTTCTTATTAGATGACACGATGCTGAATGTTAGAGATCGTAATAAAATTTCATGATTTAATTATTGGCATAAACTTTATTTTTTATTAGATATTTTTAATTCAAATAAAAATAAATTGAGTCAAAACAAATAATTTTCTAAATAAAGAGTAAATGTTTCTAATTTTTGAGAAATATATTTTAATTTTTCTTTTTTGATATTCCATCATCGCGTCATCCAAGGCACTTTAGAATGGTACGTTATTTTGCAATGAAAGATCTGTTATTAATTGAAATTTTAATATAATGTTTTGAGAAGAATAAATGATCAAATAAATCATTGAATATATCTTAATTTCGATTGCACGCATCATTCTAAATCAATTTATATATTTTCTTTGTTTTATTAGCACAATATATATATCTTATAATTAATATAATTATTATCGATTTCAAAATTATTATGTAGTATTAACATGAATTTTTTTTTATATAATATTAACTACATAAATAGTGCCCGGTACCCGGACGGATATCTAATATGATAGTTTAAAGTGATTATCGTATTTATTGTTTAAAGTTAAAGAGAAAGAGTAATTTATGATAAAAGGAATGCCCGCTCGATAAATAGCAATAATTTTTTTTGTCTATGTAATACATAATTTTATAGATTCAGTGAATACAATTTATATTTATTTCAAAAAACACGAGAAAACACTGAATTATCATTAATACAGTTTTTCGTATATTAATATGTAATGGATTTTTTTTATCAATATAATGAAACCTAAAACTTTAAAAACCTAAAAACATTTTTGAAACAAATTAAAATCGATCATTATTACAAAAAATTATTATTCGATCCATTCCAATTAAAATTGAAAGGAATTTATTTTTTATTTCAATAAAAATTACCAATTATTATTTTTTTTTTATATTGATATATCATTGAAACAGACTACAGTAACATTACCTTAAAATTATGATATATGGTAATTTATAAAAAAATAAAGTAATATTACCGAATACTAAAAATATTTTTAAAAATTTCATTAAAGTACCTGTTATAATTTAAATATTGAATGCTACATATGATTTGTTAATCTTTTTGATTATAAGATACAAATATAAATAGCTAATTATATCTTATTCTTTTTAGATCTTATATACAATATTCTAATATTCATTATATTTTTTCGGCAAAAAAATGTTTCAATATATTTAAATATTTTTGCTTGCTTAAATATTCATTCAAAAATCCATTACTCGTCAAAAATTTCTTACTATAAGATTTATTTTTTGCCATTACAATAAAAGTTAAATTTCTGCTTAATATTTTATTGCCTAGATTCAAAATTGATTATTTTTTTTCAATCAATTTCTATTGAAAAAATTAATTCTATATTTATTTAATTCGATTTCATCTGTTTCTTAAAAACGGATTAATGACGCATATAGAGATTCGACTGTAATGTGTAATATATAATCGCTGTTCTATAAGAAAATATTAAATATGAAAATATTTATATTAATGTGTTAATAATACATAAAATATTGAAAGTTATTGAAAGTTATACACTTATATTAAGAAACATAATATATATTAGTAGTATGTACATTCGTTTGCAATGTATAAATTATTAGTTTTTAATTAATAACATTCAAATAACGAAATAATTTTTTGAATATAAATGATTCTTAGTAAATAGTTCTTAACTAATTATATTCAAATTTGTGCTTTTTTTATTTTTTTCAAAGATAAATTAATTTCATTTTATATATTATTTAAAAAAATATATTAATTTTTAATAAAATAGAAATATAATGATAAAATATAATTAAATAGAAATATGGATTATATAAAAATATAATTGCCCTTAAAAAAGATTATAAAAAAATTAAAAATTTAATCTTATATATAATTTATATATAATATTTGCTCTTTATATTTGCATCTTGCAAAGAGATGATTGAAAAATTATATATCATGTATGAATTATATACATTTCCCATTAAATTTCACTGTAATATATTGATAAAAATATGAGCAGAGCAATATACATATATGTATACATATATTAAACCTAATTAATATATTTCTGTTCTGGAATTCTTAATTTTTACTAGTATCACTATGTAATAGAACATGTGTAACAGAATATCTGATGTATATATATATAATATTTTGCAATATAGCATACTATACATAACTGTATATAAATAATTTTGTTTATCGTAAAATAAAATATATTTTAATTATAAAAAAAACATAAAAACAAATATCGATAAAATCAAATCTTACACAGATCTTACACAACGCGATTTCATATGGCAAGAATTTTTTTCTTCTTGTAATCTATTTTATAAAAAGCTTATTTAGTTTGTCTTTTGCATTATATTTCTTGAAAAACTACTTTAAATAATATATATATTATATACGATCGTATCATTTATCGAAAAAGTACCGGGCAAAAAACTGCATATTGGTTCGTGAAATTTAAAACATATTTAACTAGAATATAGTAAAATGTTCATCGCAAAAAATCATCTAAACAACTACTATTCATTACACCAAATTTTATAAAAGATAAAAACATGTCGTTGTACTGTTCACATTGTTTCTTCTTTTTCTTTTTTTTTTTCTTTTATATATATATATATATATATATTCAATAAACTTGATCGAGCAAAATCTTCCTTGCGTCACAAAATTTCACAATTAGCATTAAGTTTATCTATAAGTTAACTATATTTTTGCTTGATCAATGCTGTTTATATTTCATCATCGTTTAAAATCTCTATTAACTATGGGATTTAATTTCACTGTGAATACATATCAACATAGATATATCTATTTAGAATTTTGAAATAAAGCTTGTAAAACTAAGAAGCGCGATAAAACGAGAAAATTTAAAAAATCGCCTTATATCGCGCGGGCTGTATGATGGAGGGGGGAGGAAGGGGGAGGGAGGGAGGGAGAGAGAGAGAGAGAGGGAGGGAGGGAGAGAGGGAGGGAGGGAGAGAGAGAGAGAGAGAGAGAGAGAGAGAGAGAGAGAGAGAGAGAGAGAGAGAGAGAGAGAGAGAGAGAGAGAGAGAGAGAGAGAGAGAGAGAGAGAGAGAGAGAGAGAGAGAGAGGAATTATATATATGAGCATTCGTGTGTACTTTTGTAATATACATACAATCGGTGGCACCATATCACAGGAGACCACAATGAAGCAAGTTAGCTGGAATCTATACAAGTTCTTACCAGAATTAGAATAATATTCGGCAAGAAAATAACCAATCCGACAGTTTCTCATTAGAAGAAACTTAGTATGACTCAACTTTTCTTATACTTTCTTTGCTTTCTAAGATACGATATATTCGTTTGAAATAGAGTAGACAGAGCAGTGCGTGTGCTACCCCACAGCTTGAAGCGTTTGTTGCGTAAGTATAATGGTGAACTTGGAGTGATTGGAATGGGAATAGGATTCGAGGCCACCAAGCTTGACATTGACAATGGTGACTCGCGTATTTCCTTCAATTGTGATTGGTTGGAGAGTCCATTGATCTGGATTGATGACTGGGGTTGGATTGCGATTGATCGGGGTATGGCATGAGATTGCCGCTGGAGGGGCCTGTTGATCCTGGGCCCTGTTGCTGTTGGCCGCTGTTGAGCGCCAACCGTTGCATTTGACGTATAACCGTGGCTGCGTGATAGGCTTGCTGCAACCATGAGAGAAGAGGAAGACTTTCCTACGGAGCCTGGCGAGCAAACACATACAATCAGCAGTTTGATAATCATATAATCATACTAACCTTCCACCTTGATTTGGCGAAATTTTTTTTAAGTTGTTCCGATACAGTACCATGGATATTTTTATTGCTAGCTGCATTGCCGGATATCCTGAAAAATATCAATTTCACGATACTATATTAGATATGAAAAATGATTAAATACAATTTATTCCTTTTTATATTTTTTATTAGCTACATTTATTAATTATTTATATTGTATTTATTTTTATAATGTTAAAATATTTATTTATATGTAAAAATTATTAAAGATTTTAATGAGAGTTATAAAAATTTTATTTTTAATTTAAAATGAACTTTATTATTATATACATTCAATCCATATATAATTTAATAATTAATTTTGTAAAAGAATAAATTCATATTAATACATAATGACATTAATATAATTTTTTTACTTACTTAATTAATACCTATTTTATTATTAATAATATAAATTATTTCCTGTAATATTTTCATTACTTAAATTTAAAAATGTAACTATTTGAAATTTAAAAATATATTTAAAACATATTTAAAATATTACAAATACTTTAATGGGGAAGATACAATAATTTTAAATGATAAAAAAAGTTATATACGATATCTGAATGCAATAATGATCTTACCAAGGATGTGCAAGGGCTTGTTTGCAAGTATAACGCTCTTCGACATTGACGCACATCAATTTGTGAATAAAATCCTTTGCAGAGTCACTGATATCGTCCCAGTACGGTGAATCAAATTCAAATTCACCTATAACAGTCTGGTTAGCTTCTTGGTATAGAACAAATGATTTTATTATGATTTACTTGCTTTTTGTATAAATTATTTTATTTGGAAAAAATATTATTAGATTCACATTATAATTGACTAAAATGACATTTCATTTTTATCATTATCACACATTATCATTTTTTTATTTAGAAATATTATTATTAGATATTATACTGATGTTATTATATGATGAATTAAACTTTTAATCTTAATTTTTGAAAATTAAACAATTAATGACTTCCAAGTGTGGACACACACAAAAGATTATTTACTTACTACACTAGCATGTATATAACAGCATACTAAAACTAGAATAGTACCTTAAAAATGAAAATTTTAAGTTAATGGACAGCTGCATGTGTTTGTCAAGCTTAAAAATAGTACTAGTGCAATCATAGGACAATCCTCTCAAATTCTAAAAAAATTTGACCTTAAAATAGTTTTGTTACCTTTTAAAATTTGTGCAAACAGATTCGCATCGTTTTCATCATAAAATGGGGGATAGCCACATAATAAAATATAAGAAATGACTCCTATACTCCATACATCCACAGCTTTTCCATAGGGTTTTTGTGCTAAGACTTCTGGAGCTATAAATAAAAAAAATATATATTTAAATTTTATAAAAAAAATTAAATCATATATAAAATACTGTAATATATTAAATTAGTTTTTTAGTTAAAGTAATTTTTCTTGAAAATAATAAGTTTAAAAAAAATAATAAAGAGAAAAATTTTAATATTTTTTATGGTGAACGTAATAATGTGTAATAAATTTTACATATTTGTAATATTATTCAAAAGATAAAAGTGAAAAACTTCAATTTTTTTAAATGAAATGATATAAATTTATTTATATTACATAAAATTATGCAAGATGATTTCAAATATATTCCATATTAGGCTCAAAAGATTAAAAAAGATAAATAAAATAAATGAATGTTTCTTAATATTATATTTACTAATATATTAATAATGATTATATTTGAAATTATTAACAAGAATACATTTTTGTGTTCTTAATAATTGTGTTCTTCATAAATTATTCTCAATATTCTTTACTAATATTATTCTAGTTATGAATTAATATACTTTTTTTGAATTGTAATCACTTAACACAAATCCTTTAAAGATGTATTATACTAAAAAAAATCCAATAATAATAAATCTGAAAAACATGGAAATCATTTTATACATCCAAAGATTCCAAACATATTGAACATTTCATCCAAAACATTTTTTACAGATCTACAATTATAAGAAAAATTTTTATCTTGTTAAAAATAGATATCATTTATAAGTGACAATGGAAGTGACATATGTATGTACCTTATCAATACAATATATTAGTAAATATAATTCGAATTTTTTTTTATTCATTCTGACCTTGTTTGATTTTGAAGGTCATAATATATATATTACATGTTTGAATTTGTCTTAATATGAAATTTTATATATTTCATTTAAAAAACTTACTTTTCTTTCTTGAATAACATTTAAAAAATATAAAAAAGTTGTATATATTATCATATTCATTATAAGAAGCAATAAAATTTTTTTCTGTCAAAAATTTTTTAAGAAAAATGATTGATTCAATATATCGCAAATATGCTATAATAAATAAATCTATATAGAGTATTAATATATTTAGATATTTTATTTATTAGATATTTTCAAAATCAATTTAGAAACTAAAATAAACACAAACATACAAAAAATATCAGTTAAACAATTTATTTATCAATATACTTATTTATTAAATTATAAATAATTTAAATTTACATTAAATAAAGTAAAATAGTTAAATTGTTAATAACTTAATAAGTTTCAATCAATATTTTTGTATACTATTGTATTTGTTATAAAATTGACTCTCCAAAATGTCCTAGATGTACTATATATTATTCTATATATGTAGATTAATAAAATTAAATCATACCAACATATCCTGGTGTACCACAAGCAGTTGCCATAATACCAGAATCTTCCATTTTTGATAGGCCAAAATCACTAATCATGATCTTACTATCTTCATCTGGATTATAATATAAAAGATTTTCGGGTTTAAGATCCCTATGTACTACACCTTGGTCATGCATATAATCCACAGCTTCTAAAACTTGTCTTATTAAACCTGAGGCATCTTTCTCTGTATAGGAACCTTTTTCAACAATTCTATCAAACAATTCTCCACCGGTCACTCTAATATAAGAGAAAAAATATTAGATATATATATTTAGATATATATTAGATATACATTATATATAATATATAAATAATAACTTATAAATATTTAAAAAAATAATATTTCATAAATATTTATATTTAATATATTTAATATATTTAATAAAATATATTTAATTTAACTACTTACAATTCCATAACTAAATAAACTTTATGTTTATCTTCAAATGTTTCCAATAACTGAACAATATTAGGATGTGTTAACCTAGAAAAATATAATTATAAATAAAATAAATATAAAATTATTAATATTGAAAAAAAACTAAATAAATTTATTCAAGAAAATTAAAAATATACCTTCGTAAAACTCTAATTTCATTTTCTAAAGAATCTTCTTTTCCTTTTAATGCTTTTTTATCAATAATTTTCACAGCAAACATTTGTCCAGGTTTTTCTTTACTTTCTGCCAAACGTACTTCAGAAAAAGCACCTCTATACAAACAAATATGAACAAATAAATTAAAATATCATGTCATCAAATATCAACTAATAATGCAATAAGACTTATGCAGGTATTTATATTTTTATTTATTGTTGCATTATATAATATATACATTTATTATCCAGTTATAATTAATTATAATTAACTTTGCTCATATTACTTGAATCATATTAAAATAAGAATTCTAATAGATTTTTAATGAATATATCATAATATCAGTTAAATACTTTGAATTTGTAATATTATTATTAAGTCTATGAATGTAAATTTATAAAGATTATTTATAAACAAATAAAAATGAAGTTTATATAATTTAAATAAGAGTATTTAAAAATTAATAGTTACAATATTTGTTTCTAATTAGAAGTACTTTTTTTTCTAAATATTAAAAATATATAATAACACAAATTAAGTTAATTAAAAATTATTAAAAAAATTATTAAGTTAATTAAAAATTAAATTTTCTTTATAAATAGAACAAATATAAATTATATTGTCGTGCTTATTTTATTGTATATTTATAATTTAAATTCTAATTTAAACAAAATAAAAGTATACAAAATTTAAAATTACATATATGAGAAATATACATGCATATGAGAATAGTTAAATTGTGATAATAGATAAATTGTGTTACTAATATAAAAATATTAGTAATTATTAAATATCACAAAATGAATCTATTTTTTATGAAAAAAAAAGTATTAAAAATAAGCTGCTCAAAAATTTGTATATAAATATCTTGATAATATTAAAAAAATTAGTTCTATTAATTTTTTATATAAATTTTAATAAATTATATAAATACATAATGTTTAACATAAAATTTATAATTAATCATGTTATTAATCAAAAGATTACTTAAAATTTAATTTAAATATAAAGAATAAATATAAAAATATAAAAATCTCATGCAAATGATTCTATTATTTTTTTATATGTAATTTGTATCGATATACATATATAATATACATACGTTCCAAGTAATTCCTTTAGGATGTATTTGTCCTCAACAGACGGCGATTTATCATCTTTTCCATCTTTTTTAATCTTCTTGTTTGAATCTTTTTTACCGAAGAGTGGCATCTTCGGATTATATTATTATAATAATTTCCACACACTTAATTTCAAATTCCTAAATCTTCTATAATAATTTTAACAGGTTATGCGCTTGTTAATCAAATATTCACACAAAAAGATATAAAGAAAAACTTCAACGTCTATAGTTTCTGATCAGTCGGCAGTGATAATAAAGAAAAAGAAATCGTCGTCAAACACTTCGTAAAATCATCGTTTTAAAGCAGTGTATGATCATGAACTCTCGACCTTTTTGTACGAAACGATAGCAGATAGCCCTACACTACGATGTTCCACTCTACGCTTATCCGTGGACCGAGTTTGACACGTATTCGCGCACTATTCTGCTACTGAAACGTTCTATTCCGCGTATCAGGCTCAGGGTCGCGGCCTCGCGCCCTCGCGATACAACTTGTACTATGCAGCAGATAGTTCTGATGTGTACATACTAATTCTATATTCTTTCATTTTTAATCCATTTATCATATGATGATATTTCCTTTGTCGTTTTTAATAAATAGATGTTAATATTGGAATAAATCATGTTCAACCCTTAACTCCACATCTTTCATTCATTGTTTTTCTCATAATATTCTTATAATATTCTCTAATATTTTCATGTTTTAACTGATCATAGTCCTATATTTATTTCATTCATCGAAGATAATACAATAAAATGCAGTATAATGCAACAATAATTCTCAGTTTAAATAAATAATTTTTAATAAATAAATAATAAATATAAAATTAAATAATAAATAAAAATTTTATATAACAATTGTTTAATTTTATGAAAATTATTTACTTGTTCTTCTTATTTTATAATTATGTTTTTTTCTGAAAGAAATTATTTTCTTTTGATATAATTTGAGAAACATTGAGAAATATGTTTCAAAATTATTTTTTCATTTTATTCATTATATTTATATTATTTTATTATATTATTTTATATTTTGTATTCATAAAAAATAATAAAGATATGCTTTTTTGTGAATTAAAAAAGAATACTATGAAATCGCAAAAATAAAAAGTATCTTTTAATAGTACCATCATAAGTACATGCAAAATTTTTTGTTCCTAGCATATATATATACTTACATATGGTAATTTTTTAAATATATATATTAAATTCTGGTAAATGATCGAAGATGATAATGTTAATATTATAATAATAATAATATTAGTAATAATAATAATAATAATAATAATATATTAAATTAATGAAAATATTTATTAAAATTTTATAGTGATTTACTTAAAAAATATTGTTATTTTAACAATAATAAGCAATTAATAATTTAAAAAATAAAATAACATATTTTGATAATTTTATTTACATATATTTATCAGAAAAATAAAACATGGTTTATAGCAATAACCACAAAATAATTTTACAAATACTTATGAATGAAGGTTTTTTAAATGAAAATAAAGCAAAAGAATTCGTTATCAAATTATTTAGTAAGTAAATTCTTATTTAATTTTAAATAATTTCGTATATATATTTTTATATTTATTTAAAATACCTTTCATATATATTATAAATGAAATTGTATATTTCAGATGATGATAAAGTATCAATAATAATAAATCAAATAAATGAGCAATTACAACCTTTAAATATGTTAATTAAAAAAGCATGGTGTGAAATTACAGGCCAAATATATTGGATTTTAATAAGCACTATATTTGATGAAATAACCAGGTATTTGATGTTAAAATAACATTAATATTATATTTATTTTTACATATTTTATAAATTTTTATAAAAAATTATAATTATTTAATTTGTTAAAAACATTTTTTTTTAATTTATCTAGAATTTATAATGAATAGATATTTAGATATAGAATTTATAAATAAATAAATTGATATTTTTATTTTACTTTTTTACTTATAGTAATAGTAATAGTGTCTATAAAAATATTTATATTTAATTACTAAATTTTTTTTAGATTTCAATCTGAATTTTCAAAAGATCAACTAACTTTATTAAGAACTATATTTTCTGAAATTATAACATCAAATAATGGATGTATACAAAGTACAATATGTTTAAATTTATGTTCTTTGCCAGATATAAAAATATCAAAAGCAAAAGCTGAAGAATTTCTTAATGATGTAGTTAATAAAAAATGGTTGGCTTATAAGGTACAAATAAAACATTAATATATTATTCTTTAATTAATTAGTATTGTTTTATTGATATTATGATTTTGATATTTATAGGATGGTTATTATTATATGGGTGTAAGAAGTATAACAGAATTAATGCCATACTTTAAAGCTACTTATGAAAATAATTTAAATATTTGTAATCTTTGCAAACAAATAATTTTTCATGTATGTTATTAATTATTATTAATTATTAAATATGTAATTATATAAGATTTCTTACTAATATTTATTTTTATTAATTAGGGTAAAAAATGTAATAATTGTGAAACTTCTTTTCATTTATATTGTTTAAAGAAATTTATTATGATTTATAATTCCATAAAGTGTTCTAATTGCAATACAGTGATTTCAGATATTGATTTATCTGGTAATATTATTTTTTTATGAATGAAATTAATGAATTCTTATATACTTTTTATAAATAAAATTAATATTTATATTTATTTATACATTTATTTATAGGTGTATCAGATGACTGTGATCTAGTAGAAGAAAGTATGGATAAAATAAAATTATCTAATAAAAAATTCTTAAGAAAAAATTGAGTATAATTAAACTGTAAAACATTTTTTATAAATAAATTTTATTATCATAAATAATTCTATTATAATGTTTTAATCATGTATCATCTTTTTTATGAAGAAACACAAATATAAATTTCCTATTTGAATAAGGATATTGAACATTGTTTTTTTATATTTAATTTCAATTTATAATAATAAAATCGCTTACAAAATTGCATTTTGAAATAAATACTGACATGTTAAAAATGTTACTCTTAATAATTGTTTTCCATATTTTACATTTAAAATATGATCTTTTATAAGTCAAATTGCATATTTTTTAGCATAAAAAGAGTGATATATGATAATGTCTACATATACATTATTACAATCATATATATTTAAACATATTATAAGTATATTTTATAAATATCTCAAGTGTTTTGACTTTTTTCAAATTTTTCTCTCAAATATTTAAGACCAGCTGCTATACTTGCTTCGTCTATATTTCTATTTGGTATCATCTGATTCTGTAATATATTATTGGATTCTTGTTGTTTAAGATGAACTTGTTGAGTAAAACTATTTTGATTTGCTGTTTTAGTTAAATTATTATGCTCAATATTAGGATCATTTATAATTAAATTAGGAGGAAGTGGTATATTATAAGTATCTATATTTACTTTATTATTAATTTTTGTATTGTTCTGAATATTCATTTCACATGGATGAAATTCCTCATCATTATGAATTCTTAATGCTACATTAATATTTTCAGAATTTAAATAACCAGCACTTTTGAAATTTTCATATACTGGTCCAAATTCATTAACCCTAATTTTTCTACATTTATGAATCCATTCTTCCTGAGACATTTCATACCAATGAGTTCTTTTTCCTAGAAATTCTCCTAAAACTTTTATTTTATTTTCTTTTTCTAATTCTTTATTTATTTCTATATTTTGATTTTCATTACTTTCTTTTTCTTTGACTTCAATCAAATTCTTTTCTGCAATATGTATATTATCTGATGTATTTTGATTAGATTCATTATTTTTTTTTCTGAATTCTTCTTCTACTGCATCTATTGGTAATCCTGCTCTAATACGCTGTCTAATTTTAGCTGCTTTTAATCTATTATATTCCATTTTTTCCTTTAATTCTTTTAATTCTTTTATTTCCTTTTGTTTTCTTTCTGTTTCCTTCCTTAAATTGAATAAATTCTCCTGTTGCTTGATTCTCTCTTCTTCATCTTGTGAAAATGCATAATAACCAACACCATGAGTTCTAGCTTCATCAAATAAAATATCTTGATAATGTATATTTACTTTGTCAGTTAGTTTTTTTGTTTGTTCTTCCCATTTTCTTCTCATAATTTCTATTTCAGGTTCTTTTTCTTCTTGAGCATAGTTTTGTTCGATAATATTATTTGTTTTTGGATCAATTCCTTTTTTATTTATTATTTGTTGTTTTATTAATTGATCTTTTTCTTGCATTAAACACAAATCTTCACGTAAACATTTTCTTGTACGACCAAAACAGTCTTCATATTCTACCCAGTCATCTTCATTTTCTAATATTGCATCATTTTCTTCATCTTTTTGTAATAATTCTTCTTCAGATTCATCTGATTTATTTGTGAAATCAACAAGAAAATTTTCATTGGTAGTTTTAGATTTTTTTAATTGGTCATACAACCTTGCCTTTGCTGCTAACATTAATTTTGACTTTTTATGAGTATCAATATCCTCAATATATTCTGATTTTTTCAAATTTTCATTTTTATATTCAATTTTTGAAGATTTTTTCTTCTGTAATTTTGGAATATTGTAAATTGTTTCTGATTTCAATTTTGCTTCATTTACTTCATGTTGTTTTTTTAAAAGTTCTGCTTTTAAACCCACAAGAGATGAAAAATTTACATTAATCTTTTTTGTATTATTCATCATTGAATAAATCTGTTAAAATATCATCTATTAATGTAATTCAATTTCACTTAGAAAATAATACAAAATAATTTAAAAAAATCTCGATAATTTCACAATTTTTATGATTTGTATTTCTTATTTGAGTATAACATTGAGTGAAATATAAATTATAGGTTATAATAGATTACTAACATTTACTGTATTTGAGATATAAATTTTAATATCAAAATATATAATTATAATACATATGTGTGTGTGTATATTTATATTATATTATATGTATACGTATATATATATATTTATAATAATGTATTTTTAAAAAATCATAATTTCAAATAACATTTTATTTATAGGAAAAACAATGAACGAGATTTCAATACCAATATATCAAATCGTTAATTTATCTTAATCACATTATTTTTTGAATAAAAGAAAATCAAAATTCGCACTATATTATAATAATTAATTAAAGTTACATAAATATCATTTACATTATTTAAATAAATATTTTTATAAATGATTATAAATAATAATTTAATTGAAAAAATAAAAACAAAAAAATAATTCTTCTGTTATATAAAAAAAGAAAAAACTAGATAGATGCAATATTTATATTAATATTTTTCTTATAAATATAAATAAAAAATAAATTTAAATTTTATATATTCAAAATATAAAATTTTGTCATTAAATTTCGTATGTTCTAAAAATATTATTTTGAATATTATTACGTGTAACTTTACAATTATAATTTATAATATAATTTCTGTTTTTTATCATGCTTTTTAATATTTTTAATTTTAAATTTTTTAGTACTTTTTAATTTCTTTTTTTTTTATTATTTTATTATTTGATAATAAAAATCAAAATATATTCTACAAATATTTAGATAAAAATTGCAAATAATAATAACAATAAAATCATCTTTTTTAATGATTTAACTCATTTAAGTTTCTATTAGAAATATAATTTTAGTAACATAATAATTTTAAAAATTTAATTCGTATAGTATATTAGTATTTATTTAATATTTTTTTAATATTAATATATTTCTATATTAATTTTTATTATTTTTTTTATAATGATTTAATATATTAACTATAAAAATATAATTAATAAATAAAAATTAAAAACAATATATAAGATTTCATTCTTTTGTACATTATTTAAAATTACATTATAATATAATATTATATATAGAAAATTTTTTTAAAATAAATTTTTTAATTTTTATTTGTAATTAATTTTTTGTATTTAATTTTAATTTGCAATATTAAATTATAATACTATCAATATAAATATTAAAAGAAAACTTATTTAGAATTAAATAAAATAAATTAAAAAATATGAATGTTCTATACCTTTCGTGACACAGCAAATGTTTCTGACTTGAAGTATTAATTAATTATATAAATATCCTGCAAAATATTTAATTATACAATATTTAATTATACAAAAGACATTGATAAAAAATTAAAATTATTTAATTTTACATTAAAATAAAATATATTACACTATAATTACTAAAATTTTGAATTAATTGAAAGGATGTAAAACTATAAGTCCTTAGGCTCGATTCTTAAGTGATATAAAAAAATTTTATAAAATGATTTGTTTAATTAATTGTAAAGATCTGTAAGATATAATTGTATATATTTAAAAATTTCAGTTGTTGAAAATTTAATCCGTTGATATTCTGACGCCATTTGTCAATCCGAAAATCGATTGTCGATTATCAAATCTATTCCAAACTTGAAGCTGCCGATCTGCTACTATGTTAGTCATGTAACTTGCGAACACCAGTTAATGCAACGGACACGTTAATGCACGTTGTACACCGGTAAGTAATCGGTTGGTGTATTGAATCATTTATGAATCGTCTTTGAAACTCATTGTATGTTTAGAATCTAATAAAGCTGTATAAAATTTGTTTTTAGATAATTCTTGAAATCGTGGAATGATATGGCACCCCGTAAAGCTGCAAAACATTCAGATACAGAGGTTGTAGACAGAGCAGCGGAAGCCGGCGATGTGTCGCCTCCGAAAAGAAGAAAAGCCGTTGCAAAAAGTGTGAATAAAAACGATGAAGAGAAGCAAATTAGACTGCCAAGAGCTGCGAAATCTACGAAAATCGAGCAAATAGAAACCACAGATACAAGTTCAACCACAACTAAAAACACAAAAACAAAAACTAAGACATCATCGATTGCTAAAAATGCTTCGGCATCCGCAAAAACCAACTCTAAAGTCAAGTCTATGGTAAAGAAGAGTAAAGAAATGGAAGAAAAACTTAATACAAGTTCTGTGAATATAGATATTGCGAAAAATAGTGAAGAAACTGAAATGAAAAAGACACGTACTAAAACTACGATAAAAAAGGCGGGAATAGATATGGATGAAGAATGTACGTATTTAAAATTTCTTTATGACTTTTAGTATTATTGTTCGTATTTAACAAGTAATAATTTACGAAAACATAAACTCTTTTTTTATCAATATTTTACTATTTGTTTGATTTTTAATATAACATGATGATTATACAATAATAAATTTTGGACAAGTTCTTTAAATATGTTCTATCATATAAAAAAATTTTTTATTTTAAAATATATAAATTTTAGTATATCAAATTATTTAAGATATATATAATAGGTAGAATTTTTGTGAAGATTTCTATATATATATATGAGGAATTATAATATAATATATTAATATATATTAATATAATGTAATTAATATATATATAATATATATTTATTTATTTATATATATAATAATTATATTTTTATTTTAGCTAGGGGAAGATCAAAGGGAAAGGCCAAAAAGGAAACTGTCAATGAGAATATTGAAAATTTAGAAGCACCAACTGTTAAAAAAAAGTCAGCAAATATTGAAATAGTATCAAAGGATAGTAATCCTAAAGCAAAAATAATAAAGAAACAAACTAATATAAATGCTGAAATAAAAGGTAAAACTGCCAATAAAAATACTAATAAAAGTAAAGCTACTAATGATGAGACTGAAAATAATAATAAAACTGAAGAATCTATATCTACAGTATCTACAAAGACAAATAAAAAATCAGTTGATGATAAATCCACAAAAATAACAGTAGCAAAAAAAAAAAGAGGCCGTAAAAATGAAATTAATGCAGAAAATATCTCAAAAGATGATAGAGAATCAAAAGTAATAGAAGAATCACCTTCAGAATTAATGCAAACTAGTGATAATGAAAATCAAGAAATTCAAAATAATCAATCAGAAGAAACAGAATCAATTCAAACTACTAAAAAGGGAAGAAATGTAAAAAAAAAAGAAATACCAAAGAAAGTTACTAAAATGCGTGGTAAAACTGCTAATCGTAATACTGATGGGTCTAATGAAAATGATACTGATATAACAAGAGCAATTAAAGAAATACAAAAGAAAACAAATAAAGAATTTATATCTTCAATAGCTACTACAAAAAGAGGACGAGCAAAGACCTCGGAAAATAATTCATCAGAAATATTAACTAGTAATAACAATGTGCAAAAATCATTAGAAGAAGATATTGATAAAAAGCAGGATTCAGAAAAAGAAGAAACAAACAAAATGTATATTAAAATGTCAGGAACACCTAAAAAGACAGATGAAACGCTTGTGATTAAAAATCAAATAAATGAAAATAATATAATAAGTACATCGGTACATGAAGAAGAAATTTAATATTGTATGTTCTATTTTTTTTTGACATGTTTCTTGAAAAAAATATATCATTAATATTTTAATATATTTGATAAAGATAAAAATATCTATGAGTATTTCTGTGTTTAGGAATACTGAAAAAATATATGTTTTAAAACTTCAATAATACATTTTGGTTAAATATGTAAACAATATTTTGCAACATGATTATTCTTGTGTTTTCTTTGAAGTATTTTGATAATATAATTTTGAAATCCTCTTGTTAATATAAGAGATTTAATGACAAAAAAATATTATTTTTAATAATACATAAAAATATTTCTTAGTATATTTCTATAATAGTCCTATTAAATTTTAAAAACAACAATCATTGATAATTAAATTCATTTCTAACACAAGAATGCCAGTGTTTATATTTCTAATGCCAATAGTATATTTCTAAAAAACATTTTTTTCAATTTTTTTAATTATCTTTAATTTCATTTAAAGATAAAAGTTAGAATATTAAAAGATTTATATATAAAATTATACCATCAAAACTATTTTATAATGTTCTGTAGCATATCAAACACAGATTATCATAAATAACCACAGTTGTTTTTTATTATATTTTTATAATTATTAAGTAAGTATTTTTAAATGAAATTCTAAAAACATTGAAAAAGAAGCAAAAAATATAAGTAACCTTTTTATATTGAATTATTTTGAGTTAAATAAATATTTACATTCATATTAATAATTTGATTATGATTAATAGTTGATAATATTTACATTCTACATTTTTGTGTTTTTTTTTTTATAATAAAGTTATTCTTAATATTTGACAAAAATATATTATTTCTGGGATAAACTATATTTTTATTTAAAAATATTTTTTTTTGCCCAGATATAATTATTTTAATATATGTAGTATTTTTAATAATATAAAATCTTGAATTATAACATAATTCGCATACTTAAATATGTATATAATATATTTATATATACGTACATAAATCCACAAATTGATACAAATGTATTTCGTAAGTATATTTACGAAATAATTAAAACAACTATTATTAAAAGTACTTTGACATGCTTTTATTTTAATAATTCAACATTCAGGTTTTTATAATAAAAAATAATTTACTGTTTATTTATTATTTCCTTTTTAATTGAACTAAAATCAGTTTATGTCATAGTAGTTAGGATTTTTTAAGCAACTACTATAATTGTAATTGCATAGATTAATGTAACCTATAATATTAATATTAATGATAATATTTTAAATAATAATATATATATATACTTTCTTTTTCCCAATTATACTATAATTTTATTTAAATAATATTAAAATATTTGTAAATTTTTTTTTTTATTTTGTTTAATGTAAATATTAAAATATTTACATTATTATATGTATATACAGGCTATTAAATATATTTTTATTAATAGTATTTCTTATGATAAATAAATACTTAGAATAATTTTTAAAAATATGTAATAATACATTTCGAAGAATAAAGAATTATAAAAATTCTTCTCTCTATTATATATACAAAAATTGAATTAAACAAAATTGAATCGTGGAATTATTTCAATATTCGCGCCTAAAATTTAAACTTCAATTTTATTTTTATAGTAAAATCATATATATTATTTATTAATAATATATATAAAATACTAATAAGTTTGTTACAAATACATTTTTTTTTTATTTCGATATTTTAAAAATAATTAATTTCGTATAAAATTAATTTTTTGCTATAATATTTATACCAAAGTTAATGATTTTTGTCAAGTTATTTTTATAATTTTTCAATATTTTTATACATTAAAAAGTAATAATAATACAAAAAATGTATCTTTTATTTATAAAAACAATTTAGGATTTTATGATTAATATATTAAATTTTGTTTCTAGAAATTTTGTAAATGCTCCTTTGCGATAAATTCTTAAGAAGATGGCGCTCGAGTAATGTTCGCATGTAAAGATGACGTAGTACTATCTATAAGATTGTAACAAGCTAGAACGCTCTCCGTTGTGGATCAAGGAAGCAGTGAGAAACAACGGCGGAAGTGGGGATCGTGCGCCATTTTCTATTTTTGTATAGCAGTGAACTAATGTTGTGTGTGTACATTTTGTGTGATAAATCGATGGATTATTAATAATTGACGGAGGACGTGTCGATGTAATGAAATGATATTCGGAAACACGTGCTTCGAATTTCACGCAATTAATTTTTTTTGCGTTTATCTTCTATATAACTGTGCGTAAACCCGTAGCTCGTAGCACGTAAACACTTTTTCTTCATTTCTCTTTTCAACGAGTGAGAGTGGCCAAGCCATCGTATTGGAACTGTTACTGGCAATCGACATTACTATCATTTTGTCCGATCGCAATTTTTTCCTCGCTTAAAGATAAAACTGAGATATAGAAAGGAAAACCAGTCTGTGATACTAAACAGTACTAAGGTATATAGCTAGAATATAAACTCTTCAATTAGATGTACGTGTGTATGGCGTATGAGACGTAGATAGATCACATAAAAGATCTAAAAAAAATAAAGTCCGTATAGTGTGTGCTGTGAATTTACCTTATTCGAGGAATAAACGTAGTGAAGAACACAATGTCTCAGGAATCTGTGACAAATGACAAACAACTATCAACTTCCAAAGATAAAGGTATGAGATTCACTAGTTTACCTTATACTTTATTCATTTTGTGTGTGTACGTGTGTGTGTGTGTTTTCACACGCGTAATGCATGCTATGTGTATGTACGTGTAAAAAATACATAATATAATTATAAATAAATAATAATTTTATATATATACATATATTATATATATGAATATATAGATGATGTTCTATAAACATGATTTTTTTTTAAATGAATATATATAAAATTTAGAAGAAAGGAAAAATTCACATTAATTTGTTTAATTTTATATATTAAAATAATTTCTATTGCTTAATTTGTTAATGTCTTCATAAAGTTTGTCATTATAATGTTATTATGCAATGTTCATAAAAATTTTAATTGCTGATTAAAAATCAAATATAATAATAAAATATTTAAATCATATATAATGCACTTTTTATTTATATTTTATAAATCTTATTATTTCATTTTTAAAAATATTTATTTCTGTCTTTTTGTAAAATAATTTTTCATGTAATATAATTATAAAAATATTTTTATATTATATATTTATATATTTGTATATTATATTTATATATTATTATTTATATATTTATATATTACTTATTAAAGTATAGATTAAACTGAAGTTTTATTATAAATCATTAATCATTAATCTTAAACTATTAATCTTAACCATTAGTCTTAAATCATTATTTAAAAAATAATGATAATTTAGCAAACAAATTTAATATTTAAATCTAATAATGATATCAATTACTTTTATATATATTTGTTTTTTGTATATGAAAATATATACATATGATACATGCTTATGCTTAGACAATATAATAACAATATAAATAATAGCAACAAATTATAATCTTTTGTTAACAACATGAAATTTAAAATATATATTCTTTTTTGTATGATTGTTTTTCTTTAGAAAAGTATTGATTATTACCTGTTTATATATTTAAAAGTAATAAATTATAAATATAAAATTTAATGAAGTAAAAATTCTCATATTGATATTAAAATAAGAAGTTTATATGAAGATTCTTATTGTATATTTTTTCTAATCTATTAAGTGTATAGACAAATATAAATATCTATAAAATTATTATATAATAATATAACATTATTAGAAAAGAGAAAATAAATTAAAGAGAAAATATCTTATAACGATAATGATATTTGTTCTAAAATATTGATTTGAAAATCAAAATACATAAATTGAGAAATATTATATATTTATATTTTATATATAAATTATATATCTCATAATAATTGTAAACAATAATATGAAAAATTTATAACATAATTCAATTAAAAGTAAATGGATTATTTTATAATAATGAAATTTTTTTTGCGATTCATTCAATGTATGTTAGTTATCATATCTAATGCTTTTATAATACTAATAAATATAAAACTTTAATAATTATTTCAAATCAAAAAATCTATTTATCGGTATGTCAAAATATTTGAATATTTATTCAAAGAATATCAGTTACAAATATCAGTTTAAACATATCTACAAACAAAACCAATAAGACATAAAGTTGACAATAACGTTCTTAGGGACGTACTTGATTGGATTGTAAACTTTGCCCGCCTAAAAACCGGCTGCCTTTTAGTTAGTTTGTATCTTGCTATACGACGTGTAGTATCTATGAAAATTAAAAATTTAATTTCTTAGAAGTGTTACACAGATATAATATAATAATAAAAATTAACAGATTTATATTTCGTTTAATTGTGCGAAAATTTATGAATCATTTAATTGATATTTATAAAATAATTTTACACGAGTGTCGGATTTCGACATTTTTATAAATACATTAATTGGAACGTCAATGTTTTTATGAAGTGAATATCCTCGATAAATTAATGTATCTTCTGTTTATAATTATACATTTCGTTTAATTTTACCTTATTTCATTTTTCACTATACTTTTACTAATTCGGTTTGAAACGGTAATTCTTTGTCCGTTTTGTCCTTCATTGATAAATATTTATTTGATAATATCTTTCGACTATTTGATACGGTTAAAACCAGTAAACCAAAAGTGTCGATAAAAGTAAGGAGTAAATTTGAAGAAATTTGATTAAAATGAAGCTAGACACACGCGGTGTTAGTTCGAATTGGTATCGTCGACCACGAAAACGTCCGCTGGTAGGACCTACAGGGTCTCCTCTCCTAGACGCGACTTTAGCTGTGCAAACTAGAGCTTTTCGATGGTTTCGCAAAAATAAATCTGTCAACATTACAAAGCGAGTCACATTTCGTAAGTATTTCCGTAATATATAACTTTTGAAACTAAAAGTTAAAAGAAATCTATCCGATCATGCGTTAAAATCGTTAAAATCTACATCAACAATGGAAGTTAAAAGTTCGTTATCCTATAATTTATATACATTTTAAAATAATTTATTCAATCTAATAAAATAATATTCTAAAACATGCTCAATAATGACAATCGGTTAATTAATAAAATTAATTATTATATATATTATATTTTATGATATTTTAAATACAAAAAAATTAAAAATTTTACAATAAATTCAACAAATAATATAATTTTATTAATAAGATATTATTCATGTTTTATTTTTAATATTTTTTGAGAAATATATAGAAATATATTATACGAATTTATATTCGTTATTTTAATTGTTTTTTTAGGAGATGAAGCAATTATATCTATGTCGGTAGCCGGGGAAGTAACCGACACTTCAATTATGGAAGTAGGCCGTTCAAGACCTCAATTCCAATATTCCCGGGTATGATGTACTTTTACTATTCGTTTATACAAAATATTTTCTCTACCTAACACATTATTTACAATTAACCTTTTAAACAGAGAGAGCAAATATATCTGCTATGACAAATTATTTATATTATGACCCAAGCATATTATATAAAAAGATGATTATGTGCTAACTTGAACAAATGTTACCATCTATGTTTAAATTAAATTTATGAACTTATGTTTCAAGTTTTTGTATTTACATTTTATGTTTTTACATTGATTATTATCATGTTACATTATTTATATGAATGATAAAACATCTGTTTTAATATAAAAGAAAATTATTTTATACGCACATATATATATATATTTTTAAATTTATTAATTTATCAATTTTTATTTTATGATTGAATTTTAAATTATAAAATATTATTTCTTATTTAAAAAAAAAATATGCAAAATTTCTTTTCCTGTATAAAAGGTTGCTTATTATATATCGTAAAATTGATGAAATAGTTCATGAATTTATTTGTAGGAGGAATTAATGCTGATAAAGAGTTTGCCATTATCTAAGAGGAGGCCTGATTTCTTAGATACCTCATATAACAAGTATGTTTTATGTTTATGTTACATTATATAAATTGCATATTATTTTTTTTATTGTTTTGATGATTTTTGAATTTTATCGTCTTTTATGAATTATATTTATAATATTTTTTTTTTTTTATTTAGTTCGCGTGGTGTATGGGATCCTGAACGTTGGCATTCGGGTAGGAAGCGAAGTGATACACCACCAAAAGATGAAAGAACTGGACGCGGTGATCAAGTTACTGAAAATCATAACAAACGTCGCAATGGAGATCCACGTGAACGAATTCGTAAGGAACAAGATGGAATAGTATTGAGTCCTCAACGTAGAAGTTTTAATTCAGGTTGTTTTGTCAACGTGAATCAACCTTCGAATCGACGTCCTGAAAGTCCAATAGGAAAAACAGAGGTCACATAAATTTTAAAATAAAATATTAAATTTATTAAAATCATATAAATAAGATTATATACATATATAAAATTATATTTAAAAATTATATTAAAATTAAAATATTAAAAACTATAATAATATTAAAATTAAATGTTAGAATTATAATAAAGTAATAATATAACAAAAAATGATTTATAGGTTAGCCATAGAGAACCTGTTCGACGAATTGGAAGCGGTAGAATTTTAACTCGCGATATATGGGACTTTAGACCAGAGAATGAGAAATTAGAACCTGCTTTTCGATCTGGAGCAGGTGGTGGTACTTCTATGCGTGATCGTGATAACAGAGATATTCGCGATGGAAAAGATCGGGAGAATGCGAGAGAAAGAGATCGTGATCGCGACAATTTGCGTGAACGAGATGAGAGAAATGAACGGTTCGAAAGAAGATCTTTTGGTCGTGATTATAGTGATAGAGAAAGGGAACGAGATCGAGATAGAGCAACTGAACGGAATGATCGTAATCATCAATCGGAACGTGATAAGGATCGTGGTCGCGAACGAAGATTTAGTAATGATCGTAGACGAACTTATAGCGAAAATCGTAGTGATGCGGATGAACCAGAATGGTTTAGTTCTGGACCAACATCTCAACATGATACTATTGAATTAAGAGGTTTTGAAGATATCCCAGAAGAAAAAGCGGTGAACAATAATAACAGCAATACTAAAAACAAAAAACAAACTCCAGTCCAGAAAAAACGCGGAAAGAAAAACTCATTGGAAAAAGATGAAAAGCAAAACGAAAATTCAACAGGTCCGAAAGGACGAAGTACACCAACTACGATGGATCAATCTTTAAACGTTGTAGCCGCGCCTCATTCGCCGATTTCTGAACAAAATGAATCATCATCTCTCGTACAAAAAACTAATCACGATTCTAATGTGAGTACCATGACTGAACAAAGTTGTGAGACAACAGATAATTCTAGCACCATTAATCAAAACCAAGAGGACAGTCATCCTGATTTCAATCTTGATGAATTTTTAAAATCTGATACATTCCCTGGCGTACCTGGGCTTTTAACTGTAAGTTTTATTTTTGGATTTATAAGAAAATTTATGTAATTATAAAAATAATAAAGTATTCAACTATATTTAATTTATATAGAATGGAGTTGGTTCAAATGGAGGTTCTTGTTCCCGATTTAGTCAATGGTTTAAAAGAGAGAGTCCAGTTCAACAAGTAGATAGTCGTAGAACTTCTATACAGGATGATATATTGAACAATCTTCTTAATGATATTACTGAGCCAAATATTCAAATTCCGTCAGTGACAGAATCTAATACATATTTTGCTCCCATTTCTCCTGCTAATACGACAACAACAAATAATACTACATCTAACACTACTAGCGTAAAGCTGCTAGAAATGCTGCAGCGTGGAAACAAATCAAGTCAGAATGGACAAGGAGATGCAGCTAATACTGTCATACCAATGATGAAAAGTTCATCCATTAAAGATATGGGTGAGAATTTGAATGTGAATTTATTTAATTTTTATTATTATTATCATTATTTCGAAATATTATTATTATTATTAATTACAATAAAACATTATATGTATTCTTTTAGCATATATGTATGTAATACTGAAAATTTTTTACAGAAGTTGGTGGAAAAGTTGTGCATAGTCTTGAAGAATTAGAAGCACGTATGCGAGGTGGCGTTCCCCCACCTACTTCTTCAACTGATCAACCTCATGTAAATAAGACTGAAGAAGATCTCTCTGCGTTTAAAAAATTGGTAATATATATTTTATATAATAAATAAAATATTATAATTATATATACAGAATGTTAATATATTTAGAAATGGAATACCTTTAAAGAATCGATTCTAAAGATTAAAACAAAAATTGGTATATTAATAAAAAAAAATATCACTTATTTAATATCTATAATTATATATTAATATACAAATAAATATTATTTATAAACATTTTAAATAATGCAAGTCGGAAATGTAATATTGAGCATGTAATAATAGAGCAATATTATTCTATTTTCGTCTCATATCATTTAATGTAAATTTCAATTGTTTATAATTTAATAAATAATCTTAACCGATTTTTATGTATCAATTTTTGTGTTTACTTTGATTTTTAAAATTAATCTTCCAAAGGATCAAAGATGTTCCATGAATATTAACATAAATGTGAATATGTGTGTGCATATATATATAATGTTATATTTAGCTTGCTCAAGTAACTGGAGGACAGGCTATACCAGCGGCAAACGGTCCTATTTCACAAAAACAACCTGTAACACTCATACAAGTGAGATCTTTATGACTTTTATAATTTTTTTATTTGGTATCAAAAAAAAATTTATTTCATTTAAAATAATATATATTTTCTTTGTAGTTACTTAACTCACAACTGAAAACACAACCAATTGCTCCCCAACAATCGGTTCCAGAACCAATGCATACTACAACATTTAATCATGTTGGTTCTCTTGGGCCAACTCAACATCCACATCAACACAATGCACAAATGCAACATGAAAATTTAATGAAAGTATTACAGATTCAAGTTAGTAATGAAAGTTATTTTAATATAATAAAAGAAGAAAAATAATTATATTTCTAAATATTAATTGTTTTTATAGCAACAACAGAAACAACATCATCAACAACAACAGCATTCAGATATGTTATCTATGATGATGGGTGGTCAACGAATGTTAGGTATGAGTCCCGTTCCTCCGGAAATGCAAATAATGTTGAGTAATGCTCCAACAAGTCAGGAACTTCTCCAAAGACCGGAAGCTCAAGCAATTATTCAAGGTCTACAACAAGGAGAAATAACTAGACAACATCTCATACAGCAATTACAGGTTTGCTTTATTAATTAGAAAATTTATATTCGAATTTTTAATACATTAAATTATAATAATGATATAATAGAATCCAGCCATGCAACATCGTCACAGGGAAGTCTTAGTAAATATTTTGAAAATGTATGGTGGCACTACGCCGCGTACTATAAGTCCGCATCCTAGTGCACCTACACCTCAAGATCATATTTTACAACAAATGTTATATCAGCAGCAACAACAAAGAATTCCATCTCCTATGAATAATGGTGAGTTAAATCTATTTTTTTTATTTAAATATAATTTATATAAAAAAAAATTGTTTTCATTATATTTATATAATTTTATTATTGATAAAATTATTAAACTTTTTTTTTTATTTCAAAATTTTTTCGTTAATTATCTTAAATTTTTGATTTTTTTATAGTAATTAATATAAAATTATGTGATCAATTATGAATTATTTTATTATTTATATTATTTATATTATTAAAAATTGCTAAATATATATATATATTTGTTAAAAATAATGTAATCACAGTATAAACATAATATGATATTGTTTGGAATGCAGCTTATTGTCCACCTTCAATAATATCTCCAAATTTGACTGCTAGTCCCAGTACATTAACAGTACAGCATCCAGGTAGAATATAAAATAATAAAAGTCTTTTTTATGTTGTAATTTTATTTTATTATTTTATAAATAAAATTTAACTGTAATTTAATAATAATTAAGCAATATTCTAAATATAGAAAAATGAATGAAAAGGAATTAAATAAATCAACAAAATATAGATTATAAAAAATAGATATAAAGCAATTATAATTATAAATTTTGCTTTGTACAAAAATTTAATATAATTAGTAGGATAATATTTTTTTCGTTTAAAATGGTTGAATTTTTATTATTTTAACAGTGATGCAGCATAGAGTTCCTTCACCACGGGAAATTGTTATGCATGCTCAATCTATAATGCAAAGTGCTTTAATTAAGAAAAAGTTGGAGGAACAACGTGAAAACTTCCGAAAGCGACAAGATCAACAGCAGCAGCAGCAACAACAAGCTCAACAAAGAGCATCAAGTCCCGTTAACTCACCAGCAAAACAAACTATGAGTCCAACACCACTTGCTTTTACTCCGACATCAGTGTTACGTAAAATGACTGCCGATAAGGAACCTGAGGGTGCGAATCAGTCTAATCATCAACTAGAATCGAATTATTTATATTCATCCACAATTAATGAAAATCGTAATAACACTTATCATAATGCATTTAATTTAAAAAAGAATATTTATACGCAAAAATCTGCTTTTTACGATAATGCAATTGAGCTTACTAATCATATAAAGCATGGTAGTATATCTGAAATTGGCACTTCGAAAAATTTACATGAGTTAAATAATAACAGCAACAATAACAAAGAAATAGAAGAATCCGCATTAAAAGATAAATATTCTTCTTCTTTTCAACAACAAAAAGATAGTAATAATAATTCGGACATAAACATGATAGAGGAGAATTTTGTTTATGAAGCTAAAAAATTATTGAATGAAAATATTAATAAAGAATCGAACATAAGTGATTCTACTACTACTACTAATAATAATAATAGTCCTCTTATTCTTGACAAACTATTAACAGAGCAATTTGAAATCGAAACGATAATAGTCGATAATAATAATATATTAGAAAAAATAGAGGAAAATAAGATATCAATTTTACAGAATGATGAAATTGTGATTTAAACTACTAATATTTCGAAAATTTCATATAGAAAAAAGAATTCATAAGTTTGTGACTATTATCTATTGTAATATTATTTTTTTATTTTTGTATTAAAATGAGGAATGATAATTTTGTTTTCTTTCCTTTCTTTTTGCTTGACACCTTTAATATGTTTGAAATTTAATTTGTCTATATTTGTTTGCAAATTATATATAAAAATATGAGTCTTTACAAAGTCTTATATACAAAATAAGTTTTTTAATATCAAATATAAATATTAATATTACTGAAAAAACAGAAAAGAAGAAATACAATTAATACTATAAATTATATTTTTCTACATAGATTGATATATAAACATATAACGAGAGAAAGTATGTTGGAATAGTTTTATAATAAAACGCTTTATAAGTATATTTCATGCTTTAAGTTTTCCTTTACACATTTTCTTTTTTCCTTTAATGGAATGTTACGAGATAATTTTGTACTTCGATGCATGCGCTTAAATTTTTAAAGCTTTTATGATGTATTGCAAGGAAAAGAAATGTATGTAATAAGAAACAATATTTTTTTTTTCTTTTCACACAATTCGAATGAAATGAAAGATAATGGTTCGTATTTTTTAAAAATCCTTATTTGTTTAATTTTATTTGTTAATAGATCTGCATAAAATAAAAATTGTTACAATTTTATCTTGATAAAATTGAACGTTTTTTATCATATTTCATTGTATATAGAACTATATTGTACATATTGATAGGCTATATTTTTTTTATTAGTTTGTATATATTCATAATATAGTGAAGACATAAGTTATTAAATTCATGTTATCTAATTTATTTTCTATTTTTATATAGGTAATAGTAATGATCCATCGAAATTGGGAACCCAATCACAAACATCTCAAATGCAACAAATGCAATCTGCAGTTCAATTGTTGACACAAGGAGTTCTTTCTCGACATAATACTTTACGACCACAGTCTGTTCAATCTACTTGGTCAAATCCAACTATAAAACAACATCCAGGTATATTAAACATTATGAATGTTTAAATTTTTTCTATCATATTTAAATATTTTTATTAAAACAAATATTTAATACAACAAATATTAAAATATTTATATTAATATTATTATTAATTAATTTATTAATTAATAAAAAATATTATATTAATATTAAATATTTATATTAATTATCATAGGTCGACCCATAGTAAAAGGTGGTGGTGGTAGTGGTGGTAATGGTGGTAATCAATTTCAATATGGTGGAAACTCAGATTTCCAACAACAGCAACAACAACAACAACAACATAGAACGGTTTCAAGCGTATATGGTAATCCTGCACGCTCCAAACATACCATGACTAGTTCCATAGCACATCATAATGTTCCACAATACAATGTTGCTCAAAATTCAATGATAAATCAGAGGTCGAATAGTATGAATAATCAAATGAAGATGCAACAAGCTCCATCACATCTAGCTAATATGCAACATCAACCACCGCAACAACAACAACGGATTCTTAATTCACAAATGCAAATGGTCTTAAATCAAAACTATAACTCCAGTCGTGCAGGTAATTATAATTCATATTCTATAGATTAATCACATCACATAAATGGAGATGGAAATTTAACAATTAATATTTTATAATTATATATTAATATTTACTAATATAATTTTGTTTACTAAGAACAGAATGCTTCCTGTTTTGAAGCTGTTACATTAATTTTGTAATTCTAAAATATTTTCAGGTGTCTACCTCTTGTCTAATCAAATTGCATGCAATGGTGTTCAGAAATTGGAATAATTAGATATCACATTTTAGCCGTTCCTCTTATTTAAATCGTCTAGACAGCATTTATCTTTGGATCGAAATTAAAGTAATCATCTAATGCTGCTAATTTAGGCTGTCTTTTCTTTAAATTATATAAATTATTCTTTTTCTTGCTAATACGATTCAAAACATTACGGCATTATATTTTTCGATACATTGATATCACTTTTATCAAAATGAACACTGACAAATATTTTTCACAGATGGGCGAGTAATGCGGTCGCAGCAATTGAATATGCCCGTAGGTCGACAAGCATCACCAGGTTTGGGATACGTGGGTAGCAATGGTGGAGATCTTTCACCAACTTCAAATCAGTTGGCACGATGGTTTAGTCCAGAACTTCTCGCACAAGCTCGAGCTGGTAAGCTACCAGAGCTTGTCCAGACAAATGTTTTATCATTGGAAGAATTAGAAAGACTTCAACATGCATCAACTACAGTGCATAATTAGATTTATATTATAACTTTTCATCTGTTTAAATGCAAGCACAGGATCCCATCGGCGCAGTTTATTGCTCTAATAACTTATATATTTTAAATTAGATGGCTTTTCATATTAATCAGTCAGTATGAAGATTCACTTTAATTAAGAAGAAATCCATTTCAGTAAAGAATAAAAAATCCTGCTTGCATATAAAAAGTCATTTAGATAATAAACCTTAATGGAAGTAAGGTTTAGCAATATAAGACCTACTTTGATAAGAGACATTTTGGACACGATAGATTAATTGAACAGTATTTCCTTTCTAAAGATAGGAAATATTTTTTTCTTTCAAGTAACTTATGGCTTATTTATAATAAATTTTACAAAAGGTATTAGTTAAAAAACTACAAATGTACAGAGGAATATGAAATAATGATATAAAATCGAAAATAATTAAAAAAAAATAAGCCATTTAAAAACAAATCTAATTGAACATCTTTCTATGAAAAAGAGATTTATTGCTTATAAGACTGAAAAAAATATAAAAATTCTTAGTATTGAATATGAAAAAACACGAAAATACTATTTCACTATGCATATAGTTTCTAAATGGCAGTAAAAGTGAAAATTATTTGCCTATGGACAGCAAGACTTTATTTATAAATTATTGTAATTATGGTTCAATTTAGAAACTTATTTATTATTATCGTGTCTTTACTTATTATTGAATTGCAATGTTATTAATTTAATAACATTTTTGACCATTTATTTTCTCAGCATAAAGTTTGCAGAGTCCTTTAGGTAAATAATTATGATTAAACCTCAAGAAAGTTGCAAATTGCAACATATGTGAATACAGTTACATATACAGAAAAAAGTGTCATATTATATTCTACTTATACTATTACGGACAATGTGGTCGTATGAATGGAATGAACATGCGATAACAAAACGAGAGCAAGTATTCATCAAATCTTGCATATATTAAGAAAATAAATATATAATATATATTACTTTGTAGAAGCACGCGTGAGGGTACTGTGTTATTATCATGTTTGAAAGCGAAAGCTAAAATAAAAGCAGCCTTGGCAGATATATAAAAAAAGCATTTGCAAAATTTATAGAAAGAAAGGAGAAAGGAAAGAAAGAAACAGAAAAGAGAGAGAACATTCCACCGGTTTATAATGAGACAAAATAAACGAAACATATTTACAAATTGAAAAGATTCAATATCGATATTGCTGCCAATTGTGTGTTTGCTTCGTAATTAACTCGTTATTTTTGTGATTACATTTTTCGTACAATCATATTTATATTTGACATATAGCAATAATAATAATACAGAAATTTGTTTTTCTTTTTTTTTTTTTATTTCTTTTGATCTAATTTGTTATTTGGTTAATAATAATTAATCAGTCGAGGTCTCGTCAGTTGTACGAAATTGCATTTTCCTATAATTTAAGAATGAATTCTATTTATATACTTTTTAATATTCTTGAACTCAATAAGGACATTAAAAAAAATCTGACATGGTGTTAATGATCAAGAAATATTTTTTTAAATTTAATTTTGTGTTCGAATATATAAAGTAACATTTACATAATTTCATTGAATTATAGTATTTCTGAACTTCTGTTAAATCTATATCTTGTTTTACAATACACTATTTAATAAAATTAATTTTCATATTTGAATATACTTATTCCGTCTTTTTACTTAATTTAAAGTTTTTTCGGAATTTCATAAAAATATTTATATGATTTTTTATTGAAATGAGTGCTTCATAATTAAGAATGTCTTCTAATTAAGAATAATCATGAATGTATTTATGAAAATTTATCGTGCAATCATGTAATTGTACACTAAATGTTGATTACAAAAATAATTGACAAAAACTACTGAGTTTATTATAAAACAATAATATTAGAAAACAAATTTTGAAGAGTAATATAAGAATTTCACAAACTATATTGTAGCTGTGCTGCAGACAATTATATAACTCGTGGGAAATGCGATAAAACTTTTCGAGGCTTTCTAAGCATATAATTTTCATTTAATTAAAACAAAAAAAATTTAGCGAAATATGTAATATATTGTATTATTCAGTATGATTAAAAATCTAATTTTTAATATTTCTATTGTTCGAATGTTTTTCGATACGAAAAGTGCGTAATGTTCAGATTTAATTTTTAATTATTCAATCAATGTCAGTTCATGTTTAGACTTACATAATATGTCCATAATTATGCAAAACTGTGCTATAAAACTAAAACTATTGGAAATTATTTACCGGGAATGTAATTACATGTACTGCCAACAACATATTAGTGTTATTAAGTACCAAAAGAATTAGACAGTGATATTTGTTCTCAAATATCACTTGCAGACAACATTGTTGCCTTAAGAGAGGCTATTATAATTGAGATCTATATAAAAAACATATAAATATAACAAGAACAATTTAAATGAAATGTTCTTCATGAAGGAAATTGCATTTACATTAGATTCATTTATAAAAATAGTAATGCTTGACCACCATGATGGAAAATGTTTCTTACAAAATTGTAAAGAACTTTTAATTCACTTTTTTAAAAATAAAAGGAAAGGTAATAGTGTTTGGCGCTTTATTGATTATAATATTGTGAAAAAGAATTTTGTCCCATAAATTTATGAATTGGAAGATTGTTCCATAATTCAAAAATTTTTGTAAATAATTCAAATCCTATGCAAACTAAAGTTTATTAGTTCATTAATTGAGCTGATAATTTGTAAATAAAGTTATTAAATATTACATTATATGAAATCGAGAAAAACGTCACAAATAAATACAAAGAACTATAATTGTAATTTAGTCATTTCATTTATTTACTGAAATGAATTAAAATCAATATAATAGTAACTAAAATCTAACATTTTCGTGGTGTATTTTATTGTAAGATATTAATTGAAACCTTAATATTTTACATATGCAATATTGTTTTTATATAATTTAATTTAAATTTATACATTAGAGTAAATTAATTTTTTATTATTTTTTTGTTGCTATGTATTTTTCTTTTCATATCATCTTTGTCACAAACAATACAAACTTATGATTTTATATAAATATAAATATTTTTTATAGAATATTTTTTTAATAATATATTCTTTTTAATGAAAATATTTTATTTAATAAGATATGTTTTTATATTTATATTAATAATTGTATAGTATATAATTGTATCTATATGAACTACAAGGGAATAATCGAATTTGATATATAAACTTCGGGTGTTTCCGTCTAAACTCGTTTCTCAATCGAGAATTCTCGAACCAAGTGGATATTAGAAGAAATGAATACTTATGAGTTATAAATGGCGGATCTTCATAGTTGGAGGTACTTTCTTGTCCTCTGAAATATAAGATAATTGGATATATAAATCATCAAAACATACAAAAGGTGGCATAATTAAATCTTCAATTAATTCTGGAACATCGATTTTTGGTGAAATCTTAAATTACTAGAGAAATAATTAAAATATTTGTATCAAATTTTTTATTTAGAAAAAGTTTTTTACTCCACAAATCCTGTTTTAAGAATAATCATTACACAATAAATGCATACACGGAAATGCATGTTTGATTTTTGCTTTCTATTTTATCATTTTAGATCGTAGATATGAATAGATGCATTGTTAAAAGAATTACATTTATATATTTATTTAAAATTCTTATTTATATCTTTAAAATTTCAAAATATAATATTATTATTAATTATTACTAGAAATTATTTATTCCTTGTGAGATATGTAATTGATAGTATTGTGTTCGATATAAAATTCGATAAAACAATAAAAATAATTTTATTGTCTTATTAAAATTATTAAATGTATTATTTCATTAATTCAATAATTTCCTTAAAAAAAAAAAAAAAAAACAGATATTAAATTTCTATCATAAATATGTGGACGTGATAAAAGGTAAGTAACATATGGCGGAATATGTATTGACAAAACCACGTGAAATCATTTAGCGCAGCCATTAATGGCAGCCATTGTACGTATATCGTGCGCCCTTCAGGGTTGTCATTTCGTTTGTTTCTTTGTAGATAGTGATTGAAATTGTAAAGAAATATCTTCCGGAGAAGAATATTTTCTAATATTTTAAGGAAATTTTCTTTATATTTTGAAAAAAATTCTCTTGTAATGATGCCATTAATCTATGATATATAGAAAAATAATTGCGTGTTCATATATCTGCTGTCATCTTTACGATGTGTATGTATATTCAGAAATGAATGATGAACTACCACGCATTATTGAAGACCGAAAAACAGCGCTCATCCGAAGTCTCGTAGTAGGATTTCAAAGTGTAACAAAACCTTCGTACCGGTGTAGGAAAACTTAAATAAATTAAAATGAATTTCGCATTCAGAGAATTGTAACATAATTTAATATAGAATTATTGGAAGCAGGAATGTGATTATAATTTAAATAGTAGATCTATATCGAGAGTGACGGTTTAGAGGAACCTATATATGCGATTCTGAAAATTGACATGGGTATACTTTTTCAGGAATATCGAAAGGTGGACATAGATAAATGTGTCTTGTGCGTGTATTGTAGGAAGTGACGTTTTATTGAATAATTAAACTTTTGGTATGTCAAATCAGTACTTTTGATGCTTAAATATTCATCGTAATAGTATAGTTCTCTAGCTTGTGATGCAGAATTATAGAGCGCGCTGCAGAACTTGAAAAAAAGTGTCAGTTCCAACGTAACTACGACATTGTGAAAGAGTTAAGCAATTCCATGCAGTGCGTGCACGTATACGTGCATTAACGGCGGGATCACAGTATTTCACACCTTTCTTCGGTCGAGTTGCTGTGTCGAGATTTCAGGACGCAGGATCGGGCAAACGGCGAGAGAAGATCAATGCATACGGCGATATTCTGCTGTGTAATGTTTTATCAGGTGTGTCGTCGTAGATAAAAAAAATTTATTCTTTGGTAAGAAATAGGATATTTATCTGTTATTTATGTTAAGAAATATGTGAATCGTAATCTTGGTGGAATAGAAAAAGGTTCTTGGAAAATCGTTGCATTTTTTGTTTTAACAAGTAATATGGCCATTATTGAATGCAGTAGTATGCTTTATTTTATATGATACGATACAAAGTATTTTATATAAAAAGTATTTAAATAGTAAATTGCAAAATTTTTAAAATTTATAAACTAAAAGTTTTTTAAGGCCAAAAATAATTATATAAAAAAAATTATAATCAAAAATATATATTGTATAATTTATCATTTGTGAAGTTAATGTCGAAGAAAAGTGAAAGAGAAAGAAAAGAAAATAAAGACAGAAAAGCAATGAGAAAGAGAACGTAATGTAAATTATCTTGTGTATGAAAACATTAGACATTCAAGTTATATAGATTTTTATAAAAATGTAAAATTTAATATAAAAAAATTGATTTAATTAAAAATCATTTTAGATTTAATATAATAAATATAAGTTGTATTGAAATAATCTTCTATAATAGATTTTAAAAATATACTAATTTTTGCTTATATATATTGTATCTAATAATAATTTGATTATAATTATTATCCAAATATTACTTTATTTAATTGCATCATATAATTAGAAACGTATAATTGAACATTAAAAAAACTTACATATATCTTTTTATATATTTATTTCATTTGAATACAAATATTGTATTTCTAGTTATCACTAGTATTCTATAGTAACAATGACATTGTTAGTGATGTTCTCCTAAGTAGAAGCATTTCCGTTAATATTATCTCGTAATTTATATATTATATATAGTAATATATAGTAATTTATATATAGTCATTGAATATAATATTACATTAGTATATATTTAAATACTAAAATTCAATCAAATATTTGTATAGAATTGTATTCTTCTAAGAACCATTTTCATAAATACGATCATGTAATAAGTTACCGATATAATGAAACACTTTGCAGTATCTTCGATCTATTATAATCATGTAAAATTATATTTATTCAATTATCATTCTAGTTACTTTATCATTATAAAATATCATTATAATCCTTAATAATTTGTCTTTAAAAATTTTAAGTTGCGTAGAATTATACCGAACAATATTGTATAATATCGTTTGGTCGCCATATTTGCTACTGCACTGCTATCTATGATTTCAAATCTTTTTGATTGTGCTTCCATCTACTTCCTCTCTCTTTCTAAAGATGATGAAACTACGTATATTGGATAAAATGTAACAAGGGAAACGTTTCTTAGATATGCTTTTTTCCTGTCCTGTTAAGTTCGTTATAAATATGCGTTCAAGTTTACGATAAAATAAAATCATAAAATCATAAAAATCATTCGGTACGTACAAAAATATATTAATAATTATTTAAAATAAGTTCCATCATACAATCGTTACCAGGAAGTCATTCCTTTGAAAATAAGCTGATTAAGTCTTTCAATTTCGGTATAATTTAGTGAATAATTCGAATAGATTCGTATTTCTCGTATACTTGAAAAATTCAATAAAATTCTATTTTGATGTGTAAGTGCAATATATTTACTCATCAATTATTTTTAGTTGTGATTCTTGTCACCAAATTTTTAAATATTTTTCTTAATAATTTAAATTTTAATATTAGTGATATTATGTAAAAATAATATCATATAAAAGTGACATTAATTATTAAATATTTAAATTTTGAAGTTTTTTTACTTAAAAAATAAAATGTATAAGGTGCTTAATACGCATGTGCGCTGCAGTTAATAAAAGCATAAAAATTGTAGAATTCACGATGTGTTTTCTCTTAATCGTAAATTGTTTTCTATGTACATGCTTATAATACAATTTATAAAACAAATATTTTTGATAAAATCAAAAAAAAAAAATGAAAGAGTATTGAAAAAAGTTGAAAAAATAATCACGTGTTTCTTTATCATTAATGATCTTATGAATTATGTAAAGAAATATATTTAAAGAATAATTCAAAAAGTGAAGCAATTTAATATAAAATAACTTTTTGATACTATGACAATATTAAAATTATTATATTTCCAGAGAGCTTAATTATTATTAAATGATCGATTAATTAAACGCCATTATTTAAATTTGATAATTAATTGATTAGTGCAATTAATATTATATTTATAATATTTACATAAATAAGATTTTTTATATATAAATATACATAAGTGATAAATAATACATACGAATCGCAATATTTCTTTCTTTCATACATATACATTTTATATAATGTAATTCATTATTTCTGTTATTGATCTGTAAGAGTGTCTATGAATAACAAGTTAAATAAAAATAATCGCGAATAACATTTCGAGATAATACAAATAATAATATTTTAATTGTGTAAAAAACAATATCAAATTAATTCAAATGAATGGATTACTCAGTTTGAAATCTTTTTTTTTATTTAGTACGAAATAAGTATTAATCTGTAACAAAAAAGTATAATGTTATATAATGTATCAGCTTACAATGCTGAAAAAATACAGATACTATGAATGAAGTTAGATAAAGTTGAATGATTTAAAAATTATCACAAATGATTTCTATTAAAAAAATTTCTATTAAACGAAAAAAGATCAAATGTCTTAAATTAATCTCTATTTAAATATGTTATGATATTTTAATAATTTATTATGTTGATATACTATATAATGTTTTGTTTAAATTTTTTTTTATTAAATTATTAAAAATATAAAAATTTGAATTAATGAAATATTATGTTAAATACATAATACATAATAAATCAGAACTTAGTTTGTTCACAGTTAAATTTGACGGCTAACTACAGTTAAGTGATATAAATCTTCGAATTATTATTATGAAACTTTAAACTTGAATAATTTTGATTGTTGAAATAAATATTAGAAAAATGAAATAAAAAAAAAAGAAATCATAGAATAACATGAAGAAAATATAATTTATAAATTAGTAAGAAAATGTAGAAGAAACAAATGATACAATGTTTGATAATCGAGAGATATTTGTAAGTATAAAGATTTTCTTCTCTCGGTACAGGTGAGCAATATACGACAAGCGAGATGGACGAGTATGATAAGAAATTTGCTGAAATGCAAAAATACATTCCGTTTTTGGAAGCGATGATAGAGCGATTGCAAAACGTTAAGGATAAATCGCGAGAGGTACAACTGCAGAAAATGCAAAGTCTACACGGGATCTTATCAAACAGCAAAAGAAAGTATGTTTTGCAGATATTTAGACGTATATAAAATAAAAAAGTCTCTTTTAATCATCATAACATTTAATAATATTAAATGCACAATAAAAAAATTAAAATATGAAACAAAAAAATTAATTTTACATTTTTTGCTATTTAAATTTTATTTACAAATTTTCAATTTTATTTTTATTAATTTACATTTTTTTCTTATTTTCATATGGTAATTTATTGTATTTTATCATTGTATACTGTGAAATATGTCTTTCATAATTATATATAAAAGTAGAAAAAAAAATTTGAAACAATTAATTACATTGTGTTATCGATGAAATAGGCTGAAGATCGAGACGTTGCAGCGATGCGAAGATGTTCTGCAAAAATTACACAACAGAGTAGAAAAGGTAGATATTAATGGCTATAACAAACTTTCATTACATGGTACACTGAATTATTTAGAGTCTTTTCACCATATTTTATTGAAGAACATATATTTATTAATAATAATTAAATCATTAAATTATTATTCAGTTTGAAAATTCAGTGAACCAAAGCATAGCGTTTGGCTTTTTGTTCTGTATTACTAATATGCACTATGCAGCTGGCCCTTAAACAATTGAAAGATTCAAATTGTATATGAATTTTCCTTCTAACAAACTTCGGAATTTTCATAACATTAATAAATATTAAACCAATATGTTATATCCACATACACGCATATTTTTTCATTGAATCCATTATGTATCGCATATGTATTTTCTTTTTCTTATATTTTGCTTAATTATATTAATTTTCTACTTAATTTTATATTTATTTTATTATAAGAATATACATAATTATATATGCATAATTTTATGCACATTTTTTACATAAAAATTAGTGCTTTTAAACTAGGGCCATCTGTATTCACAAATGAAACATATAAACGAGAATGTTTATATATTATAAAAAATTGTTTCAATAATTGATTATAGTTTTATTCTAAAATAAATAACTCGATCGGAGCGATATATTATTTAGCTTGATTTCGTTCTCAAATGGAACAAATAATAATAGAATTTTGAACAATATTATTTAAAAAAAAATACGAAAAAAATAATATGACATTTCTTTCTATTATTAAATGATTCTATTATTGAATGAATGGAAAAAAATTTATGGTTTCTTGTTTTCACAAACCTCTTACTCGATCTCTCATTTTGTAAGCAATTTCAAAAAAAAAAAAAAAAAAAAAAGATAAAATAGTAAATTTATTTCGAATTAGAATATTTCTTATTATAGATTAAAACTATATATAAATGATATACGAATATAAAAATATTTATTTTTTTATATTTAACATATTGATATTTTTAAAATTAAAAAAAAAAATTAAAAAAATAGGAAAAAAATACAATATTTTGAAAAACAGCTCTTTTATATCGTTTCATAATACTGTAGATATTACATTACGATGCTTTAATAGAACAAATTCTAACTGTTGCACCTATAATGCATTATGTATATTGGTCTTTTTTAATAGCATTTGTATGATTTTTTTATAAAATTAGTACAATCAAAATTTCTAGAATTTATTCTAGTAGAAATTATTTATAATTGGAATCTAATGTAAAATAGATTTAAATATATTAATAATAGATGTTTGTAGAACAAATAGTTCACGGAAATTTTTATTATTACTTCTATTAAATTTCTATTAATTTCTATTATTAGTATCTTTTTGGTAGATAGACATAGTTGCTTCAAATTTCACTTTATTTTCTGTTCTTTATACTTTTGAATGTTTTCAGGCTTCCGTAGTGCATGTATTGTCTTTGTTATTTTAATCATTCTAATCTGACACGAGTTTCAGGGAAATACGCCTGGTTTACATTTTCCTCACAAGAAAAACGATGCTAACTCTACACAATCTTCAAAGTAAGTGAATAAACCTTGTACAAGAGTTTATAGAAGAATTTCATCATTCATTACTTGTTATATATAACATAGCAATATTTCTAAAATTAAAATTAAACTGTTTATATTTAAATTTGTTTAATTTTGTAAAGCAGTGGTGTTCATAAATTAAATTTGTTCTGTTTATAATTCCAATTTTTTAGATTTTTTAAATCTTTGTTTTCATTAATCATTATTTCGACATCTTTCTTATTCGTCTATGTAGAACATTATAGCCTTTATATGCACCTTTTAAAGTTTTTCATATTTTTAAGATCTATAAATAATCCTTAAAAATCTTGAAAAAAACATAATAAATTAAATTTTTGACAATATAAATCATAAACATTTAATTTATAAAATTTTTTCATTCATCTATCGTCATCTGTCGTAAAATATAGATATGAAGTTCTTTTCTTTACAATGGAGTATTGCATATATTATAGTTATCTCCTTCTTAATCCTGTTTTGAGATTTTTTTTTTAATATTCTATTTTATCATGTTTTCTTTATAAGAATTCACTTTCAGTCTTCAAAATATCTTTAGAATAAATTATATCTTTATGAAATTAATGTTAATTTACTAAGTTTTACAAATTCAAAAAATTTAATTTGAACATCATTGTTAAGAAAAAAATATCACTGTAAATCTAAAATACGATATTGTTACAAAAGATATATTGTTAAGATATATTGTTTACAAAATGTTGTAAAAAAAAATTTAAAAGATATTGTAAACATCGATATGAATCCCGTTTCAGCATGCCTGAAGAGATAAAGTCTCAATATACAGAAGACACAAAATCTCAATATACAGAAGATGTGAAATTTCAGCATATAGAAGATGTAATGGAAGATCGAGAAATTCATGAAACGCCGGCCAGTCCGAGTCCTCCAGTTAGTCCAGACTCAGGTTCACAAGTGGAACCGATAATAATTCCCACAGAACGTAGCATTGATTTTGATGATAAATCCGACAGTAAACCAGCTTCTCCTGATCCTATCGAAACTTTACCAACAAAAGCTCCTATTATCATACCTACGGAGAGAACAAGCAACGATTTAACTCTTTCTCCACAGCTTGGTTTGTGCAAAAGCACGGATGATGTATCGTTCACTGAATGGGAGATGCTTGAAGAAAATGAGAATCAAATTTCAAGAAATAAAAACTGGCAAACGATTATTAATTCCAATCACGATGCGATTTCAGTTAAAATGATCGGAAATAATCTATCTCAGAAAATGAACGATGGGAGAGTTATATCTATGCCAATATCTTCTTCTCGACAAATTTCTTCTGCGGGTGGTTCTAGAAGATTATCATCTATATTGGAGAAGAATCGATTAACGGAACAAGTTTCATCAGACTCTAGATCAGAATCACCGATAAACGTATCTGATGCAAGATTGAAGTCACCAGACTCAGAGATTCTATTTTCTAAAATCTGTAAGAACTCATCATTGAGGTCAAAAGATTCGATTTCTAAACCTACTTCGAAACCTTCAGCACCATTATTACTTTCACCACCTCCAGTTTTTACGGAACCACCATTGTCTATGGAAGATTTGGCAGAACTTCTGAATGAAGAAGATGAAAATAAGGTGGAAAAGAAGAGTGATAGATTAAGAGATGATATGGGCAAATTTAAGAAAGACAAACATGAATTAAATATATTAGGTGGTAATAATAAGGATATAAAAGCATCCAAGTCATTTTTGTTGACACAAGAAGATATTGACAGTGAAAGTGAGAGGCGTTGGGAGGAAATAGATAAGCATATAGTTAAGTTAACCAGTAGAAAATGTTTACCTAGTGGTTCAAGTTCTACGTCGATGACAAAAGTCGATGCTTTGAAGTCCAATGAAATTAAGGGACCATCTCAAAATAATTTAAGCCATACATCAAGTACATTAATGGATAACAGAAATTTATCTTCTTCGCCTGGTTCCAAAACGGAACCGCGTTTCGCGGATAATTATGAGCGACATTCTCGTCAGTCACGTGACAACCAGAATCATGATAAAGACAAAACTAATATACATAATATGCATTGTCGACCTGATGACGACATATCCAATCAGATTCCTATGCACCATGGCGGTTCGATTAAGCCAGATGATAGAAATGCTGTGTTGTATCAAAGACGTCAAAATAATATTGGTCCTGAATTGGTACCATCTAGAATAGATACAGAATTCAGAATGGAAGGTTCTGAATATTTTAATAGACAAGTACCTAATCAAGGACATTGGCCCTCTATGCATCTATCTGTTAATACCAATGACTTTTGCAACAATCAATGGCCACCGTCTTCCAATTTTAACGGTGTGCCTAATTCTCCTGCCCAAACATATCAACATACGATCGGTATTTCACACCAAGAGATGTGGAATATTTCTAACAGAGAATCCATTCATATGGATCCCCATCAAATGAATGAGACTCAAATGAGGCCTAATCAGTTTTCTTCGAATATGAATACTGGTATCAGGCCTTTAATGAGTCCAAACACAAGACCTCAAGATTTGAATCATATTTCTCGACCAGATGATATGCCTAATATTGATGTTGCTAATGTATCAACTATACAGCCTTTAATATCACCTACGAGATTTTCTGTTGGACCACAATACAGAAATTTTCAAGGTGAAAATAGGTCTTATGATCCATCTTTTGATAGAGGAATAGAATATTCTCATCAGAGACAGCCATGGGATTCTCCGGTTAATCGATCGAATGATGTATCTTATAGAACAGAAAATGAAGTTTCTTGTGGTATGATAGGACCCGCGGAAGGTCCTTCAGGACCATCATATCCAAGGCCTAGTACACCTTGTCCTTGGAATAGAGATAGAGATCGTAATATAGGAAGAGGTCGTAATACTTATTACAATGAAAGAAATAGAGGAGAATCGAGGAATAATTTTAGTCGCGATATGCGTAGGTCTGAATGGCCTAGGGACAGTCATAATGACTGGGATTGTAATCGTTTCAATAGAGATGCTAGAAATATATCCGATCGCGATCCACGCGTACGCATAGATCACAATGTAATTAATCAGAGTTCTGGTCAATCGAGGGATAATAGTACCTTAGCTAGAGATCCACGATTGGCCAAAGACAAGCATTTTTCCATTGTCAAAGGTAAAGATGGTAATTATAATGAAAGAGATCCTAGAAAACGTTCTGCAGCATCATCATTTATTGCATCGACATTTAGAAAGACTAAAGAAAAACCTAAATCGCCTTCAAAACCAACAGACAGTTATAAACGTATTGAAAACCTAGAAAATAATAACAAGCAAGTGCAAGAGAAAACAGCAAAAGATAAGATGCAATCGCCTCTAGAGAGTTTATATGGAGTTATTGATACGAAAGCAAAATCTGCACAAGGATATAGTTTGCAGAATTTTAAAATTCCTAAAATAAAACGTAATGAACCCTCTGAGTCACCTACATCAAGCCATGTTTCTGAGGAAATTAAAGAGTGTCTTTTGGAAAAACAAGATGATAAAATTATTAAAAAAGATAAGGAAGACACTACTGCAGAAGTAAGTAGCAGTAGTGATGGAAAAGTTTCTCTTGAAAATTGGAATGAAAATAATGTCATTGTTGACAAAAAGGAAGAATTGAAGGAAGATAATATTTCTAAAGAGTCTGTAGAAGACAAAAGTGATATGAATATTGCAGAGTCAGATTCTATTACTATTACTTCTTCTAAATTACCTGGAAATATTGAAAAACTTAAGAAAGAAGAAATAGAATCTGAAGGATCAAAATCAAAGGATGAAGTGACTCAAGAATGGATAGAAGCTTTAATTAGAAAATCTTTTGAATTTGGAGAAGGAAAGAAATTTGTTGAACAAGCGAAATTCATGCAAAAATTGGGTGAAGTATTGCAAGCGAAGAAATTGAAGAAAATTAAGAAAATCATTGAATCAGAATCAGAAAGTAGTAGTTCAGATAAAGATGATACTTCTGAAACAAAGAAAATTCAAATAAGAAAGAAACGACGAGTAATAGTTTCAGACAGTTCAGATGAAGAATCTCTTGCTGAAAGACTTGGTATTTTGAATACACCAAATAAAGAAATTCAAAATATAAATGATCAGAAACAAGAAAGAAATAAAAACAATAAAAAAATGTCTCTTGAAATTAAATCTTCAGATCTTCTAGAGAAAGAATTAGATGGTAAAGATTCTACTACTCAAAAAGAAATTATATCAGAAATTCAAAACACTGTTGAAGAAAAAGAGTCAAATTCCGAAACAAGTATTGAGAAAAAAGAAAATATTTCAAGTATTCAAGAAATTTCTAAGGAGATTAAAGAGAATGTTAAAGAAGATCTAATTGAAGATAAAGAAATTATTAACAAAATACCAAAAGTTAAAGCAAAAAGAAGAAATTCTTTGGAAATGTTACAAGAAGATATTAGGGAAATGTTTATCAGTGATGGTGTTGTTGCAGCAACTGGTCATCGATTATGTAGAACACAAAAAGAAAATCAAAATAATGCTGGTGCTACTACTTTCAATCAGAATATTTCCAATCAAAATACTTCAACTACTAAAAAAGATGAATCGAATAAACGTGATTTGGAGATAGATCCTGATGTAGAAGATACATCGGGAGCTTCTTTGAAACAAAAGAAATTTATAAAATCACGTGTTTCAGAGGAATCAAATAAATCCAAAGTGAAACTGAAGAAAGAAATGCAACGTGTTACTCGACAGCGTTCGAAACAGTATAATCATAGTTCAGATAGTGAAGAAGATCAACCATTGGCATTAAGAACAGAACTGGCTCAAAACTCCAATCAAACTGTAAATAATGACTCTGAAGTATTAAGGCGAAGCAAACGTATTATTAATAAGGAAGTGATAAAAGAACCGCGTGTAGTTGTTGAGAAAACAGATATTTCTAAATTAGAATGTTCTAAAATGATGTTTGATAGCTCGTCTGATGAGAGTTTTGGAATAGATGTGTCTGAATTGGCAGCTGCTGTAGATATCTCACTTCATCCAGATAAACAACTTGAATCAGAGACAACAGAATCCACAGAGAAAAAAAAGTTTAATCAAATTTCTTTTAGAAAATCTACAAGAAAAAAGGGAACTGAATTGATGAATGAAAGTAAAGATGATATTCAATTTACAGATGAAGAAAGTATTACTTCCGATATTTCCATGTCAAGTAGTATAATTTCTGGAAAAAAAACAGATAATAATATAACTAGGATAGAAATTAATAGCAACGAGAAATTATTAAGCAATATTTTAGTGGGATTAGTATCAGTAAAAAATGAAGTAGATAAAGATTCATCAATAGCAGATAAAGGAAGCGAAGTAGATAAAGATTCATCAATAGCAGATAAAGGAAGCGATGCAGACGTAGATGATGATATCAATGATCAAGTACCAACTGAAACAAATATTAAAAAATGTTCAATAAAAAAGAAGAAGAAAAAGTGGCAGATGGGTATCTTATCTAAAAAAAGGAGAAAGAAAACTCTTATAACTTCTTCTCCTAAAGTTGATTGTGATACTTCTGAAATGGATACTTCCATTAAAATGGATAATATTTCAGTCTCAGAAAATACAATAAACAAAGAAACTAATTCTTCCAATAATCAGACAAATCAGACTTTTGAAGATAATATTAAAAATACTTCAATTTGTCAAGAAAATTCAAAAGAACAAAAAGCAGAATTATTGCTAACATCTGATTTTATAGAGAAAAAAAAATCTTTATCTAAAATTGATCTTACTGAAGAATTATCGGAAGTTAAAGAAGAAAAAGTTATAGAAAAGCCTCTCATTAATATTACAAAAAATATGGTTAAAAATAAAAATGAGGAAGAAAAATCATTTTCTGATTTGGATATAAAAAAATTAATTGATTATGTTTGGACAGGACAAGAAAGATATAAATGCTTACTTTGTTTTTTTATGGGAAAAAATATTGTTCATCATTATAAATTGAGCCATCCTGGAAAAGAAATTTTAATTTCTAGATTGAAAGTTTCAGATGCTTTGTTAGCTATTCAAGATGCAAATGATAATAATATAGAAAATATATCAAAAGAACTTCTTACAGAAGAAGTTTGTAAATTTCGTTGTAGATTTTGTTCCTTGTTTATTGAAGGTGCTGTTAAAGTTGCAATGGAAGCATTTTATGAACATTGTACAACACATACAGGTGAATACAGATTTCGATGTAATAGTTGTCCTTATCAGGCAGTAGCTAAATCTTCTATGAGGACTCATTATTATAAAGTATGTCGAAAATTTAAGGATACTTTTGCTGAAGCGATAACTGAGGATGAAATACCCAATGAAAATCGTATTTATGGTTATTTATGCTCATATTGTAATTATGTTCAATTAAAGAAATCCAATGTAGAGGAACATGTTGATCTGTGGCATAAAAATGATTTAAGTGTTAAGATTATTAAGATAAACATGTCATTAGAATCTGTTGAAGAAGAACCTAAAGTAAAATTAGAAACAATTCAATCAAATTCAGTAAAAGCAGAAGAAACAAATAATATAATAAATAATGTAGCAACTTCTGTTGAACAGAATGATGATGATGTGACTGAAATAAGAATAATAAAAAATAATAAAACTTCTGAAAATGAGATCAACAAAGATAAAGATATACTTGAAGTTAAATCACAAGATAATTGTTCTGAACTACAAACTGCTAATGATGAAAAGAAATCTCCACAAGCAGACATAGATTCTAATTTGCCATCAGGAAATTTGAGTGTGTTCGTTTGTCCACCAGAATTAGAAAAGAAAGAAGTAGAAATTCAATTAGAACGGAAGAGGAAAATGCAAGAAATTATTCAAAACATTGGTATTAGATTACAAAAAGATGCATCCAAAAAAGGTTTATCCATTATAGATAAATTGAAAGATAAAATGAAGACTAATATAACAAATAATGAAATTGATTCTAATATAATATCAAATAATATCAATTCTCCAAATAAAAACCCAATTAATTCCACGATTTCATTATCTAAAAATAATATCGCTAATTTACCTCAAAATTCTGAAGTTTCGTCTATAATAAATACAGAGAATAAGCTATCATCTGAAGAAAGTTCTTCAAATATGAAACCTGATAATTGCACACAAACGCAACTATCTACCATAGATTGTGATTCTAAAACTGAAAAAGATTCAACAAATTCAAAGATTAAAGATCCTTTGATATCATTGGATCAGAAAAAAGATGGTGAAAGTGATGCAGAAATCAGTGATAACGAGAATACGAAAGATAATACTGCTCCTATTTATGACTCTGATTCTAGTAGTGAACAATCAGATGGTGAACTACCGACAGATGTTAATGTCATTTTAAAAGAAACTTCAAATATTAATGCATCTTCGAAAGATCCAATGCTCACCACTATTCAAAGACTTGCTGCTCAACTTCAAGCTGCAAAACCACTTGAAAAATGTAAAGAAGAAAATTGTTCTAAAACTGATTGTTCTAAACCTAAGGAATCTAAAAGAACTTCCCCTTCTAGTTCTATTCCTAAACCACCAGATGTTGTTCCGATATCAAGTATTAAGAAATTTATTGGAAAAAAAGAAAATAGATTTCATGAAATATCACATGAATTACACGATGATAATAATCCACCTAAAAACTTCATCCGATTGAGACGTCTTAGTGGAGATATGTTGTCTGTACCCATACAGTCTTTTGACTTTCAAGATGTATCATTATCAAAAAACAGTATGTATATATATATATATGTGTGTATGTAAATAATATAATAATTTTTGAATTATTTTTTGTCATTATATAAAAGCATTTTATCAAATAGATGTAAATCAACCAACTCCAGATAAAATGGATTCTGTATTAAAATCAGATATGGATGAAGAGTGTTCTTTTTTAAAAATCGAAAATGTAGTTAGTCTTGCGCCAAGAGCTGATAACGATGGTGCCGAAAGTCCTATTGTAAGTGATGAGATATGAATTCGTTAAAAATTTTTTCATTTCAAATTATATATTATAATATTTTTATAGGTACATGATATAAGGAAAGCAGTTGAAACGTCTCCTATAAAAAGTAAAGGTGTATCTTTACTAAAAAAATCTAATTCGCCTTTAATTTTAAAAAGACTTAATACCGTGACTATTACACAACCATTAACAAAAAATATTCAAACAGTAGTACAATCTACACCAGAAACAGTAAAATTGATTCCAGTAAAAAGTATTTCTCCTTCTCCAGTTTCTGTAACTACCACGCAACTTACAACTAATTTCATTCCAATTGCTCCAAAGTCAAAAATTATTCAAGTAGACAATAAATTATCTTTTCCTATTTCTACAAATAAGAATTCAATAATGACTCCAATGAGTACACGAACTGTAAATATTGGGTCACCACAATCTTCAAACTTAAACTATAAAATTTTGAAAGTCGTTCGAACTCCAACTATTTTAAAACCAAAAGAACCTATACCTCCACCTACAGCAATTAAATTAAAATCTGCAGATGCATATAATACAATGTTAAAGGCTACGAAATTGATTCATTTGTATAAATGTATGGCCTGTCGCTTTACTACTGATGTATTAGCACAATATCATCAACATTATCTTCAACATGCAAATGAAGCAGAGAAAAAAAAGTTATCACCACCATTTGATTACCAGAAATGTGCCTATTGTCACATGATATTGGAGGATTGGAATCAAATGAAAATACATATTGATGAAAAACATGCGCATTGTCGTTATCAGTGTATTTATTGTTTTTATAGAGCTGTTGTTCCTTCTTATGTACAAATACATCAGGTATAGTAAAAATGAAATTATTTTGTAATAATTTAATTTTTGTTTTTGTCATTTGTTTTATTTATAGGCAGTAGCTCATCGTGGACATCATGGTATTTTACTTGGTAAACTTATGAAAGAAATACCTTTAAAAGAAGAACTTAATCGACATGAGAATGTATTTCCTTATGTCTGCCAACATGGTGCGACTTTTATATTATTTTTCATTTTAAATGAAACTTGAATAAGTAAAATTTAAATTTTATTTAAATATATAATGAAGTTAAAAATATATTTATAGATTGCGGAAAATTTTTCTTTGTTCCTGAATCTTTTATGGCACATTTGAAAAATAAACATGGTGCAAATCTTTCTACTTATAAATGTCACGTGTGTCGTGTTACATTTATGAAAATAGATCAGCTACTTGCGGTAACGTTATTTATTAAATTGCTTTCTTAATTCTTACAATTGCTTAATTTTTAAATTTATTTTTATAAAATTACATTTATAGCATTATAAAATTCATGGATTTTATAAATATCAATGCCTATATTGTTTGCATGGTTCGGATTACTTTACTGAAATGCATAGTCATCTTAGTACATTTCATTGCGATCGGTTACCACAAGTTCTTGAAAGGTCTCTTCCTCCTCAGGTCAGATATTATAATAACATGTTATTAATGAATTATTGAATCAATAACAAATTATAACTAATATATTATTTTTAAAATTATTTTATTTCAGCCAGTACGAAATAAAGATGTAATAGATCAATTAATTATAAGAACATTAGATGATACTTTTAAAATCACAGGAGAAATAATTGACGTGGAAAATGATGGAAAAGACAATAAAGATGTGATAAATGTTAGCACATCTCCATCTCATAAGATATTTTGTACTCAATTGTCTAAAGATGTAATTATGTTGGATAAAGATGAAAATAATGTATTAAATAAATCGACATCTAGTATATTTGGAACTAGCAATAATGCAAATAGTTGCATCAATTTTTCAAATTTGTTACAAAATGAAAAACCAAAAAACGAAAGTTTAAATGATAGTGCAATAAATAAAATGTTTGGGAATTTAATAAATGATTCTGATGTCTCGGTAACATCAGTTTCGAATAGAAAATCAACGGATAAAAATTTATTAGATAAATCTAAAAAAAAAAGTGCTTCACCTGATAGAAGTTCTATGGAACCAATTGAACGCAGTGAAGGAACATTTGATTGCAATGATGAATTTATAAATATCAATTTACTGGACAATCCTGATTTTCTAAAAAAAATTAACACTCATTCTACTAACATATCTATAATTGATAATTTGACTATTAACAAAAGTAAAATGGAAGATAGTGATATTGAAATAGTAGATATTGACGATACAGAAATTCCGGCAAAAAATATAAAATCCGAATTAAATAAAAAAGATAGCATTGATACAAATGAGAAAGTAAAAGTGAATCCAGAAAACAATATAAAAGAACAATCGCGTAGTGATATCAAAGATATAAATACTAACGAAAATTCTAATATCGTGAAAGCTGATAAACCGATGACTCTAGATGATATTAAGGATACTGGTTTTTCAGGAATGAAATTATATAAGTGTGGTTACGAGACGTGTGATTATGGTGCGCAAACTGCGGCACAATTAAGAATACATGTAAAAGAATGTTCTTTAGGAAGTGAAAATAAAAATTTAACATGCGCTCATTGTAAAAAACGTTTTTTGAAAATTGGATTTTTATTAGAACATTTAAAATCACACGGACTAAAACGATTTGGTTGTTCATTGTGCAAAATGAGATGTACAGTGGGTTATCAAGCAATGGCACATATGAAAATGAAACATAAATATACTTATAGTAAGTTAGTTCCAGCTGATCCAAAGAATCCATCTGTAGATGGATTATTTATTGTGCAACCTATTGTAAGTAATACTTTACAATATTTAATAAATATATGAAGTTTCGTGTATATAAATATTTTATCTATTTTTTTATAGCGTCAAAGTGGAGAACGTAAAGGAAAGAAACGTAAAACTAGTACAAAATCAACTGAAAAAGATATTGAGAAGATAACAACAGATATTGAAAAATTTGGTCCTGATGAAATAGAGTCTCTGCCACTTCAAGCTATTTACAACCGGGAAGTGCAATGTGCAATGTGTCCTTACACGACAAAAGTTCGTACGAACATTATTAGGCACTTACGATTGCATGCAAAAGATGAAAGTGTGCCAGAAAGTGGTCCTGTTAATCCTGTACCTTGCTTAGATAAAAAGGAACGGATGTTCGATAAAATGGTGAATTTAGCAAGTAGTTCCCATCAAAATGGTCGAATGGGAGGAAAACCAAAGGAGAGTAATAAAAATAACGATGACGAATTTATTCCAAAATTTATACCTGAACATAAGAGGTACGAAATAATTCTTTTTAAAATTATGTCATAATAATATTAATGTTCTTGTAAGAATGAGAGTGATTTTGTCATATGTAAAAACGTTAAATGTTTTTTTTATTCAATTTAAAAATTTTAAAAATGAATTGAGAGATGTAAAAAATGGTAATATTTTTTTTATAATAGATACGTATGTGGTGTAGCTGAATGCAATTATTTAACAGTTGATGAAGCAATGTTAAGATGTCATTTAAAGGCTTTGCATTCTGAGGAATTATATTTCCGATGTCCTCATTGTCCACAACTACCACCAGGTCAAGAAGGATTAAATATAGCGATTGATAAAATGGGCGTTCATTTGAAAATGCACGATACCAGACTTTATAAATGTTCTCACTGCAATCATCATCATTATCATAGGTACAATGATGTTTATGCCTCACATTTGGTTTATAATGCACCATATGGCTCACAAATTTTAAACACGAATTTAAAAAAGATGATTTTTTGAACATTTGATAAGCATATAAAATAAACATTACTAAAATATATAACTGGAAAAAATATATAATTAATTAATAATAAATATAACTTGTAAAACCTAACTAAAACTGGAAACTAAAATATTTTTGAAATTATTGATTATATTAAAAATATTTCAGACAAAAATTTAATAATTTTGAGGAACATTAGTAGGGAATTAGTAATTTATAAGAAATAATAATTTATATTGATTTAAAAAATTTAAAAAAACTAAAATTAAAATTACAAAAATTCTAAATATATCAAATGCTCTTCGATAATATAAAAACTTTTGTTTAAAATTTCATTTAAAATTTTTGTAAAATATTTTTTAATATTAGTCTGTAATTTTAAATGTCTTATTTTTCATATTGCTTGTCAAATGTTTAAATAAATTTTTACTTTTATAGTTCATTTTCTATGCTTTTTAATAGTAATAAATTATTTACCAGGCACGTTGTAGAAAGACATCTTTCCGATAAACATCCTGAAAAAAGACCTTTTGTAAAAGTAATTAGAGAACTAGAAAACACAGAGAATAGTCAACAATCTATCCAAGAAGAGATAGAAGAAGAAATACCAGATCCGGATGGAAATCATTGGAAATGCAACATATGTGATTATAAATGTGTGTATAAAGCAGATATGGTTAATCATACATCTATTACACATGATGAAAAATGTCAATACAAATGTAATTCATGTTCTTTTAAAACTGGTGGCAAAATTATGTTTGAACAACATGTTACTAGCAAACATTCTAATGATTCAAATGTTGATTATATTTTAATATATCAACGAATAAAAGGTATAAATAAAAAAAATACAGATAATATAGAACAAAGCGGACAGGAAGAACCTTTTGATACTACTCCTCTTTGGAGAAGAGATATGCCTCGAATTAGACATATTCGCGGAATTCTTCTTGAAGAAGAAGATGAAATATCAACAGAATCTTCTTTAAAAATAGGAAAACGGAAAAGTGATGCAGAACTATCAAGTACTAAACCAGCTAAAATAAAACCAGGAAAATCTGGTTCTTTAGATGGCACAAAGCAAACAAAAGAAAAATCTAAGCGATCATTGTCTTGTGATAAAGTATCAACAGAAATGGAAAATACAAGTACTATTTCTAATACAGTAGATAAGTCCAAAGAAACGAAGTCTAAATCAATTGAAGATAATGATATCAACGAATGTGATATTGGAAGATTTGGTCCTTATGGAAAAGCAGATGGGAATATGTACGTTTGTACTTTATGTACGCAATTTAAAACAAAATATAAACACGATATGAGAGATCATCTCTACAGAGAATTAAATTATGCTAGGTAAGTATTTTTGCGAATTTATTTCATTATTGCAAAATATTTTCCTTCATTTAATGATATTAATGATATTCATTTAATTATATTATATATTATATAAATATTATAGATGGCACTGTAAGGAATGTGGATATTTATCCGTAAATCGTAATGCTCTATTGAAACACTTTACTAAACATCATAATGGAGAACGTCCTAATCATGAACCATTGTCTCCAGATGATGATATTGAAGAATGGGTAATTTAATCTTTATATATATAAAATTATTTTAAATATTTTAAATACAATAGAACATTTATTGCATTATTATTTTTAATAAAACAATGTTTTAACATTCAGGTTGGTACATTATTAAAGAGACAAACACTAATGATAAAAGGGTTATTAACCAAACAAAACGTAAATAATATAGAAAATTCTACAATTACAAACACGATTGGAAATGATTCAAAAACATGTTTTACAAAAGTTACTCAAAGTACTATTACAAAAACTGTAAAAACTGCAAATATTACTGATAAATCTTTTAATAAACAAGATAACAAAAAAGAAATTACACAAATTAATTTAGAAGTGCAAGATGAATGCAATAAAGATAATTCTATTGATATAAAAAAAGACAGTATATCAATGAAAGAAAAAACTGTGAAGATTATGGATGTTGAAAAAGGTAAATATCTTTAAATAAAATAAATTAAAATAATACAAAAAATGTTGTATTATTTTAAAATTATAATACTAAAATTGCAATCTTTAATATAGCTGCACCAGAAGAAGAACAAGAAAAACCATTTACTTGTAAACATTGTAAAATGACATTTTTCCGATGGCGTGGTTTTAAATTACATATACAATTGACACATTTAAAGCGACTTGGATTTATTTGTCCTTACTGTGATCGTAGCACGAATTCGGAGGGTTTAATGCGTCAACATATTCGTTCCAAACATCCCGGTTGTCTTGAGAAAATAGTTGAGAATCCAGCAGCAGGTGAACCGGAATTACCAGAAGAATTTTGGCAACAGGAATATGGAATCGTGTTTCCAAAGAGGTATAGAAAACGAAAGAGAAAAATTAGCGGAGAAGAAGTTGTGGAAAAAAGCGATAATCAATGTCAAATTGAACCTCAAGAAAAATGCAACATCTGCAATTTCACCGCCATGAATATGACCGGTCTTAAAATACATATGAGGATACATGCGACGAAAAATACTTTGAAATGTTCTTATTGTACTTTCACTGCAGCAACAAACTCAGAAGTTTGGGAACATTGGGAAATTAATCATCCATTTTCACCATTTAAAGTTGAAGATATATCACCATCTGAATCATCTAGTGAATCCACAGAAATTGAACTCAATAAGAAAGTTATTAATGATGATTATAATAATGATATAGAAGAGGAAGTCTCTGACATCAGGGAAGAAGATTCTATTTATTATTGTTTCTATTGTTCTTTCCGTAGTAAATCTTTGAATACAGTTCAGAATCATTGGAACATGATGCATAATGATTCATTGCAAAATGATTCTACAAAAATAAAATCGAATTATCCATTTAGATACAAAGAAATGCGCGTATCTTCGGAAAAATCGCTCATTAAAGCTCAATGCTCGAAAACTCAAACGGAAAGTTCTTATGAATTATACTTACAGCAATCGCATAATAGTGATGTACAAGAAATTGAAACTTCTGGATTAAAGCAAGAAGGTTGGATTTGTCAATGGTGTAATGAATTATGTGATTCTGAAGTTAAAATGAAAACACATCATAGTATGTTCCACTCTCACTTACCATTAAATTTTAAAAAACAAGAAAAAACTAAAATATCTCGGGGATACGTTTGTCCAGAATGTTCATTCACCACAACATTTATTAATGTAATGAAAAACCATGTGTCAAAACATATAAATCTATTTAAATGTAAATATTGTGATAAAACTTTTAGTTGTCCTTCTGAAGTTTCCACACACAATGCCGAAGAACATCCTGATATGGAATTGAAAATAGAAAGTATACAGAATTACGAGACTTTACTTGAGAAGGTTATGGTTAAAGTTAAATGGCAAAAATCTGGACAAAGTGCTGATAAAAATGAAATTTCAATAGAATCACCGCCAAAAAATCACGCGGTAGCTAAGAAGTCTACAACTAAAAGTGCATTTCGATCAAATATTATTCCTTATAGAATAAAGGCAGTAGCTAGAAAATCTACTAATCCACATTCGAGATATCTTACTAATCATAAAATACATCATAAAGAACAAGAAATAAAAAACAAACAATTTTCCTATTATGGTGTTCCTAGAAGCCCTATTAATTTAGCCAAATTGAATACGTATATGGTAGTCGGTGGGCATCGTATGAAAGTAAACTGTACTACTCTTGCACAATTAATTAACATCGATCCGAAGATAATATTAAAAGATCTCAAGAATGATATTAAAAATACTGCAACGTTTAAGAAATTAAAATAACGAATGGAAATATAGAAGGAAATATTATTTTCCATTCTAACAACGCTGTTTAATTTATGGTGTATAAATATTTATTATATGATCATTATTGCTACAATGATCACTAATAACCAAAGTAATTTTCACGATATTAATATGCTTTTCTGTGACATTTAACAAACATTATGATAATGAATTTTTATAAAATTCATTATTTTCTCATCGCATGTTATGAGGTGAGAAATGTATAATACAAAGTTGATTGTTCTATAATTATATATTTTGAGCTTCTACTCGCTGTTAGTGTACATTTAGAAATTCTGAAATATAAAAGAAAAATACAATAATGCATACTTCACTGATGCTAAATTGAAATAACAAACACCAAATTGAAGTGAAATAAAAAGAAGATGTAGATGCTCACTTGTGGTAATTTCAAAAGTTGATGAACTAATTCCGCATTAGTTAAGCCTGCATTACTGTATTTATATTTGCTGTAATATCATGTTGTCCTTTTATAAATAACCTTACTGGACAATTGAATTTAGATAAAAAAAAAAGAAAATTTTTCATACTTAAATATAATAATAATAATAATTATATTCAATTAATATAATATCAATTTATTGTTAGCACTGTATATCAATGTTGTGTGTTATACACATTATGCACACATTACATTACACACTATACACACATTACACATATACATAGAGTATATAAACTCTGGATATATATTTCTAATTCCAAAAACATTATGAAAATTTATTAACTAAGAAAAAATTGTGCCATGTTATCCATTGATCTTATGAAAAATTATCCTAAAAATTAAAATGCAAAATTATAATATTATAAATATATAATATTAAAAATATATTAAAATCAGTTAGATAATTCGAAAAAATTATTAAATTTATTTTGAAATATGTAAAATCTCTTAATATAAACATGTTTGTTTTTTTTTATAAATAATAACGTGTAATGTAATATTGATAAATTATCCTAAAAATCAAAATGAAAAATTATAATATAAATAAAAATATATTAATATTCATTAATTCAAAAAGATAAATTATTAAATTGATTTATTTTGAAAAATCTTTTGTGTAGACATATTTGTTTTTTTTTTATAAATAGTATTGTTATAATATGTAATGTTATTTTTAAGTACTTATATTTAATATCGACTAATTTTTATGTTTCATTAATCTGAAGCGTTCGTTAAATTGTTTCTAAAAAATATTAATTATCTCAATTCAAGAGAAATTGATATAGTAGTAAAGTTAAAAATTTTATAAAAATAATATGTTGAAAATGATATGATGAAAAATCAATCAAATAAATTTAACATTTGAAATTTTATATTTATCGATATTGAAAATAATTATCAATTATATAAATAATACAATATTTATTTACAAATTTATTTTGTAAGACTTAAAAGTTATAATTTCTTTTTATGAAAGTATCGATAAGTAAAAATTTTATATGTTAATAATTATATCATATTTGATATATTATTTCGAACAAAAACCATGTATATAAAATATATATTTTGCACATAGGTTTTTGCTCGATATTTTTAAAATCAATCTTTTAATATCGAACGTAAAATAAAAAGACAAGACTGAATGTCCTGTAAGTAGTTTATAAGAAAAATACTGTAAATATTGTAAAATTGTAAATATAAAATTTCACATAAATATTTTTGATTTTTATAATAATAGTGGTCGTCATTTCTATTTTACATTTTTTATAACAAAATTATTTTAAAATTATTATAAAATTTAAAATTAAGAAAATAATATTTATACAATTAATTTTTTTTTATTTATCTCATTAATTATACAATAAATCGAATTGAATATCTTTTAATCTGGAATTATACATCTTAATTAATAATAAAAAGTTCAAGAATAAATATTTTTATTATTTTTAAATATTAAAAGTATTATTTCTTCTATATAAAGTATTTTTATTTTTTATGCTAAACAATTCTTTTGTTATTTAAAGCATATAAATTCAAAAATTACGCAAAAATTCATAGAAATCGAGCATATATAAAATTTGAATTAAATGAGAGAACTTCAAATCATGAAAAATTTGTTTTAACCTTTTAAAGAAGATAATCCTGCTCTCATAATTTCATCTACTAAAAGAAGATTACTGGCGATGATCGTGCTATAAATAAAAATTAAATACATATTTCAGAAAAAATATAATAGTAAATTGTTATAGTAAATTCTATTTTAATTCAAATAGAATTTTAGAAGTATGCTTACCATGAATTAATAATTTGCTTTTTCACATTATAATTATCATAAATACCAGCATCCGTGGGTTTTAATGCTTCATCTGTAGAAATATCTAATCCTACTGCTTCACCTAATGCAGATCTTTCTTCTAATAATTTAACAATTGTATCTTGTGCATCAAATCCACTGTTTACAGCTGAATGATGAATATTATGAATTAAGATAAACGAATTTTAAGAAGTTATGTATAAAGTTAATTCAAAATATCTTTACCAAGAGTTTTCGGAATAATAAGTATAGCTTCCGCGTAAGCTTGTACACCTAAACGTTGTTTTCCTTTTACTTTTTCTTTATATTGATGGAGTGTTTGACTAGCAGCTACTTCAAAAGCACCAGCACCAGGAATAACAGCACAATCATCAATAGCATTTTTAATAGCTCTTAGACCATCTCTTACAGCATCTTTTAATTGTTCCAAAGTATATTTATTTGGTCCCTAAAAATTTCTCATTTGAAATTGAAATGAAAAGAACTCGCTAATTTAATTTATTTACAATTTTACCTTCAATAGAATTGTTACAGAATTTGGTTTCTTGCATTCTTCAATGAACGTATATTTTGTCTCTCCCTATAAAAATATAAAAAATAAAATGTTTTTTATTTTGCTAAATAATATTATTATTAACAAAATAATTACTATACATTATATCAACAAAATATTTACCAATACATGTTCATATACAAGTCCAGCCCATCCTAAATGTTCTTCCTTTATATCGTCGAAAGAATTCATAGCTGTTCCACCACAAGCCAGTGCTAAACGTTCCATATTTCTACGTTTTGCTCTACGCAAAGCCAAAATGTTTTCTTGAGCAAGCATATCCAAAGATTGCGGATCAATGCCTTTTTGATTTATAACGACGAATGATTTATCCGTTCCATCGCATAATTTCTTTTTTAATTCAATTATTTTTTTTACTCTATTATCAATAAATTCACGCTCTGCAGCGACTAATTTCTCTCGTTCTTCAGCAGTTTTGTAAAAGAATCCACTGTTTACCTTTATAATAAATATTATTTGAATATATATAAATATATACATTATAAATTATAATATAAATATGATAAATTCTTTTTTTTCAATTAAATTAATTCATTTACCTCACTCTTTTCATATTCTAAACTAACATTACAAGTCAATATGTAAGCATTTTCTACTCTTTTAGGCATATCTGGATGTCTAGATCCATGATCAGTTACAATACCAAGAATCAAACTAGTATCTGCTGCAGTTCTATGTTGCATTTCCATTAATTCAATCATGTGCAAATCGATTTCCTGATCTTTTTGTCTAATAGCCAAAACAGCATCCACACATATTTCTGTCAACTTATCAGCTATAGATGGATGGATTTTAGTTCTAAGTGATGTTCTAGCAACATTCATTAAATTTTCTTTTGAAGGCTCAATTGGTATTTTCAGAGAGTCTAATATTTCTAAAGTTTTGATTCGAGCTAATTCAAAACCTTCTGTAAGCACTCTTGGATGAAGACCCTCAGAAATATAAATATCAGCTTGTTTTAAAAGTTCTGCAATAATCAAAACAGTACTAGTTGTACCATCTCCAGTAACATCATCTTGAGCAGTAGATGCTTTGGCAATTAGAGAAGCTGTCGGATGTTGAATTTGCATTTCATGTAATAATACATTTCCATCTTTTGTAATTTTAATATCACCTGCACCAGAAACAAGCCTTAAAAAAATAAAATCAAATTATATCAATTAATATTTTGAGCAAATATTAAGATTTGAATGTGTATTACAATAAAACATGTATATTAAAGATATAATTTTTAATACATGCATATTCGTGTACTATTTCATATATATTAAATTATCAGACTTTACTTCAAATAATCTGAACAAAAATCTAAAATAAAGAAATCATGAAAATCTAAGAAATAGATAGATACATAGAGAGAGAGAGAGAGAGAGAGAGAGAGAGAGAGAGAGAGAGAGAGAGAGAGAGAGAGAGAGAGAGAGAGAGAGAGTGCGAATTTAACGAAAAAAAAAAGATTTCAGTATCAAATTTTTTGAAATTAAAGAAAATGTTTTATAACTTTAAAATATTCCAACTTTATATATAAAATGTTCTATATAAGTAAATTATAAATTATTGATTTGTAAATTGAGAATTTTTATATATATTATATAATTATTGATATTTTACAGAAAAATATTCTTATTTAATAATATATAAATCTATATATATAATCTATATAATAAAATAATAAATATAAATTTTTTTTATAATTTTATATATCTTATTTAATTTTTTATGTGTTTAATTTTATATAAATTAATAACTTACATAAGTTAGATAAAGTAATTTTAATAATTAAACAATTGTTAAATTTACACGTGAATATTAATACATACATCTTCATGGTGCCTTTCGGTCCAAGATTCGTTTTCATTACATCTTGAATTCCTTTTGCAGCAGATATATTAACAGCCAACGCTTGAGCAGCTCTAGCAAATTCGGCTTTGGGATTTAACAAACTAATTGCAGCCATTTTAAAGATACAATAAACACAATTTATAGTGTATTAAACAATTTAAGCCTTTCAATATATAACTTTCGTCAATGGCTTCTCATCTGAATAATATAGATTGTTAACTAAACGATATTCTAGAAACTTTTAGGAACTTGTAGTTTCTGAAAGTTACAATATTTTTCATTGAAAATTAAAAACTCATTAAATAATATTTTATAATACTATTAATAACAATATTTAATTTAAAAAAAACATTTTTCTAATTTATAATTAATTTAATCTCAAATTTTGATTTAAAAATCTTTAATAAAAATGTATTACCATGGACAATGATAGGACCTTTAGATCATATATATATATATATAGATATGACTTGTGCATAAGGATCTATGAGTGAAATTAAAGATATGATCTGATGTCACTTATGGACAAAATATAATTTAAAATTGAATTAGATATCATTATTACAAGCAATTACGTAAAAATAAAGTTATATATTTATTTGTGAATAATTTTTAAATTATTTATAACGATGCAAACATACTAACATATTAATTTACATTATAAAAAAATAATTTATTAATAAATCATTATAAAAAGTAAATTTAGAAAAACTTTTATTTTATAATTATTTTATAATATAAATAAATAATTTTTTTTACACATACTGTTATTATTTTTTTAAAACTAAAGTACGTATGTTATAAATCATAAATATAAGTTTTCAGTAATAATAAAATTTGATTTTCATTGTATATATATATTATAATATTGTTGTAAATTTAATTTAAAGTTTTCATAATGACAAAAATATAATATTAGTAATATTTAGTATCGTAATTATAAGTCAATACAAAAATGTTTTATTTACAAATTTACAATTGTATACGTTTTATTGATATGTGTACATCTTATTTTAGTGATTCTATGGATTAATCGAAGAATATATTTTTAATATATATTTATATAAAAATATATATAAAAAATATATAATATATATTTATATAAAAATATTTATATATTTTTTTCGACCAGTTATTACGATTGTTGAAATCTGAATCCAATCAATTATAAACATGCAATAATTTCAATTTTTACAAATGACATGATGTCTTATATTATTTTGATGAAATAAATATAAAAATGTTATTTTTTTTTCGAAATAATTTTTTTATATTATTTTCAAAATAATATAATTATCGGACGAATATGATACGCTAGAAGTGACTCAATTTTTCTGTAAATTTCCGCAGAAGAATATATAACGTTATTCCTATATTGCTGTATTAAGTAAAAATATATCATGATACAATGCAATGTTTGATTTTAATGAGAAATTTTTAATATTTTTAATAGTAGAAAAAATAGTATATTGTGCTTGTCTTTCAAATATATAACGATTTATGAATTACGATTTCTGAAGAAAATATATAAAATTAAATAAAGATTTTTATAATTATATAATATAATAAAAAATATTCATCATAATTGTATATGTAGGAATGTGTTTTCAATGATATTTTTAATGTTAAAGGATTACATCATATAAGTTATTATAATAAGTAAAATGACAATTGATGAAATTAATTTTAAATGAAATTGTAAAATTAATATTTTTAACATAATTATCATAAATTTAAAAGATTCATTTTTTACAATGAATATTATATGTATGAGATCATATAAAACTGCTAATATAATAGAAATCTTATTGTGTAAGTTATAATTAATATTTTAATATTAATAATATTAATAATATAAATTATTGAAATTATATTATAGGGAGAAGATATATATCAGATTTTTCATTTGTTCCTAAATGTGAACCTACAAAAAATTCATATTTATTGAAGTTAAAAGATTTTATTGATAGTCATGACAATATATGTGTACTAACAGGAGCAGGAATATCTACAGAAAGTGGTATTCCTGATTATAGATCTGAAGGTGTTGGTCTTTATGCAAGAAGTAATCATAAACCAGTTCTTTATAAAGATTTTTGTAATAGTGATGCTATTAGAAGACGATATTGGGCTAGAAATTATATAGGTTGGCCAAGGTTATAATTTTTTTTATAAAAATGATTTTAAAAAATTATTATATATAATTTTAATGTTTTAAAAAAATATTAATTTCATAGATTTTCTTCTATCAAACCAAACAATACACATAAAATATTAACAAAATTAGAAAATGCAAATAAAATAAGATATATTATTACTCAAAATGTTGATAATTTGCATACAAAAGCAGGTAGCAAAAAAGTGATAGAATTACATGGAACAGCATTTAGAGTAATGTGTCTTAATTGTAATGAAAGAATATGTAGATATTATTTACAAGATATTTTTGATAGGATTAATCCAAATATGACAATAACTAGTCAAATGATCAGACCTGATGGAGATGTAGAACTGACACAAGTAAATGATATAATAAATAACTCAAAAAATTCAGATAATAACTTAAAGAAATTTAAATGATTTATATTTTAGGAGCAAGTAGAAGAATTTAAAGTTCCAACATGCGAAAAATGTAATGGTATTCTTAAACCAGATATAATCTTCTTTGGTGATAATGTTCCACGTCAAATTGTAGAAAATATAAAATATAATATTAAGCATTCAGATTCGCTTTTAATTATAGGTACTACATTAACTACATTTTCTAGCTATCGAATAGCATTACAAGCTAATAATATTGGAAAACCTATAGCTATATTGAATATTGGAAAAACTAGAGTAGATAATCTTGCAAAAATTAAAGTGGAAGATAGATGTAGTAATGTCCTATCGAGAGTTTATTCAATGCTCAATTAGCATAAAAAATGTATTATATTTTAATGAAACGGAAATATAAATAGTTCTTTATTTATTTTTTAAATCATGACTGTGATTATTTTACTGTAATTCATATAAATAAAAGATATCGTCAATAAATTTGTTTTTACAATTATTTTTATAACATTATATTAATATTATATTATATGAAAAATTAGGTTAAATTATAATTTGAAATCTTAAAATTTTAAGCTTTTTTTTTAAAATATATTTTTAGACTTTGAAACAAAATATAAAAATGATGTTTTTAATTATTTCGGAATTCAGTGGTTTAAAAATTATTTGCATATAAAATTTTGTATCATTAGGAATTTTTGCGAATTATATTAATGGGTTTTTACTCTAACTCATTGAACAACAGAAATATTACTACATATCAAATTCAAATTACATTTCGGATAAAGAACTTTAACATTCAAAATTAACAATAAATTAAATTAAAAATTCAATTCTAATTGAGAATTCTTTTGAGATCTTAAAAATAAAAAATCTTTTCTTTTATATTTTAGAAAAATTTATATTACATTGGAATTTTATAGAAATTTTATTAAATTAAGTTCTAGGGAATTTTTTTACAGTGATGCACTATTTTTCAACTTATATCTATTTTCGTTGTTATGATAAGTAACTTGCTTAGTACATGTATAAATGTTCCCATAATTAGTGATATTACTACGTTTTACGATTAATGAAATGTCGCTAACAAGGTTAATGATTATTTTAAAATTATTTTTTATTATAATATCAAGTTTTGTATTATACAATTTTTATTATACAAAATATTTGAAGTTTTATTATAATTTTTTGAATAATTTTAATATATTTAAATAAAGTTTAAAAAAGTTTTACTTGTTAAATAAAATGAAAGATATAATTGTATCTGAATTTGTATGATTATTACAATAATTTTATTTTAATATTTGAAATATTTCTATAATTTTTTGAATAATACATTTATTTCAAAAAAATCTGATATTTATTAAATAAAATAAAAGATATCTGTATCTAAATTTGTGTGATTATTATAATAATTTTAGTATTTATAAATGTTTTTTGTTTATAGTTTTATTATATTATATTTATTAAATATATTATTCATTAAATTATATAAATATTTATAAATTATTTTTGTCATAGTTTATTACCTGCACCATCGCAAGTTGTATGGGACAGAGAAGATGAAGCACGGGAACAAAAATTACGGCAAAGACCTGTATCTGCTCTTGTTAAAGCAGTTATTACTGCTCCACCATATGGTCAACGTAAAGGATGGGTACCAAGAAATCCAGAAGTAATTAATATTTTATATATTTTTAATTAATATTAATACAAGTAATTTTTTTTAGTTACTTAGTTTTTTTTATATTTTTTTCATTGAACTGGTTCTAGGATTTTGGAGATGGTGGAGCATTCCCAGAAATTCATGTGGCCCAATATCCACTTGGAATGGGAATGAAAGGAAAAGAAACAACCAGTAATGCTTTAGCAGTTCAGCTTGATGCTCAGGGAAAAGTGAAATATGATGTTATTGCTAGACAAGGTCATTCTAAAGATAAGGTATTGCAATGCACTTTTTTTTTTTACATAAATACTACTTGATTTATCTCTATTTTATTTTATATTTTTTTACAGATTGTTTATAGCAAACTGAGTGATTTATTACCTTCAGAAATTACTAGTGAAGAAGATCCTAGTTTACAGCGTCCGCCAAATGAAGAGATTGAGGAATTGACAGAGAAAACTAAAAAAGCTTTGGAAAAAATAACAAGATCGAAAATAGCTGCAGCAATGCCAGTAAGATGTGCAGAGAAACAAGCACCAGCACAATATATACGATACACGCCATCACAACAAGGACAATCATTTAATTCTGGAGCTAAACAGAGAGTAATTAGAATGGTAGAGGCTCAGATAGATCCTTTAGAACCACCTAAATTTAAGTAAGTTTTATAATATAAATTTACTTGGAACAAAGCATTGAATGAATTATATTTTAAATATTAAATTTAAAAAATTTAATACTTTTAAATTATTAAAAATTATTATATAATTTTATATATATATATATATATAAATTATATTTATATTATATAATATAATTTCTTATATTATGAATAATATAGTATTTAACTTAATAGAATTAACAAGAAAATACCACGAGGGCCTCCATCACCTCCAGCACCTGTTATGCACTCGCCTACAAGGAAAGTAACAGTAAAAGAACAGAAAGAATGGAAAATACCACCTTGTATTAGTAATTGGAAGAATGCAAAAGTAAATCAATTCTTATATTGTTAATAGTTGAAATTTTACAAATGAATAATTTATTTTCAGGGATACACAATACCGCTTGACAAACGTCTAGCTGCAGACGGCCGTGGGTTGCAACAGGTTCACATAAATGAGAATTTTGCTAAGTTGGCCGAGGCTCTTTATATCGCAGATAGAAAAGCTCGAGAAGCAGTAGAGATGCGAGCACAGCTTGAGAAAAAGTTAGCTCAAAAAGAAAAAGAAAAGAAAGAAGACCATTTAAGACAATTAGCGCAAAAAGCCAGAGAAGAGCGTGCTGGACTGAAATCAGCTGCAATGGGTTTGTACATGCATTTTATATACTTTATATTATATTCATTTATATATTGTATATTTATAATTTTATTTATATATTAATATATTGGAAACAAGTTTAATATCAAAACTTTAATAGTTTTTTGTTTTTTTTATTATATAGAAAAATCGGAAGAATCACGGGAAAGAGATCAACTCAGACAAGAACGACATAAAGATCGAGCTCGAGAACGGAACTTGGCGCGTGCTGCACCTGATAAGCGTTCTAGATTGCAACGTGAAAGAGAACGAGATATCAGTGAACAGATTGCACTTGGTTTACCAGCAAAAAGTATTCCAAATAGTGGAGAAGCACAGTTCGATCAACGATTATTTAATACTAGCAAAGGAATGGATAGTGGATTTGGACACGATGACGAATATAATGTTTATGATAAACCCTGGAAAGATTCTAATTCTATTGGTTCGCATATATATCGTCCCAGTAAAAATATCGATAAAGATACTTATGGAGATGATTTGGAAAAACTTGTTAAGACGAATAGGTATTTCTTTCTGTTAATTAAACTGATAAATATCTTTAGAATTAAAAATTAAAATGAATAGAATAGAAAAAAAATGCTTGAATTAAATATTTTAAAAATATTTCTTTTATAATTTTAGATTTGTTCCGGATAAAGAATTCAGTGGAACTGATAGATCGACGACACGATCAGGGCCAGTTCAATTTGAGAAAGATGAAGAAGATCCTTTTGGTTTAGACCAATTCTTGAAGCAAGCAAAACGTGCAAGTAGTTCTACTACTGCAACTACGAAACGTAAAGATGAACGGGAACAACGAAGAGATGATCGTGATAAACGAAGGAAACATTAAATTTTCTTACTATTTGATTATTTTTCAATTTAGAATAAATTTAAAAAATTTTTTTTCTTCAATATTATTTATGTTCAATTTTAGAATTAAATAATTTAACTTTAAATATTTCAATAATCTTGTTCAATAATTTTTTGCTCATTTCAATTAATCTAATCAGTATAATTCTACAAAAATTCAACACATATAATATACTAAATAGATATAAATATCTTAAAATTTTTAGAAGTGGTGATTTTTTTTCTATTTCTTCATACTGTAACAGAAGTACAACTTTAAACAACTTTAAAACAAAAGAATAAAAAATGTATACAAAATTATTAAAATTGCTAATCATTAATAAATAAAAATAGTAATTTTTTTTAATGAATTTTCTTTCAATAATTATTTGTTATATTTCATTTAATAAAAATAAAGCTGGTTAGATTTGTTTCAGACTCATAGTTCTTTATTAACACAATGTGCATACAGCAGATTAGATTAACAAAGGAGGCGATACTTTCGTATGGAGAGCGATTGTTATTTCTTAATTAATAATGTAGTTATTTACTTTCTCATCAAATATTTTTTTTAATGCGTAAAAGTTTATCGATACTATTTTTATAAGTTTTTTTTTGAAGATCGCGTCAAATTGAATCAAATCTAACAATATTATTATAAATTCGCGAATACATATTAAATTCGTATTAATGATGGTTTTTAATATTATATTGCTTTATATATATGTTACTACTTTTTTTTTGTTCTCGCGATTCCCAAACTGTTCCATTTTTTTTTTTTTTTTTAAGTATTCTAATGGAATTTATAATATTTCTACTTTGGTAATATTTCTTAGTTTTACTAATGTCAAATTGAAATTTATATCTTTCACTTACTACATATATATATGAGATCTTCCGTTTCATTTTTTATTCAATTGAATTGTATAAAATTATTATAAGATATAAGATAACTGTACATGCAGAAACGAGTTTGGAAAACACTGAATTATGTTTATAAATATAATTGAAAAATCTTGTCTTCTCGTTTTTGTACAGGAAATAAAAATTGATGATAATTTCGTCATTTTCAAATAAAAATGGAAGCGTGTATTTATAGAAATCAGCAGATAATAAATGAATTTGTGAGAATGTTTATGATGATTCCTTTTCCTTTTTTAAACTTTCTTATAAATATTTCTCTCTAAACACGACTTAGAAGATGATCTTTTTAATCAGTCTTTTCTTTTTTTTTTTCATTCATAAGATTATCACAGAAAAATTTCTATGCTGATTTCTTTTTTGTCTCCGATATTTAAATGAATAATTCGTTTCGTTATTCACACAAATTGACGCGATCCTTTAGTTTATATTAAATTTTCACATTCTTTATTGTGTTAAACCTTAAAAGCTATATTAAGATTTTTCTGTCAAACTTTAATGGAATTATTATTTTCTTTCGCGAATATTATAATATAATCGGAAAACTCTCCTGATGAGAAAGACTAGATTTAATAACGCTGAAGACTACAGATTTGTTTGGAAGCTTATGTACAATGAACACTGTCAATCATTTCAGTTGTGTTCAAGTTCTCAAGATTTTATTTTTTTTAGCAGTAAGACATATCAATTTTTGCTTCAACAATATGAATAAATATTTTTAAATTTTACGAATATTTAATATGTAATCATTACAATTTATTTTTTAATTTGAAGAATAATAAGTACATAGAAACATTGATAGCAATCAAATTCTATAATTTTATGTAAGAGATAAAATATAAAAAACTTTAGTTATATCTGAAAATCTATCATTTTTATTTCAAATATATATTTCTTTTTATTTTAAACGTGTATTTTTTTTTTATTTCCATTCAAAATATACTTATTAATTCCATATTAATTATTAAAATCATATTTTTGAAACAGTTGAAAAATTTAAATTATATAAATATAAGGAAATTTAATTTGTGAATAGATATTAGAGTGCTTATCAACAACAAAAAGTTAGATTCTAAGATTTTTATCAAAGAAATACGAAAATAAACTTAAAAATTTATACAAAAATTGTTAAACATGATATAAAAATATTCCTAAGATCCGAATAAATTATAATTTATTGAGTATCAAATTTTATTGATTTATTATTTTGAATTGAAATTAATAAATTTTTTTTTAATTATTATTAATTATTGTGATTATTAATATGTGTGTGTGTGTGTGTGTGTGTGTGTGTACAAGTTATTTATTTTTCCAAATATAATTCTGTAGCCTTCGAAAAGATTTCTATTACATAACCTTTAAAATGATCAGTCAGTTTCTCATCTCTTAACAATAATGTGGCAGTATATAAGGCATACAAGTTTTCTTCTTTAAACAGCCTCCTTAAGACTTATAGTAGATCCTTGTAACATTGTTTAAGATGATACTGGGAGTTATTTATACATTACGAGACGAGAAACTAACTACTTGATTAATTTAAATTTTTCGTTAGTACTTACATTGCTTTGGAAAGAAAAAGATTGCTTAAAGATTCGAACACTCAAGCAAAATTTGTGAAAGATGACGAATGAGATTGCGAATGTTTATGCTTGATAAATATGTAAAAAGCATATGATACTTATATATGAAAAATATGTAAATATGAATAAAAAATTTGTATATCTGTAAAAAATACACATTTATAATGTACAATATAAGATATAATACATACAATGTATTATAATGTATTATTTATAATGTATAATGTAATGTAATGTATCAAATATTAAGAATATGTTTTCCAATATGATATATTTTAATTTGAATTATGATAAATTACAAGCATTTTCTCTAAATTTAATAGTATTAACTGATAACATTTGTTAATAAAAATTCATTTATATATGGAAAATAATATTTTGATGACACAATATAAATAATTAATAATTAATACATATTTATATTTTTAATTAATAATAATATTTAAATTTATTTCAGCAATATTGTGGCGCATCTATTGTGGCGCATTTATCGATTTTTGTATGAATTCGTTAAACTATTTGAAATTTTAATTAACGCAGTAAATTCTATATATTTTTCTAACAATTAACTTTTATTTCATTCTTTTTAGAAATCATCAGAAATATTTTTTAAATAAATAAGATAATTATTCATTTAAAATATTTTTATTAAATCGTTTAATGAAAAAAGAACCAAAAATTCTTTTATCAAAGTATTTAAATTTTAAAATTATTTAAATTTTTGTGTATTTAAAATTTGTATTAATTTTAATGAATATTAAATTTTCTGTAATTTCATTATGTTAGAGTATTTTTTATGCAATCTTAATTGCAATTCTTTTTTTAAATTTAAATTATTTATTAATAATAAAATAAAATAGTTTTATTCAAAATTCATTTTATTACTTTTGACTATTTAAAAAAAATAATTCGATAAATTTTCGTCTTCTTAAAATTTTCAATATAAAATAATATTTTAATCTGCACATCTTATCTAATTAAAATAGATTTCGTTAAAAAAATAATATTTTTTAAAATATTTTTTAATATGCTTCAATATGAAGTGATATAAAAATAAAAAAAATTCTTTTTACGAATGATATCTGTTAATCAATGAAAAGTTAAATATATAAATATGATATATGCATATGCATGATAAATAACATATACAATATATTTTTGCATATATTATATATGTTAAATATAAATATACAAAGCATATATATTATGCAAAATAAAAAATATATTTTTAATTATGAAAAAAATATTTCTATTCAAATTTTACTATTGTAGATGTTTTCTATGAAAATTTATGCACTTGCATAAACATTCGCATTTTAATTAATATAATAATTTTAATAATATATTTTTACAACAAAAAAAATTGCTTCATTTTTCGGTTTTAAATGTTAATGCTTACAAAGATTGCTACATTTTTTGTTTATCCATTATTGTGATATTAAAAATTTGTTAAACATTGACATGCACCTAATATTGAGATGGAGATTGCTTATCAATTTTCTTAAACTACGGTTCTATTTTTGTTACAGAATTTTCATTATTATTGTAATCATACAATTATTATTATATATCTATTATATGTTTTTTATATACAATCATTCAAGTATAGCTACGTCCATACTTGTTCGAAAAGAACACGATATTACACTAGAACCACTCTTTTTCCATAAACGATTCCTTTTTTATTTATTTTTTTTCTTTAATTTTTCTTTAAATTATTAAAAAGATTCTTTTAATTCATTATTTAGTAATCTTGATTTATCAATAACCGGTTATGAGGTCTAAGCGATCAACTGAACATTATCTACATATGTAGAGAGAATACATTCTCTATTAGAAATAATTATAAATAGCATAAAAAAAAATGAATCAAATGAATTCAATGTTTTTTTTCATTTTTGAATGAATAAATACTATACACGCGTTTCTATAGAAATTATTTTATTTTTATCATCTTGCCAAATTTGTTTTTTTTTTATTGTTTTGACTGTGATTGGATCCTGCCCAATCTAATAAATTTATATATTCAATTGCTTAGGTCTTTTCTTATTTTTAGATCTTTCTTATTTTCTGTTGCATTTTATTTATTTTTTCTTCTTTTCCTTTATTGCGTTGCTTCCTGAAGCAAGCTTTTGAATTTCAACTAGGGAATCACTTGTCTTTTTTTTCTTTATCTTGAAGATAAGTTGGCTTCTTTAATCACGTATAAAAGCACCATAAATCCATTTGCTTCCTTAAAATCGAAAGCAAAAGAATTCATGTGTTCCATATAACAAGAAGACTGACATTTGAATTATCCAGTCATGTTTGGCAGCAAATACTTGTAATATATTGTTCAAGTTTTCATAAGAAAATGTGTATATTTAAGATTTAATATTTTTAGCATAATCTATATAATTTATATATAGTGTCATAGCTATAATAGCATTATAATAGAAACTATGATATTATATATAAATATATAGAAAATATTTTAAACATTATTCTCATTTTTCTCATGAAATTTTGAATACTATACTCTATGTATTTGAAATATACTCTATGTAAGATAATATTACTCTATGTGTTTTTTGTAGGAATTTCATTCGGTCTGTTATTTCTTAGATAGTATTGAAAGGGTATATTACACTTCTGTAGTGCGACTGTATGGGCTGGATTCCTCCGATTGTGAAAGTTTTCGTTCTCGTTTGGTGAATAGACCTCCTAAAAAAGATGGCTGCTGAGCCAATCCTTTAACACCACCAGGGATTGTAGTCCCTGGATGTATAGGGTGAACTTGTCCAGGATGTTTAATGCCTTGGCTCATTGAGCTGGCAGATGTAGATTGAAAAGAAATCGACATACCACTATCAAGTGAACCCACGCTTCCACGTCGCTGCGGTTTTTCACCAGCAACTATGAAAAAATATAAAAATATATTTAAATTTCAAATGGTATTTTTTATATTGATTTTTGATATTGCAAATATTACCTAAATCTTCTCAATCGATACATTTTGAAATTAATTTTTGGAAAATTAATCTATATGTAAAATATTGAAAAATAATATTTACATTGTTCATGTATATCCAAAAGAGAATTACTAAGTGCAGAGCGTTTCAATTGATTGTCCATGTCGGTAGTTTCCGATCTTTCGGAACAAGGCCCCGGGCAAGGACATATCTCAACGTCTGCCACTCCAGAATCTCTATTTTCAGCACCACCTCTGGCGCTTCTACTGCTTTTCTGTCGTTCTAGTTCCGTCTCAATCCGTAAGGTTTCCATCTCGTCCATTTCACTGATAGATTCCCTAAGATCCTCAACAAATTTGCATCTATCATGTGCGTTTCTCGCATTGAATGTGACCAATACTTTTCCATCCACGCGTTGGGAAAGTCTAATTCCATACGGATAATCTGAAAGAAAATTAAAACATATAATAATTATTTATGTTTGAAAAATTATAATAAAATACTTCATTAGAGAAAAAAATTAGAATAATAAAAAAAGCAAAAAAAAATTTAATAGTACAAATAAAATATTTTTATTTAATTATTAGATATTTGGTTAATTATTATGTTGATATATTATGTAAGAGTATATCAATTTAAATACGAAACTCACGAGGAACTTCAAACAGTGTGACCACCATTCCGCACAATGGAAAACTTTGTCTAAATGTATAAGTAACACTATTTTTCTTTTTACTCAGGATCTTTGTCACAACGAGAAGATCATTGAAGAGAAATACTTCCCGTTGATGTACACCCGGTCTTTCCTTTTTGTGAATATCTGGGATCTCGTACAGTCTACAGTAACAAACTAATCTTCTATGTGGTAAAGCCATATTAGGTTTTTTGCCAACTATTGTCGCTTGAACTTTCATTACTTGAGAAACATGATCTGAACCAGGTTTAAATTCATTTTCCTTCACTCTTTCATAAATTCCAACTAATATATCTTTGTCAATATCTCCACAATCATCTATTCCTCTAAGATTTTTGACAAAGTCATCCAGTCTCATTCTACGCTCTGGTTTTAAATTTGGTGTATGCAAATCAGTATTTAGCATGATTATTGCAAAAGCCAATACAAAGACAGTATCCGCTGAGCGTAGCCTGGATACTACATCGGGATTGCATTGGCAATAACGTTGGCTGAACACTTCCATTAATCTCTCTATTTTTTGAGCTTCGCCAGGCATTCTAAAATATGCTTGGAATTTTCTCAAGGCGACATCTACTTGCATTCCTGATAAATCCAATTCATGCGAAAAACATCTAAAAGAGAAATTGTTAAAAATTATTTTTATTTGTAAAATATATTATATATTTTATATAATATATTATAATATTAATAAAATATATTATAATTAATAATTAAGCATTAATAAATAGTATAATTATATAAAAAATCAGTAACATTATAATTTGAATTTAAATTATGATTCTTTTAATGATAAAAAATTTATTTATTTATTTATATTATTTAGGGATATTTAGAAATATTCCAAATTAATTTTTATTTTAGATTTCAAGAAGAAAATTAATTTTCATATTTTCTTAAAATTTATTTTAATATCATGAATGTTAATAGTTGCGTAACTGCAAGTAAGTTACCAATCCACCTTGACCTAAATTTTTTCTCGAAATTACAAAATGATTGGTTGTAAATAGATCAATACCATTTTTAATATTTCTTTCATAACGATTTACAAAAATATCTTTCGTATCAATCAAAGAATCGAATATAGAAATGAAATCAATTGTGTTTTTAGAAAGATAATAACAGAAAAAAAAATGAGCAATAAATTCAAACTGCGTGTTTTCGATTATTGGTTACTGATAAATGAATAAATAAATAAATAAATTAATTTTGAATGTGTTGAATTTTTTTTACAAAAAAATAAAATGTACATAATGTATAGTATAAAACGATACTTACTCAAGTACAGCCATATTGAAAGGATTTTGAAGATTTCCAAGATATTCTCCTATCATTTGTTTGGATAATCCTTTTCTACTAATCAAAAATCTAGCCACACCCTGAGGACTATTTTCCAAGAATCCTCTTCTGATCAAATAACTGATTCCACGTTCTGGTTTTTTATTAAATAAATTTAAGCCCACTCGATATTGGCGTTTTCTAACCGTTTCCGATACTTTATAGCTTGTTTGAGGTATACTTTCCGGATGGTCCATGAGCGGAAGTTGATAACCGGAACTGGCATGTGAATGACCAAGATCTTTTACACTATTTATCATAGCATTAGAATCTGTAGTATGGTTAGTGCACTCCTGATGTTCTGGTGAACTTGACTATAAAAAAAAATAGGATAAAGTTTAGTAGATTTAAAAAAAATTAAAAATAAAATAATGTATATATTATATTATATATTATATTTTGTAGCTTATTTATTTATTTTTAAAATTTCATCAAAACAAAAATATTTAATTTTAAAATTAAATGTTCACACTATATAAATTTCTTATAATAGAGAATAATAAAAGAACAAATTATATATTTTTTTAAATATCATTATGTTAAAGTGACTTGATTAGTCCAAAGATTTTAAAAAAATAAAAAAAATGAGATGGAATCATAGACACAGAATAGGAAAAACCCACGATTCCTTTATGTTTCCATACAGGTGATCCTCTTTGAGCGTCTCCTTCAGAACTCTCGCAATTAGTGGAATCGCTTCCAGAACTCTGAACTGAGCTTAGGCTACCATTTTCAACACTTTTGCTAAGACCATTGTGACGTGGCTCCATAGATCTGGACGTAATGGAAGACGTTCTTTTTGGCACTTCTGGCGGTACTTTTTTCGCTGATCCTCTCGTTCTACCGGCGGAACCAAGATGACCAGCGCTATTCCAGTTTTGAACCACCTGTGTTTGAAGATTATGAGGCGTCGATGGTGATGTACATGGTGTTCGTAGTAGATCTCTCGGCGGTGTCTCTTGTCTGATGCCGCACAATGTCTCCTGAAACACAGGATAGAAACGATTCTTTTTATTGTTATTATATTTATATATGCGAAATAAACGAATTTTACAAATAAAAACTTTAAAATTAAAATAGAAATATTTTTATTCTATGCATGTTATAATAGGAATAATTTAATATATTACAATAAATTTATTAATTTAGTAAATATATAGCTACATTTACTAGAGAGTCAATGTATAAATATAAATATAAATATTTTTTAATTTTTAAAAATAATAGACATATTTTACATATAATGAATATCTTTAATAAAATCTCTACATAAATGCATACATAAATATATTCATTAGTTAATGCATGTATCTGTTATGTAAATGTTATCCTTTTCTCTAATAGATATACTTGCACCTGATTTTCTACAAGAAGTAATATTTTTGGTAGAGAATTTGGTCCTCTTCATTGTTTCTAGCTAATTACATAAATACGATTGATGATTAATTAATAAAACAAAAAATGTAATCCTAAATTATTGTATTTTGATCAAATTTTATTTCAACTTATTTTCCTTTATCATCTATTAAAATAATTTTATTATCTTTTCATCTATTTAAAATTTCATAATATATAACGATAATCAGTATAAATCAAATATCGAATTTCATTAAAATTTGAATAAATTGAAAGAATTTACAATGTTTTACAACATGTCTCGTATCTTTTCAAATTCAAAATTCCAAAGAAACAAATCGATCATATGACGAGAAACGTATCAAATCACCTGTGGATTGTAATAATGCATGCTAGATCCGCTTTCCTGGGAGCTGGACTCCCAGCATGGACTCGGTGGTAATTGTTGGTGTCTGTTGCAAGGACTGGGAGCCAGAGAAGGCGTGTGTCTGCCGCTTTGATGTATATTATGATTCGCGTGTGGATGACCACCGATCTGAACTTCGCACCTGCCGCTCTGGCTCCTCGGTATCGGTGACTGCGAATTCTCCACGTGCCTCCTCTCTCTCAGAGACATGCTTCTGATAGGCATTGGCCTGTTCGCTGTTTGTGGTTGTTGTATATAAATTTGACTGTGATAAACCATCCTTTCGTGCTCGTTTGCGTTCGGGACCCTCTCCGAGGTCTCTTGGAGTTTTCTGCTAAGGCGTTTCTCTGCTTTCGCCATGGCGGTTATAGCTGCGAATTTCTTTAATAGAGTGTATCTCCTAAAAGCTCTTTGAATAGTCAGTGCAGCATTTCTCGCTTTTACGCCGCCGTATTTTCGTTCCAGCATCTCTATCTGTTTATCCAGCAGATCCTGAGATAATTCATACCTGTTTCAAAACCAAAAATTGCAATGAGACGATGAAACTTATTTTGTTTAAGAGTTTTGAACTGTGAGATTACAATTGTTTGACTTTTATTTTTATTAAATATTTTTTTTTTTTTTTTTTTTACGTAGGGTTTATATCAAGAAACAGCTTTCGCTGGGAAGGGAAGAATTAAAAAGTTGAAGCTTGAATTATAAATTGTAATAGAATAAACGAAGACGTGCGTTCTGAGAAAATTCGATTCTTTTCAATAGCCACAAACAACGTAATATAGTAATCAATATATATAAAATTATTACGAAAATCAATATTGATTTACAAAGGAGTTTCGTAAAAATTCAATAATAACAATGTAGAACAAAATCTTCCCAAATATTCTCGTAAATTTTAATTATTTATTCCACCTTTCAAATTTGAAAGTGACAAGTTTCAAATTACAAGAGGGAGAAGAGCCAATCAAACTTGTCATGTAATAGTTCTTCGATCGGTGAGTAAAAAAAAAAAAAAAAATGGAAGGAACGATGAAATCTTGATGTTGATCTTACGCATTCTGTAGCCTGCATCTCTTCAGCACGTCTCCGTTACGTACAGGTCCTTTTTTAAGGTGATTCTGTTGATACCCTGCAGCTTGCGGCTGACCACCATACCCCTGCACCATGGTGCCGTAGCTTTGCGGCTGATTGTATCCCGCGTGAGCGTATACCCTCACGTTAGACGTTGAATTGTACGGCCCGTGAGCGTAGTTCTGGCTTTGAACGTACGACTGGCCCGTGATATAAGATGTGGTCAGGGATGTTTGACTGCTGGACGAGTACACGCCGTGCATACCACTTCCGTGCATTTGGTTCACGTTTGCCGTGTGCTGCGACGGCCTTTCCATCTTTTGAGGGAAACTGCGATAAAAAAAAGAAAAAGAAAGTAACGGTTAGTCAAATTATTATATCACGATCTCTTGAATTTCGATCGATAGATCTTTCGCCCAACACGGATAACGTTACAATTTTAGATAAATATTGGATAAGTTTTGGACCCACACTCGCTTTCGTTCGGATTAAGAAATTATACGATATTGATTATTATTAAAATGGCGAGTGGAATTTTTCAAGTATCAAGGGAGATATTTAGATTATTTGCATGTACACAATATAAATCGTGAACGAGGTTATCGTCGAAGATTCGCAGGTTAATCTCGCAGACTCATCTTGTTCTTGATCATCGTGCACGCGCGTCCATTGGTTTATTGAATATCCGCTCGCCGCGTGATTGCCAAACGTGATTTCCGGAGATCTGCAGATAAATCGTCGGTTTCTATTGAAATGCGTTTTCTAACGTTTACGAAGGTAAATCATTTAATGTATATCAGTCGAATATTGTTTTTCTTTGTGTAAAAAAAGAATCGATTTCACTTTTCGCGTTAAAAAGTTTTTCTCATTTCATTGTTTTCGAGAATTTTATCATACACTCGTCTAAATTTCCGAAAGTAAATCGAGATCCACTCTTGAAATAATTACAATTGAGGAGAGGTTCTGAAAACAGCTTCTCCAAGCAGTGAATTTACCAGAAATAAGCCTGCCAGCCATAACTACAACGAAACATCGCGGTGAATGGTCGCGAGGAAAAACGCCACTTCTGTTCCACCAGCTGCGGGCAATTACCATTCGAGGGACTGTTTCGCGCTCGTGAATCACACACCATGAATCATACCTCGAAATTCACCCCCGTACAATTGTCGGATAACAACCTACCCCGTGAGAAATCCTGCCACGCAGACCACCATGTCGATTCTCCTCTTTCGATCTCACACTCTTTTATACACTTTTCCTTCCCTTCTCGATTTTTTCCCTTATCGAATTTTAATTCGATAATCCACCGCTTCTCGAATACCGCATTTTTCACATCAGAATCACTTCACTTCATCTAACGAGAAAAAATAAAATTTCTTCCTCCGGGAAAGTTTAGAAAGTTTAGTTTTCAGATCTTTGGGAATTTTTCTTTCTTTCTTTTTTTTTTTTTTTTTTGATGAAAAAGTAATTTTTAAGATTCGTGGAAATTGGAAAAGTTTTAGAAAAGTTTTGGACGGTAATTTTAAATTTAACGAGGCTCGAGAATTTATTAACAAACTTAATTTTAGAAGGGAAACAGATAATCTCTGTTCGGGTGGTGGAAGGTTGGATCGAAAAGAAGGAACGGTTTGAAGGTTCGATGCGAACTGGAGGAAGGGTCGTGACAGTTTGACGATCGTAGGGTGGGCTAAGGTGATCGAGGATCGCGAGCAGCTGGCAGCCACGGGCATTCTTCGAGGATCGGAAATCAGTGACAGTCGGGGAACGAGTGAGCACGTGTACGTCACGGCAATTGCGTGCAACTTTCTATCCCTCGTTGGATAATCTCATCAAATTGTGTATCGAAATTTTCCACGAAATTCTTCTCTTTTTTTTTTTTTTTTTTTTGGAAAGAAAGGAGATGATTTGATCATCCATAAGATCATCCGTATTCCCTTTTTTATTTTCTTTCTCCTAGGTTTGTAAATCTATCAAAACTGCCTCTATAATGTACAATAAAAATAACAGGTTGTCACGGATAAAATAGAAATATTCGTAAAAAAATTAATAAACAGGATTCCGACTCTTTTTATCTATTATATCTTACTGCTCTAGAACAAACGAATAAAGAAATATGTACGTATATAATATCGAGAAAAAAGAAAAAAATTAATTCGAACCTGAAATGGGTTAAGAGACACTCGAGGATAAATGGCCTGTGTACCCTGGCGAGCTTCGTTATTTCGCCAGAAGTGGGGAAGGGTAAAGGGATGCTACCTTTTCAAACAGTCCTTGAAAACGTGTATCGACTTTCACATGTGTGTCAGCAGGTATACGACGGAAGATATCCAATGATGATGATGATGATGATAATAATAATAATAATGATGACGATGGCCGTGACACTCAACCTTCCATACTTTATGCAATATGCGTTCAATTAAACGACTTACGTAAGGTAGAATAAGCGTATGTAAGTTTATGGCTTACACGTTGAGAAGTCTGAAAAGTTCCCTCGTTGATTGGATTTTGCGAGGGTCGATGAGTCATGCGAATTAGATGCATGACGTTTCTTTCTTTCTTTCTTTCTTTTTTTTTTTCTTCTTCAACATTTTGAACATGTAATAGGATTTTTAAAAGAATTTTATCAGAAGAATTATACGCCTTTTCTACTTTCCAAATTTCCCAGACCATTTAATGACTCGTTACATTCTTGTACAAATTTTAAGAGGAGGAAGAATTAGTTTTCTTGGCGAACACAGAGCATGCCAACAACTGTATCACTTTCGCACCATTCTTTTCCATCAAAGGGGGGATTTTTCTTCCCAACCGTTGCGATGATCGTCTTAAATGGAACGTAATTGCAGGAAAGGCCATAGAAGAGAAATTATTAAAGCGTGCGCACACTCACGATCATCGCGTGTAATCATCGATCGATCCTGACAGAGAAATTAACGGGTAATTGCGTTGTCATTGAATTGCACATCAACAAGAAATTGTTCGTCGCGATGTTATTAATATTATCATTTCGAGCAATTGGAAATTACACTTAATATACAATATCGATAACGTTTTCAATAAATTTTACTTTTTGAGTCATCAATCGCAACGACAAATCACAACGATAAAATAAAAAAAGTAAATTGCGCAAAAACCGTCGAATGTGTCGAATCGAGCACAATTTCATTCTTCTCAATCCTTCCAACTTATGAATTCCATAAATTAATGAATCTATTCGATATAGGGATATTTCAAAATATGTCCCTAGACAATTGTAAAGCAACCGAAAGGATTTTCGGCGCATTTCTTCATGGATTAAAATTCAAGTTGCTTAATACGCGTTTCACAGATCGCAGAAAAAAAAAGGACGAGCAACGTAAATGCACTTTTTTACAAAGTGCTCCATCGAGGAGAAAGAACAAGAGCGGTTGAGGGATCGAAGAGAGAAAGAGAAAGAGGATACTGGCGTTCGACTGGCGGAGCCACTTTGATTAAAAAACACGGAGCCAGGTGTTGAGCTCTGTTTGTTGTGTGCGCACGCACACGCGTGCAAGTGAGGCAATAGCACGCGCACATCCACCGGCACGAGCTCCGTGCAACAGCCGACAAGCAGATGTTTCGACTCTTGGGAGGTTTTAAAAAAAAAAAATTCCACCCTGCCTCTCAATATATTCCAACGAAAGAACGAAAGACCGCCCTCTAATGCTATCGTTTCTACGAGATACTTGTTTGTCCATGTACATATATATATATACATACGTACGTGAAAGTGCAATAAACGAAATATCTGTTTTACCATGCTGGAGATCGTGCGTAGTATTTGAGAATTACGATAGTGAGATTTCTGTTCTCTAGAATGTTGACTCTTGAGCAAAAGTAGCAGAGAAGTGATGTCAATTATGAATTGGAATTGAATATATTTGAATTCTTTATATAGTCTTTTATATAATCTTCGAGCAATCCACGTGTTGTTTCAATTGATTTCGAATACATTGTCGAACGAGATTGAAGAAATTAGGTTAGGTTTTCAATGATAACAACTTTGGGAAGAAAAAAGAACAAAATATATAAATTCTCTTTAAACAAAGTGACAATTTTAAGAACACAAATCGATGCTTAGAATTTTTCCACGATATTAAAGAATTCAATTTCTTCTAGTAAAACAAAAAGAATGTTTTACCGACAATCGTCGGTAAGCAGTTCTATTATCGCTAGGTAAACTAGAGAAGATCCATTCAATCCATTTCTTTTTCTCTTTTCGAAATATATTTCTTTCTCCTTTGAAAACCAAATCGAAATAGCGATCGCGACGTTGGATGGAAAATGTTGCATTCATTCAGGGGTGAAAATAATAGGCTCGGAAGCGGAAAGTGAATACCGTCCTCTCTCTACCGACTCGCCGTGGAAAACAAACGCCCTTTCATCGAGCCTGCTCGCAGTTTGCGCCCTCGATAAATTCTTAGAAGCGACTTCTCCATTGTCTTGGAGCGCCGTTTGACGTTGGACGGCGTCTACTCTATCGCGGCAGACGGGAAAGGAGGGAGAAAGGGGGGAGGGGGGGTTGAGAGATAGTCTAGCGCATAGCCACTCGTGCGTTCATAGGAAGACAAAACCCTCAGACGCGTAGGCTTCAGGTGGAGTGCATCAGCTGCCACTTGGACACGCGCCATAGAAGCCTCTACTGTGTTTCCTTATCCTTTTTTTTTTCCTTTCTTTTTTCTTCGCTCCTCTTCCTTCCTTCCTTATCTCCCTCTGATAGAACTTCGTGAAAGACGCAAACGCTTTGATTTTTCTAGTTTTTCGTTTTTTTACAACTTTTTTCCTTTCTTCTTTTCATCTTTTATGTATCTTTGCTTCGTTAAGTACGGGGAACGGAGCAATTTTCTATGAAATTAATTTATTCTTTGTATAAAATTTTCGTAGTTATTATTTTTTTCAATATTGAAAATAATTATCAAACAGAAGTAAATTAGCATTATCGATTCAAACAACTTTTTATAAAAACTGCAAAGAATCGATTAAATTTTTCCTATACTTTTCGAGATTGTACAAAGTTTTTGTAGAATTAAAAGTCAGGAACAGAACTCGATTTAATAAATCTCGAAAGAATTTTCGGGATTTGAGAAACTGGCGTTCATTGAAGACAAAAGATAGAAAAGATAGGACGAGCAGGCGCAATTTCTCGTGAAATCGTACGATTCACGTTACGCGCATCGCGAAATTAACGTCACGTAATTAAACGGCGTCGCGTGCAAAAGTGCATTCGTGTGCGAGGCGCTCGCTCGCTCACGATCTTCACGAGAATTCTCCTTCCCTTTTGCCCGTGTGTTTCTCTCTGTTCTGTTTCCCCGCTTGAAAAAAAAAAAAAAAAATCTAGCGTAGATTTCGAAAAGGAGAAAGAAAAAAAAGAAAAAGGGAAGAATCTTTTGCGAGCGTTTTTAAAGAGGCAACGGCTGTTTAAATCACGAGAAAACAAGCTGTTGAAAAAGTAAACCATTTGTGCGCCTTTTCACGGATCATTTCGTGCGAGCGATGCTAAAGGAGCTATTTTGTTGGCAGGTTCGCTTTTCAAACGGTTTGTTTCACGCCAATGCAACTTTGGATGGTTTTATATTTATAGACATTGCCAAGCATTGCGCAATCGATAATCATATGCATTCTAATTATAAACGAGGAAGAAGAATCGTTCGTGATGCACCATTATGTATGCACATAATTTTTTTGGTCGAGGTATTATATATATAAAAGTATATTTTATAAATAGGCGATGCGCAATTTTCCTTTTTTAACCATTACAAAATTCCCTAGTTTCGCGAAGCTAATAAACGAGTGAACATAAATTTTATAGAAAATGAAAGGAAACGTATTTAAGGATAAACGGAAACTTTTGTATTTCTGTTCGATGTGGCTGCGAAACTTTGAAAATTTATAATTCTATAATTTTTGGAATCAAATATCGTCGAGATAGAAAATTATGCGAATAAAAAGAAAAAAAAAAAAAGATTGAAAATCGTAATATGAATCAACGAATCGTTTTGCACGATGAAATTGCTTCCAACGTTTTCTTCTAGTTTTTTCCCCTAGTTTTGCTCGAGAGAGCGGGAACCAGCTCGCGTGCTATTACCAGAGGAAATTATTTCACGCAACTGAGGGATCGTTTGAATCCCTAACACCGTTAATGGCAATCAACGGTTGTTGATTGTTCAATGATAATTAACTGAGACGCGAAGAAGCGGAGTTGTGGTAATGGAGCACGCCTTGATAATTCCTCTAATGAATTCGGGACATCGTGCGTGGCTTCTTCCGTGTAATGAAAATCAACGAATCTCTCCCTCCTCGAGCCTTGTTGTCGCAACTTGTTTCTTTCTTTATTTACGGAGAGATACAGAATAATTTTGTACAATTTACTCGAGATAAAATCGGCAGTATGGTAAATTTGAGGTTAACAAGTTGGGCGATATTTAATTGGGAGATAATCCGAGTGAATGAAAGTTGAATGTTCAAGTGTTGATAAACTCAAGCGGTTGAAGTTACCAAAAATTTGGAAATTCCTAGAACGGGAAAAAAATCTAGGGGAAATTTAGAATTTAGAAATTTGCACTCGGAGAATTTTACGATCGAAGAAGAGATGATCGATCGAGCTCGAAAATCGATTGTTAAACCGAAAACTAAAATTTTCAGGGGAAAATTGGAAGAAATTGATCTAACAGAATTAATTGGAAACATGGAAATATTTTAAGAATCAGAATAAAAAGTAAATGCAAATTGCACGTCGGTATTTATCACTCATTAATTCATTAATATTTACTTCGACAAAGATCTTTCCCTCGACTGTTACAACTCTACTGGCAGTATCTCGCACAGGATAAAATTGCACTCGAATATTTCATCGTGTTTCGAGAGAAGATTTACGCGTGTAAAATCGTCTCGTGGGAACACGATCCACACTCGACAGATATTCTGTCCCCTTTTATGCATGTAATTAACGCGAATAAGTCACAGGAGAGGCCGGCCTCTAGAAGGGTTCTTCGGGTGAAAAATTTCCATAAAATAGCCGGAAACTGTTTGCGTAACTCGAGCCGTGTAGCGCGGCCTCGAAACGAGCCATCGCCCGGAAGTGAACCATGAATTAGGACACGCTGCGAATTACAAATCATAAATTATATTTATACGATTGTTCAATTGTTCCATCTTACCGCGTCCTTTTAATTCCTTTTCTTTCGATTTTTTTCCCTCCCCTCTCGATAAATTACACCAGGATCTTGGATCTTACTTGCGGTTAATTATTTTCTAGTTACTTTTCTAGTGGATTCTAGAGAGAGTCATGTAATTTGCAAGTTTCGAACAATAGGGAATTTTTTTATCGTAAAAAAAGTTTATACATTCATGGAATCATGGAAGGTTAGAAATTTGAGATGAAAATATTGTTTCAAATATTCAAAGATTAAATAATAATTATAATGATGGCCGTTATCAACGTTCGTATTACAAAGATATATCAAGATGTAGCATAAGTACCGGTTGATGAAATTGGTAGGCGTGGAATAGCCCATCTGCAGCCGAGATCTGATCACCTTCTCCTGAACGGTGACAATCCTCGAACTCTTAGAACTCTGGTGCACCTTAGTTGTTCTGATCACTTGGTAACAGTGATGTTTCGTTTGGGTGTTGACCACCCTGTCGCTTCTTGGCTCGATCATCATGAACATGATTACTCTCACTGATCACCACCAATCACTTTTATCACAGAATGTGTCGATGTGTCTCGATGTTTTTCACTCCCGGTTTCATATTTTTACTCCTTTTCGTTATTTTAAACAACGTACCACCGTCTCTAATTACCGATTATCACAATATTCTTTGGTTTGTCTCGTAAATATCGAAAACGTCTTAATTATTCGAGATACATTTCGGTATCCAATAGACCTGTGTTTGTAGGGGGGAAAAAAAATAAGAAAAAATATACATTTTTGACATTTTTCTTTCAAAAAAAAAAAAAATTGGAAAGAGTAGAAAGAATGAAATATCTGACGACTTTAAAATAAATTTTCAAAAAGGAACGAGAAGTTATTTTAGATTCTATATTTGTCCAAAGACGAGGACAAATTTTTTTTTTAAATTTCTTTCTTTTAGAAAAGAGGACGTTCGAGTGATAAATTATAATTAAAGTTGGTAGAATTTCTGGTGGAAGTTTAACTTGAAACAGTGGTTGCTTGAAATTTTAATCGTGGTACTTTAGTAGTTCGTAGGTTTGTAGATACTTAATAATCGATTTGATTGAATTGAATGCCTAGAGATTTCTTAACATGGAATAAGATAAAGGAAAGAACTCACAACTGTATAACTAAAAACTTTGTTTAAAAAACGGAGTTATATAATAATATATAATTTAACAATTTGGAAAATACTTAATATCACTTGGATGATGTAATTATAATTTCCTTTATAATTCTAATATAAATATAATTTCCATTTTTTTTTTTTTTTTCAGTTCACCTAATCGATTAATATAAAAACGCTCGATCTGATTGAAACGAAAGAACAGTGGAATGACTTTTTTTTTAATTAACACTTTTCAATTCAATGAAAAACACGATTTTTACCTCTCCCTATTTACTCCCAATATTTCAATGAAACTGATTAATATCTAAAGTAAATTTAGCATCGAGTGTCGATGCTAAGAATATATATTTATTCACTTGCATTAACTCACCCGTCCGCGCAACTCACTCACGAAGAAAGTTTTTATCCCCTCAATAGTATGTAATATCTTTCACAATTACTTAATAATTAACTCTCGTATTGTATTTAAATTTATATCCCTCTTCCATCTCCTTTTCTATTAATTTCTTTCCTTCAAAGAAGAATGAAACTGCTTATAATATATGAATGAAAAATATCGTTTTCACTGATGCTTTCCCCCCCGATTAATTAACCACCGATCGCGACTTTCTAACGACAATAACGATTAATATGCGCGAAACGTGGACCGGATAATGGAAATGAAATTACTTTTTCATTTCGCAATTTCGATTTTCGTAATCTTCCGTGAAAAGGAGAAACTTTCGAAAAATGTTAGTTGGATGATTGAAATTAACTTTCCGACTTCGTTACTTGTACAAATTAAAAAAAAATAAAAATTTCACATTCACGATCGAAGAGCCATCGAGAGCCGTTGAATTGAATGTAATAAAGATGTGCACTAAAAATAAAATAAAAAAGACGAAATTGAATGATCATAATGTTGCATCGACAAAATCACAATTTTATTTTTCTTCCATTATTATTGCCCCCGATTTCCGAGCCGATTATTGATTTATACGAAAACGATTTTCCGTCACTGCAATTAATCGCGTTTTGTTGTCCAATTAAATCTCCCGCGTTTAAAACATGGCCGCCGCGAAATATCTCGTCCGAGTAATTAACGGCGCAGCTTATCATACTTAATTATGATACTCGATAATCTCTTCAACTGTCGCGCCACAATTACCTTTTTCTCTATTTTATTTAATCACCCTATTGTGTTATTAATCTCCATTATACTCGCACAATACAAATATAAAGGAAAATGAAAAATGAAGAAAGAGAAATTTGATTATTGACGAAACGAAAATATCCTTCGAAACGATCGACTCGATTAGCGAATCAACGTTTTAATAAAAAAAAAAAGTGAGAGAAAAACGATGTTTGCTCTTCAACGAATTTATTAAGCATCGAAACTGTATAGGAATTTTTCACCACGTTAAAATACCGATCACCAGGCGGCGGTTCATTACTATTCCAACGCATTTTTCGTACGTGAGGCCTCGATCCAGTTAAAGAGGAACAAACGGTATCCACTGACACGTTCTAGTTACACGAGCATAAACTAATTGTGTGCGAATAATTTTTTTCTTCTTTTTTTATATATATAATCGTGTCAACGATGATCGAATAAAAACAACTCTTGACGATCGAGTAATATTCAATTTTCAAAAAGAACGAGTTTTTAATCTCGAGGGAAGAGTAGATGATATCGAGTGAACAAAGATTTTGGTTAAATTCAGTGGATAAAGTATATATATATATATAGATTGGACTCGAAAGGAGATCATCCCCTAAGAGACTCGTGCTCTCTTGATATTACTCGATAATTAAAAATAGTTCTTCTAGTTTCTCAGAACGAATTACTTTATCGAATCTCAATATTTATTAATGTGTATTAATTATTTAAAGTTTCTTTCGCGATACGTGTGAATATTATATGATGATATGAAGTATTCGATTTGCGTGATGAATAATGGAAAAGGAAAAAAAGAGAAGAATTGATCAACGCGAGACAAACTCGATTCGATGTTTTTTTAATTACTTTTAACGGGTCGTTTCTTACACCCGTTGAATACGTTTTTCGCTTTTTCATCATTTTAATTTCAAAACGTGGAAGGCAAGCCTTCACGAACCGTCTTTAATCCTATTATTCCCTCATTTAAATATTACCTAAATTTGCCAAGCAATGAAATCCATTAGCTGTGGACATTTTCACTTCGAAGTATCATACTACTTTCGTGGAAAATTTATCCATTTCTAACATTAATATATTAAAAAGAAAGAAGGAAAGAAAGAATAAAAATCGTTCGATCTTCTTTTCTTTTTTTTCCTTTCCAATGAAATAAATATATATATATATAATATTTATCCCTTTCTCTAGAAAGCAGACTACAAATTCTCCGAGGAGAACGAAACGCATTAATGATTACAAAATTAAAATTCATAAGAACTGTACAAGAAGCCAGTCTCTTGTTTCTGTAAGCAATTCTAATCTACTCTTTTTCTTAACTCTTCAAGCATGTTAAATTTCTTCGAACGTGGAAGACTTGCGAAATTTAATTAACTCGTTGAAGATAAACAACAACAATGAACTAATGTTTAAAAACAGCGTAACACGTTACGCCATTGAAGCGAAAACAAATAAATCTTACAAAATTTCTATCCGCGCATAAATAAAGAACAATGAATTTTGCAGGAAATTGCAGAATCCAACAGAGAAAATGATTGGAAACAAATTTTAAACTCATTCTCAATTGAGTTGAAAAAGTTTTCCTCCTAATCTCGAACAATTTTCCTCGAAAAGGCGAAGGAATTAATAGAACGCGAACAGCTAGAAAAAGGAATCGTGCCGGTTTAGTTTAAATTTAGAGGATCCTTTTTAGAAACAACTGATTAAACCCTTTAACGGTCCGCGAGAGCCTCTCGAATCCGTAAAAGGCGCGCGGAATATCATGGCGCGTTCCCGTTTTCCGGCCGCGCAGGAATTAATCGACCTCGAAGTTGAACACGAAGTTGGAAAATACTAAAGAAACTCCGTCTAATACCTTTTATGGAGTTCCATTTTTTCTCCATTTTGTTTTGTCAGGATTTTTTTTCTTTTTTTTTTATCAATAAAATGAAAAGAGGATAGGAAAAAAAAAAGGAATTGGTCGTCCGGTTCGATGGATTAGTGTGCCATTGGATTAATTAATGGGTTCGTGGTTGACTTATCGTCGAAAATTCAGAGATTGTTTTTCTTAAAAGCACGATGAAAATGGGAATATTGTGTTCTTTTTTCTCCCTCGGAGAGATCTTCGAAAAGTATCTTGCCGCTTTCTTAGAAACGTGGTGCAGTTTGGAATTTCAGAAGTGAAATTTGTGAAAACTTTACTTACATTCGTTCGTTTCCTTGCGATTCTCGAGTTAGAAGAAGTTAAATAAGCGAGTAAAAATATTTCGAGAAAAATTCAATTTCTACAAGTCAATAAGATAAACGACCTCTTCTCTTCCCGATTCTCAACGATGAAACCGACACGATACAACGAATTTCAAATTAATATTCCAATCACAATGACACCGCTTGCTAAAAATTTCACTCGTGATAATAATTCTTTTTTTCTCAACAAGAGAAAAGGAGAAGTTCGATTCCATCTCCAACTGGATGAAACGAAAAAAATTTTAATTCTCAGAAAGTAAAGCAGAGGAAAACGAGGCGCGTCGAAACGGCTCGACAAGATGCTCGCGCGATCCTCGAGGAACAACGGCACACACCGAGACGACACTTATTCGATAACGCTTATCAGGATCGATCCCCGACAACACGGCGAGAGACGAGGAACGATGAAAATACCACGGCATATCGGCACGCGCGTTGATTCACCAGCGGTCGGCTACGGTACTGCTCGCCGTTAGCTTCGATACCATAATGGAACTGTCAAAGTCAAATGAAAGGTGGAGCGCGCCTCCCACCGGTGGTGACTTCAACGCAATGTACACAATGCGCGGCCTCGAGCTTCACCGTCCCAGAATACGGAGGTCGACTCGACCGAGGCGATGATTTCTTTCCAACTCGAAACATTCGTGATCTTCGTGCACAATATCGGTGAACTTCTTATGAGAGATTTATACGAGAAGTTTATACCCTTTGCACTCAAGTATTCGTATTCAACAAGGTTTCGAATTTTTTTCTATGCGAATGTCTTGACTTACGAGTCGTTTTAATTTGAAAAATAAAATACGTAATCCCTCGATCAGTGAAAATCTTTTATTATATCTTCGTTATCTTTTATTCTATCTATTTATTTCGTTTTATATATATATACATGCACGTTTAAGCAAAGAAAATATTGTAACAAGAGTTGCTAGAATGCAAAGGTCGAGGCAATTCCAGGGATTGTCACGGATGGAAAAATGTAATGCATAAATAAGTATTTATCGATTCGAAAAATTCGTGATTTTATGTATAACATTCTACGAGAAGAATATTATTTAACTCGTATTTAAGAAGGTTACCGATCGAGATAACAAAAGTCCCTAGAACGTGATTATATTGTACATGTAATTAGTATAATAAAATGTAGGATGGCGAGCGCAAAGGGTTAAATATAAATAAATTTCGAGAGATAGAAGAGGTTAGAGGTTGAATCGAATGAGAATGCGGAGACGGAGCGCGTCGAGTGGCAACCGCGCAGGATCGGATTCACCTGGCCAAAATAAATTTCAGCGGACTTGATCCACTTAGGTAAAGGAAACAAATGGGGCTCGACTCGACGAGTGAAAAAAAATAACACTCTTGGGATTAAATCCATTTACCATCCACCCAACGAGCTCGTTCATCCTTCTTCTTTTCTTACTACTTCAACCATCCCAAATTTCTCTTTAATCAACGAATTAATTCTTCCGATTTAAAAAAAAAAAAAAAACATTTCGATCTTAAATATATAAATTGGAATTCATTTTAAGATAATAAACAGTCTCAATTGCTCAATATATAATATCCATTCCCTACACGCCTACCCAATAAATAACAAAATTCGAAAAAACCTTCGTTCGGCCTCGAATTCGAAGATCCCCCCACCCCCCTAGTTTATTCCTCACCAATGCCGGCCGGCCTCGTATCGTAAATCACCATAGAGAAGCCCTAGTGAATTTCCACACGGCGAGCGTGGAACACTTTCGGCCGCTCGACTGTGGCTAGAAAAATTATCATCGAGTTCCAGGCGGCTCTCGCTTTCACGCGAGATTTCGGCCGCGATGCATGTGTTTCGAAGGTAAAAGGGTTGAAAAAGTGGCGATCTGATTTTATTGCTTTGCAACCTGTCCCGGGATATCGCCTCGTCGTGATTTTTTGATATTTAAGAAGGAGAAAGAAGAAGAAGAACTCTTATTTGAGATGGTTGCTGCAAATCTCAAGTTTTAGAGGAGCGTGTATAAGTAATAGCTACATAGGCCTAAATGGACGTAAAAGTTGATGAATAATTTTTTAAACGAAGTTGCCATGAATATAATGGAAAATAATTTGCTTTGGTAGCAGCAGCGTCTCTTTCTCTCTCTCTCTCTCTCTTTCTCCATTTGTACGAATTTATATGTTCCAGTAATTTTTCAGAATATATCTTGTAGAGAAGAGATTGAGGGAAAAATAATAATAATAATAATAAAAAGAAAAACCGCTCTCCTTTATCAATCTCATCATCGAAAAAGTTCTCATTTCCTCGTTTACACAATTTTTCCTTACTTTTCCATCGTCGTGACGATGGATTTCATCGCCAGCAGACTTTCTTCTCAACCCAATTCGTACAACCCAATTCTCCCAGTTTTAGTCAACTATGTTGCAGAAACATTATGCGCGGGTCACGCTCGTGCTCGATGCAAATTCACGCGTGGATCTTCAATGCTCGTGGCAAAAGTAAAAGTCAGCCTACGGGGAGAAAGCCTCGGTTATCTCCGTACGCTTAGACATCGAGAGAGAGAGAGAGAGAGAGAGGGAGGGAGGGAGAGGGAGAGAGAGAGGGAGAGGGAGAGAGATTGTCGCCTGTTTGCGAAAGGTTAACCCATTTCGAACGGCGGATTCGATAGCGTGCTGTTTCCTCGAAATGCAATTAGGACAAATGCAAAGTGTGTCGTTTCATCTCGAAACGAATTTATGCGGGATAGCAAAGCACGATGAGTTTTTAATCCGGTAGACGGATTGAAATACCCGGAAAATTGTTGAGAATTTTTTAGGGGATTTCTGGGATAATCTAGGGATAAAATCGAGAAATTTTTCGGATTAATTTAAAAAAGGTGTATGGTTATATTTGTAGTAATAGATTGACTCGATTATTATGATTTAATATAGTTATATTTGTTTCAAACGTTTCATTAATCTTGCAGATTCATTTGCTTCAATTGCTGCCTAATTAAACTTATATAATAATAAATTTAAAACACAACAAGTATACCCTCAAATTGTTAACCATCAAATATTTCACGATAATACGTCATAATATTATACATCATAATTATACACCCATAACGAATTCATAAAAAATTAAATTCCCTATCCATAGAAAAATCTCTAGTGTTACATCAGCCTACGTTTCCAATCAAAAGTATCGTCTCGATCTTAATCGATTATCCATACAGTCTTTTAGAATTATGGATCGTAAAGAAACGAAGAGAGAAGACAGAGATTAAGCGTTCTAGGTATTTAATAACGCATACTCGCGATCGTTGTGGAGTGTAGCGACGGTTCTCACCGAGATATTTCGACTGGCCATCCCGATTAACCTTCTCAACGTTGCGGTCGTGAACACGAATTTGCAGATACATCATACAGTATGTATAATGGAATCCATGCAATAATTTCATTGGAATTGCTATTTCCTCATTAGTATTGATAATATATTAACGCAAATGTAATCTCGTAACCGCTAACAAGCATTTCGTCGCATAATTTGGCTCCTTTGATCTGCGTGGCACGGTAACATCGTTTTCTATAAAATTCCCTGGATACGTTACACATTGGAAATTCCATTATATATCGATGAATTTAACGATTAATCTAATTCATAGTTTAATTATTTAGATATAAGATAAGTCTCTTTCACGGGTTTAATACAAAGAAGAATTTTACAGATACAAGAAATTTAGAGGTTAGCTTTTGGTTAATCGAGATTATAATCAATGTCAGAGTTGCTGCTCTAATGCTTTTCACAGTTCCGTGATTTGGAATTGCAGATAAATTTTGTTATATTTACAACTTGTTCAAATATCAAAATGTTATTCGTTAAATAGTTTTTAAAAAAATTACGAATCAAATATCGAGTGGATATAACTTTCATCATCGTATTTCGTTATTAAAACGTTATATATCCAAAATTAAATTTGCGAAACGAAAGATATAACCAAAAAAAAAAAAATCTTTCGAATCTGTTCCCACGAAGCTCCACCAATTCACCATTGGAATTAGGACCGAATCCAATCGAAGAATCGAGAACGAATTTCGTTCCGTACGCCATGATGAAATCGTCACCGTTCAAGTTCACTTAGACGATACGTACACGTCACACTCTAATAAGAAGTCGAAGCCGCTCGTTGCCTCGATGTAGGCTAATAAGAGAGCAGCACGCGATCCAAGAAAGCCCCCACACCCTCCATAATATAATCCAGGGTTTTTGCTCGTTTTTAACCGTCGGTTCGATCGTAACAAGTAACGACATTGCCCCACCAGAAAACGCTCCTCGAATACGGGCGTTAGCCTCGGTGTGTGCAACTAACTTAACGAGTCATGGTAATACGATCCGGTGTAGAAAGAGAGAGAGAGAATTTCGGTTGGAAGTCGTCGATGTTTTATCATCGTGGAAAGAGAACCGGGCTGAAAGTTTGTATTTTAAATTTCACGATACTTTTCGCGCCACGCTTGGGTTTACTTATTTTATTTATCGTGCAAGTTTATGAGAGAGAAAGAGAGAGATTATTCGATAGAACGTTCCGATTGAAAAGAGACAAAGATCAGAGATTGAAATTAATACGTACATATATTTTTAATTAATTTAGTTATTTTTCAGAGACTTTTTTCCCTAATTCTATTAATAAAAGGAAATATTTTCACACGTACACATGATCGAAGGCAAAATTAGCGTATTTCAGAGAAGATGATTTTAAACAACTTTTCAAAATATCGATTCTAACAGCAATAGCCTCTTCTACTTGAATTAACCTCTACTTAAATTGGTAATTTCAACAACCCAATTTCTTACAGCCTTTGAATATTAAAATATTCTAATTGAATCGTCATCATCCGGATCGGCGGAATATCAGAAATGCTGAATGTTCCAACTTCGCGTTACAAAAGGAAGAGCTCGTTCTTCAGTCGCAAGTTTGCACAACTTTGATTTTCAGCATTCGGTTCCGGCTCGGTGTGCTAGATCCATGGAAATGTGTCTCCGCGAGGAAAGGAAACGATGAAACGGCTTTTTCTCAACGCTTTTATCATTGGCGTGCGTCTAACAACGAACGTCCATCGGAAGGAACGCGATATAAAGGATATAAAACGCTTGGAAAGGAATACCTAATTGCGGTTGATAGTTTCAAAGATATCGTGTGCTCTCCTGATTTCTGACGGAGAGATACTCGTGATTCGACAAATATGGAAACGCAAGGATCACTTTTCGCCGTGTTTACCCGAATCAAGATGAACTTGGGTTAAAATAACACTTGGATCCTCGGCCATGATAAATTCGTAATTCTTGGAAATTCGTTCTTCGATCTAAATTTAGATTTTTATTTTTGTACAGAAAAAAAAGTGTTGCCGATTTTTTCGTGATTTCGTCGTTTAGATAATTGTTGAACCGAGGAGATTTTCTACGATTTTCTTCGTACGAGCTAATCAGCTAATATTATTTCTCCGCGATACCATTTTCATGTTGCGTCCTTTTCCAACAACTATAGTTTGCGAAAGTCTAAGTGAGTCATCGACTCATTTGTCTAAGCATTTCTGCAACTCGACTTCTGAAACGACTCCACGCTTTAAAGTCCTATTACCTCCTTATTTACCTTGCGGTTAATCTCTTTAACCGATATAATTTTTCCTCGCGGGTTTTACGCTTCTAAAAGAATGTTTTTGTGATGGTTCGTTGCGTTTGTTATTCGATCAAATTATTTTAACAGAATTTTACTCGATTTAGATAAAATGTTGAAGCGCAGATTCAATTCGTCGTAAATTTTCCCTTTTCCTTTCTTCGCCTCAAATAATTAAGAATATTTCTTAATTGAATTTTAATACTTTTAAGACTTTTAAGAAGCATGAAAAATATTTTATTTATCTGCAATAAAGTTTTACTATTTTTCTTAGTTTCCTTTCTTTTACGATTTATTATATTTTGTTAAAAAATCGTTCTTTTTAAAAGTTAAATTTCGATCGTTAAATTCTCATTAAAAAAAAAAAAAGAAAAAACAGCAGAAAGCACCAACCAGGAGATAAACGATCAGAGACGCAAGAACGTTTAAAACGAAAGCAACCGACTCGATTGTTGTATCGTGTCCGAGGCTGTTCTCAAGGAAAAACGAAGAGATCGCGTCATCGATGCTCGCTGAATAATCGTATGCGCAACTTCTTAGCTGCTCTACCGTTTTCTTCACGAGCCGTGCACGATTACTATTATTAGTTTCTTCACGCGAATTTATCATCGAAATTTTCCTCGAGTTTCGCATAATATTTCTTCCGTCGACATTATTCTTTAATTACATCCAATTCGAAATTCGATTTTCGATTCAAATTCAAAATTAAAAATCTCAGCTTTGCAAATTTTAATTATTTAGAAATTTAAAGCTATGGGATAAGCGATTTAAAATTCTACAATTCTCGAATAAAGAGATATCTTGAGACCGCAATTTATTGCGAGCAATATACATACATATGGATAAAGAAAAAAGAAAAAAATAACAAAGATAGATGGGCCGAATTCGAGAGATACTAAATTATCGATTAGCATTTAATCTCCGAAAAATATTCGAAATATATTTTTATTCCCACCGATGTGTTACACGCATATTATACGTCATTAAAGCTAGCTGCTTATCTAAATCAATATTTTTATTCAATAAGCTACAAAGCTGCTTCGATCGTATTTTAATCCTCCCTCGTGATCGCTTTATCCCTTTATAAGCAACGAACAATAGAAACTCCTTTCAAATGATCCATCTTTGTCGTATTTATCGAGAAAAATACACATCGATTTGAATTATTTATTCATTTTTCCACTGCGGTATATTCGATTATCGATGGCCTCAATTAATTAATTAATAATTCCTCTCGATTCGAGGCTCGATCGATCGATCGAGCGGAAATCGAAAGATGGTGAATCGACCAGCCGCTTGACTTTCACTGAGCCGTCGATCCATTGGTTGACCAGTCGGGCGAATTTCATCGTTCGAATGGGATGGACAAGTCTGACACGAATTTGGACGCATCGACACCTATTTTGTGAACGGCGCTGTACGCCACGAGTCCCCGCCGCCTAACGGTATATCACCAGCAATGCTATCCATATATACTCGCTTCGTTTGCACGCCACGTGTTCGATGCGTGTATAGACCGCCTGTTAACACAGTTATCGCATTCTGTTATCGATAATGCTTCCTCCTCGTAGCTGTTCTATCCTGCGATGGTACAACAGTATCGGGAAAAGGTTTGTATTTTCGGCGAACTTCGATCGGAAGGAATTAAAATTTCTTTGAAACTCTATCGAGAAGTGAGAATTTAAATCCGCGGAATTCACATCATTTTTTGATATTTCGAAATCGGGGGAACGTTAAAGTTCGAGAAGCGATAATCTTGGAATTTCGTAAAGAAGGAATTCGAGAAACGCGTTGCACCGACGCAATGACCAGCCACGCTGGACTAAACGCACAATTTTGTCGATTCCAACAACGAATGGCGAATGAACGGATGAATGAATTACATTATCCGTGGAAACGTGTTTTGTAATTTAATTTACGAGGCAATTTAACAATCGATATTGCGAAAGAAATAGGTCGACGAAATATATAAAACGGATTACAACTTGGAAGCTGTCCTCGTAGCTCGTTAGTTCGATGTTCGAAAATTCGGGATATTATAAAATTCTTTTCGCTTCATAGCCTGTACATAACCTATAAATCAACCGATTCTCGTCGAAGATGATTTATTTTCAATTCGAAGAAACAATGACGAAAAAACAAGGAACTATTCGTTCGAGCGGCGATTAAGATTAAGAGAGAGAGAAAGAGAGAAACAGAGAGACAGATAGAGACACAGAAAGAGAGAGAAAACAAAATATGGCCGCCCACTTTCTAATCCTACGGTTACAACGGTTCGAAAAACAGGAACGAGGAACGAGGGAATGATGAAGCGTGAAACGCACGGAACTAAGAAGAACGAGTCCGACTCTTTGTCCTCTCGTTTCTATGTTTCACGCCGCGTTTCGCGCGACTAATTCCCTCGTAAACGTCGGTTATAATTCGGGACCACCGTGGAAAACCACGTTCATTGCATTCCCCGCTATCTCCTTGCCAAAGAAGAATAAATAAATTTTATATCGTGACACGATTATTGGGACGAGATTCTCGTAACGTAACGGGCCTCCATTTTTCCATCGATCGCGCATTTTTATAACCTCGCGTTAAGAGTTAATAATTAGAAAGCGTGATATCTTTTTCTTTTTTCTTCTTTTTCCCCGTCATAAGTGTCCGACGCGCGTACGAGTAAAGAGTGTGTCCGTTTCCAAAGTGTGGAAAGTGTATTAAAGAGGAAAAAGAAACGCGAAAATATTTTATATTTCATTCCATTGTGTCGTGATGCAATTAAACAATAATTGCGCGTCTTTGATGACCGAGCAAAATGTCAAACTGACATTTTGCGCAATGAAGGAGGGAGGAGGGGGGAAAGGCGATAACCGTGCGCGTGTGTGTGTGTGTGTGTGCGTTCGTGCGTGTACGCGTGTGTGTGAAATCGTCGCGTGAAACGAGAAGCGAGAAAGAGTGGAAAAGAGATAAACGGAAGACGAAGAAAACAGTCATCTCCATCTGAATCGTCTTTCGCAAATCGATCGATTTATCGAAATTCAAATTTATTTCCCTCGATATTCGTTAATTTTCGAAACGAATGCTAACGAAAGATTAATATATTCGAATGAAATATGATTTTAATTTGCGTAGGATATATTTTTGGATACGTTTTGTCGTCTCGAATTTCGTTTATTCGAACGGTGTCTCGTCGTTTGGTGAGTCGTTGAACTGGCGAAGTGAATTCGTGATTCGTCGAGACAACTATCAAGGCCGTGATAAATAAATAACACTTTAGGCAAAAATATATAAAATTCATTATCGAAACTCTAACGAAATATGTTCTATGAACTGTGATAGCTTAAAATCGAACGTGATAATTCTTTTCTTCTTAAATAAAAAAATTCAATATAAAAAATTCGAACGATAAATTCGTCCGTAAAAAAAAAGCAGAAAGTCGTCAGATGTTTTTCGTTCGACGCGAGGATATACCTGGCCGGTGTTTCCAAGTGACACGATTCCAAAGCCAATTGACATGCATCACCAGGTGACACTAATCACTGACACCGCACCGATCGATAAAGTGTACGAAAGAAAAGAGAGGCGTTTCACGGAGTCGCCTTCCTCCGCGCGTTTTCGTTTCGAAGCCGCATTACGCGGTCGAATAATTAGATTTTAACCGACGGTCTCTAAATTGATGTCACCGCCGTGCCGACAGTCCGAAGCCTTATGACGCACGAGCCGTGAATATAATGCGCGTTATTATCGCGTAGTTATGGCCGCCACAGCCAATAAACGTGTCCGCCGCCCAATTTTCCGCCATTGATCACTGTGTATAATCGATTTCTTCCACCTTCTTCCCTCCTCTTCCTCCTGTATTTCTCTTATTACCCCGATAATTTTATTCCATCATCCTTGCTCCTTCTGGTCTCGTTTTTTTTTCTTTCTTTCTTTCTTTCTCTTTTTTTTAATTTTCCGCCATACTTCCACCGGAATAATTGATTTCTTTCGCCGTTTTATTTCGAAGGCTGCTCTCCGGCGATCGATCAAATTCTTTGGAAAATTGGCGAATTATATTATCGCGGATATTTCGATCGTGCAAAATTTTCCTCGATTCTTCTCCTTCTTCTTCTCCTCTCCTTTTTTTTTTTACGCTCTTTCGCTCGAGGCATTAATCGATAATTGAACGTTTATTAACGCCAAGAGAGTTTCGATCGGAGTGTATCGAGCTCTACTCCACGTTTGGATATATTTTGGTGAAAGCAAAGTATTTTCTAGCTTTGGCTTCAGTTTTTTTTTCAATTATATTGTATGTATATATATATATATACTCCTGTATACGCTTTGCCATTCAATTAATATTTATCTTAAGTAGCACTTTACTTTCTTCTGTCAGCTATCTTATATTTCACCTGTTACTTATACTCGGTCGTTACTCATGTTTCAATTTTCGTTTCCCATCAAGATTCTATCCCATAATTCACAACCTCGCCACGCACTCGCGGAATCACTTTCTCGAAATCTCGGGCGGGATTTGCCAAAAACAGGAAAGAAAAGAAAAAAAACTTCGCTTCGACGATTTCACTGAAAAAATTCCCACCGCCTCCTCCCCTCATAGATCCACCCATTTGCTTTCTTTCGCGCCCAACAACAACAAAATTCCACCGTTCTCCCGATTATATAAAGACAATCGAACAGTCGCGTCGTCGCCTACGGTTGTTCCACCACGTCCTACCATCCTTCCCCCCCTCGCCACATTTCACCCGCGTTTCTCCGTTACGATTTTCATCAACAAGTATCGCCTCCTCGACTCATCGATTCCTTCTTCTCTTCCCTTCTCTCCGGGATCGACGAAATCGTAATTTTAAATCGTAACGCGATCGAGAAGAAATAAATAAATAAGAGTCGATGTGAAAGTCCGCGGCCGTGCACAACAAGTCCGTGTCCTTCCCTTCTCTCTCTCTCTTCGCTTTTCCCTCGACACGATGACTTTCCACGGATAAGCAACGCGAAAGCAAAACACCTATCCTTTGAACTTGGTATCGAGCTTTCGCTGCATCCTCGATTCCCACCGACCGGTTCTTCTCTTCCTTCGAAACGATCGATCAAAGCTCGCCTCGCTTTCCATCCATCCGATCCCTTTGCGCCGCGGCTCCCCTCTTAGCCGAGATTTCGCTCACGGCGCGATTTCCTTCAGTTTCGATTCGAAAAAGAATTCGTTTTAATCCCGATAATCGTCTCGTTCGAAAAAGTCGTCCCAGTGGTAAGTCACCAATCACCGCGCAACCAACGAGAGATCCAATTTGCGCGCGCGAATTCGAATCGCGTCGCGCGCGAAATCGCACGTTGTTTACGATGGGTTGAGAGCGCGCCGAGCAACGAGACACGCGATATCGCGGTTGTTCGCGGTTTCAGGTTGACTGGCTCGGTTCGCTCGCCGCGGCTCGCCTCGATGTTCGCCGTGAAACCGGCGACGAACGGCTGCACCCCACCTCGATGGACGCGACGTGACGTGGGTCTTGCCGACTCGCGTCGCTCTACCGCCTCTCCCGTCTCTCTCCTCGTAAATTCTGTTCTTTTGTTTTTCTTTCTTCTTCCTTTTTTTTAATACAAGATAACGCGAAAATTTGAATAATTTTCAAGAGCGATACGGCCGAGGCCGCGATCTTGTGGGGCAAGGCGAACGAGATCTGGGTTGGTGCGTTGCTTGGACGTGTGGATTCGTGTCGACGAATTCGATGAAATTTTGTTGAAGAAAGTTGGAACGCGGCAAATGACATATTTTCAATTCCAATCCTGTCTTATGCGTGTTCGTATTCGATGATCGAACAAAAGAAGTAAAAAAAAAAGCAAAATGCTTCACAATTTTCGAAATACTAATATTTTAGGATATTTCTATTTGTTTTATGAAAAATATGTAATCCTCGAAAAGTTTAGCGTTTCTATTAAAATTTACAATTGGTCGGTTCTGAATGTTGCCTCGAATTGCATCGAAATAACGACTCTCGTGAAATGCCTTTTGATTTTTTGGAGAGGAGAGGAGAGGAGAGGAGAGGAGAGGAGAGAGAGAGAGAGAGAGAGAGAGAGAGAGAGAGAGAGAAAGAGAGAGAGACGTGAATTTAAATCAGGAGAATACGGAAGCTGGAATGCTACCGTTAAAATTTGCATAACACCGATCTACGTTTCATTTCCGCGACGCAACAACAATTCTGCTGCTTTTACAAAATTACGTTGCCAAATTTTTTTTATCGCATCATTCCGATTCGAAACGAAAGAAATACAACTTCAAGGTATATATATACACACAATTCACACAATTTCTATAGAGAGCTTCAAATTTCTCACTTCAAATCAAATTCATTAGAACTACGCCTTCTAATTCGATGATCGAATTTCATCGAATTTTCTTCTTCGACAAGTTCAACGATATATCCACTAATCATGTGACTCGTTCAATCGCAATAACGGTAGCCGCACCATTCGAGATTCTGTTCGTAAATTCGATAGAAATGATCTGTGTGTCCCCTCTTTAAAAAAAGCCATAACGCTTTTTTTCCACGCACGATTGTATACGCGAGACGGTCGATCGAATCGAGATCGAAACGGGACGTCCACACAGAGAATTCGAGCGTGAAGCCGTTTAACAATGAGCGAAAGTTTCGAAGCGGCGAAAGCAAATGGGAAACAAGCGGATTGTCGCCGCCTCTCCAACCGAGCATCCAAGCGCCAACTCTTTTGCTCTTATCCTCGATCTCGTTTCCCCGTTATCGAGCACCAACTTCCGCTCGCTCGTGTCGCACCCGTCATTTCCCACCCATCGAGCCTTCTCTTTCTTTTGCCCGGGACGCGAAAAACGATAAACGACTGGTCGATCGAAAGAATTGTTTCGTATTTGTTTAGAGACGATGAATGTACATTTATCCTCGGCGATGCACTACTACCTGCCATCATAATCTGACGTTTATAATAGCGTATACGTTCTTTTTTCGTTATAATTGGTATTAAATGCACGTGTAAGTAGGATAAATACGTTGTTGATATATATATATATATGTTGTACTAGAATCATAAATTTAGAAGGGTTATGTATACCACAAATCAACTTTCTATCTTTATTTCTTGCACAGAGGAAACACAGTCTAGGTTAGATTAACTTTATCGAATTCGGATTCTCTATTTCTTTAATTCAAAAGAAAAGCAATTAAATTTCTTTACACAGTGAATCAAGAACGAATGTGCATCAGATGATAAAACGGAGAAAGTGTATAAAAATTAATTTTCGAAATTACAATAAGATAATAGAATAGCCTGGGATACATTTCTCGACGTACAAAGGTTAACACTTAACCTCAAATGTTAAGATGTGTTTACAAAGTAATAGGCAAGATATTTTCAATCTTTTTTCAATTATAGACAAGAGAAAGTTATTAATAATCAAAACGTATCTTTGTAGAGATACAAACTGTCCCCAAAATCACGCGATACGAGCAATCGAAAAGTGAAAAGATAAATCGAAAGGAAAGAACAAAAATGTTCGAGTATATCTACAATTGGCTATTTCCAATCGGATAAATATTATTCGTTTCTTTTCTTTAACTTTAACCATATCACTTTTATCACCAACACACTCCTTATATCTAACAATCGCAATATAAATATCCCATCTCGAACGAAAAGGGAAGGACAAACGAGAAACGGTTTCGACATTTTTCGACGCCAAATGCGCAGAATCAACGACACGTTTAGGAATTTAACGTGTGCGCATACATAACCTCGCACATTGTTTCAGTTTCCATCTGGTTGGTTGGTTTGCTCGCAAGGGGGCCATTCGTTAACAAAGTTTATTCGGCCGCGAGCGGAAAATCAAGCGTGCCGTCTCTCCGCGAGTAGTTCTTTACGTAACGAGTTCTGATTAGCTCGTACCAGGCGGAGACGGGCCGACGGGAAGAAATGCCAAGGAGGAGCGTTTCGCGAATTGCGCACCGAGGTTGAGAGGATCGAGGGTCGCGAGGCGTGTACACCGGCGAGACGCAGTGAGGAGACATGTGCAATGGGAAGAGGCGTTTAATACAATATCAAGGTTGAAAATTTATCGAGCGCTGGATGTATGAGACTCGATATGTAATTTTGTTATTTCGCTTCGAGGAAGGACTTCCTTTTAAGTTTTATTCTAAGAGGATTTTATTCGTTTGGTTCGTGAAATTGCGAGGAACGTGCGAATATCGAATCAAACGATCGACTTCCAAATGAAAATTTCTTTTTTTTTTTTTTAGAACTAATAGATAATTGTACAAATGTTGAAACCGATACGATTTCCAAAAAAAAAAAAAAAGAAAGAAAAAGAAAAAAAGGACAAAGTTTCGATAAGATCGATTTTCACGTGTCGCATAATTCAACGAGTCGACTTTCGCTTTGAATTAGAATGTCTGGAAGAGTGAGAGAGCTTGGCCTTTGCTCGGCGATCATTTGCATTCGTGGAGGTTAATGGATCGCAGCAGAAAAAGGAACTCGATACTATCCTTTCGATCTATCCGCTACAAAACACCGCTAGAGACTTTCGATTTGTTACTAAGCACTTATTATCATTAAATTCTATTATTTTTTTTCTTTTATTTTTCTCACTTCACATATAACGTATTCTTCGAAATTTGCATTTATATGATCTTTTTTTCTATAGTATTTGTTTGTAAAATATGTACACTTTCGTTTTCATTAAAAAAAAAAAAAAAAAAAAGAAAAGAAAAAGAAAGAAATTTTTATTACAAAGTGATATCATATATATCACTGAATGCAGAGCCATTATTATTTAATAACTTATTGCTGTCCAATAAATTTTTAAATAGTATACATACATTTTATTATTTCTTTTCATATTCGATGAAACATAGATGCACGATATTGATTGAAGTTCAAAAAAAAATCAAAATTTATACGCTATTTTCCATTGGATTAAATCGGAAGAAAATTTTAATCTCAAAGTCGTGAGTCGTGAGTCAATTTCTAAATTAATCCTGATATAAACTCATACATGTCGATGGCAAAGATTGGCGACTCGGACGAGAAAGGAATCCCGATGGCGCCGTCTAAAAATCAAAGTACACGCTGTCTTGGTACCAATTTCAGCGAATAAAACAGCCTCCCCTTAATTGATCTCATTGAGTTTGCTTAAGAAACCTTAAGTTAATTTAATTTTCCTTCGCTGGGTGACGCGATTTCGCGTTGGTTTTATCTTCTCACGGATGAATATTCCGCCAAGAAACTTGATTTATTAATCCAGTTAATCTTTCCGCGAAATCTCAAAACCTTAACGAAGTATTATTAAGACGGATAAACTCGTGCTCGATTTAAAAACCTTGAAATAAACATTCGACGCAAAGTTTATTACATAATTCTTGTATTCAAATCTTAAGAAATAATAATAATTCCTTTTTCTTTAAAAAAAAAAAAAAAGAAAAAAAAGTACGATCTTGTTTCCAAATTAACTTAGAATAAAATTCTGAACAAAATTAAAAATGCAATATATTTTAAAAAATTTCGTGGAATATGGAAAGGTACTGGTTCATCGATAAGACGATGCTCTTACGAGATACGGAAAACCACTTATGCAGCAAATATAAATAATTCTTAAAGATAATCTCCAACATACAATAATAACAATATTAAACAATAATAAAATCGTTAGCTATCGGTTCAAATTTTTCATTTAACCTAACAAACGTATCTAACGATCTATAACTCAATTCATGCGATATTAATCTGTGCAACATCGAGGATACGATTGGATGGATTCAGTCGTGAAACACGAAGAAATTTTTCGAACGAACGAAAATTAAAAACTTTCGAAAATTCTTGAGAGCGTGCTTGCTTCCTTCCGAGCGGGAAAGGACGGTTTTTCAAAGTTAATCCTTTGCACGCTCGACAAAGGAGCGAAAAAAGCTGATGGAAAAGAGAGGGGAGAGACGGGGAAGCTGATTCGTTCGTGCGCAATAGAATCGAGGTCGTGGCACGCGAGCTGTGAAACGAGCTTTAAGGCGCGATCGCAACGAGCGTGTCGTCGTCTGCTCGCTCGTGGTAATTGAGAAACCGAGATGGCGAGGGGATAGGCAGGGGTAGGCACCTCTCGTCGAACGAACGCGATATTGCGCGCGCGGCGTGGGGAGCAGCCGTGGTGGATCGAGCGGATAAATCGAACGCGGTTTCACTCGATTTCTCGAGAGAATGCGTTATTGGGAAAGGAAAAAAAAAAAAAAAAAAAAAAAGAAAAAATGAATGAACCGATGAATGAAATACCGATGGAATATCCTTTGCTATTATCGTATCACTGAACGAATTTAGATTTTGAATTTCTTTCCAAAACGTTTCTATCTTCACTTTCGATTTCGAGTTTCGAGTAATTTGTTTTTACGTTTTGTATATCGTACAATATTTGCGTCGAAAATTATTCATATAAAGATAAGATATTTGCGCGAAATAAATTCGTGTTTTGTTCAATTTTTTGCAAAATAAAAAAATACTCGAAATTACTTTGAATTCTTAAAATTCGAAATAATTGTTTCGATTTGTTACATTGTCTTCTCGTTATACATATCAGAAATATTCTAAATTATCGATTTTCGACGATACGATTCTATCATATTCCTGTAGAAACAAGAATAAAGAAACTAGAAATCTAAACAATACTTGCCCAAAATATCTCGTCGAATATCCTGCGATAATAGAAATTCATACACTTCGATGACATAACTTTGAGGTTAGGATTAAAACAACGAGCTACCTTTATTATTATATTGCCACGCGATACAAACGAAACATTTCATTCGGTATAATGGTCGAGGTTGGTCAATTTTCCAGATTGCGCAAACACGATCACGATGAACGGGGTCACACGGAAAAAGGGGATCTCGGACACAGTTACAATCGAGTCGAAACGATTTCCCCGTTAACGTTTGAAGAAAAATTCATCGTTGTCGCGCTCGTGGCCACGTTCAAAGCTCGAGGCTCGTTCCAACGTCACGTGGCCACGCGTGGTGAAAGTTACACAAACGTGGAAAACTGGCTAATGACAATAATAGTGCGCAATTTCCGGGCCGCCTACGGATCCACTGCACGTATTCCCTGGAATGAAACCCTTTCACGGGATTAATACCACGCTTGATCGAGAATCTCTATCGAAACGAAAACGCGTCTTTTATTCGGATACGATGTTTTTTCGAATTTATTTTTTAACTGTCTGTTCGAGTGAGATTGATAAAATGTATGTAATGAAAAATAATCGTTTACATTTAAGATATAAATTTTCGAATATTAATCAACGAAATTTTTAACCAAAGAAAAGAAATAATTTAAAGATATAATAAATGTAGATATTTCGAACAAGATTCGAAGTTTCCATCGGTTGGATCATAGTTTCGCGAGCCGTGTTCCCCGAAACATGCCAAGATATCCCCCGAAGTTGGCGCGAAGTCAACTTTCGACAATTTTAGCCAGTGTTTCCAGCCACAGTTTCTCTTCCTTTATTTTCTTTTCATATGAAAATAGAGAGCAGCGTAGAGAGTGCCGGTCAACAATGATCGTTCGAAAATTTGAAAATTCGTGCGATTAATATTAATACAATAATCATTGTGAATTCAGACTTTCTTATCTTAATTGGTAATTAACTCTCGAGTATCCATTAGAAAGGAAAGAAACAAAAAGGAAGAAATGCGAAGGATAAAAAAAAAAAGGAAAACACGTGAGTGAAAAACACGTTCAAGAGAGAAAATTGCAACGTTGAAGTAGAGTTTCACGGTATGCGTAATACGTTTGTTTAACCTTGAACCTTTTGTAGGCCACACTTTTTTCTACTCGGTGATTTAAAAAAAACGTGATATCGAAACGAAATTCGCGTCATTTTTCGAAAAAATGGAAACGATTATTCGATGAGATTATTTTAGATTCTTTCAATTCGAATTGAATCCAAAAAAAAAAAAAAAACAAAAATTATTAAACAGATCCAGAAAACTTATTTCGTCGATAATAAACTTCGTCTGGATTATCGCTCGTTCGCTTTCTAAAAAATTAAAATAAGAGGGAAATATTCGATAAATACAATCACGCTTTTCCTTTCTAAACGGAAATCCGCAAAATCAATCCGCAACTAATCAATTGCTTCTCTTCCTTTTTTACATCCTTCCTTCTTACGATTTTTTTAAAATTACATAAAAATAAATCTCTGATCCTATCCATTTAATTCAACAATTTTATTAAATGTATCAAACTCGAAGACCATCGATTTTATTTCGTAATGCGAATTAATTATACAGATTCGAACATCCGGTGGATTTAATGAAACATAACATAAGCGCTGTAAAAGCACTTTCTCTTCCTGTTCCACATGTTAATCGGTTTACTCTTATGACACGAGTTTTAATCCGCGAATAAGATATCACGTGTAAACAAATATTATACGTGACGTAAATCGAGGAAGGCGAACGAAGCGTGATAAAAATTTTAATCGATCGATCGAACACGAATCAATCCGGAAGTTTCATTAATTGCATCGATCTTCGTGCGCTATCGATACAATTTTTTTCTTTTTTTATTTCTTTTTTGTTTCGTTTTATTATTATTATCGTCGATGATCAAAGCGGTGATAATCAATTGATTAAAGGAATTAAAGGAGGAAAAATAACTAAGATGCAACAATTGAACGTTTTAAACGTTTCTTTCGAATTAAACGTAATTATTTAAACATCGAATAATTTGATAAATTAAAACGCTTCGATCTAGCGTTATGCATATGCAATTTCTTCGTAATTTTTATAATTAAATTTTAAAATTTAAAACTTCTATATAATTATATAACGTTTTTGTGTAGCTAACTATTATGCAAGAATAATATTCACTTTACAAAAGAGCCTTTCAACGTGCTATCTGCGCGAGTATCGGTGATAAAATTTCTTCGTAAAAAAAATTAGATTACATCTCAGAAATAGCGATATTCGATCTAAAAATTCGAACAGATATAACGATTAACAAATCGTTAAATTTGATTAAATTTAAGTAGGAATCAACTATTGCCTGGATAAATTAATATTAATATTTTACCATGGAATAACTTGTTTAATGATATTCTCATTGAAGGTATAAACGCGCGATGAATACTCCCACGAGCGTAATGACGTTAACGAGCCTCGATTCACTTTGGCCTTCTATGCGACAGAAGTTAAAGACAATCGTATCGTGGTGGTTTCCGGACCCCATCGATTATTTTCGCGGTAATTCAACACTAAATTGGCAAATCTTGTGAATGGTCACATAAATTGGAATTTCCAATTTTTTATATCTCTTTTATTATCCTCTCAGTTCCGACAAATAAAAGTAATTTTAATATTTTGAAGAAAACTTTAATTTCAAATTGAGAGACGAAGAGGTATAATTTTTTCTTCTTCTTCTTCTTCTTCTTAAGAAATTAGTTTTAAAATTTTGCAACGATAAATAATTTTTTAATAATCTCGAGAAAAAGTTTTAACACAAAATAAAGAGGAATAAGAGGAATCACAAGCGACGATATCTCTTTTGTAATTTATGAATGAGATTTATTTAACGATAAAAGATAAAAAAAAATATCAGTGAGTCGAAATTTATGGAAGGATAACAAGATTAAATTTCCCGCCAAATGGCATATTCGGATAAGGCCAGTCAATATAAAAATAACACGCTCGAGAAACAATCGTAGCCTAGGCTACTTTCTAGTGAAACACGGATATCGATAATTCTATCCTCAATTCTTGCTGACACACGCCTCAAACGGAAGAACGCGCTTCTTGTTACGCTAATGAAACTCGACCGGAAATTCTATTATAATTTTCTTGAAAATTTAACCAGTTACGCCGATGAATTTATAATCTTTTTCCCAATTTTTCATGGAAAATAATTCTTCTTCCATAAAAATGTTCTTACAGATTTAATCGAATCAGAGAAATTGAACAATTCTGATACGTTCCAAGAATTCGTACGATACATTATCCTTATTATTATATCATCATTATACGTCATACATCGAAAAAATAATGAAAATAAACGAAAAAAAAATATCCTCATAATCCTCGTTTCCACTGTTTATATAACGATTTTAAAACAGAATGTGATAATTCGAGAGATTAATGAACGTGTTTAAAATAAATAATATTTTAATTATCCTAACATGCAAATCCCCGTTTCGCAAAAAATCCACAATACCAATCGAGAAAAGCAATCGAGAACATTCGTTTCTATCCGTTCATTCAATGAAATTCACCAACCCTAACCATAAAATCTAGCAAAGCCGGCCACTTCATAAAACTTTCACACCTCTTTTCATATCCATCTAACGCGCCATTATGAATCTTTCGATGTCCATCATCGCCAGGTATCATCGTTCCTCGATTTTATTCGCAGTTTCACCTAACAATCCCGTAAAACATCAAACAAATACAAGTAGCAATAAAATCCCGGATATATATGTTTAACAGAACCACGAACGATGTTGCAGCTGTTTAAGGAAGAGAACTGTCTCTTCCTTCTGTTACTAATACGCTCCCCACCACTGGCGCGACATCAGCGCTACGATGATCCTCGTACAAAACACAATTCTCACGTGCGTTTATACGCTCCTCACAGTTTCGTCAAAATGGTGGTAACTTTGTGCACGATGCTATTTTCCTCCTCCTCCTCCTTCTTCACCTCTGGCTCGCTCGTTTCGAGGGAGAGACAAGAATAAATTAGAGATTGGTATTACGATCTTGTTTTAATCTAGGTTTTTTTTTTTATGGATTTTTAAAGTTGAGGATATAAATGGAATAATTTTTAAAGGAAATAAAATTTGTGATGGTGTTCTTTTTTTAAAAATTGTTGTCATACTTTTTTCCCCTCTTGTTTTGCACGAGGCGATGAAATTTATAATCCCAGCCAAAATGTTTTCTCAATCTCGTCGTTCCACGCAGTGAAAAAAGTATGCTTCGATCTCTAATCCAGTGGAACATCTGGAATCTAATGCATTTTACAACGCGAGATTCTATTTAAAAAACAGGAGCAGATTATTATGAAACGGGTTGAAATGAAAAAAGGATATAGTTATATTTTAAATGAAGCAAACGTAAGCTAGAGTATGGTTGACTTGTTCAACCTATAACCTCAATATCATGTAAGCTATAAAACATCCCAATATGAATCGCATAAATCAATGAAGAATATTTCTATTTGGTCGAGCAGTTAAATTCCTTGGCGGTAAGTAATGAAAATAACATTAAAAAGCTTATTATTATTATTACTTTTCTACGTAAAATCTTAATTTAATCCTAATTTTTATTACAATGTGTAACCCATTCATATCATCTTTCAATAATAATTTGTCTTGAAAAATTCTTATAAAAAAGATTCGAGAATTAAATTACCAGCATTTTTTTTTTTTTTTCTTTTTCATAACATACAGAAACATTTAAAATTCCTGTCTGTCTGTCTTTTATTTTCTTTGTTCCAACAAAGAGAAGTAATAAACGCTGGGCTAGGAAAATTTTCAATCGAGAACAGAATTTACTATCGATTTCGTTCAACAATTGCCAATCTCGACCGCTAAATTCCCCTTCACCATCCTTCTCCTCTCGCGTTAAAAAGTCTTGGCAACGATTCGTTCATTTATTTATTATAAGAGCAAACCACTTCCAATCGAATCCAATCAGCCACCCCTATCGGCGCTGAACCTCCTTCGAAACTTCCCGACACCCATCCCCACACCTCCCCCGGGGCGAACCCGCAACGAAATTCCCTAGGAAGCCCCTCCCCCCTCCCCCCAACGAATCCTCGAACGAACGAGGTATTCGTGGAAACTCGAGCAACGGCCGAGGAATCGGGTTTCGATTCCATCGGCGACGAAATCGTGTAACGTCGACGACGTTATCGATCGCGGCAACGTTGGCCGCGTTGTGACACGAATAAACTATTCGCCGCCGTTTCCAGCGAATCCGCGACTTTCTAGGACAGCGCTGCCTGGTGTCCCGTTCTTACAACTCCCAGAGTCGAACGAGCGCGTTACAAATCGTTTATCCTATTTAATTCGAGTATTGGAACGCGACGGAGGGGGGGGGGAGGGCAGAACGGGGAGGGGAGGAGGAGGAGAAGGAGGGGAGGAGGAATGTTAATGTCGTTGGAAAATTACAAATATGGTAAATCAGTAAATTATTAATTATTTGTATCTAATACGCGATAGACAGAGAACAGTGTTTTTGAATAATATTTTACATTGAAATTTATTTTGTAGTACGTGTAATCGAGTATCGTATTATCGTAAAATTTTATTGGCGATTATGTATGGTGGATTAAAAATTATTACTATTTTTTTGACAGTAAATCGGGGACTTGTGAGAAAATTAGATTATTAGTTACAGATCTTGTATCATATAGATGGTATTATTTCAATAATTTCGTTCCTAATTTCTTTTCAATAAAATATTTCGAGCTTATTAATTATGTAATATAAACATATATTTTGTGTGTGTGTGTGTGTGTGCGCGCGCGCGCGTATGTGTGTGCGTGCGCGTGTGTGTATTATTAAACACGTAATTCGGCGGAAGTTTACTGCCGTCCATAAATGGCAGAAGTTTCAGTATGTATTTTAAAATAATAATAGAGAAATAAATTTTGTAATTACATGGAAAATAATGTGAACAGTATTATTAACCATTTTTACATAAAGGGAGCTGTACATTTATCTGTTAAAGGTTTTATCATAAACGAGTTTTAATAAAAGTTATTACTTGGTGTACGCCATATACTTACTGTTAGCCTCATACCTTCGAATTATAAATTATAAATCCTTTAAAATATCGAAATCTTTTCAGAATTATTTTACGCGTCGAAATGAATTCTTCGAACGAATCTTCACCGTGCGAGAAATATAGAAAATAATATGGAAAAACTCTAATAACAACGACACAACTTGTCTGGCTTCGCCACCCTCTCAAGTCTATATAAACTGACTAGTCCTGGGTTTTCCTTTCCCACGGAATTATAACACGTGACGCAACGCCGCCCGTGCACTTCATTGTGTTTCATCCACGCACTAGTTAAAATTGTAATTTTCCCTCTGCTCGCGTTTCCACACGCGGTTTCGCGCTAAATACGCCCCGCCGTCTAATCTCATTGGTTAAAATAGCTGTTCTGGTGTCTTTTGGTGGGAATTAAAAGGGTTGCTGTGTTGCTCGAAGCAGGGTTAATGAACCGTGAAATACGATATATTTTATGATATATTTTCACGTTTTAAATGTTAATTGCAAGCTTGCGGATTGTAGCTCGGATTTTTCGTGAAAGAAAGAAAAAGAATTTGAGAGAATCGAAGAATTGTTAATTTCAATGGATCCATTAGATTACCAGCAAGTATCATTATAATTATAATTATTTAATAGGAATTTGTTCCGATGGATTTTTACCTTGGATTTTTACCCCCCTCGAAAACTCTCGAGGAAGAATCGTTAATGAAATGAATGAAAAAAAAAAAAATTTCATCGCTACGCTAAAAGAATTATTTTTCGACGAATGAAATATGCGACATTTTATAGCGTTACGAGAAATGATGTAGAGGTTAAAATGGAGGTTGTGCATCGATTGAAAGAGGGTTGCTTTTAGAAGCTGGCAAAGAATTCGATATGGTTAATGGGTGATTTTTTTCTTTTTCGTTTCGATGAAAGCTCGACAGTGGACGAAGAAGCTTGAAAATAAAGGTTTATAATATAGCAATGTATTAATATTTTTATAAAAATGAATAAAAATATATCGACATGCAGTATTTTCGTTATTGTAAATATAAAAAGAAAATAAAGATGATGGACGTGTATAAAATACACTTATCTTGATTAAAGATTCGAGTGCTCAATTTCATATTTCAATACACGAATCTGATTTAACCTTCCTTCTAATTATATTTAGCATACGATCTCTCTTTCCCTCTCTTTCTCTGAGCATGCTTTCAGTATATATATATATATTTATATATAATTTTTGGAAAATTTATATAATCATTCATTACCTCATCAAATTATCAAAGAAGCTTCTAATTAATTTGCTGAAATTCAGCAAATTCAATTCACACAAATTAAAACAGAATTAATTTTGATAGTTAATTGGGTTAATTAATTTTACTGCGTTGTAAGACTGTTGTCATGAAAATGAATAAAAGAAATTCTCAAAAAAAAAAAAAAATTCCTCGACGATCTTAAAAAAAAGTTGTTGCAAATAATTTTTAAATTTTACTTTCTAAACAAATCTTGAATTTGTTTTAAGCTTATATCACATTAATACCGTCGACACGGATGCATAATTATTGCAACTCGACGCTCGACGACGATATCAGTACGATACTCTCTCTACGAGTGAAGCAATCTCTTATTAATAAATTCACCGCGGTTCGCGGTAGTTGTACTCACTTTATATGCTAATATCTTCAAAGTTAAACAAAGTAGATACGATATATCTTCGATTCACGGGCTTACCTGAAACAAACAAAGAGGAAAAATCAAAATTAAAATTGCGATATTCCTTTAAAAATTAAAAGATCGATTCGACTTTAATTCTTCGACGAAACGACATTTCGTCTGCCACTGCCTCTTCCACTATTGTAAGATACACCTTGATCGATTATATCGTTTATATCGCGCTTACGTCGCACAATTATCCTCAAAACGATTAGTTGAACGATTAATTGGAACGCGAGATAACGCGATTCCTCGTCCCCGAAAGTAAATAAAGCGCGAGGCGTCGTTTCGCCTCGTTTACCTGTATCTCCGTTGAAACACGTCCTGGAAACACATGATACCGAGAATGTGGCCTATACCCGGAAATCCATCGATCGACCGGAAGCACGACATGCGAGTAGAAGCAGAAAGAACACAAAAACCGAACAGAGAATAAAAAAAAAAGAAGAAAAAAGGAAAAGAAGAGAAGGAAGAAAGGAGAAAGGAGAAAGGAATGAAGAGAGAAAGAGAAGGGCGAAGCGCGCGACGACGTTCGCGAAGAATATGCGTGTTAACAATGTGGGTAAGAAAGAAAAATATATATATATACATATATATATAGAAAAAAGAAAAAATATCGCGTTACGTTATCTTATCTTTATCGTCTCGCGAGCGGGAAAACGGCCAAGAAAAAGCGATTCGGCGTTTAATGTGCAACGTGAAAGGAACGAGCGATCTCGACGATTAGTTACGATGTTCGACCGTTCGAAAGAGAAGTTTTTTCGAATGCTTTGAAAATGAAGTTGAAGAAGTTTATTGGAGTTGTATCTAATTGCGATCTTCTTGCAAGTTTACGAATACACTCTGCGTTTGATATATATTAGAGGGAGAAAACGGTATCGATGTAATTGGAAAAGTTTTTCTGGATCCATTTTGGTGAGTTTTGAGGAATTTTATTATTGACTCGTTTGTAACGAGAGAAGTTTTGTTTTAGAGGACAACGCAATTAAACATTTCCAATAATATTCTGAATTAACTAACTGGATAAGAAAAGAGAGGATCGAAAGAAATCCATCGATATCTTATATAATGGAATTAACGAAATAAAGTACGAGGATTTTCTTTACGTCAATTCGATAAATGAAATCGCCACGTGTTCAACGCCTCCCAATGATTCATCGCCTCGTTGGGGAACAATATCTCGTATTACTTTTTAACACAACTCGATACAACCGTATCCTCATCGATAGACGAATCACGCCCCTGATCGATCCTCCTCCCACTTGAAAAAAAACTCGCTCGATAATCAATCTTCGCAAACATCCGCGTCCCAAATTCAATTTCTCATTGCTCCTCCAATAATAATTCGCTCGAAATTATTCCTCGTCTTGGAAACGTAATCATGTTATTTTACAGTTTTCCAGATCTCGTCGAAATTCGAGGGAAGAAACTCTATAAGGAGGAGAAGGAAGAAAGAAAATGGCCGTGAAATAATTGGCGGGTAAGCTCGTGCGTTCGACGGGAAACACGTTGTGCAGCGGTCTCATGAAAATTATATACGTTTCACCCCAACCAAAGCGCGCGAGGGTGGTATATAACGCGCGTTATAAAGCTCTCTCTCTCTCTCTCTCTCTCTCTCTCTCTCTCTCTCTCTCTCTCTCTCTCTCTCTTTCCGTCGATCAATATTACGCCACCCATGCCGCGCGTTCCTCTGTCTCTCCTCGATTTGTTTCGCCTCCTACGCGACTGCTCCCAGTTTTTCCCCTCCTCTCCCGATTCCGGTCAAATCGTTCGTGCATTTCGATCGCCACGAGTCATCCAATGAGTGAACCATTTTTATGGATTTATGCTTTCGTTTCGATCAAAAAAAAAAAAAAATCTCTTCCATTTTTTCCTCTGCTATTTAATTTAACGAGATTTTTTTTTCTTTTTTTAAATTTTTCTACGTATATAAACGATGGAAATAATTACGGTATATCATACCGGATGGAAAATTGTTGTTTCCTTTCTTTAAGTTCGTCGATCTTCGCGTAGAGAAAAGAAATTCTCTAGTGTTTGTATATTGTTATATTTATACAGAGATGTGATACTCGAGCCGAGCTAACTTCTTCAATCAGCGTAGATTCGATTGTTTCGTCGAAAAAGGGGAAAAGAAACAAAAATGGAACGTAACGCCCGAGAGAATTCGGGGGCAAAAATTTAATTTAATTCCGGCCGAGCCTCCGAGAACGCCTCCGGCTTACGTGTCTGTAAAACGAAAATATCGTAATTTCTTTATCTTTTCGATATTCACGTTTCAGATATTAAAATAACTGGAAAATAATTAGAAGAACATCGATTCGTTGATTTTTCAAAACTCCGTCACAAAAGCGTGCCTATGCGATATTCGAAGTTGAAACGGATACGATATCGAAATACCAATATTACTCGATATACAAACGATTCGATGGATTCTAAAATTTGGAAATTTTGCTTTCCGAAAATTCACAGTCCGTTTCCTCGATTCTTCGAAAGATCTTTCGAAATCTTTGATCTTTTGTTTTCCTTTCCATCGTTGTATTTTGCATATCTTTGAAATATATCTTCAATCGTTCTTTTATTTTCTTCTCGATAAAATTCGTTCATTGAAAATCGGTAATAAATAAACGAATCCATTCCACACGTTCAAGATAACCTTCGAAGAAACATCGAAAAATCAAAGAATTGGGAATATATTCAAAAGTACGTTGCATCAAAGACCGCGATCGAGTTTTTTTTTTCAACGATAATTTTTTTCAAACACGCGGCTGTTTTCAGAGAGCGCAATTAGAAGGCGTATAGTGGCTCTTTCCAAGCCACTTATTTCCCCCTGTGTAGAAACGTGGCGTGGGAGAATAAAAATGCACGTCGAATCGAAGGAGGAGGGGGGTGTGTGTGTGCAGTCGAAGCGATGGCGAACGATTCGAGGGGACAGAATCGCAGACGGATGGGGTCGAAAAAGGAGCAGCCAAAAATCAATAGCGCCATTCCTGAAACTTCTTGTCCCCGCGTTTCCCGATTACGAAACCACGTGATCAATGTAAAAAAGAAAAATAGGACAATTTTCGAGTATCGAAAATCCGACTGACGATCGCTTTATTCTTTCGAGAGCATCGAGATTATCGAGTTTTTTCTTGGATTCGGTGACTATTTTTAGGATAATGCCCTGTTGGCCCTCGAACAACGCGGGGGGTGCCAAGTTTCCAATATATATATAGAATCTTTCACCCCCCTCCTCAAACGTTATTTTCCACTTTTTCGTTTCATCTTCGAACCGTTCTGAAAAATTTACAAAATTAATAAGTTTTGTGAATTGATTAGAGAAGATTGTTACCTTTAACAATTACAACAAGTTAATGAATGGAATAATCGTTGGATTATTTGAATTGATTTTCCACGAAGGAAAATTGATTTTTTTTTTTTTTTCAAAACTATTTCGAGGAAATTTGATAGTGCAATATAACTCGTTATATAAAAATCGTATGAACCGATAAAACTCTTTATTATCTATTAATATTTATGTTTAATAGATAGCACGTAACTTAAGGATTATGCGTCATTTCGTATCTGTACATTTTTCATTTATTCATACTTATCTTTATTTACTTTGTGCTCTATTGTATAATCTCTACTGTATTGTTGTATCAGAATTTTTATATCCTTCACATCTTCGACCAAACGACAAAAAAATACTATATATATATCGTTTAAAAATTCTCATATCGAGAATTTTTTATCAAAGACGATGATGTATATATCTTGCAGAAAAATTCTTCACGTTGAAATATTTCAACGTGGTAAACAGATTGTTTTGATCCGCGTGGAAGGGGTTGCAAAACGTTTGGAACGCGGTTGAATGAGCCCACGCGCGTTCCAAGTGGCGTGTGTACGATTCAAGATATTGACATTGGCCCTTTTCCACGGGGACCCGGATCGTTTTATTATGCAGCCAGCGGAACTCGGTTTCGAGGATTGGCACAGTTTCAAGTGCACGATGCTCCTGAGACACCCTGCCAGCTTCTGCCAAAAATATCGTCGATATTCGCGAAGAAGATGGAAGTGGAAGTGGTTTGGATCGGTTGCGAATGAGTCGATTAATTTATCGATCAACGACGTTTATTCGGATATAAAGGGATTGTGGATGATCGAGTTATTAATGTGCAAATAAGAAAAATTATTTCTTTTTTTTCTCTTTCTAATTTCCATTGAATGACTTTTCTTCAGAGATAATATTTTATTTAAAAAAAAAAAAAAAAACACTTGGAAATATTTCTTCCGAATCATCTTTTAAATACCTCTTTTAAAATCGAAGAAACTCCCGAAGAAAAGACCTATCCAAAATTAAATTAAAAAAAAAAAAAAAAATCAAACATAATAATAATAAATAAATAAATAAAAACTTCATCTCCTCACCTTTATCTCGAATCAGCCGGTTGGTAAGCGAGTGATCGACTGGCATAAAATTAAATTGGCGTGTGGGCCTTCCACGCGATGCCCACGCGAGCATTTATCAATCGTCCGATAATATTTCACGATTATTATTCTTCGTTTACACGAAGATATCATGCCTCATCCACCGTCATTATCCTCGTCCACCACCATCTTCCAAGCGCGCGCGCGCGCGCGCGCACACACACACACACACACACTTACGCGGCGCAGCGAAGAACGAGAAACGAATACTCTTCCGCCGCGATTTTCTCCGTTTCGCTAGGACGAGTGAATGAAAAGTCGCGCGCACGTGCGATTCCAACTTCCCCCTCCCTCGATTCCAACTACGACCTTGAGGCGAGCGATACTACAAGGAGGAGCATTCCTTTTTAACTAAGGGAACAACGTGTTCAGCCTTCGCACACGTGCGGCCATTATTGATTGAGACCACCCCAACAGTCCTCAGGAGAGGGGGGGATTCGTCCGGGGTGCGTTTTATCGCCTCGTCGTCAACCCTCTTTTCTCCGACTCGCCACCGCGAAAATAGCACGATGCACGCCACGAAAATAGTAACGGGAGAAAATGCCAACGTGAATGTTGGAGGAAATCCTTCGTTTCAACCCTTTTTTTTCCCTATCCTTTTATTCTTTCGATTCGGAAATTTTATTAACGATTATTAAAAAGGGGATTTCCTACGCGTCCGCTTGATTTTCAAATTTTATACCAACAAACGACGTACAAGGCTAATTCACGCGAGTCGATTGAATTAACAGTTAATTTAGCCCACGTACATTTTCAAGGATCCTTCGGTTCCTTAACCCAACATACTTTGCATCCCACACATGCAAATAGGATAGATGTTTATTCCACATCTTTAGTGGGTCGTTAATAAGTCTATCGAGCATTGCGTATTAAAACGCGTTGCACGGATTCCTCCGTAACGTTATAATATTGAAAACCTGAAAAATTTCAAAATTCAAAGAATCAATCGAAAACGGTCAAAAATTCATTCCCTACGTCGAAAAAACCATAGCCGCCAACAAACGTACCGTTTTTCAGTCATCGAAAACGCGAAGGAAGAAAAATACTATTATTTCGTCGAACGGTCGGTGGGTGATGTTGGTGAAATCGCCTTGTTCGCTCCACGGCCGCGAGGCAGCGCCACCGCCACACGCGCGTGTTTCAGAGAGAGTGTCTCTGAAACACGCGTGTGGTATATCCCGACCAGTGTGTATAAAAAGAGCCCCGTTATTTCTGCCACGGCAACGTCTACCCGGTTGTAAAACCAACGGTGGTAAGAACTCTGCCGACCAACTGTGGCTTTTCTATCTAGTTATATTATATGCTAGATTACGACGAGGCGTGAATAAGGATATATTGAGGAGGATTCTTGAGCGCGATGAATTCTTGATTGAACGGAACGAGTCGGTGCGCGAATTGAAAAGAATTCAGCGGTTGTAGCGGTTTCGATAGGCGATATCGATAGTATTACAGTTTATGCAGCATTGTGATAGTGTTACAATGAGTTTTATTATTGATCTTTGGTTTTCGAATACCTCTAATTTTCATTTTAAACGATTTTTGATAATTTATCTTCCCATTTCTATTCTTCAATTCTTATTAATCGATATTCTAATATTTTAATCGATGTGTAGTATTCAAATTCTTATCGGTTTAAGCAATAATTTTGAAATTATCGATATCTCGAGTTGGAGGGATTTTTGATATTTTTAAACGTACAGATTCTTTTTACATCGATCGAACTTTTCAAAGACGGGGAATTGAATATCGATGAGATAGAAAGTTCACAGGTATGCCTGCGGTTCCTATAGCAACCTTTTCAACCCTATACGTACCGCCTTTCAATTTTTCACCGCCATATAGAAAAAGTATCGATCAATTACCCTTCCCCTTCTCGAGAGACCAACGAACTAATTTCTACTCGGCTACTCTTCATTTCATCGCGATAACATTTTAAATCTCCAACGCTTTCTTCTTTCACAGAGGGTTGGAAAAGAAAACTTCGAGTTTCAGCAAGAGAGAGTCGCATTTTCCATCTCCTTCTCGTTGCCAGAAAATTTTAAGAATCTTCTCTATTACGTATGCGTATTATTGTAACAGACGATTATTAAATCCTTTCACACAATGAGTTGGGAATATTTCGTGTCTTAAACCATTAAAATTTCAACGATAAAAAGTTGAAAATGTTATACTTTCTATCGTCTAACATAAGAAATTTCAAAAATTTTAACGACGAAAGAATTATTAATTATTGTACAATTACTTTCTTCCTAATTCCTCGCGATCTTGTTACTGGATTATGCAAAATTTGAAAGTGAAAAAATTTATAAGCGAGAAAAAGTAAAAAAATATCCAAATGATATAGCATTATTGATATTTGAGGAACGAATCCATTTCTTCAAACATCGTTGATAAAAATTTGATTCTGGATAAACATCCGTCTTTTTACACTCGAAGTGATAAGGAAATACAAACAGAACACGTGCAAAGATAATCTTTGTTGTTTTGTTGTCGCGTAAAAAAAAAAATTCCCAATTTCAATTGCGTTTCTTCTCAGGATCCCTGATGAATTTTCCTCCATTCTATCGTCCACGAAAATAATATTTTGAAATGCACAACATAATCGATCTATTGTACAGACAGGTTTAAAACAAAGTTCGAACAAAACAGAAGGCACGTTTGAAAACAAATTGGGCCGCGCCCGTTTATTATTCCCAGAAAAAACGCGGACAATGGTCGATCGATAGAGCTGCAAGGAGACAACAGGATGCAGGAAATGAAGCGAACAATCGTCGAAAACGACCACGGTATCCTACAGGGTCCCATAAAAGAGAGATAAGTACGAAAACATCGTCCATAATAGAAAGAAGAAGAAGAACAAGAAGGAGGGAAAGAATGTGTAATGTTTCAAGTAAGAATTATTCATAAGTGATTTATTCAATGAGTATAAAAAAATTGAGAAGAAAAAGAGCTTCGACGATCGTTCAAAAAATAAATAATATCATTACCATTGCTTATTTCTTTCCTTTTTTTTTTTTTTTTTTTTTTTGAATAAAACGTGCAAATATTTCTTACACTCACTGTAAATATGAAGAGCTAAATAAACGTAAATCTTTTGATTCGTTACAATCGATCTTCATCGATCTGTTCATCGAAAAAGATCAACAAATTACTCATCTCATCATATTCGATTTGACAAGAAAAATATTTTATCTCCTTTTTCGCACTTACTCTCCTCCTTTGCGTAATTAGAGAAAATAATCGAAGCGAGCGATAACGCACGCGTTAAAATAAAACGACGACGCGAAAATATTATAACCGGGAGCGAGAAGATTGTCGTCGTGCTCGTTAAGCAAATTTAACAGGGAAAACGGTTTGATCTCTCCACGCTCCTTCGACAATTTCCACGGGTGGAAACACGAGGGGCGAGATCCTTTTACTCGCGGTGAAACCACGGCCCACGCCGTGGATTAAATGGCACGATCACGAATAAACCAGTTCCCGCCGCTATGCTGTTCCGCGTTAGATAATGCGCGCCCTCTGTCGAGGGATTTCGTTCCACCTCTCCTCGCGACTTGCTTGCGATTACGCGGATTGGCGACGATCGAATATTGTCGAATATTGAGATTTCTAAGAGGAGAGGAAAATAGGGATAAGAAGGGATATTCTTTGTACGAGAAGGAAGGAGTAATTTGTAATGGAAGAACGAAATAAGAGGGACGAGATACTTTTACTTACATTGGAAAAATGTATTTAAAAGTTGGAAAAGTTTGAAAGTTATTCAAATTGGTGAATGTTTTATTATACGCTTGACGGTTTTTATTTTTGTTTGAGATTTTATATAAGGGAAAGTATACGAAAGATGATTGCGAAAATAATTAAAGTAAGCGAAGTAAGCTTCTTCTCGAAACATTTTAAACGATGAATTTTCTAATATCAAAATTTGTAAATTTGATTAATTTTCAATCCGTAGATTCGAATATAAAATCTCGATCTATCTTCCATTTCAAACTTTCGAATTTGATTTTTATTTTAATCACAGATCGTATAATAAATTCGCCGTATAATAAATTTCCAATTCGAACACGTCGACCCACGAAAAAAAAAAAAAAATTAAAATAAAATCCCATATTTCGATAGAAACCACCGACAAAATATCCAATTTCATCTCCAGTTTTTAACCAAAAACTCGTTATATAACCAAACGATCCAGGCAAATTTTAAACAACCGTCGAAATTGTTTAATCGTTTAAAAAAGCGTCACGAAATTTCCATTTTTCCCCGATTTTCTTTTTCAAAAATAGAAATAAGATAAGAAACGGATGAATGGAATGGAAAGAACGATGCGAAAGAGAGTTTCTCGATCGATTTGACCGTCTCCTCGGGGAGAGTCGTGAAAGCTTTGCGCGGTTAAAATGGAAAAGACAACGGGGTTTGAGGACCTTCACCGATGCTTCCCGTCCCAATTCCATCCGCACGGAAAATCTGTTCGTGAATTCGAACTCTGACCCCGATTTTAACCCTTTCGAATCATTTAATTCTGGAAGGAAAAAAAAATCATGGCCAAGCGGTTCTTTGAATTTGAATTATGATTTTTCAATTGTATTCCAAGTGAGGACATTACGTTCAAGTGAATAATAATTTTCTTTCTCATTCGAGATTGGATCGACCCAATCGTTATTTTATATGGAAATTGCATATCGAAGCGAGTTTCGAAATTGATTTTTCTTTTCAAAATTGAATTTCAAAAAAAAGAAATGTATTTCGAAATATAAATGGAGATTGAATTTCTTTTTATTCATCATTAAGAAATTTGCATAAAAATATTTGTCCAAATGCGTACAAACGCGTGTTTATTCCAAGATGCTGCTTTTCAGCAGAAATATCGTTGATATTTTTTCCAACAAGAATAGCAGAGATACTCGTCAACAACACTGCTTCACGTTGCGAAAGAAACTCTTCCGTTTCTGCGAGAAACTCTTCGATAAACAGTGCTTTCTCTCAGTGCTTATTTTAGAGGCAAGTTGGAAATACGGAGCCTTTGAAAAGATGATAAAACGACCCCTCGTTCATTCGAATACACTTTCGCTATATAATTAAAAATAATTAATTTCGATAATTAATACGCTACGTATAAATCGTGAAATTCTTCTTGCTTTATCCATTTTCTTTTCATTTTTCAAAATAGACTTATAATAAGATTTATAATTTAATTTTCTTTATCCTATAAATATTATTGTTAATGCGGTATAAGCTGTGATATTAATTCATTTGCATATTCAAAATTGTACGAATTATAGTCCTGAATTCGTTCAATGATTCAGCGAATACAAGTCGACACGCGTATGCAATTATAACAAGTCGATAATTAAAAAAAAAACAGAATAGAAGAATCATCGTTTATGCAAAAATATTTGACAAATGACGCAAAAGAATAAAGAAAAGCTACTGAGGACAAATAAAGTCGTTCGTTCTTATCGTTTACACGATTATTTGATATACATCAAAGCTGACTGGAGATATATTTTTCTTTTTCCTCGAACACAGCGATATCGTTATCATAAATAAATTTCATTCGCGATCGAATAACCGAAACTTCCGAGGATTTCCACCTTGTTTGCTCAAAAACTACCACTTTCTTTCCTCCTTTCTGATAAAAAAAAGAAAAACAATTCGAAATTCTAAATGAGAAATCTAACGTTCCTTCTTCCTTTATTTAAAAAAAAAGCGTTTAAAAAAAAAAAGAAAAAAGAAAATTGGAAATTTTCGAGAGAATCGCTGTTAAAGTAAATAATGGTCGGTCAACGGTTTTACATGCGATTGCTGGCACGCGAAGGAAAGTAAGAAACGCTCGAATAAGAAGGGAAAAGGAGGGAGGAGGAGAGAGAGGGGAAAGAGCTCCTGAAGGAGAGCGATTCGTTCGAAAGCTCCCCGAGAAGTGAAACTCATCTCGTATTTACCTTAACGCATCGTTCAAATTTTTTGCACACTTCGTTAGGCTACCGCACACCGCCAATTGGCTAACCGACGATCGCGTGTTTGTTCTTTATCTCCTAATTTAATGGTGTGCCGTCCAATGGGGAGCGCGGCGAGATCTTATTTCGTAACGGACTACAAGTTTCGTCCCATCCTAAATATTATTGCGTCGAAGTAAATATTCGAAACTCTTCTATTTGGTTTCCAAGTTTCTTTTCTTTTCCTTACTGAAAATGTGAAATTCTCGAGAATAATTTTTAATAAACGCGTGACAACGATGATATAAACTATCAAAATAATCGAGCGCGAGAAAATTTTACCCTCAGAACAGAAGAAGAAGCGAATCTTGACAATTCTCTCTCAAGTCTTGTTGTTAATCATCGTCTTACTTTCTAATTAATTATCCTGGTAACAGGTTGTATTAAAATGCTGAATTAAGTACTCTACTGTTGCGTGTATTATCGAGTCGACACTAACTACGTTAATACATTGTTGAAGACGATAGTCGTTTATTTTCGAGAAACGAGGATGTAATTCGTTGTAAAACCGTATAAAATAATAAACCGATAATATAATTCGAGTGTTAACGAGTTTTAAGGTCGGGGATAATTTCCGTTTAATTTCATTTCTTCCCATTCTGAGATACTGAATGTACTCTTTTACAACGAAGCTTGAACAGAATGGCCAAACGTTAAGAAACGTTATTTAAAGTAACTATTTTGGTTCCTAAAATTAATTGATCACTCGAACGAGTAAATATCGGATGCAAAAACGGTAGAAAAATATAAATGGCCTTACAATATCCATTCTCGCTTTTCCAGAACTACGATTTCCTCCTCTTCGAATTTCCAATTCGTCGAATCGCCAATCTTACCCATACCCGAACACGCAATTAGTCCAATCCATTTCGAATCTGTATGTAAATCGCGTCCCAAGGATTCGATTATCAAGCTATCAATACACCATCTTCGATATACATCCTTGCATTGCACACGCAAGTTAAATATCCTAATATATTTCTCGAGCGATTCAAATAATTATCGATTCGTATCGAAGAGTATGCGCGATACGCGATCGATGCGTATCGTATCAAGTATCGATGGTATCATGACAATGCCAAAGATATCAAAATTATTTTATATAACCGGTTTATTGAGGTTAAATTATTTAACGAAGAATACAAAATGTAAGAATTAAAAATCAACTATTGAATCGAATAACTCTGCTAATCATTTCGATTTCACAAAGTTTTCGCTATAATCCAAAATAATCGGATATTTACTAAGAGCTATAAATCCAAGAAGCTCTTCTATTCTCAAGAAATAATAAATTTTTCTCTCGTCGAATTGGAAAAGAAAAATGATAAAAAATAGAATTAGAGAGAAGAATAAAGTTCTTCTGGCAACAACAATAGCATTATCCAATGCAAGCAAACAAGCAAGCAAGCAAGCAGCGAATTCCCTTTGACCCACCCCGGCATTACCTCAAACGTTGACAAACATTGGCAAACGCCGCGACTATTTGCCATCTGCACGCGTTTCGAATCTTTCCCTCTCGTGGTAAATTCGCGTTAACAACGCGTGTACAAATAAAACTCGGATCAACAATATCGAAATAACATCGATCGAAAGAAAACAGCAGCGAAAGAAAAGAAAAAAAAAATAAATAAATCGCAAAAGCTCGCAATCTCTTCTTTCAACCAGCCAGACACGCATCTCGTGTATTCTCGTGTACAACTCGATCTCGCATGCAATAGACAGAGTCACGAGATTTGCTTCAAAGAGATTCCACGATGATGGAGTATAATACGTATGCACGCAGTGTACACGTAGACACAATAGTCGGACGGAAAGTGACGATCTTACCGGCAGCGAGGCAGCAAGGATCGTTGAAGGAGCACGCCTACACCTATACGCGCGTGCAGGTGTGCCCCATGTGTGCACAGGTGTGAAACAGTTGAGGCTACGTGTGCGTTCGGATAGACGCACGGGAGAGCCAGACTATGAGAAACTATATAAGACTCTTTATGTCTATATTTGTGTTATGTGCGTGTATTTATATACGTATCTTTGCATATATATATTTATAATCGCGACAGTGGCTCTGAACCAAGAAACCTTTGTTCTTCGTTATGTTTTATTTCATCGTGTTCAATTTTCAATATGTTATATATCGTAAAAATTGTTACGATAAAAATAATCGCGAAATTAAACAGAAAATCACTTTCTATCTTTAATAAACGAAATTGATCTGAGATAGATCGTGAAGAGATTATATTACACAACCACGAATTATTATTTCGTATACTTTTTTCCTAGTGCATAACGAAGAGCCATCATACGCGACCACGCGAAGAAAAGCCACTGTAACGTAATAAATACATATGTATACACATGCATGCATGTGTGTACCTAGATACATATATATATGTATCTCTCAAAAATGGAAACAGAGAAGATCGAGTATATCACGCTGAATGGCGAAAGCACGACTCGTGAATCGTTAGAGCGGCACTGTCGAGGGGACGAGGAAGCGTCTCGACGCCCATACCTCGAGTCTGCGCCGTCGCGACGTCCCTTTGTTCCCTATGAATCTCCCTCTCTCCCCTTCCGTGGACATATACCGAACGCGCGTATCGTGGCTTCTTTCTCGCTCCACGGTCCTCCCTTTGAGGGATAGATACTCTTAACACGGAATATTGTATAGCATTAGGTGTGCAAATAAGTTCCTTTTTTCCACGATCGTAACTTCTGATCGAATTCGAATTACTTCTAGTTCGTGGCGCCATCTGAAACAGCGTTCTTTTGTTTTTAAGAAAAGTCGTGACGAGCGCTGTAAGAGTTTCCAGTCCAACAATTTCAAACGTACGAGAAGCATCATTCGTTTATTTTTTGCTATTTTAACTTAGGAGATCGGTCGTTGAAACTATCGAAATGGTTTGTGCGGCGTTGGGAGAGAACGTTGTATCTTACGGAACGTGCGAAAAGTCGTATCATAGATTTAAAGCCGGAAATTTTAATTTGGTAGATGACGATCGTTCGGGTGCATCGAGAAAGTTCGATCACGTGAGTTAGAGGAATCGCTCGACGAGAATCCGACCTAAACGCAAGAAGAATTCTATCCGATTGAAACAATTGTGTAATCTTGTACCTGATTTACGTAATAAAATTTTGAATTTGGAAAGAAAAAGGGAAAAGAACTTATTTGCACACCTAATAGTTGCGAAGTTGGCCAGAAACCGGGGAAACGGTAAAGAGACTCGTCGTCGTCGTCGTGCTTCGCCGCCTTCTCTGTTGTAATTTGACGCCCCTTTGTCAACGAAGGCCTACCACGTTCCCGTGGACATGATGGGACTTGAAAAAGTTCTCGTCTCGCGATCTGCAATGCGTGCTTTGAGGGGGATTAAAGCAAAAGGAATATATCTATTTGTAAAATTGTGACAATTTTTCTTAAAAAAGGAAGACAAGCGATGTTCGTAGCGACAAAAGGAAAAGTTGTTTCGAGAAGAATTGAGACTAGAGCAATGAAGGATGAATGAGATCTGTTTGTAGAATCGTAATTTCTACTTGTGTTCATGATAGAAATAGAGTTTGATATGTTTAAAAAGTTTTTGTCTAGTAACTTGAGATGTGGTTTTGTGGATAATGGGAGAGAGAGAGAATAAGTGAAAATATAAATTTGGAATGAGAGCAATAGATGGAGGATTTTTGTTATAAAATTATAATTATTTTTGCGTAAGATAAGTGATTAAGATAATAGAATCTGCTGATGGGCATAAAAAAATTTTTTCCTGCGATATAACAAGTATTTAAAGAATACAAGATGTTTTGTGAATGATGAGAAGGGGAAAGATAGAAGTGGTTTTAAGCTTGGACGAAGAAATATTTATAATTGTTTTCGTGAAAGATAATGTGATTTCTTAATTTTCTCAGAATTTCTATCTTTAATCCTTTTGTTTTATACGATATTTTTTTAAATTACTTGTTGTTTTTCCTTTATATAACTTTCATTATCTAATCTTTCAAGTCGATTTAAAAATGATCCAATCATGGGATCATAAGTGTTGCGTGCAATATTCATACGTATGCACGAAGGTATATAAATTATTTTTAGATTACAGTTAATTCTAATAATATCCTTGAATCGTAAAAAATTTGAAAAATATTCTAAAACCTGGAAGATTCTCGTTCCATGACAAATGTTATTCAATAATAGAAGATGTGTAATAAAAATATAGTTTCTTGAATGGATTCAATGTGTTATTCTTTTAGATTTTTGGATTCTTGGATTTGATATCCAAAATTATATCTATAATTTGTAATATATGAATCTGAATTATCGAATTGAAAGAGAAAATGACGAATAAATTGGATATCTTATATAATATATATATTAATTTTATTATAGAAATTCTTATAGTTCTAATTCAATATTGATATTGTTAATAACAAAAATATATTTGTATTAATAATCGGAATATTATCGACTAGATCATTAATCGGATTGCTAAGATCAACAAATTCTATCAATCTAAACCTAGATAAGTGATCGATTGATGAAACATTAAATGCTTCGTGTGATAAAACACTGAATACTATTCATTCAAGTATCAAGAAATCCGACATATACTAAACTGTGCTCATACCTAATTAAACTTAAAACGTTAGTAAAAATATAACACAAATATAAAAAATAAAATAAAATACAATCAGACTTATAAATATTATTCTCATAATATACCCATAATCGTAGAATCCATTATTAAATCATCATCCATCATTCACTATCCATCCATCCATCATATTCCAACTATTCCGTTATTTTCTCTTCCCCTTCCCCACACCATGGACCTTTTTCTTTCTCAAATAAGAAAAATCTTATCCCCAACAACTTCTCGAACTCGCGACGATAATATCCGTACAATCCAACCCAACCTTTCCCTCTTTCCTTTCCCTCGATCCAATAAAATCTCCATTCTCGCGACGCGGCATTGTGCAACAGAATATCATCCCAGTTTGCTCTCAGTATCGTGTGTCACTCGCGCGAAGAAAAGAAGCGGGGTAAAACGATGGCTCGGCATCTCTCCTCGCTCGAGCGATTCCCGCGGGAGCAATCGCGCAAATATTTACGCGGGCTCGTGTACACGTCGGCTTTAACCCTTTTATTCGAGCGCACGGTTCCACCATTGGCCGGCCTTCGCTCGAGCACCGGCTTGCGACGCAAAATTGAAGTTTTAACCGAGGGAGATGGCGAGGGTTGATTCGGCTCGGTTTTAAAAAAAAAAATACATTTTCCAGGAAGCTTTCCTTTTTTTTTTTTCACAATTCTAGAATGGACGGCTGGAGAATATTAACTCTTTGCACATTTATATTTAAGAAGGTTACAAAATCGAGATAACAAAAGTCCCTAGAATGTAATTCTACGTATAATAATAAAATGTAGGATGGCGACATAAAAGTGCAAAAGAGCTATCGAGAGATTACTAATCAGTACGTATCGTAAAAGTACAAATTGTTGGTAAGGAAGGCGTAATTGGTAATAAACATTGAATCCTTGTATGTACACTCAGTAGTAGATATTGCTTAGTGATAAATACGGTGACTAAATTAATTTGGAATATAGAAACAATGGTGCAGTTGTTGCTCGAAGTAAGTACAATCGCGTGTAATATGTGAAATGCTTTAATTGGCTTCGCTGGATAAACAGTGGTTATTAACATATATATATATATATATATAAATGGCTCTTGCAATAATGATGATTATTCTGAATTAATTAATTCAAATTAAACGTATGTATTAAACGATTTATAACGTATTGAAACAAAACGTATAACAATTTTCAACGAGATGGAAAATATATATTTTCCATTTTCTAAAAGAAAAATGCCATTTCGTGTAATATAATTTGTATAATTCTGTGTTGAATAATTATTGATCGTGGAAGAAGAGATTAAAGAGAATTTGCAATTAGAAAAAGAACAATAAAACATTGTTCGTTCGCGAATGTTGAAAGAAACTTGCCGAAAAAAAATCATGTCACCAACAACGAGTTCATTCGCCAACCTGTTGCCAATCGCACGACTACTCCACTCCATTCCCCCACTCTTGCACAAATTAACTCTCGAGCCGTACACACACACACCCTACCGTACAATCTATCTATATATATATAATCATCACAATTCGCGTGGCTATGATACAAATTATGTTACAGTTATACGTATTCGAAGGGAGAAATTTAATCGGATTATCGCGGGCGACGCCTTCCGATCCGTTTTCATTCGCCAACTGACCCGCAAACGCAGCCGTGTTTCAAAAGGAAATAGAAATTCCGAGCTACAAAGGCTTCGTAGGAGAGCTTCGTTGTTCGCGATGGCGTTTATAGTAATAAACGAAGGAGAAAAGGAGAGGAGGAGGAGGAGGAGGGAAAACGGAGGGGAACGGATCGAGAAAGGATCGGGAAAGAAAAGGAAAAAGGGGGAAAGAAAAAAAGGTCGGCGACCCCGTGGACTCGCGTGGCCAAAGGCATTTAAAACGCGCGCGTAATTACGCGAGCCGGCGGAGGGTGCGCGCTTCGCTTTTCTCACGACCCCACTCCCCTTCCCCCGCCGGACCGGCCTAGCACCGAGCGACGAATCAGAAAGGCGGACGCGACGCGCTCTTCGTTTCGATTGTACGCTCACTGCACACAGGGTGGCATGGAATTTATAGAACTGTATATAATTTTGACGAAGGGTGGCACAATTCGTGTTGCATCACGTTTTTTTACGTAATTTCATTAAATTTCGTCTTTAAATTGAAGCGAATAAGAAGTGAATCGAATGCTCGTAACACGTATGTTGTTGAATGAAATTTTTACATGCAAAGGTTTTCTTTTGAGGTTAAACGAAGCTTTGGAGAGAAAAGAAATTTTCTTTTATTTCTGTTTAAGACGAGGATTAATGGGAATAATTAAATTTAGATTTTGAAATTTGTAATATCGTATCATATTACATAAATATCAGCATTTATCCATACTTATTATAAACATTGTACTTCGCAACAATACTATATATTTATTATACGATATTTTAATCAAGACACGTATCTTGCATGTTTTTTCATGAAACGACGCTTTTATCTAACGATCTATTTTTACATAATATAATAGAGAATAAGAAAGTGGCCAAACCACTAATCAGAAAAATCTACAATTAATAATTCTTCTGCGTTTCAATCGAGTTTCTTTTTTCTTTTCTTTGGGCGAAATTTAATTTAACCGAGGAATCTGATTCGAACTGATATTCAAAAAATATTACCTAAAGAACCGTTTCGAATGAACGTATTGCAAAATTTTCGCTCACCCTGTATTCGCGTGCATGCATACATATATGAAAATCGACTTATGTAACTGGTACCGCAACCCTTTGTAAACTTCTTTCTTTCAAAGATTCGTGCTCAACCCCTTAGGGGTTGGTTTCGGTACAAGAATAATTCAAGTTGGGTGAGGTGAGGCGAGGTTATTCGCAACGATTGGTTCGTTCGTATTGGGGATGTTGCGGTGTGTTGCTGCCCAAATGTATAGGGCGTTTTATTTGGAGAAAATTGTATGCGGAGCGGTCGAAGATGTAGATAAACGCGTGCGCAACGTATACGTTAAATAACGCTCGTACAACTCTCTGTAGAGTCTGTTGAAAGGTTCGCGCTCGTTGTTGAACGTTCTTAAAGATTCTGAAGCCTGATACTTATGGACAATTTTATATAAATTGTAGAAATAATAAAATTGTAAAATTGAGAATTATTCATCCACACGATATTGAACGAGTTATCATCGGATTTATTTTAAAATAAAAGTTAAATATAAATAGAAAGTTCATAAAGAGATATAAGATATATATTCGACCTCTTAAAAATCGAACTACACTCTTCCAGATGTATCCACTTACAGATTAAAAAAAGATTCCTTTTATCCTACATCGATCCAAAAGAAATGGAACACTTCGAGGACACTGAGAGATGCGATATTCATGCGACTAATTTTATTTCTAAATAATAACATCTCGTTTCCATTCCAAATTCTAAAATCGAAAAACGTATCGACGAGGTAAAACGTTTTAATAAGAATTTTCAAGGGTTGGAAAAAAATTTCCCTGGTGGTGGACAAAGTGGGGCCAGGAGTATTACGATGTTAGTAAGACAATGGGATGCGGGTTAATGACCGCTGGCGTACAATTACGTGTTTTATGGGAGTAAAGTAAACCTAGGAAGACTTACTTATCAGTTCTCTCCCGAGAGGGAAGACAGTTTGCTGTTCGAATTCTCCTTTCCGTTCGAATTAACCTTTAGAACAGCCGGGATAATGGGATATCACCTCGGCCAATAGATTTATCCCAAAAATTCTAATTTTATAATTGTCCATTGACCACGGATCTTTCCTACTCATAGTTATAGAGATTTACATTTATCTCTCGTAGATAAAAATCGCGTACAATAAAAACAATAATATTATCACCGAAATTAAGCGAAAGTGTGCTGATTAATGATATTTCAGAAAGAAAAATAATAAATTCTTCATCCCAACTTCGATTTCGAAAAATTCTCTAACGTTTCAACATCCATGCGCGTTGTATTCTGTATACGATTCAATTGGATCCGTTTTCGGTCACTGAATTTTTGCGAATTCCTTTCACTGTTCAATATTAATCGCAACGTATTTTACAATATTTTTAGATCGTATATTTTAAATTTTAACTCTTTGCATTCGTATGTCGTCGTATAGTTCTACATTTTATTATCACACATATATTTATATTAGTAAATATAATTATTCTAGGGATTTTTGTTACCTCGATTGGTAATCTTGTTAAATATAAATACGAGTGCAAATTCATAGTAATTTAACGCGAAACATCGAAACAAAAGTATCATCCTTGTTCCCCTCCCACTGCGTCGATTCCAATTCTGTTTATATTCCAGCTCGAGAGGAGAAAACGTTTTCTACGGGGAAACTTGGATACACGCTTGAGCGGTTACGATGTAAACACGACCCTTTGCATGCTCCTCTTTCTTCGCCCGTCCGATCGTTCGAGACTAATTTTAGAAACAAACGAGCCAACCGAAAATCGAACGGTTTCCACGAATTGTCCCACTCGCGGTGCTCGAATAAAAGGGGACGGTTGGAACAATTTTGCCGTATCAAAGGAATAACGGAAACACGTGAAACTTTTCACGTTTTCGGATGGTTTCATTTTTTTTCTTTTTCTTTTTTTTTTTTTTTCGTGGAACAGTGCGAGTCGAGTGATCGATAAAAGCACAGCCGTGCGCGGCACAATCTCTATCGGATATTTAAAAGCTACTCTATCAGGTAAAAACACAGGTTTATCAGTTTGTTATCTTTACTTTCTCGGCATGTGGATCGATCGATGTAGCTTCAACGTAGCTTCGTATTTATTCGAGGAACATTGTGTGATAAATTTTGAAAATAGAGAAACGATAGAATGTTAGAAAATTAAGTTTTATTATATGCCAAGTGTTTGAAGTAAGTTACAAGGGAAAAAAAGGAATTTATTGAAATTCTTCTTTTACGTTTCTAAACGTTGTAACATTGGAAATTAATTTCTTTTTGAATTTTCCATGGTTTATCGATATTGATGATTTTTGCTAGACGAATTGTATCGTTCTTTAATCTTTTTTAGGAATAGAAGAATTTTAATTTCAATTTTTATTCCTTTCTCTGTGTTTTTAACATATATTGTGATATATTTCCTTGATATTTTTTTCAATTTTTAAGGAGAAATTACAGGAATTTTAAGATAGAAATTCGATTAGAAAGTACGAAAGTTCAGAATTATCTTTATCATCGAAGTTGCGAAATATTCTTGGAAGACCGACATCTTTTTAATTTATATTAATTCATATTTTTATACTTGGATAAGATATAATCGAAAATCTGATCTCTCGATGCTATAAAAGTTACTTTAAACGTTCAATAATTAATTTCATTTTTAAATTATCAAACTTCCAACATCTCCAAAATTTCCAATTACACAATCAATTACGCTTCTCGATTGATTTAAAGTCGTTCTTTGATTCAAATTTATATTAATGAATACAACGAAACAGCTACAAAAAAAGAAAGACTCGCGACGATGAAAAGAATTCGTTTCCAAACCAACCTTCGTCCAAAGAATCTAAATAAATAATTTATTTTTATTAATATCTTTACTGTTTTAGAAAAAAATTCTGAAAATTTCGATTACTCGTTAATTCATCCAAAATTAAATCTCTTCAAAATGAGCATTTATTTTTATCTAAGGAAAAAATGTAATTGTACATCGAACTATGGGAATACTTCGATGAACGTTTCACATAATTTTTTGCCAGATTTCGTTAAAATAATAAAAAAAAAATCCGGAGATAAAAGATCCAATCTTTGCACAGCTCGAAAAAAAACTACGATGGAGAGTTCAGAGTTAAATCAAATATTTGAATGTTTTTTTCGATAAAAAATAAAGATCTCTAGAAAATTCAACAATTTTATCGCCCTTCGATCAATTCGTCTACATAGAAAAAAAATCGATTCCTTCCAATATCAAATATTGATATTTTTGCAAAAAAGATGTACGATGTATCTATTTAAAATTCTATTTCACCAAATAAAAGAACATATATTCATTATATTTATTCGTTATTCATAACAACTGATTAAAACAATGTAGACGCAATATTATTTATAAAATTTCTAGAAGAACAACATTTAATAAAAAATCTCTGAATTAATTAAACGCAAGATCCATCCAAAACTAGCGACTGGTTTCATCATAAATCTAGTATTAAATTCAATAAACTAGAATCGATACGAAATTGGATCGAGAGAACGTTCATTCCTTCTCCTCCTCATCTCTTCTCTCTCTCCTTTTTTTTTTTTTTTGCTTTTTTCCTTCGATATCACGTTTCCATAAAAAAAAAAAAAAAAAAAAAAAAGAAAGAAAAAAAAAGAAAAACACACGCACAGCAGTGGGAATAACCTGGCAGCGAGCACAGAGGTTGAAGAAAAATGAAAAATTCATGAAGAGGAAGGCTTTTAAAACGCGGAGACACAGTCGGTAATGGCGGTGGAGTGGGAGGCGTGGGAGGAGAAAGGGGAAAGAGGAGGAAGAAACGGAAGAAGCACTCCGGGGTTTGAAAAAAATCCGAAGTTCTCTTTGCAGTGGTCCACCAGGAGGAGGAACGAACTATTTTTATCCTCCTTTCGAAGCCCTCTCCTGCTCCTTCTCACGAAAGAAAACGAAACGGAGAGAGAAAGAGATAGAAGGAGGAAACGAGATAGGTAGACGATGTTCGAACGCAACGAGAATTACTTCTGACGTCGTTTCTAATTAATTTCGAAACGATTGGAACAACGCGTGCACGTCGAGGCGAGGCCTTTTCGAGATCTTCGAGGCGAAGAAAGGGAGAAAAGGATCGTTCAATTCCTTGGAACGTTTGCGATTTTCCACCGCCCCTTTCTTCTCTCGTTTCTCCTTTTTAACATACCTCGTTGTTTAACGAGAAAAAACAAAATGTTTGTTTATTTCGTATTTTAAATGTATGTTTGTAGCCACATTTGTGATTATTGCATTATTGCAATATTACACTTGTGTGATTTTTATATATAACGTGAGACGCGGTGATCCATCAATAAAAATACGACCCATAATTGATGCGCTCTTTCTCACGATCGTTTTATCCGAGATGTGCGCATCGACGAAAGTTTTATGTTGTTCAAATTATAATAATAATATTTATTATATAAATATAATAATATTTTTAATAATATTTTAAAACTTAAAATATTGACGAATAAATGGTGTATATTGAAATGAAAAAATGTTTGAATTTATTTTGGTGGTGGACAAAGTAATAGTAATTGAACTGTGTACTATGTTATAATGCGTTGGCACATCGCCAACGAGATCCATATTGCGTGAAAAAAGTGTTCAGTCGGTTTCCAGCGATCGCTACTGCGAGTTCCAACTGTCGTTCACGCGAAGAGCGTTTAGCAGTCGAAGTCTATATCGTTGCTTCGTGCGATATTTAATTCCAATAACTTGTTCTCACCGTCTATTATTTTTATTTTTCGCTTTCTCTTATTACGTCTCTATTTTCCTTCTTTTACAAAAAAAAAAAAAAAAAAAATTCTTCGACACCTACAAAACATCGAGACATCGAAATTCTCATTAAAATTACAATTCTTTTTTCTCCAAATTATACCAAGGATTCTCTTAACACACGAATTTCTTCAGTTAGAATTGCAGCATCGAAATCACCTCTCGAGTTATCGCATCGAACCGAGTCGATGAGAGTCGCGGTTGGAACGCAAAGGGTTAAACGGTCATCGAGGATAAAGGGGGATGAGGCGAAATTTTGGGAAGAAATACAGTCGAGCAGATTATGCTCATGAATGTTTATCGCGAATTTTTGCGATTAAAACAATCGAGGTTAACATAGAATTATTTGGCGAACGTCATAATGCGTATTTCGGATATTTTATGTGTTTTTGCACGTTCAAATTTTACATAAATGCAAACGAGTATCCATTAAACGAAAGTTTGGTAACGAGTTATTTTGAATATCGATTTTGATAAAACGAAGTGGACAAAATTCGTTCGTGAAATTTTTCCATGTTGCAGTTACTTTTTTTTTTTTACGAGATCTTGATTATTGTTAGTAGTTCGAATTTCACGATTACGTGAAGTTCGTGTGAAACGACAGTTTTAACGAGTTCCTAGAAAGAAAACATTTCACAATCTAAAATCTTCTTCTAAAAAACGAATTAATGATTGTACGATGGTAAAATTTGTTATTCACGCGACAATAATATCGAGTCGAAAAATAAAGAAACAATATTTTTTTACGTACTAAAAAAAATATCCACCTTTCATTTTTAAAAAAACTTTTATCTCGAAAATGCGAAGTTAAAAAATTCGAATACCGAATAGACAGTAAAAATAACGGTATCAAATATTTGATAAAAATTAACGTGTTCGATACGAAATTTTTATTTTTAATTTTAATCCAATCGTTTCTTTGTTTAATAAAAATTTAATACTCAACCGATGAAAAAGAAGTCGATCGATTAAATCGAAGTAATGTGCGAAAATCCAGTAAACAAAACATTTTATAAAATGAATTTCTACTCTAATATAATCACGTCTCTCGTCGAGCAATTGTCGATTATTATCATTTACTTAAACATTTACTTCTAACATCTAATAAGACAAGCTTCTCTACACACTCCTTCAACAAGAGAATGCATGATAAAGATGAAATGAACCGAAATTTTCCGCTTAAAAGAATCGGGAAATGGAGGCTAGAATTCGAGAGGAAAGAGAAAAACGAGAAACCGAAAACCGTATTTTTCCTCGTGTATCGGCCGAGGAAAGAGGTTTTACGATTCCAAGAATCGTTAGAAGAGGTGTCCTACCTACACAAGTTTCGACACGCCATCTGGAGGGAACGTGTGGTTGCGTATCTTCGATGGCTCGATTCGTCCCCGCAGAACGGTTCGAAGTGATTGCCGTTTCGCACGGTCGACAACTTACACGCGTCCAACAGATGTGTTCTTGCCCCAGAGACAAACGGGGGATTGTTCGTCATCGGGTTTTTGGACCATTGGGCCGCTCGCTTCCTCGAAATTTTTTCCAAGGATTTCCGAGGGTTTCGTTTTTCGTTCTAAGCTTCTTGAAACTTTCGCCTCTCGTTTCGAACGAAATTTAACGCAGGGATTTGTTTGAGATTCGATATCGAGAGCGAATGCAACGACGAGAGAGGCAAATGATTGCTTTTTTCGAATGGAAATAAATTTTTTTTGTCAAACGAGTTAAGAATGGAAAAAAAAAAGATGGTTCGAAGGTTTGGAGTTTAATTAATTGGAAAGGATTTTAAAATTTCGACAAAAATCACGACACGCAAGTTTTATCGATTATTATAGAATTTATCATTATTTTCAGTTAAACGGTAGAATTAATTCGTTTAAATTTTAAAACATTTTGTATATAATTCTTTATTGCTCCTAGTTTTTTTCATTTTTTAATTAACTTTTGGATTTATTCGATCATTTTAAAATTTTGTTAATAATATTCCGAGGCTGGATTCGAAAATTTGATTCACTGTTAAACAAACTTCAAAGCTAAAGTATTAACTATCATGTATAAATTTTTAAAAATCCCCTAGAAGTTAATTTAATTGAAGAATCAAAATTTTATTTCTATATTTTTTTTTTTTTGATTCTTTATGTAAAACGTATAAAAATTCGAAGACGTGATTTGAATCGGTTTGACAAAAGTTGAACAAGTTATCCAGCAGTGTTGGCACTCGAAAAGTTCCTAGAGATTTAATTTACCTATTCTCAAGTATGGAAGCTTCAAACTCCAATTAAGATTCCAAGACCTTGAGAAGATCTTTCTTGCTCTGTTCTTAATGAACAACTAGGGTAATTTGAACAAAGGATTACCAAAATACTCGAATCGAGAGATCGTTTAAAAATTAAGAAAGAACGAATAAAACTGCAGGGAAAATAAAAACTAGCAGATGGTGACCTATGATATTTAACTGACAAGCAAGTTTGGCAAATGATCGTATAGATAGAAAAAAAAATTCAATTCGAAAATTATACTTTCATGAGTATATTAATTGTAAGGAGACTTTATAACCTGTTTTTCAGGTTTGTTTATCTTGCAAATTATAATTTCCTATAATATTATCTAAATATCTTTGGTTATTTTTTTCTAGTATTATTTTTTTATATTTCTCTGAGAATTTTTTAATTTTTTTGAAAATTTGTACCATGAATTAATTATTTGATTTTTTTTTTTTTTGATTAAACAATTATCAATAATTTTTATCGATTTTTAAAAATTTTTATTACGAATCAATTAAGAATTTATTTTATAATTAATTTTTACAATAATTTCGTCCGATTTTTTTAAGATTTCTCCATTTTTTTTCAAACCTCTAATTCTTGAAATTTTTGTCACATATTAAAAAGATATTGATCCAATTAATTAAAATTATATGCTTAAAATTATCGATTTTAATTTACATATCTATTTTTAAAATTTTCCACATTTTAAATTAAAATTTTTTACTTTTCAATAAAGACGATCTCTCTCCAAGGGATAAAAAGGAACAAAGATAGTTTCACGTGTGACCTTACTGGTCGTGATCGATATGGCATGGTTCCAAAAATGTTGGAAAGTGTGCAGTTGCATCTTTATCAGGGAAAAGGTCGTGAAAACCTTGAGACTTATTCAAGAACTAGAATACATGTTCAATTAATATTTTTTCACAAGTTTATATTTCTTGGCAATCCCACTCTTCCTTCAATTTATCTCCTTACGAAATCTAGATCTAGTTCAATCGTCAACTTTTATTCGATTTTTTTTACAATTATATATCCTACTCTCCAAAAATTTAAATCTATCCTGTTTTCGAAATCCATTTATTTTTCTTAACCTCTTATATATCCTTCCAAACATAAAAAAAAAAAAAAAAAAACAAATTCATGAGAAATTTATCATGAAAGTTATCGTTCACGCCACATCAAATCACAGCCGCACAATTTTCCTTTTCATTTCCCTTTGTAATGACGGAGAGAAATCACAGAGGAGCCAACAACGTGTGACCAACAATCTAGCTCGACTCACATTTCTAACTTTTATATCCAACTCTTCTGTTTAAACGTCGAATTAACGTGCTCTGCTCGAATCGGTTCCATCGATCTAACCTATCTATTATCTAGGGACATTTTGTTCGCAGAAATCAGGCACCGAGGAGAATTTACCGATCGAAGAGAAAGTTTTTCATTTCTGTATAATGTTCTGTATAAAATGAAAGGAAATAAAGAATGAGATTGATAAGGATGAATGGAGAATACGATCCATCCAATCAGTTTATCATAGCAACGAAGAAAAATTTCAATTTTAAAGAGATATAAGAGAAAATGTATTTGTAAGATATAGTGAAAAAAATGATTAGAAATTAAAAGAATAAGAAATAGACGAATATATTATCGTTTTTGGAGCAGGAAGGATTTTTTTATACTGTTTTCTTTTTGTAATGAATACAATATAATAAATTAATTGAAAAAAAAAAAAAATAGATTGAATCTAATTTTCAATATGAGATTATAATAATCTCATATTTCTAATGGACTATTAAGTCAAAGAAATTGTGATATACTTAAAAAATTACCGGGGGATGCAATTCCCTAGTCTCGAAAGAATTAGAACGTATTATGGAACACATTGAAAAAGATGATGAGAGAAAATCGAGGATTAAAATTAAAAGTGCATTTTTTTCAAACGTAAGATCGAAGATTTTAGATTAACGATGAATAGAGACATCTCGTTCTCGACGAATAAGAATTGCAAATTAAGACAATGCGTTAGATTGTGCAATGAAGACGACTCTAAACGAGATGAGAATTAACGAAGGAAAATCATATATAGAAAATTGGTATAGAAAATTCATTGGTGTAAAATATTTTATAATCACATATTTAATATTTTTTGTGTAACAAAAATTCTATGCTCCTTTTGATAAAAATTAAATATTTTTGTATCGAAATATTTATAAACACTTTATCGAAGTATTTATTTTAATTATTAATAATAAAATGTATATAATAATAGTAGATTATTTAAATATATTACTCAATTGATATAAATACAACAAATCTGTATCCGATTATGCGTTTTCGTATTCAAGAAACACGAATGCAGATGATAAATTGAGCCGTGGACACACGAAAAGAGCATGCATTTCAATGCATCGAGATTGAGCTATATTTTCATCTAAAATGGAATTGCATTGAAATATATTTATAAAGAGGGTCAATTTATATCCGATATATCTTCTATCTTGAATAACGTATTCAGTTAACGGAACGAATCCGTCATCTTGTTCCAAAGAAAAAGAAAAAAAAAAAAAAAAATATCATTTAAAAATTTCCTTATAAAAAAGTTCATGCTTCTGAATCGCGCAACTTCCTAATTAACTTCGAACTTTCCAAGTACTAATAAACAGTCTGCCAAGTCAATAACAGTGGCAGCTGTTCGATAGTTCTCGACGATATATCGAACCTTATCGCGATCGAGCTTCGTTTGCGCAGCTGTTACACGTCTGAAAAGAAATAGATACAAAATGGCGAGTCGAATACGAGGAGAGATAAAGATACTCGTGAAAATGGTCAAATTTTAGAATTTCATTGTCTTCTTAAAAAGATTATAGACTCGATTCGAGAAAGAAACGAGTAACATTTCCCCGATATTATAAAATAGACATGGATATCTACTTCGTGATACCCAAATATATTATAAATTACGAAACCTAACCTAAAAAAAAAAAAAAAAAAAAATCCTAGAAACATACGGAGGAATATAACGAAGAATGAACGCCATAAAGGAAACTAACGACCTATAAGACGTTGAAATGGCTGAAATTAGACTAGAAGGGCGATACGAGTCCATCGAGAGTTAGAGACGGATTCGAATAGGGTATCGATTTTAGCCAGAATCGGCCGATACGTGGAAAGAATTGCACGCTTTCGATTGCAATATTGTGCAAGTTACACACCGAGGTTAACCGGTCACACCAAATATATCCACACCTGGTAATTGGCCTGCCACGATTGGAAACTCGGAGAAATTTGACACACATTCGCCACTTGTTTGTACACATATATATATTTTTTTAACACTCCGATCTTTTGACGTGCCCAATGTCAGCCGATACCGATAGCCATCCGTTGAGTTATCGGTTAAAGGGACTCGAGAACTCGAGGTTACGAGTTCGAACTTTATGAAAGGTAGGTTTTATCAATGGTACATCTTGTCAGAGATAATCGATCGATCTGGTAACAGAATGGTGTAAAAATAGACGCGATTGTGCTTTGAAATGTCAAACGTGGTCAAGTTAGAGATCTATAATGGACGAGATTGTTGTGAATTGGAAAGAAAAAAACAAAAAAAAGGAATATAAAAAAATTTTGGCCAGCAATTTTTTGAATCATCAAAAATCTTATTTCTGAAATGTTTAATCGAATGAAATTAATAATAGAAATTATAAATTACGACTCCATTGATCATTATTCTACGTTAAAATCGATGATTAATTAATTTCGTAATGGCAAGTAAATCTAGGAGCACGAATTGTAGTTACATCCGTCTGACTCAACCTGTGGGAACGATTCATTTCTTTCTATTTTGCTCCTTTAGATGGACGATACGGAGCTCAAAGCGTGCTTAACCTTGCGAGTTCACACATCCACACCCGTGGCTTTGTGAGAAATCGTCGGCTCGGTGTGTACCCTCGTATGCACACAACCGTGAACAGGCCATATTTAGGGAACACAAGCATCAGCGAGTTAAATTCGCATCCTTAGGATGGGGATTATCTTGAAAAATTCTATTACTAATTTTTTTGAATTCAAACATTCCGAAAACTTGATACTGATCGATAAACCACTTTTTCGCAAAGAATCTAATATCTGGAAAACTGTAAGAGATCGCCGATTAAGTTATAAGGAAAATTTATAACGGATAATTATCTTTAAAAATTAAAGAAATTTGAAAAAAATTTATAAATCGAAAGATTATAAGATTAATTTGAAATTTGAATCGATTCCCATGGATAAGTTCCACAATTCAAATGGCTCAACTTCCGGCGTGAATGCAGAAATTCCCTTTTATATTCAAATCTAACGAGACCGAGCTAAACCGAAGTATTGAAAACTCAAGAACGAGACAACTTTCACCCTTCTCAAATTTCAATTATCCTGCTCCTTTGCAAGCATAAAAAAATTATTACGCAAATTTTTTTCACTGTATCTAACCTAACCTAGCCTAAGAGATCGTCTCAAAGAACGATGAAATACGATAGTTTCCTACAACCTGAGGACGATCGTATCACGACAGAAAAACTTCGCACGCATATGAAATCGATCTGATAGAGAATCATAGGTGTACAGTTAGTTTTTCCGAATATATTATCGATTGTTCGCCTAATAGTATAATTTTAGATAACGCAGAATGATTTAATCAACTCAATTTAAATACAATATAACATGAGAAAGGTATTATGTTGTGTCGTATATAATCAACGGAAAAGTTAGTTGTAACCTGCATCGAGGTTAATTGTTTCTCTATTAATCGCTGTGATTCGAAAAAACTGATCGTACGATTGTTTTATCGCTTAGATAATTTTTCAAATTATGAATTATTTGAAAAGTGAATATGAAAAAAAGTAAAATTGTAAAATAATATAGTTTAATTTATATTTAATTAGAGTTTACATTAGAATTTTATGATAATTAATTAATGAAATGACGTTAAAAGCTAATTATTCCTGATTGTTATTCACAGCATATATCGTATTAAAATATTTATATTATACGTACAATCTAATTAAAAAACGTATGGATAAACTTAACCTGTGAAATGAATAATATAATAATAACTACTACAATAATACAGAAAATTCGCGAAATAATATTCCGCGAATAAAAATTTGAAATGACGTAATTCGTACTATTATATATAATTATATTATGTCGTTAAATTATATGAAATCAATCAAATGATAAATATTTTTTTAAATATATCTTGTGTTTTTATATTATATTATAATGAAATAATGTTAAAATAAAAATTAATGAATATATTTAAATTAATTTGAGTATCGTATAAAGTTCTACGATATATGTAACGTTATTGTAAATCAATAAAGAATGAATTCTATTATGAACTTTTTATTTGATCAAAACTGGCTAGAAAATTTCATAATCTGTATAATCTCATCCCTGATCAACAAAAGCGATCCATATTGTTTATTTTAACATAAATACAATACAAATACAAAGAAGTAAAATACCAATTAATTAAAAATATTATTAAAAAAAGATTATAAGTTAAGATAAGATTAAGATTATCGTAAATTTATGATTGAATTAATAATCTCGATTATACGATATATATCGATATTACGATTAAGGATATTCCAGTACGAATAATTCTAGTTATATTACACTTTAATTAATAGAAATGAAAATGATATAAATATAATAAAATAAAATAAATGTTATCGAGTATTTCGTATACTTGCATTAGCGAACAACATTTTAACTAAAAATATTAATTAATTTGGAATATCGATAAATATCGCATATCAGAAGTAAAAAATCACTAATCCATTATTTATACGCCACTACGACTCTACGATATGCATATACATTTGTAGGCATGCGAAGACTTTGTCCGTTGAATTATATCACGAAATCTTCATTTATGCCGATGTAACGACGTTAACATTGCCGATGTCAACATTCTTTTTTACAACAGAAACTAAATGTCATTGTGCTGATTGCAATCATACTACATACCGCGATATTTTCACGATTTGAAACAACGCTTTATAGTTCACGTTTCTAATTGCAAGCAAATGCTTTCAATGTATATGTACGATGACTTTAACGATAAATAACTTTATGATATTTATTATTTTAATTAAAATAAATCGAAAGAATTAAAATAAATACCTGTCATCTAGTAGACGTGTTAGATCAGTCATCTCGCGCTCGAACTTGAATTTTGACACCTCGCAAAGCAGGGCGTCACGTTCTCCAATGACCTCCGAAAGTTCACGTTGCAACCTCTCGATTTCTGCATATTGTCGACTGATCAATTGATTTTTCTCTTCAAGGATACTCTCGACATCGGGGTCCAAAAGACCGGCCGGGTCACCGACACTTCCCAGTACCGTACTCATACCGTTTGTTTACTTTCACTGAAGCGCGCACACACGTTTTCGTCCTATCTCGTTCGATACTGGTCTCACGAACGTTTTTCTCGACGAGATCAACGAGATCACAAATGGCACGCGCGTCCACTATCAGCACGCGGCACACATAGAAACGCCCCCAGCCCCATATCAAACACGAATATCACATAGGACGGACACTCTGTCCGTGAAAAATCAGCGAAGAATCATCCACGAAGTAACACCGTTTCATCGCGTACTCGCCATCTTGCATCTATTGCCACCTCTCGGCTCGTGTCAGTCCTGATTCACGATCGTTCCTGTTCCAATTCCATCGAATCGTTTGTCCAGAAATACATAATTGCGCATGCGTGTTTCGTTGGTTCGCTGGAACTGGAGTGGGTTTATTACTACTGTCGTTATCGTAGCGAACTACGCCATCTCGAATTGAAACATTCAAATGATATGCTTTCTTTTTCGATTTTTATTTTCTCAATAAATCGAATCATTTGATTTAAATTTTATATATTATTTCTTTTACACTTTATATCAATTTATGAATTATCTAGTATTGCTGCTAATTATAGGTACATCTTTCAGTATTATTATTTTTTAAAAAAATGTTGATATTTGAAGATTCAAATATAATCAAGGACATCAAATTTAAATATAGAATATTTTCAGTTATGTTTTTTGTTTAGATTCACATTTTTTTTTTCAATAAGATTGTTTATATTTTTGAAATAATAGAAGTAACGATGTGTTAAATTTTGAAAATTTGTTTTATGTATCAGAACATTTATATATTAAAATTCCGGATATATATTTATACGCAAATATTATACAAATTTTAGTAAAGCGAATAAATAGTTACAAAATTCATTACTTCATTATTATTTTATCAGAGAGTTTCTAAAATTATTTTGAATAAATAAATATATAATAATCAAAATTATTTTCTAAATTTAGCATATACTTTAAAAATATTTATAAATTATATGTTAAAAAATCATAAGTGATTATATTTTGATATATCTCACATAATGTTTTGCATATTTATGTAAATGTAAATTTACAATACCATCAGAGCAAAACACGCGGTCTCCACATTACAAAAATAGGTTATCTTTCTACGCTGCGTTTCACTTCGTACTTTCGTCTTGCTAGACGACTGATTTCCGCTACGTTTGTAAATCATAAGAAAAAAATATTTTTGTTTTGTTAAAACGCGATTGTTTTCCCGTGTTTATTGCCGCGTGGGTGAAAGGATAAGACATCAAGGTCGATGTACTGATCGTGATAATCAGATCGACAGCGAAGAGGGGCATACTCGTCCTTTTAATAACTATCTTTAAATGCGACACGTGAACGTGGTGATAAGGAGATAACAGATTTTTCGGTGTATAGCCGAGGAAACGTTGTGAACAAAACAAAAAAGGATGACAGTTTATTCAGAACAGATTCGAATTACTGCGCGTAACGTGAAACATATTTTTTCGGGTGTGATGTTTAGGTTATCTCATTGGATCCTTATCGAGATTGAAAAACGATGAGATGCCATGGATATACCCGGTGATAAACTTTCCGTTTTCATTTTCAACTACATCATCTGATGAACATTTTATGAATATTATCAAGCATTAATTAATATGTTTGGTACAATGGAAACAACGTGCTTGACTTGAACTCAGGTTAAGCAGTTCTATGGAGCGTTCTCTACTATTGTTATGACGAAATAATTGCTCAAATTCCTGCTAAAAATTTCTGTAAATGGAAAATTCCTCCTGTTCAGCATCTGTTATATTAATAAATAAAAAAATTGCAACAAGAAGAAAATAATTTGAATTAAATTTATGATTGAATGTAAAAAAAAGAAAAAAAAAAAATAAGAAAAAATATACATTTAATTGAAGAAGTGAAACAAGTGTAAATTATTGAACTAAGGAAAATAAACGAAATATACTATATAATACTTGGACTCTCATGATCAAGACATTACTGATTTCATTACTTCTTTAAGTTATATATGAAAATTAAAACTTTACTTTATAAAATAATAGTTTATAAATTTAAAGATACTTTATTTATATTATAATATTTTAATACAATTAAAAGAGAAATATATGTTTCTAAAATGAATAATCAAAGAAATATATGTTTAAATATGAATTTTCTTTCTAAATATAGTGCTAATATTATAATTTACAACTGTATAATGTTTGTTTAACAATATTTTATAACAATTATTTATACTTATTTAAACAAATTGTACAAATATTAAAACATTTTTAAAATGAAATTCATGCTTTCTTCTATAATCTTAATTATTGCTACTTTTTATTTTTTGAATTACACAGCATGAGTTTATTTTATAAATATTTTATTAATAAAATCATCAATATATTCTAGAATTTAAACTTTTATGTATTTTACACAATATCATGTTCTCATAGACCTATAAACTTGTTATGTTTACATTGAAAGTAACGTCCTTTAAACTTAAGAAGAAATCATGACAAACAAAAAAAAAATCTATAAATTGTAATGTGGTATATTTCAAATAGTGTTTGTGCCATTCCTCTCATATGCAAGATATTGGCCACAGTTAACAATTCATAAGCATTCATATAAAAATTATAGAAATTTAGGACCATTCTAGAGAAAGAAATAAATTGTCTTTCAGTTAAAATTTTTGGATATTATATTCTCAAAAAAATTTACTTCAATCATGACAGAAATCACCATTCAAGATTTACAGAAGCTTCTCATATATTTCTCAAAAAATACTTATAGAGCCAAGGATGCAGATAGCACGGTAACTTTTATATATATATATATATATACATATACATATATATACATATATATATATGTATATATATTCCAATGAATTAATTTTTTTTCTTTATAATTCTAAACAATACTTTTTTTTTAGAGTCAAGCAATTATGCAGAGATGTGTTCTGCTTATTGATTTAGATTACACTCATTATATCATAAGCAATAATGATGGTGATCTCAGTGCACATTATCCTAGCCATCTTATTATTTTAGATGGTGAGAAGAGTAGGAATCCAAATATGTGTGATACGCCGCCACCACTGCCTCGCACAACAGAAACTATATATGAAAATACTTTTGACTCTAACAGATTGAAGGATTTGATAAAACAAGCTAGATTTGCTAGGTGTCGTTCTCGATTTCCACTGCCCGTAATAATGTATAAAGGTAGACATGTATGCAGATCAGCTACTCTATCTGGAGGACCAGAAATTTATGGTAGATCTGGACTAGATTATTTATTTGCTGGTAGTGAAGGTATAGTTTCCATTCAACATCAAGTAGATGAAGCTCGTGGAAGTGATTCTGTACTTAGTGAGTGGCAATTGTTTGATAAAGTTAGGCATCACGATATCAAGCTTCTAAAATTTCTCAAAGTAGGAACTATTATTGACTTCATGGTTGAGAAAAAGAAAGTCAAATTCGGAGTAAAGTAAGTAGATCAATTTTAATTGATAATATTTGATGCATGCATTAATTGAAAAGATTAATTGAGAATATTATTTGTTTTTTATTATTAGATATATCTTTTATTTGAAGTATATTATATTCTACTTTTTTAAACATTATTTATAATATTGGTAGAAATAATTAGTATTAAATATTTATATATTATGTATATTATGTATATTTTGAAATGAATTTTAGACTAAATATATTACCATAAATTATATTTTCATGTATTAAAAATTTTTGTTATTTTATTAAAGGGACAGAATAAATTTTCATTCACTTCTCTTATGATTAAAGTATAATTGGATACTGAAAGAAATTTAAAGAAAAAAAAGATAGAAAAAATTAAGAAAACAATTCTCACTTTATTCACAGTCAATGAAGTTTTATAGCAATTAATAACATGATTAGTTTTTTTATTCTATGAGTTTACTTTTAAAAGGATTTTAAACAGAGTTTTTTTTATTCAATACTTAGTGTGACATCTTCAGAGAAAGTAGACAAAGAGAAGAGGTATTCTGAATTCACTTTGATTTCACTACCATATCCTGGATGTGAATTTTTTAAAGAGTTTAGAGAGAATGATTATTTGGCTAAGGGCTTAGTATTTGATTGGTCTCAGACACACGTAGATGCGCAAATCGGAGTGCCAGAAGATTCAATTTCTGCACAATTACGAATCAATTGGGAAGAATATCAAGTCTGGGACTTAGTCAAATTAACTCAAAATTATTTGAAACTTATATTACGATATTTAAGTGACAGTGGTAATGGGATATTAATTCATTGTATCTCAGGTATGTCTTTTTTGCGATAATATAATTTTTTTAACGTAACAATTTAATTTGATATAATTAATAATACATATACTGTTTATAGGATGGGATCGCACACCTTTATTTATTTCATTATTAAGAATCAGTTTGTGGGCTGATGGTGTAATTCATACATCACTGAACGCATTTCAAATTCTTTATTTTACCATAGCGTACGATTGGATGCTGTTCGGCCATGATTTAGAAGATCGACTAAGCAAAGGAGAGGAAATATTCTTCTTTTGCTTTTATTTTCTAAAGCACATTCATGATGAAGAATTTAGTATTCATCCGCGTCATAGCAAATCTAGACACACAGTTCTACGCAACGACAGTGACTCACAATTAGATAACGTTATGTTCGATAGTGAATCAGTAGTGACATTGAGCTCAGTCAGTTCTAACTTAAGTCTGAATAGTTGGTGTAGTTCTGTTAGTCAAAATAGCAGAGACAGTCAAGATAATAATCCACCAGCGGTGTTTCACTGTTCTTCCACAGAACCTCAAGATGACAGTCAGAGTAACGGGTAAAATATATTTATTTTCTATGTGTATAATATTTTTCTGTAATTGCTTCTTTTATAGGAACGTTGTACCATGGTCATTTTATCCTTCTCCAAATAAAGAAGGAATTTCTCATGGATCACGATCACCTTTACCACATAATCGAACTTCTCCTGTTGCGGTTCCTGTACCTGGACGTCTTCGACAACGAAACGAATCCTCTTCGTCGGGCGGCTCTTGGCAGATGATATCTGGAACCGGAAGTTTACGTGGTTCCACAACTGCTAATGCCCCGCTCACAGATGGACTGACAACTAGTTTAGCTTGTAAGCCTCTTTGTGAAACTTTTACGGGACATACATCTCAAGAATCGAGTACGACAATTATTGAGGATGAAGTTTGTGCGTCGTCGGCGCAGTAAGTATCATATTATCAAAATTATTATAAAAAAAATTATAAATTCCGTATAAATTTTAATGTTGTGTTAATGTTTTAGATCTCGCAAAGAAAAATTACAATGCTTAAGAAGAATATTTTATAATGCTTATAGTCATACAGTTGGGTTTCGAATGAAAGATAATTCCGAATCGAGTGGCTTTGGTCAATTACTCGGTAACTTTGCTGAAAAAGTAGGAATTCTTTCCGTTCAGCGCACATCCTTATGACTATAACGTCATTGACCTCTCATCCCTCTTCCCACAATTATGAGTTTATTGTTATTGACTCCTTGATTCAAGTTAGAATTTTATAAAAATGCTATACAATGAAAATAAAACAATTGTACATTATCATTTATGTGAATAATGTGTTGTTATACAAAATAATAGCGCGTATATGCGTATTAAGAATAAAAACTTGATATTTTTGTATATATATATATATAATATTTATATGTATATATATATATATATATATATAAGTGTGTATAAATGTGCGAGTGTGTTCTGGTTTGCTTTACATTTATTCTCAATACATATATATATATATATATATGTGTATTACAATGACTGCCATCTGTATAAGATTATTATTAGCACAGATGCATAGTAATTGATGTTCAAAAACAAATTATAACTATATATTATAATATTAAAACGCATAAAATAGTTCTAGTGGATTATTTATCCTTAACTTAAATATTTACTTAAATACTTAAAGAAGATCTTTAATTAATTACTTAAAGAAGAAACATTTGTATATTATTTTTATTAATTTATCTTCTTAAATATTTAAAAACAAAATTACAAATTCATTACATGTACAATCCTAGAAGGTACAACATATTCTCTACATAATGGACATTGTGGTTTAGTATGCAACCAATCAGTAAGACAAAACCAACAAAACAAATGACCACAGGGTGTGGTAGTTGTTGGCACTTTTTCAAGACACAACTGGCACACCAACTTATTATGTTTCTCATCAAGTATTGAATATTTCTCAAAATGATTTTCACTTTTGTAATTATGCCAGATTTTCAACATACATTGTATAAGTGTAGCAATTCCTAATAATCTCAATCCCGAACTGATAGTATCAGTAGGCCGATGACCATACACCTTCAAATTTGAAAAAAAATAATGGCAAACATCAAATGTTATTGTAACAATACTTCATAGTAATTACCTTTGCATAATCTACTCCTGCTATCCTTTTACTTAAACTATAATATCGACCAAATATATAAAATAATCCCTTATGCAATAATATAAAAATAGGTATTATAGTATACATTTTTGATATAAAAGAATTTAAAAATATTACACTTGTAGGAGTTAATTTACTGCGAGGATGATTAATTGATAATTCCAATTGTTTTAATAATCTTATCAATGCTTTTTCACCAAAACATTCTAAAATTACTGCCAATATTCTTGCCTAAATAATAAGTAGATAATGCATATTAAAAAAATATATTGTATTTATTAATATTTCAGCTACATACATATATAGATGGAACTTTGTAAGCTCTTAAATTGGCTTGCACAAGTCCAGTATATTCTTCACCCAATGTTTGATTGCCCATTCCCGATGTAAAAAAGAAATAGACTAATTTAAACGGAATGTCAGAATGAATAAAAGGTAATAAACCCGTTTTCCTTTCCAAAATTTGTAAAATATCGATAACCTTTTCTCGTAAATATTTGACAAAGTCATCATCTCTTTGATGTGACCGTAGAATTTCGGCTTGACTTGCAATATTCAATTTCCGATATTTTTTTTTCATTTCCATAATTGGTAAATAATTTTTTTAATTTTATCAAAAATATATAATAATATTGTTTTAATAAATTAAACACAAGGATCGTGATTATCAATATTAAAGATAGTATGTAATTAATGAATATTAATAACGAAAATTATTATTCAAAACAAGCTAATCTAACCTCAAATATTTAGAAAAATTTCCTCACTTTCTATGCTAATCACTTTTAATATTATTACAATAAAAATACATATTTATTATCTACTAAGTATTATAGAAATAATAAAAAACTATTAGATGTTTCATAAGAATTAAAAAATATCATCAAATTATGACATCCATTACTGTAAAAAACGTCATTTATGACGCGCACGATCATTGTGAAACAAATGATTGTTAAGGTAAAATTATTTTAAATAACAATTTTAGTCTGCGATATTGTTTGTATTTTAACTTTCATACTATTAAACGACTTAAGATTTTAGAACAATATATACAAATATATATATATAAATTTACGTTTGAAATATATTAAAATATTAATATATAATAATACTAAATATGAAATGTTTAATATACATAGAGCAAATATAAAACACAAATTTTTATTCTTAAAGAAAAATTTTCTTAATAAATAGAATTTCTTTTTAAATATTTAAAATAATATATAAAATTTTAACAATGAAAACTTACCAATATCGTAACATTTCGTTATCCTATGTTAATTAAAAAGTTGAAACGAAATATACTTAATCTTTTAATTATTAATAATTTAAATTAATAATTATTTATTTTTTTTTTACAATATTAGAAATACTTGTATAAATAATAATGAAATAAAAAACAAAAGACAAACAAATAAAAAAAAACAAAAAATAAAATAAGTTTAACGTAAAAAATTTAAATATAATCACGGATATTTTCTAAGATAAGAAACGCAACTAATAGATAATATCATAAACGCTCGAAATCACTATAATTTTTTTAATTTAAAATTCATTTCGATTATTACCGATCAATGGAGTTTTCTGACGCGTAGATAAAGCAGACGTATGACGCATTTCTTGCATTGAGCACGCCATCTATACAGTTATAGTTATATAGTCACGGGCAGAGGCCAAAGCGGCGAGCAGCAGAGAGGCATCGCCCTAGATAACGGTAGAATCGTGGGCTGGTGTCGTGCTGTTTTTTCGCGAAAGTGCTTGAAAACCAAAAGAAACGTAACGAAATTATTCGCGAGAAGAAGAATCGTCATCCGAATTAAGATTGTTTTCTCATGGTGTGTGAACAGCCGTCTTGAGCCAGTGATTATCGGTTTTTCGAGGCGACCGAACAAGAGGACCGTGCCCCGAGGAGCTTTGGTGCACCCGCGCCGCGCGAGACATTCGACCAGTGCGGAATTTCTGAGCCAGTGATACGTTCGTTTCGTTTTTAACTTTATTTCGTGGCTCCATATTACTCGGCACCAGTCCACGGATTCTCTTCAATTGCTTTCGATGTGTTCGTTACGCCAACGGGACGACGAACCGAGCAGAACAGGAGTAGGAAACGAGTAATCGCCGGAGAATCTCTGTAGATTGGGATATAGTGGGCTGTGAACAAGGACGGAGAACGGGAAAGAGAGGGAGACAGTGTACGAAGGAGTGCGCGAGGAAGAAAGAGAGAGACGAATAGAGTGCGACAGAAGGCCATTAGATTCAAGGGGTACACGGATGTATATACGTCGATTGTTCACTGAACAAATTTAACGAATATTTTGAAGACGCAAGGTAAGGGAAAACCAATGTCTCTATAGGGATATATAGTTTCTAAAAAAAGAACAGCGTCCAACCCCCCGTGAGGTCGTCGTGGCGTGGCACGCCAGGCAAACGCCGCCGGAAATCATGCACGGTGGCCGCCCGCGCATTTTCTCAGGCGGTGCCCGATCCTTCGTTGATTTTTAAGATTAAAAACATTTATTTATTTCATTCATTTTTTTATTAATTATTTCTATATCGTTCGATTATTACTTATGTGTTCTTATAATGATCTTTTTTGTCCACGCCAATTTCTCGTGTCAAAGAGTGTCACAATGGCTAAAAAGGAATCAGGTTTTCTTGCAGGTTAGGTTCGTCTATCTCTTTTATTGAGTCGTAACATTTCGATTTATCGAATTCACGATAAACGTAGTAATTGAGACTCGCGCGAAAAGCAAAAGTTTAGTTATAATATATCGGCAAGGACAAACCGGCTATAGATACTCTTTGTCGAATACTTTCGCCTGTTCGTTTTTCTTGACTGTTCGATGATTCACGTGAGTCACTGGTGGCGCAGGAAGTGACTCGAGAAGAAAGAAACCCGGCAACGTGCAACGGTGTTGCTTTGTGTCTCGAATATTTGTTTCTCGTGTTCAGAAGCTATGTTAGAATATATATTTGCAATTTGATTCGCTCGATGCGTTCGAGATTCTCGAATGGGATCTATCGATTTGAGTATAATGTAATTCCATATTAATCGCGCATGAATTTTCTTCGTGTAAAAACAATGTGTTACGTAGTAAAAAATTATGGCGCACGATCAATTTTGTGCTTCGAAGAGTACAATTTTCGTCATAATTGGTTAATTCATTGTCGATGTTGTTAATCCATCGAATTTCACATAGTAGATTAGCTACCATTTAAGATTTATTGATACATGGACAATTGAGCTATAAGAGCAACTAATTATTGGCGCTGTTGAATCAATGCGATGAAGAATGCAGCGTACTGTCATGTGACCTGTAAATTCTGTTTCTATGGCAGTCATGAGCAATCATGAGCAATCATTTTCGTGGAAACTGTATTTCATGTTTTGCTTAAATCATCTATGAAAAATAATTATTTTAATTAATAAATTAATAAATATGTGTATTTATTTGTATTTATTATTTGTTATTTGTAGTTTATCAAATATCATTCATCAATAGCATTTTATTTTTGAAAGTTTGTGATTTACTATTTATGTAATAAATTAAAATAATGTAAAATAATGAAACTTGTAGAAAATAACACTGAAAACAAAAATGGTGAAGGTGGCATGGAAGTTATCAGAGACAAAGTAGATAACAAGTTCGAAAGCCACCGCGAAGCTAATTTAATGAGTTATTTTTAGTCGCCTTTTTGACATTCCATACGTCGATTTATTTTATATCCGTATTTAGTTGATAGAATAAATCGTATAAATTAAAATAATTTATTTTTGAATAATATTAATAATAATCCTCCATATTAAAAAGAAAGGAAGGAAATACGTTCTACCTAAAAACCTTTTTAAATATTTACATTTAATATTTTTTTTTTTTTTACAATTTTCACAATTTTTTAAATGCAATTGAAGAATTTTTTTTTTATTCTTGTAATAGTTAATGTTCGTTATTTAATTTTTAACACAAAATTTTTAATATTGAAAAAAAATTATAAAAAATAAAATTTATCACATGCAATTATACAGATGATCGAATATTTTATATTTTGAATAATAAATTTTTATTTTCAATAAAAAAAAAGAAGATATTAAGTATGCTATAAAAAACAGAATTTTGTCGTCAATTTTTTTTTCACACACACACACACAAATGAATTATTCGTTAAAAACCACGTATACAGATTCCACGTAATACAAATATTTTGTATTATTTTCATTTGAGGAGATAATACGAGATATATTTGTATTATATGTTTCATCACGTTCGGTTTGATTTAAATTATAGTATGAATAAAGATGATTCCCTGAACAATATTGCCGTTGCCGCTGTGTATGCGCGCACGTGTGTATGTATGTGTTTTTCTCTGATAAAAAAGCAAATTCCAATCGGCGAACGAACTAACTTATAAAGTCCTGGAAATTTCGCACATATTTTCGGGCGTGACGCAATATCCGTGATAACGAGAAGGAGCCGGACATATGGGGAGAAACAAATTCGTCGGATTAGAAAAAAAATACGTTTGAATGGCACATTTTTGTTCTTTCGAGATAAATACATGAGAAAATATCACGTGTCGCGAGAAAGTGTCGAATACCTATACTAATGATGAAATTCGATATGGAAATTGACAGATTGGCAAATTGTCCTAATAAGATAAAGGAAGAAGAGAGATTTTTTTTTATTAGAAAAATTATTAGACTTATTTCTTCATACTTTTAATTTAAATTAAATTATAACATATACGATAAGCAATTTAAAAAATAGTTTACAAATTATTTTGATAAAAATTGATAAAATTGACTATTACTCAAAATGAATTTTTTCTAATAAAAATTCACCACCATTATGTATATTTTAACCAAGTCAGCAGATAGATGTGCAAGCACTTTTGTAAGCACAATAAAAATTTTTGAAATTTTATGATGATATTGTACGTCATAAAGTAGAATAAAACTAACGAAGATGATTTCATTGCATATCATTTGAATGCATGCTGATTGAGATAAATATCGACCTTAGTCTCTATAAATAGGAAGAGTACATTATAGAATATACTATATAATTTTTTTTAAATGATTTTTATATCGTATTTTTCTCAACTTAAAATTCGAAATCTTGGAAATTTTCATAAATTTTATTTTAAAATTTTTATAAATTAAATTTCTTATAAATTATTTCTCCTAACTTTAAATATCTTTTTATCTTTCAAATTTTGTTGTTCCTCTTTTTTTTGAATTTTTTATATTACGAGAAATTATATATTTAATTTTATATAAATAAATTGAACAACGTTCGTTCTTATTCGAATTACATAAAAACATATATTGTCGCGAAAATTAGATATCCGTAAATATCTATTACACAGATATTTGCATGTACTGTATCTTGAAATAAAACGTAGCTTCACCGGTGTTCGTAGAGTAAGGTTTCGTGCAAAATTATTATTACGTTCACTTGGCGAGACGAGAGTGACTCATGAACTAATGCAATCATTCGTAACGTCTCGGTACGCGAGAAATGACGTAACGAAAAACGTATCGCGTCATATCCGCGTTGTGTTGTACGACACTTTTCCACATTTTATCGGATTACTGCTTTGCTCACGCTGCTTCGATCTCCATCTATCTCTCTGTATCGAAATCTTTGAAACACTTTCGCCGTTTATAAGATAAATCGGACAAATTGTTTCGTTTGTTAAAATATTGCTTCTATATTTTACCGATAATTTAAACAATGACACGTATGATATATTCGATTGTAGATTAATTTATTATCGAATCATATAAATTTTTCCTTTTTGAAGAGAAAATAGTGTTTTAAAATTTTGTCCAAACTTGAATGGGATAAAAATAATTGTTTGAGTGGCGTAACGAATTTTTGTTAATCCCAACTTCGCATTTGTAATTTACTTTCAGAACACGCGTGTTCGCTTTTTCTTTAGAAAATTCTATCGAATTTGCCTACCCTTCATAGCTCGACGCGTATTTATAAGTTATTGGTTCTTTATTTATAGTATAAACTCGTTCCATAGACTTTGACGAATAAATGGTTATCGATACTTATCGATACTTATGGTTTGGTCTAGCGAAATGCTTTGCATTGAGCGTAACTTAAGAAAAATCTCTGTCAAAGATTTAATATCTATTTTTAAAGAAGATCTTTTATTTTTAAACTGTTCTGTGTAAAAAAAAAAAAAAAAAAAAAAAAAGATCTAGAAATAAAGATTTAACTTCAAGCCATATCTACAATCTGGATCTAAGGATCTTAAAAATTAAATTTCGATACGATGGATGATAATAATATTTTTACTAAAAATATCTCGATTAAGAAAAGATATTCTTTTAAAATAATATTTATTTGAATTTTCAGGCTTATTTCTTAAACGATCAAATTCTAAAAATCTTAACTCTTAAATGAAACTTAAGATTTAACTTTCCTTCTGGATAAAGATGATCTAGAATTCAATCAAATACTTGCAGTTAATTAATGTTAAAAAAAAAATAGGATAACGGTAAATGGAATTAAAAGTAGCAATTGTCATTCTGTAAGTGGCTTATAATATAACTTGTGGTAGGAAGGTAAATAATCTAGGGACAGTTAAAAAGGCAGGGGAAAAAGAGCATATAATAAATTAGCAATGGTCATTTAAACGGTTATGGAAGCGACGATATATCCTTGATGCTTGCTTCTGGCTATATTTCAAACAGCGATACGTCGCTTGCTACTAAAACGGTTGATATAGATGCACGCACGTTATGCCTTTGTAATCGATAGTTTCGGACTAGTCTCGACTATATCCCGATCGCTATAGCACGATTATGCTGTTAGCTCCGCGAAATCTATTGGGTGTTCCTAGAGAATTTTTCTGAATCTTCTTTGCTTCTTTGCTCCTCGTGGATTTTGTACGATATTGCGTATTTACGTTTTCGAATAAAAGAATTTAGAATTCGGAAGAAATTTGTTACACGATTATTGGTATAATAAGAAGTTTAACTTTTGAAAATGTTAATTTACAATTGTTTAATTTTTATTTATATAGCAAAAGTTTGTGATTAATGTTAAAAAAGGGGATGAAAATTTTGTCGAAAATCGAATTTCGTTAATCAATTGTTTTTTACATCTATAAATCATTAAGTTTGAAATTGAATCTTTTAAAATTGATATTCTCTAGCAATATTCTTCTCCAGGGAAATATAACGAATATGAAACGAATAAATTTTCTACAACAGCTTGAACATCTACAAGTTGATAAATTTTTTTTTCTTAATCGCAATGCCGCTTATACACGATGTGACAATACGATTATTTTTAACCACAACAGGGAACAAAATGATAACAGAGTTTACCTTGATTGTGAAAATTCTGAGACGCGTTAGAAACACGTTTCTGATCATTCGTAATTTTTCAAAGGAGCAGAATTATATTCTGGCAATTAAACATTGCAATTAAAAATTAAAATTTCTCAAGGAAAATTCCGGTCGAATTTTATTCTTGTTCTTTATTATTACGTATTTTTTTGTTGTTGTTGATTTAAGAAAAAATTATTTCGAAAGATTTCTGGTAGAATCAGATTTCTATGTATAAAATTTTATAGGTACAAAATTTTTAGGATCTCTTATATTTTATGGATAGAAGTTATGGGACCTTTGAAATTTTATGGACAAAGCAAAATTTTTAGAATTTTACAAGTATCGGATTAAGAAGGAATTTCACATGCGCGAAAATATTTTAGAACGTCCTATATTTTGTTAAACGCTTAAATTTTATGGGTATACAAATTTTGGAATTTTTTAAAAATATCTGATTATATTAAAATACCAAAAATAGAGACAAAATTTTCGATAAATAGAGAAAAACATATTTGAACAGGTAACACGAGTCATAACATAGTGCATTTGGATTTTTCATTTCGAGTTCTTTTCTTTTCCATCTGTCAATATTGAAAATTGAAAAATTCCGTGAAATTAAAAATTATTCATTGCACAAACAATGTTGCACCTTCGAATTTTTACCTTTGAATATCATCGAGCATATTCAATGACATATAAAATAAATCCTTTTTAAACCAATGAATGTTATGTAAACGAATGCATCTTATCGAGATTAGCTGCGATCTCTGCTCGGATTCCATCGATGTTATCGCGTTTAATGCGCACGGTTAATTTCATCGTTGCAGTTAGAGAAGGGTATTGCGCGACGCAAACCGTTCGATATGGAAATCGTTTGCAAACGAGTCTTCAACGGAATGAATAATTCCATTCCTTCTTTTTTTTTTTTTTTTAATACGATTTTCAACTCGTATAAATTGCCGTTTACCGAATTTTACCGAGAGGAGGAAGGAAGAACGGAAAGGATAATTCTATTCATCCGCTTTCATCCGATTTTTATTAGGCTATGAAAAATGTGTTCTATCGTATCAATTAAGTATGACTTATATCGGTGTTTATCAACACTTTTTGGGCCGCACATCCCTTTTTTACGATGGATAAAATAATTTCTCTTTATATTTATTTAGTCTTTCTAGTGAAATTTTTCGTAGGAATAATCTTGACGAAAAACAATTACCGAAATTCCCTAGGATTTGTAACTAGCACTCTTGATGTTAGGTTAGGAATAGAATATTGTAATTTATAATACGTGTATTGAAATAAATAAGGAAATCTTGATACCTTCCAAAATCTTTCCATTAGAAATAATTTCGATTAAAAATAATTATTTTAAGGTAATCCTCTAAATAACAACATTAATATAATTAATATAATTATTTTTCAGTTAATAATATTCAAATATAAGTTTCACAAATATTTTCAATGAAATTTTTTATAAAATTAAATTTAATCGTGATCCTCGATATTTGTTTAAACATCGATCATTCTTGTTATCAATCATTATTGCGATATTATTTGTATGTCAATGTCATCTGTATATCGTAGCCGACAAATACATAATTCGCCCATTTATACCTTAATTGCTTTATCGCAACTGCTGGTTTCAGCTGCGTATCTATTATCGTAGCGTTATTTCCATCTATTGATAGCAATAAGTTATCTTGGACACAGCTAGTGACATTGCTAGTATTGTTATTATTACTAATGTAGACAGTGGTATTATTGTTGTCATTGCTAGTTATTATTTGGATTACAGCGATATTGTTGCTGTCATCATGTTGTTGTCATTTCTATTATTATATTATTAATAAATTATTAATAAAAACGTATCAACAATCGTGATCAGTATCAATTCGAATCAATTACCATTATTATTTATTAACGTTATTATTTCCCCATCAGCGTTATCAATCTTTTTAAAAATCTCTGTTATTAATTACACCGCCGTTGTATCAATTATATTCTCATCGATAAATTCTTGTTATCGTCGATGATTATTCTCCATCGACACATCGCTATATCGCCAACTTTTCATCTCTATCTTTTTCCATAGTTACGTGCTAGGGAGAAAAATCCCTAGCGTCACCCGCTCGGCCCGATTCTTATTATTTCCCCTAGCGCGAGAAAAACCCTAAAGCTAATTAAATCGATCAGGATCAACGAATACGCGATATCGTGTTACCTCGGCCGAGACAAATCGATAAGTCGGTGGCGTATCATCGCCGGAGGAACACGACCTGGCAATCGTATAGATTTTTAAACCTGCAGTCCGCGGTATCGAGTTCAAAGTCATGCGGCGTATCGTTTTCAAAGTTGAGTCATTCTGTTGGCCGGTTAACAGCATCAACGGTTGACTTAAAATTGTAATACGAATGTTGCGCGATGAAACGCCGCCCGAATGACGAATCGCCATTTTTTTCTTTTTCTCCTTCCTTCCTTTTTTTTTTTTTTTTTTTTTTTAATCATCCGCGTATATTTATATTATTTCTCGAGCGTTATTTTATTGCGCTCATCAAAATGTGTCACTCGCACGACGAGGGGATATAAAAGGGGACGGAGAATAAAGAAAACGAAGCGAGATAATACGCGAGGTAAATCGTGATTGTTGAGGTACAAAGGATGTATCGAAAAAAAGGAAGGAGGATTTAAGGGAACCCATTAGCTCTCGCCATAAGGTTCACGAACCCATGAGTCATTTCGCGTCACGCAATGACACGGAGCATGTAAGCCCCACAATTTTCTTCGCTGACCATGTAACGCATCGCTGGTGCTTCCAAGAACTGTCACGATATCGTTCAACCTTCGCTAAGTCTCTGTTTTCTCTTCTCTTTTCGTGTTTCTTCTACTTCTTTTTTCTATTTATTCTTTTATTATTTTCAACGTGATTGCGATAACCCCGAGAATCATCTTTTCTCTACCCTTTCTTATTGTTATATCGATTGGTGAGAGAAGATTAGTTTAAGGTTAAAGTTCAATTTTCTTTTTTTTTTCTTTTTAACACTTTAATTATTCGTCTAAGGTAAACGAGATTCGAAGTGTATATATATATTTTTGTAGTGTATATTTATATTTTTTTTTTTTTTTTAATCCCTATAAATCTTAACTCTGCAAATGAAACAAATTTTGTTTAAAAACTTCCGGAAAACGAAGAGATGTGGGGGAAGATTCATCTCTAAATTGGCCCCGCTGGAATCCTTGCTTCTCCAAATGTTCCACTTTAATCAGGAAAGTTGCCGACACCCCGTATATTATCTAAGAATGGCCCGATGCTCTACATATAATATTAAGCGAAGTAGAGGGATGGTAATTTTGATAATGCAGAGTTTAATGAGGTTAGTAGTAGGCTCCATCGATTTTATATTACAGAACATATCGGTAAGCGGTTCATAATTAATTACTCTAATTATCTCCTCTCTCTATTTTTTTTTCTTTTTTTTTTTTTTTGCAATCATCATTTATCACGTGAAAATTTATTCGAATATAATCGAAATGTAATAACAAATATGTGTATATAATTTCATAAAAATTCTTTCTTCTTTAAATAATTTATCTCCACAAATTAAATAATTTTTATCCACATTATCGATCGAATAGCTTTGCACTTTTGTAAAAATACCTTTTAACAAAGATAAAAGTTAAATGAAATATATAAATTTGTTTTGATATTTTAAAAACGTAAGAATGTTTTCCCAAAGAAACGGGTAATCGATGGAAGAATTTTTCGTAGATTTCATTTTATTGGCTCGATAAGCATAAGATAATCGATGCTTTATGTAACAAAATGTTGAAGTTCGTGCGAGATACCTGTTACGTTGTTGCTTACTTCGTTACGAAATGTCGTCGATTGCGTTTTCAGAAAATGGCAGGAAGAATGGGAGGATATTTCGCGATGAATCGTCGAAAACTTTATATGTATTATCGAAATAAATTTTAAAAACTTCGATAAATTTTCAAATCGTGGAATTTTAAAAAAATTCCTTCACGGAGAATCTTAAAAGAAAGAATTTTTAAATATTTCTCTTACTCCTTGTAGAAATAAAGGAATTCTCCACTTTGTTCGAAGAATGTACGGGATAAAATATTTCTGTTTTTGAAAATTATTAGAAACGAAGAAGGATTGTTATGGAATTTTTATTTCCACCTTCTATTTCGTTATTTTTTTTCTTAGAATTTTATACAAAATGAATTGTTGTTCCAATTTTTATTCTCGAGAGACGAGTCTATCCTCGAAATTTTTTAACCGAATATTTAATATTCGAGAGATAAAGTGGAACGTGTAACGATCGTTGCCCAGACGTTAGATCCGCCACGGTGTATCAGCCTTTATTGGCTGAATTAGAAATTATTAGGGGTTAAACTGGGCACGGATAAAGAGAGAGCAGAGAGAAAAAAAAGAAACGATAAAATAATACATCCTTAAATTATTTTAGAATTAACAAATTAATCCTCCTTCTCACAAAATTTCAACGAAACATAATTACTCTAATTACTTTGCACTTCCAAATTTACCATTCGATTATTTAATATTATTTCATAATAAATTTAAATTTCTTTATCTGTATTCCTTGTACTCGATAAAATAATACATCCTTAAATTCTTTTAGAATTAACAAATTAATCCTGCTTCTCACAAAATTTCAACGAAACATAATTACTCTAATTACTTTGCACTTCCAAATTTACCATTCGATTATTTAATATTATTTCATAATAAATTTGATCCAAATTTAAGTTTCTTTATCTGTATTCCTTGTACTCGATAAAATGATACATCCTTAAATTCTTTTAGAATTAACAAATTAATCCTTCTTCTCACAAAATTTCAACGAAACATAATTACTCTAATTACTTTGCACTTCCAAATTTACCATTCGATTATTTAATATTATTTCATAATAAATTTGATCCAAATTTAAATTTCTTTATCTGTATTCCTTGTACTCGATAAAATAATACATCCTTAAATTCTTTTAGAATTAACAAATTAATCCTTCTTCTCACAAAATTTCAACGAAACATAATTACTCTAATTACTTTGCACTTCCAAATTTACCATTCGATTATTTAATATTATTTCATAATAAATTTAAGTTTCTTTATCTGTATTCCTTGTACTCGATAAAATAATACATCCTTAAATTCTTTTAGAATTAACAAATTAATCCTTCTTCTCACAAAATTTCAACGAAACATAATTACTCTAATTACTTTGCACTTCCAAATTTACCATTCGATTATTTAATATTATTTCATAATAAATTTGATCCAAATTTAAATTTCTTTATCTGTATTCCTTGTACTCGATAAAATAATACATCCTTAAATTCTTTTAGAATTAACAAATTAATCCTGCTTCTCACAAAATTTCAACGAAACATAATTACTCTAATTACTTTGCACTTCCAAATTTACCATTCGATTATTTAATATTATTTCATAATAAATTTAAGTTTCTTTATCTGTATTCCTTGTACTCGATAAAATAATACATCCTTAAATTCTTTTAGAATTAACAAATTAATCCTCCTTCTCACAAAATTTCAACGAAACATAATTACTCTAATTACTTTGCACTTCCAAATTTACCATTCGATTATTTAATATTATTTCATAATAAATTTGATCCAAATTTAAGTTTCTTTATCTGTATTCCTTGTACTCGATAAAATGATACATCCTTAAATTCTTTTAGAATTAACAAATTAATCCTCCTTCTCACAAAATTTCAACGAAACATAATTACTCTAATTACTTTGCACTTCCAAATTTACCATTCGATTATTTAATATTATTTCATAATCAAATTTGACCCAAATTTAAATTTCTTTATCTGCATTTCTTACACTTTTGCACGACACGTTTCGTTCCAACTTTATTGTTTTCATTGTTCAATTTTTAACAATTGTCGAGGATCGTCGTTTAAATGTGTATTTTATTATTTCTTTCTACCAATTCGAACTTCATTGAAAACGTTTGCCACGATTTACCATCAGCTCCATTTAAACGTGTTTTTCAATCGAAATTCATCAACCGTTCCCAACGTTTTACATTTGAATAATTTCAAAGTCGAGGCGTGAAGAATCGTTTTCGCTCGATTTCCATCATTAATAATCATTTTAATCATTACGCGGACATGCTTTGATTTCCATTAAGCTTGCACGACTCCTCCACGTTTTTCCCAATATTCTATTCGTGTCTCCATCTTCGTTTTAATTTTTCCAATTATTCCAAAAAATCAAAAATAGTCCGATCGCGCAAGGATCGACAATCATCGACAACTTTCCCTCCCCCCCCCCCTTTTTTTTTATCGATAAAGTAAAGTGTCGATGAAAATACAATCTTCTGAAACTTTCCTTTATCGTCAAGCACTGATTATGATATGATTTTTATGTATAATCGCGTTATTATAATATCCTTTCACGTATCAATCGCAACAAAATTTTATCAATTCGTCGAGCCAATTTGCGGCGACGAGGTGCCTTTCTTCCTAATTCGAGTCTTGCTCTCAAGCATACTTTCTTCGACTTTTTGCACTCGTGTGCTTATATTTTACCAATCAACTCGGAATTATTTTTCGATCAAAAAACCTTTTTTCTGGAAGTATTATTATTATAAATATTATAATTAAATTGACTTGACGTTTTCGTAGAAACAATTTGAAAAATATATATATACCTTTTATTTTATATATATAGATGCACATTTAAGCAGAGACTCAAAGAGGATGTCGTAACAAGAGTCCTTGGAATGTAATACGAATGTAAATACATGCAATGATAAAATGGATAGAGAAAATGCAAAGGGTTGAAATGTTAAAGTTTGGAATGATGAGGGAAAGGGAAGATTAAGCTGGTCGGAGGTGGGAAGGGAAAATATTAATTTTTCATCGAATCGGAATCGAATTGTTGGGATTCTTTGGCGAAACTTGTCACCGTGAATTGAAATTGTGGTTTTTTTTTTTTTTTTGGTCAAAGAGAAATTAATTTCGCGGCAATGAAATAATTGATTTTTTTTTTTTTTTATATTATCGTAAAAGTTCATTTTGCGATAATTGGATCGAGATTAAAGCGAATTGAAATTTTTAATCGAAGAAAAATTAATTAAACCGGAAATCGGAGTTGCCTCGACAATGAGATTTTTTTCAAAAATAGAAATTTTCATTGCAATTTTCGGCGAAGGAAAAATTGATTTTTTTTACGGGGAGAAGTGAAACTTTTTCTTAAAATTGAGCACAAGAAAACAAATTCACTATAATTTTTTCGAATAAACTTTTACCTTTTTTTTTTTCTTCTTCTTCTTCCAACAAATTATTCGATTCGATTGAAATATTAAATTCCTATACAATATCAACGTAATTTTCAAGTACAAAATTATTAAAAAGTCGTCTTAATGCAATAAATTGCACGATTATTCTTTATTTTCTCAACCACCCTCTTTCTCCGCAACTCCATTACTTTTTTTCAATATAATAAAGCGTTCCTCCCATCTCTGCATCCCTTTTCAGCAAACAGTCTCTCCTCGCAATGATAAAAAATAATAATAATAATAAATTGTTATTCCTTTACGCCTCCAATTCTCTGTTTAACTTAAAATGGTTTAAAGCGAAAAAAAAAAAAACACGTTTCCATTTTTGGTTTTTTTCGTGAATTTCATCCAGGACGAGATCGTTGTATCATTATCTTCTTCAACGTGGAGGATATCTTAATCTCTCTTCGAGCAAATCGATTTATCGTTTGTTATTTGAGATGATCTTGATCCGGATAAAGAGTGATAAAATTTCGCTTTCCCTCCGGACGCGCGTCACTTCAACTCTTTCCAACGTTTCCATCTCATTGGATTTTCGATTTCACGCGATTGAAATTATCGAATTTTCGAAAAGCGAAAAATTATGAAAAAATTATGCAAAACAATTCGTTGGAAGGAATTCCAACGAAAAATCATAAACGTTTATCGCCCGAATATTTTCGAGATCTGTAAAAAAATCGAAAAATTTTTAAGAGATATCGTTCAAGAAAGAAAAGAACGATAAAAGAAAAAATCGATAATTTCAACTCTCGAATTATCCTCTCCTCCGTTATCGGCCGTATTCGATGTAAAATGGAAATCGTTTCCGAAAGAACGATTTCTCGAACGATTTCTTGTTAATCGGCCACCGTTGGTGCAAAAAACGGGACGAAGAAAATGGAGTGGACGATTCGTAGAGGCGTTTCCAACGCACTTTCGAATCATGAGGATGACGCTTAATATACGTGTGCCCTAGATGCACACAGGCATCGCCGCACGGAGGCGACTCCGCTTCCTGTGCAATCAGGTCCGATCAATTAATGCTCGAGTGCATTCTTGCTCGACGGTATAATGAACCTTGATCGCCGATTAACGCGTCCCTCGAAAGTGTCTTGGGAAATGATCTTGGGTTTTTCAATTGAACGGGGGGGGAAAAAAAGAAGGAAAGGAAAGGAAAATTAATTATAGGAGAAATTTGGAAAGGTTATTCCAAGGTGTTTATATTCTGTTGATATTGAGATAGATGTTGGAATATAAGATACGATATTAATTAATCAGATCATAGAAATGAAGATTGAATTGAATTATTATGCTTTAATATCTTATACAATACCAATTTTCGAATGGTATTCTATCAATTTATATATTCTTCTTCTTTTCTCAATCATTCGTTCGTCTCTCCTCGAAATTCGTCGATCGAAATAACTTTTAATATCTCGATCATGATTCAACAGCTTCTTGTATTCATTTTTCGAATCGTCTGCAAAAAAAAAAAAAAAAAAAGAAAGGAATCGTTTCTTTCGAAATTTCGCGATCGAAAATTCTACGGACGGAAATGGAATAAAAGCAACGGCGATAAATTAAACCGGCTGGATGCCAGGGAAACGTCAAAGAAACCGCGTTTTCGTTCGAATTCAGATATTCGCGTTGGAGACAACTGGGTCAATCCGCGTCCCCAAAAGAGCGCTGGAAGCTAGCTGGCTGGGGCCGGAAATCGCGCTGGAACGTAAGAAAATTATCGCGTACTCGATCGATTCGTTTGTATTCGTTTTATCATCGTACGAATTGAAAAAAGACTCGATACTTTTCTTTTTTTTTTGATACAGTGGAATTTGAAAATTTATTTCGATCGATTCCATTCTAAATTAAATAGTAGACCTCCAAATTGTTGTACACTTGTAATCTCGGAATAATTTCCAATTTTTTTATAAAGCGGAGATGTAATGTCGAAACAAATCAATTCCGTAATTTGGAATTTATCGACGATCTTGAAGCGAGAGAATAAAAATTTCGTTTCGGAAATATTATATAAAAATGTATCGTCGCAATATAATTAAATCAATCATTGAATTTGTAAAATTCAATTTCAATGTTCAAATTCGGCGTTAAAATCCTGTTGAAAAATTTATAATATTATAAATATCAAAATTATGAAAAAAAAAATTGTAATAAAAAATTTTTAAAACACTCGATTTAAGATGATATTCACTACAATAAACAATAGCGCTTGCGTCCATCCTCTGTTAAAAATTTTAAACACGATTTCTCTCTCGAAACCGTATTTATTTAAACATCCGACCTCCGAGAGCGTCGGAACGGTAAGAGCGGCTCGTAAACGACACCGCTCCCTTATATACATTTCGATTCTCCCCACCACTATTCCTCGCGCTCGGTCGCGTTTACGCGAGATTATTGCTTTCCACGATGATTTATTAAAATTATACGTAACAATTAATTAATTTTACAGTACTGGGATAATTCTAAATTATAATTCTTCCATTTTGTATACGTATTATTCATTGTTTATTGTTTATTAATTTACGGTAAAATTTTAAAAAAAAGTTTCGTGGTTATATATTATTATTTCTCGATGTGGAATTATATCAAAATGTTTTCGCTGCTTTTTTTGCGTTGGTCACGTAATGTTCGAGAGATAAGAATAACTCGAATGTTGAAATATTTATTTTTATAGAAACGAATATTCATGATTTGACGTATTTGAAAATTATTATTCGAGCCATTATTATTTTCTTCCTTTTTTATTTAATCGATTCAATTACTTCCTTCCCGAATTCAATTATTATATAACTTTAAACTATCAACATTCAATTCATTAATTTCTCGTTTTCACACGATAATTATTCCATCCAATAACGATTATCTCTCGATCGATATATCATTGATAAATATCTAAAATATCGCCAAATCGTTAATTTTTCCCTTCTTACCTTCGAATCTCTTCCAAGTTTTCTTTCTATTCTTTTTATTTCTCTCCAAACGATATTTGGACGGTATTTCGTTGGAATCGCAGACTTAGAAAAACTCGATGACGCCTCTAGCCTCTGAAAATAAAAATGAGCACGCTCGCGTTCCTGTGTAGGCTGGTTTGAATTTTTCAAATCCACCCACGTTACGATTATTTTTTCAACTCATTGCCTTCGTCGCGTTGCACAACGAAGTAAGAGCAGGAAGGTGTTCATCTTCGAATAAATTGGTAGAATCTTCGTGGAATTTATTAAGTATTTTGCTTTTTTCCCCTCAACGTTTTGGTTAATACTTTTCCACTCGAAGTACCTATTTTTATTAAACGATTGCAATTAAATTAAAATAAATATTATTCCATGGAAATAGCTATGATATACGCGTAATTATACTCCTATTTATTTATTTATTTATTTATTAATTTTGCAATAATCTAATCCCCAAATGAACTCTCTTCTTCGGTCGTTTCTTAATTATCATTTTCGTAATGGAGCCTTGGTGAATGAAATTAGAAGCGGAGGATATTTTTTTCGCATTAGACGCGATCTACTTCGCCTTCGTTCTTAAAATAATCTTCGTTGAACCACACACACGCCGTTGAATTACACATTTGTTACGAGATAAGAGATCCCCCCTCCCCCCCTTTTGTTTTTTCAAAGAAGATTAATATAATATATGCAGATCGATAAAGTAGATTACGTTTGAACGATAAAATTTCGATCGTTCGATTAATATTTAAATTATTCCACGCGATTTCGAAAATTATCGTCGATACATTACTTTTTACTGTTTATCGCGTGCCAATATATTAATGTTCAATTTTTTTCTTTTTTGGCACACCATTTCCTGCCGATAATCCATTGTGACGAGAGTGAATGGCCGAAGAGACTAAGAGCTCGTCGCGGTTGTTAAAAGTCTTTTGTAGGGTAACGAAACTTGTTAGAAGCGGTTCATAATGCTTTAATGGAACGCTGACAGCGTCCTTAATTAGCGGCTGGACGAAAAAGTCAATAATACTAACTAATCTTCCTGTAAAAATGACAGGCTATAAAACAGATTAGATTAGACCTTTCCACCACCTTCTTTCATCTCTTATATCTTATTTCTCACATTTTTCCTATTATTCCTTTCTCTCTCTCTCTCTCTCCTTTTCTTCCCAACATGAGAAATAATATTTCAATAAAATAATTTAAAACGGACGTGTTTAACCATCATTCCTTCCCTCTTCCCTTTTGCTAAAACCTAAACGAATTTTTGTGCTCGTGCTTCGAATATTATTTTGATCTCCAACTTGATGTTGGGGGAAAAAAGAAAAAAATTATTCCTCGTTGCAAACACTCGTCCAAGAAGCGTAGTGTCGCGTTAGCACATTGTAAAAACTTGGAGTAACGACGCCGTGGCAAATAACCGGAAATCGAGGAGGGAACATAGCGTAAAAACAAAGAGACGATGACGCGACGCAAGCGAAACGCGTTAATTCTTCGGCTTGCACGATCGAAGTATAATTCCTCGCGAGTTCGAATCGAGATGAGTCAGCGAGGGAAGAGCGCATGCTGACGCGTTATTTCTTCTCTCTCTCTCTCTCTCTCCCCCTCTCTCTCTCTCTCTGTTTCCCCTCTTGTATATTCCATGTATGGAAAACGCGGATTTTTTTTTTCTTTTTTAAAAGATACTTTTAAATAACGTACGATTGAATTCATCGGAAGAAAGAGAAAAATAAATCGATCGATCGATCAAGAGATCGAACGAAAAGATTTTATTTGTATTTAAACGTTGAATTTCGGAAAACGCGAGTTTTTCTTTCCTTTTTTAAAAGATACTTTTAAATAACGTACGATTGAATTCATCGGATTATACGAAGAAAGAGAAAAATAAATCGATCGATCGATCAAGAGATCGAACGAAAAGATTTTATTTGTATTTAAACGTTGGATTTCGGAAAACGCGAGTTTTTCTTTCCTTTTTTAAAAGATACTTTTAAAACGATTGAATTCATCGGATTATACGAAGAAAGAGAAGAATAAATCGATCGATCGATCAAGAGATCGAACGAGGAAATTTTATTTGTATTTAAACGTTGAATTTCGGAAAACGCGAGTTTTTCTTTCCTTTTTTAAAAGATACTTTTAAATAACGTACGATTGAATTCATCGGATTATACGAAGAAAGAGAAAAATAAATCGATCGATCGATCAAGAGATCGAACGGGGAGATTTTATTTGTATTTAAACAAACGTGGGATTTCGAAAGATTTCACGACGACGATAATTCTAATTCGTATCGTGAGTTTGTTCTCTTCAAAGAGGAATTTTCGATCGATTGTTGGAATAAATCTAATTCTACAGGAACTGATTCGTGTTAAATTGGAAGCATGCCGTGAGAGCAGAATCCTCTCGGAGGATGTTGGCGCGGAATAACGAAAGGAATCTGTAGCTTGTTCAGCAATGATTAAACGCTAAAGAATCAACTTACTTCTGACATAGCGTCGCGCTACGTGCTCCTTAAACACAACGTTGTAATCCTTGTAACGTTGAAACGTTTGGAGGCAAGTTTTGCATGGAAGTCGATTTCACCTTTCAACAAATGTATATATTTTGCGACGAAACGGGATATTTCTATTTGAAAACTTCATATAAAAGTAAACTTATTCTCATAATTCGAAGTTTAATTATTCGATTAGTTGATTTTATCACGTGGAATAAATATAAATTTATAATTTTATATATTTCTATTTATAAATCAAATTTTTAATATGTAATAAGGTAAATAAAGGTAACAGGTTAGTCATACACTGTCGATAAATTAAAAATTTTTATATAATTTTATAATTGTTGAATTTGTATAATTTATTTTAGCGTTTAAAAGCGCATAAAATTTTGAATTTTATATAATTAATTGAATTAATAAATAAATAGTGGATATTTTATAACATTTGAATTGCATTTAAAACTTAATAATTTTATTATATCTTTAATATAATGTTATTCCAACAAATGTATATATATTTTGTACACGAAACGATGTGACGGGATATTTCTATTTGAAAATTGTTCGAAAACTTGGTATAAAAGCAATCTTCCATTTTTAAAACTTACTCTCATAATTCAATTACTCGATCTACTCGAAGGCTTAGCTGATTTTATCACGTGGAATAAATTCATTGGTATTTGTTATGCATTTGGAAATCGATAAATTTGATAGAAGAAAATTGGGGGGATTGGCGCAACAAGAAGAAATACTTTGATAAAATTTTGTGTAAAATCGTCGATAATTGATAATTGGATAAGAAAATGTCACAAGATGATTCGACCTTCAAAGCGTGTACGGTTTTAACTTAAACGCGATATTTTGATTCAACTGTGCCACTTAATTTAAACGCACACCTTTCCCTTCCCCTCCCCTCCCCTCCCCTCCCCCCCGCTATTATCTTACTCTTTTCCGAGTATTTAACGAGAAACAAGATCTTAAACATCGGATTTCTTTACACGCCACTCTATTGTTCCCGTTTCAGAGAAGTGGCGTTGCGTGAATTAGCAAGAAGAGGGTGCAAGGTTGAGCGAAGGTTGTGCTCGACTCGAATATTCCTCTAGCGGCTCATCGATTGCGGTTTCCTGGCCGTGAGTTTCTCTTCAACCGAATTTTCACCCTCTCGCTTTTCTTACCTGCTTCCACTTCCCTGTGAAATGGAAGATTAATATTTCGTGAAGCGAAAAACAACGTTCAGCTTGAACCTTCTTCGACCGAATCGTATCATTCGTAAGACACGCTTTTCTTTAAAAAAAAAAAAAAAAAAACAAATATTTGCGTACACGCAAAAATTACAATCTTCTCCCTTCGATGTTAAATCTTCCTTATTTCAACAATTGATTAAAGTAAGAAAAACGTACGTATTTATTCTGTATCGATGCTTACTACATTTCTTCCCAATTTTGTTCCCAATTTAATGTAAAAATATCCGAAAACACGCACGGTTGAAACGAAACGCGCGGTAGAAAAACGAGAGAAAAAGACGAGAGAATGAGAAGGAAAGAGGAAGGAAAGGGCAAATTGTTCACCAGCCAGCCACGTTAAACGTGTAAACTAACAAACCGCCCCCTTCCCACCCCCTTTCCCGGAAACATAATCCGCCCATAAAATGCACCGTGCGTCAATATTTGCAAAAAGAGTGGCCGGCGAGTGAGCCAGGACACAATGAACTCTCCTCTCTGAGCACGCCGTGGAGAGATGGTATTTATGTTAATTAGAAACAGGGGCAGAGGAGGGGGAGGGGAGGGGGAGAGGGACACGCTCGAAAACGGAATTGATCCACGTCTCCCCCCTCCCTCGAATTTTGAATTCGTGCTCGAGACGCTAACGGACCGGAATCGATCGCGGATCTGTCGCCCTTTCGTCGAGGGAATGTATCATCCCCTCTTCGTTGTAGAATGCCTCCTTCTTGCAAATTCGATTAATCGCTGGGTTTCGATCTGTCTTTTTTGTACCTGGAACAGGGGGAGGAAATAAGAAATTAAGAAAAGACGATATTTCGTACGATTTGGAGAAATTTCGAGGAATTTTAATGAGAATCGATAATTTGTAGATGTTGAGGAATTTTTTTTTTTTTTTGTAAAAGAAAGTGGTGGGGAACAGGGGGAGAAAATAAGAAATTAAAAAAAGACGATATTTCGTACGATTTGGAGAAATTTCGAGGAATTTTAATCGATGTTTTCTAGATGTTGAGGAATTTTTTTTTTTTTTGTAAAAGAAAGTGGTGGAAAACAGGGGGAGGAAATAAGAAATTAAGAAAAGACGATATTTCGTACGATTTGGAGAAATTTCGAGGAATTGTAATTTTAATGAGAATCGATGTTGAGATTTGTAGATGTTGAGGAATTTTTTTTTTTTTTGTAAAAGAGGTGGAGAACAGGGGGAGATAAGAAATTCGTGTGTTTCGAGAAATTGTAATTTTAATGAGAATCGATGTTTTGTAGGTGTTGAGGAATTTTTTTTTTTTTTTGTAAAAGAAAGTGGTGGAAAACAGGGGGAGGAAATAAGAAATTAAGAAAAGACGATATTTCGTACGATTTGGAGAAATTTCGAGGAATTGTAATTTTAATGAGAATCGATGTTGAGGAATTTTTTTTTTTTTTTGTAAAAGAGAACAGGGGGAGATAAGAAATTCGTGTGTTTCGAGAAATTGTAATTTTAATGAGAATCGATGTTTTCTAGGTGTTGAGGAATTTTTTTTTTTTTGTAAAAGAAAGTGGTGGAGAATAGGGGGAGGAAATAAGAAATTAAAAAAAAACGATATTTCGTACGATTTGGAGAAATTTCGAGGAATTTTAATTTTAATGTTTTGTAGATGTTGAGGAATTTTTTTTTTTTTTTTTGTAAAAGAGAACAGGGGGAGATAAGAAATTCGTGTGTTTCGAGAAATTGTAATTTTAATGAGAATCGATGTTTTCTAGGTGTTGAGGAATTTTTTTTTTTCGTAAAAGAAAGTGATATATTATTTATGTTCGATTTTTTGATGAATAGATTCGTGAAAGCTCTTTAAGAGTGTAAGCTTATAAAGCGTGGAATAATATATCTGTCGAATATTTAATATCCATATTCTATTAATTCAATAAAATTTAATTTTTTTATTTCAACCGATTATAAATCACTAATATTTATTTTTCTAGTAAGAAATATTTTTAGAACGATCAGTGGGGATGGAAGAAACATTATTTTCAAAGTTTTCGATGAAATTAATTGAAGAGAAAAAGAATTTTTATTTTGTCGTTAACTCGTTTTCACTCGTATGTCGCTATCCTATATTTTAGTATTAGACTCTAGAAACTCTTCTTTTCTTTTTGGTCTCTGCTTAAATATGCGTGCGTGTATACGTAAAATGAAATAAATAAATAAATATACATGTTATATAGATTTTCACTGATCGGAGACGCGGATAAAATGTATGTAGTAATATTCCCAGAAAAATGTTTCCATTTCGATCGAACACGAAGAAAAATTCCTAGTTGATAGTCCTTCTTAAATATAAATACGAGTGCAAAAATAAAGGAAGAACGAAGTGACGAAAATAGATATGCAATAAGATGAAAAATAAGAATAATACCGTTATTGGGATTGCTCTCAATAAAATAAGAAAGGTGAGAGACATCAAACCGAGAGCGCATCTCGATAATTACTTTATTTGTTAAAATATCGAAACAACGATATTTAATATTCAACGAATATTATCTTTCTTTACACGTAAGGATGCACAAAATATTGAAGTATAAAAGTTTGGAAATCGTGTGGATGAACGTTCAAAAAAAAAAATAGAAATCTTAGAAGAAACTTTGGAAAATAATTTATTTATCATTTAATGCCATAAACGAACACGAAGTGATCGAAGTGATCGAAGAGCTATTTTGACTAGCTAAAAAAAAAAAAAGCTCGAAATCGACGTATCTCTTTCGTTTCCATTTCCTATCTTTCTCTCACAGTCGTAACTCATCTTACAGGATATATCACGATAACAGCGCGATATCTTGGCGTAAAAATTACTTCCTCGAGCACTTAGCGAGTGCAATTTATTTCAGCGACACCGGCGGATAAAAAAAAGAAGTGGAGGAGGAGGAGGAGGAGAGAGAAAGAAAGGAAAGAAGAAAGTGTCGCCGGGGCTCGCCTCTGTAATGCGAATAGTAATCCAATTTCCGTCGCGTAATAGAAATTGCTTCGAGGATTATATAATTTTTTTCCAGATTTAACAGCCCTGCCAGTTTTACCCTTGGATCACGCGAATTCACCCGCTTCGATCACGACACGCGCTGCGATCGAGAAACAATTTTGCCTCGGTATCAAGATATCTCCTTAAAAATGGAAAAAAGTCGCGCAAAAATTTCGAAAATGTTCAATTACGAAAGGAAATTTCATCGAATCAATTAAATCTCTAAAATATATTATAAAGAATCCTGGAATAATAAATTTGGTCGAAAAATTAAGATTATTATTCATTTTTTAGTGGAAAAAAAGGATCTCGAAACGATTCCCCTTTCCTTCCTATTATTGTTGTAGACTTTTCGAAAGGGAGGAAGAATCAATCGATTCTCCACGAAAATAACCTTGAAAAATCGATCGAGCTTAGCCCAGAATTTTCTCTTCCAAATGTTGAAACGGTTAAGAAAATTGGAGCAGAAAAAAAAAAAAAGAAAGAAAGAAAGAAACTTCTTACGGCTTCTTCTTCCGTATCGTTTAAGCCCGAAGTATATCGAAGGATTTTCGCGTTTCATAACGCGCTTTTCCTCGAGAAAATCCTCCGCTATATTTGTTGCGCCTTCTAAGCCCGGAATCTGTTTCCGATTTCGTGCCGCCCAACGATTCTTCTCCCGTTTTAATTCAACTTTTCTTCACGCTTAATCTCAGGTTCGAATCCACGATAATTGGATCGATCGATTAACACGTGGATTCACATATGGATGACGCTCTCTTCTTCCAAGAAAAACAAGATTTTTAACCGTTCGTATTTAAGATCAAGAGCCCTCTAGAAATTTTGTTAATATTATGTTGTATAGAATTCATATTACATTAATAAATATATGTATGACAATAAATTGTAGGATAGCGATTATATGGCGACACACGAATGCAAAGAGTTAAAAGAAATTGAATAAGCATTGAAATGTAATATAGAAAATATACATTGGAATGGCAGAATTGAAAATTTAAGAATAACAGAAACGGGAAAGAGGGACAAGTATGATTTGTTTGGCACTTTTGCATTTTTCTACCATTTTTAAAAATTGTATGGCAATGTAGGAGGTAATTGTTATTACCATCGATAATATAGAACTGAGTTGCCGATTTGGAGGCTTATATTCGGACCAAAATGCTTAAAATTCACTTTGGAAACGAACGAAGTAGGGAGAACTAATATAGATATAATTAAATTTTATATTGAAATATATAAAATAAAAATATTAAAACTACTTCCGTTTATCGCTGTTCGCTTCCGACATTTAGCCTCCGCGAGAAACTCGATGAAATCACGCTGAAATATCTTTTTTAATTGTCAATCGGAACAGAATCGAACAGTTTCGTTAACTTTCGTTCGGGATCTATCTATGTAAAAATCTGACTCGAATTATCTAACCAATTTTAAGTTTTTGAATTTAATTAAAATCAAACGTGGAGACGGATTTACTCGATGCCCAACTTCTGGTTTTCGAGAGAGAGAGAGAGCTATTCAAAAATGGGGGAGAAAAAAAGGAAAACGTATACGCTTTCATCATCCCCTCTTTTCGAATCATCGAGTTAAAAATCAAACACTCGAACTATTCCAAGTATCGACCTAAAAAAAAAAAAAAAAAAAGAAGAAGAAAAATATGAGGATATTAGGTAATTAACGAGTTGAAGCAGAGGAGAAGAGGCGGAATTAATAAGTTAATAATAAACAAATGAAGCTCCTGGAATCGTCCAATTAGATAGATCGGATATTAAAACGCTTTGAGGGGGAAATCTTGGCAGGATTCCCACTCGTTTCGTTCCTCGGATAGATTGTTATACGATTATTATAACTTCTTTTTTTTTTTTTTTTTTTACAAATTAAAGAAGAGACCAATATATAAGAATAAAACGACGATCGTCCCACGACACGATCAAATTTTTCCTTCGAAGAAGAAGAAGAGAGAATTTTCTTCGCTCGAACAATTTCACCCTCTGATTTTTCGCGGGGACAACCAACCCTCTCCTCCCCTCCAACAAGCGTTTCGCGCACAATGATACGACGCAGAAATCATTTGGAGATGAAAAATGGACGGCGAGAAGAGAGGCGTAGCCTCTCCACTTTGCACTCTCTCGCCTTAACGGATACCTTCACGTCCCTGTGACACAGTTTCGCACAATGGAGCGCGGTCTCCACTCCGATATCCACTCCTCCTCTCGATCTTAAAGCCGCCGACGTTCATTTTTAATCGTCCTTGCCCTTCGCCCGCCTATAATCTCATCGATATTAAACATTGGGAGAGGAAGAAGAGGGGGGAGAAGGAAATTTAATTGGATAACTGTTCTTGGAAAATGTTTGATGGAGCTGGAAGAAAAGGAGAGGAGCGAGTTTTTCGATTAATGAGTTTGCAATCGTGTTTGTATTCAAGAAGGGTGTATCAATCAAGTATAACGAATAGAATATAGGTGTTTTTGAGATTGCTTGCTTGTTCTTCGGAAATAATAGTGATCGTTAGAATTTTAAGGAATTGGTGGTGATTTTTTGGAAACGTTAGATTTGGAAGGCGAGTGTTGAGATTGCTTGCTTGTTCTTCGGAAATAATAGTGATCGTTAGAATTTTAAGGAATTGGTGGTGATTTTTTGGAAACGTTAGATTTGGAAGGCGAGTGATATTTCGTCCCGATAATGATAAAATATAGGCGTTTTTTTTCGAGTTTTGAGATTGCTTGCTTGTCCTTTGGAAGTAATAGTGATCGTTAGAATTTTAAGGAATTGGTGGTGATTTTTTGGAAACGTTAGATTTGGAAGGCGAGTGTTGAGATTGCTTGCTTGTTCTTCGGAAATAATAGTGATCGTTAGAATTTTAAGGAATTGGTGGTGATTTTTTGGAAACGTTAGATTTGGAAGGCGAGTGTTGAGATTGCTTGCTTGTTCTTCGGAAGTAATAGTGATCGTTAGAATTTTAAGGAATTGGTGGTGATTTTTTGGAAACGTTAGATTTGGAAGGCGAGTGATATTTCGTCCCGATAATGATAAAATATAGGCGTTTTTTTTCGAGTTTTGAGATTGCTTGCTTGTTCTTCGGAAGTAATAGTGATCGTTAGTCTCTAGTTTGTTAGGATTTTTAAGGAATTGCAATTTTTCCTGAAAGGGCAAATGGTGATGATTTTTGGAAAAATCTTGAAATTTTCTTTCCTCAGAAGCAGGCAGGTTATAATTTTTGGGGATATTTGATTAAAGTATGTCACGACGTTATTTTGTCTCTCAGAATGGAATGATTTTTTGGAAATCTTGTTATATGATTTCTCAACATTATAGATTTTTCTTCGTAATGATTTTTGACGATTTTTCCTGATTCTTGAAATGGATGTTGACTCTTTTCAGATAGTACACGATATCATGGATATATATACACATCTAAATCACGAGATGTCGAGGTATTTTTCTTCCGAGAATTTGAGCTGATTTCTAGGAAAACTAGTATATTTATATATATATATATATATTCATTCCCAAGTTGCAACTTCGAGACACATATACGTGCATGAGAGCACGTATTTTCAAGAGATTTTCCTTTCCATTCTCGTATCAAGAACAGGACACACTTTGAACAAGTTGTCCATTATAATGTTACAGAAAAAAAAAAAAAAAAAACATTCATCTCGTTCTCCAACCACGACATTTAATTTTTTAACCGAACATTTTTATCTCGAACCTCTTCGCTTCAACTTCGACCGGGTGATTACTTCGATCTCGAGTAATAATTTCATTCCAAGCGGATTCTATTTTTCATATCCGCATATCCGTTTCCATTAGCTTTTTCCTCGAATCTCCGGAAGAAGAAGAAGAAGAATCCGATGATGTCGGGTCAGGTCGGGTCGCTGTTCTATTATGCTTTTAGTCTTGTAAACGAAAGAAAAAAAGAAAGGAGAGAGGGAAGTGAAAAATTGGCTAAATAGAAAGAAAAGAGGCAACTTTAGAAGGAAAAAGGAAAAACTGAAAATCATCTGCCGATCAACTCTTTTCTTTAATCATCTTACGAGGAATTACGTTTCAATTCAATCGTGATAATCAATTGAAATTTAACGTCTTGTTACGTTTGAAAAAGGAAATTGATTTTAATTTTTCCGGCCCATTTCGATTTGAAAGAAAATGTAGAAAGAAATAAAATTCTTTGTCCCCGAAAAAGAAAAATGTGGTGGAAATGGAAGAAACTTGGAGCTTCTTGAATTTCACGGGACGGGATGTGTCGCGAAGAAATAGAAGCGACGGAACAAGCGATAAAATTAGCCGAGTCTCGGGGGAGAAAAGTGAAGGAGTTTAAAAGATCTTTTCGTAAACTTTACTTTTAAACTTTCGTTATAATTAAACGATTAATAACACCTTTCGATATCTCGGCATCCAAATCCTCTCCCTTTACTTTTCCTCGTAAAAGGAACGAAGAGATGGCAACGTATTAACTCACGTTTAACTCGTGTTATATATACTCCTTTATTTTTATGTTATACGTCTTTTACAAAATTGCCTTCATTAAATTACCTCGATTAATCAATTAATTAATTAAAAAAAAAGGAAACAAAAACTAATTACTCAAAAACTTGCTAATTCAAATTCGCAAAACTCGCCGCAAATTGAGACTCGACGATATGCGGCGAAATAAAAAGAAAAATAAATAAAAGAGCAATTCATAAATAGAATTTCATCATCGTCGTCGTCGTCATTTTTTTTTTTTTTTCAAATGTGTGTCACGAGCATGTTGCACGATATTTTCCATCGCGTTTCACAGAGGGAGGAGGGGGGAACAATAGTTGGTCGCGCAATTAGCGTGCCGTTTTTCCTTCGCGTTATTCTCGAAACCAATTAACGGTCCGTTGATTCGGGAGCCGCGTATATTACGAGCTTGAAAAGAGCGATGAGGCGGCGAGTGTGCCTTCTCGATCACGTGAAAATTGCCGGCCCACCTTCTGTTATTGCGGCAAAAAAAAAAGAAAAAAAGGGAAGAAAATCTGACTCCTTGATATTTCTCCTATAATCTCGATTATTTTTTGGGGTTGTAATAACAACATTTCCCGCGAAAAGTAGGGGTTGGATCGAGTTGATCGAATTAATCGTGTAATTTAGGAACGCTTTAGTGGGGGGATATTGTGCGTCGGGCTGTGTGGCAACAAAGTTTCGTTTTAATAATTTAAGGGAGAACGCGGTGAGGGGAATATCTCGAATATCGGTATTAAGTGATATATATTTATTAATTTTACGATGCAAGCAATACGAGAGTTATGGATGATATTTCACGTTTCTCTGTTGTTAATTTATTTCCTGTTTTCGACGCGAGATGTCACTGGTCGAGCGTCGTAAGTTGATAGCTACGGCAAAATTACAATCCTGATTTCGATTCGATGTTAACGATTTCGGGCAAACGATTTTCCATATCTGTTTATCACGACGACAGTACCACGTTCTCCGCTCAATTAGCATCCATGGATATCGTCGTTTCAACTCGTCGTGGTGGCAACTCGTGAAAATTAAATGCCTGCGGTGCGATCAATCTTTCAATTTTCGTTCGAAAAAAAAAAAAAATATTCCTCTCGAATGTACCCTTCATTCGATGGATGAACAGCAGAGAATCGAAAAATCAGGTGTTTCTAATTTAAGCAAAGGTGTGTTTCAAAAGTTTATTTGTTACACACTGCTTGAAACATTTCGAGCAGAGGATTATAAAAAAATTTGTATTACGTTTGCGTCTGTAAAGTAACGTTTACTCGTCTCGATAACATATATCTCGGCGTTTGTCACAACCTTGAACCAACGCTTTTGAATTAATTCCCCTCTATTTATTCAGTTCAATTGCAAATAACGGATGATGTAACTCGTGATCATAATTGATAAGAGTCAATTATACATCGAGAGGATCGATTTGTTTCGATGAAATTCAGAGTTTCTCGAATTTCTCCACGTTTTTAAATTTTTACATCCATTTAAATCGATCGATTCTGTTTAATCGCAATTCTATCTTTTCAATCGAATTCACATTTTCTCCGCTTAATTTTTTTCTGCGACGCAGTGTAAACAAAATTTTACGCCACTTGAAATCGACACTTTTTCTCTCCTCGACGGAAGAAATTTAGACGTCGCGTGCATTCAAAGGCCGCAATTGTCTCCATCTGATGCGTTTAATTAAAGGCGATGAAGGTCGGATCAGGGTTCATCAGAGTCGAGTGACGAAAATGACACTGGCGGCCACCGATCGAAAAATCGACCATTTCCAATACTATTTTTCTTTCAATTAAAAAAAAAAAACTAATTCTCTTCAATTCCATTTATCATTTGTCAAAGGAGGTCTCTCCACGTTCGATCAAAACGATTTTTTCTGCGAATGTATCGTTAACTTTTAGTAAAAATGAATAATCCTTTGATCGAATTGAAATTCTCTATAAATTAGTTTTATTTATTCATTCTATTTTACATTCGCACTTGAACCAGAGATAACGTACAATAAAACGTTGCAACAAGAGTCCCTAAGAGATAATCTAATTATTAACGCGAATACACGTATTTGTGTGATAAAATGTAGGATCACGATTAAATTAAATTCCCCTTTCGTTACACCTTTCACGCTCGAGCGAGTCGATTTTTCCCCGTGCCAGCTTATCTATCACTTTCGAAAAATCTAACTGTTGAAGGAGAAGGGGCGTCGATGTTTTAATTGTTGGAAATTCGGGCGGCGTATGAATTGGGTCACGGGTCGAACGTCCTCTGCGGACCTGTATGCGGATATATTTTCCGCCAACGAGGGAGGAGGGAGGGAAAGTTTTTTGGACGCGTGCCAAAAGGGGTGGCTCGATTCCATCGACTTGTTGCTGATACACGACTCCGATCCAATTAGGGGATGATCGTTTCTGTCGTGCAATTTTCAATTTCAATTCCTTTCCTCCCCTCGAATTGCATCCACGATATCTCTTTAGATTTATTTTCATTACTTTCGAAAGTTGATTAGATTTGGGATTGTTTTCCTTCTGTAAGGGATTCTTCTTGAAAACGGATCCATTCTTGTTCCAGAAGGATTTTCGGGGCAAGAGAAGGGGTCGATCCTTTTTGCATCGCTGCTATATTAACTCCGTAGTGGAACAGGGTTAATTGAAGTCCACGAGCTATCAAGTGTACAGTCGTGAAATTCTTGACCCGCATGCATAAAATCGCTTTGATCAGGAATTCGAAGAAGCTGGACATCGCTGTGTTAACGCTTCCTCTCGTCTTCCATCCAAATTTCCTTGCCTTATTCCTTGGATATCTGGATTATTCGAAACAAGCGTTCGAGACATTCTTCGAGCGAAACGAACTTATTTTTTTCCAATTTTCTCCGAATTTTCGTAACGTTAAATATTTCATCGTATATTTATATTTCGGAATATTTTGTCCCCGATTTTCCGAGGTTCAAATTCGAACGATCGACGCGACACCTGGATTTCAACCTCGGTCGAAATTTTGATTATTACATTTGTGATTTCGTTTGATTTTCGTATTCCGATATCCATTGAGAATAATACGTATCCATTCCAATATATTTCAGCATTTTCTTCCATTAGAAGTATCCCAAAGAATATTTTATAACTTCGATTCCAATATTTTTAATATTCTATAATTTTATTATAGATCTCGAATATATTTCGGACAAAAATTCCCAATTTCATTCTCACTATTTCAACATTCCATTAAATTCAATTCCTATCTCCATAACGTGGTATATTTCGATCGAATCACGCCACTATTTCATTTTCGCAACAACCAAAACCGCCATTAAAACCTCAATTTTAACCCTCCTCCTCCCCCACTCTCGAGAATGCCTCCGCATCTTGGAGCACCATCGGCTGCACGGTGTAAAATTACTTAGGAAACCGTTTCGAATATTAAATTACTCCGCCAGTCTCCGTCCACCCCTTTTCATCAATCTCAACATCGTTCTCGCTCTGAAATATCAATATTAGAGCGAGAAGATCGAACATGCCCACGTGACTGTTGCAAATGGAATCGTTCAACTCGTAGAAGTGTCTTCCTTCCACGAAAAGGGAGCCAACACTTCAGTACCAGCCAACCGACCGACCGACCGACCGACCTTCCCTCTTCCCAACTAACCCTAGAAACGCTTTAACCCCTCTCCAGAGCCTCTGCATGTTTTCATCGAGGGTCGGTTTAACTGGAAATACGGTTACATTTTCTCGTTAAATGTAGCAAGGGGAAAAAAAGAGAAATGTATTAGCTCTCGTTGGATGGAAATGTATTAAAATTTGGATAAAAATGTTGCCAGCTTTCAGAGTGTGAAGGGTTGTTTAATAAACAGGATGATAGGGTAAATATGCACGAGTTGACTTTTTTTTGAATTTCGAACGACATAGGATGGAAATTTTATTTTATTTTATTCGATTCTGAAGCTGGATGTGGTGTAACTTCGAGTAAATATCTCGAATGAGGAATAATGTTTGAAGAACGTTATATGAGATCTTGTTATTAATGGAATATTTGATTGTAGAAAATTTTTGGAAATTACGCAAGAATTGTAAATACTGCAAATGATACGTAAAATGCTATTAAAAAAAATGTAGGAAAGATATTTTACATTTTTCAAGAGATTGATTATGATATTAAATTTCAAATAATTCCATTGTGTATTTAAAAAGAATTCCTATATTAATTTTTTGAACAGATATCCTTTCAATTTTAATATGGCTTAAATTAAAGATTACGAGTCGATTTAGTTTAAGGTTATGTCCTGTTTAAGAAATTATTTCATCATTATTAAAAATTATATTATTTTTGTGAAAGGAATCCTCCTTTTAATTCCATGCAATTCTATTTCAGATGAGAAAAAAAATTAACAGGACGTTCTTAATTTTAGTATGCCTTAAATAAAAGAATACGAATAGATGGAGTGTAACGTAAGATTCGGCTCTTCAAGCCGAGATACTGTTCCCAGAACTCGTAGTATCTTGAAAGAGACGTGGGTAACGTAAGCGATCCCATTCATAAACCTAAAATCAATGACGGATTGGTAGAAGGAAATTCGTGGCTGCGGATTGGACGCATATCGTCGCCATGATGGCATCACCGGCCAATCCCCGTGTTCGCCTCGTTTTCCACAGCTTCTGCACTCGTGGCCGACTCTTTCCTTCTCTCTCTCTCTCTCTCTCTCTCTCTCCATTCCTCTTTTTCCCAAGCTTCTTTGTCTTTTCTGTCTCCCTTTGTTTTCATATTTCCTTGATTCTCTTCTTCTTTCTTTCTCCTGTTTAGCATTTTAAAGCTAGCGTTTTATCGTTTTTTTTTTTTTAGGATGATTCTTTTAAGATGAACTTCTTCTCTCTAGAATTTTTCCTAGATTTACCATCCAATCAGATTTCTCTTGGATTTCTTTTGTCTAATATCGTCGTTGTATTTGATTTTATTATATTTTTGACTCTTTCAATAGTTTTAAAAACTTTTATTTTTTTATTACAAACATTTATTTGTTTCAAACTTATATATATATATATATATTGATTTCAAATCTAACCTAAGATAAACGAAACTTAACCTAAGTCAATTCAAATTCAACTTAAAGCAATTCGATTTTCATTTGTAAGTGTAATCCAAACTTAATATAAATTTAATCAAAATGTAATTGAAGTTTAAACCAAATCTAAATTTATCCAAACTTAATTCAGGCGTAACAAAAACGTGGGATATGTGGATTCATATCCCAGAACTTTGACACCTAACCTAAATTTTATCCAAACATCAAGTGTAATTCATACCAGAGTCGACATTGTTTCCACTAGAAGTAATCCAACATAAAATCTTCCTTCCTAAGACAGTACATAAAACGTGTTCCAATTCTCATTATGACGAGTCATTCACATTGCAATTCAGTGAGTTTGTCTAGTTTTTAAGACAAATGGCGCATTGCGTGCACCGGACAGGCGCAGTGCGCTCGTTAAACCTAAGAAACTTTGAAAGCAATCTCGACACGTGAATTTGAACCGTGAATCTTTTCGATCGAATGTTAAACACCCTGAATCTCAAATTTTACTCGATTCCTAACTTAATTATTAATTGACTGTTTTCGCGAACGAACGCTTGATTATTGCTAAAGTCAATCGATATATATAAAGCATTTCGATAATCGATTTATCAGATGCGAAGAAATTAGGGCGGCAAATTTAAATCAAAAATAATTTTCTATTTAAATTTTTCCATGTAAAACATACATTTATTATGACCAATAGATATGCGTATATATCTAGAGACAAAATATTAAAAATATTATCATTCTATATTTTTGTGAATGGCTATTATAAAATAATTAAAAAAATATCACAAAATATAAATATTTATTATTAATTAATTTTTCAAAATTTCAAATTATATTAGGAATATTTTCTTTTATTTATTTCTTTTTAATAAAATCGCTTTATATATAACTCAATACAATTCAATGCACATGACAATGAAATTCTTTTGTATTTTTATTCGTCTCACCGATTCAAGAAGAAGAATAAACCAAATGTGAAACGAAAGTATTAAAACACAAAAGCTTGTAAAATATTTTTATTCTTTCTTCCTTTTTCCATCACGAAAAAAAGATGCAAGGAGCGAAAGGAACGATTGCGATTTTTATTAATGTCACGAAGAAATGGGAGAGAGAGAGAATTAATTCGAAGTGATTTACAATAACTATTATCGTCTGTGTAGGAAGGGGAAACCGGAAATGCGACGTTATATTGTTCTGCGGCTCTATGAAAAAAGTGGGTGAACCCCTCGGGCAGGCCATCCTTCATTTACAAACAAAGGTTCAGGAAAAAGTTTTTGAAGCGAAGACAATGGGATCGTGGAAAAAGCACGCAGAACTCTCGATCCTCCTTTTCACCTCTCTCTCTCTCTCGCTCTCTCTCTCTCTCTCTCTCTCTATCATTCATCATGAATGAAATTTCGTAATTCCATGTCTGAGAAATCTTACGTTTCGTAGAGAACGAAAATGTTTTATGGTTTCAATTTGGATTTCTAGTTAGGTATTTTTTAATGCTGTTACAAAAAGAATTGGATTAAGAATTTCTGAGAAAATTTTCAATCAGAGATTTGTAATTCAAATATGATTTGAAAAAATATATCGCGGGTTTCTATTCTCATTTTTTTTTTAATACACTTTAAATAAAGCAATTTTATAAAATGTTAGTTTTAAAAAAATTCAACGTGAAAATAAAAATTCCATAATATTAATCTCCAAAATATTAAAAAGAAGGAAGTGAAAAAAAGTTAAATGAAAAATTAAAAAAAAATTTAAAGATAATAAAAATATTTGAAAATATGTATGAAATATAAGAAATTGTAAAAGTTACTGAAAGAAAAAATAAAGAAAAAAAGATGTTGGCAAGCGTAAAAGAGAAAGGAAGTAAAAGTGCCCTTTTGTTATCAGCAGGTCTGGTGTAACTGAAAGCAAAGAGGAGCAAAACGTGGCGGATTCGGTGACCCCTCGGCTGTGACCAGAGGCGCACAGAGAATTAGGGCAAGGAAATGCGTGAATATAAAATAGTAGTGTTGGGCAGTGGAGGTGTAGGCAAGTCCGCCCTCACTGTCCAGTTCGTACAAGGAATCTTCGTCGAGAAGTACGATCCGACGATCGAGGACAGTTACCGCAAACAGGTCGAGGTCGACGGTCAACAATGTATGTTAGAAATCCTAGACACAGCCGGAACGGTGAGTTTTCTACCATATTCCTCACACTATTATTTCAGCCATTGTTTCATCCATAAAAACGCTATTAAAGAATGGTATAATTTAATTAATTATATTATACAATGAAATTATATATAAAGATTTATTTCTTTGAAATTTCTTTTAAAACAGTTTTTGTTAATTTAATTTTATTATCGATTAATGTATTAAATTTTATATGTATAATAAAATAAAATATAAATAATAAATTCTAAATAATAACTTTTTTTTTTTTGCTATGTAAGCAGACAACAATTTTATTATATTAAACATTATATATTTTATATAAAATAATTTTTAAAACCATGATATTTTAATACATTATTAGAAAACATCTTAAGAAAAACAATATCTTGGATGAAATTATAATCCTCTTCAAAATAGCAAGTAATCCAAAAGAAACTTCAATTCATTCAATTAAATTTCTAAAATTAATGGTCTTTGTTTATTAAAAAAAAATCATTTAGTTTAAGTTGAGAAAAGATTGTATATATTCTCTATGATCATGATCATTAACATCTCTCTATCGCTTTTCACAGGAACAATTCACAGCCATGAGGGACCTTTATATGAAAAATGGCCAGGGATTTGTGTTAGTATATTCGATAACGGCGCAATCGACGTTCAACGACTTGCAAGACCTCAGGGAGCAGATTCTACGGGTGAAGGACACAGATGACGTGCCTATGGTGCTGGTGGGCAACAAGTGTGACTTGGAAGATGAGAGGGTAGTGGGCAAAGACCAGGGCGTCAATCTTGCCCGGCAATTTAATTGCGCGTTCATGGAGACTTCTGCCAAAGCCAAAATTAATGTTAACGATGTGAGTAGTAGATGGTCATTCTCTGTACCAATCATCTTTTTGTCCCTTCCCTTGTTGGAGTTACAGATAACATTATACTAATACTCTAGAGCCATTGTTCCTTAAGAGAAACAAATGCAAAATTTATCTAGTTAATTCTGATATAAATTCCGTTATAATTGTATTGGATAATTATAAAGAAATTATAATTGTAATTAATTTCGAAATTTTATAATGTATAATAAGGGGAAAAACTCATAAAATATTGATATAATGGAGATTTTATTTCATTTTATATTAACGAATTTATAAAGAATGTAGTAAGCTAATAAGACACATAATTCTTAAAAATATTTAATTAATTGTTCAGTTTCTTCACTATATAATTAATGTGTCATGATTTTCATTTATATTCTTCTATATGATTGAAAAAGATAAAGCCAAATTAACTTATATTATTTTTATTATTTTCTATTATAATGGTATAAGTTTGAAACAATAATTATGGGAATTTTCATATCTTTTTCTCAAGAAGAATTTATCTAATATTTTTAATAAGTTTGTAACAAAATTATATAAAGTAAAAATATGAAAATTATATAAAAAGGATAATTCATTTCCAACAAAATTTTTTTATGTATTTAACAAAAGAATAATTTTCTGACATAAATAAAGAAAATTTTAAATTTATTTTTGTTAAATATTTTAAATTGTTTATGATTCATGTATTATAGAACTCATTAATGTTGTAGATAAGAACTAAGTAGAATTGAATGCAATTCAGAGACATGTATGTTAAATTTTTTTAGAATCTTTAAAGTTCTAGAAAAAAAAAAAAAAAATTTACAAAGTAACAGTAGTTGTCTGAACAGAGGTGTCTGAGAGAACTATTGTTGATTTTTAATTAATACTATGTGTAGGAGTTCAAGACCGTTAGAAAGGTTGAGATATTCTAATTAAATGTGGGAATGTAATAGTTTAAGTGTGGGAATATGATTCACATACCATTTTCTAAACTGTATATAAAACAATCCTTGAAAAATAAAAGAAAAAACTAAAAATTATGAGAATCATTTAAATTTTGTCTTAGAAATTATATATAAAATTATTTTAAAATCATTTCATTAATAAATTAATCCTCAAACTTTTGGTTCTCCTTGGAATTCTGAAATATATAATTTTATTTATTATAAATGCAAGAAAAAAAAAAGATTAACAATTAAAAAGAAAGTAAATTCGAAATTAAATAAATAATTTTTTAAAGAGATTAATTAAATCTTCATAGAATATTTGAAATAAATTTTTATTTACATTTGTATCTGCAATTTGGAATTTGAAAACAGAATTCAATACAGAATTTCTTTATATCTTTCACACACACATTTGAAGCATTTTCATTTTATTCTATTATCAATTACATATGACATTGATTTAATATGAATAAATTATTTTCAGAAATGGTAACTTTTTGTACTATCATAGCTAAAATAAAGACTAGAGTTTTTATCTCATCATTAGATAGAAAAAACATAAATAGTACATAAACAATACTTTCTGAAATAATTTATTTTATAAATTCTATTTGTACATTTGTTGTGCAAGTTCATTCTTATGCATAAAATCTAAATCTTTTTGAGTTTGTTGAATTACTATAGGAATATTTTTTGTTCACATTCATATCTTATTAAACAATCAATTACTTTCCTTTTAATAAATCATAATAATATTATATAGTCAAGTATTTAAAATTGAATATAATAGCATTCAATCATTCTCAATATTGGATTAATGTTAAAAAAAAATCTATTATTATAATTACTATAATTATTAGCAAAATAGAAATAAAATTTTATTATAGTAATTTAAAGTCATTCATGATAATTTATACCAATCAATAAATACTTATTTTACAGATTTTCTATGACCTGGTACGACAAATAAACAAAAAATCGCCAGAGAAGAAGATGAAGCAGAAAAAGAAATCGCTGTGCCTACTTCTGTAAGGTAGATCTAGCAGAAGCCTGTACTCTCCTGCATGAATAAATTCACAGAAAAAGGGAATAAATTAACTAATAACCAGCAACAAGTCCGGATACAACCAACGGATGATACAGGGGTTCAGGTGACCACGGAGAAAACTAAAGCTAGCTGACAAGGAGGGGGCTGACGGAATTATAAATAAATAGACGAAAAAAAGGAAAGATACATACAAGAGGAAGTCGTAGAATATCAAGGAGAGGGGGAAAAATATATATATATATATTCTATATATATATATATATATATATATAGAAGATGAAGATGACAATGAGAGGCAAAGAAAAAAGTGTGAAAGAAGGAAAGAATGAAGAAGACAATTGGAAAGAATAAAACAGAGAGAAAATTAGAGAGAGGGGAGGATATAAACAGCGAGTAAAAAATATAAAAAAAAAAAATAAAAATAAAAAAAAAATAAAAAAAAAAAGGACTAATAATATTGTACATACGTTGGTCCCGGGGTGGTTCGTGTGCACGCGCAAATACAGAGGCGCACAAAGAATTTTTAGTGTTAACGAGACCCCGCGGCGTCGGTTATCATTATAGTAGGAGTTTTGCATTAAAGAAAAAAACAAGAAAAAAAAAAGGAGAGAGAAGAAAGAAGAACAAATATGGATGAAGAATAAAATATGATTAAGTAATGATTGTATATATATTTATATATTTATACAAAAATATATAAATGTATATATACGTATTTAGGAGAAAAGAATGAAAAAAGAAAAAGAAAAATGTTTGGACGTGCGCGTGCGCAGGCCACCAGCCCCCATGCATCGCCCGCCGCGCACCTCTCTCTTATATATATATATATATATATATATATATATATATATACATACACATATATATATATATATAAGATTATATATATATATAAAATAATTATACATAGACGGTACACATACACACAATGAAGAAAAAACACACAGACAGACAGACATATACACGAATGATTATTATTACTATTATTATTATTATTAATTATTATTATCGAAGCATCAAAATATTCATAAGTTATCAATCGTTTGTTTCTCGAACAATATATGTTTTTTCTATATCTCTCCGTATTAAAGCAAATAATAAAAAATCTCTCAGTGAATGTTAAGAAAAAGATAAAAAAAGACTTAAACAAAGTAAAAAGCCCAGGCTCTCTGGTTCTCCTCCTCATTATTACATCCAAAACACCTCATTTTTTCCCTCTTTCTTTTTTTATGATTTAAGTTCAAATTTAAAATTTAATTTTTGCAATAAATATTGTTCGAAGCGTACAAATTAATTAGTTTGGAACTTTATGAATATATATACCATTTGTCTTCTCAATTTTTCAATATCTCTTTTAATGTCAATCAATCTTTTTTACTTCTATAATTTATATAAAATGTTAAGCGATATTTATTCGTCTATATTTTCTTATTTAGGTCTCTTTCATGTTATCCATCGCTTGCTATGAAGACAAGACAATTCAAGTTAATTGAAATTAGGAACCACGATATAATATAGCCGATAATTAAACATGATTAAGCACAAAATGGAATTTTATTGAAGCAAGAATAAATTGTATTACAAATTATTCGTCATCTCAAGAAGTTAACACAAACCAGGATGGCCCTATATCTGTCAATGTTTGTAAAAAAGAAGGTGCAAAAATTACATCCAAAGGAAAATAGAATAATTCATTACTATTAATTATAATTCTATGTACCAAAACATTATGACAAGAACAAAACTACTCAAAACGATCTCATAAGAAGCTTTCCTCAATGCAATAGATTGGCTGGTTATATTACAACAATTATTCCTTGCCTCTTCAAGAACCATCGGATAATATTCGTTCCAGAAAGCCAATGCTTTGTAATCAATTGCATTGGAATTGCTCATATCGATGTTCCTATCGATAATCAAGATCCCAGGCTCTTCCTCAGTGTACGATTCCCATTTAACATTACTCAGGGATGGATTACCAACCCTGGCAAAACTAGCCAACATCGCCATCATCACGTCAGCCATTTTTTTGTCAGCGAAGTTCCACTGAACAGGGCTGTTAACTAATAGGGGAAGTCCCCAGACAAACGGTAGCTCGAACATGTGGGGAACGCCAGCCCATTCAGGCACATCTTTAATGATAGATTGTGTCTTGGGCCTATAGTCAAATCTATAAACGAATGCTCGCTTCTCCTTGGATACCTTATCAGCTAACAGAGTAAGCCCAGCTGCAAAATTTTTCTCCGTTTGCAAGTCCAAGTATCTATCCCGAAGCACACCTTGATCCTTGCTCGGCGGATGAGGTTTATAAAAAAATAATACCGCCTCTGCGACCATTTCTGGCTTCAGCTCGCAGGTACTATTATCTTCCGGGCTCTGGACCAATGATACAAACTCGTCAGTGATTAGCATCTCGAACTTGTTAAACGAAAGTTTACCATCTGCGTTCTCCTTGCTTAGGGACTCTATGTAAGCCAATGCCTGTTCATTATTCGTATAACCAACGAGTAGAGGGACAGAATTCAAAGTGCCACTGTCTAATGCATCCCTTGGATGCATAGATAGAAACGGTTCTGTGGAGTTATTAGTTGTATAATCAACAATAGGACCCCACGTTTCTATTTCTGAGGATTCACGGACCAGGATGTTTACGTCTACTCGACGAAGACACTCCATCAAGGCTGATGTGGGTTGTCTATAACAACCAAATTTTTCGGCGATGATATCAACCACCGGTAATTCCATTTGTGGTGAACCCACAGAGCTTACTGCGTCTCCGCTCATGGCAATGGCCTTGGAGAATTTGCCTCTGCTCAGAGGACTAACCAGGTGCAAACCTACACTTATGGCGCCCGAACTATGGCCATATATTATCACATTGGACGGAGAACCACCAAAATTCTTGATCTTCTTCTGAATCCAGTCCAGTGCTGCTATTTGATCGAACATGCCATAATTACCTGGAGCCTCTGCGTCCGTGGTTGTGAAGAAGCCAAGGATATTGAGACGATAAGCCACCGTGACCACCATGATCTTGAAAAAGATCAATTAAATCGTTAGCGTGTTAGAATTAGAGATTACAAAGAGTTTTTTTGAGAATATGAGCGAGAGGCAATATTGTTAATGGATAGGTTATAAGAGTTTCGAAGTTACATGTTCCTTCTTAGAGGGGTTAGGATCTTTAACTGCGAAAGATTGCGGTTTATATTTTCTGAATCGATTTTTCCTTTTTTTTTTTCAACTTTCTGTAGATCAGATATTTGAAGAAAATGGAGCTTTGAGAGATTAGGAACGTGTGAATGTTAAGTTACGATAATTAATCTATACGATTCATTCTGCTTTAAACAATATGTTAGATAGGAAGATGTTTATAAGGTAGATTATTAATATTGTCTATATAAGATTTTCTATTATAACGTCGTTTTTACATTGCTTTGTAAGACTATAAATGAATTAGTAGTGTTAGATATGTTCTTATAATAATAGTTAGATTATGAGGTCTCTTGTATTACTGTATAATATATCGTTGTATGTTTCTATAACAATTTTTAAGAATCGTTAAACGTGTTCCCTCAACAATGAATTCAACGTTAATATTTCCGTGGCCGTTGTTCCTGAATTAACATTTACAGCGTTACCTAAGGTATGCATCATAGATGGACCGTTGTCTGTGCGATTCCAAAGGTTAAATTTAGCTTTGGGTTAGCTAAAGCACGCAAGAAACATCCTAATTTCCTTCGATTTTCTGTCGACTTTCATCGTCAGCTCTTGATTGATTCGCGATTTGAAATTCTTTTCCTTTATGTACAGAATATAAGGTCAAAACATCATCTGCTGATCATACAACGTCCTTCCAATGTAAAAATAATAAAGCCTAGCTTGTTAAATAATATTCGCAAAATGTAAAAAAATCACATTTCCTTTTTACTATAAATTAATTTGAACTTAGATTTTTATTCTAGATAATTAAAAATATGTAATTTTATAACTGTTTGTTATGTTTATTACCATTTTTGGAATCGAGTTATGTAATAAGTGAAAATTATAATTTAAAAACTTTTTAGAATCTAATATATATATATGTATTATATATTACATATATATATATATATATATATTAAGTAACTTACTTTATATTTGTTAACGAAAAATGATGCATCCCATATAGCTGGAGTGCCAGTGTTAAAATCACCACCATGAAACCACACCATAACAGGCCATCCATCGTCTGGACTGTTACCTATAGGAATCAAAAATCTATATAATATAAAATATTTACAACACAATGCGATTTACATATTATTTAAATAATATTGAATGATAACGATTTACATTTCCAAACTTCTGTATAATTTAAAATTAAAAAGACTTAATGCGTTTCCCATTTTATTACTTGTTAATTGTAAACCATAGTTATTTGTTATGATTTTATAAAATTGTTTTATTATTTATTGTTTTAAGAAGCAATTAACAAAGTGGGAGAAAAAAAATAATAGTTGTTAAATGTTTGATGACATTTTGACATGACTGAATTTCGAGTAATTAACGAGACAACATTCACAAAATTCTGAAGATGATGAAAAACGCGTGCGTGATGACAAATATGCATTCTCATTTTCGGTCAAAGAATCGATCGTGACAAAATTTGCATATCGTCATTCTTCCAGCAATGATCTATTGTAAATGGTTACAATCATTACAATGACCAAATTTTTAGAAAGTAATGAAGTTTATTAATATTTAAAATAAGAAATCAAATTATAATTATTGTAGAATAGAAGTTTATATTTAAAAGATACAAGAAATTGGACAATAATAGAATAAGTTAAATATATAGCAATAATTCAAAAAAAATATGATTGACTATATTAAAAGTCTCTATTGAAGTCATTAATAAAAACTTGAGAAATATTGAAGAATTTCATAAAATATTTAAAGAACAAATTTCTAAAGAACTTATCTAGTATTAGCAATTAATTCTCTCTATTTATCTAATTATTAACATCCTACAACAAAAAATTACACTTCCAAAATCAATGTACTAAATCAAAAAAAAAAAAAAAATCTATATTGGCGAAATATTAATTATGATGCATTCAATAATTGTATATTTAACATCAAACTGAAAAGCTGAAAAACTTTCATGAAGCAGTATCACAGTTGAAAAGGCACGAAGCCCATCTAGCTATCGTTTGAATAATTAATTTCGGTGATTTCTTCCAACGGGCTGTATAACATGTGGCGTGTGGTCGGTTTTTGAAGCGTGCCAAGGTCGAGGAAAATTCAGGCCATTGCTCGGTAGGATAAAACTTTAGATGATACGATAAGTATAAGTAGACGATAGAAGTTCGGAAGTTTGGCTTGGTCTTCGTTATCGTGCTCCCTATGATGGTGTCTGAATTGTCCAAGAATAACCTTTCTTCAGGATACAACTTTGCCACAACGATTCATTAGACGCTTATCACGATTGCACACGGCACGAATCTTTTTCTAACAAAAGTCTACAAGTCGGGTTAGTTGTTTGGACGAAAGAATTGATTATTAATTATAGCTTTTGATTTTCAATTGCATAGGTCAGAAGGGATATTTTATAAGAATGAATTTGAAATTTAATGATTTAAGAAGATGAACTACAGATGTAAGAGAATAGTGAGATTTCAGGAAGATTCATGGAAAATATTTGCATGTTTGTTTGGAAGTGATTATGTAAATGTTTTTAAATAATTGTTTAAAAATTAGACGTTAATTATTCAGGTAAGTTGGTGAAAGAGAATGAAATAAATGAAATAAGAAAGAGAAGGATGTAAAACAAAAGATGCTGTAATCAGAAATGATATAATTGTTGAAAAATAAAAATACTTAAATAGTTTAATTATATATTTTCTAAACATAAATCTATATCCTCAAATTTAAAGAAAAATATAAAACATTTTACAAATGCACAATATAAATTTAAAAATAAAGACAATTCATGCACATCATATAACTCAATTTTAAAGATATTTATTCAACACTTTATTTATAAAATTTAATTAAGTATCTAAATATGATTTAAGAGATTTTCAAATATCATCTAAACATAAAAAAAGCAACAATTTTATAATATCTATAAAATTTTAGTAATTTTTTATCTTAAAAATCCATAAAAATAGTAGCCTTAGTAAAAAAAATAAATACAAAAATAAATAATAATGAGTTTTAATTCTGATTTTAAATCTGTTTAAAAATGTCATTTACTATAGAAAAATAATTTTTTTTTGTTTGATAGTTCATAAGAAATTAATTAATTGAAAAAAAATTAAAAAAAAAATATCGATTTGAAAGATTTGATTATAATGTTGGGTTAGGACACAGAATGACGAGGATGGTTTCGTGACCGGCCTCAACAGTATCTTAACATCTCGACCAACTAAAAGATCGCGTGCTACGACGTGCGCCAGTTACTGTTACTCTTGTTCCTTGTTTCTATATCGACCGGAGTTAACTTTGCGAAATCGACACGATTTCCCGATTTACCGGTTGTCCCCTATCCAATTTTCTCTCTTTTTGAGTCTCTATATACGTGATGTATATATATGTGTATCTTGTACGTGTTTATTTCTTTTTAAAAATTTTACTCGAAAATTATAATATACTTTTTTATGATTATGTAAAATTATTTTCTAAATTTGACTATTTGTTAGAATTTTTGAGTAATCAAATTGAGGAACCTACATGTGATTTTGTATATTCCTAACCTTTTCATTTTGTAGATGGAAAGAATGAAATATTTCATAAATTGACCCTTCTATTGGCAATAAGTACTATTATAAACCTGTCCTATATGATTGATCGATATGATTTAAACTTTCCTTCTCGTTAATAAATCTTCATAAGCAATCTTATAATTTTTATTTTTTGCACCTATCATATCATCGATTATTCAAATAAAATTCTTCGTATCTTTATCAGTTTCTTACAATTACAATTTTCACTTTTTTTTTCTATGCTTTATGAAAATTTCATAACGAAACTATATTAACAAAAAAAAAAAATCATATCCAATATCCTCGACCCATATTTATAAAAATGTCAAAATGATAATATTTCAAAAGCAAATTTTATGAAGGATTCCTTTAAACTACACGAAATTATAGTGTTGAAATTTTTTCTATACTTCACTTAATTTCGATAATAATTGTCAAGATATAATTATCATGTCTAAAGTATATATATATGTCACTTAGATCGTAATCTATCCCAAATAAGTACTATTAATTAAATAAAAATTCAATTTCCACTTATATTATTTATTTTTATATTGTAAAAATCTAAAATTTGACATAAAATGTAAACACAAACAAATATAAACGGAAATGTTAAAAGTTTTTTAAAAAAGAATATATTTTTAACGAATAATCATATTTTGAAAGAGGTTAGGTTACTGATTACGACTTCTGAAAGTTCAATTTTACGAACACCATAGTAAACATGACATTCGAAATTAGCTGAAAATGATGCTTGTAATGCTGTTATTAGCTTAGTCCTTAACCGACATCCAAGAACTATGAGATTTACGTATCGTCGACACGCAGGTCGTCGCATTTATTGTCAATTGAGAAATTGGAACGGGAAACTGTTCGATAAGTCATGATAAATTTTTTGTATAAAATATACAAAATACACATATATAATATAATAAAATATAAAATATACAAACAAAAAATATAATTACAACAATATTATATTAAAATATAGTAATATTATTGCCAAAACATTGCAGAGAGCAATATATTTTTTGAACAAACAATAGGATTAGAAAGATAGATGATAAGAGTAATTTAGCTTGATAGATTTGAATATTTGCTGAACTAAGCTATAACTGGATTCTAAAATATTTATAAGAATTCTATGATACTAATAAATTCTTTTATCTTTTTTATTTAAATAAAAAACATTTAATCTTTATCATAATCATAATCAAAAATGTTACTTTTATAATTAATTATCAAATAACCTCAAACGTGATGGACAATTTGCATTAGTCCAATTTCGACAATTTAGATTGCTATAAACTAAATTATGTGTATACATACAATGTTATTAATTTCCCACGTGAACTTGATAAAAAAACAGAAATAATTTTCTTCAGTCCTTGACGACGTTCTAATCACAAGTTTTTCTTCGACACGAGGCATTTATCAAATCACACCACCTTTTTGTATGATATATCGATAGATTAAGAAATAAATGGATGTAGATGATTATTGTCATTTGCGTGTTGTTCGCATGAGAAAAAACGATCACGTGTCGAGTATCAAAAATCTCATAGATTTTGTCCATATTAACAACACTATGTATTACGATTACGCGCAACTTTGAATTGAACAAGATGATGAACGTGATTTGCTTTTCAGTTAATAATATTATGTTACTGGTTAATGAGGATTATAAGTACTTAGACTATAAATACTTAAATTGTTTGAAATGAAAAGTGAAGCAAACTGATTGTCTTTCAGTTTGTTAAACATGTTAAAAATTATGAAAGCTTTTATATAGTTTATAATATTGAAATTATTTAAGAAGCATAAATTAAATTTTTTTTTAATTGGAATTGATTATTAAAACAAATAATTAGAGATAATTTATGATAATAAGAAATTTTAAATAAAATAGTTTTTATTGAAAATTAAATTAAGATTAAGATTGCAAATAAGTAATTAAAGATATAGTAATTTTTATGAGAATATTTTTTTATTTAAAAATAATTACACATATATCTTGATTTATGATTTATTTTTATATTATTCCTATTATGTTAATTTTATTTAAATATATTTTTAAGAAAAAATTATTTTATTTCTATAAAAACTTTATAGTAACTAAATTACTAGATTACTAGATAGTAACTTTATAGAAACTATTGGTAATTTTACTTACCATCAGGAGTGTAAATGTTCAAATACAGACAATCTTCGCTAACTCCAGGATCGAATTGATCAGGTGGCAACAATCTTTTATAATATTTTTCATGGAGCTTCAAACGATTTGTCATTTGCTGGCAGGATGATGCAAATTGTGTTGCATTTCGTATACCGCTCCATGATGGAAGCGGTTCGGTAACAGGAATAGTAAAACGTAATTTTCCTAACGGTGGCTGGGCATAAGGTATTCCTAAATATTGTATCACCTTTTGAGTAACACTTAAAAATACCTGCAATATAAACGAAGAAATAGTTTTTAATTTGCTTTGAAAAAAAGAATTAAGTTTATTATTTTTAAAAAGACATCAGAAAATTAAGAGAATTTTTTAAATGTCAAAAATTAAAGTAGTCGTCAAATAAAAATTTTTTTATAAAGAAAGTGATATCAGATATTCAAACTTTTGTCAAATAACTGTGTCAAAAATATAAAAAGAAATAATTCACGTTATTTCACATTAATTACTGATATTATGATTTTTAAGGAAAAACTGAATACTTGGAAAAATTTCTTGACGAAACATGAATTACACGTGACAAATTATTCTTCCATATGTAGTGAAAAATAATAGTGCCTAGCAATCAAAACTTCAAACTACTTAAATTTAACATCAGGTTCGAGCACAGTACAATCGTGAATTCATTTTTTAAAGGTAATCAAAATTACATTACTCATAGTTCACGTAACTTGTGATTTTTATCGAATCGCTATATTGTGATTTCTTATCGCATAAAATAAAATTGCAAAGATTGATACTTTTATGGAAAATTCTTAACTTAATTTTAAATTTTATTTATGAATATATCTTAAGTTTATAGTCACGATACTATCGTTACTTTAATATAAATTAATTTTTTTTTTGTATTTTTTTATACACATTACTTTTGAAAATGTATATCAATCATGATTCTATTAATAAGAATAATTTTTTTTTTTTTGAATTGATAAATAGATAATTTGAATTAATGAAACAATTATATGCAGAACAAATGCTAATCTAATTAATTATTTTTGATAAATCGAATATAATTGATTATACTGTATAATAAGAGGTATATTTAATTAATCCAAATATATTTAATTAATTAAAAGATACTAATAAAAAGATAAAATTATTTATAAAATATTTTATTTAAAAGATAAACGTAAATTTAGTACAGAATTAAAAAAAAAGAAAAAAAAATAATTGGTTTTTTTAGGAAGAAAGGAATATGTGATTATGCATGAGACTGAAATATCATAAGTTCAAGAAACTTTTTCTTCTGTTTTCCTGAGATTTCATAATTGCACAAATTTCGCAAAAATGAAAAAGCAAAAGGTAAAAAATAATGTAATATTAAAATTCATAAATGTTAGAAATTAGTATTCATTATACATATTATTTGCATATATTTAGTTGACACTTACAATTGAAACTTACGATGCTCGCATGTTGTTGTTTCTCATGCAGTTAAAATGTCAAATACTTATTCAAATGCAGATTTTTAACTTTAACGCTTTTATATAGCGCAATGATATATGAATTTCTGTCATATGAAGCTCGTTTGTTATGCAAAAATGATGTTATTAAAAAAGGTAGAAATATAGTAATATAAACTGTAATTTATCAGATTTTATTATAGAAGATTTTTCAGATAAAAATTTAAGAGTACTTAAGAGATTTTTAAAATTTTTAAATTCTAAGAAAATAAATGATCGTAAAATCTTAAAATAAAAACCGAGATTTCTGATTTTTAAAATCTAAAAAATTGCTTAAATTTAAGAAATCTAAAAAATCTTATCTTTTCAATAATAATATTAATATTTTATTCTCGATCTCTAATTCTTCAATCTAATCTTTGTAATTAAACACTTCCATTTAAACAAACAATTATTCAATTAAAAATATTTTCAATGGAAAATAATTTTTTCAAAGAAAAATAAAAGATGAAGAATTTCTTTTAATCTTTTAATACGAATATCGATACAATTATCTTCTATTAAAAAATAGAAAATTTGAAAAGATTATAATATTTTGTTTTTAATTAGTCTCAAATTTATAAAAGTATTTTATATGCATTATTAATCCAGTACAACTAATTTTTAAAATTTCTATTATTTTAAAATTTCTTTCGATTTAAACAATAAGCTAAACTTTGTCACTCTTTCCAAAAGAATCGCCCAATATCTTCGTAATAAAACTTTCCATTCGATTTCCTAGCAACCCTCGAAACACGTCAACTTAATTTATTTGTACAAATAAAAACTTGACAAGCTTGATTCGGTAAACATTTCAGATTTATTTAATTCAATGCATCGAATCACAAATGGGAAAATACGTTTGTACGATAATTTCCTGCTCGCTCGTGAATAATAAAAATTCACAATTGAATCTTTCGTACAAAGGAATTCGTGTAAAGAAGATACCACCTATTTTTTCAACTTAACATATTATTAAATCCTCTTATTTAAATAATTTCATAAAACAACAACAAAATACTTCCAAAAAAAAAGAAAAACATAATGTGCTATTTGATAGTTTTGTATTTACAATAAAGAAATCGTATGCTTGTCGTACATTAATAGAAATATATAGACAACTTGTCGAAATTACACATCATTAATTACAAAATTTCAACGACGCATGTTAAACACACAGCAACAGCTCTCTGATTGGCAATCTATCAATAAAGATTTCAATCAGATTTATGTGTGAATCACTTTCTGCTCGTTAACACAATGTATCTGTTACAGGAACGAGGAAAAAAAAATCACATGTACGGAGTCTAAATCAGAATAAAATCGTCGCACCTCCTTGCCAGCGACCGTTCCTTGCTCGGTGATCTTGACCAGAGGTTGTTCACGGCCCAATCCCTGTCTTGCATGCGTTCTTTGAGAATTGGTGACCGGTAACACGGCGAAAAATCGCGGGAACAACGCGAAAAACAGCCACGCGGGACACCTCATTCTGCAGACTGACTGATTTGCCACGGAAACAATCGGCGGCTTTACTCTGGGGTCTCAGTTTAACCCTTGCGTGACTTCATTCGACCACCCGCGGCCAGTTTCTCCTCCTCAGCCTCGAGACCTGCGCTCTTTCACTTGCGGCTTTCTTGCGTCGTTCAAAGTCGCGTGTTAGCCATGGGTTCACCCCTTATTGTTATAGAGCATTTGGTGTTTGGGGTGTTTTATGTTTGTAGAAAGGATTTGAACTTAGGGGAAAAATAGAAGGGAAAAGAATTAGATGTGTATTTGTGAATTAGATTTGTTTAGATTGATTTATCTTTCGGGCTATAAAAGAATTAACATTTGTGGATGTGATAAATGTTATTCAAAAAGCTAATATTATAATTTTAATTTGCATTCGTAGTCTAAATTAATAACTATTGATGGTCATAATCTAAAATTAATCGAGTTAACTCCTATTGGATAATCATGTTAGATACTAAGAATAGATTTGTGTACTTTATGGTTGTATACTGAATAGATTGAATGTTGATTTGAAATAGACTGAGATAATTTAGGAATAGGTTATCATGAACAGAAATTGATTCTGTTTATTTCTAGATTGAGTGTTAAACTAGCATGTGCAAATTTAATTTCATTGGTTTATTTTTAAAGTTTTAAAACAACGGAATAGATAAATTAGTGTATTGAATTTTGAATATATTTAAGAAATTGAATATGATAAATAATATCTTTTCGTTCCTTTTCGTGTACTTTTACAAAGATAATCATACCGTTAATGTCTTTCGGAGAAATTCAATTAAGTTAGCCCATATTGGAAAATATATTTCATGTTTATTAATGTTTTACGTGACACAATGTCAATGCATTAAACATGCAAAAGCTGCAAGAAATATTAACTTAAAATAACTCAAAATTCTATCTTTCTTATTTGTAATTCTTTAATAAAAAAAAAAAAAAAAAAATCAAATCAAATCTCACAAAACTATGCAAAATTTATTTGCACGCAAGAATGTGCGAGATATTTATCGTAATCAAAAAAGCACAAAAATCAACGATACGTTGAATGAAAAGAGAAAAAACATAACAATCTTCATAAAAGGTTTGTCGCTGAATCATGCCACATTCGCTTAACTTCGATTTATAATACGTAAGAACGAAGATTTCCAATATTCTTTCTTTCTTAAGTGAAACTTCAAGAATAGAATCGTTATTTTCGGACACAGATTGTTAAAATGGATAAGAGAAAGGAAAAAAGATGGAGAATAGAAAAAAATACGGATAAAGTATGATCGAAAAGGTGGCTGCTAGCGTGACCGCAAAAATCAAAGGAACGAAGAGATAATGAGCGGGGGCATTAAGTAATATGCATCTAATATAGGTGAAAGGTGATATTATAGTTTGAATTGATGGTATCCAATTAAACTAATGAATTCAGGGTTGTAACCGAGTCAAAGATATGGAAAAAATAGACTATCGAACGTGACCTAAAATTTTATCAATCCTCTATAATATATATCGTATGATTTTCAATATCTATTTATCTATATTTATTAAATTTTTCAAATTAGGTATATTAGGTATCCGTGTATTTATCTTCTCTATCAAACAATGTTTCATATCTTTTTTTATCTTTTTATCTTCATTATTCTCTATGTTGTATTTTGTTATAATAATTATTATATTACAGATACTAAATTATTGATTCATATCCATTATTGGATTTTAACTTTCTGCATAAATTTTTTTCTGACTACTTTTCTGATTATTTAAAAAATCTTTTTAAAATAAAATGAGATATTATACTATTACTGTTAATAATGATATATAGATATATATAGTTTAAAAATAATAAAATAATATATTTTTCCATCATTTTTATCATAAAATTGGGACATTTTATAAGTTAAATTAAATTAATGTAAAAAAGAAAGATTAATTATTAATATTTCCATTTAAATTTCCAGTATTCTGTAATTGTTTGTTTGATCTTAATCATAAATGTCATATGATTAATCATGCTATTATTTTTACGTAATTTAATTCCTACTTATCTGAAAATGAATCAGAAAAATTTTAATATTATCCATTATAGAAATATTAACAGAGATATTGCGTGTAATAATATTTTTAAAAAATGATTTTTCCATTTTGAAACAAATCGACATGTACGTATGAATAGTAACTTTGTGAATATATTCATTAAGTGTCCTTGAAAATCGATATCAAGGGTCTTTCGCCTTTGTAGCGCGGTAACACGCTATCATTAAGATGCAATTTTCGTGTTACTCTGAAAAACGTAATGTGATCTTGAACTTGATTTTTGTTTAAAATTCTTGAAAAAGTAATTCTAAAAAAAGTAAACTGATTCAACAAAATAATTATTTATAAAAAAATTTACAATTATTTAGTTTATTTAATAAACTATAATTAATGCTAATAAATTCATGCGCTTCCAAGTTGCAATGACTTTTTTGCAATGAATATTTGGATCTATATTTAAACAATATTTATAGAAATGGAATTTCTCGGATTTTTTGATGTTATTAATTATTAAATATTTGGTTATTTCTATACAGTTTTTATTAATTTGAAATTTTGTTAATTTCGAATTTTAAATTTTAGTCATGTGTTATAGAAACTTAATACTATTGAGCTTTGATGTCAGAATTTGTGAGTTATCAATCATAGATCGTAGAAAATGAAGATTATTAGAATTAGTAAAAGGCTTGAAATCGATCATGCTTTAAAAGAATTCAAAATATTTTGACTTTGAAATTTTTAATTTGGAAATTTTTTATTTTTGAATCTTAAAATTTAATGTTGTTATGTTAAATGTTGTTTAAAAATAAATATAAATAGTAATAATTAAATTATTCAATTAGAAAAAATTCTTTTTTTAATTAACTTTGATAGAGAAAGAAATTTTATCATTCATTTTTTTAAATAAAAATTATTTAATTCATATTTGAGATCGTTGCGCCACATGTTACATTGATGAAGTTTTTGTCAATCCCTTATGGTAAAAAGATCTCAGTGCTCAATTGGTAACGAAGATATATTCTTCAAAAATATCTCGACTCTGACAAATGTTCAAAATATTAAAAGAAAAATATTAAAAATTATTATTATTTTCATAAACATTATTAATAATTTAAAATGAAACTTTTATACTTTGGATAATATTAAATATATGAATTGATAATACCAGAATATTAATAAAAAAAGATTTAATTACAAAATATCATTATACGTTAGATTGCATTTGAATTCAACTTTATATAATACTATTTTTAAATTACGAGCGTCATATTAAAATTTTCTAATTTTTCTCGCACATGCGCATTCGGTGAAAATCTATAGTGGGGGAATAGACTTTAAACTCAGTGGGGGAAAATTACTGTTAGTCCATACACATCTTTTATTCGAATATTTTGTATGTGCTTTCATATTCGCAATTCAGTATAAGTATTTATCAAAAAATAATATAGATTACAGGTAATAATCGTTAAATAAATGTAAATTGTAATGAATATGTAATATATTTTATAATATATTTGTAAATCCTACATTCAATTTATTCGATTACTAATAATAGTAACGTTCAATATTGTCAATTAAAATATCAATAAAAATACATACAAAATAATTTTTATAATTTAATATTCTTATATTTAATAATATATAATTATAGTTTTTTATATTTTTTAAACATGATTAAATATTTTTTGTTGTAGAATTGTTTATTTCGTTTATTTCAATGAGATATTAAAAAGTTCATAATTATAAAAAATTAATTAAGTAACTATATTATGACGTCACGTTGTCCATAATATTTAACGATTATTTTTTCATTACAAATTACGAGATATTTGATTTCAGAACAGAATATAGATAAAATTCATAAAATATAGATTTTCTATCAAATACACAATTACGTATTTTTCCAAATTTTATTTTTTTATTTTTTTTTATCTCTTTCAAATCAACCAATCACGATTATTCTAAAATTATTCAGGTCAATTAATTCATCCTAGAACTTCCACGCAAGCGACATCTCTTTCGAATCTTAACGCATCAACTATGTAATTTCACATAAATATAAATATGCTTTTCAATAATTGAGGGTTATGTATCACGTGAAAAAAACACGGAAAAAGACAGAAAATAAAAAATAATAACATCAGCCAGTTAAGCCAGGCAGGCACCGGTCTACTGTGAAGGGTTAAAAATACATATTCGATGGTCCTAATTCAATGACCAGCCAGCGTACGGCGATTTACATGAACGGTGCTCGCCTTCGTCGAGGACAGTCGTTGCATTGAGCGACTCGCCGGCGACTAGAGCGGAGGAACGCGCGAGAGAGCAAGCAAACGGTTTAGTGTATGGGTTGGTGGCGGCTGTTTGCCGATTCGTTGACTTGCCGGCACGGTCGGTCGGCTCGAGTCGAATGCTGCCACTCTCTCAGTCTGTCTCGCGACCGCGTGCTAAGGGGATGTCGTTTCTTCTCTCCCTTCTGTGAACCTAATTAACTAATCGTGGTTTATTTGTTTTTCACGATTATTTAGTCTTTTGCGATATTGATGTATAACGGATAAATCGGTGGCGCGCGCACGTGAAATGTGACGTATGTTCGATGGATCGACACTGGTAAAGACGATTCTGTGTTATCTTCCTTTTGCTCTTCCTGCTTTTTTCCATGGACCAGTGACAACGAGAAAGAATTGTTTGACACTTTTGTGTGACTGTTTGCGGGAAAAATCGAGGGGATTTGATGTGACGAGATGGGCAGCGAGGCGGACACGGAGACCACGGCTGCCAACGCCGTGGATTCGGATGGATCCGTTAGTTGGGAGGATTTTTTCGGTAAGTTAATTTGATACAATGTTTGTTCTTTATATTTCTAAATAGTTAAGGTTAACTTATATGCATGTTATATAGGTAAACACGAATATAATTTGTTTTATCTTCGCGAAGACAATGTCTTATACGTTCTTATGTTGATGTTATTTCATAGATGAGACTTCTGAATTGAAGTAAAGCAATAGAAAATATCAAAGATCATATTCTTATTGTTTTTTTCAATGTTATTTCTTAAAGTTTTAAATAAACAATAATGTTCAGATTTCTCAGATGTAGTTCGATGTTGATTTCGCGCCAGTTTTTTTATTGCGAACACGTGTATATTATTGTTAGGTTATATATATATATATATATATTATTAGAAAACAATAAACATTGCAAATAGAACGTGTTTTTTATTAAAGAAACATAACATTTTAATTGAATTATATACAATAAAAATGAAAATGACATATTTTGTCACTTTGTATCGATGATAATTCACGAACGGTAGCAAAAAGAAAGCGCCAATCATAACGCTTGTAAACGATCGTCGCATGTTTATTGTCTCTAATGCAATCGCGCGTCTTGTTTCGAGTGGATAATTTGTCTCATTGTCGGAATGAGGGTAATGTGATATGATACATAAATACAGAATAATAGAAATACACACAAAAATAGAAAAAGGAATGTATTAATTCTTTTCTAGAAATCATAGTTTAAATTGTAAAATTTATATAGTTAATTAAAAAAATAGTATTGAATAACAATGTACATTAAACTGAATCATATATATTTTTTCTATAATATAAAAAATTCAATATGATTCACAATTTATCTTTGTTAAGATTTAAAAATATTAGAGATAATATTAGATATAAAATAACTTTTAATAAAAATAGCAAATATAAATTTTGATACTTCATTTCAGGATTGAACACGTATATAAGTCATTATCTATTTGATTTTTCTTTTTTTTTTTTTTCCTTTTTTTTTAAAATTCGATATAGATCTTTTATTACTTTTAATCTTAAGAAATATCTTTATTGTTAAGACGAGGAAATTATTTAATTCTTGGTATTTTCTTAAGAATAAGATATAATGGATAAATTAGAATTTTTTTTTTCATAAAATTTTTATTAATTTAAAACTAATAAATATAAGATATTAATTTATATGATTAATGGATTCATATGTTTCAGAATATATGAAATATTTAATTTTTTCTTATATTTTTTTATTAAAAGTAAAATTTATTGTTGATAATTCTTACAAACTATTGCAAAACGAAAAGAGAAAGTGAGCACTGACTTCTTCGAACTACAAAGTCAGAAAGTTCGTACTTCGTATCGATAACAGTTATTGCGGACATCGATATTATCAACAAAAATAACAAATATTAGTTTGATAAATTTAATAGCGATTCTCAAATTGATGTATTCATTTTATTACTACCTAAAAAATAAAAAAAGGGGAAATTTGTTATAACAAAACAAAAATGTGAATTGTGTGTGAATTAAAATTTGTTATCAATTTTTATCTTTCAAATGTTTATTTTATAAATCTAATTAAGTAATATTTATTCATTAAAATGAATTTTAAATAATCTCTTAAATAAATATATCCATTGAAACAGGTAACTTGTAATAGATTTTTGTTTCTTTTTTCATTTACATTAAGTCAGTTTAAAGCAACTTCGCAATTTCGTTTTATCCGTTTATTTTTTAATTTGTTATCTCGCATGCTATTAGTATATTTTATAGCGCGAATTGCATCGTAAACGGAATAAGAGAGAAACTATTTGAAAAAAGTATATTGATACCAATTAAGGATTTCCCCAAAAGAAACAGAGCGATAGTTAACATTACTACTTTCTATTAATAAAAAGCAAAAATAAATATTGTTCTGTTTTTTTTCTCTCTTCTCGTTTCTTTACTTTACTTTACTTTTACAACAAATATTTAATTTAAGCTTAAAAAAAGAATAAAAAAAATTATAAATCTTACCAAAAAGTAGATTAATAAGATAACAAATGATTTCCATCATCTCAAATTTAATTCACCTTCCATCCATCATATTCAGAGAAAATAAAATTTTGCCTAAAATAATATATAATAACAATAAAATATCGAGAGGAATATTCAAAAATTCAAATTTCCCGCCCTTTCTTTCAAACGTTCTAGATAAAATCTCGAAGAGAGGCACAACAAAAATTTATCGCACAGAAATTTCTGATTTTCGTTTGCATCAATAGAGCAACATATTTTGCTGTTCCTTTGCGAACGATAGTCACGAAAAGGAGACGGCTACTCGTGAAACAAGTGTGGCGAACTTAAGGATGCGACGCAATGCAATGCACAAAAAACCACCGCTACCGGATGCAGCTTAGAGAGCGTCGATTCGCTTTCCTCGATTCGCTTATGTGTGTGCGCGGATCTGTACCGCGTGCGCGTTCATATATGTGTTGCGTATATTTTCGTGCACGCCCAAAAATCGAGCAACCGACACTTTGTTCCGTCTGGATGTTTATAGGACTGGGCTAGGTCCGGAAACTGATTACTATTCGTCTTAATAAGTCGAAAGAATCGCTTAGATTGTTAAGATGATTTTTCTCCTTGAACTATTTAACATTCCTCTCATTTATATAAACTTTTACTTTCTTCAAATTTAAATTTTAATCGTTAATTAGTTTGGTAATTAATACTTTAATAACATATGTTAATGTTAATTATACAAATATATTATTTATAACAAAAATATCTGTTTCGTCGTAAGAATTGCGTTACGATTTGATATTATAGGATTTATAGGAACAAGTGTAGGAAACATGTATGAAATGAATCGCGTGTTTCGTTGATCGTTAATGCGGTTTCCACGAAACTGTCTTTGAAGTTTCTGAAATCTTATCCGCATAAAGCGGTGCACTTTGAAGTTTTTGCGAAGTTAAATGTCAGTGGACGTTACACACACACACACACATATATGGTAAATTAGTAGAAGAAATTGTTTATTGTTCGCGATCGTTATCACGTTTATTTTCGTAATTTCTTTTTCCATGACTACGTTTCTCATTCAATGTGAATCTCTTAATTAATCTTACAAGGTTGATCGTACGAATCATCGTTATAGCTTATAGGGACAGTTTTATTTTTATACTCCCTTCGAAATAACTGTATATCCTCGTAATTCGTAACATTCCTGTTACGAACGACTAGTTGATGAATAACATTCCAAGATGTGACACTTGGGTCACAATATCTACGGCCCTGTGCCCGTGTGGGCTTTAGTAAAGCGTAGGCGTGTCATGCTCCTCCGACTGCATTTGTAACGCCAAGTGCCTGGCCGGCGAATATACTCGTAGGTGCATCTACAGGCTGATTCACATTATGTCCATTAATCCTGCATTTCAAAGCAGATGAAGATAAGACGAAATATTATCTCTAATGCTTATTGCACACTCATTTGTAACCGAGTATCAGTTTAAAGAGCACAGTTTATCATTCCTTTACCATATACAGGCTGATTCATATTATACTTATAAAAAAGTGTATAGTCTATATATCTTGAAGATTTTGGAGAAACATTTTTGGAAAGATGTTTTTGGCAGTTTTTTACTAATTTTTAATTGATGATACAATTGAATTTTGAAGGTTCAAATTATTCTTTTAATTAATTAAATTAAATTATAATTGTGAAATTAGATATTTTGTTCTATTAATTTTTCCCAATCTTTTTCATCTGTCCAGTAAATTCAATTTTTGTCTGTCTAAATTTTTTTCTTTCTTAACAACCTTTAGTTTAATCTAATCGTTAAACATTATTATCTTTAAACTTGAGAATCTTCATTTTTTTTTCTTATCTTCCTTTCAAAGACAAATATAATAATAAAACATTATGTCATTCGTTTCCTTTCGCTTTCTCGGGACGATAAAACGATGTGACAATGAAAAATCGAATTTAATCGTGCTTCCTCTTATATAGAGCCGCTCTCATCTGTAGTCATAAAGCGAGTCACATAACGTGTAAATACGTATTACGCTCTTATTGCTTTGAAAGAATTCTTTTAGAGAGATTTGTCACCTACCCGTTTTTCGCCACTGTTTGCATAGGACCATTGTTACCGTGTTACAAATTCGTTTAAATAGAGAGATCTGGCGTGGATAGAGTTCACACGGAAGAGGCAACCTGTATCGTACGACGTGGCCGAGAACAAGTGGGCGACACATAGAGCGGAGGACGATGGTATTTGCGTGGCAATAAGGTTATGCTGGAAGAAAGTATGATTAGCTATAGGAAATAGTTTCGAAGAATATTGAAATGAAATTAATTTTAAGATTTTATAGATGTAAAAATCTGGTAAATTCTTTAAGTTCATTGCAATTCATAAGTTTTTTTTTTTTTATAACATCTTAAATTCTTATCATTTTATAACTTTTGATGAACACTTGTATTCATTTTTAATTTTTCTGTTCTATCTGAAGAAGTTGAAGAAGTTTTCGTGGAAATTTGTGTCCTCTTCGATTTAATAATAATTACTGGATGTTTTTTCTTATTAATTATCCTTGTAAATTAAATTCTTTGCTTTCTATAAATATAAAGAATTTTTTTTGGATCAGATGGTTGAATGCAGTTCGTTGAAATCAGAATCGAGAATTAAGTTCGGTATGTTGATAATTGGATCTTGTTATGCGTGTAGTGTAGTACAGAGCACGTGTTAAAGTTTGGAAGCCTTAGATATGAATATTCCATGGAAAGAAGATGCGAGGTTTACGCTCTATCAGTAAGGGTTGCTTGAACCCTTAATGAGGCGTCTGTATTATGTTTCTCGGGGTATACTTCTACGTGGTGTTAATTTATTCGAGTGACATCGTTGAAGGGTCGATTCTAAACAAACATAAAAGTTAGTATATAAAAACGAAAGCTTATTCATTAAGTTATAAACAATTTAAGTTTATCATTATATCATTATACTGTCATCTCGAGGGAATTTAAATTATTCATAATTTTGTTATATCATAACAATTGTTCTTTTTTTTTGAGCTATATATTTCTATAAAAACTTCTACATTGATATTCATAACTTCAAAGTTATTTTATTTTTAAGCAAATTATTATAAATCCAACAATTGTTATCTATATGCATAATAGTCAAGGATAGTTTTTAACTATTGTTCAAAATTACAAACGACAATTGAATTGATTTTTAAATTAAATATTAACAATTCCAAAAGTTGAAACTTCCATTAATAGTATCTCAAATTGCAGACATAAAAATAGCTACTAATTAGTGTCCCAATAACCTATTCTAACCAATTCAGACGAAAGACGAGTTAAAAAAAAAGGGATAAAAACAAATTCAAGAATTATTCCCAACGATGAAAAATAATAAATATTGGATCAAGAGGCTTAATTGAATCACCTCAAAGGTAAATATAAACGATCTTTCTACAATTAACAAACGTTTTTCACTTACAAATCATCTGTATGATAACAAGCTGAAAATCCCTGTTGAACTTTCAGTCCCTCGGAATAGATCGTTCACGAAAACGTGCTCGTATGCGGACGGGGATCGATGCTCGTCCAACGAGACGCCATTGAACTTGATTTCCCGACACCAGGTCCCCGTGGTTGCACGTGCAGAAACTCGAAAGGAGAACGGCGCTGCCCTCGACGCTGTCTCACGTATTTCCAGGCCTGGGATTGCATATGGATCTTGAGAACGGGTCGAGTCTCTTGCGGATTTTCAGTCTTTCTCTCCTTTTTTCCCTCTCCTTTTTCCCATCGCTCCTTCTTCGTTTCTTTTACTTCTTAACTTTCTTAACTTCCATGCATGCTCTTCGTTCATCCGAATCCCTGAAATAGTGTACTTTCGCTACGACAAACGTGTTTACTCTACGTCTACGATTCTTCGAAACTCGTTGGTTTCGAAAAATTCAATCGATAGTTTGAAGTATAAGAATGATTTTTTAATTAAATTCTTCGAATTAATTTATACTTTCTATTATTTGATCGAGAGTGTCTGCAATCTTTTAAATTAGAAGAGATTCTTTCTCATTATATATTTTTCGGATTATTTGCTTTATCAATTCGATTATTCTTTAATTAACAGTTTACGTAATTAAAAATTCATTTAAAGCTGTTTTTATTTATGAAGAAATTAGCGCACTAAACGATTCATTTTCAAACTCTAGTAATAATTGCACGAGATATCCATCGAGATTCTTATCTTGGAGCGTAATTAAACGAAACGTATTTAAGATAAAAGATAATTAATTTTATCGCACAATGCAGAGAAATCATTTTACAAGGGGATTTGCTCGCTAATGTAGGAGAGTAACGAGCAACAAGGATTATCAATCGCGTGGAAAGTCTGTTGCTTGTATTGTTTTGCGGTCGCTCGTATCTCTCGCATGTGCATTATTTTACGTAACCAAGATTTCTATACTGAAATCCAATACGTTGATTATAGTAGATCGGAGCAGCGCGACCACGGCGTACAGTGCGATTCAAAATCTATTTATCTATAGTTAAATTTTTCTACAAAATTGATCGAACGATATTTAATTCTCTTTCAGAAAATTGTTAAAACAATTTTTCGACTCGTCTTCTCTTCTCTTTTTTTTAGAACAGAAAATACCCTCGATCGCCTACCTCGTGTATCGCGAATATTATACGAGGGGAGAGAATTAGTTCGCTAGAAAAGAAAAAGAAAAAAGGTTTAATTAATATATCTGAACGGAATCGTGGCACATCCTTTTCCTCGTCTATGCAATGAACAACGTTGCTCTCGGAGGATGTTTACGAGCTTTATAGCGTATCTACCCGACTTTTTTAATCCTACTCGCCCACATGTTGAATCATACGCGCGAGCAATATCGTTTCCACGCGAAAATTATCTTCATTCCACATTCTCATCGTTGCTCCTCCAATAAACGCAACGTTTCTTCAAACGTTATTTACACGTGGACAGATTTTAAATACGAGATATTCTATGGGACTACATCCATCCAATCCTATAAGAGATTCGTGCCTTTTCCTTCCATCCGACGCGAATCTATTATTACAATATCGACAAAATACGAATGGAAACACTTTCATTCCACACGACGTACGTCACATCCTTCAGATTCATCTTCCGTCAAATCTTCCTCCCCTCCTCAATTCCGCGTCGATCGACATTCCGCACTACAGTTAGACCGAATCACGGGGGAGGGGAGAGATGGACAAGGTAAGGGAAAAAGCGGGCCGGTGTCGTCGTCGGCCGACCCACGCTTCTTAAGTCCACAATTGACCGCGCGTGCATCCAATATGGCTGATAAAACCGGATCTCGAGGGGGTTAAGCTGACTGCTGCCATGTACGCGGCAAAAGCCGATGCCTAATGTCGTTACTCGTTACGATTCCCTTATACGTAACGCCGGATTGAGATAAAGGTTCGTTTACACTAAAGCTGTGCTCTCTCGAAGAGGAGGAGGAGGAGGAGGAGCAGCACCGTTCGCCTTTCTTCTTCCACGATCCGTTAATGAGAGAAAAATCCGTTGGGGGAGACGGGAGAGACGGGGGGCGTCGTTTCACCTTGGATTTCGTAGGAGAGGGGATGAGCTTTCATTCTGAAGTTTTGCGTGGAATTGTGGAGAGGCACCTTTTCACTGATAACGAGTAATTAAAAGTAATTGCAATTGTGAAAATTTTGCTCGCAAAATTTCGTTCGTTTTTCAAATATGAATCAAGTTAAATATCGGGAGGTGAGAGATATAAAATTTGCTCATTGTAGATTTGAGATTTTTTTAATAATATTTTGTGTTCAGGATGAGGGAAAGTATGTAACTTTCTCGAACATATTTAAGTTATTCTCAATAAAGTGTTTCACAATGAACATTAAAAGAAATATTTCTAAAAGGTGTCAAGCAGGATTTGTCGTTTCCTCACCGGTTCGTTATCTTTCTGGGTCCGCTTGTTCGAGTCGAAGTACAAAGGTATGACTAACGCGCGGAATATGTAGAACAGCGTTCGTTATACAATGTACGCGTTGCCTTTAACAGCCGCTGTTCCTTTTGCAATTTGTTAGCGCCCCGCGAAAGTGTCACGTCTTTCCGCGCGCATTTTTCACCGTCGCTGTAAACTTTGCGTGACGCTATTCAAAATATATTCGCGCCAATACCAAGTTGCATCATTGCGATTGCGATCGACTTTTTTTTTTCTTTTTTGACAATAATATCGTCTTTCGTCATAATATATGCATTGCATGCATTGTATAAAACAAATGTGTGTAATTGCAACTCTCTTATAAAACAAATATGGATTTAGTAATGATTTAATCATCACATTTTGTGATACTACTTTTTTAAATAAAATTGTTAATATATATATATATATATAAGATAGTATTTATTGTCAACAGCTTTTTAAGATGTGAAATTTTTCTCAATCTCTCATTTTTTGGAATCTATAAATTAAAAATCACTGATAAATATTTATATATATTGTAGATATAGCTTCTTTCATAACAGTTTTTATCAAAATGTATGAAGAGTTGTGAGAAATCATGAGCGGTACATATATGTGTATATATTTATTGCAATAAATTGATTGTATATTAAATTAAACAAATGTATCAGGTTTAATGATTCAATTTAAATATTTATGTTTATATTTTATATCTTTTTGCATCATTCGTTATCATATGAATGAAGCAATATTGTCAATATATTTGTCAAATATACAATCAGACATATGCAACATGTGTGGCAAAAAAAAAATGCAATAAAGATAAGATTTCTAAATGCAAAGAATATAACATATTTGTTTGATTTTTATATATATCCTATTTAAAGAATTAATGGAAAATTAACGAATAAAAAGAATATACTTATATATATATATACACATATAGTTACATGAAAAATAAAATTTAAGTTTTAAATAAATACGAAAATATAGAAAATATAGAAATTTCGCGTTATACATAATTTTGAACAATTTTAACACGTTATATTCTTGTTGAAAGCATAAAAATTGAATTTTTTAATATATTTTTGAAAATATTTGAAAATAAATAAAAGTTTAAAGGAAGTAATTTTACAAATTGTTTAAGAGAAAACAACAGTACCTTTCTTAATAATGCAAAGAACGCATAAGATAAGCGTTATTACACCTTTGTACAGCTTATCGCTAAACAGAACTCTGATTATTCAACGAGATGCGTTATTGTGCATCTCTACAAGGAAAAACAGTGTAGAGGTTAGTTCCATGTGCACTGATGGCGTGCCTAATATGCAACGAGAGTGTGAACAGTGTGAACGAACTCGTAAATCGTCAGCGTCGGGACACTTTTGTCTGCGCGCGCATTAGACGCGCACGCGTCGTCGCGACTACGCGTTTTAATCAGCCACTGCGTGCGGGAACGTCCCGAGGAATTTTATTAACGTTTTTCACGGAGAAGAATAGCTCGTAACTCAACTAACCTAAGAACGTTGTGAACAAAGTTAAGGAGAAGAAAGAAAATATACGCGTCAGACTTAATACAGCTAAGGATTTTCACATTGGTTCATTAGTGATTCGTAAGAAGAATATTTCGTATGTATAGGTTAGTTATTGATTCACATTGCAATAATTATAAATATATAGTTAATTAATAATTAAATTTACAAATAATAAAAGTAAAATTTAAATCATTTCTCATACAATTCACATAAAAAAAATTCCTTGATAAAACAGTTTTATCTTCGAGTGATTTTATTAACTTTTAGGGATAGGATTAATCGTTTATCGCTCTGGTAACTCGATTCATCGATCGTATCGATAATCGATAGATTTGCCTTAGGTCATAATGCAATATTCTAAATCACTCGTGCGATTATAATCACATGTTTGCCTTGGCTGCTTGATTTCTGCGGATTGCTTAATTTATTTGCCACGATCCATGATATTCAATTATAGCGATGCTATACAATTAACGCGAGAAGATGAACATGTCGAATTATTCCCGGCTTCTTAATTGTTCGCAATTCATTGTGGATTTCTGCACGTAATACAATTATCCTCAGACGTGTTCGGTTTTTGCTGTGATCAAATCTTTTCCTGTGTCATTATGATCGATGTCTTACCGGTATTCTTCGTAATTTATAAAATTTATTGGAATAATTAATAATCGGACTGTTCGTAAAATTGAAAAATTATTTCATTCGGTGGAAAGTGAATAAAAATTTTGTTTTTATTTTTCTATAAATCGTTATTTCCTTATATATATAGTATATTTTATCTTTGTTAAAGAATTTATTACATAAATAATCATTTTTCTAATCTAATCTTTTTCTCTGCAAAAATTCAAATTAAATTAAAATATGAATAAATTTTTTAATATATAAAAAGATCAATATTTTTATTTGCAATATTTTTTTTTATATAGAAAAATAAATTGGATTCAATAACTTTCTAAATCAGATGCGTTTGAAATAGGATGTTAACAACGTGACTCAGAGAATTGAATAAGTTGTATTTTCAAGCTTGTAATAATGTCAATGTGACTAGATCTGAGGGCGCGTGCGATTGATATTTTAAATGCAAATCAACCCGTTAGTGTATTTCACAGTGGAAAATATAAGTAGCTTATACTTATATACATTAGTTATAACGCTTCCCACGCGTTCTGCTACATTGAATTGTGATAATTAGCCAAGCTATGATAGCTCGTGATCCTTGCCGACAACTGAACAAAGAATTTCTTATTGAAACTATTAGCATACTCTAATGCTCTATATTTTTCAAAATCTCAATGGCATAGAAAAGACATTTCAAAGAGTGAGATATAGAATTTAGAAAAAGATTGGCAAAATAAAAAAGTTAAATATTTTTAAAAGTTTTCTAAAAATCTGTATAATATACAATTATTTTCAAATTTTTAATTCTCAAAAATTCACGAAATACTTTATTATATACTTTTCAAATATATTAAATAATTTTGAATTCGATTAAACATATGTTATAGATAAAAATTTGTTTAAAGTTTTTGACCTGTTTTTCTTAGAAAACTTTTTTTTTTTGTATTTCGTATTCTATTTTGGATCACTTTACGAAAGATGATAAATGGTTCGAAAATAGAACATCGATATGTTCACTTTTAACGTGGCCCAAAAAGGCGACTTACACTCTCGAGAGCGTGTACACGATTAATTTAACAGCCCTATCAAAAGTATGACGAGACAAGAATTTCCTTTCGATTAGACTCGCTTTTCGCTTCATGGATTTTAATCTTTCAAAAGCTTTTCAATATTTACGAGTATATGGTTGTATTTTTTTCACGCGATTTCAATCCCAATACCTGTGCAAAAATGAATATAAATTGAAAAATAATATAAATTTTCATTAATATAATGTCTAATCTCTTTATCTTTTTATTTTTCTATCAATTATACAATAATTTTCTAACTATATATTAGATAACTACGTATATTTGTTTTATTTCTAATAATAGATTTTTAATATATTTTTAAAGAAAAAAAAAAAAGAATAAAGTTTTGAGAATGTATTACAAGAATGTAGAAAATAAAATGTACTTATTTATATAAAATGATTAATTTTTTTCTTTTAGAATTAAGTATAAATAAGTAAACTCTTCATAAGAAGAAAAATTAAAATAATGTTCAAAAATAACTACAAGAACTTTCCATCCAAAATTATACATCTCACCCTATAAAATACGCTTAATCCTTTGATCCGTTTCTGGTGAATGTTTATGATGATGAGTAAGTCTAGTTTTTTGCATCTTACCACAGCATTCATTTAAGAATATCCTCATAAATCTTCAGAAAACTTTTTAAAAAAAAAATGTATGAAACTAAAAAGATCACAAAAAAAATCCTTCTCTTCTAATACTAATTTTTTGATTTCGAAACTATAAGAAAAATTATTATACGCTTATTTACAATCGGAGAAATGTTCACAACTTATAATACGAATTCAACAAATTGTATTATTTTAAAATTAATCAATAAATCTGTTTTATAATAGTTCTTTTTATTAACGAAATATTACTTCACCTCAGGAATAAGATTAACTTTTCATGATTCTGTTATAAATATTTGCAATTGGATTACATAAAAATCAGGATTTTCGAGTTAAATGAATTTCTTTGTGAGGTAAATGTACAAACTCTTTTGTGACCGACTATACGTGTATGTATATCTAGCGCACGTGACACGGGCCAAATTCGTAATTCCAAGAAAACTCGTTGACTCGGTCAAAGCGTGTTCCGCCAAGAGGCTAAACCGGCGTGTGTGAATTGAAACGATTTCGCGTGACTCTTTTGTCCCGTGGCCTGTCTTTTGTGCCTAGTTGAAATCGTTTCGAATGCGTTCGCGCGTAGGCGTCACGGGCGTGTTGTCCCGCATGAACGATTCTAGTTTGTCACCAGCGCCACGACCATTTTTCCCCTATGCGTTTTAGTTTGTCCCTGAACGAGCGAGGAATGCTTCCAAGCGGTTCAAACTTCCGGGTTCATTGAAGATGATCGAGATCGTGCGTTTTCAATCCTGAGAAATGACGATATTCTTTCGAATGATAAATATTTATGATCAAATTTGAGATATAAATCTGTTAAACGATATTATACTAGGGATTTTGGTTACTCGTTAATTCTTTAGAGTGGTAAAATACTTTGTGAAATAAAATTTGCAAATAAAATTTGTTTCGAATGTCAAATCGTATAGATGGATAGTAGATATTTGAAAGAGTGTATATCAATAAATTTTTGTAAACTTTTGTATAAGGTAAAAAAACAACAGTGATATTTATTGTTATAACAAAGCGTAATAATGACAGTAAAGAAAAAAAATGATGAAATCTTATTCTTCGAATATTTCGAAATGTTAATTAGTTGAATTGAAGAGAACAGCAATTAATATTTTAAGAATTTTCTGTCATAATGCCATACAATTAAGTTTCAGTTTCCGGTATCATTTGGATGTACAGGTGAAGATTATTGTTTGAGTATTTATATTCTTAAAAGATACTAAACAATTTTGCCGATGGAATAAAGATAATAAGAATGATGAGAAAGCCAGTTGTTATATGTAAAATAAGGGTGTGTTTTGGGTAAGCTTGTTCTAGCGTGGAGTTTGAATTCTGATTAGAGGGGGTTTCCGGTTCTTCTAACTTTGACTGAATATACATTTAACGTATTTCATGTCATATTTTTCCTTTTTCCTTCTATAGAAATTCTAGAGAATGTCTTAAAATATGTAGAAATAATAATTTTGAAAAATCTGTACATACTTTAAATTCTAAATTTCATTGTATTCTATAAAATATAGAATTTTTTTCTCTAAACAAAAATATTCGTTCCAAATTTTTGATAAATATATTTATTGAATCTTTTTTTTTTTTTTCATTAATTTTTCATTACGATATTCGAATTCTGACATCGTTTTTTTTTTTTTTTTTTTTAATAAAAATATATTTATAATTTTATATTTATTTCTCGAGGATTCTGAACGACTTCTATGTAAAAACACGTTTCGTTTCATAAGTTAGTCGTGGGGCGAAGCAATCAAAATACGTATGCCGGATTCGGTTTAAAAAAAAATATTATTTAATACCGCGTGGGCAATGAGGTGGTGCATAGCATGGTGTGTTGCTTTTATCTCGAGGATTATATGGGTGGAAAGTGGGCACAACGAGAAAAACTGTCATTTGACGGCTGGTCAATGGGCTTGGCAGGCAATACGCGATGTGTTACATTTACGAAGTTGATAAAATAAACTCAAATAAAACGGCTTCCTTCATGTTTCCTCTACACTGATGTTTATAATAGTATTGTTTCAAAATTGTTCGCATTTGAATTAATGTTCGATTGTTCAGAGTGAAAACAACAGTTAGATTAGCAAACACTGAGCTACTTAAATTTTTCTTAATTAAAATGAAAAGCGATCGATGATAATTTTTCAAATTATAAATTGTATAAAAATTAAAACAAGACAAACGTCGTTTACAGACAAACGTCGACAATGTTTCACTACTAAATTACCAGACTCGATAATATCACTAGTAAAATAATACAACAATAGTAATAATAAATTTCCCTATTTTTTTCACTAGACTCGACTCACTAGACTTTTCACAAATCCGCTTTCCAATTATCATCATAACATTACTAAAAATGATACTGATACAAAGATTTTAAAATTAAAAAACTAAACTGTTAAGAAACTGAAACATTTCTACAAAAAGAAACGAAAATACTTCAGAAGTAGAAACGTTGGACAATTTTTCCCCCATACTTTCATCGATCTGTCTTGTCACGTTTACAACGAAATCCAAGAGGGGTAACGTTGTCGTCGTGCCTTCACTATTAATAGGTTAGAATATATGTCGAGCCCGTACCGGCCTAGTTAATCCGCGAATACCGCTCCGTCCAAAGCGCAACAATGGAATATTACATTTTATTAGGGGTTCGCGTGTCTCTTCGCGTATCCTTCGTTCTATTCTTTTTGTCTTCAGCGAGACATTGCACGAGAATCTAACGTACGGGATTCCGACGACGTCACGCTGCGACGATGCAATTATCGTCGTATTAGCGAAAGTCTGAACGCTATGTGGATTTCGCGTTCCTCGTGAGTGGGGTATTAATCATAATTTTCATTTCTCGAGCCGACTACGCGTCATTAACCCTTGCTCGGTTCTTACGTCGAATTAAATTTAACCTGTCTGCTATGTTGCTCGAAAGTTTTTCTTTTTTTTTTTTTTTTTTTTCTCCCCTCCCTCTTTTATTTCTGGATTACGGTTTCGTGGCTTTGCGTTTTTTCATTTTTTTTTGTTTCTCTTCTAGAAACACGTCGTTTAGAGAAGTTGGCTATTGTGATATCGCGTTACGGGTATAATGATATGCTTCGCGTAATTTCATTGTGATGGATGAACGTGTTACGAGAGGTAGAAAAGTTTTATTGTAGAATGGAGCGTATGTTAATCCTATAATCAGCTTTGAACTCTCTGTATTAATTGGAGAGGGATTCTCAGGATGTATTTAATATCGAGAAAATTATCGATGAAACGAGAGAAATTTAATCTTTTTCTTAGGGCAAGATGAATTTTAATGATAGAGAATAACGTCAAGTGTTTAAAAAAGAAAATTGTATATCACTATTATATTCATAATAAATAGCTAACAAAATTATTTTCGAGGAAAGATAATAATCATTTTTCACGAAATAACCATAAGTTGAGAACCAGAATAGTTGCCTCCCGCGAGAATCAACTCTAAACCCCAAGACAATAATAACTCTGACCCAGAATATCAAGGAATAAAAAAATAAAAAAGAAAGGAGGAAATCTACGAAACAAAGAAAAAGAAGTCCAGAAATAGAAACGTTTACGTAAACGCTCGTTTTCCAGCCAGAGAGTTAATAAGTGGCACACACGTAAGGGTTGAACCGTTTCTTTCCTGCGCGCGTCACAGAAATCAATCCGAGAAGCGTGCGCCCGACTATTTTTTTCCCCGATGCCTTTTCCAGGAAACCGCATACCGAGCCGCATACGATTTCCTCGCGAGGATACGACGAGCTGAGAGAGAGAGAGAGAGAGAGGCGAGAGAAGTTCTTCAATCTCGAAGCTGTTATACACTCGGCGATCGAGCAGATTTAGTAGCCGTCTAACGGTTCACCGAGGTTCTCCCGAGGCTCTTCTCTTCTTAGGTTTACCAGCAGACACGCACACAGACAAGGCGCAATACAATCGGCCACCGGCGCCTTTCCTGTTTGTTCCTAGGGTTCTTCGATACGTAGTTTGTCCCTCTTTGTTCATCTCGCCGGTTGGTTCGGTCAAGTTTGCAGCCTCCTCGAATGCGAGTGCAGTGACCCATCGAGGATGCTTCGCTTTTGCAAAGGATGCTTGTATTTTTCGGAGGATACTTGGATTGAGAGGATTGGAGGAAAGGAGAATGCTTGTACGCATTTCGAAAGATACTTGAATTTGAGAAAAAGAGGAAACTTAGTTGCGTTTCTCCAAGGAGATCTCTTTGGATTCTTTTTACAGGGATGCTTGGTTGCTTTGGATCTTTTTAAAGGAATGCTTCATTGTCTTTGGGTTTTTTTTACAAGGATGCTTGGTTGCTTTGGATCTTTTTAGAGAGATGCTTAATTGTTTTGGATTTTTTTTAGAGGGATGCTTGGTTACTTTGGATCTTTTTAAAGAAATGCTTCATTGTCTTTGGGTTTTTTTTATAAGAATGCTTGGTTGCTTTGGATTTTTCTAAAAGGATGCTTGGTTGTTTTGGATCTTTTTAGAAGGATGTTTGGTTGACTTGGATCTTTTTAGAAGGATGCTTCATTGCCTTTGGGTTTTTTTTAGGGAAATGCTTGGTTGCTTTGGATTTTTCTAGAAGGATGCTTGGTTGTTTTGGATCTTTTTAGAGGGATGCTTGGTTGACTTGGATCTTTTTAGAGAAATGCTTGGTTGCTTTGGATCTTTTTAGAGGGATGCTTGGTTGCTTTGGATCTCTTTAGAGGGATGCTTGGTTGCTATGGATTTTGCAGAGAATTTTGTTCAAGTTTTTGCAAATTTTGAAAGAAGGATACTTGATTGATGAATTGTTTTCAACGATATACGTGAATTGGAAATGATTTATATTTTAACATATAATATGTTCTAAAATGGAAAATAGACAAATTTCTCGAAATTTGAAAAATAAGCAAGTAAACGAGAAAATTTTACGTATATTGTTCTACTAAATCATACGGATCGATGAAGAATCCTTGCAATTTCTTCTAAATTGCGGGTGATCGTTATCAGAATGGATTTCAACGAAATCCATTGGAGATTAGAAATTAATCCATCGACCGGAAATAGGTATTCTTCGGAAGAGGCTTGCAGCTTCTCGTGTCGCTTCAGCCATAAATACACTGTTCAAGAACATATTTCATCCTTGCATATAATCCATTCTGTACACGATAACCAATAAATTATACAAAATATATACGAAATACTTACGTGAGAATCGTTGTTCATTAAAATCACGTCAACACGAGCAAACAAAATAATCGAAATTGAAAATTATAAAGGAAATGAATAAAAATTATTGATTGTAATGGAAATCCGTTTGTTTCTCGTTTAAAATGAAGATTTATGGAGGGAAATATTGTTTTCGATCGTTGGAATATTTGTCATAGAATCGGCACGTGCACCTTTGCCCAACGATTTCTCTCCTCGAGATCGGTATTTTGAGTTGCGTGGCACGTGGGAGGCGAAATATAGCCGCGATCTTAGGCGGGCATAGAGTGGCGTAACCGGTAAACAAACTCGGGAAAGAAGGACACCCTGGGACGAGAGGGAATAAACCTGTTCGGTTAACTTGTTATCGGCGAAACGCGAAACTAGTTATTAAAAGCGATCGTTTTATACTAGAGGAGATGAGAGAAGCGCGTTAAAGTTACAAGAAGCTTGTATCGTTGCTCTCCTATTTTTCTTTCCTTCTTTCTTTATGAATTCCTTTCGAGTTGTGGAATCTCGATCCAGCCACGATAGATACGTTAAAATTTTATTGGCTCTTTCCAGCGATGATAAACACTGTAATTATCGCCGTTTATAAACACATTTTCCAATATATATATATATATACATTTTTTACTATTCTACGTCTGACGAATGATTAGAAAAGACAAGTGAAAGCAAATCGGAAAAATCCACGAAATAATCGAAATTTTGCTTCATCAAAACGATCAAAATCCGTTTAAGAAAGAACTTAAAAAATTGTAAAAAATATCCAATCCCCCTTCTAAACAAAAACAAAAAAAGGAACGTAAAATTTGAATCCTAATTTTAAAATTGGAAAAATTCCAAAAAAAAGAATCCACGAAAATCCGTGGAATCGTTTCGTTGAAACGAAAGGGAAAAATCGTGCATCGATCTCGGCGCTGACGCAAGAGATCGTGTGGGTGCAACGACGGAGGAGCAGCTGATCCACGAGAATCGCGAACGTGGACTTCGAGAGAAGTCATCGAAGGGAAGAAGAGAGAGAGAGAGAGGGAAGGAGAGGAAGAAAGACACAACTCGTGGTGTGGACTCGTTCGTTCGAAGAGGGGACCGGTTCTGCTCCGCTAGTTGGAGCGGAGACAGAAAAGTGCCGCGAGACCGCACCCCGTGACTCCGCGGTGGTATTCCTGTACCACGTGAACCTTATGCGAGACAGAAACGGTGCACAAGGCTTAGAAGTCTCCCGCGCTGGTGCCATCCTCAGTATTTATCGTGCTGTCCGACGCCTATCCTCCTCTGTACCGGTTTTCTCTTCTTGGTGGACGCCATTGATCGCGAGATCCACGTCTCAGAGAATCGTGAAGAATCGTGTTTCGAGCGTATACAGATAGAGGTAATGAGAGGAAAATCGTGGGTGTTTTTTTTTTTTTTTTTTTTTTCTCCCTATTATAATCCGATAAAAATCAATAAATCAATAAAGGTAGATAGTTTTTTTTTTTTTTTTCGAACATGGAGAAATGAAGAGAGATCCTGAGGTATTACGAAGGTAATATTATTTAGAATTATATTATTGATGTTGTAACGAAATGTGGTTGTTGATTTAATTAAAAATTGAACAACTGTTTATCCAAGTTGAAAAATATGTAATAACAATCGCCGAATATACCTGTTCAAGGTATTGTAGAAATTTCTTGCGACAATTGCTCACGTACGTAATTGTTCTATATGCATTGAGAGGACGGATGACGGAATTATGTTAATCGTAATATAATTCGCGGTGGATAATAAGGATGGATCGTGGGCGATCCCTGTTTCTTCGATCATCGTGACTTATTTTTCGCCTCCTTGTTTCGTCGAGATTTTAATTATTATTATTATTATTATTATCATCATCATCATGATCGTCCTCGATGAATATTCATAGATAGCGGGGTTGAACTTGGTCGGTGGAGGATGATAAACATCGGGCCTTATGTTTCATTCATACTGGTCTCGCATTGCCGGACATAATGAGCCGGTAGAATGAGAAATTAGCTGCGTGCATACGATTTTAATATACTGTTCATTGTTACGCTCGATTGGACGCTTGGAAAACAATTCTCTTCGTTCGTTCGATCGTTAATTGATATTTATACGTTAAAACATGCATTCAAGGGGGAGAGGTTTGATTTATAAGCGTCGAAATTCAAACGCGGTGTGTATATATATATATACGTGTGTGTCGATGCGTGATTGTTGTTGGAACTTTCACGAATGAAGATTGAAAAATGATGCTGAATTTCGTAAAGTGAATACATGTATTCGTATAAGAAATAAAAATCGCGGGGCAGAAAGCTCGAGAAACAGAGTTACGGCAGAAAGGGAGAAAGTGATTTTAACACAGTGAAAATTCGTGCGATTGTTTGCAAATTAATTTCGTCCCATCGATACTGGGATCGTGTTGTCGCAACCGATGAAAAATCGAAAAACTCCAAAGGCGAACGATTTTTACCACTATTCTTCTGGGAAAAGAGAACGTTAGCCTCTGTTAGCTTCTCTGGTTCGATGAACCTAATGTTTTCTATTCCAGATTTTTATTATATACGCGATATATAATTAGCATGAACGTTTTAATATTGCATGCAAATTGTGGCGATTATAGTCTGCGTCGAAGATTTCAATCCCTTGAGGCAAAGTACCGAGTTGATTCTCCCCATCACGCGGCACAATTCTCCCACTATGCGACATTCCCACTTAGTATACTTCCTAAGAGGGAGGGAGAAAAAAGGAGATAAGATTATCTGTTAATTAAAAAACAAAGAATTATATGATTTTTATCAAGTTCTATTTTATTGATGTTAAATTTTATTTAAAATTCTATTAATATAATGTAATGATTTCTATATATATTTAATAAATAGTGCTCCGATAATAGATACATTTTTATCTTTATAATAAAACTATTTTATGTTGATTAATTCAAATAAATTAATGATAAGATGTTACTTTCTAATTAAAAATGACATTTAATTAAAAGATGTTGATAATACATTGATAAATATTAATATTTTCAAATATTTCTATCTTATTTTATATTTGCATTTTTTCAGTATTATTTTAATTCTATTATGTTATGAATATATATATATATATATATACTTAACGTGAAACTAATTTATAAGATTGCAAAAGTCATTTTTGGTAAGGAAAATATACAATACTTAAAATTAGTATGAAACAAAAATTATTGATACTTAAACATCAATGCATGATTTCACAAAACATGTTAAGCCAGATTTAGTAACGAAAATAATCTTACAACAGAACAGAAAGTTCAGCATGTGGCGTATACCGCATGATAGGCAATGTGGCTAAATTTCTAAACTTTATTTTTTAAACATCCTGTATGTGTAATTAATTCTGTCCAATTAAATAGAATCAAAACTGGTGAAAAAAGAAAAATAAAAGTGTATTCAAAATGTTATATTACAAACAAATGAATAAATAATTAAACGTAATGAATATTTCAAAGATTTAAAAATTTTAACTTATAATATGTAATAACGGATCAAAATCAAATTGGTAACATTATTGGGATAAAATTTTATAGGTTAGCTATGTAATTATATATAAATGTACTCACAGATTCATTAACATCACCGAAAAAAGTTTTCTTTATTATTATTTTTATATTTTTTCTTTTTTTTATTATTACTTTTCACTTTTTTCTTTTTTTAAATTCTTGTCACATAAATAATTGTGTACGATTAATCGAACACGAGAATCTCTGCCATTGCCAGTTAGTTTGCAATATCGAATAGCTTGGTGTTCGGTATCGTTAGACGGTCTCTGTTCGTTCAAATTTAATGCCGACTTAATATTAGGTCATTACTAAACGCGTCTGTCTTTTTTCCTTCCCTTTATGACATTACGACAACTTCGACTATGAATACGACGACCACTTTCACGCGCGCATATATTACACACTGGTCAGAAAGCTGCGTTGTAAACAGAACATAAGTTTCGCAATCGACAACTAAAGACAAGATACCGTATGTGTTATGGAAAATTTTCGGTGAAGATTAGAAAGAATTTGTCATAGTTCATCAAATTTTTCATAAAAAATTCGATTTAGGACTGTAATATATAATATTTTTGAAACTTCTTAAAATAAAAAAGTTTTTTTATTTAATGAAAATGTTATGTAGGTTAGATTTTATTCTTTTAGAAATTTTATATTTTTCTAATTTTTTATATTAATTGTTTTAAAAGTATTTGATTCTTAAAAATATTTTTTAGTTTTTTGTATATCACAAAAAATGAAAAATTTATTTTCCATTGTTGTTAATTATTTAAGATTATTTTAAATAAATTTTTGGGCGTGAAATTTACGAAACAAAGAAATTCTGATTTTTATAATGACTAAAGATTAATAAAAATCGGATCATTCGTAAATATAGGTTAAGTTAGATTACTGAATCAAACTTGTGATCTTATGAAATCATATTTATTTAAATTGTTAATGTGAAAGTAGAAATATTGATAATTAGAACTATTAGTGATCCATATTTTTTTTTTAATCATCTTTAACAAAAGTACTTCTGTATTTAATTTAAGTTACCTTTCGTATAAACCTTATATTAGTAATCAAATATAATTTTTTTTTCATTTAGATGTAATTTTTTTAAATAATTTTTTTATAAATTTTATAAATTTATAAATGTAGATTCGAATCTTGTTTTTTTCTGACTATCCATTTAAGAAATTTTACTAAAATTAAAAAATAACTTTAAATATTTAAATATTTCAATACATTCTATTCAACAAATTTTATCAAGTTCTAAATAATTAAAATGAATAGAATTCAATTAGAAAGTTAATGAAAATTTTTCTTTTCTTTATAAAATTCTTGTTTGGAATGAAAGCTCTGAATTCTTCTATTGGAGACACACGTTTCAACCTTCTGATTGTGGGACCATGGTGGTTCAAAGCTAATGCAGCTAGCGTAAGATGGAATGGAATGTCCTTTGTGAACCGGCTGTTTCACCTCCATATATGTACGTAGCCGTTCGCTTAGCTAATATCTCTGTGGAAGCCGACGAAAAGCCACGAGTACCGCGTTGGAGGCCAGAAACACCACGACCTTCGTTATAACAATCGACTTCTTCGTTACAAAATAGCAGAATATTCACTACTTATTCTCTTTGCTGAAAAGTGAAAAGGAAATAAAACAAATTTCACATTAGGAAATAGAAATTTAATCAATTCATGAATTTTCATTTATTTTTGTCTATGTTGCAAGATGAAATATATATTTTACGAGGTTAGAATTCCTAGTTTGAAGTGTTGTGATGCAATTTAATGCTGGTTTTAGTTATTTCTTATTTCGAAATTATTCTGGAAAGAATTTTAAATTTCACTTTGGAAATTAAAAAATATTTTTAATGTATTCGTTCTTAAAATATAAATAATTGAGATATGCATGTGTCTGTCTTTAGAATTTGTTACTAAAATTTATTATTAGATCAAAGATATTTAAAAGGAGATCATTTTTAGGTTATATATAATATTGCTTCGTATTAATCGAGTTCTTTAAAATATCTTCTTGATATATTAAATAAATTAAAATAAAAAAATTATCAACTTTCAATAATTCAAATATTATTAAATCTTTAAAAGATGCACTTAAATTTTATATACATTTAAAATATATTTATATATATAACATTTCCCAAAGATGCTTAAATATCAACTTAGAGATGAAAAATGGCGGATGCGAAGGGATCGGTTTATCCAGCAGAGGGCGCCTGTTCTCTACGAAAATTTCTGCAAGCATGCATCACATATACGTATACGTATGCACGAGCGAACAGCTGCGTTTGATTCGTACGGTAAACTCAACGTTCTAATTACGACAATTGGCTGTCATTGTTCTTAGACATATACGTAAGACTGGGAGAACGATTAACGTGATGGTAACCAGTGACTACTTGGAAACTGTGGCCCTACGGCGCTCGCGACGAACATTTTCGAACTGTACGTGAAATTAAGGTCGATTGTTAATAATAGAAATGAGACAAAGATGTCGGATTTATTATTAGCATACGCTTTTAAATAATCTGATTTAATTTGAGATATTGTCGATTCAAAGACATTTTTATTTTGTACAGGACGATTCATATTATTAGTTGTTATAATATTTAACCTTCAATTAGTATCGTTTAAATCGTAGATGGCGTATTAATAGTAAATCTGTTGATATGACAATTTTTATTTTGTAATATCATAGTATAATATTATTATATTTATTTGTTCTAATTTTATAATATAGTTGATTTTTGATCTATGAATATGGATCTAACTGATTCTTGAAAAATTAAAAATTGTATAATAATTTTTAGCTATGCAAGAAATTGATGTTCCTAACCTCATTCAAGACTCATTTTCTCGGATATCTCTTAGGCAACAATATTGCGACAGGAAGAAAAAAGAAAAGAAGATTAAACGCCATGCTATTTTCCTTCACGCTAAATATGAGAATTAAATTCATAACCGCAATTCCATTCGTGATATTTGACGGAGCTAATGTGGTGGAACGATGGATTGACGCGTGTAATTAGAAAGCACATACGCGCATTTACGCGGAATCGGCGCGTTTGTTTTGCAATTAGTGAGTTGCAAGTAGGTTTTAAACAATTGAATTGCAACGTTCACCCATCGTTGGTTTTTTTATGGATCAACGGGATAACTAGCTTTGATAACGAAGGATAATCGTTGGGCTGGTCTTTCAGTGAACTTTATTGTCATCGCAGCTATTGTCATCGATCGTCAGTTTAGAAATCACTTTGAAGAAACAATAATTATCATTATCATATTATATTAATGGGATAACTTTATATTGAACTTGGAACGATATTAAAGATATATTTTAAGGTGAGAAAATTTTTTCTGATTTGGATATTAGGATTAGAAATTTTTAAATTATTATTAATTTCATTTATTAAAACTTGTCAAAATTAAATTATTTGTCAAATATGTTTACAAAAAACCATATTAAATTTGAAATATAAAAATTTCAATTTTTTAAAATATTTTGAAAAATTAAACATTTGAATATAAAAAGTTTGGACATTTATCAAAATTCAGATATCAAGGGTTATTAATATAATATTTATTATATTAATTTCCTACCTATTTCATTATTACATTATTATTTGAATATATATTAAAATCATTTCACAGTATAAATAATTAAAAATATTTGCAATAATTAATCTAATTCGAATGATATTCAACTATAATCATCATTTCTTTTTTTTCTTCTCACAGAACAAAAATATAAAGACAAAACAAAATAAAGGAAGTGTTTCAGCAATTGGTTGCTTCTTTAGGAGCAATTTGGGTGCTAATTAACCAAAGCTGATTGGGTGCATTACAATCGATCTTTCCCATAGAATGGCGATATGCAAAATTCGACATTAGCCAAAGCGTGATCTATCGGCGTCCTTAATTAGTTAGCTCGCCACATTTATCTCTAGGTATTAGCAATCCTAATCGTCACCATTCTTCCGGTGGCCAGGATCTTTAACGAGATCTCGATTCTATCTTCAAAAAAAACAAACAACTCTTTTATTTGAATTTACAAACTTTTTTTATTTCTATAAAACTTTTATCCTTATAAATCTTTTTTCTTATTTAAAATTTCAAAATGAAATTAATACATTACTTTCATTATTCCTCCTTTGTCAGGAAACAAAAAAAAAAAAAAGGATAAAAGTGAGAGTATTTCCTAGGGGACGTGAACCTTCACGTAACGAACCGATCGAGTTACTCGGAAGCTGTGCTTAGGCTAATTTCATCGGCGATCGATTTTCTATTTCTCACGAGGTTGGACGTTGAACCAGTCTTTTCCTTTCTAAGAATAGACGATTGTATAAATAATATTGCTCATTAAATGTTAATATAGGATGATCCAAGTGAGTATATAAAATTATTCCTTTTTTTCTGATTACAATAAGATATTTCTAACAAAAATCATTCTTATAAATAAAAACTTATATTTTCATTTTCATTATCATGCTTAAAAAATTATATAGTAAATCGTATAAAGAATGATCCTGAAGTATAAAAGTAAAGTGGAAATTATACATGTTAGAATAAGAATAATGATATATTATAAAAATTCGTTGAAAGAGAATTGTTCGAAAAGTTAGCAAGAAAGCCTAATCGTTCGGAAGTGAAACGAATAAATTTATTAGGGGCATGTTCCAAGTATTTATTAAATATTCCCGCTAGTAGCCGGCTGGTTGGCAAGTAATAAAAATTACATTCGAACGAACGCGACGTTTCTAATTGTCGTATTTATTGAATGTCCCGTCGAAGGCGCTGAAAGAGCCATTCAGTAGTCAGCCAGACTATTCGCGATTTCCTGACATCGAACGCTATCATGCCAGACCCCTCTGTTATCCTATAAACACTAAAAATACCCGTATTACCTTCTTCAAGCACTAGCTTCTGGCTCGTAATATTCTTTCATAATGTGAATTATAAAAAAAGAAAGTTTGAATACAAGTCCTTCATGAATTGGCGGGAAATTTGAAATCTTCTGGATAAATCGATTTTGAAATTTGATTTTATTTAACAAGTTAATGGAAACTTCGATCGGAATAAATGTAGATATTAAAAATTCTTATAATATTATAACTCGTAATAATTTATAATACAATTTAATATAATGAGAACTCGATTGAAGTATTAATTCCTATTAATATGAAATTAAAAAATTTTATTTTTTATTTTTCTATATTTAACAAATATCAAGGTTTTCATTCTTCCAAAAGTTTTTCTTTGAAATTCTGTCTTTTCCACAATTCAATTTCATTTCCCAGAAAATTGGCGCGAAATTCAAAAACTAGAAAAATACACGCTACGTTTCAAAAACGCCACCATCTTCTCGATCCAAGTGCACCTGTGTGAACAGGACGTTCCACTTGCCAGATCGGGTGTTCAGGTGGAAAGAGGTGACCGGCTTTTAAAATTGTAGGTTAACGACGCGTGCGCACGAGAGTGCATTTGTGTCCTTTTTTGGAAACCGACGGAACCCCACTGAAAAATCGATTCGAGTTATTTTCGTTACTTAAACCGATGATCCTCCTCTTTTTTGGCTCGACGTTCCTTCTTCTCGGTTGAATTATTCCTGACTGCGGAGAAAGTGACGCGCCCTTTCCCTTGACAAATTTCGCCCAGCCACACCGATGCCATTTAATGGTAAATGCTCCTGTGATTGCTCGACCCAGCCCTCGTTGTTGTTTCGCTTGATTTAATCGTGCACAATTTTCTACGAATTTTCTGTCGAAAGCGAATTCCTTTTCATTGTTATCAACATTCTGTGAATGTGCCTTCATGTGTGACGTGTATTTTTTTTTTTTTGTTTTGCTTTTGGCTTTTTAAAATGACTTTTACTTTTAAATGGCAATTTTTAGATTCAGAAGATTATGCATATTGTAATTTTTTATAAAATTATATAGTATTTGCTATATTATGCAATGTAGAAAGTAGCAAAAAATCGAAAGCAAAGAGAAGTTTAATAAGATATTAGAATCATATATAAAGGCAGGCAGAGGAAGAGACATTCGTTGGAAATTACATCACGGTTTAGTGAGTCGTGTAACGACTATCTCAATTTCTCGCTATCTTTCTATCGAATGAACTTGACTTTGATTAGGGAAGGCTATTCTTAGAACAATTTTCGTATCTCTGCTGCAAAGTAGGATCCACAAATTTATCTTATCTTCATTGAACCCAATTTAATTTCTATCATCCACCGTCGTCACAGTGCCATCTCCCTCATAATTTCAAAATTTAATGGTTTCTCTCCTAAAAATTAATCCTCTTGTAACTCTAATAATACAATAAATATCATTGTCCCAAAAAAAGTATTATTATAATAACATTTATAATTTGTATTGCTTTTTATCTCATATTATATTTAAATTATTTTCTCTAAAATAAAAAAAAAAAATATTAGTAAAAAGAAATAGTAATTTTTTTAATAACAATAAGTAATTCAACATTATCAAATAATTTTTAAATAGATTATAGATCTATTAAATATATTATTTGGTTCAAAATAATGTTAACATTGTTTAAGAATTTCTTCTTGATCTTTAATTATGCCATCGTTGATACGTTCAAAATTATTCAAACGATTTTTCCTTGTTCGACAGCTAATATATAGAAAGGATTTGATGAAAACAGCGTTCGTTCATCGACGTTTTTTCCATGCCGACAACACCGCGGAGAATGATCAGAACGAGCAATCCCATACGGAGGCGCCGCTGCTCGAAGAAAAACGATCTGGCGAGCAGACATCCGAGACAACTTGCTTTCTTTTTCTTACCATTTCTTCTCGTCTTTCTCCTCCTGTCTCTCAGTCTCTCCAGTCTTTTTCATTTTTCCCTCTTTTTCGCCCTAATCCGTTTGTCATGTTTCTTCGTTTCTTCTCTTGCTATATTCTTCCCTTTTCGATAACCATTTATATCTTTTTTTCTACTTTTGTCTTATATATTTGGTCTTTGTATCCTTATTTTTATATAGACAATTTCTTTTATCTTTTATCGTACATTGTTTTGAACACGATATAATTTTCTTTCCGTTTCCTTTTTTTTAATCTCATTTGTTCACTACTCTCTAAAAAATACTATCTCCTCTCTTACATTTCTCAATTTCTTTTTTCTGACCTCACTTTCTACAACAATATTTCCATCTTCTCGATTATTGTATTTCCTCTTATATTTCATTTATCCAAAAATTACAAAATTTCTTTCTATCAGCCTTCTCTTCTATTTCACAAAACAATTTCCCCTCAATTTCTCTTTCCTAATCTCACCCTTTCACCTCCCATTCCCCCCCAACAATACTTCCACTTTTCTCAATTACACGCAACCTTTTTCTCTCCCTCCCCATAACCAAGTTACACCGCACGTTCATATTCTTCTTTCACAAACTCGCTTCTTCATCGGTGCCTCTCTCTTAACCCTTCCTCTCGAGCATCCTCCCCACCCCTCCTCCCCGCAAGACGCGCGGCGTCGTCGGAGAGGGTGGGAGGGGCGCGGTGCAGAGCGCACTGGCGCCGTCCTGCTGCACGCATTATTCCACGCGCATTTTTCCGCGTCGATCTGTGCCGCGGCACGAGGCATGGGGCCCCCGCTTTCTGGGAGAGGATACCCGCTCCGGCACGTGACCAGTGCGTATACGCGTACGTACGGTACACTGGGAACGTTCGTGTGAACCTGGACAGGTTCGGGTAACAGGTTCGAAAGATAAGAACCGCGTGATTGTAGTTTATAGCGACAGAACTATTCGTTGCAACGTTGTAGTTGGAATTAGGGATGAGAAAAGTAATGGTTTTTATGCCTTTAGAGAGGTATTGCTTTCTAATTTTGTGTATCTTAATAGTTGGATTTGAAATAGGTTGAAAGATTGAAATTTAAAAGCATCAACAATGAAAGCATCCTGAGTTTCCTTAATTTTGAAAATTTTTAGGGTCTATAAAGATATGTAGATTTGAAAATTCTTTTGTTTATTCAAAGTGTCTAATGATATTTCAAAGATTTGAAGATTTGAAGATCTTGAAGATAAGAAAGAATTGAAGGAAAAGAAATTTGAAATCCTGAAAATTCTAGAGATTTAAGATTCTAATAATATTCACAAATTCTAAAAGGAGGAGCTATTTTTCACAATGATCTCTAATCACACAAGTTCTTTTACTAATAGCAAGTTTCCCTTCTAACAGTCTAATAACTGTCCCATTCAATTTGTAATTACAAATCTTCGTGTTAATTACACTTGTAAAAAATTAATTTTCCAGAATTCTCTAGGACTTTTCAATGCCAATTCCCTAAAATGAAAATTTCAAGAACAAATTAAATTGAAGTGGCAATAAGAAAAAATATTATACTATAAAATATTTCCATAAGATAATTAAATTTTTTATTACAATAAATTGATTTGACTTTTTGACATAAAATTTTTATTATTTTGAGAATGTTCTTTAATAATAACTAAAAATTCTAAAGATTTCCAGTAAATATCATATATCTATTGAAAATAACAAAAATTTTATATCTTATATCTTATGTCTTATTAATATAATTTAGTATTTGTAAAATTATCACAAGAAACGAAATTGTATGCAAACCATATTCTATGAATTAATGATCTTCAACGAGTATTCCGCGTGCTACTCTCTGGCACGATGGCCTACTTCGGCCTGGCGCCAGGCGTAAAACGGGAAAAGAATCATATGATTCTTAACCACGATCGAATCGATCGTCCACAACTCTCAGGTGAAATTTTCACCTCTGTCTCATTATTATAACTTTCGATATAATTTATTCGTTTTGTCAATTTATGGTTTCCTCAAATTCATATTTAACTGCGATCTTCTCAGCACTTTATGTTCTTTTCTTGCAAATTTCCCTATTGATTCATATTGAAATAATTTGGTAAATGAAATTAATGATTGATAATTACAGCTTTCTGATTCAGAGGTTTTAAAGTGATAAATATAATCCATTTCTTCAAAAGTACCTATATTCGATATAATTTGGGAAAATTTAATTTAAAAAAATGATTTATTTAATCATTGAGGTAATTTGATTTCCATCATTTCTAGTAATTTTAATTTCTTTAATTTAATATAACTTAAATTAAATCTAGATCATTGAAAGAATTATTAAATTTCTATAATCAAAATAAAAATTGACAATTATAAGGATTGCTAAAAGTATTTTTATACACTTAAATTTAAAATTTATCTTTAGACTTTTGCAAAAATATTCAAACTCAAATCTAATAATAATATCTCAAATAATATAATAATATATCCTTTAGTTATTGAAGAGAATCAGATATATATATATACATATATACCTGAATATTAATTAATTTTTAACCTCCACGTGTCTCTTTCGAAACTACACGCATCCTCCAGTTCTTAAGAATGTCGAGGGTCGGTTTGGACTCCAACGTCGAAAGTATCCGGCGTGTTGATAAATATAGAGCTTGTACAAGGGTTTTTTCACGCGGAGAACGGAATCGAGGCGTGGAACACGCCTTCGTCGCGAAAATTACAGTTTCAACGTCCATTCCGTGGTGAATAATGCTTGTAAATAATGGCAAAGTCCTGCGAACGAGATATTTTATTAGTTTGTATTGTCGTAGAAGTCTTATAACGTGTAATGATCCGAGAATTTTTTCATAAATTTAATTCGTATCGCGTGAAATCGAATCTTTCCGGAATTTACCATTAAATTATCGAATTGTACATTTAATAAAATTGATTTTAAAATAATAGACTATATAATAGACTATAATTTAGATTATATTATTGACTAGTTTTATAATCTTATTTCTTTTTATTTATTTCTTTTTTTTTTTTTTTTAGGAAAATTTTTAAGGAGATTTCGTTGAAAGTTTTCTTGTTCTCTTCCTTTTTTCTGAAAGTAAAGTAAAGTAAGGTATGGAATATCTCTCTGTAATTGTTGAGCGTTATTTTAATGTTAAATACAAGAAATTGGTAACCTTGACAGTTATCTCTGATTTGTAGTGTTCTCGAAGGATTTTTAATGCAGAGCAGTTAACATTGTTCGATAAGTAATCGAGTCATGCGTGTTTCATAATCGGAAGAAGTGATTCACGAGAAATGGTCCTTTGTTATTGTGATTTATACGGTATGAATACACATTTTTGAATGCTAATTTGTTTCTGTAATAATAAAATATAAAAATTTTGTATATTTTTATTTGTATCGAAGAAAAATTAATCTCTTTATTGTTTGAAATTACAGGAATGGACTCAAGTTGTTAAATATTTAAAAAAAAATTTATGATTTTTCATAAACTAATTTTATCAAATTTTTAAAAGATGAAAAATATAAATATTGTGACCTATAAAATTCATGGAATAAATTTCTTTTTTTTTTCTTTAATTCAAATATTTAAAAAAAGAAAAACAAATTTTAGTATATATTTCAAAGGAAAGGAAAAAGTGATTAAAAAAATTACTGTGAATACTATAGATCAATGAAACGTACTCTCGAGACCAATTCGTAGAAATAGACTTTCATTGAGATAACAACTGGCAAGGCTTTTGACCATATTTAAATGCACATTAGTACCTACAATCACTTAATTACTTCTCTGGGTCTTGCATAAATTACATAGGATGCATTCTCTGTTTTCCACTGTGCGCCATTTATTTTCATTCTGTGGAAGTTTTGTGCAAATCTATAGAATAATAAGGATATAGAGCAAAGATTTTCCTTTTGAATTTCAATATATATACTTCCTCCTTATATTTTAACACTTTAAAAACCTATTGAATAATGAAATGAAAATGTTATTAAGTAGCCCTAAGTTTTCTTCAAGTTTTTATATGTATATATATTAGAATATAATCACAGAAACACAAAAGCAATCAAAGTAGCAAATCAAAAACCAATAATAATATCTATATATATTACTTTCCATGAGTGACAAGTATCGAATTGATTTTCTCTTTTTCCGCGACATCAGTTTGCGTCCGTCTTTTAAATATAATTTTCTTATCGAACCTGGTGAAAGGTATGAATAAAACATAAGCGTGGAGTGCATCGACTCTCGCATCAATCTCTCACGCCAAGCCGTGGAACTTCCGTGCGGAGAATAATTGGCACGGTATGCGCGGCCCGAGAGAGCTCTGAAAAAAGAAAGAAAAAAAAAACCGAGGTGATACTTAAGGAGCTGGATCACGTGGATTACGATTTTTCACGGCTCTCCAACAAACTGATATGAATTCTGGCGAAACGCCGTGAAATGAATCTTTACGGTAGTGATACATAGGAATTGGTCACTAATGCGAGATTCAGTGAAGGTTAGGTTAGATTTCTAGTTTCTCTGTCGTGCGAATTTTACGGGCCTTGGTTTGTTTACTCTACCTGATTGATTTTAGTGCGTTTCGTAATAATTTCGCTTGGGACAGGAATAGAATTTTAATTTTAGTTTCATGTTAGGTAGCTTTTGCAGCTGGTCGAAGTTCTTCGATTCTACTGTAAGCATAGAGTTGAGAATTTTAATGGTTTTTAAAGGTCACTGCACTGAAAATGCATTTTCTTCGCCAGAAACCAAGTTTGTCCTTCATTTATGTTATTATTTGTTTCTTTATAACTATATATAAAAACTAGGGAGACAAATTTTATGAATATAAGAATAATCGTACAAATATATTAAATATCCATAATGTAGATAAAAAATATATACTTTCTATCTCTGCTAAAACTCTTAGCAATTTTAAACTCCCTAGACTTATTTACTTTTTCCCCAGATTCTTATAATTAAAGAAACAAATTAAAATATTATCCAGACGCAAAGATATCATTATCTAACATTTCTATTTATCATCTATCTAAAAATTTACTTATCCAGCTGCAACAACAAAGAATTACCATCAACCCATTAAGACCACTAGAAATCCCGTTAGGTTGGCAATAGCAACGAACGAAAATCCTCTTATTCTCCTACTATGTCCCTTCTACAAAGCATTTAGCTCGCGTACTCAAGTGATTCATAAGCGACCGCTTCTCGTTGGCTTCTCAAGTCTCTCTTTCTGTTCCCGGCCACTCTCGAATTCCTTCGGCACGAGAAGGGCAAAGAAAAAGAGTTTTATCGAGCTGCAACGGCTAGAGCAACGTAGTGAGTCACTCTCGGTGACTGGCTCGTTGTAATTCATTGCGATGATTGAACCCCCACCACCAACTGTTCCTCGAGTACGGGTCCATTCACAACGAACGAACCCGGTGACCCTGGAACCAGCTGTTTTTCCTCGCTTGCACTTTCGATTGATCAGAAAGCTCGGTGGTGATGATTGAGTTTCTTGTTTATTCATTTTTTCCCCCCTATGGGTGCAATTAAGGTGGTGGATTGAGTTATTCAATGTGATGATAAGTTTTTTTTGTACAACATTATGGAATTCTATATAAAAAATGTTTGTATAATATAATTATCTATTGTAGAATGCTGAGTAATGATTAATATATTTATTTATAGGATGGAAATGGTATGTAGATATTGGGATAACAAATTGAGTAATTAAGTTGTTTAATATGATAAATTGTTTATTTTAAGTTGTTCAATGTGAATGTAGTATAATGTTGTACTACTGGAAAGATGTTTAGAATGAGATATAGATAGTTATGTTTATAGAAAATGGAATTTAGTATATTTATTGACATAATAAAGAGATAATATTCATATACAATGAGAATAATGAATTAAATGTTCATTTGAAAAGTATGTTTATATATAAAGATGTATTTTGAGAGATATATAACATATATTGTAATTATATATATGTTATGAAATATGGAGAAATATGTTATATTTTTAATTTATTATGTATCTATGAAATGTGATATATTGCATGGATCCAAAGATATTTCAGCAATAAGCTATACAATAAATATAATATTAAATATTATATAATATGTTTAATATCATATATAAGAATGTGTTCCATATACATCTATTATAATGATCATTAAAGGAGTGTTCTCATTTGTATATTTGCTAATATAATATAAAGGTGTGTTTCATGTAATATAAATATTATTTTAACATGATAATATATTTTCTCTTACTATCTTACATTTACTATTATTATGCATGAGAAAACATAATGTTCTAACAAAGATGTGTTGTGTATAATGTGTCTACTATTATAGGGTGTGAAAATTCGTTATATACACACACTTTTAATTTAATATATGGAAATGTCTGTCTTCTGTACAGTAAGTATATTATTATGCTATTATGTATTTACCATTACAGTATAATGAAGTTTAAAGATAATTGATGAATCCTAATGAATTTCAGTCAGAGTTCCTCGTGGAAGAATAAATTATAATTTTCTATGTGGGAGTAGACTAAAGAAGTTGTGCAAATATTACCGATTTACAATATTTTCCTATTCTCATTTTTTTTTCTATAAGAAATGAAAAATTTATGTTTGATAAATTATACTTTAATATGAATTTATCCGTAAAAAATAAATACACCAGTTAAAACTCTATCCACTTTACAATCTGAATTATAATAAAGCAAACTTTGAGCAACGTTTCCGTCTGAAATAGATCGAAAGTCTGATGAAGCTTCCTTCGATTAACTCCAAGATAATTCCGTGCTAGATTTCGAGATGGTCGATTTCAATAGAAAGCAAATCCCTACTAGCTAGTCACGTATGAGAACTCTGTTAATTGAATCTAACCTGCTACGCTTCTACTACCTGCACGAATCAACCTACTTTTTATTATAATTATGAAATCATCACGAAACCTCGCGAATAATTAACTTTATTTCTTTAATACCATCAAAAAAATAATAAAAATATAAATGATCGTTGAGTTCGTTATAAGCAACAGTGAAATTTCACTTTTATATATCTGGATCATTATTAAAGAAATATTTCAATATTTAGTTATTTTCAAATGATTTAGAAATAGTTGTATTTATATATTTTATGCTTTATTAATTTTATAAATATATTTTTATATTTTTATTTCTTCATGTTTTTGAAAATATGAAAGATAAGTAAAAAAAAGATAAGTATATGAATATAAAACAAGTATATATCAAACTTTATAATTTGATTAAATAAAATGATTAAAAAATATTTTAAAAATATGATTAAATTAAAACAGGAAATCCAAAATTTTTGATTAATTTGTATCAGAAGCATATGATAGAAAATGAAATGGCATATAAAATGATTTATAAGAATAAAAATTTTAATTTATATTTTGTAATTATGATATTAGAAAATTAACTGAAAAAAAGTAATATTTTATTTATATTTTTAAAAACTTATACTTTTATATTTATTAGTGTAAAATTTATCATTTTTATATTTTTTTCTTACAGTTATCATTTATACTGAATTTTTTTAGAATATAGAAGTCCGTCAATTTTTATCTTGTGTCAACATTAAAATAAATAAGATTTCAAATGATAAAATTAAGTGAAATATTTATAAAAATATGATAAAAAATATTACAATAATTTGAAATTTTTTACTAAACTGAATAAAAATCTCAATACAAAGATATCATAATTAAAAAATAATTTATAATTCAAGTTAATATAGAATAATATGTTAATGTTAATATAATAATATGGAACGATATTATGAAAACAAGATTGTTAGTTATACAATTATTGAAAGAGCATCAGAGATGCATGACACGAAAGACAGATTGTGCGATAATCATAACACGAGTCGATCTGATAGATGACATCCTTAGCCGCATAATTTGTTAACCTTCTCGTTACGTACAATTGCGCGATACGTTCTTTCCATTTCATGCAACCACGTTACGCTCGTTGAATGATTAATAAGACCGATAACAGAGACTGCGTTACACTGTGTAGCCAGACAGATAAGGTCCATTCCCCTCTACACTTCAAGGTTTCGTAAACGCATAATTTCATAGAGAGAATTCGAAAATTCTCGTGAAAGATTTTGTTTTCTTGATATAGTTTCATTTGGTAGAAAGAATGAGAATATACAGTGATTTTTGTGCTTTGTTTGAAATTTAAATTCGAAAATGGTACAATTTTTATATTATACATTCAATAAATATACAATGTTTTCAATTATTTGAAAACAAAGCACGAGTAAAAATTTAGACTATTATTATTATTTATGATAAAAATTCCTTTTATAAACTTTTTGTGACAATTTCAATATTATTGAAAATCCAGAGATCTCATTTGTCAATAAAAAATAATTCGCATTTTATTTTCGTTAATCAAACCTTCTTTAATACCAATATTAGAGACAGAGCATCGTTAATATTATTTTCCAATAAAATTTAATTATTTGCTAAGTAAACAAAAACAATTCAAAATTATTAAACAGATTAAGAAATGATAAGATGTTTAAACATTCTTTAGGTTATAAAAGATTCTTTAAGGTTATTCTAATGACACTATTGAATATCTAAAGATCTCAGCGCCATCCGTCATTGTGAACGTTGCTTTACATTCATTCCCGCTCTTCGGCATTTGGATCCGTCTATCTGAGTGGCACACTCGCTCCATTCCCATCTTCGCCTCTCTCCACAGTGTCTACCTGTTGCTCGAGCAGCGAAGGCTGCGCGCTACCTGCTACTTGTTCGTCTTCACACAATTTGCGCACCTAATCTATAGCATTACTTTGTTTCAAAATATTCGTCAGTGTTTGTGATAATATTATTTCATTGCGAATGTGTTATAGTTTACATATTCAAACTTCTAATAGATCAAACAGTGAATCATTTAATTCGTGATCAAAATTGTTCTTCGAAGAACAGTAGTGCATAATTCTTTTCCGTGAAACTACGATCGACAGTTGCAATAACACGTATGCGCGCGCATTTATTTCTTGCCGTTTGAATTAATTGCTTCTTCAACCATTACAAGGGCTTAAGATGACAGCAAATATGGTATTTTGATCGTGGTTTATTTTCTGCTGATCGTTTTGGTGAGTAGATGTTTTGAATTTTGAATGATAAAAATATAATGTAGAGTTTGAAAACGTGAATGTGTTTTAAGTTTGAAAAAAAATAGGAAATTAATTGTCGATATTTAGGTTAGATAAAAATCGTAATATATAGAATTATAATTTTATATATAATTTTCATGTCACGTAATACAAAAATCACACATATTTATATGTTTATATTTAAAAAATGTTGTTTTTTAATTTATTGTTATATTATTCTATATTATTCTTTATCTTATATTAATACGGAACAGTTTGTCTATAATAATTATTAATTTCAAAAAAATTTTATTAAGAAATTGTGATCAATAGCAATAAGTATTTTCTTAACATAGATATATAATATTCTGAATATATAGAATTAATTGTCAATAGTTATTGATAATATTTTAAAAAATTAAAAAATATTATCGATAAATTTCCTGAAGGGGTAATTAAAATATTACATGTACAAATTGCGCCGTAATTTTAAATTTAAACTAATTTGTTATAAATTAATTTCGAACTTTAGGAACTTTTGTGAATAATTTATTTAATATAAGTGTATGTTTGAATTAATTAACGTTCAATTTTGATCATACGTATTTTATAGATATCATCTATGATATCATTATAATATATTTTACTTATTTTTGAATTATTATTATTTAATTATAGTATAATTCTAGAGAAATTGATATTAAAATAAGATTTTAAAGCATTTTAATAGCAAGTTATATCTAAATGGAAATTTAAAATGAATGAGAAGTATAATTATCTTCTTTAAGTATAATTAATGTATAATAAATATATAAAGATATTTTTAAAAACAATGATAGTTCGATTGTTGATATTAATAATCTCGAAGATTTCGAAGATAATATTATCATAAATTTTGATATAAATTTTTATTTCGGTTTTTAACATAAGACTTTGTATCTATTTGAAATCCTACCATAAGATAAAGTGATTCATTGGAACAGTCACAATCTAATGGTCATTATCGTGGGAGGTCTGTCGGCGACATATTTCCGGTTTATAAAATTATTAACATCACATTTAACCTCTACTGGATAATTTTGCATATAGAATGCAATCAAGTCAATTATGATGAAACAAATAAAATAGTTAAAAATATAAGGAAATTTTATCTGTCAACAGATAACTTTTATCTTACCGATTATTTCTTCTTTTTATTTTTCTAAACTGAAAAACATTAAAAAAAAAGCGACATACTAAAAAGGAATCTTTGAATTCGTTAATGTATTGCCTTCTTATATCTTTTTCCGTTATCTTATAAAATGACGTAATTTATATTAATATCTATAAATAAAGAATTTAATTAATAATAAATATAAATAAATTTAATTAATATAAATATTTTATATATACAAGAATACATTTTATTGATTAATTTTCAAATTTTAAATAAAATATTATATACTTGCGTAATCACAATTTCAGGCTGATTATTCTCGTTGATAACAGTTATCAGTCGGTCGATCAATTGTCTATTTGATAATTCAGATATCAATGGATTCAGGTTATCGTTGTTTAAATATCAGTTTTATACCACACAATTTCCTTTATGGATTTACTCGATTGCGAAAGAATAAGAGATGATGATAGATGCAAATTCCATGAATATTCAATCCAATATTAACAATTGATAATTTATTAATATAAAAAAAATTATACGATTCTTTACAATCTTCCCCAATTTTAAATTAAATTTTCCTAAATGTAAATGTATCGAATATTCATCCTTAAAATTATTATCACCAAATTTCAATTCGAATTAGAAGTATCCATAAGTAGTTTCTTGCATCCTCATGCAAAGGCCTCGAGCCTTCAAACCCTCTCAAACTATACCAAAATTTAGCTTATCCAGACGAGAATCAGAATTTCCAGGTAGCCAAATCATCCTAAACAAAAGCGATCGAAAAGAGAGAGTGGACACGGTTTGGACTTGGTCACGTTGCATTATCCCGCGGAATGCACGGCTTCCGGGTGCATCTCCGGGAAGAGATAAGGAGTTACAAAAGGCAGGGTGACTGGAATTCCGGAGCAAAAGAGTCCCACAGTTGGTTTAAACGTGATCCTCGCGCTGTTCCCTACGTGACGCGAATGCGATCTCTTCCCGCTCTTTCGTCGTTGCTTTTCTGTCTTTTCCGGCATTCCCTGCAACCTGAAGTCCGATCGTGCTATACGTGACCAGAGGATTCACGGAGCCATTAGGCTTTGCCTTCGAGTTGAGCTCGATTCTACATGAAATTTGGACGTTGGCCAACGGGGGATAAGGGAATTCTTTCCTCGGTGGAAGAGGGAGGGGGAGTATAAGAGCGTGAATCGTGAGTATAGGTGATGGTTCGAGGGAATTTGTTTGGTCAAGGATAATAATAGGCTTCTGGGGTTAGGGTTAGTTTGGAAATCGAACGAGATCGTTTCGATATTTGGTTTTGAAGTAGAGTTTTTTTTTTTTTTTTTTTTTTTTTTTTTGGGTTGGATTCGAATTGAATTGTCATTTCTGTGGACGAGGATGAGACATTCTTTTTTTTTGTTGTAATTATTGATGATTTTGAATTGGTCCTTTAATGAGATTTTTTGGAATTTCTTCGAACGACTTCGATGGAAATTTGAAGAAGGAATAATCAAGGTTAAATTTAATGGATATGTTGAAGAAGATTAAAATTTCGGATTAAATTTTAAAAATTGAATAATTTGTACAACAAGGAACAGAATTTTCCAATATTTCATAAGAAGAAATATAAAGTAAAATTTTAATTATTATCTGAATATTTAAGCATTTATGATAAGTTGTACATATGAAATATTAAGAATGAAATATTTATCAGGAGAAAAGAAAAAAAAATTCATAAAATAATAATTACAGCATAGATTCAAAACAAGACTTGAAAAGTTTTGACAAAGTTTTAACAAAGATTAATAAATACGTGGACGATGGAATGCGCGAAACAACCGCAAACAAAGAATGTAAAGGAATTCGAATGATTCATGGAAAAAGACTGAGCGTGTTAAAAGAAACTGCACCGTGAAGATCACCGCGGTTGCAACAGTTTGTTCGATAAAAAGATGAACAGTTTATTTTGAAAAATAAAATTTGTACACATGAACACTCGGTATTACATCAAATTTTTTAAAAGAAAATAATCAAAGAAATTACGCGATACAACCATCTGAAATAATAATAATTTATGGATAAAAAGTTGATTCTAGTCATTGAATATTTTATGATTGTTTCATACAAAATCGTATACAAATTATAATGGCAATTTAGCAAATTTTTTCCCTCTTAAATTATTCAATTGGATCGGTACCAAACAAATAGAAACTACTACGTCATCTAAAACGTGATTTATGAAAGTAACGAGCGAAAGTAGCGGATGGGAACGTTAATGTTTATTGCAAATTATATTGTCGACAATTAATCGCATTATATCTTTATTTATTATTTATTTAAATACAAAAAAAGATTATTATTTAATACTTTCTAAAATTACGTATTCCTTTAATCCATTTATTCAAAGTTTGTTTGTATGAAAATGTCATAATCTTTTTTATATGGATATTAACTTCATTGTAATATCAAATCATATTTATAACTATGATATGACGAATAGAAAGTTTAATCTAATTTCAAATCTTTAATATAAGTATTTAAACCTAGAATCAATCTACAATATCGTATAAATAAAAACATTTTAACCTCACTTTCTTCATAGTTTTTCGAACGAAATATCCAAAGGAATAGTATAAAAAAAAAAATGATATAAATTCACTACTGGCGCCATCTGTCCAACGCAATTTCAAGATGGCGTCTTAGATTGCGAATTATCTCAATCACGTTTGGAATTCTCTCGGTTGCATAGCACAAGGATAAAGTCGAATGAAACGGGTTTTCGATCGCTTCGTGGGCGAGATAAAACTGAAACTCGATCGAAAGTCACAGATCGACCGGTTGTTCCTCCGGAGGTCGAAATAATCGCGAGGAATCGCAATGACTACAACGATAACGAGACAGTTTATGGTGGCGTTCTCAATGGTGAACGTGCGTGAGCAATGAACATTAATCGTGATGGCACGTTAACCTATTTGCATTAGAATTCAAAGCAATTAACCGGTCGATCTCCGAATTGTGTATCTTCTTTTTACTTTTTCTCTTTTATTTCTCTCTCTCTTTCTTTTTTATTAAAATACATACGTTACACGCTTTCGTGATCGCCTACTTTACACCTCGTGAGTTGATTTGATTTTGGAGTATTTCTTGATAAATTTTATGAATACTTTATTGTATTATTCAAGTATTATGATAATATCTGTTTAAAACATGGATTGACAAATAAAATTAATAATTAAAAATTTGAATACTTGTAGCATAATGCTTAGAGAATTAAAAACTTTTTTATTATTATATGAAAAATCTAAAGAATCACGTGTAACATCAATTGCAAATGAAAATAAACGAATCCAAATCTATAAACGAGCAAAAAAATGTTCAGAAACAAATCGAAATCTTTTATTCCAAAGTGGCTTTCAATTTATCAGAGTGTTGAAAATTCTCGATCATCGATTTCGATTCTATCAAATACTTTGTTGAATAATCGAAGAGAAAACATGGTGGCCTCACGTGGCGCCAGGATGAGACGATAAAAATAGCGAACGAGGAGCGAAGAAAGGGAAAATGTCGGTTCATTGACGAAAAGCAATAGAGAAGGCCCGTCTCGACTAACTGTGATGCTTTCGTATGCTTACCACGTTGTCGTGAGTCACGGAAATGCGACAACAACGTGGTATAAGACTGTCGTCGTCGTCGTCATGGCCCCGAGTGTATCGTACCGGATGACTAAAGAAACCCATGTGTGTCCTGGTCGACAAGAATGGCCGGTGAAAATACCACCGATGCTGGGGAACTCCTGCTTTCGACATGGAAACATTTTATTTGCATGCTGTGCGCAGCTGCTTAAGCCTCGGTTGACATACGCGCGATTATGTGACACGATTATGAATGCTAACGTTGTTGTAAACCTTGAACGTTCACATGAGATCTCCTGGAAATTGGTCAATGTGAATGCCTAGTAAGAGAGAAATATATCAGAAGTTCTTTGGGAAAGAACTCGGCTTAAATGCATGGATTATTATATGATTACATGTTCCTTTAATCCTTTGTCTCGTACACACGTGGTTTTTCGAAAAGATCGAAACACGAAATATAATAATATTCTGTAAGAAAGAAATATTTTAAATATCATAAAAATATTCAACAATTCGAAAGACTTTTCCTTTTAACCTAGATAAAATAAATCTAGTGAAAATCTAGTGACTTCCATTTTTCCCCTAGAAACCCTTAAAGAAACAAAATGAAAATCGTTCGGTTCGAAATTAAAATATCCAATATCGTTTTTTTTGAACGAATAACTAGTTATCCGTGAAAGTTTCTTTCTTTTTTTTTTTCCTCGCTCGTTTCACAGCTCGTGCCTTCATACAGCGTGCGGATAATCGTTTCGTAACTACTGTGTAACACCATAAATCGCTGGTGATAAACGGCGGTTACTTAATTGATCTTTGTAGCCTCTCACCACGACCTTTTGTCGCGCGAGCATTTCGTATCCCGACGAAAACTGGTCCCAGATTACCAGTGGAATGTGGTTACCTGGAGAACTTTTGCCGGAAAATGAATCATTTCTGTTGCGCACGGGGCTGGCATTAGGGCGGATCCGTAATCACGTGACGTAATTCGTGGAGCAATTTACGTTCGATGTTTGACAAAGGGATTAATCGTGGTCGAAGCGTGGGGTTGTTAATCGTGTATTGGATGTTACACTCGTAGTTTGCTCGATGGATATAAGGGGAAGTCGTTAAGGCTGGTTTTAATAGATCGGTTGGTTCGTTTTTGCGTTAATCAGTAACGACTGTTGTGGTCGTTAGCCGAGGATTTAAATTCGAATCGTTGAGTTAGATGATGGCATAGGAACTTTTTTTTTTTGTTTTTAAATAACATACTTAGAAATAGATGCTTGGTGCTGAGGGATGTTTAATGGAGAAATCTGATGGTTTTTTTTTTTTTTTTTTTTGTATGATTCGATGAAAATATTTGAATAATATTAAGAAAGATTAGAGATCGTTGAAATATGAATCTGGGAAAATTGATTGAAAATTTGAATTCTAATGATTTAACTATTAGGCTTGCTCTGAGGAGGAGAGGAATATTTTTTTTCCCCCCCATTAGGATATTTTTTGAAAAACTCTGATCGAATATATACTTTCGTCTCTGATGATAAATTCAGATATGTTTTTTTGCTTTTATCGATCGAAGAAAGAAATATTTTCAAGAGTATCTAACGATATATGCATACGTGGTACGTCGTATCAATATGTCCTTAATCTCATCCTTCTTTAACACCCGATCGGTTGTTCGTATTATTTCATAAAGGTAGAAAATTAATCTGAGCGCAAAGATGAGAAACAGGGTCGTTCTGGGCATATCTTGAGGTGAATAACCGAGAGGAAAGCGTCTGACTGAGTAAGATGGAGCATAAAAGTGGATCGCAGTAAATCCAAACCTTGAGAGAAGAGAATATCATTTATAAACTGATCAAATGTGAAATTGATCATTTCATTTGTACCTTCAATTTATTTTAATCCGATTATAAACGTTGCTCTTCACAAAATATCAACTAAAATAAAGAATAAAAGATGAAATGCAAATTATAAAATAATAAAAAAAAAAAAAATTACAGGTTAATAAGTTGTTTTTAATTGTGAAGATGCTTTTTTCAAAGAAAGTCTTACTTAGCTGTAGATTTTTAGACCACCCAGTAGAATACCCACCCGCAATACAGTGAGCCCTGTTCACGATAAAAAGTATAAATGTCAACATAGTCGTTCTTCACGTGAAGTTCAATGTACTTGAGCTGTCTGGTGATTTCCAACCTTTCCCACGATTCCTCATTAAAAACCAAATGATATATTTTCCAGAGATGCATAAATCCATCATCTTTTAAAAGGGTAAATCATATGATTAAACTTGAAATAAAAACGATATTCCACGAGTAAGAAAGTATAAAAATGTACTTAATTTGATTATCTTCAGGCAAGAAATATCTTAGACAAAAAAATATTAGAGGACAAAATGAAACTAGGCAAATTTTAGAAATTTTTATTGTAATATCGATCCAAATAATTGTAATTCTTAGAAAAAATAAATTTTAATTTATAAAGATAGAGAGAAACTATTTTAGATTATTATCTCTCGCATTAATTTCTTTTCAATGAAGAAATTAATTCTTCGAATACTCGTATATTTATCAAGTTTATATACAGAGTGTTCAAGGAAAAAGATAACCAAAGATTGGTTATCGTATTCTACTTCCCAAGGATAAAAAAAATATTAAAAAGTTCGTAAAACTCTTCTTTTTTAAGATGTAAATATATCGAATCGCTCAATTTTAAACAAGATTTCATCACAAATTCTATTTTGAATCGTTCTGCTCCATCTATCGTCTAATTCAAGGATTACTTCATCTAAATCACATAACGAGTCGCAGGGAACCAGGTCACAGGTTTAAATCTTAATTTCACCCTCTGCTATTTATCTCGCAGCGGAAGTCAATGATCTTAACACACTTGACACAATGTATTCATCGCTGCTTAATATTTCCGTATTATTCTCAAAAAATATAAAACTTCTAATTTTTATTTCGTTTTACATTTTCTGTTACATATTTTAATGAAATAAAATCCCACGATGCAGTAACGTTTCACTATAATCGATCATCAATCAAATATATATTCACGGTACATCTTATCATTTCAATTTTGAAACCAATTGAACTCCGTTTTATACGACAATAACAATTTTAAAAATAACAATCGCTCATGAATAATTATCCGTCACCAGCTAATTACCGATAAATACTTTTTAATTTGCACCCTAAATGTGTCGAAAATAAACATTACTCACGGTTATAAGTTAATAAATAAATCGTGCTAAAAATCGTTCTAAAATTCGTGCGAGAATGTTAGACGAATCGGCGTTCTTCTTACGAATATTAGAAGCGTTAATTCGAATTCGAGGTGAGACAGTGAAACGTGTCATCGATCTCGAGCGTGACAAGCTGGTGCACGCAAAGCCGAGACGAAAGTTGGTCCCGTTCTATTATTAGCCGAGTTCCAGCCAAGTGCAACATCGCGATCGGGGCAGGAACGCATATGGCCAGCAACGGGCAAAGCGGGGCAGAGAGGAAAGGAGCGGAGGAGCGAGGGAGACACCGCCTGATCCGACTCTCCACGTTCCTAGATTCCCCGGTTTAGTTCTTTTTTCTCCCTCTCTAGACCTCGATACGAGGCTGAAGATGGATGAACTGATTGTGTCAAGATTCAGACTCAAACGTTTTAAGATGGAATATCTAGATCGCTGAAGAAAGATAAAGCGAAAAAAAAAAAAAAAAAGATATATGAGATAGATCGTGAGTCGAGGAATTTTAGGGATTTTTTGGAAGAGTTTTGAAAAAAGCATATAAATGTATGGTGAAAAGGTAAAATTAAAATGTTTGATCGAGTATACGTTGAACAGCGTGTTTGAAAGAAGGAAATTTTTTTTTATGGGAATAAAGAAGAAAAAGTAAAGGAGAAATTTCCAGGGAAGAAACATGGAACGTTTGCGCGAGAGCGAATGTCTAATAAGAAAATTGGTCCACCGATAAATCCCATGATGCAAAAATACGGTTTGCTTTCTTTGCGCGTTCTTTATGAGCCGTGTTTGCATTTATGCCCGACACAGCTGCAAATCCTGAAAGAATAACTTCCTCTGCTCTGGGCCGAGGGTTTCGGTATATTTTACTGGGTTTCATTACCATTGAAACTTTTTCGTACGTAAACGTGGAACCCTCGAGTTAATTGTCTTACGTGGAAAGCCAAGCTAAAACATTCTTATAGAATATTTATACGATGAAAAAAAAAAAAATATCCAAAAAAATCATCAATCACAAAATTATGAGAAAAGAAATTCACCGATCTTGAAATTGCTAATTACTAATTATCAAGTTACAAAAAACTTACAGGAAAATATCGATGTAATTTAAAAAAAAAAAAAATTGAAATCCACAAATTGGATGGAATTATTTCAGTTGATCGATGATCTGAGATCCGAGGAAAAAACAAAAATCTTGGATTGTTATTTGAGAAAACTTAAAGATCCGCCACTTTCGCCGATGGACTTTCTCTTTGGATCACCCTATAGTGTTTCAGCGCGCGCGAAATGCAAAAACCGCGTGTGTTCACAAGTTCATTGGACCAGTTGATTCACGTCTGCCCCGTAGGGAATTGGAAACCATCAAGGCTGCTCGTTTGTTTATACGATATTGTTATGCTTCCCTCGAAGTAAAAGCACGAGCTTTCTGCTTACCAGACACACGATATTCGCAATAAACGAAATTCCCTATTACACGTGCGAAATCAGATTGTCAGATTGGGTAGAACAAAATGAATCTAATTCTCTAGCTTTCTTTCGATTTTATCTCGCCTCGAGTGGAATGATAGTTAATAAAAATTCTTTTCTATCTCTGATGACTGAAGTGGAGATATTACAGACCAGATTTTGATACTTTCCATTGTTGAAATGGCTAATGATCTTTCCACGTAAAATATCTTTTGCAGTATATTACGTTTTAGCGATAAAAATATTTTAAATCTAAAATCTTAGTTAAAACGAGAGTAAAATGTAAGACTGTTAGATAGACTTAGTTAAATGTAACACTATTGAATATCACCAAATCGTGAAGATATTCACTAGACGTTACTTAGCGGTCCTAGGGATCACTAAACCGTGTCCTTTATGAATTAATTAATAAAATCAAACGTTGAAGAGTAATTCTGAAATTCAAACTCATAGTACCAAAAATTCTCTTCAATCTATTAATTCTTCAATCGATAAAAGAGATATCTCGTTCATAGATTTTGTTAATCAATCTGTAAAATATTTAATAAATTTATACACTGAATGTTATTCCACGAATTGCAAAATAACTTCATTCCATCACCAGCAAACCTCACCTAATTTCTTTACTTGTGTTTTAGGAACAACCACGGATCTGGTGCCCCAATTGTTAGGGATGTTCGACGAGCTAGCTCGTCGAGGCAATGGCTATACCGATCACGTGGTACTTCCGTCTGCCTGCAACATACCAGCGGCATTGCAGAAGCGTTTGAGTTTGGTATCTCATAGAGGTTCATCCATATTCGGTCAATTCCATCCCGAATTGTCCAAATCTCAATCGGATGACGCTATGGCCGAACAGCCAGCTCCGGAGAACAGCGTGGACGTTATTGTATCCGATGATGTTATGCCTGAAAAAAAGAACGAAGCGTTTCAGATATTGAAGAACAATCGGCAAGAGGATAGAAACGAGTGCACGGTCGAGGAGAAGAAGCCTTATAGACGCGAAAGCAATAGCCTGACACCACTCAGGTACAACAGACGATGCAGAAACTCTGGAAGGCCGTTGTCTGGAAGCTCGGTTGCGTCCAGTACCTCCTCCAGCGGATGCAGCAATCAGGGAAATACATGCGCCATCAATCCTTATTTGGCATCAGTTGAGTCGCTGGCAGACACTTGCGCCAGTTCGCAAGGTGATGAGGGGTTTTCCTCTAAAATGGTTTGATGAAGTTATTGAGAAAATTGATGACTTTGGTGACGATTTATAATCAACTTTGTTTCTTATCCTTTTAAAAGGATAAATAGATGTATAATTGTATTTTTGCTGTTTAAACAAAAAAGTAACAATTGATGAAGATTTATTGTGGTAAACAGTCAATTTTAAATCGAGTATTAAGAGTATTTTTATCTTCATTGGTAATATATTGTATTATCATAAATATAATTAAATATACTTTTCTATTTATTCTTTATATTTTTCTTCCTAAAAAAAAAAGGATTCATATTAATTTAAAGAAATCAATAAATTAATTTTTCTTTAGAATCTTGGATCTTTTTTGAACACAAATATTAAGATCTAAGAAAACTAAGAAAATATCTTAGAAATCCATTTATATTAGTCGGAAGAAATTCCAAGGCCTTCGACTTTCTCCTTCGATTTGTAGTGTAATCAACAATGATAGTAATGATAATAGCAGTAGCAATAAACTTCTCTCTCGGTATTTCGTAGTTATCGTTAAGGATAACCGTTGTCTTGGCCTGAATTGCAAATAAATGCTATTTCATTTTCGTTTTTATTTCATACTGGTTAAAACCAGCTTAAAAAGATAAGATCATATTTGTAAATTTTATTTCTGTTGTATTGAAGATAAATTCTTACTTAGATATTAAATGAAAATAAATTAAGTAATTTATCAGTTAAATCAAAATTAATTTTTAGGATATTTATTGTGCATTTGATTGTACATATTTGTAATTTATGCAGAATTTTTTAAAAATTTCAATAAATAAATACAACAGAAATAAATAAAAATCTAAAATAAAGATAAGTAAATTTAAATTAATTTGTTGTAATATAATCTCAATAAATGAATGATAAAATGAACAGGTTCTGGAGATAGTGGAGTAGTGACAATATCAGAGACAAACTGTCGAATAGGAGACGATGGCAATGATCAAAGAAGAAATAGCGCAGAGGAGGATCCACTATCCCACAGGCCACGTTACTGTGATCCTCATAGGAATCCTATGGAAAGGGTGCTCCTTGAGATAGTCGATACCGAAGCGATATACGTAGAACATCTACGACAAGTTATCCAGGTAAATATTGCCAAGAAACATATAATTAATTGAAATATAAATTGTAAAACTTAATTTATTGATTCTATTAGGGTTACCTTATATTTTGGAGAAATGATTCGGCATCGTTTCTGGATCAAATACAGCTAAATAACTTATTTAGTAATATTGAGGATATTTTTGAGTTTAACAGGTAAATTAATTAATTAAATATTATTATTAATTTTTGATTAAATATTTTACAACAAAAATATTTATATTATTTACATTATGTTACTATCCATATTTGATTTTATTTCAGAGAGTTCCTGAAAGAAATAGAGGAATGTGATCTAGATCCAGTTAGTGTGGCTAATACATTCATAAAGCACAAGTCAGGATTTAAAGTGTATACAGAGTACTGTACCAATTATCCAAGGTAAAATTTAACAATAAAACTTATTGGATTTAATTGTTATTTAAAATTTAATTTATTCTGTCCATAACTTAATATTACAATTCATTTTAGCACAGTTTCCGTTCTGACCGATCTAATGAGTCAAGAAAAGACTGCATACGCATTTCGAGAAAGACAAACAGCGTTAAGACATGCATTACCTCTTGGATCATTCCTTTTGAAACCTGTTCAAAGGATTCTCAAGTATCACTTACTTCTGGAGGTAAATTATATCTTCAATTTTCTCTTTAGATCAGAGATTCTCAAATGGCGATACAGGACAACTGAATAATATGTAGGTAATTTATACAATGTATATTAATCAAAAAATTCATTTTTTTATTTTCAATTCAGAATAACTTCAAATAATCCAAATATATATTACTAACTACTAATATTACTATTTTGAATGATTGATAAAGATATATTTTTTCCCAATTGTAAGTAATAAAATTACTTTTTTAATATATAATAATTATTTTTAATGATAACTATTAGAAGACTGTATTTTAAATATACTAAAATTAAAAAACCACACTATTATAGTAATTATAAATTATATTTATAAATATAATTTTTATATTTTGATAATATATGATAACTTAGTAATGGAATCGGAATTTTGATTTTGATGATATATATTTATAAAAAATTGAGAATCTTTGATCTAAGATGACATGAATGAATAGAAGTTCAATGTTTAATCATTCACAGAACTTATCGAAAGAATATGCAGCAGACTGTGAAGTAAGAGAAAATGAGACTGAAGGTAGCAAAGCGATTGAAGCGGCTTTAGCTGCCATGACTGATATTGCAAAGCATATAAACGCAATGAAACGAAGACACGAGCACGCGGTGCGTGTTCAAGAAATTCAGTCCCTTTTGTATGGTTGGCCTGGTCCAGATTTAACTACTAGTGGAGAGTTAGTAGCGGAAGGAAGATTCAGAATGCGAGGGGCAAAAGCTCCTAGACACGCTTTCTTATTTGATCGTATGCTTCTGCTCACTAAAAAGAAAGAAGATGGGCTTCTAGTCTACAAAGCTCATATTATGGTAATATTCTATCTTTTTTTATATAATATATAAAATTATTTTATTAATACTTTGTATATATTTAATTTTATATTTACAGTGTTCAAATTTAATGCTTATTGAAAGCATACCAGGCGAACCACTTAGTTTTCACGTAATTCCTTTTGATAATCCTAGATTGCAATATACTTTACAAGTAAGACAATATTTATATATGATTATAAATTATTATATTTTTTCAATTAAATATGATATATTTATTTTTATCAGGCAAGAAATTTGGAACAAAAGAGAGAATGGACTTTTCAAATAAAAAGGGTGATTTTAGAAAATTATAATGCGGTTATACCTTCGCATGCGAGACAATTGGTTTTAGAGCTTGGTCAAACGCAACCAGAAGGTCCGTTTATATGTTCAATAATATTTTATATAAATTAATATTATTATAAAATGTGTAATGATAATAAAATTGTTATCACTTAGAAGAGGCTTTGGCAGATAGAGGATTGGCGAAAAAGCAGTACTCTGCACCTCCAGAGTATTTAGAAAAACGGAAACAGGAAAAAGAGAGACGAAGATCTGAAACAGGACTTAAACAGAAATTTAAAAAAAGTGGCAGAAAATCTGAGACTACAAATGAGGTAAAAATAGTTCCAAATGTTTTTTATAACATTCATTTTTTTCATTGTATTTAATTTAAATAGGATTATTTTATTACATATATCTTATTTTATTTAAATAGGATTCTCCAGCATCGCCACGAAAAAATCAAAACGAAGATTCTAGCATCAATGATTCTAGAGAAGGATTTAAAGGTTCAGATGGACGCGGATCAAAAGTTAAGGTATTTAAATTTGTAAATTATTTTATTTTTTTTTTATCAAATATAGAAATGATGACTATGAGAAACACATATATTTTGTTCAGGATCGCTTTACTGGTTGGAGAAGGAAATCAGAACCAGGCTTTCAATCTTATGTATGTCTTAATCAATCTGATGAAGAGCAAAAAGAAGATACGGGTGATACAGAATCAGCCACAGTTGAAACCGATTGCGTGATTATTGAAAACGACAAGCATGCAAACTCTCTATCGTCCGAAACCAAAGACAATAATGAACAGACTCAAGCACAAACAGTTGAAGAAATAGTTGGCCATATTCTGATGCAAAATCAAGAATTTCAAAAACTTCTTGAGAAACAACGAACGAACAGTATAATTAATGTCAGACAACAGCAACGTTTCAATAAACATATTTCTGCTGATACATCTGATGAAAGTGATTCAGAAAATACAAACTATATTGCACATAATTCAGTTAATAATAGGATATCGCGTATTAGAACAGGCCATCGAGAACGTTTTGTTAAAACGAATAATACTTGGAATTCATTATCTTCAACTCGTGACCACCAACCTAGTCTGCAATTGCTATACGATAATCTAAATAAAACTGAAAATAATAAATCAGTGGATAGTAATTCGAAAAATAAGATCAATCTTGTACAAGAGAAGAAAGCATTGTTTGAGAAACAAAGTATCTCGAAAGCATTTAAAAAACAAAGTATTGTAACGGAAAGTAAGATTATCAAGACTGCGCTTAGAATAAGAGAAAATTCAAGTTCGAGAAAGGAAGAAACAATTATTCAACCATCAACAGCTCAAGTTCCGAAAGAGATTGAAGTTCAAATTGTAGAAAACGATAAAGATAAAACGGAGAATGATGAATATACAAATGAAATTAACAAGGAAGAATCTAAAGGCTTTGGAAATTATGACAACTTACAGCATGTATGGGAAGGTCTACAAGAAGAAAAAGATTTGGATGGAAATGATAGTCCAACTCGTCCAGCAGTTTGGTTAACTAAATTGTGTGAAGGATTACCAGTTTCGCCTCAAAAATGTGGTTCTCTTCCACGTAGTTTCCAAATCCATCCTAATAGCAATCAGAACGTAACAAAATCACGCTTTTTACAGAGAGATGGTAAACCTATGAGCGAAAGACCATTTACTATAGCTTCAGATAAACCAGCAGAAATTAATTTAGAAGATATGGAAAGATACGCTTCTACGTGCCAACCAGAGGGAAGAATCGCTAAATTTCCAACTTCTGTTTCAACTTCTACATCAACATTCTTTTGTTCTTTGGATGATACGTTAACAGACGCTTATTCGGAGATCCATATATCTTCTACAATTACAAATATACATCCTGATCACAAAATCTATAGAGCGAACAATAGTGGGAGCACCATATTTAAAAATGTTCTTTCTAAAGCTGGAAATCGTCTTCAGGGTCTAAGAAATACTATGAGTACAGAGACTTTAGAGTGTAGCGAAGAATTAGAAAGGACGAAATACTTTCGTTCTTTAAGTACAGGTAAGTTAAAGAAGAAAAGCAAGATGAAGCAATCAAGAGAATCTTCTTCAGATGTAGAGGAGTTTGTGGGATGCACAGCAAAAGGAAGTTCAGATTTAAGAATTCCTTCACTGTATTATAAGCAAGGAAGTTCGAGTCTAGGTGCCCGAATTGCTCAATCTGATTATGCAGATCCAGCTTTATTATTTTTCGAAAGCAAACGTCAGTTGATGAATAGTCAGTCTCAAGCTAAAGAAGAAAAAAAGGAAGATGAAGAAAGTATAGAAAACCGAGAAAGTGAAACGGATAGCTTTTATGAAAAATCATTCGAGACGATTGAGAACTATGTGGATGCAGATGTTGATGACGCGTTCCGGGATAGTGCAATATTTAGCGATATCGAAGAAGTTCTAGTGGCTAGGCCATTTTCAAGTCAACCTTTTGAGGATTGTGCGCCATTCAAAAATAAGCTGGCACCACCTGTACCAACAAAAAAAAGAACAGAATCAATTACAACGATAAATCCTTCAGGAAACAATGTTGCAATAACAAAGTATAAACCTAATATAGCTCAAAAACCTGAATATTTGAAAGTGAAATCAGTTTTCTTGAAAGGACAAGAATTGGACTATAAAGTTTTGGAGAAGTCTTCTTGTGTATCTGAAAATGGAATGTACTGTTCTAAAAATAGTTTACAGAATAATTGCGCACAGAATTGTGGCGAAGAGAAAGATGATGTATCGGCGGGACAAAGCCAAGCTGGCTGGGTAAGAAAAATAGTGGATCAGTTACAAGGTCATATTGAAACATAATTTAATGCCAATGAAAGTGTACAAATCTTGTAACTGAAGCTTTGAACACGGGAATTTCACGTTTGTTAATGTTCTTAATCCTTTTGAAATTAGTGGATCCCATATTGTAGATTTTAGAATTTAATTTGCATACTTAATGAAAAAAAAAAATATGCGTGATAGAAAAATATAATAATTAAAAATTTTTAGAAATATATAATTCGAAAGGATTAAATAATTATTATTCAGATATTCGTTTGCATAATCACGAACTAGTAAAGTTTATTTTTGAGTGATCTGCAAAGTACAATCTTTGAGATTATATTGTATTAGTACAATAGAAAAAAGAAAGAAAGATTGAAAATAAATAAAAGTAAGATATTGTATAAAGAATAACATTAATGGAATGTTAGATATTTCAATGGAAAAAATATGTATATAATAAATTAGTTTGAGAAATTTTTTTTTTTAATGTTTATATTTGATCAAAATTAAAAAAAAAAATATTATTATGTACACATTACGTTCATTGAAATGTATTCTACTATTCGTGCCTTGTATAAACTATTTCTCGCGCAAATATGAAGTTCTAGTGTTGAAGCGCACGTGTATATCGTACAACATTGAAACAGATACTGCCGAATAATTTGTCATATTTGGTAAATTAGTGATAAAAAAACAAAACATTATAACCAAGTTTTAATTATCGTATGTTGTAATAATCCGTGGTATATATAAATTTCGTATTAATAATACAGGATAATTAAAGAAAATTGTTGAAATTAAAATCTTCACACAAGAAAAAAAGAATTAATGAGCTAATAATTATTAAATATTTAAATAAAATTTATTTTTTTTAATAAAAAAAGAATGATGTGAATGAATTGAATGATGTGAATTATTATGATAAAGAATTTATCAAAAATGATCGCCCTGTATTGTTATAATTTTTTTCGAAGAAAAAAAGAAAAGAAAAAAAAGAATAATAAATTTTTATATTTCAATGTCGTCAGTCAGATTTGTAAATCGATATATGTATGTACATATCGACTTGAATATTTCAATCGCTCATGTACTTGCATTAACTTGTTAGGATTTCAACATCATTATTTTATTTTTCAATAATAATTTCGTTAAAAAAGTGTTATCTTTTATTTATTCGTAGAACCTAACAGGTATATCGTTATTGCATTTCTTTTTTAAAACAGAAAGAAATCTGTCGTATATTTAACAATTAGACAATAATAAAATAATATGATATAAAATGAGTTTGTTTGATTTATTTGCAATTGCAAAAAACTAATATCTAAATAATCAATCAACTTAATTATTATCAATTTTTGTTTTCTTTGTTATTCTTTTCTTCAATAGAAACATAAAAAAATTACTAAAATTTAATTTAATTCAAAAATAAAATCAAAGGTTTAAATCTTTATTAGATGCAAATGTTACTTCAGGTAGGTTTTATTACGAGAAATGTCTATTTACAAGAGACTTCGGCTAGTCATGTTTACAAATACAAGAGTAAATTATACATTGTATTCATAAATTAGTTTTGCAATACTGTATACAAAAAAGAAGAAAAGAAAAATATTAATTAAAAAATGAAAAATTTAATGAACTGAAAAATAAGATCGTTCATTATAATACACATTATGTACAACTGTAGCAACTATATAATACATTAATTGATTATTATCTTGAATTAAAATTCTCTTTTTAGGAGAACCTTTTTTTTCAAATCTCCATTAGTTCCTGCTGCATATATAAATATAAAGAATAAATTAAGATTCATTTCGTTTACAAAGTTTCTGCGATTGATGTTGTACAGAAATATAATAATTCCATTTATATAAAATAATTCTTACAATAATACAATAATAAAAAGAAAAAATATTTTATTATTATGATCCTTTTGACATAAAAATCATTTTCTATTGTTCATCCTTTTTTTTTATTTTTTAATAACAAGATCATTATATAATAAGTACTGAAATCAATATTATTCAAATGTTCCATAATTTAAGAAATTTCTTCCATTTTGTCTGTTTAATATATAATGCTATTTAGTATGCTATAATACCATCTATTAACGCGTTTTTAAACAAAATATATAAATTTCGTTATTATTAGTGTAGAGAAAACAACCAAGATTATAAGACAATAATGACATAAGTAATAGATAGAGAGAGAAAAGTTACATTAATCGTGTAACTTTTGCTTCATTAAAATATTAAGATATCAATGTTTTCCAATTACTTTTTGAACTCCTCATAATTCAATTAAATAGTATAAAAAAGACTTAAAATATGAGCATTATAAGTCTCATGCACGTTTTCAAGAAATTTCGTAAAATATTAAGATGTTAGAAAATATTTTTTTATAAGGAGTATGAAAAACATTGTTGCAAAAACTTTAAAGAGTTATTTTATTTCTTTTGTTCTATACAACATCTCATCGAGAAGCTCTCTAAAGCTAGAATTCATTTATATGATAATAATACATTTTTTTTTATAATTCCATTCATAAGAATATTTTCATTGTTGTTTCTATTCGCAACTAAAACTTTGGTTAATAACATACTATTGAGAGTATTGATAATTATAGTTTTCTTTTTCTTTTCTCCTATGAAATAGCACAAACTAACGAAATCTCGATATCGTCGTTTACGCTAATTCTTATATTTCTTTCAACTCATATTTTTTCTTCGAAGGACAATTTTTATTAAATATATATATATATTTATATTTATATATACCTCTCTTTTTCACGCATTTCCTTTTCTTTATCTCATTTTTTTTAAGTCGTATCATCATTTTTACAACACGAATTTGCCTCTTAAAATATTCCAATTTTGGTTTACATATTTACATATATTTTTTAATGAAAAACATAATACATAGCTGAACAGAAGACCGAATCAATTTTTGTAACTTGATAGAACAGCACCTGAAAATCCATGACTTATGAATCCTGAGAGTAATTTTTTTATTTATGTTTTGATTAAATCAGAACTAATGAATTTTAAAAGAAATAGAATAAGAAATAAAATAAAAATGATGAAAAAAGTTTGTTAAAGTCAAAAAAATTCTTTAGGAATTTTTAATTAAGGAAAAATATAATAAATAAAATAAGTACTACAATTTCATTAGTATCACTCTCGGGATACTATAATATTATTGTTATTAAAAAAATAAGAAAAATGAAATTGTATAGAATATAAGATCTAAAAGTATTACAAAATATAAAACAAAAATATTTACTTTTTATATTTTTGTAAATATAATATTGTAATACTTTCAGATAATTTTATATTTTTTATTCATTAATAGAGGCAAAGTCATTAATCTGGTCAATATGGACAGGTACATGTTATCGTACTATTTGTCCTACTGCTATAGAATAGATCTATATTATGTGTGAATTAAACAAGAACATTGTTGGTTACATAAAAAATATTAATACCTATACAAAATATTAATTTTTTTTATGAAACCAACAATTTTAATTTTATATGTACATAGCATACATATACAAGATTCAATAAAAATTAAATATCTTCAGCTATGCAGTACATTCAACAAAACATTCTTGAAAAATCTATTTAAAATTTTATGGTCATAAGTAGACTATGGATATGTAAAATTTGCATGTAATATACTTCTGAGTTTTTCTGTTTTTGTTTTCCTAAATGTATATTTTCTAATAGTTGGTCTGTCATTGAGTATTTATATAATTATTTTTTTTTTTTCCTCTTACTCTTTTCCATTGTTCAGAAGTTATTAGCATAAACGTTCTTGCACTTTTCCAGTGTATGCATTTTGCACTGTGCATTTTATGTTATGAATGAAATTATTGTCTTCATAATAATAGAAAAATTTGCCAGGTAACGTTGCAGTATCATTATTTACGACTTATCGAAATAAACATTCAATTTTTGTTATGTAAATTTTTACATAATAATTTTTACACTTTCGACAAAAATTATTAAAAGAACATATGCGTATAAAACATTAAAAATGTATCTTCATACATAACATTCAAATACATCTATTTTGAATGCATAAAAAGTATATAGAATTTTTATCTTTCATTAGTTCTAATAATCTATATCACACCATTGTACATTTACCCGAAACTTATCTTTAAAAAATTGGAAAATATTGATTATATGTATACAGAAAACAAAATATACTGTACAATTAAAACAATTTAAACAATTTTCTAAAATAATTTTTTACAAAAAGTATTCATTTCGTAAATGCTTGCATAGTATATGAGATGTTAATATTTTGCTATAATACTTTGAACGATCATTTTAGAGAATAATAGAAATATAAAAGTTAGCATACAAATGTCGATTGAGGCTTTATTTATTAAATTATAAACAATTTAGTTTGCATTAGATGAAGCGAGGCGAAACTAAAAAATATAACGAGGGTGTAATGAAACAATTCACATTTCCATCTTCTTTATACAAACTTTAATTGTTTATAATTTAATCAATAAGTCTTAATCAACATTTTTATATTCCAAATTTACATTTACTTTAATCTCTAGAATCCATTCATTTAAGATCTTTAGAAATCTTCCAAAGGTATTCTATGAATACATTAACATCCTATATAGTATGTAAAAGATTTCTCTATTTCTATATTTATGTATTGAATAAAACAAAAATGAAAAGTAAATCAATAATTTGAGTGATACAATAAACGAAATTGAATATATTAAATAATTAGCAAAATTAAAATTGATAAATAATACAAAACAATTTCTTTCAAATGCCCACATTACGAGCACTCAATATCTTCTAATGGTATATGCTTAATATAGCAATACAAGGAAGACATTGCTTTACATACCATTCCTGTACAAGAACTATCAATTCATATAAACAACATTATTAGACTTCTCTAATTGTGTTGTTATATAATTTGATTAAACATTTCACATTTGATTGCTCAAGCACTGATTGTAATTGCATACTAAATTGCTGACAAAAACGAGTAAATATACTGATATATGGATCTGCTTAATCTTATTCCCTGAAGAAACATCTCTCTTGTCTTTAAAAAGCTATCTGTATATATTCTCTTAAAAAACTTACTAGTATTACTTTAAGAATGCTTAAGAATGCTCTTAATGCTTTAAGAGTCGTTATTAATTCAGCAAATGTATTTAATTAATGCATTTAATAATAGGACTTAAACTAATTAATTATCACTTTGTACGTGTTCGCTCGCATGCACGTAAGCTTTATGATAAACAAATAAATTCTAGTTCACTTTTTGGAATGAAACATTGAACAAATATATAAAAATTGATATCTAAAAGTAATACATAAGACAAGAGTGATATTTAAAATGATAAAGTGAACTATCTTGGACATATTGTGAACACATTATCATTTCTATTTTTTATCATTTAAAATATTCAGCATAAAATATTTTTTAGTTAAGCATAATTTTATTTTATCTTCATGATAATAAATTATTAATGTTAAGTCTTTAATTTTGCTTTAACATAAGTGGTACACATTTAGTAGTAGCCATTTAATATTCTATTTTGTATTAAAATAAAATACTGTAATGTCTCTTTGCTTAAAAAAATGTTTAAATTAAAAATCTGATGATTGCTAAAAAGAAGCATTTTATAAATAAAATAATTAAACTTATAACAAAAAATTTTTTTATTAAAAAAAATAAATTGTAATAAAATTTAATTACACCACTTATGCTATTAGCAATAGACAAAATATTTATATAATTATTTACCACAAACAATAAGCAGTCAGATATTATTTACTATAATGTTACTATTATAGCAAATTTTTCATAGCATAATACTTTCTTTAGTAATCCTACCTATTTACACAGCAAATCTTCATATAAAATACCAAAATATTTCAACATTTCCAAGATAATTTTACTCTTTCAATCCTTCTTATTTCAATTTACATTTCATACTTGTCATTGCAAATCAATAACTTTGGTTTGCAAGCTATAGACATATCAATAATGGATGGAAAAGTGCCAGATATTCGTAAATTTACTAAATGATATCTAAAGCGTCCTGAATTCATATTTGAATTCAAATATTTTTAACATATTTAATTTTACTTGATATTCAATTATTAATTGCTATAAGTTATATTTCATTCATACTTGACCAAATTAAATTAATATTAAATTTAATTAATATTACTGTGTGGTAATAATAATATTAAAATATGAATCCTATCTATTCTAATAAAATTTAAACTATATAAAAAATTATTTATAATTTATTTTCTTTACTTTAATTTTAACTACTTAAATTTTGAATAATTACTAAAACTTTCATTTTGAAACATTATTCATTGTTTCTATTCTAATTCTCTGTAAATTTTATTCATTTTAATATTAATAACTGACCATTTTATTAGCTTTATTTTAATAAGAACTACACTTTAAAATAATATTTAAAGAGATCTATTATTTTCTGCAATTTGTAAATTGCAATTTTTAAGTTAATTTTTTTTATTTAGTTTAATTTTTAGTTTTATTTAGCTTAATTTTATTCTTTTTTTATTAATATTTAACATGCAATATTTAAAAACTTAAACTTTGAAAGTATAATATTTTATTATAACGATTTAAACTAAAAATTTTTCTTTCATTTAAATTCTAATATATCTTTTATTTTATATTATTCATAGCATGCAAAGATGTAAACTTTTACGTTCATAAAAGATGTATTTAAATTGGTCGTTTTATTTTATGTTATTCCAAAAAAGTTTGAAATAAGTATTGTTAACATAATGTAAATAAAAGAAATACTATTCTATATAAATAAATAATAATAATAAATTTCTAAAATTTTTAGGCACAATTGTTAATTAAAGATACGGACGTTATTCTCTATAACGATGCAAAAAAAATTATAATAGTATATCACATAATATCAATTGATATTAACATTAATTGTTATTAATGATATCAATTAATTAATCGTAAAATATTATATTGTTTATTTTAGATTAAATAAAAAAATCTCAAATTTCAAATGAAAATTAATTTAAAAAAGCAAAAATACTTAGCGTAATATTTGCGTTCCATAAGCTCTATTTCATCCAGCACTCTTCCTCCTGAATACAGTTCACATTAAAAAGTCTTTCACAAATGAGAAATATCACATTTCTCCCAGTCTTGATACCCATCACACAAAATGCACTTAATGTCATTATCTTGAAGAAGTAAGATGCTAATATATTTCATTGAAATTCAAATATATATTATATATAGACATATTGTGCTCCTAAAATTTGAATTCATGTACAATATGAAGAAATTGTTTTGGATATTTATAATATATATCCATCAAAGCCACATATTTTTAAGAAAAAATTATGGAGAGGAATTTTTACCTTAATCGCTTCTTTAAATTTCCAATCAATATTATCAATATTTGTTAGATTTGCTAGTTAATATTATAAACATAAAGCATTCCATGGTGCATATAGTTAAAAATTTATGAATCTACTAAAAATGATTGTTTTGTATGAATTAATAGCTAAAATTTTTCATACATACTTTATAAAATAAATAATTTATGATTGCCATCATAAACTACTTTACAAATTTATACTGTGTATTTATAGTACAATCATCCAAAATTAGAGACACTGATGAACGCAATGTCTTATTAAAGTAACTTTGATATAAGAGCCCAATGCCTACCAAAATAAAACATATACAAAAGAACAGGATATACATTATATTGAGTATACACACTTTAATTTTACATTTCTTTTCTTTTCTTTTTTTATTCATACAAGAAAAATATATTGGGAATGCCATTTGATAGATATATTTTTGATAATTAATTTGTATTTAAATCGTTGTCTTCGTTTCAAATATATTAATCTACTTAAACTATCTTTGGCCAATATTTTCTATAACTTGTATAAAGTTTAGACAAAAAGCTTATGTTGATACAATTAATTTATTTCGAATATTGTAAGGATCTTTTATATTATCTAAAAATTATTCTAAAAATATAAGTATCCATATATCTATAAGTAAATATTGTTATATATGAATAGTTCTCTAGTTGTTTAAAACCCGTAAATGTAAAAAATTGAATTAAAAAATGGAAAAAATTGTTAAAAATCAAATTTTAGATTTACTGATTACTAGATATTTACTATCATAAAGAATGTCGAGAAAATATTAATTTTATAAGATGTTTTTTGAGAAAATTAGTATAAGTTTTATTTTGTCAGGCATTTAGGCAAATTCACATATTACTTTAAATATATCATGCTTCTTCTTAATCTGTTCCATCATGATCTTCATTTTCAGACTTCAAAGATCATTAATTCTATATCTTCATTAAAAAGTTTTTTCTCGGCAAATAACCAGTCTATGCAGCAATAACTATATAGAGAACAGTGACAAATGACGTATGTATATATGTATATGTTGATATTATGTTGGTTTCATCCATATGCTCTTTAAAACAGGTTAATAGCAATTCTCTTACCAACATCGACCACTGCCTCTCAGTCATATTTTACTTTATATGCAGTCATTGGAATCACAAATCACTCGTGACACATTAAGTCTGCACATTTACAGTTGGAAGATAGCTTAATAACTGGCTTCGTGTCCAGCAAGTATATATAAATCCGCGCCTTCGGATTCAGTCAGTGTACCTGATTGAACTAAGTGGCTCTCCAGCATCACAACTCTATCAAAAAAAAAAAAAAAAAAAAAAATCGAAATCTTTTTTTATTTTTAAATATTTAATTTTTATATTTTTAAAACATTTGCAAACATTTTATTTTTTAATATCTTAAAATTATTAAGTACAAATACAAAAACACATACTTATCTGATCCAAGTAATCTGTACGTTCTACTCGGATCACTGATTTCTTGCGTAACTTCACCGTTTTTGAAACTTCTACCTTGCATACCATGTTTATGGAATGCTAGCACACTATCTGGTAAACAAACTAAAATCAAAAAAAAAATGATTATAATAATATTTATTTTAATATTAACAATAAAATAAACTACGTTACTTGTTTTAAATGATCTTACTAATGGATTCAATTTGAAAATTAAAATGTAATTCTGACATGTGCTTTCTACTTGATCTAGGCTTTCCTTGCAATGTTACCACTTTTACTACATCTAAAATAGAAATATATAGATTATAATAGATTATAATGGACAGAAATATAATAGATTATCAAGAATATTATACAAAGATTTTTTTATACTTACTATCATAACAGACTAATATTGCATTTTTTTCTAATTGTGTAACATTGATAACATGAAGATTTTCTCTTCTTGGTATCACAGTAGCTATAAAAATATAAGTTTTTAAATTAAGAAAAAAATAATAGAAATATTTAATCAATTTATTTAATGCATGAAAATCAAAAAAAAAGATACCAGAACCATCCATATCTTCCAATTCATCACTGTGAAACCAACTTGCCCCTGAATTCATATTGATTAAATCCAACTTTAATTTATTCTGTTGATATGGTTGTTTCACAGATACACACACCATCGGATACTCCATTTCAGGTGTAATAATAATTTCAAATACATTTAGTGGTGTTGGTAATGTACAATCAAAATGCTTTAACAACATGAACTTATTAAGAGGATCATACCATTGCATTAAAAATATTCCAGTTGGCATTGCACCACATAGATATTTATATCTGCATTAAATATTTTTATTATCAATGCTATAGAGAAAAATATAAAATTTATTTACTTACCCATTATATGGATTTCTTCCTACACAGCATTTAGTACAACCTTTTGTATCTGGTACTTTTGTAGTTAGAGCAAATTTTCTAGGGACTAATCTTTCAGGTATTTTATTCATATGTAATGAAAACCTATGAGTTTGTTTACTTTGCATTGCTAATAAATCATGTCTATATAATTGAGGAGTTTTTCCTAAAATTTAAAATTAATACTATATATATAATAATTAAGAAAATTAATGATTAATAATTATATAATGATTAATAATTATATAATATTTAAATAATAACATAATTTAATAATTAATATATTTTTTACCAGATAAGGACATGAGAACATCCTTGATGACATACATCCAAATAGTTCTTCTTGGATATAATTGATCTATTGCAGTTTCATGAAGTTCATTTAAATTTAAATTATAAATTCCTTCTTCTGCTGCAATTAATAAATGCTGATCCCTTGTATCTGGATGAATCCAACTTGCAGTACAATGTATTCTTAACGGACAACCATTAAATACCTATATAAAAAAATTTATTTAAAATTTCAATTTTATTTTAATTTACTAATATTAATAATTTCTTCAATTAATTGAAATAAAATGAAAATACATAAATCATACTAACTTTTGAAAAACATGCTCCCATATGAACCTTAGGTGTTGGTGGCAGTCCATTGCTGATAGGTCTAGGAGGTGTATGACGTTTTCTATCCCTTCTTCTCGGAGGAACAGGAGGAGTATCGGATAATAAATCTGGACTCATACCTTCTCGATCTCCTTCGCCTGACATTTCATTTTGACCTAGGAAAAATTCATTTATTCATTATATTATTGTATTTATTCATATACAATGTTAATTGTTTTTAATTTAATTTTAATTTATATAATATTTTAATTTAAAAATTGATATGCTCCTACCATTCGATTGAGGAGATTCATCTCTAGGGCCACTATCTGAAAGAGATCGTTGACGTTGTCCATTCACAGCAGCCAAAGACTGAGTACTATTCACTAAACCATATAATTCATCTACAGAGCTATGACGCCTGGGACTTGCTTGTGATCCTAATCAAATTTAATTTTTATATATTATTATTTTAATAGAATTTTTCAGTATTTCTAAATCTTATGATATCAAGCTACATTGATTTTGAATTTGTAAATTAATTATCATTTTAATTTGATTGATTTTTTCAATTTTTTAAATTTGTAAAAAATAATTAACAAAAATTAATATAAAATCTTGTGTGATATAAAGTTTGATAAAAAATTGTAAGAAATAGACTATAAAAATATATATTTACCTGATATATTGTAATATGCGCCATGCACTTCACAATCATTTGATGATTCTCCAAGTGGAAGTGTAGCTCTGAAAAAGAATAAATAGACCACCAAGTGTTAAGAAATATTATATACCAGGGAAAACATATATTAGAAATTTTCTTCTTTTAAAAACAAGTGCTACTGGTGTTAGTAGATTATAAATAATTTTTAAATAATAATCAGAAAATAAGTTATTAATAACAATAATAATTAGTCAAGAAATAAAAAAAATATAGCATCATTTATAAAATTGACAAAATGCAAAAAAATGTTAGGAGATTAAAGAATTATAGATAAAATCAATATATATAAAATTTTTATATTTTATAGTTTTAAAGCATTTATTATCATATTATTTAGTATTTAAACTTTAAAGTGTTCTTTCTCTTGAAAGAGCATAGAATACTTTATAAAAGGTGGTGTTTAGGAAAAATTAATAATACATATATTAATCCAATACTTATTAATAAATAAATTTTAAGAAAAATTTTAAGATATTAATATTTAAAAACTAAATATTTAAATTATATGAGTTCTTATATCAAAATATTTAATTTTCCATAATTTTTTTTAGCATAAATATTTATCACCCTACTTAATTGTTAATAAAAAAATATATTAAAAAGAACTATTATTTGAAGTAAGATTTAAATATTTTTAAATATTTATTAAAATTATTTATTCTGAATAAAAGGCATGTGTTACTTTCAGCCAAAAGTAACAGAAATAATCACTGTATCTACAACCAAAAGATTAAACAACCTACTATTATTTTATCATTTACTTACTGCAGGGAATATAGCTGGTCGCAATGCCCACCAACCATCGACATTGCATTCCCCCTGCACATATGAAACTATAATCATATACTATAAAACACATTTTTTTGTTATTAATCCTGTGAAAATTTTTTGTCAATGTAATTAATTGTTTTATATATGAAATAATTCATTCATAATTCATTTTAAAGAATGTAAAGATAATTTTTTCAATCAAAATAACTATTATAACATTACTTAAACATTAATTATTATATGATTTCATATAATAATATTACCACATTGGTATCATTTCATCTATCACAGTTTTCTTACCATTATTAAATCACAAAAATATAATTTGAACATGTATTAAAAATTGTAATCTACAACAGATACATAAATTTCCACCACCTGGTTAACAGTTTAAAACTTATACTACAAAAAAAAATTGCATGCAATGAAAAATACTAAGAATATTTATGACTAAAGAGTTATACCTCAAAAGTATGAACTCCAAAATTACACTATTTACATATAAATTTTGAGTATTAATATTTATTAAGAACATCATAGAATATATAAATAAAAAGTAGCTAATAGAATAAATCAAAGAAATACATAATGCAAAAGAAGCTTTAATTAATTTGAGTGCTTCAAATAAAAATGCAAAAAAATATGTTAAGAATATTAGAAAATAGATTAATAAATTAGCATGAAGCTGCAATAAAAACTAAATAATTTTAATGCAAGGCATAAGGAAGTATATGTGCAAGGTGCAAGGTGCAAGGGAAAAGGGTTACCTGCCAATACCTTAGCAACAACTCCTCATCAATGTACTGCAATAGACTCCTGTTGGGAGAAATTATTAAAATTACAAACTGATCAGAGAAATTAAAGCTATGAAAATTGAAATGAATCATGAAATTTGAATAAAGATCAGATAAAAGGATAAAGTAATTACTATTTTGAGATCATACTAATTAAAAAAATTACGATTTAATAATTAAATTTAGATAAAATATACTATATAAATATATGCCACATCTGATACAAATTTTATTATTTTTTATTAAATCGTATTATTCTATTAAAATTATCAAATGCATAAGATACTAATGAAAAAATATATACAAAATATTATGATTTTCAAAAATAAAAGTATAAAAATAAATTTAACAAGGCAAAAAGATTTGCATATAAGAATAAAATACAAATGTGATAATAATACTTACGCATAATAGGATTAGTATATACATCAGGACCTTTTAACTTTCATTCTAAACATGCAGTATTTAAATTTTATATCGATTATCATGCATACTTTGTAATATATATTATTTAAAAAAATTAATTATTTTTAAAGTATAATCAAATATAAATATATATATTTAATATTATATATATAAACTATAATATCTATAAAAAAAATAAAAAATATAAAAAAAAAATGCGATCACTAGCTTCATGCTTTAAATTCTTAAATTTTTTCATGTTCTATATCAATAGTAATTAAAATGACATGCATATCTATTTTAGGAAAATAAAATACATTTTTTTAAATTGAATAAAAAAAAATCATTCCATTTTTTGTACATATTTAACATATTCAATGGAAATGATAATAATGTTAAATTTCACTGAATCTCAATTCAAAACCGCATGTGTTCACACCAAACTACCTGCATTTTATTACCTTAAACTCATATGAAATATCTCTGTGCCTGTTTTGCTTCGACGCGACTCTCTATTATCTGTTGTAACGTTCGCGCCAACAGGACTGATACAAAAATAAACTATGTCATGTCTAGGAAAACTATACAATGACAAAATTATTATTTGAAGCAACTAAAACTTTAATTTTTCTTAATTTTTTATATTGCATAAAGAATATAAATTATTTAAAAAAAATTGCTATAATTTTTTTAAAAAAGTATCTTTTAAAAATAAGTCAAATTATTATAAATTGAATCTGAAGAAGCATGTTTAAATTTCCAAATTCACTTTTACTTTTTGCTATTTTCAATAATTAATGCATTATATGCAAAGCAGAAGCAGACGTGCCATATGCAGCTTGACGCTTGTTAGACCAAAATTGCTGTTTTGTTTTACATAATTCTGAAGTATATAATAAAATTAAAATTTATAGAACCCTACAGATTAATAATTAATTAATAATTAATATTCTATTTAAAAGATTCTGAGCAAAACAGCAATTATTATATTAGCAGAAAGATCTCAAAGCATTCCTTCTCTCATTTTTCTCAGAATGATATATTTCTTTACTTATATGATTAAATATATTTATTTCAAATATACTTACTTTTCTTGTACATCTTCAAATGCTGTGCCAATACCACAATCTGGATGAACATCGCAGTTATGAACTGACTAAATAATTAAATATATAATGCTATTTTAAATATTATATATAAAAAATATTTTCATGATAAATATAAATTACCTTAACGTTATTCATAATATCCATGATATCCCATGATGGATTAGTATCTACAGATGGTGAAATCACGTCTCTTTGCAATGTTCCATCAAGATTAATTTGATCTGTAACATATGTAATTTATATTTATAGGAAAAATAGAATATATATATAATTGTCATCAAACTTTTTACCGTCGCTATCTAATTGCGGTATAGGACTTTTTGGTCTAGGTCTTGCAGTATGACGCGATGCTATCCTTTGCGGAACATTAGGTACAGCTCCATCTTCATCTGCTTCTAATTCAGTGAACATATGACTAGGATTTGATACTTTTTGCAATAATTCTAGAGCTAAACGTTTATTCATTTCTCCTTGAAAAAATGCATGCTGAAACGAAAGTTTTTATTTAAAATATTTTCCATCTAATTTTGACTTATTTCAATATTCATACATTATCTATTAATTAAAGAAAAATAATAACCTGTAATAATTTTTCAGCAGTCGGTCTTTTTTTAGGATTTTTAGTTAGAGCAATTTTTACGAAATTATGGAATGTTGGACTCCATTTGTCGCGATCTTTTAACGTAGGTGGTTTAAATCCGGATTTGGACATAAGAAAAAGTGCTCTCATGGGATGTAAATCAAACATAGGTGGTTGCAATTCAGCTAATTCTATTGCAGTAATTCCACATGCCCAAATATCACAAAGCTGATTATAACCACCCTTTCTTTCTACAGCTGCAACCTGCAAATATGAATTAAAATATAAATTTATAAAATATTTCCATAAAATTATTCAATCAAATCAGGATACCTCAGGTGCCATCCAATAAGGAGTACCAATGAAACTCTTCCTTTTATTAATAGTTGCAGTAATTTGTGCTGATACACCAAAATCAGCTAATTTGACATCACCAGCTTCAGTCAATAATATATTGGCACCTTTAATATCACGATGCATTTTGCCCATACTATGTAAATAAGCCAATCCCAAAAGTGTTTCTCGGCACATATATGCTATTTGTATTTCTGACAAAGGTCCAGTTACTATAATATTATTAAAATATTCATTGTATTATAATATATTTTTAATATTGCAATATATCATAGGAATAAATGATTTTTATCATAAATATCTTATTTGAATATTAATTATATAAATTAAGATTCATTAAGAATCATAAAAAAATATTAATAAAAAAACTTACTGTGATATATATCTTGCAAAGAACCACCTCCACAATATTCCATACAAATCCATAATTTATCTCTTCTCAAATAACTTCCATAATAGGCAATAATATTAGGATGTCTGCAATCTTTCATCATTAAAATTTCTTGTTGAATTATTGCGAAATCATCTCCTAAAACATTTAAAGAATATATGGTATATAAAAATATATTCATATCCTATAATCTTATAATATTCATTAATAAAAATATTTATTAAATTATTATTTAAATAAAATTTCCATTTAATTTTAAATCTTTAAATAATATTAAATCAAAGAAACCATATTAATGTATTCATTTTGTTTTGATTATATGTATAAATAAATAATATCAAACAAATATAATTCATTTATTAATAAAAGAATATATTAATATATTTCTAATTTTTTATAATGAAATTATAATACAATTTTTATATATAAATATATAAATATGCAAATGTTTTTGAAATATATTTTAATAAAAAAATATAAATATGAAAGAAAAAAAGAAAAAAAACGGTATAAACAATAATTGTCTGCATAATTATAACTTAATTGCAAAATGCTATATAAGAAACAATCTGAAATGTAACAATCAATTTTTCTAAATCATATAAAATAAATTAAACATATAAATTATTATTTCTATTCATATAAGTTATTATATTTTATAAAATCATTAATGAATAAAAACTTGGAAAATTTGTAAAAAAAGGCGGAAAAACTGGAAGAACATACCTGGTTCCAATTTGATAACCTTAATTGCAGCGAGATCATTTGTGGAAAGTCTTTTGGCCTATAAAAAAATCGAATTGTTTGTAAATATAATGCATTTAAATATAAATATATAAAAATATATAAACCCACGAACCTTGTAAACATCTCCGTACGTTCCGCTGCCTATCCTCTGAATGAGTTCATATTCATCTTGTGGATTTCTTCGGCTTATGTCACTGGATAACGCGTTAGCGTTCAAAGCCATTCTAAAACACGGATTTCTGCTGATTTAGCAGTTAATGAACGTAATTAATATCTACAAAAGAAGATTAATGTTAAAGTGTGAAAACACATTTGTTCGTCAGAATGTCACTTTCGTTGAAACGTCGCCATTGTTCACAACAGCTCTGAAGTTAGTTACGATTTACGACTAAGCAAGCAATTCTTGCAATATCGATCAATCGATTTTATATTTTACATCAAACACACTTAAAATCATATTTTTTTTTCCTTATTAAGGAGAATTAAAAGTAAGTTGTATTTATATTAAAGAAAAATAAAATATTTATTATTTAAAGGTAATTTTTTATTTTATTTGAAAATAAGTTCTACTATTTTTTTATATAATTTTCATGTTTATTAAAATACTTATCACATCGCAATTTTTCTATTGTACTATTGAAAAACTAATTTATGATCATTTTCATTGCACTTTGAACTTCTTCATCAAAGTTTTCTAAAAATATCTTCAATTTAAAAAGCTTTTTTTTATTGGTTTGAAAACATGAAAATTATATAGAAAAAGATCTAAACTATACGGAGAATATTGCTACGTTTCCTATTAAAATTTTTCACAAGAAACGAATCCTAACCCAAATTTTCAATTTAAATGTTAATTTTAACAAACGCAATATATTTCACGATTGATAACAAGTAAAACAATCATTTAATCGAATATATATTAACAATTATAATTTAAACATATTATAATTATAATTTAAACACTCACTTCAAAATATAATAGCACACTTTCATTTATATTTCTCAAAATTAAAAGAATTGTTTAAAATCATTTTATTTTTTTTTTTTTAGAGTTAAGAAGTATAAAAATCTTTAAATATAAGATATTTTTTTTTAAAGATATCCAATAATTTGATATTATTCAAACAAGGTTAAATATAATAATATTTGTTAAAGATAAATGTTATCGTAGATAGATAATTTATATTTTTTAAGTCCGCACAGAATATAATCTGAAACAAAGTGATAGTGATTACATGTACAAATCTGTACATATCTGTAAAATATTGCAGCAATCATTATTTTAGATTTTTTAATCATTTAATTCTAGAGATATTTATCTTGTGAACTTATCTCTTAGAATAAAAATTGCCATTTTTTGCCAACAATTGAAGTTTATTATTTTATTTTCTATAAAAAAATATATTAGACTATATATAAATCGAAAAATTATTAATAACAAAATTATTGAATATAATTAGTGAAGAAGATAATAAAAAGATAATATTAACGATCACTTTTTACTTTATATCTATTTTTTTTCTATTATATATATCTATATATTTGCTCTATATGATTTATTTTATTTTATTTTATTTTATTTTTTTTTTTTGCTTAAGAAACTGTACATAGAATTATAGATAACTCAATTCTTATAGCTCTTCTATGAAATTATTAATTTCTTTTGAAAATATATATTTTATATAATAACATACATCATTTATTATATAATAACTGATCATTATTAATCAACAATCATAATTAATCAACAATAATTCTTAAAAAAATTCTTAAAGAAATTTTAATCTTTCTTTCTCGTTGTTATTTTGCCATAATCTTACACAATTAATTATTACTAGATATGTATCGTCTATTTAATTCGTTGCGTTATTTATAATTCCCGCCAGAATAAATATCCAGAATCCCGCCATGATTAAATTCTGCAATCTTGATAACAATGCAAATGATATGAAAATAATAATAAGTCTTTAAAAGTCTCAGAAATTTGGGCCACAAAAATATATTGCATAATTGGTTTATTCCAGTATCTAATCTGTAGTATAAGATCTTTTCTATGGTAGAATAATTATAAACATATTCAATATCAAATATAATTTTTAAAATGAATTGAATTAAATTATCTTTTCTTATAATATAAATAATCAAATAATGATTTATTTTATTATTGAAATAATAAATAGCAAAGAGTACATAGTAGCGTATATTCTTTTATAAATGAAGGGATTCGCAATATTTTTTCTCATAAGGAAAAACTCGTTTTCTCAAGAATTGATTTAACTCGTAGTTACAATGAATTATATAAATTAATCCTTGCGATATTTTTCTTTAATAGTTTATATCAATCATTATAATCTCATCAAAATGACTATGTCGATAAGATGGATAAATGAATGAGTAAATCAATTAACAGCTCATTAGCACAGTCATCTATCATTAATATCTATCTACACAATAAAATGATTCATCGTCTTCTTGAAATTTTATTATGATAATTTAATTATTATAATTTAATAATATTACAAAATAGTAAAATTATAAGATGTAAATTATTTTCTAAAAAAAATTTGGAAATAAAAAATAAGATATACCTCTATCGGTAATTTATCTTAATTTATATAATAGATTAATAGATATAAATATTCCTTTTTAATCTTTAAAGTAGGTGGATCTAAAAATACAATAAATCATTAAATGTTACATATCTCCTTCCTCCTTTAAAACTTATCAAAAGTATCTATTGATTAAATTACATTTAATATCAATTTGCAAAGATCCAAAATTTCATTGTGACAAGTTTGGGGATCAATTAAAGAGGGCGTGATGATGGTTTATGCTAGGTAAGCGCAAAATAAAGAGTACCTAGAACAAATGGGCGGCTAAACTCGCCATAGCATGGCATAATGATAACACGCTCGAATAATAAGGATAGCCAACAGAGGAGACAGGGTTGGATACGCACGCGTGGGCCTGCGTTTGGGGCCCGTCTTCCGCTTCCACTCCGGTGAATGTTCTTTAACTCTGGTTCAGTTCCACTACGTGCTTACAGCATTGTACTCTGACGTCCTAGATATACTTGATTTTGTGTACGAGACTGTTTTCTTTTCTTGTTTCTCAGGCATCGTTCGTTTCCCGTGCATGATCCACCTATTCTTCAAATTATAATTTTCAACAACTTAATATTCCATTCCATAACTTACTTTTATGAAAACATTTGAAAAGAAAAAAGTGTTTTGTGAAAGAAAATCTAATTTTTTTTAACGGAAAATTTTATTCGTTTAAATTTATGATTGTGATTGTGACTTACAAAATTTTCTATTTAAAATTTTAAAAGACATAAAAATAAAAATATGGAATAAATGAAATAGATAAAAAGTGAGAATTTGTAAGAATTATGGTGACATATAGATAACAAATGTGTTAAAAATTATATGAAATAGAATTCAATTTACCGCTACAAATGATAATGAAAGTGATACTCGTTATAATCTATGAAAGTTTTAATGAAATCAAACATTATTTAATCTAATCCAGGTTATTTTATTTATGAAAGTTCAAAAATTTGTATTTTCTAAAGAATGTTTTGAATTTATACGTATATTTTGTTTCACGTAGTAAAAAAAAGCAAAAAAAATTTGAATTTTATAAGGGATGTAAAAATGTTTCAGTCAACTACCGATGATGGCGCTACAAGTTCTATGCTGTCACAGAGTTTCATTCGAATTTCACAACAGTTCACGCACACTTCGTCTCATATTCTTCAACGGAGAGATTCTCGATGTTGGTTATAAACTATTAGATCAATTATGAATATTAATGTCTCCGTCGAAACTATAATTTTGAATTTACATATTAATTTTTATTGAATGTGATAACATTTAAATTTTGTGCGAGTGTTTAATATTTTGTGTTTTAAATTCGCATCAAACTGAAGTGTAGTGAAAATATTTTATCAAAAGAAGATTTAAAAAATTTAAATTTTAAAGTTTTCATTCGTAAACAAATATTTTAAAAAGTTAAAATCATTAATTAATTATGAAAGAAATATAAATATTGTTACAAATATATAAATATTGTTACGTGTTATGTTTTCGAAATATTTTATCTTCGTTTCGTTCGGCGCCAATTTTTTATGACGCTCAGCAATCGATTCATGGATCGATTTGTAATACGATATCGAATAATTTTATATAACATCGATTATTTTCAACGAATTTAAAAACCGTCATTTGTGATACAGTTTACAACGAACTTATTCTAACAAAATACAATAATATTCTATAATAAGAAATTCATCTCGAAGTAGAATCGATACTAAAAACAAGTGTCAAAGTATTATCGATAATGAGTATTCCAAAGGATCAAAGCTAATATATTATATGTAAATATACAATAAAATTTTTAAAAACAAAATTCTAAAAAGTACTGATACTTATATCTAATTACGATCTTCAAAATGAACTTCATTTATTTTCAAAGCATTACTGTGATCATATTTATAATCATTGTTCTCATTAATGCTGAGCAAAGATTCGCAGAGACTCCAGCATTATATCAAGAAGTTTCCTCCGGTGATGATGTGCAATTACGATGCAGAGTGCAAGACAAACGAGGTCAGTGTATTTGGCAAAAAGACCGGAAGCCAGTAGGTATGCATCCAGATAAATACGAATGGGCCAGTGGACGTGGTAGTGATTGCACCCTCCTTATCAGAAGAGCTTCCCTTGATTTCGATGACGGGTATTGGGAATGTCAGGTTACTTCTGGCGATTTCACACGACAGGATGCACTAACCTCTTTACCATCTCGTCTTTTAGTTAGAGGTAAGATTTTTTTGATGAGTAAATAATTGATGAACTTTGAATAATTTTTAAAATGAATTATTCGATATTTAATAATAGGATTATGATCAATCGCCACTAGAGGGATACTTAATTCTTATGTTCTCGCAAGTTTGTAACAATTGAATCTTCCATATAAAATATATAAAAATTATATTTTTATGATATTCTTATAATCTCTTTTTTTTTATAGTTGTTACTTAATTTATTTATTAATTATTTCATGTTTTTTTAATTAATTTTTTCACTTATTTGTTTCTTTTCTTTTTTTTTTTTTAATTTATTTCAAATATTTTTTTTCTAATATTTTGTGTTTCTAATTTATTTTCAGTATTTGTTCTCTCATTAATATAAAACACCAGATACCGAAGAAAATCTCTGATTTCCTAGAATGTTTAAAATTCTTTTTTATATTCACTGGTCTCTAATGCCATATGAATAATATCATGTTATATGCTTTGAAAAAAACTTCCTCTTCACTGTATCAAACGACTACCGACTAAATTTCCCAGACTTGTATCGGGCCAAGAATTTTTTTACCCACTTAAGAATCTTCGATACCAGCGTGCACGATATTATCATCTTAAAATAGCCCTCTTTCCAAAAAAAAAAAAAAAGAGGAACAGATTGCCTGCTTTTTCTAACGAAAATCTATGTCTGGGAAATTACTTCAAGTTTATATTAACCCGGTAAACCAATTTTTCTTCTTAAAAACACGGTTAAAATTACTGTTTCTAATGGATCGCATATTAATGTAATATACACTTAAGTGGCAATTATGAAATCAAAAGAGATTACTGTGATCTCCAACGTTCCGCGAAACGTTAAAGCGTAAAATAAGTGTGTACACTTAGTTTTAACGCAACGTTGCATTTTTACGTCGGTAGAGAAATATCGCTTTCCTCGCCGTGAGTGATCCTTGACGAATCATGTGTATGGCTAATCAGATTCTGACGCCTTCTCAATGGAACGATGTAGATTTGGCGGTGCTTGAAATTTACTAAACACGGCCACGATATGATGTAACGCGACTGCAACTAGTTCTATTTTTCTTTTTCCCATTGCATTTTTGCAACAAAATTTCGCGTTAATTCGGCACAATTTTCTGCCAAATTGAATTTACAAATCCAATATTTATATATGTGTATTGTAATACAATAACTATAATTTACATGATTGAAAAATCATGGAAATTATTATATGAATATTAATGTGTATAATTTTTTAGTAAATTATGAAAATTTTTATTTATAATTGATGTGAATATGAAAAGAAAGAATGAAAGAATGAAAGTGAAATGAAAATATGAAAAAATTTTTATATACAATCATTAAAAGAAGAGATTTAAAGTTGCTCTTTTATTTTTGTTATTATGAAATATCTTTTCTCTGTATGAATTTCAGTAAAACCCCGAAAGCCACGGTTGGAGTACGGAGGGACAATTTTAAATTCCGCCCTGACTTTAAGGGAAGGTCAGGAAGTTACCATTTCCTGTGTATCAAGATATGGAAACCCACCGGCCCTTATCAAATGGTGAGTCTAGTTAATTTCTTTTCAAAGGGTAAATTTAATGCACACATAATTATTTCAATATATATATATATATGGTATATTTAAAAATCATTAAGATTTCGTTTTTTAAATTCTAAAGTTTATAAATAGCAATTTGATCATAAAAATGATTTGTCGATTCATTTTTCGTCCTCTCGTTAGGTTCATTTTAATTGTACTCAACAACAAAACACTTGTACAACGGTATTCACTAAATTCCTATTGTTTTTGCAACTACTTTCATTTAGAGTTATGCTAACTGTAAGTGAAATTATATTATTATCTTTTATAAATAAATTTACATAAAAAGATTAATAAGGGATATTGATAAACCACAAGAATTAAATTAATGTAATTCTGTTTTATCATAGATCAATCAGATCGTAGAATATTTCAAGAGCAACAAGAAAAATTTTCTAAAAAGTTTCCTCGTTTCTGTGACTAGACACCGATTCTTTATCTTCACAGATTTTCTACTTTCATGAAAATACAGTTTCATCAAGAGATGCAAAAAAAACGCAATTCACAAAGGCAATAGATGAAATAAGAAGCTATAATGCGGTATTTATGCAGCAGAGAAGTTTGCCAGCAACTTTTTTTATGTCATGGTCTAGTGATCAGTTAGCCACACCTCATCTAAATTCTTATAACATAAAACTCACTCTATACTGATCATCACGTTTGCATGAGCAGCGTTACAATTTCCACGATCCCCTGGCATTTGTGAATGCACGTGTTACATGCGGTGTAAACACATTCTCATCTGACTTTAAGATGATAAATTATCGTAATTGCGGATTATAAATTATCGTATATTTTATTTCATTGCCTTTAATATAAAAGTTATATTAATAAAATTAGAAACTCACATAACTTCCAAGTCGAAAAACATAGTTAATTGATTGTAATTGGATATGTGGAATCATAATTGTATTGTTTCTCTTTATGGAAAGAAGGAATTTTCTATAGTTCTATAGTCTTATTGTTAAAAGATCATTAATCGATACTTAGAAAGCGCAAACGATTTAGTTGAAAGAGGAAATCGTACAAATGGAGGACAAGTTTCACTGGTAATTGTCCGTGAATCGAATCCGATCCGTTTCATTTTTCATGGAATTATATCTCTCAAATACTTGCTTGAAAAAAAAAAGAAAAAATATTCTTTTTTTTTTTTAAAATTCATTTTCAGAAACGAATTTTTTTAAAATAGTGAAATTTATAACAATTTTTTTCCTAAAATAAAAATAAAACACAATATATCCAAAACAAGCAAAAAAATTTTAAATATTTTATTTTTTTTTTTCTATTAAATTAAAAAAGTTTCAAACACTAATCAAATTTCTCTTTTGATTAAATTTTTATTCAAATCAATTCATAGTTTTTTGCTATTTTCCATATCTTTTGTGACATCAACGCCTGCAAAAGAGCGAACACACTTGCTCTACAACTACTTACATAATAGATGCTTATGTTAGCAAGATGCTTATGTTTTTCTCGCAGAAATGAATCGAATATGGAAGGAAGAAAGCACCAGAACAGTACCTAATTTCACACTTTGTCTTGCATTCGTAGAAATTATGTTGACTATTGTAACGGAGCAAGCTTCCAGCGATTCTTTTACAACCTTTAATAGGCATGCTGTCTATTTTGTCTTTTTCTTATATTTTTTCCTTTACTCTCTGTCTCATTCCCTTTGCTTCGTTGCACTGAAGATACAGTGGCAATCGTAATTATGCAGATTGTAGTTGTAGAAGCGGAGAAACTAGCTGCAGGCATAGTCGCCCCGTGAATCATTCTAGAAAGGGTATAAACCTTGAATATCGGTATTCGTGAGAAATTTCTAAATGGCTTTCCGGAAACTTGAACGTAATTGCTGTTTAGATATAGTGACAAAATTTTGTGTATTGAATTTAATTAATTTCTGCTTGATTATAATTTTCCTTTCTCTTATTTCTGTTTTTGAAGACTCTTCTGAGACTTTTATATAGGTAAAAAAATATATCTGCAAAAAAGTTTTCTAATAAGAACAGAACATTTCTATTTTATTAAAGTGTAAAATAGAAATTAATAAAATAGAGATATTAATTATTTGTTCTTTTATACAGGTATATAGGAGGAGACGAAATAGAACCATTGAGAGAACAAACAAATGCAACGGAAGTGGACAGTCCTAAAACTTCAGCGGCCCACAGCCTTCTCCGAGTTCGTGGACAAAGGGAGAACCATGGTCTGCCGATTCAGTGCATCACGATGCATCCATCCAGCATCGTTCCAGCTTCTGCGGAAACACGATTGGATGTGCATTGTATGTATATTTCGCTTACTTTTGTACAAATATATAGACAAGTTTCTATTTATACAGAATGGAAACAACTGCGTTTGTAATTCACGCTACACTTCACTTTTAACTATTTTAGTGAATAGATTCGGAAAGCTCTTGATGAAATGATGTACACGATGAGCAATGATGATAATTCCTTCAATAAAATAAAAGTTGAACGATAATTTTTAGCAATTGAAATTAAGAAGATGATTCGACGAATTTGTATTTTTTTTTAAGAATATTGTATATGAAAAGTAATAGTTCTATATCAGGATTATACAAGATTTCCAAGGATGGATTTCTAATCTCTTTATTTTAGAAATTATCAAGAAATGCGTTTTGCATCGTATCTCTGTTAAAATCTCATAAATTTTATATACAAAATCAAAAAAATTAACTATATTTTTTATTCTCTCTTAAAAAGAAATTATTGTTAAATTGGATATTAATTTTCAGATTCTCCTGAAGTGAGATTAGAGACGAAGCCACGACTTCTAGTTTCAGCCCTTGAGGATTCGGCCAGTTTTATGAGCCTGAAATGCTTCGCGGACGGCAATCCCAGCGGAACGATCAAGTGGTTCAAGGATTCAGCTCCCATCGCGGTAACAAGCAACATAGTAACGTTGATGCTAAACAGAACGCAGCAGAACGGCACGATGACCGGCTCCGAGCTAAGATTCGAGCCGGTCAAGAGAAACGACGCTGGTCTCTATTCTTGCAAGGCGGTCAACATTATTGGTGAAAGCACCGCGGCTAACTACAGGCTGGATGTACAATGTTCGTAGTCCGACTTTTACTGTGTTATTTTTTTTTTTTTTTTCCCCTTCGTGAACAATAACCGTGATCAGTTATGAGAACACGTCAATTTGACTACTTTCCTTGACTAATGGCCATTCTTTATGTCTTAACCGCTTTTCGAAGAAGGAAAAGATAGAGCAATGATAGAACATTTGTTTGTCACTTATTAATGGTATCATGATTTGCTTAAATTGAAACAGTTATTAAATTTCTCTCTGTTTCAATCAATTTTAGAAATTATGATTTCTTTTGCAGTCTTTTTTCACTTAGAATTTTTCTAAATGATAAATTCTATTTTCCTTTAAATATCCATAAAGAATGTATCATTTTAAATCTATTGTTTAAATTTTTTATTTTTTAGATGGACCGAGGTTAAATTCAGAAGATCCTGCTCATAATAATACCATTAAAAAATTCGAAGAGACTACTCTACTCGGTACAAGTTTAGAACCTTTTGAGTGTACAGACTTTGAGGCAAATCCTCCACCTCAATACCGATGGATGCATCTTCGTGGTGGCGTAACAGAGGCCATCGAGAATCCATTGCAGACCAAAGATGGTGGTAAACGATTGCGTTTGGAGAATGTAATGTGGTCCGACGAAGGAGAATATCGATGTGTGGCATTCAACGTGATCAACGGAGTGCGGAGAGAAATGCCCAGCGAGGCTCGTTATATGCTTCACGTAACCGGACCTCCTGAGATCCAGGCGAGGCCTTCTTCCGGTGGAAAGGGCATTTACGAGTCGCTAGGATGGGCTGGCGAACCGGAACATATTTTGAAATCTCGTTTCTGTTCGAGACCACCACCTAGACTCGTTGCTTGGCAATGGGGAAGCTCACATATCAGAGCTGGTAAATATTAAATTCGATATGTACTTATCAATGAATCCTTTGATGGAGATATTAGAATTTGGAAAAAGATTTAATCGATCTTTTTTTCTTCTCTAAAAATAAGAAGAAATTAAATTTACAAAGAGTATCATTAATTATTCGTCAATTACTCTTTTTCTTTGTTCAGGTGAAAGTATTCATCCAAAATATGAAGCATTATCGTTAGAGCATATCAAAGAAAACGAAATACCAACAAATTGCTATTGGGCAAAATTGGTAATCAAAGATCTCCAAACGGAGGATGCTAGAATATATACCTTGTTAGTAGAAAGTGAAAAAGGCAGAGATTCCACTAATATCAAGTTAATTATTCGTGATCCAACGGAGATGAGAGTAATTGCAGCAGCAGCTGCAGTAGGATTATTGTTTCTTCTTCTTTTAATATCCATTGCTGTGTATTCAGTGTTAAGATTAAAAAGTAGACAATATCGTCAAGAAGAAGAAGAGGGTAGTATTGCTGCAGATGCATTTTATAGTAATACACCTACGACAGACAGACAAAAAAATATAAACTTGTCTCAGAATAAAGAATACACAAGAAAAACGAACTCGGAGGGTGGATTGGCTGTCACATATGACTATGATCAGATCACAAAGCAGGTGCGCGCCATAAGTCCAGAAGCGCTAAAAGTCAGACGGGCACCAGCTGTTCTTCAACCACCAACCATTGTGTAATTATTAACGTATCCATTGCCATGATGATTATTAGTAACTAACAATATACCCCATTTTATTGTGACCTGTCTGTTGCCGGTTATATTACATAAACTCATTCTTATTGAAAACAGATCAATTTTTATTATTTATGATTAAAAATATGAATTTTTTTTTAGTGTAAATTACTAATGATATCATTATAAAGTTAATTTTTTTTTTTTTAACTAATGAATGTGATAATTTCATTATAAATATTACTGAATATTGAACATTTTTAAGAAATTTTATTTTATTTCGTAGAATTTAAATTATTTGTTGTTATTACTATTGTTGCATTTGAGACTTATTTTAAGCTTTATTAAGTTTAATTTATATAGTAAGTAAACATAAAAATCTGTAAAATTCTTTGCAACATAAGTATTTTTGATGTACTCAAATTATATCTTTAGCATTTGTGTAATTGATCTCTTTTTTTTTTTATTATAATATTTTTTATTGGAATAAAGATATCTTATTTTTTTTGTAATTTTCTTTTGATCTATTGATATTTAGTTTTGCAATTATATTTTTATGTAAAATAGAGATAATGCCAAATAAATATATGTATATATTAAACTATTACAGAAAGAAAATGTTGTTTAATATTAGAAAATACTTAACTAATTTCAATTTAACATAACATAGCACTAAATGCAACGAATTTTGCATTCTAAAATAAGATCTGTTAATATGATGTTAATTAATAAGATATATTCAATATATTCAGTGCAATAATGTATTATTGCATTATATTAATTTATTATTAATTCTAAGCATAATCTAAAAAAACGTTTAATCAATTTTGTAATAATAATTATTGGGATTTTAAAAATATAATTCATCAATTTAAATTTTTTTTTATTTGTATAATTTTTTTCTCGATCTCAGTGATATTTTAGCGCAAAAAGTGATGTTCTATGTACTTAATTATAATAACTCTTACAGTCTACATAATATATATAATTAATCTTTATGTAATATTAAATACACTTTACACATTGTAACATTATTTTACTATAAAAAAAAAAAAATGGTATAATCATTAAACTTTAAGACGGTTTCTTGATTTTTTCAAAAAATATGTATACATATTTCTGGCATTTTAATTAAATTATAAGATCATTGGTCCTGAACAGGCATTTTCAAATATATAATTATTTGCAACATATATTACTGATATTTATAAAACTTAAACCTTACATTATTCACGCAATTGCATATTCCTCTTCCATACATTTCAACATTCCTCTTAAAGTCAGGTACACACTTTAAATAAATTCAATAACATTCATCGCGTGTAAGGTATAATTCTAGCATAATTCTGTCCTTTGTAGCTTTATGGTGCATCTAAAGAAATTTATGAAACAATTTAACAATCATAGTAACTATAATAATAAATTCTTGTCATTATAAAATTTATATGTTGCATAATAGATTTTTCCAAAATGGAAAATCAATCTTTATATAATAATAATTTTTTAAAAATTCTTTGTTCAATGATTGTTTCTTTTTTTTTTGTCTTAATATTTTTCAATCCCTGATATATAAATGTACATTTGCACATTTTAAGATAAATAATATGAAGATACAAATTATTCATTTATATATATGATAACTTTTGATTTAATATTTGAATTGAACATGCCATATGATTTTTCAGAAGATTATAATAAGAGCAACTTTTAAATTTCATCCAACAAAAATGGTCCCATTAAATTTAAATTATTATATATTTTTTTATTGTATGAAAATTAATATCAGGGAATTAATTTTTTAAGAAAAAAAAACTTTAAGATATATATGTTCATAATATAATATATTGTTTTCAAATTAAGTCAAATTGTAACTTCATTAACTATTTGAATAAAGTATTTTTTCTTTGTTCGCGTTATAGTTTGTATATAGCCTTTTTTTTTGTACATTAGTTCAACGCGTTATTAAATAATGCGATCGAGAAAATAAAATTTGTATAATACACAAATTTTGTGTGAATTTTTTCATATTTTATGCTACAAAAGTAACATATAAACTTTTTTCCTAATTTGAAGGGATTTTATTTTTTTTTTTTTGTTCCGTAAAAATTTGTACGCTTATTACAGATATATTAAATTCTGTAAAGCGTAAATATTATCGTCACTAGGGTTACGATTGAGGTTTCTTACGTCTGCCAAATAAATTGCTTAATACAGAACTTCGTTTGTAATCGCGATCTTTGCGATTACTACCAACGCTATGTTCACTTTCTGATCCACTTTCGCTAGCTCTTCTACTATCTATATTTGAGAGAGTTTGAGAATTTTGTGGAATTGTTGGAGGATCCACGTATGCTGGTAAAGATACTGGTCTACCTGTGAAGGAATTATTTTGCTGCATACCCTATAACAAATGCATTAACATTGTTATGATAATGATAATATTATTTATAATATTATATCAAAAATCTTTATAACTTATAAACGAGTATGTTTTTTTTTATCTAATTAATCTATTTTTTTATCTTTAATAAATATATTTTCTTGAATAAAAAAATATAAATAATATAAATGATATTGATTACCTGTCTGGAATTTATGGGAACGTTTCCATAAGCTGCAACATATTTATTTTCTTATATTAATTTTTGTACATAGCAATTATTAATACAAAGAATTTATATTTTTAATTGAATTCATATAATATATGTTAAATATTAGGAAGACTTCAGGATAAGAAAATACAGGATAAAAACAAATGGAAGATTGAATAAAACATAGAAGAATAAATTGTTGATAAACAATTAACAATGACTAACCAGAATCATGAGGAACACCCCATTGAGCTATTCTGGTTGGTGGAGGAGCACTTGATGGCAAGGGAGGTGCTAACTCTACAAAACAATGACATACAATAAACAAAAGGGATCTTCCACATATACATAAAGAATTTTTCTAAATACCTTGATTAAGATCAACACTCTGTCTATGCCAGTTTGTATTAGATGAATATTGATTGGATCCATTGTGATTTAATGTTATATTACGTTGCTGATAAAAACCGGGTCTTCCTTGAATTTGTTCTATATCTATAAAATCAAAAAAATCATATTATATCATAGTTTTTTTTATTATTTCCATAAAATTTTTTGTTTAAGAAATTTAAAGAAAATTTATTTAAGCTATATACCATCACGTCTATATTGCGGAATAGTTTCTGAACTAGGAGATCTCATTGGAATAGGAGGAGGTGCCCCTCTTGGAGGAATAGGTGGCTTTTCTCCGGAATTTGGTTGATATTGATCTCTCTGACTTGCCAATTGTTCTTGTTGTATCAATTGTTGTTGCTGTGCTAATAATTGTTGTTGTCTATGCATTTGTAAGAATTCTGTCTGTGTCTGAGGTGGTTCATTCCTCTGAGTAGCTAAAAATTCAGTATTACTTTGCAAATCGCGTTTTTGTTGATTTTGTCTGTGCATTTGAAGAAATTCAATTTGTACACTACTTGGCGAATGTTGATTTGATATATCACGTCTGATCACAGAATTTTTTCGTTCTAACTCCGGAGTCGAAGCACGACTGCTACCAGTTGAAATAGTATCATCAACATGATCTATAGTTACATTCTGTAATCTTTCCAGACCTTCCTTCTGCGATTCATCGTAACTTAATAATTGTAGACTTGGTGGTAATTTAGCGTGAAATGATATTTTATTGACCCAATCTTCCATTTCTTGTTGACTTGGTGCTAAGAACAAAAATTCTGATCCATCTGTACATTTCAATCTAAACACATTTTTCTTTTTGGTGTAATCATCTGCTTTTTCACATATGGCATTGAAAATAGTAATAGGAGCAGTGGCTGCTTTACTTGATGAGAAATCCTCCATATCTTTAAAGAAACACAGAAGCTGTCCACATAATACTGTATAGTATTGCTTCCACGAACGTACAGCTGCTTTTTTACCAGCACTTTGAAGTTCATGTTTCCTTTCTAATAGACCTTGAATTTCTACTGGCGGAAGAGCATCCATATTTTCCATCCTCTGAAGTTTCCTAAAGCTCTGAGTTCTTCTTCTGGTCGTGAAACTAGGTGTTCTTTTCGGTTTTTTCGTATCTACTTTCATACTCTCTGCTCGTTTAATATCAGGAGTTGTTCTTCTCAACTTCTCACCAAATACATGAGAAATACCATGTGGCTTTTGCACTGGTGTCGAATCTAAACCTTCAGTTGTGGTTGAAGCTTTCAGAGGCGATAGTTTATTAATAGATTCATGTTCTTCAGTTGTTCCATTAAATTCATCATGCACAGCATGGTGAGGACTATCAAGTAGTCTTCTTCGTTCTTCTTCACGTTTCCTTTCCTCAGTTATCCTTTGTACTTCCTTACGTTTCCGCTCTTCGAAACGTGCACGTTCTATTCTTTCCTTCTCTGCTTGTCTGGCAGCCATTTCTGCCTTTTGCTGCTTTTGGAATGCTTTTTCTAACATAGTTATACGCTTAAGAGCATTGAATCTTTCTTCCTGCGCTTCAATAGTCTTCTCAAAATCTTCATGCTTCCGTATTAATTCTTCTACTTGAGAAATACTTTCTCCTAACTTACCATCGTTCAACATAGGTTCTCTACTCACAATCCAATTTTCCAATGTTTCTGCATCACGTTTGAACAATTGAGTATCTAGATTCTGTTCATAAATATGTCTTCTCTGTTCCCATGTGTCCTTTAGAAACTGTTGTCTGTGTTGTAAAACAGATATTTTCTCCTCTATTTCCCTTGCCATAAAATGGCCTTCTTCTATCAATTCCTGACCCGTTTTGTAAAATTTATCAAATGCTTCGTTGCGTGTTTCAATTTCTGTTTCATATTCATTGTGTCTCAATATCAATGCTTCAGCACCTGGCACGTCACGAGCTAATTCAGGAGCTGTTACTTTGGCTACCATTTCATTTATCCAGGACATCAAGTCTCGGTATTCACCCAAGTATGCCTGCAGTTGTTCTGCTTGAGAGAGTTTGCTTCTTCTTTGAGCTGCTTTCTCTAATAATTCATTCCAAGTTGCTTCAGCTTCTTGATGTTTTACTTCTATATGTGAACGAGCATCTGGGAATAATTCAATTAATCTAGAAGCTTCGTCCATCAGCAATTCAACCTGACAACAAAATTCTTTTAGCTTGTACTTTGAATTTACATTTACATCAAAAGAGATATTTATGAAATACCTGCTCTTTTACAGCACCTAAATCCGTCTCAAATCCTTGATGCTTTCTTACCAATGCTTGGATTGTTTCCAAATCATGACCATAACCATCAGAACTAAGAGCAGTTTCTTTTTCTTGAATCCAAGAAATAGTTTCATCAGCAGTTCTATCGAACATATGTACTTGTTTTGCACCTGCCAATGCATCTTGTCGAGCATGCGCTAATTCCTTTAAATCTTCCCATTGTTGCTTTGTTTCGTCGATTTTCATTAAAATTTTAGTTTTTTCTGGATTATTTTCTTGAATTAATTTTTGTCCTTCATCTAATACTGCTGATACTCGACCTTCACTTGTTGTTAAACCGGCTAAAAAGTTATCAAATATCTGAATGAGAAGCTCTACATGTTCTACATCACGACCATAATCTTCTGAAGCAGCAACCTGAAAAAAATTTATTTTTATATTATAATAACAATAGAATCTGTAATATATTGAAAAAAAAAAGCTTTTATTATAAGAAACTTACGGTTGTTTGATCTCCAATCCATTCAATAACTTCATCTGCTTGTCTAATAAATTTAAAGAATTTCTCGCTTTCACGTAATCGTTGAAATCGATACTCTTTTAATTTTTGTAATTCCTTAAATCTCTGTTCGATTTCTGTTTGTTTCTGTGTGATATTATTACTATCAAAATGATGTCTATCTATGAGTCCATGTGAAAGTTTCCTCAAGTTTTCAATAGTATTATTCTCAAAACCAATTAAATCTCGTTCTATTTCCTCTAATTTTTTCAACAGTGATTGAACAGAATCTTCGTCTTTTCCATAATCTGTAGCAGTTAATTGTGGATGTTTCTCTTTAATCCATTGTTCAGCTTCTGTTGCTTCAGCATAAAACTAGCAAATAAATATTAAAACATAATTATCTGTCTAATAAATTAGTTTCTATATATTAATAAAATGATTATTACCATTTGTGATTCAACAGCATCGAGTAAACGTAATTTTCTAACACTAGCTAAATCTTTAAGATGTGAAAGTTTATCTTGTAATTCTTGTGACAATTTTTCAATTTTTTCTGAAGCAAAATGACTGCTTCTTACCATAACTGTAGCTCTACTAACTAGAGACGCGACTACAGGTTCTCTGGAAATTAATTCCGCTTCCAAAGCTTGATGTTTTTTTTGCAATCGTTGTACAGTGGTCAGAGAGCTTCCTAAATCATTGCTTGCAGCTAAAAGTTCTTTTTCTGATAACCAATGTAGTTCATCTTCAACATCCCTTGCAAATTGATGTAGTAATTTAGCATCTTCTAAGTTATCTCTTCTTATCTGCATTGGTTCTTGTAAACTATGATATCTATTTATTGTAGCCATCGCTCTGTCTTGTATTTCATCGCACATAAAATGATTCGATTTCTGAAAACTAGTCGCTGTTTCTTTAATTGATTCACAAGCTTCATTATGACCTAAAACATCGTTTTCCAAGTTTGTATGTCTCTTTAATAAGTTAGCTACACTAGAAAGGTCTTTTCCATGATCTTCTGATTGCAATTGAGTTTCTATTTCATCCATCCATGTCTCGAATTCATCCAAAGTTCGTCCGAAGAGTAAAGCTTGGTAAGCGTCATTTAATCTATTCTTTTTTAATTCACTGGTTTCTTGAAGCATACGCCACTCAGCTTCTAATTCATCTAAACGCTCTTGAATACTATTTGAAGCATAATGGTTTTCTTCAATTAGTGCTTCACCTAATAAAAAAATTATTAAAATTAAGAATAATTTTCAACAAGAAACATATACATATTATATATTTAAAAATATATGATGATATTATATAGCTAAATTTTTGGATATCATTGAATAACTCTATATTAATATTATATTACCTTCATTGACTACTGCTGCTACTCGTCCCTTATTTGCCATAAGTTCACTTTCAAATGCAACATGTTTTTGAATTTTACTCTGTAAATTAGACGAGTCTCTATAGCTTTCATCACTTGCTACTTGTTGTTTTTGATGAAGCCAACCTTCAACTTCGTATATATTTCGAAGGAACTGATGTAAATGATGACTTTCCAATAATTTCTTTCTTCTTGCTCTTGCATTATTCTGTAATTTATCTCTTCTAGTACAAACAGACGCTAATCGTTGCTTAATAACGCTAGCATCTGCATGTTCTTTCGATAAAATTTCATTTGCAAATTTTTCTAATTCTTCAATACGACCTAATTGAGAAATCAGCATTTTTTCAAATTCTTCATGTTTACGTAATAATGCTTCTACACCAGATAGAGATTCACCAAGATCGTCATTGTTAAGAAATGCTTCTTTTGTTGCTAACCAACTGTCTGCTTGATCTGCCTGTTCCTTGAATAATTGTAATTGATGTGCTTGTGTTAATTTTTGTCTTCTAGTTTCCCAAGCATTGGCCAATCCTTGTCTAAGTTTCTCTAGATGTTCCAAATTATCTTTGACATCTTCATTAATAGTTATAAGCTTCTGTCCATGCTCTTTCAAGGCTTTGAATGTATCCTGTCTGCCATCGATCTCTGCTTTCCTTTCTTGATGAAGTTCTAATAAGGCTTTAGCTTCAGATATGGTTGTTGGTGGTTCAGATTCATCCATACGTTTAATTGTATCAGCTACCCAAAGTTCTAACTCATGTAAGTCAGCTTGGAATTTATGTAAAGTATAAGCTTGATTTAAAGCTTCGCGACGATGTTGAGTAAATCGTTGTAAGTCGTCCCAATTAGATTGTAATTCTGATAATATTCCATTTATCTGAGGTGCTTTGTCTGGATATTTCAATGATAATTCTCTAGCTTCTGCTTTATGTTCTTTCAATTTTCCTTCAATGGCAGTCATATCACGTTCCATTGCTTCTTGTTTTCTTTGTAAATGTTCAACAGCAGGTAGATCCTTACCGATATCAGTAGTATTCATAGCAACTGATTTTTCAATGACTCTTTGACTTGTGTCATCTATATCTCTATTAAACAAATGAATTTCTAAAGCTCCAGCTAGCATTTCTCTGTAAGTGCTCAATGCTCCTTGCAAGCCTTTCCATTTATTATTAAAGTTGTCACGACGTTGTTGAATAGCTTTTGATTCATTGTCCCTGCCTTGTTTAATTAATTTATCAGCTAAAGCATTAATTGTCTTTATTCTAGAATCATCTACTCTCATATCACTGTCTACATCATCAAGTTTCCTTTGAAGACTTAAACAGTGTTCATAATCTTTTCCAGTATCTCCAGCTTGGACCATCATTTCTTTGTCTCTTATCCAGGCTTCTATTTTCTCTACTTGATTGTTGAATTCTAAAATATCCTGAGCTTCTTCTAAACCTCTACCACGATTTCCAGATTCCAATAGCAATTTTCTCCACGAAGCATGAAGATGTTCTAGTTGTTGTCGAATTTCAGCACTTGCTGGATGCTTCTGTTGAAGCAATCTCTCTCCTTTAGCCTTTATTTCTTCGATTCTGCTCTGATTTGCTGCTAATTCAGCTTGGAATGCCTGATGTTTTTGTAACTTCTTGATTTTATCCTCCAAACTAGATACTTCTCCTTTAGATGCTTCGGCCTCGAGTTTCTTTTGCTTTTCACCAATCCAAGATTCAGCTTCTGCAACATCTCTAACGAATTGAGCATGTAATAAACCAGCTTCTAATCTTCTTCTTCGTGCATCGCAGAAATTTCGAATTCTTGCTCGTCTTTGTACAACTTCGCTTAATCTTCTAGCAATCGTAGGCGAATCAAAATGATTCTGAGCTAGAAGCTTATCTCCGTGTTCTTGTAAAGCAGTTAACTTTTCTTCTTGTGTTACTAATAATTTTTCGAATTCATTATGCTTCTTTACTTGGGCATCTACTTCTTCAACAGAATCACCAAAGTTATCACCACTCAGTGCAGCTTCTTGAGTGGTCGATAAATTGTCCAATTGTTTAGCATCTCGTAAGAAGAAATGTAGATCTATTAATTGATCTAAATGTACTTTTTTCTGTTGCCAAGCAGTATGTAATTTTTGTCTTTCATCTAATAATTGATTACATTTTTCTTCAACTTCTAAAGCAGCATAATGCCCAGTTTGAACCATAGCTTCGCCCAAATCAAGAACTGAACTAAAGCTATCTTCTCTAGCTTCGATTTCTCCTTTTAAAGCTTCATGTTCTGCCTTTAAGATTTGTGCGCTAGCTGCATCTCTTACTTTATCTTCCGTTGACATTGCGGCACGAAGTCCAGCTGCCCAATTCATCAAATCTCTGACCTGGGTCAAAAATCGTTGTAGATCACAACTTGCTTGTAATTGATCTCTTCTAAGAGCAGATCTTTCTTTCAATTCTTCCCAATGAGCAACAACAATTTGTTGTTGTTGATCAATATGTACTGCGTTATTTCCTGGATAATGTGCTTGCAACCTAGATGCATCTTCAACTAGAACTTGAAGTTGTGCCTCCAAAGCGACTAGATCGTTTTCAAAACCTTCGTGACGTCTAATTAATGCAAGTACAGAATTTAAATCGCGTCCTAAATCTTCTGGTAAAGCTGCCTCTTTTTCTTGTATACGAGATAAAGCTTCAGCTACATCTCGATGGAATCTATGAATTTCACCAGCAGCTTGTAACCTTTGCTCACGATTTCGAATAAGACCAAGAAGATGTTTCCAAGATTCCCTAATTAATTAAATTTGATCATTAAAATATTTTTATCAATTATAGATATTTCGGTAGAATTATGAAACATGCAATATTTACATTAAACAATGTTATAAAATCCATCAATATATACTTACTTAATAAGATCATGCTGTTTTTGCACCTGTCTTACAGGATCATCATCATCTGGTCTGCATTAAATATATATACAAAAATGTTGTTAATAACCCAACACCGATATAATTATACCCTTCATTATATTACCTTTTTACAACCATATTAAAAACTATATTAGCAGAAATTGTGCTAGTATTTATTATTACAAAAATTCAAGAAAGTGCACATGCATTTAGTGAAATTAAAGATTTTATGTAACTTATACAAAATTCTAAATCTATATTATATATATTATTGAAATTAAGTTATATTTAAAATCTTACCCTAATTGCTCTTGTCGTTTCTCGATATCTTGAATATAAGGACTTTCATTAGCAATTAATTTTCTAGCCAACTCTTCACATTGATTAAATCTTTCAGAACCAGCTTCTATTCTGTGTTTAAAATCATTGAATTTAGCTTGTAGTATCAACAAATGTTCATAATCTTGGCCATAATCTTCAGAAGCGGCCGCTTGTTCCTGTTCCTTAATCCATTGTTCTAATTCTCTGCTTTCTAGAAAATATTCATGACGATACATACTCTCCATCAAACGTTGTTGTCTTACTGTAGCCAATCTTTGTAATGCTCGCATTTGTTGAGCGATTGCTTGCTGTTTATTTGCTATTGCTTTGCTGTCAGGATGTTTTGCATTAATCATAGTGGCAGCAGTATGTCCCATTTCTGTTACAATACCATTATAAGTATCTAATTCTAATTCAACTGCCTGTAGAAACAATAATTTTTTAATAAAATGTTAAATGTATGCCTTTTTAAAAAAAAATATTATAAAAATTCACTTTATGTTTTGTTAATAATTTTGTAGCGGCATCGCGATCTCTGCCATAATCAGTGGAACTGAGAACATCATTCTTTTCATTCAGCCAACTTTCAACTTCCCCTGCTTCAAAGAAGAATTCTTGTGCTTTTAAAGATAATTCTAAATCTTTGTTTCGTTCTGCGGCCTTTTCTTGGAGTCCTCTCCACGCTTCGTCGAGTACATCGCATAATTCTCGTATCTGTACATAAATAAAAATTTTTAATTATAGATTTAAAGTATAATTTATTGCTTAATTATATTAAAATAAAAACATAAGGTACCAATATTATCATCCACCATTAAATCATTTTTATTTTAAATATAATTTTTTAATCAAAAAAAAAAAGTAAATAAAGTAAAATCCTATTAATATTATATATATAATATTTTAAAACACAATAATAAAATGCTATATTATTTTAAAAAATATATTTTAATCTTGAAATAAATTATGTAAGACAAGCACATGCATGCTGTAAAAAATTTTTGTTTTTTAAAATATATATGTTTTTAAAATATATATTTAAAATTTTTAGCTTTTTTGTTTTTTACTTGAAAAAACTTTTTTAAAAAATTTTATTATATATTATATAAATTAGATTTAGACAGCTATTTAGCTATTTAGCAAATTACATTGTTACTTTTCAAACAAAACAACACTATTCATGCATTTGTGCCAACCTTACCTCTGCTGACCCAATATTCTTCTAATAGTCCCAACTGTGCAAAAATTATAAATTTTTATTTCAAATTCATATTTGTAAAAAAAAAAAAAGACAATAATAGAGAAAATATCTATTTTTCCTAAAATGTTTTCAAATAATTGTTTTTATTACGTATATCATTACCTTTTTTTTCTCTGGATGGGCCTGATCAATCAAAGCTTGCCCGGAAGCCAATGTTTTGTCTATCATTGGTTGATGGCCAACAATTTCAGCTTCTAGTTTTTTGTGTTTCTTATGCAATGTTTGAGCTTGATGCAAATTTTGTCCAAGAGTCGTCGAGGATGCTTGAGGAAGGTGATCTTTTATCCATTGTAATTCAGCATCTAATTCGAAACCGAATTTATGAAAACGTAAACTTTCTTCTAATGCTTCTCGTCTTCTTTTAGCTGGTTCTTTTAAGCTACGGAATCTATTAAAAAATAAAAAATTAACTCTTTGATAATTTTTAACTTCTTTTCATGCTATTTATAAAATCCAAAATATTACGTACTTTTTTTGTGTCGCTTGGCTAGTTTTCAATATATTTGCGGCGTCAAAATGACCTTCATGAGCCATTTCTTCACCCATGGCGACTAAATCATCCACTTTTTGTTCCCATTGGCACATATCGCTTTCAAGTGTCTGATGTTTTTTCAACAATTCTTTACAACTTCTAAGATCTACTCCTACTTGTTTACTTTGCAAGCAATTTTCTATTTCTTCCAGTTTCAATCTAGCATCTTCCATTGTTCGATTATAACCATGTTGACAAGCAGCTTGTCTTAATCGACGACCTTTTTCCAAAGATAAATCTACTAATTGATTCCACTGATCATTTAATTCTTTTAAAGTTTCTCCTACATCGTCTGATCTGTAATTTTCTTCAGATATCAAAGCTTTTCCAGCTTTATTCACTGCTCTTAATTGCCCTTCATTAGCTCTTAATTCTCTTTCGAACGCTTCATGCTTCTGAAGTTTTCGTTCAAGATTATTTAAGTCCCGATAACTTTCATCGGATGCTGTCTTCATTTTGTCACCTAGCCAATCTCTTAGATCATCCACTTCTGCAGAAAATTGTTGATAATGTTCCGAGGCTTTAAGAGCTGCGCGGCGACGTTGTGCAGCATCTTTCACTTGATTCCTTCGAGCCAAGACTTGATTCCTTCTATCATTGATATAATCTTTATCATAATGATTTTGAGCGATTAATTTATCTGCAGTGTCACTAAATGCTTTTAATCTATCATCTTGTGCATGGAGAGTGTTCTCAAATTTTTCATGTTGTTTTAATAAAGCTTCAACATCATCTAAAGATTCTCCCAAGTCAGTAAACTCTAGGAATGCTTCATGAGAACTAGTAGTAGCTTCAATTTGATCAGCTTCGCGATTAAATTGCTGTAAGTCTAAACATTGTTGCAACCAGGCTTCTTTTGCAATCCAATCTGATGTTACAGCTTGATATAAGCCATGCAATTTATCTAAGCGTTCACTGACATCTACTAAAGTCGGATTACGATGCAATAATTGATTTCCAAGTTCTTCTACCTCACGAAATCTGCAAAAAATAAAATTGTTTATATCTTTATCTAAATTAATTTAAAGAATATTGAAATTTAAATACTTACTCATCTTCTCGAGTTCGTATGTCTTCTCCAAGCTCAATATGATGTTTTCTAAGTTGTTCAGCTGTGGCAACATCTCTAACAGGTTCTTCAACTTTCATCGTTTCTTGTATATCCACAGCCCAATTTATTAAATTCTTTGAACTATTCATGAAAATCTGTTGACCTACTGCATCTTCTAATCTGGATCTGCGTTCCTTAGCTTTTGTTTGAACTTGATTCCATAATTCTTTTATTTCATTTTGTCTAGCATTTACATTATTTAATTCATGTGGATAAGAACTCTTTACACTATTGGCTAATAAATTTACTTTTCGTACTTTTTCTTCAACTGGTGCCAATTCTCTTTCCAAATGTTGATGTCTTCTTTGAAGAGCCTGAACTGTTTTTAAATCTGGTCCAAGTTCTGCAGTGTCTAATTGTGTAATTTTTTCTAACATCCAGTCATGAGCTTCATCACAAGTTCTATTAAACAATTCCACACTGGATGCTCCTTCTAAACTTTTTTCTTTTTGTGTCTTCAGCCAATTCAAATGATCCCAAAGTTGATGAATGTGTCTCTGTCTAGCTTTAACTTTATCCAATTGACTATGTCCTTGTCTAACAAATTCATCAACAGCTGCATCTATGGCTTCTACTCTTTTTCCTGATGCTGAAAGATCTGTAAGAAACTTTTCATATTTTCTTTTAGCAGTTTCAACATTATCCCGTGGGTCATCAGTTCTCAACATTTTTTCTTTATCTTTAATCCATTTCTCAAAATCATCACACTCACGATAAAAACCATAAAGTCTTATAGCATCCTCTAATAATGCATGTCGTCTTAGCGCTAATTCTTGAAGTTCACTATAAGTTTCATTAATCTTTTTTTGTCGTTTTTCTACGCTATCTCCATCAGTAGCAATTTTCCTTTTAACTGGCTTCACTGTTGATTTTATAGATTTCACTCTTCTTACAGGAACTAACTGTTTAACCATCTTTGTTTTTTTCACTCTCTGTGTTACTCTAACTTTTTCTGGTCTTCTCACCTGAACATGTATTATTTTAGGTTCTAATTCACGAACATAATTTGCTGGTACAAATCCATCTGTACCATCTGCTTTTCTGACACTCCACCAATCAGGATTTGTTTTATTTAATAAAAACATTACTTCGCCTTTTACCATGTGCATACCTTGACCACTAAATGGATACAAACTTTTTACTTGAGGCACTAATCTCTCTTCAAGAACCGTTCTAGGTTCTAATCTTTCTACTATTTCATCCACCCATTCATCTTGAGGAACTAGCCTTATTTCTTTACCTAAAATAAGAAACAAAGTATTTTCTAATTTTTGCCTTGAAAAAAATTTTTAAAAATTTTAATTAAAAAAAAAAAAGCTTACTCCATTCCTCTTGTTCTAATTCTGCAACAGGTTCTGGATCAGCAGATAACTCAAGTGTAGAAATTCCAGATTTTATAAGTTTCTCAGCCTGCATATTTAATGATTGTACATCACCCTTATAAGCATTGAGTTCTCCTTCCAAATCTTTATGTCTTTGTAATAACGCTTGAGCACTAGGTTCGTCAACGCCATAATCTTCAGAAGTCACAAGGGCCATTTTCTCATTCATCCAGGAATCCGCCTCATTTGCATCTGCATAAAACTGAAAAGCTTCTGCTGCATCATCTAACTGTTTTTTTCTCAGAGCAGCCAACTCCTCCAATACTTTCCAATGTTCTTGCAACGAATCAATACGATTTTGAATTTCCAAAGCTGAAGGATGATTATCAGCTATCAATTTTCTACCGGCGTCACATAATTGTTCAGACTTCGGTCTCCGTACTTTCATTTCATCTTGAAGAGCTTTATGTTTTTGTTGTAATGAAATTACAGCACGTAAATCTTTGGCCGATATTCCAGCTTTACAAATACGTTGTTTTTCAATCAACCAAGATTCTTCATCCTCATGATCCTGAAGAAAATGGAAGAAATTCCTAGCATCTTCTAGCCGAGCTTTACGTTCCTTACTATATTCTACTAAATCATCATAAGCTCGATTTAACATTTCTAGTTTTTGTTGTAATAAAGGAACTTCTTTACTCTGAGGCTGTGCTAAATGCTGAGCAGCTTGTCTACCTAATCTCCTTTGAGTTTCCCCTAGAGCAGTTACTTGCAACTCTTGCAAACTGTGTTTTTGTAACAAATCTTCAACTCCCAATAGATGTGGACCAACATCTGTACTTTGAAAATTCAGTTGCAGCTCTTGAATAGAAGCCAAAGTTGTATCAATCTCTCGCATAAGACTCATGAGAGAACTTAAGGCAACTAAATTAGATTTGTGATGATCTAGAAGAGCTAAAAGTTCTTTCCACCTCTGAAGTACTTCTTGTTCTCTAATTCTCACTCTTTCTAACCCATGATAATTTTCTCTTACTAGTTCTTCCGACATGTTAGTCAAATCATGAAAACGTTCTTCACGAGCTAAGATATCTGCACTAATAGCTTCGTGTTTCTTCACTGTAGCGTCTACTTGAGCTAAATTGCTACCGTATCTAGGATCTGTTAAAACTTGAATCATTTCTTTTAAATAACCTTCTCTTAGTACACTTTTTCTTTCAAATTTATAGTTTAATTGCTCTAATCTTTCTTGCCTAAGAAGTTCAGTTCTTAAGGCAACTTCTCGACGATGCTCAGCCCGTTCTAATTCTACCCAATTTCTTTCAATATCATGTATTAATTGACCTTCTTGAGGTGTAAACGCAGGTTGATTTAATGATTTTAATTGGGTATTTATGTGAAAGTATAGAGCTTCTATTTCTGATCTTTCCTTGTATTTTGGTGGTTTCTCTACCGTTCTATATTGCTTGAACGCTAATAATTCTCTCTGAATGCCCTCCAAGGAATTAGGAAAATTCCTATTCTCTAGAACTCCTATCTTCATTTTGATCCATTCTAATAAATCTGTTGTGAGCTTTTCATAGTGAATTTTCATTTTATCAGCATCCATCATTTGCCCCACAATCTATGATTGTTAAAATTAATATTTTAAATTTCTTAATAATTGTACCAATAATTGTATCAAAACTAACAGATATAGTAGAAAAATTTACTTACATTCGCAATTCTTTTACCACTTTTGATCTCGTTTTTCATCCTGGCGAAAGTGTGATAATAAGAAGCAACATAAGTAATAATAGATTTTTCATCAGGTCTGGCAGTATCAACATCCTCCGCGTCCAACAGCCGCGGAATTCCAAGTTCTGAATTAGCCACGTCAAAAGCATAATTAAGATTGTCGATATTTTTGTTTTGTTGAAGTTCTGACCAATTAACCAAATCTGGTCTGTGAGCATGAATAAGGGCATTGAAACCAAGACCACTTCTCCACGATCCTACAATTAATTATATTAATATATTAATATATAAATTGTTAATCAATTTTATGATTAATAATTATGATACTAAAAATGTTATACTTACCAGTGAAATCTTGAATGTTAACACCAGGATATCCATTAGTTTTTCTTTGACACCAGAGTAGCAAAGCATCTTTGGCTGATTTCTTTTCACTACTATCATTTTCTTCATCTACATCAATTTCTATCTCTTGAATTTGGAATCTCAAAATAATAGTCCAGATTAAACCCAATATTAATCTTGGATTTCCATCTACTATATCTTCTGCTCCTATACTTTCCAGACGAACCTACAAATTACAATAAAATAAATTAATATTATAATTCAAATTTGCAATATAAATTTGAAATTATTTAAACATATATAATCATTTAATTAATTCCTAAAATTCTCATAATTTTATTTTAATTTTTTCCTAAATTTTATAAAATTTTATAAAAACTTTCAATTTTTGAATTAAGTGAATGTAATTGTATAATATAGTCGCAAAATTTATGAGAAGGGATCGGTGGACTTCTGGCACAATGATATTCGCATTCCAACGTACACACGTGTACATGTATTTGCGTGCATGAGTAAGTAAAAGAGCGGAATGCATGTTGGCTATTGGCATCGTATGTATTGCGTAAACAGTGGGCCTTAATAGGCGCCTGTATATGAGCATCTTGCTATGATAAAATGGACATTCAATTGCATTGCATCATGTGAAAAGTAACAACTGCTAGACAGCCTTGAGAAAACATATTATGATAATGCGCTTATTGAAAATAAGAAATGAGATAGATTGGGTCCGTCATCCGACCACTTCTGCTTGTCATAAACTTTTAAAAATAAATATTTTAAGTTGAACAATCAATCATTTTTAATTTTGACAGTTTAAACAGTTGAAGAATATATATGAAAATCAATACGGAAATCAAATAAGATAAGCATAATTTTAATAGCGTCTTACAAATAAAATAAATATTTATGAAAAATGTATATACTGCAGTTTTTATAGATAATAATAATTCATAAAATATATAATAATAATAAAATCATAAATATTAAAACTCAATTTATGATTCTATTATCTAAAATAAAGAATTAATTTCCTTATAATATTCTATATAAATAATTAACTTCAATATTAATATTAAATATAAATAAATATAATAAATATAATTAATAATAAATATAATAATTACAATAAAAATAAAAAATATTAAATGATATTTAATTAATTTTATGATAATAATTAAGACAATAATAAACATAAGATAATAATGCAATAATAAAGATAAAACTTTATTTATTTATATTTAATTAAAAATGTATAGCAATTTATTTATTAATCAATTTTCTATAACTTTGTTATAGTCGTATTTCGATATCTTTTTAATTTATAGCTTCATTGATTTCTCCGATACATTCGATCGAATGATCTTATGAACGATGATTAGGGCCCGAAGAAATGCTCATGGGCCAACAAACGGCTCGACTACATTATTATATTTAATCGCAGTGCGCGCCTGAAGCGCGACGTTCTCGCGATTGCTGGAATGCCGTCTGATCACTTATGCCGGTCTATCAAGGCCATTGGGAAATGAAAATCGTTTCTTTCTGGTTAACTGACATCTTGTGGAATCCATAATGTGGAACAGTAAGTATTTACGTCAACGAATAAGAAGTAAATAAACACGAGTCAATATAAAAATAAAGCGCATTTTAAAAATGAAACTTAATTCATTAACAATGACTGATATGAGACAATTCATAAAATGAAATTGTATGTCAAGTTAAGTTGTTCTTGTGTTAAATTGTGTCGTCCATTTTTATTTTAATCAATAATATACGTACATGTCATAATTTCATAAACAATTATCGAATACTTAAATAAATATTCAAAAATTATATGTGTATTATAAACATATGTAAAATTATATGTTTTATTATTTTATTATGAATACGTTATTTTTTAAAATGAAGATTCAAACGTAAAAATAACATATTCTAAGAAAAATAAACAAAAACACGATTGAAATACATTTTCATTTCTATACGAAAGTTATTTATTATTCTAAATATAAATATCTATTTATTATTTTATTTATTATTAATTAGCAATATGGGAAACAAGTTTTTATCTCGAATACCTTGTAAATCAATGTAAATTATGTGTTAGAATCAATCATCGCACATTCACCATTACAATGATTAATTCAGTACGACAGTGAGTTTATAGAATGTACATTATATAGTAAAGCAAATACGTTACTTCCTGTCATATAATTTGTAGGTTTGGTGTGCTCGTCGCATGTATAACGATCAATGTGATCACTCGTTAATAACAGATCTGAGAATCTACATAATAGTTAACGAAGCAAGTATTAGCTACATCACTGTCCCGTTTATTATTTTTTACCACTTAATTCATCAAACTCTGATCGCTATTAATGTTTTATAGAATCGGGATTGAAAAAAGGATAACTGGATGATGAGTCATTATCAGCCAATAGTTACAATTTTCATATACAAGATACAAAAATGATTTTTCTTAGTTTCATTCATTTTGCATGATTATAATTATCAAGAATTTATAAAAAAAAAAATTAAATATAATTTACATATAATATTTCATATTACCAATTTTAAAAAATTTTTTAAAAATAAAGATAATATTAATACTTAAAAAAAAGTTAAACAAATAAATTGAAAAAGATTAACGATTCATTTTTATCTTAATTTTATCCATCATTCAATGTTATATCTTTACTCGTAATACTATTTAAGACCATTCAATGCCATTCTCTGTTGATAACAAATTAAGAAAGTTAACAATTTATATAAAATTTTGTTTTATACACTCATTTGTACATAAAAGATTATGATTATTTTATACTATAATTTTACTGATAAATTGATATTTGTTATATTTTATTGATAATTTCATTAGGTGCACGAAGATCGATTTTCAAATTTTCATTATCTAAACTGCATACAATCACGTTATAAACAACCAGAGTATCAACGAATGGTGTATGAATAATGAATGAGCCTTGGACTGCATAGTAAGACTGAGAATACGGTACTGTTACATCCAGCGAAAAGGTGGGGTTGCACAGTTAAAACTCGTGCAACAAGACAGCCAACCAATAAGCAGGTATAAAGGCAACGGCGTTAAATAACCAGTACTCGTTTCATCGACCGATTGCTTTTTGTTATAAGCCACGGTACATCAGCTCGAGTATCATCTACCGACCAATAAAACGGTTTTTTTTTTATTTTCTTCTTTCATTTTTCTTTCTTAATTTTTTTTATTCTTTATGAATTTAATTGAATCAAGAAGAATCAAAGAGATATTGATGATGAATATTTAACAAAATTTTCGATTATATTGTGTATATTCGAGTATATCTTGTATATACGATACTTTCAATGTAATATAAAAGATGTTCAAAATGTCCAAAAAATTTGTGAAAAAAGTAGAAATTTTTAAAAGAGTTAAATGAGTTTGAATTTTTTATGATCAAGTTGTGATATTTAGAATTTTTATAAAAATTTTTATATTTTAGATTAAGTGTATCTTTAAAAAAAGAATAGACTCTGATCATTGGATATATGATAATAATTGAATCTTAATTGATTTTATCAAAAAATCTTATTAATATATTTTATCTAGTAAAAGGATATTTAAAAAAAAATACGATCATAATGTATATTTATTTAAATTAATAAATAAATTTAAGATCGCGTGCGATTTAATGTCTTCCATAAACTATCAAATTTTGCATAATGAATTACTAAATAATAAGTATTAACTTAAGCTTAAAATTAATAAGCCACATGTTCACTTCAACACTTCTTGAAGAAACATAAAGTAAATCAAGAAAATTAATTCTATCAGAATTGTAATAAATAAACGAGTTCACAGACTACATGAAGCCTATGAAATGAGACTAAACATTCTTAATGCATTTAGTATAGAATGCAACTTCTATATTCATTAGATCGACCATCACTACACTATATTCATCTATGAACATTTGTTTTGTCAGATGTTAAATAGCTACAATGTCGCTATAATGTATAATATAATTCTTTAAGCGTGCAAAAACCGGTATTAAAGCAAATATATCATAACTGCCGATATGATCATTATTTAATAATTTATAAGTACTCGATTTAAAAGTATATACGAAAATCAAGATAAAAATTAAGAAACAAATATAAATATAAATTATGCGAAAATATAAATTATAACGATTGTTGTATTCATACTTATTCGTAAATTCGACAAAAAAAATTACGACTTTAATCAAAATAGATACATTTATGATATATTAAATTACATTAGAATATTTTTAATAGAACTGATTTTCAATAGAATTGTATATTACAAAAAAACTAAAAATTATTTAAAAATAAAAAAATTAAATAATTTTAAGCTATTTGCACTTACCACGCTATTGTTGAACAAAAATTAGAAAATAGGATACTACGTATTTCAAAAACACTTTTCACGTTGACATTATTGAAACTATAAAAAAGATTTAGAAACTATTGTAAATTGTTAAGATGTTTTAAACACAAATCACAGTAAATAGCAAGCACAAAAATAACTCAGGATAAAAAAAATGATAACAACTCGAAGAAATTACATAGAATGTTCAACAAATTTAACGGTAAAAGCGAATAAGCAGCTCATCTGAAGTGTTCAATTCCTTAAACGATGGCGAAACATCGGGACTCTCGTGGTGCACCACATATGCTGCACGGTCATGATCAAGAATGTCCTTTTGTAAGCTTACGTTCGCGTGCCTTCGATCCACATTCCACAATCCTGCCAAGAATGCGCGTCGCAAGTTGTAAACGATGCCGTAGGAAAACCGCTACGCGGCCTGACTTAAACAGGAGTCTTGCAAACAGGAGAAAAAGGAAAGATCTAGTGGATGAAAATTACTAGTGAATTTGAAATATGCTGCCCTCTTGATCCCTTTATTTGAGTAGTATTGATATATCATGATGTTTTCACTTAGATGGCGTTAATTTAAAAAATTTAAAATCATTTGATTTGCTTAGGATAAAAATGTGAGGTTAAGATAGAAGACTGTGAAAAGATAATAAAAAGTTTCGATATAGGTTATTATAATATAATTTGCATATAATCTTATATTCGAAAATTTAATTAAAAAAATAAAAAAAAAATATTGGAAATATAAAATACATTGCATATACAAAGACATATTTGAAATATATATTGTGATAAAAAATATGAATTATAGTAATCATCGTGGTAATATCAGATCTCCAATTACTAAAAATATTTAATAAAATTGAATATATTTCAACTATATATATCTTCCTTATCAATTTTAACGATATTATAACTTGAATATGATTGTATTTCTTTAACATTATAGTATTGAAACATTAATAAATAAACTTTATTATAGATACTATAAATACAAAAAAATTCCTGCTTTCTTCAAATCATTAGCTTACCAAATGTAAAACTTATCTTTCGAAGAACATAATTAATTATTACATTCTTTATTATTTTTTTTACAGCAATAAAAATATCTTAAAAATATTACGAGTCTTATTTATTTTTTTATTTATCTTAAAGTGAATGAATAATTTAATTTTCATAAATTTAAATATTTATATTTTTTCAAATAATAAATGTAATTTAAGTCAAATAACTTAGTAATAAGAATCACTAAAAATACGAAATTAATTTCTTTTCCTTATTTGTTTGTTTCTTTTATAATGAATCATTTATTTAAATTTTTTAATAATTATTTACGTGATCTTTTTGTCTTCCATTTTCTATCTACGTTCTACTTTAAATAAAAAAAATGAAAAAAAAGAAAAAATATATAATATAATAATAATGCTATATGATTCTAATCAGAAATACCTTATATATTCATAATGCACAAAAATCTTTTATAATATCCAAATGATACAACAACTACGAAATAAATAAATCGGTTTTCATAATGATGAACCGTCAAAGAAACACTGTTCCACTCTCTGATCAGCAATTCCGCAATATTTCGTTCCTGACTAATGGCAATGCAACGATTTGCAAATGGTAATGCTATAACAAATTTAAGATGATAATTTTTCTTCTTGAAAAATATTTGGTGATTATTATTAAATAAAATATTAATATTTTTTATACAATTTTTTTTAACTCTATTTCTTTAACCTCAATTTTTCAATAAATTAAGATATAGATTAAATAAAGTATAAATATATTGTAAAAAATGAAAATATAAGATTAAAAACTAAAAAAATTAAATACTAATTTATGATGTTTTCAAAAATTATCTCAAAATTATTTATTATATATTTTTATAATATTTCGTATCAATATTTATTGTGACAGAGAATAATTAAAAAATTTTAAATTGTATAAATGCTATGTACAAAAAATGTAATTTTATGCAATGTAATATAAAACAATATTAAATAATTGCTAAATAATAATTGCATAAGAAATTCAAGATGAAGAGATATCTATTAGAAGGAAGTTAGGTTAGGACTGTGTTCGGTTTTATGATGATTTCACGATGATTTCACGATGATTCATTTCGCGAATTATTGTCTTATTTTATCTATTTTAAAATAATGAAATTATTTTAAAAGAATCTATTTCAGAAAAATTTGAATAAATACAAGAATATAATAACAAAATTGAAATAAAATAAAGTGTACGGATCGTTTCAAAATCATAATGTGTTTGTTTATCAATGAAATATTTTCATATATTATTTTGTATGATTACATTTACTTTATTAATATTTTCATTTCCAATATTTCTGAATATTAAATTCTATATATTTTTATTTGATAATAAATAGAAATATGAATAGAATAGAATAGAATTTTGAAACATCGTATATTGCTTTCTCTGCGAGTATTAAAAAGAGAAATCTGGGAAATACATACGAGGTCACCGATAAACCATAAAACCATAGTTAAAAATTGAATATTTAAATTTATATATATAATATATAATATGAATTCATTAATATCGATTGTTTATATAGAAGTATATACACGAAAAAATGTAAGAAATATCGAATTATTATTAAAAAATAATATCCATTTTAATTTTTAATAATTAACTATATTCTATTCTATTTACTGTATTATAAATTTATTTGGCTTAAGATTTTCAAAAGAAATAAAATTATAGGATATATACTTCAAAAGATATATTATATACTGAACATATAATAAGAAGACGAATTTCAATAATTGTTTCACGTCAAAATCGATCGATTCATAATAACATTGAATCATGCTTCCTACGTAAATCCTATAAATGCTGGTGATATCATTTTCTTTTGAAAAAAATACAAATTCTTCCTTAAACAGCTAAATAAATTAATAAGAATGATTTTGCATCATTGTCAAAAATAAAAATATTCTAACTCATGGGCAATTGCACAAAATTTTTTATAATTATTTTCCTGATCTTTGTACTATGTTCCCATTCCAATTACTCTCGTGACATTAACTTACCGCTGATAACACGAGATTGTTCCAATTTATTGTTTACCAGATTCTTATTTTATCGTGGTCTCAAAACGAAGGTTATCATACAGTTACTTGAATTCTTTTTTTTCTTTTCTTTGCTAAATATATATAATGTGACACGTTTGTTCTGATTCTCAATTCCTTTCACAATAATTGTTAAGAAATGCAAGTCACACGTTCCCCTGACTGTACTTTCACCGAAAATTTTTGCTCAGTTTTTTCAAGCATGTTTTTAATCATGTATGTATGCATGAAAAAATATGAAGAAATTATTTTATATTGATATAAGTATTTTATTGATTAAATAAAATAATATAATAACCTAAATGATATATATTTGTAAAATGGAATAACTGATACATGTATTATAAATATTATTTGATTTAACTGATACATGTATTATATTGAAACATGATGTAGAGTAAGATTAGAAACTTAATTGTTTAGAATTAATAATTATACATATATAATATAATATTATTTGTTTAAAAGCAAATTTATCAATTTTAATATCTGTTTTCTTATCAAACACAATTATTTTGATATCATTTTCTAATCTGTCCCTTTATTTTAATTTGAATCAAATCTTTAAGATATTTAATTATCCAATTTCTAGAATTAAAACATGAATTAATTTTCAATTATATTCTAATATCATTTAACTTAGATTTTTAATTTTTCTAAGACAAAATCAGTATATAAAACATGATTCTCTGTCAATGTAATTGAATCATAGGTTTCATGAGAAAAATATCAGGGAATCAGTGTCATTGAATGTTCACAGGTAGCCAGAGGCGTTGGTCCAGACTGTGGACAGGCTCTTGTAAGTGGTTATGGCGGAATAGTGTCTAACGTGAAATGATCAACACACGAGCAACGTATGTGCCGTCTGGTTTCATTTCACATCTGCGGGACTCACGGTCTAGCAAGTTTCGCCTCGGTCGCTGACCCTTCCTTCTCTCTTTCTCTGAGTTTCATTCCTTTAATCCTGCCTATGGTTTGTCCTTCTGTCCTTCTTTCAGAGATTACCTTTCTGATTCTATTTTTTGATTTCAATTTCTTTCGTTTGTTTTTGGATAAGATATGGTAATTATTGCCATTGAATAACAATTTTTTTGTCATTATTATATAATTCTTTTTGTTATCTCATTTTTCTTGTGAATCCTTTTTTACCACTCTCTCTTCCTTCTTTTTTGTTACACAATAGTTGTTCACTTTCTTTTTCCTTCTTTCTCTTTCTCCTATTTCTTAGTTTTTCCTTATTCAAAATCTTTTTGTTGATATCTCAATACTCGAATAATTAGTTATCTAACATTTTAAACAATTCAATACATAAGAGACATGTTTATTATATTAAGAGATATATGAATATTATATTATTTTAATAATCTCAATAATTCAATATTTCCACTTTTAAATATCCTATGGATCATTTTTCCTCATCTAAATTTGTCTACGTTCTTTTTTAAACACTGACAATGAGAAATATTGTTCTCATGACTGTTTTAAGTTTCACGGAAACTATGGTTTCTTAGAATGGCCTAAGGATATCCTCCTAATTACTATCGGCACGGATTCTTTCAGTTATGGGAACAGCCCTTAGCGAGAGGCATCCACTATCAGTTTTGGAAGCATAGTTACAGAATACTTCTCGAATTTAACATTATTCTAAGATTTTAGCATAACATTCTCTTCCTCTTTATCATATTATATATCAATTTTCAAATTCTAATTTTTATAGATTTTCTTTTAAAAAAATTTAATATAAATAATCATAATAATAAAAAATATAATTACTATGCTTTAATTATAATGTTACATGTTTAAATTAGCAGAGAACAATGTATTTAAATTTCAAAAGAAATTTCTACAAATTTATTATTGCATTATATCAATACTACATGTAAATCTTCATCAATAGATTAGAAATAATAAAAAGTTGTTATATTATTTACTATTGAATTAAGCAATATTATTCGTGTAACTATAAATAGTTATTATTGGGAAATAAAACAGCAGACAGAAGGTATGTAATTACATGGATTGTAATTACAATTACAATATGTAGAATTTAAATTGAAAACTTCAGCATCGATTACGAGATAGGTATATAAATTTAATGCTCGTTTAAGATCACGTCCGCATATTTTATACTTTTTATACGCGATTAGCAAAATGCTTTACGTAACGTCACAAATCGCGTAACAACAAGGAGCAGTAATAAATATGCGTAAAACATGTCTTTTCCACGAATAACTTTTCATATTCACTCAATCAAGAATTCACTTCTTCGATAAAGAAATAAATTCAAAAGAAATTACTTATGTTTTATGGATTAAAGTTACAATTTTTACTTAAAAATATTTCTTGAATAAAAAAATTTCTATCCTATTATTTTATCCTATTATCTTCATCATTCAATTCTTTAATATTTATAAAAATTTGTTTTCTTAATTTCAGATAATTTTTTAACATTATTATATAACTATCATCACATAAAGTTATTAATCAAACGCCTTGAAATCGTACTTGATAAGATCATGATAAATTCAAGCAATAAATCATCAACGATTATTTATTGTAGTAGCGAAATAGCGTAACAACAATATTTAACGTCCAAATTCATGAATAACCACATCTAATCGAATTCGGCGCGCAAATCACGATATATTTTATCACATGATATGTCATTGAATAATGACGGTCAATGTTTTCTACCTAGATTGTTGAATAGAATTATTTCTACGGATTATTTCTCAAGGATGATACTTGGCTAATATAAATATATTTCACGAACGTTTCAACGATTTTTCATCCAGCTTAGAAAGTTAGGGAAAATCGGCGCGGCAAGCGCGACGAATTTCAAATCGCGAAAGTATTTGACGAAAGTTGACCTGACATTTCGCAAGACACGGTGTGTATTTTCATTTCTTCGAGTTCTCTCCTTTCGTTCGAATTCAACTAATTGAATTTCGCATCAATCCGGGTCAAATAAGTAGAGCAATGATGAGATAGGTTATATTTATTTCTGAAAATATAATGAATAATATCGTTAAATATCGATTAGAGAATAGAAAAAAATATAATTACTTCTAAAAAAAAATCTAAGATACTATTATTTTCTACGAAATTTTTATATAACCAAAAAAATAATAAGTTTTGGTTTTTGTTAATTAAAAAAAATTTTCTTCTCAATTATTTCTAAAATATTACGAAATGAAATTTTATTATGCTGATTATTATTGTCTAAAATACATATATTGTTTATATGCACTTTTTATAATCGATAGGTATAACCATAAAGGTTAGAAAAGACGTCCTACGTGTACGCGGAACTCGAGGCGAATCCTTACAAGTGCAAAGTCCTCGTGAATGGCCTCTACGCTTCGTAGCTTATGACATAATAGTTTTATGTGTGCTGCATATGGTGCGACATAATGCACTTACGGGATCGTAGGCGCAAGACGTGTCTGAAAGACATTACTTCCAAGTATTGTGACTTTTGTAATTTATTCTTATGCAATGACATGGAAAATCGGAAGACATTTTGTTAGAAAGAACTTTACGCTCCAAGAAATATAAAATATTCGTTATATATTCTTGTTGGTTTTATGTTTTTTTTTTTTTTAAACCTGAAATTGCATTATAAATTTCTTTAGATTTTATATTTTCTCAAGAAATCGAAAATTTTAAAACGCTATATTTGTATGAAAAAAGTTAAAAATTCTGTATTTCTAATATTTTCTAAATTTCATATTCTCTTGAATATTCCTATACTTAAAATTTTTCTGGATTCTACGTTTTTCTTAGGATATTAAACGCTTTAGGTTTATGATGTATCAATAATACATAATTACGAATAAATTTTCTTGTTATTAAAAGTAAATATCACCAGCATCATAATTATAAATATTTTTCAAAATTTTAATATATGTTTCTTTTAATTTTATAATGAGTTTAAAATTGAATACTTAATTGATACTTTTAATCACTTTTTTATCTACAATTATTCATGTAGTTATAATTACATGTAATAATTTATTATCTCAATTATTAAAACGGTTAATAGCTTGAATGTAACGAAATGATCAAATAAATGCAAATCAGAGATTGGATATAATCATTTATTAATATTTTTAACGAGGAAAAGCTTTACTGAAAAAAATTTCAAATTTTATTTGCGTCATCCCTTATATAACTTTATAATTGATTATAATGCTGACGTGAAATAAGAGACAATTGTGAAAGCGTGAGAATTATTTTCTAATGAATAATTAGATTTATCGATATAATGAATAAAGATGCTGAAGTCTATATCTCCAAAAGAAATTTTTTAATTTTAAGAAGATATCGAATATGATAAATCACTTATATTTAAAGAATATGTTGGAATTAAAATAGAAAAAAGAAATTTCAAAAAAAATTGAATAACAAATAGTTTTTGTTTAATTATACCGAGAATAGTAAATCTTATTTGTAAAATGAATTGCAAATATTGATAGACTGCTGAAAAAAATTCATAGAGATATTAATAGCGTTTACTGAGATTGAGAATAAGTAAAGAACAGAGAGAAAATTCTCAGTTCTCTGAAATCGATTATAAAGTATAATTTTCTGTTCTTTCAAGAAATGTGAAATTCAATATTTTAAATTTTCTTAGGTATTATTTTTTTTCTCAACTTTAGAAAGTTTTATTTTCTAGTTTTAACAAACAATTATTCAAGAAATTAGAAACGTAATGCATTAGTTTGTATACTATCTAAATCTATCTAGAATATCTTAGAATGATTATATAAAATCCTAAATCCTTTAAAAAGCTTAAAAGATCTAAAATCCTAAATTTATATTCTTCGAAAAAATATAAAATTTTATACGATTTATTTAAAAATATTTTATAAAGATTCATGTATGATTATTAATTAATTTAATGATCATATAATGGGAACGAAACGCATTTATCTCGAATACACGTTTATAATGCGGAAAAATTAATGCTAATTTGAATAATATGTGAGAAAGCAATTAATTAATCCTACCTTCGTATGAAGAAATGCTAGAGATTTGTTCACGTTCTCGATTTTGTGTACTCGCATGCGACCATTGTTAGGTTTGGCCAATCGTTCACCAGAGATGATCTCCAGCAATTTCAGTAACTTCTTGCCATCCGCTAGATCCGTGAATAAATCATCTACTTCCATACGTGCCTGCAAAGTGAAAGTAATCGATTCAACGAGTCGCCGGATTCTTTTCTTTTTCGCAGACAAGATTTATTCTAGCAACAATATGAAATAACGTGAATCATTTTTATAAATATCTTCAATATTATCTAAATATTATTTTTAAACTTTTTTTCTAAATTAACTAATTTTCAGAACATCAAAAAATATTTATAACATATTCATAAAATAACAAGTATATAATTTTTTTAAGTAGCTAATATCATTAAAATATTTTTAAAAATTATAATACCTTCAAAAGAAATGAATTGATCCATTTAGTAAATGTTTTCTTCTGTATATGCAAACGTTCTTCCTGCAAGGCCTTAATACGGCCCTGCTCGAACCTCAACGTATCTTCTCTTTGAGTCATTCTCTTTTGTATATCAGAACCACCCCTGTATTTGTCGATTCTAATCGGTGGATAGCTCGGTATATATTCGAAATTGAAGCTCCTGTTTTGGGGTGCAGCGCCAAGCCCAACGCCGGGCACATACTGCGCCCCTGAAATTAAACATTTTACCAAAATTAGATTTTGAACATAACATCCTGTTTGAGGACTTAAAAAGCACGTGCGGCGAAAATGGAAATTTCCATTTCAAGGAAATATTCATAGAAATGTAATGTTAGAAAAACTAGTTTTCTAACTTTTAAATTTTTCAATTTTAGATATATTTTAAGACTTTCCTATATTACATATGATTCTAATATTAATCCTTTCTCTCAATATTAATTTTTTCTAGCTCTTCTTTCTTTATCTATTTCTGCTCAAAATTAATTTTAATATAATACAAATATAAATATCAATCATAAATATTCTTGAAATTAAATAAATCTCTAATATTACAAAGTATCAATATCATTTATATTATTGCTATCTTAAAAATTAAGAAATTCCTTTATATCAAATATATATTATAAAAAACAAAATATTTCATTTAATTTTAACTTTAAGATTAAAAATCAAAGAAAATAATTTTATCACTTTACCTCATTCTACAATAGAAAAGAAATGGCAGTTCTATTAAGATCCTAGTTTTTCCACATATATATACACTAAACAAGCAATTCACATTCGCATACATGTTTATTCGGCTGTTGTTCATTCCTTATAAGACGGAGAAAAATTTACGATACATGCTTGTTCGCTGACGATAGCAACGATAAAGCGGGGACAATAATCTTGTCGAGTCACGAACGCTAGTAAAAAACAAAATGGTTTTACCAGGTAAACGTTATTCGCGCTTGTTCTTTATTTACTTTGCACGCCTTTACTACAATACCGCCCTCTTTTTTCCCTAGTAACCATGTCCGCCATTGTACACAGATAACGCGCGTTATTAATTTAACTGGCGATTTAATTTATAAATCGTAAAATAGAATTTCTTTTGAAATAAAATGATTTAAAATAAAAAGTTGATTATAAATTTAATCATTTTAATTAGTAATTTTAATAAATTTTTAATAATATTTTAGATTAATTCTTCGATAGTATTTTAAGTTAGGTTATGTAAAACAAATAGTTCGTTACTAAATCAAAAATATGTTAACATTAAAACTTATATATTACTAATGTTGAAACTTCATTTAAGAAATTAAAATTTTGTTTATATATTTTTTAATTATTTTTTATGGTTATTGAGTGAAACTTGAAACTTTGTTTTGATTGTTGAAATTTATATGAAATTGAAATCGTAAAGAATATTCAAAATTTTATAACTTTTTAATATTTTTTATTAATTTTATCATTTTATCCATTAAATCTATTATCTATATATACTAAATTAATATCATAAAATCAACTGATAATAATTTATCGACTACAAATTAATATAACAATAAAATATATTTTTAATTTTTGTTTCAATAAAACTAAAACTAATCTTATAAATTTTTTAGAATATAAAACTTGATATAATAATATAATCTTTTAGATTAGATATGTACGGGATGATTAGACAAAAGATAATTTTAAGATTTAAGTCTTTTAAGAACATAGCTATCAAAATTGGATATCTTCAAGTTACAACAATATACCTTATCATAGTGATATATATCGATAATTAATTCATATTATCTATTTTATCGAAACAATTTTTCTGAATAATTTATATTATTTTTTTGAAGATAAATAAAATGGCATTGAAAAATAAAATAACATTGATCATTATTATCTTACAATTTTAGAGTAATTCTTAAAATTGAAAATAAAATATATAAAGAACTTTTTTAAAAAATTTAACAAAAATATTGTTATTTACTATTTTAAAAGATAAGAAAGAAATGCAAAAAGCATATATCTGACATATAAACGAAATTTAACCTAGAACTTCCAGTCTTAGTCATTGAAATCTAACCTAAAATATTTATAAAGTTAAATGCAGTTAAGATTGTCGTAAACATTTTTTTTTTCAAAGAATTTAATTATTACACAGAATAAACATTATTATATTGAAAAACAAAAGAAAAAAGTGAAAAATATCCAAGTTTTCAAGTGTAAAAAATAAAGTAGCTACACTAATGGAACAGCAACTTCAGTAGTTAGCTCGTGTTTGCGTTGAAAAACGTGCCAATAGACTTTTGCGTGCAAACCGAGAGGGCAATGACAAGAAACTAACATCGTAGATTTGATTAGAGTGCTTAAACCCTTCTCTGTGAAAAGCTGTTCGTCGCGTTTCTAAGCCGCTAGAAACCATGTAACGCGATTGTAACGCGTGCCCGTATACACGCTTGCGAATTCTTCGAGAAAATGTCTGCAAACAAAATATACGCGTTGTTTGTGATTTTAAATAAATTTTGTTTCTGAACTGATCAAAAATTTAAAATATCAAACAAGAAATGTAATTTTTTTTAGAAATAAATTCCAAGTTATTCATATATTAAATTCTTATTAAATATATTAAATTTTATGGATAAATATACACAAATAGGTTAGAAATGGAATCTGCATAATTATTAAGATTGAAAATAATTTTTAAGATATTTTTTGATGAATTATATAATATATTTAAAAATGGAATTCTTCATGCTTTTATTTTGAAAAAAAAAAAATTTAATCCAAATGAAAACAATTTAATGGCATATCAGTGAAATTTTATAAAACAATTACTTGAAATAGAAATTGAATGTAATGAATATAAACGAAAGGAAATATTTGTCGCTACAATTTAAGATTATTGAAAAAAATATTTAATGAAATAATTTTAAAAATATAATATAAATATTTTGATTCGCTGATTTAAAGTGAATATAATCAATTACTGAATTGATTAAATCTGAAATTTCATTAAGCTAAATAAACTTTTACTACCTCTATTTAAAAATATTCTTAAAAGTTATTCAAACATTAAGATAGTCGATCTCCATCGAAAACATTCGATAGAATCCAGCTACGAACAATCTAAGTCGACGAACGTCTAATCAACAAACGACACTCGTTGAGCTCTAATTACATGGAATGCATGACAGAACATCGATAGATAATCTATCTACGCAGATAATCCCGTGCACAGGTATAGTTATTTTCAGATCGCCTTATCATGAATGCTTTGTAATATTTCCTTCAATAAAACGATAAAAGAATTTTAAAATATATACCCGAACTAATTTATAACCAATATTTTTAACCAAGAATTTAATTAAAAATTCAAACATATTTTATTTAAATTCTATGACTTATTAATTCAATTGCAAATTGAATAATTATTATTTTAATTTAACATACCATTATAATACCTATATGACATAGTTCTTCTTATTTTAAAAATCGTCTATTCCCTCTATCCACTGTGTTAACATGACATTTTCGTTCGGAAAAATAAGATTTTAATGATAATGATAACAAGTGTGAGAGAAACCAAGAACGTTTAAACGTCTACGAATGGCGACACTGAACTGATTCAGTTATAGTCTAAGACCACCGACTGTCAGGATTCTTATCGCATATTGCGAGTATTGTGTCCACTATTCGTTTATGTAGTAGAAACGAAATATGAGCGTACATATTTTGTATACACATAATACTTTAATCAATTTATAGCATAATACATGAATTTTATCAAAATGTTTAAATTAATACAAGTTAATTAAATATATTATATTAAGTATATTATTTTTTTATTATATATGTTATATGTAATATTATAATAATAATAACATAATTATATCTTTGAATACTAAATATATATATATATAAATTGAAAAAAATAAAATCACTAATTTCTTTTATATATAATTTTCTAATCAAATTAAATATAAAATATGCTCTTAAATAATATAAATAAAATAGTAAAATAAATAATATAAATAATAAATAATAATAAATAAATAATAAATAAAATAAACATTTAAAAACTTTTATCTGGTGCAATATAACAGTGACGTGATAATTTATCTATTGGCTAACATTGTGAATTTTTATGTCTTTTCAAAATTCTAATACGTCTAATAATTGATAATAATGATAATGATAAATTGATATTGATAATATTTTTCTAATATTATAATTATTCATATCATATATATATAATTTATATAATTTTAAAATTGCAAATTATTAATTCTTTCTATAAATTATATTATATCTTTTTTTTTAAATTTAAAATTTGATGTTGATAATAAGGTATGATTACAAATATTTACATTTTTTTTCGCGAAATTTAAGTATGAATTGTTTTCGAGTTGATTAGATGATCATTTGTATATAAACTATAATACAATTATGCAGTTGCGCATGGAATATTTTTATAAAGATGCGGAGTGTGCAATGTACATATTAGAATGAAATTTGCATAAATTAATCGATGCAAAATCGTGCTAAAAGAAATTAGAACAACTTTTAATGAATAAATTCATGAATGTAGTTTGCATCTTGTTAAAGGTACAAATTTTATAATTTTTTTCTTTGTTATGTTTATAAATCCAATATTTAAATAAAACGAATCATTTTAAAAATGATGGAATCATCTGATGTCATGAGATAAAAATACATTAAGTAAATACATTTTTATGATATTAACTTGTTGTATACTTGTGATATAACTTGTGATATAACTGCACAAACATATAAAATTATTAACATGTTCATCAATGTGGCAGAAAATAATTATGGAAATATAAGTATAGATATTAAAGCAAAAATCATTTGATTCTCTTGTAAAATATTTAATATTTATATTTAATATTTATTATGTATATATTTAGTGCATTTTTTTTATCTTTAATATTAGAAAACTTCTTGATGTTCATAAATATCTGCTACTTAGACAACTTAGAATTCAAAAACATTTTTAATTGGCTCATCAGCATCTTCAATATTTATCAACATTTATCTACATTCATTATCTTCAATATTTGCTATACATTAATACTTTCAACAATGAATGTCATTTTTTTGTAGTTTTCAATGTTATCAACGTTTCGATATCTATCAACATTTTCAATTGTGCAAAAATTGAAAATCTAGTGAATTTTCATATTCCAATGGTATTTATCAACATTTTCCGAATTCTTGATATTTCCAGAATTTTCAATATCGTTGATATTTCACCGTAATCGTCGTTATTTCTATAAATAACCTTTCAGATATTATAGTATGACAGATCTATAACATACAATCTAAATTCCGATTACTAATATCAAATATCAATTGAAAAACATCTTACGTTTAAAAAGTGAACTTGCCGACGTTAAATTATTTCGTATATCAGACGAATGATTATCTGACAAAGTGGCAGTGACATTATGATTTATGGATCCATCTTACTACTACTTCTTCTTTTGATAACATTGATGTTGATGAGAGAAAAGAAAAGAGAAAAAATAAAATACACATGAAGAAAAACATTTTCACTATTAAATTGAGAATCATTTATTACATTATTTATTTACTTATTTTTTTTACACTATTATTTATTTATAATATATATTTTTTTCAATCATTATTTACTTTCAACTAATCGTTCACACGAAACAGAAAGTAAAATGAAATTCAAGATCTATTTTTTTTAATTTCTCGCAAAAAAATTAATTATATTTATAAATTTTAAAGAGAAATCTATGAATTAATTTAGAGGCTTAATTACTTCCTTCTTGATATTTATATGCTACATCAATTTTCACTCGAATTAACTTTCATCGTTCAGCTTCGATTGCAATAGACAGTGTATGAACTCGTTTATTCGGCCAATGAATAGGAAGTTCGAGTTTTAACCGGAAGTACGCTGCATGCTCCACGCCATTGTTAGAAAAACATTTCAATGAATTGCAATAACATTCAAATAAAAATCGACAGTTTCTTGCATTTTTTGAAATATAAATCTTTAAAATAGATATTCCTAAATTCCATCTATAACTAATTAATTAATACTCGAAATAAATAATTTTCTTTTACAAAGAAAAAATTTCTAAATTATTAATGAACATAGAATTATTAAACAAACAATTGTTAAATAATTAAGATCTTATTTATTGAACATTTATATTCAATCAAAATTTTAATGAAATCTAATTAACACAAGATTATAAAAAATAATATATCAACTAGTAAAAAAAAAAAAAAAAAAGAAGAAGAAAAAAAAGAAGCTAAATGAAAGCGTTTGACGAACTTAGAACATGGCTGATCATTGCCAGGAAGTACAAAATTGCCCCGGAAATACGGTGTATGCAACGATGGGTCGAGAAGACTATAACAGAAGAGACCAGGTGAAATCTGAACCGTATTATTATCGAGACTCGTCTCAACTCATGTCAGCTCGAAGAGAGACACCGACGCTCTATTGACACTGATAGCTCGTGCAAACATTCATCCGGCGTACTACACGCGTGTACACGCCAAAGGGAAAAGAAATAAAGGATGTGGCAAGCTTTAGTAAGTTCAAACGATATGACGACATGTCTATATTTGGGCATCAACTAGTACCGATGAGAACGAGTCGCTTCAACAATTCTCTGCTATTCAGTAACGCTTATTGCTAATTAAATATTTTTTTGAATATGAATTTGACATTAAATATTATTAAAATCGATAATTAGATTATCTAATAAAATATTCTTATATTCAGTTTTTTAACTTATTCATAGAATAAATAAAATATGTAAATTCCATGTGAGGTTAGTTATTGAAGAAAGAAAAAAAAATCCCTAGAATTAAAATAGTATATATATGACAATAATGCATGTGATATAAGAATGATCAAAGTTCATAATTATTTTAATATTCTGTCTAGAGATTTGGCTATATTAGATATTAGAAATAAAAAAATAATACTATTATATTTTTTATTCTCTAAAGAGATATGATTATATTAAAATTATCAAAGAAATTATATATTGCTTAAAGCTTATACTGTAAGTTTGAAAAAAAATTTGATGAATTTCTATTTTATTAATAACAAGATTATAAAATGTTAATTGAATAAAAAATTCAGCGAAGAAATATGATCTTTTCACTGGTTTGGTATAACAGTTTCTTATCGGAAATTTTTTTTTTATTATAAGAAATATATAAAACAATACTGTTATCATATGAATAAATTTAAAATATCAAATTATATATTGTTTGAAAATTATATAATAACAATAAAAAATATCAATAATATTGTAAAAAAAACAAGTCGAATGTATACATAATCTTTGAATAAATTAAATAATATTACTTATCAAGAAAATAACAATAATAACACTTGGAACTTGAAGCTGTTTTTGCTTTTGAAATGAAAGATAATGACGTTATTTGACGTAATTCTGTTTTAATTTAGAAATGAAATCAGTTCTTGGAATAACATTTATGATCCCAATCTTGTATAATATTACTAGCATTGAATCACATAATTACTGATAAGCTAAAAGTGAGAATAAAAATGCAGTGTGATTGCTTTGCTTTGCATAACAGTTTTGAAACGGTATAACTGATTATTTTTATCATTTAAATCACTAATTAGTCACACTACTAAAGTTATCGAAGAATTATTCATATTACTTTTACATAAAATAGTTACTATATAATTTTTTTGTTTTACTAGAAAATAATTTTTTATATATATAGTAATTAGAAAAATAATATAAATGTATTTAATATTTACATAATTGTAAAATGTTCCATCGCAAACCAGCTGTAATTTATTTAATCAGTCGACAGTTGTTAATCCAGATGACATCATTAGTTTCTCGGAAATTTGCACATATTGTCGACATTTAATTTTAATTTCATGGTGTTATTATGATGCGCAAGCTTGATAATTGAAAAATGGCGCCGTTATGTTTGATGAAGTAGACACGAAAAATTATTTCCGGTTTGTTTGTTATTTTCATTCCTTAATTGATATACAATAATATATATATTTTATTTGAATTTTAAAATTTAAATATTTAAAAATATATTGTTCAAAAAATTAAAAATTCAAATATTCAAAAATTATAAACATAGAAATTTATGAATTCGAAATATTGTATTTATATTTTATAATGTTTGAAAATTTTTAAGAAAAAACAGCATGTGAAGTTGTAACATTTATATATATGTAATGATTTATTTATTACGAATTTCGTAATCATTCAAGTTCTTACTCAATTAAGAAACAAAGACCTCACCACAGGAAAATATTATAATAATGGCATAATGAAAAGTAATTATTTTACACGATTTCTCATATCATACCACTAATATTCATCATTAAATAAAGGGGAACAAATTATATTCAATTCAATAAACGAAATTCAATAATTTATTTTTGGGAAAGAATTTTATAGAATTTTATAAGAATTATATTTATGAGTCATTCTTTTGCAAATGTAATTGTAAAATTATAACTTTCATGCAATAGATTGAATAACAAATTATATTATATAATTATCTGTATTCTCAATTTGAAAGACGAAAAAAAAAAAGATTCTTCAAAATCAAAGAATTCAAGTATTTACATCCATATCTTTATTTATTTTAAATTGAATTTAAAAAATTTAATCTAAATTGAATTTTAAAAAGACATATTTATATTTATTTTTATATTTTATTTAAGTACATATTTTTTATATATATTGGAATATTTTGTCCTCATTCATTATATGTATTTTTTTAATCTCGTTATTTCTCAATCTCTCAATATCTTTCAATTATCTTATTATATATATATATATATGTAATTTGTGAATCGACCTATATATTATCAAAAATGTGACTGAACAAAACGTATTATTTTATAGAAATGATTATTTGTGTATCATTTTAATCACTAGCGTCACTGTTAGTCACATTTCTTATCTACGCAACATCATAGCTTGCGGTGTCTTTTGTAACTTTCGCGTAAACTCCCACGCGCTATATTAGGCCACTTTATTCTCTGCTTAGATGCACGAATTCACCATGGAATTTACATTACCAGTATATGAATACAATGGACTGGAATTATTCAGACACTCTTCAAGCAGCTGATTTGAATTTTAATGAATCTATCTTTTCGAACAAAAATTGTCACATCAATATAGAGAGTCTTTTTGCTAATTCAAAGCGAATTAAATCAAAATTAAATCAGATTGGACACGATCAGTAATAATATATCGAATGATATAATAAGAAATATAATATATTAAAAGATGATACAAATTTGTAATGTTACATATAAAATATCCAATATATTTTAAAATTTTATTCGTTAATTTTCTTTTTGATAATATTTTTTATCTATATTTTTAATTATGAATACCAGAGGACGTTGCGAACTGAAATATTCTTTTCCTTTTAATCAATGACTAAATGATATTTTGAGTGGGAATTCAAATGTGTTTACATTATATAAATAATTAAATCTTGCATAAAGTAAGTTTTTATGATTATTATGTTTCATTTTCTTTTGATTTTCACAGACTGATTAATTCAAGCATTTATAATAAGGTTAGATGACATAACCTATAAATGAGAAATTTATTAATCAATAAAATAACAGCTTTGATATTTATTAATAATTATATAAATTCATTAACAAATATTGATTGAAAGATATATTTTTCTTTTTTTTAGACATTGAAAAATATATCTTTTTTTTTTATGATAAATTTATTTTATATTTTTTTCAGTTGTACAGTTTATTTATTTTCCCATTAACAAAAAATAGAAACAATGAGAAAATCACTCAATATATAAAGAAAATATAAATTTACCAATTTCAATTTTTAAAAAAATTATAAAATATATATTATAAAAACTTATATATTTTTAGTTTTTAATTAATTGTATTGAAATTTACTTTCAAAAATATTTGTTTTTTGGAAAATTATATTTATTGTTGGTTCATCAGAGTAATTTTTCATTACATCACAATGCTAGTATGATTAATTAGTATGCAGCAAACAGGAATGTTACAAGTAGGTCAATCTATCATCTATTGTAAGATCATTAAATTATTTCTAAGATATTTATTATACAGACTATATTATTTTTTATATTTGACATTTACAGGCATGTCAGGAAAAAGGAAGAAAGTTACTGTGACCATAGAAAAGAAGCTAGAAGCTCTATTCAGAATCGATAAAGGTGAGCCAATGAAAAGTGTTGCTGTTGATTTAGGGGTAGGAACATCTACTGTTTCTGATTGGAAAAAGAATCGAAAGGAAATTGAAGAATTTTGTGCTAAAATGGTTTCTAGAGATAGTTTAGGTAATAGAGGAACAATAAAAAAAGCAAAGAATGTAACATTAGATGATGCACTATATGTATGGTATATTCAAGAACGTGAAAATGGTATACCAGTGTCAGGACCTATTCTTAGAAAAAAGGCTCTTAGTCTTAATAAAAAGCTAGGTGGTGATCCTACTTTTACAGCAAGTGTAGGATGGTTAGGTAGATGGAAAGCCCGTCATGGAATAAGACTAACTCTTTGTAGTGAAAATTTATTAGAGGATACAGTTACTAATGATAGTTCAGATCGATTAGTGTTAGAAAATGATATTGTAACTGTGTGTTTGTCCACTGAAGATGAAGAGGATATTCAAAATACTTTTAATGATAAATGTCATCAAAAAATAACACATATAAATCATCTTGAAGCAGCAGAAATGTTAGAAAAACTAATAAACTATTTTGAACAACAAAATGATATTTTAAAAAATGATTTAATCACATTAAGAAATTTACGTGATTATGCATCAAAAAAATATTTATTGACTTTAAAAGAAAAAACATCTACTGATTTTATTAAATAACATTTTCAGTGTATGTCTAATTAAATGTAAATAAATTGTGTAAATATATATTTTTTTATTTCTGATTTGAGAATTATATATTGAATATTCATTAATTCCCATAAATATATTTAATTTCATTTTTAATTCAATATAAATTTATTAGTGTTTACTTTAAGATTAATTACCTCATCAAGTTTTATGTTTATTTTTAAGTATTATCTTTAAATCTTTCTTTTAAGAAATTAAATTATTATATTAATACTCATTATCCTATATAAAATAATAAACAATAATCTTAATTTAAATTCAAATTTTTTTTCTAATTTAGCTCCTTAAGCATCAAAAAAAAAAAATCAATTCCTTAAGCATTAAATAAATGATGAAATAATTATTCGAATAATTCTTCGCATTTATTAATAAATAATTCGAAAGAAACTATGATTAATAGTTTTATTCGATCATTGTATGACGTTGTTCAACCTATTCAGTTTTTACACAATCGAATTATTTTCAATTAGTTAACTGATTCATCCCTCTTTCTTTTTATTATTATAATTATTATAATTACTTAATCGACTTAATTAAGATATAATAATTAAGATCTTGGGGTAAGTATTCTTGTTGATCTTTTTTTTATCGCGCATTCTGTCATTCATCTAAATCGAATATTAAAACAAGAAAATCTTGGAATCATAGTGATTCCAGTTTCCGCTCTGTCGCTCTGATTCGCTCGACAAATTCTAAGTCTACCTATGGATCTCTAACGGACCATTGAATTTTAACAAAACTGCATTGCGTTTACTATGTGCCGTTGGAAAAGCTACGATCGATGAGATTCACCGTTAGAGAGTATAAAGATGTTATAAATTTGTATACTCTCTCGAGCGGAAATCGAAACGGATCATTACATCATTGCTATGCGAAAAAAAAGAATATATATTACATAGATGTATTTGTTTTAACAATCAAAAAAATTTCCTCTAATAATTTTTTTTAATAATGTATATAATTTTTTATTTTAATAATATAATTTTAATATCTTGAATATCTTTGTTATTTTATAGAGATATGAAAAATTTTAGCTAAAATTAGCTAAAATTCATATGTAAAAGATCAAAATATGATTATTATTTTGCATTTTTCAATATATTCTATAACCAATTCAGAAATGATAATAAGTATAAACTTCAGTAATATGACAATTTTAATATAGCATCGATGCAAACAGACACCAGTTTGAACATCTCTTATAACGTTTCATTGTTTGTCCTATTATCTTTTATCGCATAACCTATATAAGAGGTCGTTGAAATCGTCTAAAGATTTGCTACTTTATTAAAAATATAGCATAGTAACTTAAAAAAATAGGAATGACTTTGAAATTTTCAAAAACTCTTCATCTATAAAAAAAATTACTATTATATTATGTTGTTAACAAAGTTTCTTAAAAATAAGGAAGATATTCAAAACTGATCAAAGTTATTCCATTTTATAATATATACAATATATATATATATATAAATCTATTAAAAATATTTAAGAAATAATATTATATTGCTAAAATTATAAAAAATAAAAAATCAAAAAAATATATGAAGTTGCTTACCATAAAATAAAATTATTTATAGAAAGAAGAGTTTTTCGAATATATTATGAAGAAACTGCTAAATACGTCATGAAGATTCCAATTAGATTTCAAATTTCAAGAAAAAATGATCATCAAATAAAATGAACGGTGAAAAGTGAAATGAAATTCAATCGGTATAATTTTTTTATTTGATTATGGAAAAAAATACATTGAATGATAATGAATTGTTGGGTAATGAAATTCGAATAGCGTTATTGATCAAAATAATTTTTACGTTCTTATTTGATAAATAATAATAAAATTCAATTAAATTAATGAAAGAAATGTTCTTCAAAAAATAGAAATTAGAATGCAAAAATATATAAATGCAATAATAAAGTTGGAAAAATCCATGATTACTTAATGTAATAATTTTCATTATTCTCTTTGCATTGTTGAGGTTATCTCGAATATACGACCAAGAGTAAGCATTGAATAATAATTTCACGCTACCAGGTTACAGATAGCAATGCTACAGTTAGCCAATTGAAAACTATTTATTCCTTTATCTTATCGTCATTCCTGCATTAATTATACGGAATCTTAAACGATGTAGACATCTATTTATTTGTTCATTTTTCTCCTTTATCATTTTATCATTTCTCTTATTTTTATATTAAAATTTTATACTAAAATTTCTTTTACATTATCACATAATAATATATTTAAAAATATTATTTTATTATTATATTTTAATAGAAATATAATATGTATATTTATAATATATATCTGCTTTAAATAAATTTTATAAGAATATTTTTTTCATAATATTCTTTTTTTCAAAGAATGTTTCAAATATTTAAATAAAACAAATATATAATATATATCCTATATGTATATATATTTTTTAATTTTGTCTAAATTTAATAATTAATGAAAATTTGTCATTCAACTTTTGAAACATCTTTTATTGTATTGGACAATGATTCCAGTAATGACGTCAGAAGTGTGTAGAAAGTTGACAAGAAAAATCTACATTCCTGCATGCGTTCTGGTAGTTTTACATTCACCGTCGCGTCGTGACCATCTACTAGAAGAGTCCAACCGCCCTGTATATCCACCAGATAAAACTTCATTCCTTTATATCGTATTCTGTTAACGCGTTTCGACAGGTCACGTATGGAGAACTTACAACTAATTACGCCAATGAGAGATGTCGTTCAAGATATATGACTAAAATTTATCTCTCATTTTTATATTTTTTGAATAAGAAAATTGAACTAAACAACTATACGAAAAATTGAAACAATTTGTGAAAGATGATATAAATTGAAATCATTAAATTTGAATGAATGCACGCCAAATTAAATTTTGTTCTATCTTTTTATAGAAAAAGCTTATTTTAAAACCTTAAAAATTTAAAGAAATCTGAAAATGTAATTTTATCTATAAAAAGTTTCAAAAACAAATTAAAATATAATTTATATTATTAATTTGAAAAAAGTAAGCCACTACTGTCCTATATTTCATTATTCGTGTATTCTAAATTCCTAGTTTTTTCTAGTTTAATATAGTATTTCCTCTACCATCGTGCAATTCGAAACAGGTTGATAGTAGATGACGATATTCAACACAATAATATAGCATGTGAGAATTTTTTTCTAGTGGTTATTCGTAAATCCACGATTGATGGAACGCAGGAATAACGCTTTAAGCCTTGAAGTATGTAACCGAAGTCTTGGGTTATTCGCTCGTCTTGGGTTCCAGGACTTGCCAAGGATCTTTTTCTTTGTCTTTTTCTTTCTCTCTTCTCCTCTTCTTCGCGTCTGCTACGCGCGGTGAACGAAAAAAATGAAGAGAGGAAAGGGGACTTTTAGAGCGGTCCAGCAACTCCCCCAGAAAACGTGTGTGCGCCCGCGCGCACGTATGAGAAATATATGTTTCATTGGTAATACTCTTATTCTACTAACGTTGTATAGCGATGGGAATGATATACTTGTGTTTATTTATATATGGATTTAATTATTAAAATCAGTTTGAATTAATTAAATAATACATTATGTATGTAATATATATGAAATCACTGAAATACTAATGTAAAAGTTACTATTTGACTTGGAAAGAATTATACATAACAATGTATTGTACACATTGCTTGTAAATAAATCCTATGTATAGTCATGTACACAGTGATTCATATATGATCATGTATCGTTATTCTTAAGACGTTTTCCATTCCCTGTTTATTTTTTATGTTAAATATTCAATAATTATGTTTTATGAAATTCGGTCATTCAGGAAGTACGACCTTGAAATGACTAAGCAAGACAATAAGTATACTAACCGGACGATATTTAATCTGTGCTTATATTTGCATACTAGTGTCTTCAAACCAAGTATTTTAAATCTATTTTAATCATATCATGCAAATACAATGTTTCAGAAGTAATATTTTTTTATACTTAATAATTTTTCTGATCGATAATTATAAATTTCACAATTCTGTTTGAAAATTTATGTCATCCATCAATCTATATTATGTAATAAATTAAATCAATTTTTTTCAAAAGGAACAATATTTCTAAATATTACAAACTATTTTTATCAATGTCTTCTTTTATTAAATAATATAATTTCTTTTATAACTCATTTAATTATTACATAACCTAATATATATTTATATTTTTTATATTTCTATATTTCCATTTCCAATTATATTAAAAATGAATTCATCACATTAATTTTAAATTAAAATTATATCTAATATCTAAATACTATTTTCCATATTGCATTCCAAACAAATTTACCTACAAAAGGTCAATCCCATCGCTAACTTCACGCATACGACTTTCGCCGCGAGACGCTCATGGAAAGGAACCACTAGTAGAGAGAACGCAAAAAGAACTAGTGGTGGGGATAAAGGGAGAGGAGGCAGGAAAAACGACTCTCAGAAAGAGAGGCAATGATAGGGAAGAAGTGAGAAAGAAAGAAAAAACGACATCCATTGAGAATTACGGTATTCGTCGACTAGAGTGATGGTCGAGTGTTGAAGCTTGGAGGGGCTCATTAGAAACTCGAGGCAGTACGACGGTGCGCGAGCGTAATATTATTTCCTCGTGGAACGTACGGGCTAATGCTGATCAAATGCCGGGTACCGTTCGGGAAAGGATCGAAGTCCGCTCCAATTTCACGTGCAACGACACCAGCGCCCCGTTATGATCGTTTCGCTTGAACACAGAGAACTTGTTCCGACTATGGGGGGAAAAAGAAAATCTCCACCGGTCTGCACTCCCTTCTATGAATACAAGTCTGCGCGCGCGCGTGGTTTTCCAGCTGTCCGTCGAGCGACCTTTACAAACGACCAGTTCTCCTCCGCGAGGAATTCTGACCTCGTAACGGAATGACTGTACACAAACGTACACGTGATAATGCTTTTCAAAGAACAGGGATATTGATGGTGGAGATATCTTTGGGAAGAAATCGATATCGAGTTTTTTATTAGATAAAATGGATCAAATTCAACTTTTAAATTCGTGAAACGAAACAAAAGAAGATATATGAAAATATCGCAATTAATTTTAATTGTAAAATTATTGATCAAAATTAAATAAGAAAGATATTTCAAAGCAATAGTTCTTAATTATATGTTTATATCAATAAAACAATAAAGAAATTAAATTAAATTATATAAAAAAAAAATAATTTTAAAAATAGTAATTATGATATAAATAGTGTATATCACAATGTCATTAATATGGAATTACAAGGAAAAATTCTTGAGAGATGAAGTTTAATACGAGTGGAATGATGAAATATTTTTACACAATTTTTAGATATCGAATACGATCCTTTGTTCTGTCTTAAACAGTTTATAAATTTTATTTTTAATATTCTTAATCAATTATTTAATGAAACAATATGACAAAATAAAACAAAATAAAATAAAACAAAATAAAATAATTCTCTACAATATCATTAATAAAAAAAAATAAATATATCAAAAAAATAATATAAAAAGAATATTCAAAAAAAAATTTTTAAATTATTGCGATACTCGTCTTTGCTAATCTCTAAAAGATTAAGGATAATCGATTAAGTTCATTCCATAAAGAATATTATGATAAAAGAAAAACCTTAAATAAATAAGAATTCTATTATACGATGATTTTTTTCTGACGAAACAGATCACTGAATCATTTATATGAAATGTCCCACGTGACCCATCGACCTTTGCGCGCGTAAACTTTCTGTGTGTCGACTAAACAGTTCAAGGATGATAAACAAATCCGAAATCTTAATTTGGTTAACATGTAAACTATAAAATTTTCTTCTTTTCTTTCATTCATTATATGAAATTATTCTTTCTAAGATATGTCTTACAAATATAAATCAAATACGGTATGTCAGAATAGATCGTTCAATAAGACACACAGTACGATCAATTGTTTCGTAAAAAAAATGATAATTTTTTAAATACATACCTTTTCGACGTGTGTACGAAACTTATCCAAAAGGCAAAAACACCTGACGAATCCGTAGGAACACTATGTCAAACACACTTTCTAAACACACTGAATTCACTAAAAGAGCACTTAGTTTTTGTCTTTAGACTTGATATGAAATATAATAAACACACGCGCACACGATACGAACTGAAAAAAAACGCACGCTTCAATTTTGTACTGGCGGTAATGTGAACCGTACCGAGGTCTGCAACAATGCGTTTGCGGCTTCGAACTCCAAGCGGTTCTTCGTCTTAGTTCCCGCCGCCCTTCCACAAGCTGTTCTGAAGTTCCTTCTGGGACTCACCCCACCGCTGTTCCGGTTGGACCGGCAGCACTTAACAAAGATTGTCGACCAAACCATGCCATCTATGAACAGAGAATAAAATTAAATTTAGTTTTTATTGGCTGTTTTATTGGCGGCTTTCGAAAATTTGAATTAAATTTTTTATTGTTTTAATTTAAATTTCTGTGTATTTTATCATATTATTATTATAGAAAATTACAAAAATATAATAATTATAAGTAATATTTTATATAAATCTATAATTTTAATGAAATTCAAATAATATTTTTGAGAATAAATAATTTAAATCTATTATTATTTCTATAAATCTTGATAAGAATTTTTTTATTTTCATAAATATATTTTCTAATATTTTTAATTTAAAATTATCAATAAATATATATTTTATTACACAAGATATAAAATTGATTTAATATTTGTGTTAATATTTAATGGAATTTTATCTTGAATATTACGTCTATATTTCATTTTATATTAAGAAAGTAACGATTGTTAATAATATATTCAATGAAAAATAATTAAATACCAATCAATAATATTCATTAATAATTATTGATACACCATAAATATATGTTATAACATAACCGCAACTAATGCTGACTTCTTCACAAAGGAGAATATAACCTATCAATTAAATATTTTTTTGTTAATTCAAAAATAAATGTAAACATATAATATGGCAGATGTAGAAATACTTAATAGCGTTATAAATACAATTGATTATAATACTAAAAAACCGGAAGAATTTTTAAGGTAAATATATAATATTTTCAACATTTTTTTTGTTCTAACCTATATTATTATAAAGTAATAACAATAATAATTTTATCTATAGCATACAAAATGAAGTTGCTGTTGATTTTAAAAATTCCCTAAAGCGCTTATATGATTTTACAAAATTAGAAACACAAAGAAACACAAATGCTTTACCAGAACTTGTTACAGAAGGTTTTGATGAAGAACAAATCTGGCAGCAAATTGAATTACAGAATGAAGGTGAACTTGATTACTTAATTGGTGGTGTTTCTAAATCTTTAGCTGAAAATAAAAAGTTGACAATTAATATAACTAAATCTAAATCTGTATGTAATAATGAAGAAGATTTATCAGAAAAAGAAGAACAAATAATAGAAGAAGAAACATCCGAGGATGATGAAGAATTTAAAAGTAATTTAAAGAAACAAAAGAAGGATGTAAAAAGAAGAAAAAAAAAATCATCAATAGTAGATGACAAATTCTTTAAATTAGAAGAACTAGACGAATATTTAACAAAAGAGGAAAAGAAAGAGAGACAAAATGAAAAAAATGAGGAAAAATCTGATGATGAATCTGTAGATTTATTCAATGATCTTTCTGATAATGATGATAAAACTGAAGAAGCAAAACTATTGAAATATGCAGACTTTTTTGATAGTCCAGAAAGTGAAGATGAGAATCCTGATAATTCTATACAACATAAAGATACAAATGATGAAGAATTAGAGGAAAATGAATTATTAGATGATAATGAATTATTGGAATCACTAGATAGTGATTCAGATAATGAAATAGATATTGATAATGAAATGGAAGAAAAAAGTTCTTCCAAAAAGAAAGTTACATTTAATCTTACAAATGATTCTGATGAAACTGATAGTTTAGAAAATAAAAATATCAATAAAAATGTTGATACAGAAATTAAATCTTCTCTAGAAATGCGACAAGAGAGATTAAAAAATAAAATTGGAAAATTAGAAGAAGAAGCTCTTGCAGAGAAACCTTGGCAATTGAAAGGTGAAGTTAGTGCATCAAATAGACCACAGAATTCTTTACTAGAAGAATTCGTGGAATTTGATATTACAACTAGACCTCCACCTGTGATTACTGAACAAACAACACTTAAATTAGAAGATATAATTAAGCAAAGGATAAAGGACAAAGCTTGGGATGATGTTCAAAAAAAGTTTAAACCAGTTGAGACTCCTTTAGAGTACAAGAAAAAGTTGATTTTGAATCAAGAAAAAAGTAAAGAAAGTTTATCTCAAATTTATGAAAATGAATATCTTAAACAGAAGGAAGCTTTAAATCCAGATAATACTGAAAAGGAAGAAGAAGAACCAAAATTGCATACGGAAATCCGCGAAATGATGCATTCCGTGTTTTCCAAATTAGATGCTTTATCTAATTTCCATTATACACCAAAACAGGTATGACTATTATTAAAAAAAAAATGTTTTTTATATTGCAATTTTTTATATTTTTATCAATAATTAATATTGCATATTTTTTTTCTAGGTTCAACCAGAGATTAAAATTATTAATAATATGCCCGCAATCAATATGGAAGAAGTAGCCCCAGTCGGAATGAGTGATGCTGCCTTATTAGCTCCAGAAGAAATTAAAGGTACGTTTAATAAAAAGAATCAAATAATAAATTTAAATATACATATTTATATAAAATTTGATTATATTTTTTGTTATTTTTTTCAGCGAAACCACGAGGCGATTTGATTGGTAAAGCAGAAAGAACCAAAACGGATATGAAACGTGAACGAAGACGTAAGAAGATGAGACAACGTGCGCGGCAACAAGCTATAGAGAAAAAGGAGAAATTGAATGCAATCAAGCCGGGTATTGCTAAGAAATATAAGAAAGAAAAGACTACAGAATTGGCAAAGAAATTAAGTAAAAATCGAAATATTATAAGAATGGATGAGTCAAGTTTCAAAGCTCCGAAAACTTCGACAGCCTTTTTCACTCAATTACAAGACGAAGTGAAAAGTCACATTAAAGCAAAAATTAATACAGATAGTAAGAAAAAACAAAAGAATGTTCTATCTGCAAAAAAATTAAAATTATAATTTTTGTACAAATATTTAAATACAAATTAAAGATATTGTATAATTGATATTTAATTTCTTGCAACCTATTCTTTTTATCATTACATAAAATCTAATAAGTAAGTAAGTTCATTTTATACAGATTTTTTTTTTAAAACAAAAATACTTTGTATAATATATTTTTAATAAAAATGAAGAAAGAATAATCTTAACATTAAAAAAGGAGAAAGGATTATAGAATGCTTCATAAGTATGTTTTGAAGTTTAATCAATTAATTGCGTTATACATATTGATGCCTTCGTCGACTTCAATATGTTAATTATTGTCAGTAATCGTAGCTACTTTCGACAAAGGATGATTAAAAACAATTATACGTGTAATGTAAATTTTTATATATATTAGTGACAAATGTTCCCAATTCATCATGATATGCTGCAACTGTTCTTTCGATCTACTTAATAAGAATTTGCTAGACATGTACATCTACAATGCACTAAATCACACGCGGTTACTTATAAATGCAATTATGCTTTTGTATGTGTAACATTATCTATATTTTCTTTAGAAATATCTAAAAATGGTGTTTGCCTTTTTTGTTTGCACAGAGAAGCAAAGTGGATTACATATAACTTTTTGTACATTATTGTTGTTGGTGAATTCAAACAATGCTTTTCGTTCAGCGTCGATTTTGACGATTGCACTATTTATAATTACAAAGATCTAAAATAAAATAACTAAGCTAATCTTAAAAATCTAATCATAAGCTGGTATTAAAATTACCATGATTTATGTTTAAGTTTGATTAAGAAATTTTTAAAAATACTTTGTTTTATTTTTTGTTTTTTTCTTATCGTTTAGAATGCATTTTTTCTAAACGTTTATCGAAGTATACTAGTTTCCTCTCTGAAATAAAATCGCTACGTAAAAAAGGAGAGAAATTACTCTCTATTACTTATTAATAAGCACAGATGAGGCGTTAAAATTCTATAAAAATGTAAAGTGATAATAATCATACAAAATGCATATAATCCAATACATTTTCATTTGAAATCTTAATGAACAATCACTTTTTCTTAAACAATTACAAATCTTACACGCATTTTTGCCTTTTCTTTTTTATCCAAAATTTTATACATATACTTACATTCATTTAACAACAATTCAATGAAATTTCAAACTCTCTATTATCTTCAATCGTTCTTGAAACTTCAATGTACAATTTAAATATAACTTACGTTACTATAATTACATTTTCTTTCTTTAACAGTGAGAAGAGTTAAAAAGTCATTTCTTAATTTACACTGTCTTCTTTTAAATTGGTTTTTTCTATTTTATTAAATCAATAGAAAAAAATGATAAAAAAAAGAATTTTACAATCATTCGCTCAATACTAATCTATATTTTAATTATATTAGAAAAAAAAAAAAAAAAAAAAAAGAAAAACTCAAAAATTAATTAATTTCCTGTTGAAAATAATTCTACTCTGTTTGTTTGTCATATTAAATGCTAGAAAACCTCGTATTTCATTAAAAGCTTTCTAAATTTTATCAAATGATCCATCTGTGCATATTATAAGTTTCCACTTTATATATTCTATTTTTCAAATAGAACATTTAATGGCACTTTCGTAAAATGATATTCACGAATTTCGAATAATTTAATTGCGCAAACTTTGATACGGTCATTAAAATCGTATTGTAAACCAATAAAATAGAAACTTCTCGCAAAACGGAAGCACTCATAAATTAATTATAAATGTCAGATGAATCTATGGTAAATTAGTCAATTCAATTAAAGTTTATGTGTGAGGTGCTGATTGGCGAATTCTCATATCACCATTAAATGCTGAAGTAAGTGATTTACGAAACAATCTTTTTATCAATGAAATTCGAACCTTAAAACTCTTTTTAAGGTAGATGTTTATCTTTCATATTATTTTGTTGTCGCTACTCGAAATTAGTATTAAACATATTTAATTCCTCGAAACCAGACGCTCCACCTTGATCTTGTAGCATCTGTAACATATCTGATAATTCTTGAGGTTGCGTGCCAGGTCCACCTTGAGAAGGATGAGGTTGTTGCGCTTGTCCAGTCACTTGAGGATTTGATTGTCCACCGTCTTGTTGAGGTGCTTGATGTTGCTGACTTTGCCATCCCCACATTCCTAAAAAAAACTCAATTATTAACTTTTTTATTCTTATTATTAAGATTAAATAAAACGAATATTCAGATAAATCATTTTAAATTACCGGGGTTATTAGGTACTGTTGTGACTGCATGATATTGCGTAGCCGGTGTTCTAGCACCGCTACTTAATTGAGTATAAGTTGGTCCATTTGGTGACCTCGAAGGACTTAACTGATTGTACTGATATCCTTCTGTTACAGGTTGCTAATATAATAAGTAATATTATAAAGTTATTTTCTATAATATTTTTTTTTTATTAAACATAATTTAGATTATTACTATGTTATTTACTTGTCTTCCAATAGCCCATGCTTGTTGTACTGGAGTTGGCGATGTATTAGCTGGTTTCTGAATTCTACTTAAAACTGATGAAGATGCACTTTGCTGACCAGGCGAGCCATAAGCTATAGGTGACTGTGTTGTTTCATATCCCTGATAAACATTTTGTGTACTGGACGGCCTAGGCTGCTGGGGACCTAATGAATTTATGATTATATTGTAATACAATTGTAGACTATAATAATAATAATAATAATAATAATAATGATAACAAAAGAATATAAAATTAAATAATTTACCAGCTGTGGCAACAGTTGCTGGATGTTGCATCATATGATGCCCAGAATAGAGAGGATCCCTAGCAGGATGTCTTTGAAGAGAATAATCCAAACCAGGTTGTCCATAAGCAGGTACAGCTTCATTTTCTGTCTGACCATCACTACCAGGATGGAATGACCTTGAAATCAAAACACAAATGATTTATTTATTTTATTATTTTCACTTATTATTTTAACACGATCGCAATTCTTTATAAATCATACATGATATAGAACAATTTTTATTTTTACAAAATTTAATAAAGAAAATAAGCAAGAATATAATAAAGTGATCATGTTAAAATCGAAGAATACATCTGTATGATACAAAATAAAAGAAATAAAATATTTAATATCCGGTATAACGGATTCATACTTGGCATGTGTATTTGTGCAGACGATATATTCAACATCATCATTGTACGGATTTAAAAATGCAAATGCAGACGTCCTTAACCATACCCAGTCACGATTTTTGGCTCGAAATCTATACATTACAGATACCACTTGTCCTTTCAGCTTTAGTACTGTAACAACAGATACCTATTAACAATAAGGAACGTGCATACAATTAATTTTTATTGTCTTGAGAAATTTTTACCTTGTTCGAAACTTTCTCGCATATGCGTTAAATCTTCAGGATGAAAGAATTCGTAGCACGGATGACCTAGGAGCTCGGAAGGTGTGTATCCTAAAATTCCTCCGACTCTTTGGTCTACAAAGGTAAATTTACCTTCTGCTGAATGACGTGAAATAAATTCTGAAACATCAGAGAGTGAGAATTAATTAATCTTGACTCGAAATATTCTTGTTTGATAATGAGGACACTTGATACTTACCGTTATTGCTATTTGAACCCGCTAAATCGCTACTATTTGGCGTGCTAGTGACCTGTAGTCGCCCAATGGCAACCAGACAGCAGTGACTGCTAACATTCTCGTCTGTAACTACACCATCAGGTCCGACTGGAACACCGGCAGCCTCTCTATCAGCTAGTCCCATACCTGGTACACATGGGGGAACAAAATCACCTACAGCGTAAAACGATAAATCAATCCATGGTTCCTCATAATCGATAAATGATTATGATTTACATGCTGCTATATATATATATATATGCTATATATGCTGTTTAAGATGGATAGAATTCGGAATATTGATAATTATTCCATTTTAATATTAATTAGCAATATTTTTTCAAATAATTTTATTCAATTTCTATCCATCTTGAAATTATTTTAAGTCTTACTTTAAATGTAAATTCTCTGAAAAATTGATTTAAAATAGTTAAGATTTTTATCTCGAAGCGCTCGATGGCGAATGAAATAATAACGTAATAAATCTGTTTAACTTCAAAAATAACTCTTCTCGTGATTCGTACGATTCTATAATTAATATTTTGTTCAATCGAAATAAAAATTTCTGGTAAACAATACCGCTAAACACGCGTATAAAATTTACAATCGATTTTAACGATAGATTATTTTAAATTATTTTTTCCAAGTAAAAAAATCTTCCTCGAAGCTTTTACAAATAGAACGACAAAAACTCGACGGGAGAATAAAATTCGAAAGAGTTAAAGTCGAAGGCGGAAACGTGCGAAAATCGTTCGCATCGTTATTATGCATCGGGGTCCGCGGATAAGGTATACGAATTCCCTGTCTCGACATAGTTTATCGGTATTCCAGCCATTCTTGTCGGCTGTTAGGTCAAGACGATTCCATTCATTCTTTATAAACCGATCATACTATCCGTGCTCGCCACCGAGTGCCGGCCCCCTTAATTTATAGTACAAACGTCGTTATCCTCGTGTATTCTACGAAGCCGCCTGGTTCGTTCATATTCTTGGTGCACACCGACGTCTCCCTCGGCTTTAAAATAGAAAGTTGGCGCTACGTCTCGCGCGCGGCCATCAACAGACCGGGACCCGTTATACGTTGACGACGTTATGTACATCATCATCCTCATCATTCGGAACAAGGTAGATCGATGCCGCGACCCGTATCAAACTTACCGTTTGGGGGCCAGCTTTTGATGTACCCTGTACAATGAACCACCGCGTAATTTTGGCCATCGCGGGCCGGTGGACCGAGCGAATTCCTCTGTTTTACGTGATGGAGGCCATGAGCGGCCGCCATGTCGCCTGTCGTTTGCATGTTGCCCACCTTCATGCGACAAATGAAGCCTCTCCTCGATCCCATGCATAGTCTCATCGATGCTGTGAAGTTAGGTTAAGTTAGTTTAACGTACTTTTGGAAATTTGATAATTAATTGAAATAGTTGTATTCTATATATATAATGATTTATTGATATTGATATTCTCCATGATTGTAATATATATAATTCAATTAGATTTTTAGCTGGTAATTCAAGCGTTACGAAAATAGGTTAATTTGATTCAGAACGAGGCTGATTCGATCTTAATAATACGATGGAATTCTTTGGTACAATTTTTTGGAAAAAGAGGAGAAATTTTTGGAAAAAAATAAGATTGAGATATTACTGTAAATTATTTAAATATGCGTTATACAAGAAGGAAAAAAAAAATTATACTTACACTGTCCTTCCTTTTTTACCGTCCCCGTTTTCAGGTCCAGCACTCTACCTCCATTTTCCGGCTCGGCACCGCTCAATTGTTCCTTCACTTTCTCTGTGTCGTCCGGATGAACCTGTGAATAGAGGCTGGTGCCGTACCAATCATTTTGTGTGTAGTTCAAAACCGGCGCCACAGAATCGGATACGTAGATGATCGTTCCGCTGTTGCAACTGACGACGAATAGGAAACCATCCGCTGCTTCGAGGATCAGATGTTTCAGCTCTTGATCGGTGAGGAAGGAGGGTTTGTACGCGCCATCTGAGCTAGTATTTCCGGTTCCTAAAATAGAACACTTTTGTTTTAATTTATGTTAATTGAAAAGAGAATTTTTCTTCGTATTTATTTAATTTTGATTAATCGGGAGATTTGGTTATTTAATTTCTTTCAATTTAAAATACGTAAGATTAATTCTTACGTATCCGTCTTCAGTATCGATGCAACTTTAATTTTAAATTGTTCTTTCTAGAAAAAAAAAAAAAAAAAAAAAAAGAAAGAAAGAAAAAAAAATTGATCCTTCATTTCGTGCTTTCTATTTCTTCTATTTCACAGAGATCGAACTTTTCTACGTTTGACGTAAATAGTACGTATCGATCGAGTGATCTACCTGATTGTCCGACATCGAACGCACATGTAACGAAACTTACGAATGCTTGTTCAGGGATACGTGTTACTACTTCTTCACGTGTAGACCGGACATCTTCTTTTTTTTCAAGTGTGTCCAGTTTAATGAAATCTCATGTCGAGAATAATAATAAAATCCATTCGGGAGAGTAAGAATCCTTATATAAACGATTCGTACAAGAATTTTAAAAATCATATCGATCAAAAATCGGATCGAATAACACAATTACCATAGTCTCAACTCAAACTATCCTCATGGTTCGTTCGAACATTCGTAAAGCAAAACGCTCACAATCACTTCGAAACGAATAAAATAATAAATCATCAATTATCGATATTAATTATCGAAACTTGTTTTCTTCCATCCTTCGAATCGCTATCCTGTCCAAGAACAATTCCAAAACTTACATCTCGACAGATAAGAACGATATAAATTCTTCGTCAGACGGGACGAGTCATCTTCGATCTTTCGCAAATCCAGAAAAGAGAAACAAAAACACAAAAAGAAATCTTTCGACAAACGAACTTAAAGGAGGAAAGGGGAGTAGGAGGAGGGAGGCACGGTACCAAAAATGAGGACGGGGCAAGCTCAGCAGCGTAGGTAACTATCGAGGTGCAAGATCGGAATTGCAAAGCGGACAGGATCCTGCGAGCAAAAGGCGATGAGAGAGAGAGAGAGAGAGAGAGAAGGAAGGAGGGAAAAGAGAAGGAGGGGGCGATGCGATCTTTACCCCGATATACGGAGAAATTCCGGGAAGAGGTACTTTAACGACTTCCAAACAAGATCTATGGAAGACCCCGGGTGACCTTCGTTACCATTACCTTCCACGTAGTGGAACGGTCTCTCGATGGACATTAATGCCGGCGTGATTCTACTCGATTTCCTTCCATCGAAAGAAGACGCCCCCCCTCGATACACGATCCCATCGAGTCTTACCGCGATACGTTTCTTGTTTTCGGCTTAGCCTCTTCTCAACTCTGTGGTTGTTCATTTTAGTCTTAGGTTGGGGGAAGGATGGGTCTCTTCCTCATCGTTTTCGTTGTGTCGAAGAAGAGAGAAACAAAAATTTAGGAAAAATTTAATTTGGCGGGGGGGAGAGTGATTTTTTGATCGCTCTTTTGATGTTCTTCGTAACAAAATTTGGTGTTTTATATAATAATGTTTGACGTATCGTGCTATAAATTCTAATCGTAGAGCAATAAGGTATAGGAGGATAAAAATGCATGATGTAATTATGAATGGATATCTTTCGTATTTCTTACAATTAAACAATTAATGACGAAATGTTTATTGTGTATATTTAAAGGGACGAGATGGAGATTGTTAATTAAGCGAATGAAGGTAATTTAAAAAGGGAATTTACCATAATTGTAATTCTAGTTATCATAAAGTTTCATTGGAATTTAATTCTTGTACAGCACAGACACCGGAAACTGATACGATCTATCGATTCGAGGAAACAATTTTCATTAACCGATCATTCACTAAAAATAAAACTCCGAGAAGAATCAATAAACCCCGTCATTACCCTCCCCTCCGCCTCTTATAAAATTTCTCCCCTTCGAAAACTTAAATATCTTCGCGGCGTGGTAATTTTTTTTCTTTTTTTCTCCCTTCTTTCTTTTTAAATTTTCTGTTATCTTATGAAATGATATAATTTTACTTCACCATAGGGGTTATAATATTTTACATCAACGTGAATCGATTACAGATTACAGAGAGATACCTGCGTAAGCAGGTACATTTTATCAAGAAACGTAATTTTACGTTGAACATAAATCAATCGTAGTTTATAAAAAAGCAGCATTTCATCGGCAACAATCGGTTAAGTCTCTTGTACAGACGTAATATTACATCGATAATATTGGTAATCAGTTGTGAAAATAGCTTTAGCTCGTAATAGTTTTATTATAGTTTTATGTCGATATAAATTAAACATTTTTCATTGACGCGACGTAACATCACAAAAGCAAAAATCACCTTTATCTCGTAAAAACACATGATCCTGAAATAAAAATTTACCTCGATGTATGAGTCAATTCCGTCTTACAAAAAAGAACAAAAAAAAAAAAAAAGAACGCAATTTTAACAACCATCGTATCTTAATATCCGCGGATAGACGCAACAAACCTACCTTGTCGATCCCATAAACTCGGTTTCAACAAGACATTTACAATTAGAAAGATTTTAGCAGCTCGATTAATGCTAATTTGCTGCGCGTTTACTTAAAAAAAAAAAACATCTTAACAGCTCGATTAATCAATCATAGGCTATCAAAGCTACCACTGCTAATTTGCTGCGCATTTACTTAAAAAAAAACATTTTAGCAATTCGATTAATCGACCAAAGCTAATTTGCTGCGCGTTTACTTAAGAAAATTTTACCAACTCGATTAATGCTAATTTGCTGCGCGTTTATTTAAAAAAAAACATTTTAGCAATTCGATTAATCGATGAAAGGCTACCAAAGCTAGCATCGCTAATTTGCTGCGCCTTTAAAAAAAACGTTTTAACAGCTAAATTAATACTAATTTGCCGCGCATTTACTTAAAAAAGTTTTAGCAATTCGATTAATCAATCGCTATCAAAGCTACCACTGCTAATTTGCTGAGCATTTACTTAAGAAAATTTTAGCAACTCGATTAATGCTAATTTGCTGCGCGTTTATTTAAAAAAAGACATTTTAGCAATTCGATTGATCGATGAAAGGCTACCAAAGCTAGCCTCGCTAATTTGCTGCGCCTTTAAAAAAAAACGTTTTAACAGTTAAATTAATACTAATTTGCCGCGCATTTACTTAAGAAAATTTTAGCAACTCGATTAATGCTAATTTGCTGAGCATTTACTTAAAAAAATTTTAGCACCACGATTGATCGATCAAAAGCTACCACTGCTAATTTGCTGCCTACTTACTTAGAAAGAAAGAAAGAAAAAACTATACTTAAAAAATTCGAAAATTTCTGTCAGAGCAACGACTTGGAAAAAGAAAAGAGGGGGACGGCGGGTGGGGAGGGGGAAGTATAAGAGGAGGAGGGAAAACTCGACGGAAAAGTGTCTGTCCCACGTCTCACCGCGCGGCCGAGGGTGGGTGTACGCGCGCGACGTATCCCGGAGGCGATCGCCTCTCTCTCCTCTCCTCTCCAGGTAAAGGCAACGACAAGGGAGAGGAGAGGAGAGGAGAGGGCGAGAGGAGCAAGAAGCAGGAGAGAAGCTCCGCTCGGTTCGAGCAATTTGTATTCAGCGGCCCTGTTGTCGGGAAAGAGGAGAAGTGGCTATAAACAATGCGACGCACCACCAATACTTAGCTCGGATCACGGCACGCACACCGATACACATATCCATATATATATATATATATACATATATATCGAACATCGCGATGAAAGAGAGGCGTAAAGGTAGGCGCAGCCAAGAGGAAGGAAGAGGAGAGAAGGGAAGGGTGGAGAGGTCGTCGTATGACCGCGTGTGTGCACGCAGCATAGGGGAAGGGGGAGCTAAAGGGACAGCCGACGGGGCAACTCCACCCATCCTTGCACCGGAAGCATATATCGCGCTTTCTGCATTCGATATGACCCGAACCACGACGACGAAACCTCGGCTGAATTACCACCGGAACGGATGGATCATCCAGGAGGAGCAGAGCCACCCTCCACCGCCCGGACGTCGAAACCCTTTTTCGAAACGTCGATATAGGTAAGATTCCTTCCAGAGTGTTTTCACAGAGTGCAGTTATATACTATGTTTTTCTCGGATAAAAATTTTCGAGGGAAAATGAGTTTGACGTTTCTACTATAAGCTGTAACCGGATTTTGTAAATAATGATTCAGAGTTTGAACAAGGTTTAATACAATGCAGCTGGTGACGCGAAATCGTGTCATTTTATGTAAGATAGCATTAGATTATTATTTATTAGAATAACAAAAAAATTCTTCGAGCAGTTTTTATTGTAGGGGAATTTTGATTTGAAATTCTTGGGTAATATTTATTGTATATTATATAATTTAATACGTAATTTTATTATATTACTTTTCTACCAATTAATTAATTAATCATTGACAACATTTTATCAATTATTGTGACGTTTAATGAAACCTTCAATACCGAAAGCGCAACCCATTGTTTTCGAGAGGATTACATGCGCAGAATTGTTTTCGACACGAAAATATACATTTTGAACGAGCGGCCGGCCGCCCGATAAGGCACAAAGTTAGTTCGATGCGGGACGTGACGATTAAGCATCGTCGATGTTTGAGCTATCCGTCACGAGCAGCGAAATAACTTTGGCAACGCGATCTTTACGCTTTGACTCGGCCCGATTGAATTACGCTGCACACAGTTTATCCGATTCCTTTGCGGCTATCGGCTCGATTCAAATTCGTTCGTAACGATCCGATTAAAAATCGACGAATATTTTAAAACACCGAAACGATCGTTCCAAATCATTTGTCATTTGCAAATATAAATTTATATTCCTCGATTAATTAACTCTTTTATTTATCATTCCACATGTTTTGATCAATCGAGTTAAATATCATCTTGAATAAAATTCTATTAGAATCATTAATAACGACGATTGGATCCTCGTGATTTAGGAGGAAAATTTAAATTTGTTGAGGAGCAATTGGTAGGAAAAAGGAAATTCGCGAGTTCTCTTTCTTGAATGGAAGAAGTACTCACCTCTGAGGTTTCTCATATGGGCGACCGCCATCCTGAGTATGGTCAATTTGTCCGGTTTCCTGGCCAGGGCTGAACATGTCGGCACCATGTCGGACAATTCGGTGATATAGGCGGTCATTTTGTTCCGCCGCCGCCGCTCGATTTCGCAATGATTCTCCCTGCAGTAAGTCGCAAGACAAAACCAAGGTAATTGCATAGTTCGATGAATGTTAATATTGAAATTCTTCTCTTTTTTTTTTTTTCGTGGAAAAAATGCGTTCTCGATTCGATCGATTTTAAAGGAATAACAATTGAAATAAAACATATTGGAATTTACCTACCGGAGCGATCATTAAAAATGAATACGAGTGATTCTCTCTTCCTTCCACTATCTCTTTCTCTCCTCGATTTATAAGCTTCTTCTAGGTTTAAAAAAAGAAATTCAAAAATTGTTCCATAAAGCGTTTTTAATAACATTAACTTCTTATCGGTTTTTAAAAACGTGTTTCGATTTAAAAGAATCCGGCATGGAAGAAATATTCACAGTTTTCAAACAAATATTTATATACCAGCAAACAGTTCTTAAGCGATATTATCCCCTAGGTATGCCTAGGTATCCCTAGCGTGCGATCCTTGAGGGATCGTTTGGCAAAAGGAAACTTGACCGTGGTTCCATCCTCGATTATGGAATTGCAATCTCGTGCGTGGCTCATTTCCATAATTCAGAGACACGAAATACACGATACACCTCGCCGGCATTGCGAGATTTCTTTTAGAAACGTGTGTGGATAACAGCTGGACGACTTCGACGCACGAATCATCCAGCGATTGGATAATTGAAGAGACTGAATGTTGTCTACTTATCGAACTAGACGAACAACCATGCACGTAAATGAACCTGATGAGATTGAAGAAATTTCCCTAATTTTATATTCTTTCTCCATAATTCGCAGGATTTATTATTTTCTTCTTCTTTTTTTTTTTTTTTCAGATTCTAAGGTAAGAAGGATAATAGTATTTCTTGTTATTACATCGACTTCGACATTTTAAAGACGGAAAAATTTCAAGAAATCCTTCGGGAGACATTTCAGACAAATCTTTTATCAAAACTTTTTAAAAAAATCTACTCTTCTAAACTTCGACTCTTCTACGAATTAGAAAAACTTTCTACGTAAAAATATAAACTATATCAGTACCTTTCGCAATAAACGCATACATGAGGGAAAAAATTACAAACGTTTTCTAAACTCCATTGGCCTCATAATGATATTGAAAAATACACACACACACACACACACACACATATATAGAACGCATTGAGAGAACTGCTTATCCACGAATGGGACATTGATAAGCGCGATCAATGCGGCCAATAAATCCTGGACACGATCCACGTACGGAGAAAAAAAAGGGGGGAAACCACAATTTCAGACCCCTCCCCTGTTATTACCGGCGTCTCCTCTCCGCTTTCCACGATAATTGTCGGCCAGCAAATCGTAAATTTAATGGCATTTGATTCGTGATAATTTCGGTGGAAACACACGCGATCAGAAGAGTGGCTGCTTTCCTGATATTTCTTTTAATTAATAATCGTCCATCGTTCTTCTTTGTTTAGGATTGATTGTTTACGACAATTAGTAGCAAAGTCGAGGAAAAATTAATCAGCGAAGAGAGATACAATTAGCAGCGATGAGAGGACAAGTGTTTTTCGACACATTGTTAAGTAAGAATAAATCACGTGAGATTAAAGGAAATCTGAAATTGAGACGAACGAACTCGTTTGTTTTCTAGGGCCGGGTGTATCCGGCTGTGTTTCTTCCTTGGCTCGGGGTAGGGAACTTCCTTTTCTGTTTACTGCCGAGATAAGACCCTCCATCTCGTTTCAGGAGCTATTACCATCGTGCTTATTCCGCTTTAACATCCTCCGCTTTCGTTCTCAAGATCCGATCATTTTCCACGCGATTGCTAACTTCTTCTTCCGTCCAATGTTAGATTGCAGTTTAATATTTATCGCCTTTGTTGATTTCGTTCGTGCATATATTGTTTATACGATTTTTACTTGCTAAATTAACAATAAAATTCGTGTCAAACGATTGTACATCATTTATAACGTTTGTCTTTTTGTTTATTTATTATTTACCTTTGAAAGGAATTTAAAATATACTTCCTTTTTCACGATATTCCCAATTTCGAAGGAAATAAATTGTTATATTTTGCACGTTTCATCACGTTAAACTAGTTTCTTCTTAGACAGGTTTCGGATTCTCCAAGGTAAAATATCGCTGCAGTTGACGCGAGGCTGATGTCTTCGTGAGCATTGACCTCTTGTTAAGTTCCGCGTCTAGGACGTCCACCCCACGTCTGAAACACCGCCGCGACCCCGCATGTGGCAAAAATTGTTCTGTCCGCGGAAAAGCCTGTCTCAAAAGCGTATCCAAGATTACCACGTTATTGATTCGAGTAGAAAAAAAAAAAAAAAAGAAACGACAATTTCAACAAAATTATAAACAAGACGAAAGGCTTCTCTATCTCTCGATAGAAGCCTTGCACAAAAAAAATCGGAATTGGATCATCTTTACGATCCTCTTCAAATTTCAAAAATCAATTCCAACTTAAAATATCAGACTCTTCCTTCCCATCATCCTCTTTCCTCCCCCGAGACGAGGGCGGATGGACGACGACAATCGTCGATATCCTCTGTTGGAGCCCCAACGGCTGGGCCCCGCTATTTAAAAGAGGCCAGGGCGCTTAAAGCGCGAGTATGCACCGCGGTGGAGGAGTGGAGAGGGGGTGAGGGGAAGAGGAGCGCGAGAGCAGGACGGAGAGAACCTCCTGGGTCAAGGGTCAGACGTTCCGAAGTTGCCCGCTCGCTCCGTGGGCCCAGCGAACGCTATACAGGGTGGTCGGTTGCTCGCGTTTCACGATTTCATTTTTTTTTTTCTCGAGAATTTCGAACGAGTTGAATCGAGTAATTCGTCGAATTAATGATAAATTACACAGGTTAGGGATAAATTGTTGAAGATTAAAGGATTCTTTTTAAGTATCTTTTCTTCCTCCGTTTCGTGAACGGATTATTATTATATAATTAAACGAGCAGCGTTTGAATTTGTGAATTCAACGACGAAGAAAATTTCGCATTATTACTTTTCCTGCCCGACGTATCGTTCGATCTCTTTCGAAAAGAACGAATCAATCCCTCCTTTCGCCATAACCATCACTGGTGTTGATCGATACCAAACTTTCAATCGAACAATTGTTGTTGAGACGGAAACTAAACTGCCCACCCTGTATATCGATTTCTGCATTACGATGATACAAAGTCGGCACTGAAATGCACGTACCGCACACATAAAATCGTTCTAAGGGGGGAAAAAACGAGTTCCTCGACACACCGCGAGGCTACGTACACGTAGATCCACCACACGTAGATAGGAAAGGAGATCGTCTTTCGTCGTCATCGTGGCAATCCTATAAATGACAACGTCTGTGAATTACGGATTCGTCTAACGATCGACGCCGTGTCGATGCAGCCTGGCTGGTTATATACCCCTCCCCCCTTCGCTCGAACAATGAATTATGAATCGACCGTTTAATGCGATCCTATTATTCGTTATCAAATATATTCCAACCGTGGACGTATGCTAACCAGCCATCCTGGACATCGATTGATTTATGCCAAATCTTAATATTCCGAATGCTAATGGAGATACCATCCACTCGTTTCGCGATCGAGTTTTTTCTCTCCTTCCAAATATAGTCTCTCTCCCAAAAACGGGTAAAGGATTATTCTAAGAAAGAGGAGATTATTCCCGCTTGAAACCGAGCTGAAGAAATCCTATTTACGCAGCTACTAGAAGCTGAGATACAGCGTTTTAAATTTACTCCGAAATTTTAAAAAATCAAAAATACCCTCCCACTATCTTGAAGATATTTCAATGTTCTATGTTTCTGGATGGAAATATAATTCTATTCAACACGATTGGGACTCGGTGATCGGAGTGAAAATGAGCATGGATCGATGGAACTGCTTCAAGTTTTATCGTGTCGAATTAACGAGTATTAATTAATGAATATTGACATGATCGATCGATTCTTTCGTAATTAATATTCGGTCTTAATTGAAAGCAAAATCGAATATACATTCACAAACAGATATATACAACAACTTCAAAGTTAAGAGAGTTATTACAGAAACTTGTCATTGTTACTCGAGGAGAGAAGGGTAATATTTTTTTTTTTTTTTCTTTTTTTTTTCAATATTGGAAAGAAATGTCTAATGAAAAAAATCCACTTTCAACTACGAAAACAAGTTGAGAAAATTGATCAAGAACCTTGGCACATTACCATCGGTTAATAAAAGTGTCACCAATCGCGCCTGCGTTCTGTGTACTATGTCATAAACAGGCTCATAAAATAATAGAATGTCGGAATAGGCAATTTCGCGTCGAATATGCGATTCGTTGAGTGCCGTTTAAATCATTTTCCAACGAAGATGTTATAATCTCGGCGAGAGTCGAACGATAAATTTACTCCCACTTCCAAGTTTACTGCCGTGCAACCGTAACTTGACCAACTGATCGTTTCAATAGTTCTACTTTGACCCTATACAATGTACGCATAACATCACATTTTACAAGCGTATCACACGTGGAACAGCAATCCTTTTTTCTAATGTAACGTAATGAAATTTACACACACGATTTAATCGTACTATTATATACACGTTCTTCTCGTTAATTCAACTTTTTGCCTATCTAGATAATTATACCATGATTATATTTTTGTAAAACGCGTATTAGAAATTTGCTCGGGAAAAGTGGCTTGATTTGATGAAAAGAAAAAGGGTTTTTTTTTTTTCTTCCGTTGTATAACTACAGGTTACAGGAGGATAAACAGACGATTTTGAAATTCTCCCTAGCTATTTTTCAAATACCCTCCTCTCTTTATTCATTTTGTCATTGAACACCATTAACCGTACACGTCTTATAATTCCATTATGCTCGGCAAGACCAGGCCTGACATTATAGATAATGGAAGACCGTAAGGATTTAATGACTGTAACCAGCTTGAAAATCATTTCCATCGGTAAATCCTGATTTTTTTTCTCGTTCAAATAATATTTCTCTATTATCCCCACGCGCGATGAAACATCTTATCGCGTTTATGGCTTATCCAATAAAATTGCATCTCGAATTGTTCTCCGTCTCTTTTCCACCACTTCTTTCTCGATCGAACAATTAAAAAAAAAAACACGTACTTTTCGATTCATCCCTTCTTTCGACAAAGAAAATATTTATAAACTTACCATTAATTAATAAATTTCAAAATATCGACGAGAATCAGAAATCTAAATTTAAAAATTCGCAAATTCCCCCCCTCCCCTCTCCCCTCCCATAAAATATTTATATACTTCAAAGCGTCCAAGTTTTAAAAAAAAGAGAGAGAGAGAGAGAGAGAGAGTTAGAGAGAGATTACAGAAGCAACGTCATTCTCGCGGTTTATCTGGCAACGAAAACGAGAGAAACTGGTGGAAAGGAAGAAAATGGTGGAAGAAGTATAAGAGAGGGTTGGCTTGCGGCGGGAGGCGGTAATTGCGTTATTAAGTTGAAAGTGAGGTGCTCGAGAGCGACATCGCCGCCGCCACAACTTTTCCATGAAACGCGCACAGTGGCCATACCTGCAATCATGCCTACTCCCCCTCGAGTTTCCCCTCGAGCCGGGGCGAATGCAAAATACAAGGCAAATTCCCGGTTGCAGCTCCGCTTGTCCACCGCCGAGTATACGTTTCGATGTTTGATGTTCGACCAGATGGAATTACCTCGTCCAAACTGCTTCTTCGGTGGTTGAGTCGTAGACAGTGCTTTCTTCCAAGGAATTGGAATTTGTAATTACGTTAAAATATTATTAACATCTTGTCCAAGACAAACTCTTTTTATTCGAATATTATCGTATCTCGAATACGAAGAATGATGTTTTTCGAAACGTAAAAACATCATCCTGTTACAAAATTCCATTACAGAATTTTCTTCCATTCCCATCCAATATATTTAATTTCCAATATAAAACTCAGCGAACTGGGCCCAAATTTGATGGGGCCCAATTATTCGCGAAACGTTAATATCCATGGATCGGATTATTGGGCCATGTCAACGCGTGGCTTCGCTTCTCTCCGGGCCCAAATTTGATGGGGCCCAATTATTCGCGAAACGTTAATATCCATGGATCGGATTCTTGGGCCGTGTCAACGCGTGGCTTCGCTTCTCTCCGGGCCCAAATTTGATGGGGCCCAATTATTCGCGAAACGTTAATATCCATGGATCGGATTCTTGGGCCGTGTCAACGCGTGGCTTCGCTTCTCTCCGGGCCCAAATTTGATGGGGCCCAATTATTCGTTAATATCCATGGATCGGATTATTGGGCCGTGTCAACGCGTGGCTATCGCGAGATCGGTGTCTTCGCCGCGGATGGGACTTATGCGAGAGTTGCGCGCGTACAAGTGGGCCCGTGTTCCCACGCTGGAGCAGGCTGGAGGGCTTCCCATTCCGCTATCGACTCGCATTGGCGGGTATCATGTAGGTATGTATGTATCTTCGTACTTGGCCGGCCATGTACAGGGTGTACCGGGTGGAACATATTGGGCCCACGATTTCGTGAGACGAATTAACAATTACGCGGGCGTATCAGGAAGGAGCGAGAGCTTCTTTCCCCCTCTCCTTGCCTCCTTCTCTTTCCTTTACACTCGTCAAACCCAAGTTAAATTTCTTGTCGAACAGAGGGAGGACAAGCAGTTTTGGATCACGCTTAACTTGTTTTCATCTTTCCAAGTAAGATCTTTATGCCAATTGTATTCTTCTGCACAAACGATTCCATTTCGTGAATTTTTTTTTTTTTTTTTTTTCGATTCCAGGGAAATCGAAGGAGGGATTTTTCACGCAAGGAATTGGTTTTATTCGAATTTAATAAAATTATCGTTTTGTATTATCGATGATGATATTGAAATTGCAAATTGTGCGTGTCTTCTATGCGTGATAACAAAGACAAATGTTTTCTCTTTGAATTGTACTTGATAAAAGCGTTAAAAATTTTATAGAGCGTCTTCTACGCGATTAATAAATAATTGCAATGAATCTTTCGAAAAATTAATATTTCAGATATCGTTATCTGTGGATTAGGAATCGACGATATAAACGATTCGAGGCAGAACAGAAGATTGCAGAAAGGAGTGTAAGATTTCTCGAATGCATTATTATCGAAGGCGATAAAAAAAAATGTGTAATCAACATAAATCTCGTATCAAAGTTTATATGCATAATTTACATTGCTAATTTTTACACTGTTATTGACGTGTATACGTGTCATTAATTTTTTTACGATTAAAAAAATAAAATTATATTATCATCGTGGCAATTTGGTATCGTCGTTCGTTGATTTATGATTTATGATTCGCGGGAAAATTAAATCTCACCGCCAATTACTGAACAATAACGTCGTATATACGCACGTGAAAAATAATTACTTTACCATTTTATCTCATTTTTATAAACGCGTGATATGTTAATCAATTTCCTCTGATTTAATATTCCTTTTTGCAATAATTTCATATCAATTATAATGAATAATAATAATTCAATAACCAGATTTCTGACTGTGAACGAACAATATTATTCGTTACCTCGTAAATATCTTTTATATCCCAAATGAATAGAAAATCGGAATAGAACGCATTTTTCCGACAGAGAAAGAAAGAAAGAAAGAAAGAAAGAAAGAAAGAAAGGAAGAAATGTTTAACCCATTCACCGACTCCTCTCATTTATTATCGCAAGACGAAGAGCATGCAAGTCGAGCCTGACACTCACCTCGCAAATCTTTCTTTGTCCTGTACATTCTCGTTCTCCAACCTTCTATATTTACACCCACTGGGATCGTCCTCGTCGGATCTGTAAAGATATAAAAGCATTTCGAATAATTAATTATCGGTACAGTTATTTGCATTCATCGTTATTTACAATGATAATATTTATAATATTCTTTGCAAACAAAATTATACATTATTATTATCGATGAATGATCGAAAAAATGATTGAAAAATATAATGATGAAAATTCAAAATTTAAAAATTCATCATCGCATTTATAATCAAATATTATACCCTCCTCGGTTACAAAATAATTCATAATAAGATCCCCTAGCTAAATCTTATCTATCATTTCTTACACATTCATCCCATTTTTCCATCTTCTTTCACAATCGCGTATATACCAGTGATCAGATTAATATGTTATCAAAGAACAAGGATCGAAGAACGAAAGATTAAAAAAAAAAAAAAACAAACAGGTACCACGTGGCCATCCAGTGACTCGTTGCGCAAAAAAAAAAAAAAAAAAAAAAAAGTCACGCGAAAAGTGCGTACGACCTTCGTCGTTGAGGAACGTCGTCGTTCACCGAGGTCCATCTGCCGTTCGAAACGATCGAATATTCCGCGTACGTAGCGAATAAATGTCGCGTCGCCGATACGCCGTAGTGTAATCACTTCCGGATTACCAAACGCGACACGGGGACATTACAAAATTGGCCGTCGCCTATCCAACTTCTACCCAAATCTAGAGCGTATCGTGTAACAGTAAGCGCGAATAGAGAGGACCCTCCTCATGCAATATTCACGCGAGTGCGCTGATGCTCTCTATAAAACCACGTGGTCGAGAGGCCGTGCTCGGACGAATATGTGGATTTCGATTTATTAATTTTAATCTCGCGATGAACGACGCATTTTGGTGAAGAAATGCTCTCAAATGCTTTTATATTCACTTGGTATTTTCGTAATCATATCGTGAAACTGTAATATAATTATTAATTAGCGTGCGAACGAATTTGATCGGAAGCATATATATATTTCTTGCGCAATATTTTTCTTTTTCGTAGAAAACTAGAATTATAACACGAAAATGATGATATGAATGCTCGTGACGTAGATTCGTTTACGTATGCACGATAGGATTACACATGTAATTATTTATCTCATTTAACATCTTCAATATCGAAACGAATCTTTCCTCTTAAACTCGAGATATTAAAATAATCCAAATAAAGAGCACCGTAATTAGCCCAAACTGGCGACAACTCCTGCTCCTCCGAGTTTTCGAAAATTTCGAAAAAAAAGGAAGGAAAAGAAAGAGTGAAACGGAGAACAAATAAAAACTATAAATCCCTTATTGACATCTCGTTACCCAGGCGTCACTCAACCGATCGATCCCTTCGATCGAGCGCGATCGTATTAACCACGGGATAGAAAATTATACTCCCATTGGACGTACGTTCAACGTGGACGTACACACACGCACACCCAGAAATCCGTGGGCCTATCGTCAGTCTATTACATGAACGCGCGCGCGCGAGCACTCGGGTGATGTACGCCTCTGACCCTGAGCGAAAAACCGAGTTCCCCTTCCTCTACCCCTCCTCCTCCCTCCCCACCCACCCTACCCTTCTTCTTCTTCTTCTTCTTCTTCTTTTTCTCCTTCTTTGCCCCGGCGAACGTTACGCCGAGCTGCAGCCAGCATCTGCCCCCCACCACCGAGCCGGAGTAACGGAGAGCGAGGGTGGGGGTGGTGTAGGGCCCGCAGTGTATCCGGGTCCGAGCGAGAAGGCCCCATATTCCTTCACCGAGTTCCCCTTCTCTACCCCTTTTTTTCTATACTCTCGCCGTGTGTTTGCCCGCTTTGAACCCGCTTTTTCTGCTCTCTTTTTTTTTTTTTCTTTTTTTTTCCCCTCCCCTCTTCCTGCCCCCCCTTCCCCAGAGAAGTACGGATACGAGACGGGGAGAGACGATAGGGAGACTTATCGAGTAATACACAATGTGTATTACGTCGATTTAATATATTCGCGCATATTGGCTTGGTAGTTGAGCCGTAGCTTTTTCTTGAAAGCTGCAAGGGTTTCTTCTTATTATTGGGATTATCCGGGCTTCGGTCTCGAGATCGTACGTTCATATTTTCGGAATTTTATTTTAAATTATCAGAATCCAAGATTGAATAATTTTCTGAATTTAATTAAATTATTTCTTATCTTCTAACATTCAAAATTAATACTAAATTTTGCGGAGGTCGATTTTGTGGCAAGGAAAAATCAAAGGTAGAGAGAATCGAAATGTTTCTTAACGGTTAATGGTTCTTTACAGGCTGTAATCTCAGAGATGTTGTTTTTTATTTTAATAATTTATAAGCCAAGTTGGCGAACGTGTTGGAAGTTGTTGGCTACGACATTTTGGATATCGATCGTGGAACACGGTGAAAGTGTCTAGGCCTAGCTCTATTCAGAGGGGGGCCGCGCACGTGTAGATTTTGCAGTCAGATCACAAATCTCTGTATTTCTCGGATCTTGGAGCATTCGATAATTTGTAGCCGCGAACGCCGTGGGAATGGAGCACCTATCCCGATTTTTATCTCCTTTTATCTGGATAGTAAATCATCAGAAACGGGTAACGCTACGTCTTCGTACGTTTGAAATATACGCGACTTCAACCCTTTCCACTCCTATTTCATTTTATCATTCGAATTTCACTTTCCTTCCGTATTTTTCTCTTTAATTTCAGTTTGGAAAAGTTTTATCATTCGCCTCCTTTCCTATCGCATAATCCTCCCCTTCGATCACACCAATCCAGAATAACATTCAAAAATAACTACTCCTCTTAAAGTCATACACGAAATTCTTGAAAGATTGTTCGCATATAAAATCGTTCGCGCAAAAAAAACCTTGCCTTCCATCATCTTAACGATCTTGCGAACGTGCGAATCTCATCCAATCCAAAAAAAAAAAAAAAAAAAAAAGAAAAAAAAGGGGGGACAATATAATATAGAGGTTCGTTAATCCGGGAACAGCACGTTCCCTGATCGGCCATTATCCTGCTGTATAAGGATCGTAATAATGTCTTGATAACCCTTCCTCGACCGGTTCCCTTCTTACTTCTCCCCTTCGTTGCGTTAATGAGATGCATCGTTACACGCGTCGCGATTGATCTTAACACGCGGCGAATAGCAACGCATCGTTAGCGTCCCGTTAACCACGACGATTCGCCCTCGATCGATTAATATCTCGACCAGATTTATTAACACGTTGCCAATAACACCATAGAGATAGAGATCCATCCACAACTTTTTACACCTCTCTCTTCTTCGGCTCTCTATTCAATCGGCCACCGCGATTTATTCAAGATAAATGTTACTGTTAATAAGGTTATTCGAGTTGTACAACAAGGATACGTTGATAAATTGTGGACGAATCTGGGAATTTTATTATTCAGAGAATAAAAGACACGTGGCATTATTAATTGTAATTAATTTCAATGCGGCAAGACACGATTACGACAAATATCGATCGAATATATAATAGAACGTGATTATATTCATTGGATCGTTCATTTCTTCTTGCTGCATGAAAAAATGTTGGAAGGATTGCGTATGCAACGAGTTTATATTGTCAGTTTTTCGTCCACGGGTAACGTACCGTACGAGTTAACGGAGTAAAACTTGGAAAAATTGTTTCCCTCCTCTCAGATCTTTGGATACAGCCTAGAAATTATTTGGAATAACGTTGGAGAGACGTGTTCAATGCTTGGGGGAGGGGGGATCGTTCGAACCAGACGGGTTGGACGGATATATGTTCCATAGATCGTTGAAACAGATACTACGTGCTCCACGTAGAATCTTATCGAAGGAATCTTAATTGACAAAAAGCCCCTTGTTGCTAATCCAAGAATCCGTTAGCGACACGAGGTTACGATATATTAGCGGCTAATCCGGGCAAAAAGAGAAAAGTGGTATCGATAGGTCATCAGCCTCCTCTTAACGAAGCAAGAATAAGAACAACAACTTACCCTACAATTTTATCTATCAATACCATTTTATATTTTACATACATTTTTCACCTGGTAGGAAAAAAAAACCTGAAAATCCATTCTTCTCAAGTTACGATCATCCATTTGAAATCCTTCGTAAAAATGCGTACAACGCATTTCGTTGTAGAAAGGAAGGTTGGAAAAAAGAAGAATGATCGAAATAATCGGTGGAAAAAACAGGAGGAGGAGGAGGAGGAGGAGGAGGCGTCACGTGATACGGAGGGCTCTGTTCAGGTTACAGTGGCGCCTTTTTGCATTTTTCCAGCCCGACACGACGTGGTCACGACTTTGACCCCCTTGCCCCTCTCTCCCCTCCTCCTCCCCCCTTTTTCTCTTCGCGATCGTCCTCGTACATTTACGTTCCTCCATTCCTCCACGTGTCCACGTGTGCTACATCCATTCTAGACTCCTTCTTCCTGTACGCTCAGGGAGGCCGTTGCGCCACCACTTTGGACACACAGTTGAATCTCCCTCCTGCACAGAGGCACGCGAAGAACACGGTCGCCTTACCTTTCGGCTATTCGCTTTTACCCTTTCTTCCTTGTCAAATAGAATTTGATAGAACGCATAAGAGGAATAGATTCTATAAAAATTGCAAAAAAGAGGCGTCGTTTTGCAAACGAGCAATAAAATTCGTGACGCAAAGAAAAATACGATCCTACCGTTCGAATCGATTAGCCTCGACCAGAACCCATTTGATTGCTCGACTGGTAATCCATCCAAGGTACAATGGACAACGTTAACAGAGAGAGAGAGAGAGGAAAAAAGAGGAGACGACACGTACAGAGGCTGGTGGAGGGAAGAAGAGGGCGAGGAGAGCGGGTGGAAGAAATGTCGAGCGACGGTGACCAAGAATCTAACACCTATCCGATAGATAGAGTTTTTTCATTAGGGGAACGGCGATCGAACGGCGGCGAGTGTTCGCATATTAAAAGGAGAGAGGAAAGCTATTGGCGGGCCCGTGGAATGGGCCCGGGAGGCGGTCCATCGTTCTCCGACTCTGGGACTCTTATCCGCTCTCCGCCGACCTTATTGGTCACCGCCTCCCCGATCGTATTCCTGCACCGACCCTCTTCTTGCACGCCGCTTCTTGCGCCGAGTTTTCCGCCACGTATCTACTTTGAGACTTTGGTTGCCTCGATTCGACCACGTTGGGAGGTTCAACCCTGGGAGTCTACAGTGAATCCAAGCGATGATCTTGGATATATTGGATACCGAGTTGTTGGATTTTTAATTATAAATTGGTCGGTTTAAGAACGATCTTGGAATACTTTGGATTTGGATTGGTTCGAAGGCGATATTTCATATTTTATTCAACACTTTATGTATCTTTTCGTTCCAAAGAGATAAGGATATTTGTTGAATATTAAATATTGTTTCGTGGGATATTTTAATAATAAAGTAAGATGCGTTCTTGGTTCATCGACATTCACCGTCTATTATTTTTACTTTTATCGTTACATTTCCCTTCCAATTTCATTCCATGCTTAGAAAATTTCTATCGCCACGACTGCCAAACTCGAACGAAAATGTAGTTCGATCCCCGATCACGATCTAATTTCAGATAAAAAGATGTAACCATTCGACGTAAAGAACTTAAGAATCTGAATGAAGCTATATTTGAAAAGAATCAAACGTGAGTAAGATCGTCAGCGGTCTCACAATTCGAGTTGCTTTGACGTTTATTGGAAAAAAAAATTGATGATAGAAAGAAAATATCGATGCTCGTAGCAGCGAAAGTGATTACAACGATTTTCGATATTCAGATATAATCTATTATTATGATATAACATAAGATGTCTCTACCCCTTTATTTAATTTCTTAACCCTGCAAGATTTTTCATCCTCTCGATCCTCCAATTACTTATTGAACGTTAACACCTTCCTTCGATCCAAACAAAATAAAATATCGCAATAACCGACGACGACGTCTCCGCTCGGAAATTCCACTCCCCGAACATATCCTTCGCATTCGATCCCACGAAAAACCGCCTCCTCGATACCTGTTGCTCTCGCTCCCCCTCCCGATCCACAACAGCAAAAACCCTCACCCTTCGAATTCAATGAACCGATCCTCTCGCGCCTCTTTTCGCCTCGTTCCCAACAAAAAACGAGCGATTGGCTCGCTGCCAATCTTTTTCTTTCTCCTCTTCTTTTTCTTTACGCGATAAAACGGCCCGGCAAAAATAGAGCAATTTATCTCGATCGTTTCGGTTCGTTAATTGCGAAACAGTTCGAGGAACGAGATTACAAATGGAGAAAAAGAAGAAGAGAGAGAGAGAGAGAGAGAGAGAAAGGAGAAGAGAAAAATCGAGGAAGGGATGGATTTTCGTCGCTTATCAAGGATCGATAATCGATTGTAATCGAAGATAACGAAACGAAAGGGGATGACCGTTTCACGGTAGAACGAAAAGAGGAGGAGGAGGAGCCGTGACTCTCACGGCTGAGGAAATCCTTATTGTCGTTTCGGGGTTCGCCTCGAGCGGAAAGTCACGCGACCAAAACGCGAAAAGGAAGAGGAAATAAGAGAGGGAGATCCGGTTAATTGCCGGCGTAACTGTTTGTTACTACCCCTCTGTTCACGCACCGTGTAACTCCGCGCTCGATCGACTCTGACTCCTCTCCCCCCCCCCGTAATCATTTTTCTCCCTCCTTCTTTCAACGTTATTACACGCTCGTTTAAGAACGATTACGCCACTTTCGAGAGCGTTTTAGCTCAGACACGTTTCGCGAGTTGGAAAACTTTTCTTGCTGTTTTAATCGGCGGACGATTTCCCGATTTTTTTTTACCTTTAATCCGCGTTGGTTAAATAGATCGTGTTTTAACAAACCTTTGTGAAACGTAGCTTTAAGAATAATAGATTCGAGTATCGGCTCTTTTATTTTTCCAAGTGTATACAATGAAAAGAAGGAGAATGGCGGCCAATTCAATTAAATCGGGTTAACATTAAAATCGAATATTTCTTTGCATTCTCCATTTTGAATTTCCTTACTTTTTAATTCGAATGAAAAAAAAAGAAAAGAAAAGAAAAGAAAGAATTTGGAACGATTACGAGCGAAAAAAACCCCAACGAAGGAGGGAAGGAAAGAGGAGACACGGGAAAAAGTTTCGTTATCGGCGGATTCCTCTTGAATAACCGCGCAGGAAACACAAGCTGGGCGAATGACAGCGACGAGGTGTCCGCCTAATGCCAGCTTAACGTGGTACGCGTCGACCAAACAAAACCCGGCGGCGCTCGCGGAATTCGTCACGTAGAGGAGATTTGCGGCCGTTTGTGAATTCATGAGGCCGATTACCAGATCATTATGTTACATAACGAAGAATTTTTCACCTCGACCACCCGTTTTTCGGAATACGCGGGGACGCAATTCCCGTCGTGTTGAATAAGAAACGAAAGATTATGAAGAATTTTATACATATATATTGCGAACAGAGTTGTACGCACAGTTTTGATGAATTCTTTAAATTTTAATTAAAATCGATAAAATTTAATAATGAATAGAAAATTGACAAGGTTGTAAATTGATCGGGTATCATAAACTTGTCTCGTTTTTACAATTACCCGTTGATGGCTCTCCATAAAGGAATTGACGAGTCGTTTTGAAAAAATATAAACGAGCCAATTGCAGTAAATTCTTTTATTCCTCTCGTACGTAGAAAGGAGAGTAAATTACTTAAACGTGGGAAATAACGAGCAGGTTCTGTTCTGTTCGAGTTTAATTTAAAATAATTTTAAACTATTTTCAATAATCTGTCAATTATTCTTTCCAAAATTACAATCATTCGCGTATCATCGAATTACAAACATCGCATAAAAAGGACGGATCTGCATAAAATTAATTTTTTCAATCGATTTGCACGATCGAGATATTATTCTCTTCTCTTTTAGTTTTTCGTTTCGAAATAAATTCGTGCAACTGCGGGGAGGAGTCGTTGAACCGGATGGACAAGACGACGAGGAAAGTGTGTTTCGAGATTGAAGCGGTCGTGCTTACTTATTATTTTCGTTCATAATTAAGCGCTTATTAGTAACGCTCGCTAAACGCAGCGTGTAATGCATATTTATGTCATACACCGTGTATCGACACGCACCTTCACACGAGGCCCCCGTTCAGCAAAATCAACGCATTAGAAACGTTAATGATTGTCCGTGTTCAATGCTCGTTAATTGAAATACCAAACAGCGACTTCTCCTTAACCATCGATCGAAGGAAATTTCATTTTAATGGTTTAATCCAACGACTATCATTCCCGTCTCAACGGATTCAATTTGCTTTACATTTATTGGCACTTTCAATTAAAAGTGAAGATTGATTCGTGAAAATATTACTATATATCCATTTTATATAGCTATATTTATACACAATTCTTTCCTCCTCCTTTTTTTTTTTTTTTTTTTTTATCTCTAATAATTATGGGCTGTATAATTGAAAGGTTGGTTGGTCGGGGAGGGGAAATATTATGCTGTAGTTGTATGTGTACGATTTAAAAAAAAAAGAGAGAAAGAAAAATGTGCGAATACATTGACGAAAATCTCTCATCTTTCCATAAACTGAACTCTTCGATTCTTAAATAAGAATTTGATTACGAAATGACTCAGTTAACGGATTGAAACGCTCATTAAAACTTAGCTCAAAGAAGAGAATATGATATGTGGAAAATCAATAAAAAAAAAAAAAGAGAAAAAGAAAAAGAGAAACGGATACGAATACATTGACGAAAATCTCTCATTTTTCCATAAACTCTTCGATTCCGTGTCTAAATAAGAATCTGACTGAGAGATGACCCAATTAACGGATTAAAACGCTCATTAACGTAGCCCAAAGAAGAGAAGAGAAGAGAAGAGAATTAATATCACGCAGAAAATCAATAAAAAAAAAAAAAGGAAAAAAAGAAAAAGAGGAAAAGGAGAAACGAATCACGATCCGTGGAAATCGAAATGGTTGTTGCTATAGCTTCACCAGGACAACGATCATCCCGTAAAAACCAACCAGATCTCGACTGTTACGTCGCGTTGTCAAGACTGCGAAAAGATTTGTTTTTGTGGCACAGGAAGGAACAACCTTAAAGGGGTTCGCACACGACCAATAATATTCTCGATAATATTCTTATTATAAGAGAAATATTATTCATAATTAAAGACTGAAGATATTTGTATGCATAATATGTGAAAAAAAAAAAAAAAATACGTAAATCACGTAGTATTTGCATAATGCGGGTAATTTTATTACGTAGATTTATCTACCAAGTATTGGAATATTAATATATCCGTGGAAAATCTTCTAGAAACAAATGCAAAAGTTGGAAAAGAAGAAAAATATCGGTTGTTATTTATTTTCGTAGCGACTTAGAGCGATTATTCTATTTCTGTCCAATTATTGAAAGACAGAATAAATACGTTTGTTTGCATACAAATCTTACTGGTCTACTGATAACACGCCAGACTTTCCCTTATCTCATTTTTAACAACCGTGTTGCTTTACAAACACGATTCCTTCTTTCACAACAACATCATCTCTTCCAGCATTAATAACGTTACATCGTATTCCTGTCTTCCTTTTCTTTTTTTATCGATTTATAAAATATAACGTTTTACAAATAGCAGAGATAAGACTGTTTAGACTAAAACGTTAAAGTTTGCGTGCATACGAAAATTTCTTTTCTCGTCACGAAGAAACTCCATCTTTTTCGATAAATTTTACGACGTTTAAGAAAACAAATATAATTTTACAATATCTCCATATCTTGTTTCGATCTCGTTCGATAATTACGTGGACGACATTATCGATCGTGTGCGAGCCCCTTAAGAATGTTCAGGAGCAGAGTTGACAAGAATAGGAGGAAGGAAAAAGAGGTGGAGAGGAAGGTTGAGGAGGAGGAGGAAGAAGAAGAAGAAGAAGTCGATCGAGCGTGACTCGTTCGGATTCGACGAAAGTGAGAATAAACCGGCGAGGATAATGGGAAGAGGACGAGGGAAAAAGCGCGTAGAGGATTGCGGAGGCGGCGGTGGAAACGGGGAAAAAACATCCTTCGACGAATGTATCACCGGGAATAACCGGTGATACCCTCCCGATAGATCGAGTTTTTACGCTGCAGCTCGCCTCCTATCCGTTCTTTCCACGAAAGAAGAGGAATTTTATCTTACCATCCTCTCATCGTGGGATCATATATAACTTATAATTTTTTATTTTTTGTTCCTCGAAGTTTTGAAGAAGTTTGGATTAAGGAATTGAATATTGAACAAGGATCTGGAACAGATTTTCGTTTCGCGGAAAAGTTGTTCAAGATAGTTGAAAAATCGAAGTTTTGGATCAAGAATTAAAATCTTTTTCCAAATAGTAAAACGTGTGATGTAATTCAATTTCTTTTTTATCGATCGAACGAGTTTATACCATGTTTTTCTTCAAAGAATAAATTAACCTTTTTTCCCCAATTTTTAACACACTTTCTAATTCTTTAGAAAGAAGTTTCGTTTCTTATTATAGAATTGAACGAAAACTAAAAAAAAAAAAAAAGGAAAGAGAAGAATTCGTAGAAACGAACACACGCAAGATATAGTGTCGATTGAAAAACAGTCACGCAATAAACGTTATAACTTCGTGTCGGTATCGGGGCCGAAGTATGAGGAAGTCGTACGCACAATCGTTTTTTCAATCCTTTTGTATACATATATAATGAAGTCCAACGATGGTTACGCAAGACATTGTACAATAATGAAGCAATTTACTTCCGTCAAAACGTGACATTATTTATAAATTCGTCTTGTCAACGTGTTTTGGATTTCACTGGAAAAAGTTGCCGATCTTTTAATAACAACTTGCACACCAGCCACACGTTCTAATGAATTGGAACAATTTGAGCATGGTGGACGAATCGGAATGAAAATCCTATTTCTTTTTTCCTTATTTGAAAATAAGGCAAGGTATCGAGAAGATCACGATAAATCTCGAAAATGTGCTTGTGAAAAATCTGTTCACAACGAATTTATTTTTTTACTCTCTTGGAAAATTCGGAAAGAGGCTTGAAAACGATTAGATCAAAAAGAGAGAAATATCGTTGTAAATATCACCAATTTCGGGAAGGGAAAATTAATTCCTTTCTTGAAACCACAAACGATATGCTCAACTCAATTTTCTCTGAATCCAGTCTAAGAAGAAATTATAAACAACATTTCAAATCAATTAATCTTCGCCCAAAGTTCAATCAACCTTTCCTAGATCCTCGAGTACCATAATTTTCCGGATAATATACTCAAATAACACGTATATATTATTCTCAATCTAACTCTAATTATCTCTTCTAAGTGAGTTAGTAGAAGAAAAAAAGCAAAAGAAAAGTGAATAAATAAACAACAAAATGGAAAGATGAATAAAATAAAAATAATAAAACGTCGAAAAAGAAGGTGAAATATATATATATAGCAGTAACATTGTACGCTTTGGAAACCCGCTATCAGGCCCATGATATCCGCGTTTCCGTTCACGTGGTAGCGGTAAAGCGGTTTTACGATGGTCCACGTTGTTTTTACGCGGGTTTCACCGATAATCCGGCTATCTCGATTCAAAGACAGCATAACCACTGCCGTTTCCGACCAATCGTCGTGCTGGGTCGCGAAAATTATTGCCGATACGGTGGGATTGTTTTGTGTCATTGATAACGCGATACGTGATAAATTTCATGGAGAACTCGACATGCTATTTCGACGATCGTCGCCTATCAAAGTTCACCTCACTAATTTCAATTAAAACTACTACTTTTCCCTCACCTTGCCTTCTCTTATTCTCCCCTCGTTGCTCTTTTTTCCCTTTTTCTTTCCTCCCCGATTTTAAAATTTATCTTATAGGGATAAATTTAGAGTAAGTTTCACTCGAAAGATCGATTTTAAAGATAGATCCTGGTTCCGGAGCAAGATTTGAATCGAACTTGAGGAGAGTTCGAAGATTTTGACGATGAAATTAATAGATATGGTTAAGTTTTACGTAACATAAAATAAATATATTTTCTTTTAAATATTTTTCAATATTTGACATCCCATTGTTTATTGATTGATATGGTTTGCTAAAATTTTAAAGTCTTCAAAAAATGATAATCTATTTATTAGATTTATCGTAATTAAAATTCTTCCTTGATATGTTTAATTCTACGAGACTTTTTGCTAGAATATTCTCTATCACAAAATTCAAAGCTACATCACTATCGATACGATACAAATTGAATTCATCATCAATATTTTCACAATTTTCCAAATTTCTAATTAATTCGATCAAAGAAGTAAAAATTTTTCCTCTTACCGCCTCATTTTCATTCTTAAAACCCTCGTCAAATCAACGTGCACGTTCGATTCAAATCATCTTCCAAAAGAGAAATCAAAACCGAGAAACTCGATCTAATTTTACCGTCAATTTCAATTTTAACAAGGATAGAAAATTCGTGAAAATTTTCCAATTCCAATGCAAAGATTCGAAAGACGAAAACAACGAAACTGACGAAAAATAAAAAATATTATTTGTTCCAGATATATTTGATTCGAATCATCCGCAACGTGGAATCTATCCCGCTTTTTTAAACATCGTGTACACCTCGCAAAAATTTGTTTTCCACAATTCAAACGATTCTTCCTGCGTTTAATTTTTCGATTGGAAATCCACGGATCGCGATAATCCTTGGATCGAAATCGATAATGGATCCGAGACAGAGAAGAAATTGGCAAACGGTTGCCGCGCACAAGTTTCCCCCCGCGGGCTATTGATTTAAGGGAATGGCGAATCCATGACCGCTAACACACGCTCGCCTCTCTCAATTTCAATAAGCAATCGCGAGAACAACGGTCACGACTCCGACTCGAAACTAGACCGAACAACACGACGCGGCCTAGCCTCGAATTCTTTTGCTCTTTCCCTTATTTTTTACTACCTGTTCTCTTCTCTTCCCTCGTTAACAACAGTTATTTATGCAATTTAGAAATACAATTGGACCATTGGTGTTTTTTTTTTTTTTTTTTTAATTCTCTCGCGAAGGAACGAGTTATTAAACGGTGGAATAATTCTATTGGAATTTATGGGAGAAGAGGAATTCGTTGAAACGTGTCTGATCCGATTTGAAAATCTCCTGTCAACACTTTGAACATTTTGTTATTAATTTCCCGTCGAAAATTCGTTGTCGATTTTAAGTTTAGAATCTGAGGGAAAATTTTAATAAGAGTTGAGAGAATTTGAGAAGATATTGGAAAAAATTTGGAAGAATTGTAAAAAATTATTCTTCTCGGGGGATCGAATATATAAAAAAAAATGTTAAAGATCGAAGAATTTTAAGAGACGAGTCATGAATTGGAACAGATAAGTGGAAGTGATTCATGTGACTCTTGTGATACAACGAAGCCTTCTTTGTTTGAAATATGTATGATGAAGCTCTTTCTTTTAAAAAAAAAAAAATAAAAGCCGCGGTGTTTTTGATCTTTTTCGACAGCATCTTTCAAATCATAAGGAAGACTACATCAACGTAATTATAAGCATATAGGTCAAGAATTCACTTGTGCCATCTTCTTGCGCTAATTATAACTATTCCGTATCGATTACTCCGAACCTTTCCTTTCCGAAACTGCGGTTCCTTCTTCGGGAACACACTTTTCCACAAAATTTTTACGCTTTCACACCGAAATCAAATAATTTTCAAATACTACTATACCAACTCCAACTTTCGTTCACAAGAACAAAACACTCCAAAATGGAATAATGCAAATCTTCAACACGTTGCTCCAATTTCTACTATTTACAACGGTTCAAAAAATTAACAACTTTCCAAATTTGTTCCTACTCCAAGGGAAAAGAATCCTTCTCCATTATAACACGCTCTCTTAAAATTTCCAATTTCCAATTTATATTCCATCCAATAAACTACGATCTAAAATCTTTCCTCCAAAAAAAAAAAAAAAAAGAATCACATCTCTGCACACGACCTTCTCGTCTCTTCGCCACGAAAGAATCACAAACATAAAAGACGCTAATAAAAAAGAAGATTAAAAAAAAAAAAAAAAAAAAGAAGACAATACGCGATTTACCTCCGTCTTTTGGACTGCTGCGCGTCTGCTGCATGGGTCTGCTGCATGTGATGGGGCGATAAGTTGGTCCCGTAAGTGAGCAGCTGATTTCCGGCGGTTGGGCAGGCCGGTGGGGGCGGCGGGGGTGGCAGTTGGTAGCCGACGGACGTGGCCGAGGGTATGTAATGCGAGGGGCCCGCTCCCGGGCCCAAACCCACTCCATACCCGCCGCTACCCGTCCCACCCCCGTACATACCGCTACCACCCGGATACTCTATTTTGCCGGCCTTTTTGCCACTTTGATCGAACGGGGAAAATTCGTTTTAAGCAGTTTCCTACAGTTGTCACGTGGCCTGCATTCAAGCGTCCATCTTGGTGGCCACGATTCGTTACTGTTCTTTGTAATAATTGTTGTTATAGGAGGGTGTGGAAATTTCAATTAGAGAGATTAAGTTGGTCGCTTGTTTTGTGTTGGGGTTCGAGATTTGCTTCGGTTGAAATGAAGTTTTTTGGAGGGAGGGGTTAAAGTCTGGTTTCTTATCAGTGTTTACGATTATTGGGTGGAACGAGGATGGAAGAGAGGATGGTAGAAATTAAATTATTCATAATTCCATAAGATCAGTTCATCATCCTGTTGCTAATCTTAAGAGGAGATTCTACGTGGTCGGTTTAAAATAAACTTTCCTCCATTCCTCAGGGTTATCGCGGAATCTCGAACCTCGAAGATGGCTCGTAGATTGCACAGGAAGTGTCCTCGGGGATTACCTGGATCTCCTTGGTTCTACCATTTTTCTACCGATACGAGTTCAACATCGACTTCTTTCGTCGACTTTCTTCGACGAATCTCACGCTTCTTGCACATTTCTCTTCTGCGTTAACTTTTCATTAATTTTATTCCACCAGTTTTGAATACGATAACTAAATAATATCGGGTTGGAAGATCGTAATAGGATTGCAGGATCAAGTTATCGTGTCATCTGGTTCCCGAAGATCTATGTTCAAAAGATCTCTGATACTTTATACCCTGTTCACAACGGCTTTTGCCAAGATGTTCCAGCCTTGTTATTCGTAGATATCTTCCTAGGGAATTTTCCCTCCAGAGATCCAACAGGTATTTATGGATGGCGCGCGAAGGAATTGACTACGACTCATTCACCTTTGTTCCAATCACGCTAACATGAAAACATCGAGTTTCTTTTATCTCAAATCAATTTTCAAATAAAAGTTTCGAGTTTTTCTAAAGTTTGGTCAATGCTTATCTTCTGTCCAGAATTTCCTTTTTTCCTCGATAACTTTTAATTATATATTAATTTGTGTCGATCAAATAATCTGAATTTCCACTCCCTCGTGATAAATGTTTCTCAACAATAAATAATTTTCTGTAAAAATTCTCGTCCACTGTTGTATTTTATTCGGAAGATTTCAATTTTAATCGAAGCTTAACTTCCAGCGTGATTACGATCAAATCGTGATCGATGATTCGACGGAGCATTGATCGATATCGTTTTGGAAATCGCGCACACACCATGGAACATTTTCATCGACCAGCCCGAGCCATTACTCCGCGAATGAATGCAGACAGAATTTCGTTTCGAAGATTCTCGTTCCTGGCTCCATCAGATCATCGATCGATTTCCTGTAAATCGAGCAATTCGAAGCGAAAATCGAACGGAAGCCAAAATTTGCGCCTGATTTCTCGCAAGAACTCTTCTTCCTTCAAACAATCGTCTCGATCTTCTTCGCTTTCTCGCGTGTATCTCGCACAAGATACGAATCCAAGTCTTGCATCAACTCCATCGGATCTTTCCATTCAAATCTTCCACAAAAATTCCCTCACATTTCCAATACCGATTCGTCCAACGTCCTCCAAACTTCTTCCAAACTAAAATCCTAAATCTCTCCTCAAATCGTTCCTCGATCGATCCTATCCACCAACGAGAAACTTCACTTCGTCACACTTTTTCACGACCGATAAAATTTCCATCCATGCCCGAATATTAATTATGGATGCTCGAAATCGTGGAATAAGAACGAGATCAACGAGTTTTCAGGCGGAGGATACGCCACGGCACGTGCGCGATCGGTGGCGGTGCTCCAGAGAGAGAGAGAGATAGATAGAGAGAGAGGACGGATCGATGGCTTCGATCGCGATCTATGGGATATTTTAGCCACGTGAAACGGGACGAGAGGAACGGCGGAACGTACGCGGAAACACGTTTCGTAGACGGACGGACGGATGGGTCGACGACTAGTCACCACCCACAACTCGCCAGTGACTGATTCCACCATAGCCGCATAATGTGCCGCTGTGCTATACCCCGGTAAGGACTATCACTTCTCCCACCAGAGAGCCACGGAACACAGCCACTGTGTAAAGCATGACTTTTAACCGGGATGCATTCGTCCTCGTTCAGCGCGTTACACGCTCGCGAGGAGGGCGAACAGGATCGGGATTGCTCGTGACCTGGTCCCAAGGATCGACAACCAAAGGAGGAGGTCCGTTCGAATAGTTCTCCAACGTGTGCAGGAATTTTTTTTTCTCTAAGAGATTCTCGAATCTCGGTTATTTTTCTTTATTATTTGGAAGATCTGTAGTTGTAATCGATCGTCGACTCGATTTTTGGGAGGAGGGGGAGGGGGGTTTGTTTTTGGATCGTGAAATTCTTGTGATTGTTTCTTTAAATTTTTTTCCTTCTTCTCGAAAGAAGTTTGGAGAGAATAGAATTTTTTATTCTATGTACAATGAAGATTTTAAATGTTAATTAAAGAAATATGATAAATCTTTGTTTCGCGTTGATGGCAAATTTCTGAAGATTTTTCTGCTTTTTGTTGAGCAGAAAACTTCTTTGACGTTTGTGATTCTTTAAATTGTTCTTATGAGAGAACGTTAAAATTTTTATTACGTTCTTCGTTCTTTCTTGAAAGATTTAGGATTTTTGAGCAGATTTCTATAGAATTTATCGGAATCTAAGTAAGTTTTTAACAAATCAGGCATATGTACAATCTTTTAATTTAAGATTTCTTATTAAATTTTCATATAAACTTTTGTTCGATTCTTAAATCTCATTAAGATGTTTTCTTTGATACAAAAAAAAAGTTTCTTTTATATCAACTTATTACATTAAATATTATTATAATATCTCATATTAAATTTTGATGAATATTGATATCGAATTTATTTAAAAAAAAAAAAAAATAGTATCATAAAATTTAATTGAAAAAGCATTGCTTTTATTAATAAATAAAAATTTAATTTCCTTCTCCAATTCGAAAGAAACGATAACAACATCTTAATCGAAAATTTACTTTGTCTATTGTGTTACCTATTAGACAGATGAAACGACTTATTAGATTAAAATGAGACAAACTAATGAGAGCCATCGAAGGAAGTAAGTTATTACATCGAATCGTTGGTGTAGTTATCGTTTCAAATAATGTATATTTTATGTAATAGATATTTATATAATATGTGTATTATTCTTTATACGTGATTTAAGCAGTATTATATTTTTATTTTCTTTATATAATACTTCCTTTTATCAAGAAACATAACAAAATTAATATAAATATAAACAAATCACAATATGAAATTTTTTTTATTAAAAACATCTATCGTTTGTAACGATTTCTTAAGTTCCTTTCGTGCAAAATTATTCTCAAGGATTTTATAATAAATATCGTAAGAAATAAAAATGTTAAATATCTAAGAAATATCAAGAAAAGAAAATTATAAGACTATTAAAATTTTTTAAATTTCTAAAGATTCCAGAAGAAAGAAAGATTAAGATTTTTTATTATAATAATACTTGTTTTAAATAAATATAATATTACTAATACGTTATATTGTAATAATAACTATAATTCTAAATATTATTATTAATAAAATTCTATTTATATTACATCGTATCCCTTTCATCTTTAAACCTTCTTTGCTACATCGATCAAGAACAAGCTTATCTCATAATCGTTTATAGACGTGCAAATTCTATTTCAAGAAGCTATCCACCAAGATATCGTAACAATCGTACAATGTACATTTACAAGGTAAAAGTATGCAACGCTTACGATAACAAAATGTTTCTGACGCGATGTCGCAATCGCTGGTGTAAAGGAATATTAGCGGACATCGACAACTCAGAAGTCACCTACCATTGTTAGACATCGTAATCTGGCTCATTGTCACCACTATAACGTTTCTTGGAATCGTGTTAATCGAGAACTTAAAACTTGTCTCGTTTATAATATGCGATTAGTAAAATATTACGTCATTATATAGATAATAATATCCATAACAAAATTTCACTGCAAAATATTTTTTATTTCTTTTTTTATTTGTCCTTATCTTCTACTATTTGAGTAAAAGAGAGGTAAAAATTTAATATTTTATTAATTGCAAAAAAATAAATTGGATAATATATAAAAATATTTGAAAAATTATTTTAAAAGTTTTTATATAGTTAAATTTAAAAACTTAATGCTATTAAATGAAAAATATAAAAGATAACATGAACTTTTAATGATAAATTTGATTATATTTCTATTTAAAAATGAAAATTTTGAATTAAAATTTAGAAAATTTGATTAATTTAAAAAAAATATAAAAAATAATTTTAATAATCCAATAGTTTAATAACATTTAATTGTTGTAATGATAATAAATAAAAAAACAATAATTTTAAAACTTACCCAACATGTGACATACTTGCACCACGCTTCTGCGTCATCTTGTTCGGGTCACTCCCTGAAAAAATTATAAATAGTAAAGATCAGGTTATAGAATTTAATATTTATAAAAGCTTCTAATAATTCATTATTATCAAACATAATAAATTGAATATAATAAATATGATAATTCCATTGCTATATGAATATATTGAAAACATATTTGTATATTTATTACTAAATATTACTAAACATGTTTGTTATTTTCTTCTTATTTTGATATTCTACCATTAAAATGAATTATAGTTACCATATTCATATAATATCTATAAATTTCAATATTATATTCAACACAAATTAAAAGAATTGTAAAAACTTTCATTTCTTTTTAATTATACTTATTTTTTTTACATCAAAACTGTACATGTAGCTCTATACATACTCTTATCAATCAAAATCATTACTTAAACATAGAATCAAGGAAATAAGAGTTCATACTACAGTAAAACAATGAATTTATATGTTAAATACGATAAGTCACATAGAAAATAATTTACATTTTATGATAGAAAAGCGTCCTACTTAAGGAAAGATAAGGAATGATGTTCTAAAATTTGTTCGAAAATCACTTGTTCTGAAATTTTCTAGAATTTTTCAAACTTGAAAAGTTGTTTTTGCTCACAAAAGAAAATAAATTTTTTAAAAGTTTTCAGTAAAATAGCACATATACATTAAATTGATTAAAATGAGAAAATACTTTCAATGTCAAACAACTTCGATACATACCTGGTATGGAATGGGCGATCGTGGATACAGTAAACATTCGGTTAAGAAATGTCGTTTGAGAACAATAATTGAGTCTATTAATACTTATCGACACTAAGTGAGTAAATTGAAACGGTAATTAATTGGAAAATATCTTTTTAAACGTTAATTACCGAAATGTTGTACAATTAAAGTGGTCTTAGTGGCGCCACCTACGAGCATTTTTATTGCATCATCGAATATGCTGTTGAAACATAGTATCGAAAGTCGGTTTTAAAATCTATGACGGATATTACCAACTGTTTTTTACGCGACAATTTAATAAAACGAAACAAAATGTAATCAGAAGATTATATATTGAATATAGTTAATATACGTATATTAAATTCATAGAATAATTTTATTTAAATTTATTTAAATATTTTATAAATAATAACTATAGATATAGAATTTAATAAAAATAAATAAATCATTTTGTATGAAAGACGTTTGCTAATTGATTATTACGAAAATATTAAAAATGTTAAAATATTATTATTAAGTAACGATTCTTCTATTAAGCGTTATGGTAAAAAATTCGTTATAATAAATATTGATATTTAGGAATATTATTATATATAAATATTTAATAATATCTATCATCAATTGCATCGCTCTCATGCGAACGGTTTAGTGTAATTCGAAATAAGACGCCGTAGCGCCGGTATACCTGTATCTAGCCTGTATCTACTACGCAACTTCCGCTAACTCGCTGCTGAGCAAAATGGACGCCTTTGTGTCTGTTTTCCTCGTATTCATACTATAAATACTGTTTTCCCCGCGATGCACCACCTTTGACATGGCGATGTTTACACGGTACCGTGAAAAATGTAAGTGAAAATCGTGCTGTGCCGCAAATCAAAGTGCATTCCTCGGTGATCGACGAGAAAACGCATCCAACCAAATAGGCCAGAACACGGATGACAATTGAGTGAATATCTTTCACGACGAAAACTTTTTCGAACAAACTCGCACGAACGGGGTCGCTATTTTGGTAGACGTGTAAATATCGACGATTTATACGCGTCGAACGACACGGGAATCTTGGATATCGATACACCTCCCGCCAAAATTCCATTCACTGCTTGTATTCTGCAGTATAAATAATCGTTGTACATAACTAGGTAAGGCAATTGACACAAAACCTTAACCGAACTTTGTTTTCGTTTATCAAATGACATACAATCATCGCAGTTATCATCATTGACTTTAATAATTCTCTTATTTAGCGGAATTGTGTTCATTTGGGAGGTTTCCAGCCTGTAGCATCCTTCTTAAAGCCATGTTATCATATGTATAATGTTGGATGGTATATACTCGACAACTGGAGGTAATAATAACAATATTATGTGATGCTAGTGATTTAATCATTGAATGTTAAATAAATATTTTTTGTAAACTTCTTTGAGTGACACAAATAATCAAAATCATTGAAAGAAATATGGTTTGTATAGAAAAAAAAATGACATTTTAGTTTTATATTCGTTGTGACATTCGTGGAACGATTTTCATTAGAATCTTATGAGGATATCTTTTGATGTACTCCATTTAATGTGTTAGTGATATTATGAGAATATTTGTGAAAAATATTAAAATAATTTTTTAAATAATTGCTAGTAATTGCAAATTATTTAAAAGTATTTTTATTATATTATTTTTATTGTATATCTATGTATATATGATATATATATATATATATAGATAGATATACATACATATATATATATATATATATATATACATATATATACATACATATATAGATATATATATATATATATATATATATACAACACACATAACTACAGTATATTATAATTTTTAATTGATATGAATGAAATTACATTATGCTATATATATAATAAAAATATAGTGTAATTTTATAAAATTTGGAACAGTATCTTCTTAGATTTTTTAAAATTTTTGTTTAAAAAATTATTTGAAGTTACTCTAACCTTTATAAAGAGATTAATAGTTTTTTGTTGATATTTGTTATATTTAAGTATATAATGCAATAATAGTGTTATATTCTTTACTTAAATTGTTTTTTTATCAGTTTTATAAAAAAATAAAGTTTGTGAAATATATTTATCTTAAATTAATCATCTATCATAAAAGTATGTCATCAACTTGACATTATATAAATGTGTACTAATTTTATTTTAAATAGTGAACTTATTTATAATATATATTTAAAAAATTAAAATATTGATCATTTTTTATTTATTATTTATATATAAATATTAAAATAATCTCTCAATGTGTCTCAATAGAATTTTAAATTTTATGCACATAAAATATGAAAAATTAATAGTTTGAATGTCATATTTGTTATTATATTTGTTTCAGGTCAAGAAATTAATTCTAAAAATGGACCGTTTATTGGAGGATCCACGTGCTTCATCAAAATTTGGTTGATAATTTCTAGTGCATCATGGGAACTTAAAAGAGACATTGTTAAGTTCCCAATATATGCCTTAGTGGTAGTGTTCTTTAATAAGCGTTAGATACAATTCTGTTCATCAGTGAAATATATCCTATATTCGGAATGCCTTGAAAATACGAGTGTAGAGATTTTAACAATGATTTCTTTAAGCATTCGTGGTAACAGTGCATTTAGATATGTTCTGTTGATTTATATTTATCATATACTGTGAATAAGACTTTTTATAATATGTCAGTGCAGTGTTTGTTACGTTGGATAATTCTATGAACCTCAGAGTACATGTAAGGACACTGGACCTAATTTTAATAATATTTTTTGTCCAGGCTGTAATGCCAGAACAAGTCAAATTCAAGATGAACGGGGTTATACCGAGTGTGCCAATCACAACTCTCGCTGGTATTGCGAGTCTTACTGACTTGTTACCTGAAATGCCCCTGCCAACACCGCTGCCTCAGACTTTAACTAACAAGTCCCTTTTATTTCATCCAAGAGTGGCAGAGGAAGCACAAATATTACTAAGTGTTCGAAATGAAAACTTAGTGCCCCAATTAATACTATCTTTATCTCAAACCTCATCTGATCATATTGAACTAAAAGATAATTATGCAAATACAGAACAGCCTATGGAAACCGAGCAAAATACTCCTGAATTACTTAAGGCAATTTTGCAAATAAATCCACATGTGTTTAAGGGGCCTCAATATAATTCACCAAGAAATTGGACCCAAGGCACACCTATGATGCACACCAATCAATCATCCGCTAATTATGGACGATTTTCACCATCTTATTCAAGTTCTTCAGGGTCAAGACAAACGCCTCAAGGTAGTCCAGCTCATCCTGCTGCTGCTAGAACAGTACTACCACCGCCTACTGGTATAAATCCTCTACCCAATATGACCCCACAACCAAATATGTATTCTCCGGCACATATGAGTTCTCCTGGTACGCCGCTAACAACTCTCGGTAACGTAACACCTCAACACCATAATATGGCTGGTATGACACCTCAACATAATATGCATATGGCATCTCCTATGCGTGCTAATATACCTTTACAACAACATCAACCTGTTAATATTCAGCAAAATATGTATGATCCTATGATGAATCAACAAGTGCATCATCCATTAGGAAATCATCAACCGATGGAGATGGAAAGTACAGTGCAAGAAAATCAACAATTTTTACTTGATCCAGTAACAGGTCTTCCTGACATCGATATACCGATTGAAAATATCGAAGCGAAACAAAATATAGATAATGCGACGCAACATCTTTTATCTGCAACGCAAACCACATCTTATCCAAGTATGGATACCAGTCCTATGATCAATCCGTTGAATACTACGCCAACAACGATGATACAACACCAACAAAACAATAATTCAGAAAAAGGGATGAAAATGCCTGCCCCTTTGCCAGAGAAATTAAAAGAACCGATTGTCATGCTAGATAGATTATCTTTAGCAGATCAAGCTTTAATGCAGAAGAGTATAGCCGCATTTGCTGAAAAGTCTCCAAGTCGAGCTGCAAAAATGGGGATTTCTAATCGCGAGGATGTAAAGTCCGAGTCGGAAAGCGAGGAAGAAATAGGTAAAAATAACAAATATTTCAAAGCGCGTGCAAAAGAACGTCAAGTCCAAAGAGAAAAGGAAAAAGCTGAGAGGAAAAAAAGTGAAGATAAAAGTCGCAGACGAAGAAGGGTATTGGATGATGATGAGGAAGACGATAAAAAGGAAGCTCTCACACCGTCGAAACCAAAAATCAGAAAAATTGAAAAGAAACTCGTTCCTGTTTTAGCTAAACTCAGTGTGGAAGAATTAATGGAAACCAATACGTATCAACGTTTTAACACAACTATAGAAACGATATTCGAAAATACAGAAGATGTAGCAACCAATGCTGAATTAGAAGATGATGGTGATGTGCCTCCAGAATTGTTAATTCCTAAATATCAATTACATGATTTATGTACAGAAGCAGCCAAGCTGAAGGCATTAGGAGCAATGGAATCGATTCCAGCAGATAGATTGGTTAGATTATTAAACATTTTAGAGAAGAATATTCGGGACGGAGCTAAAGTATCTCCGCTGGCGGATCCGGATGATGACGTCGATGAGAGTCGATTATGGACGCAATTAGCTATGGAAAGAGTACAGCGTGCAGTGGATGCCTCTTTAATTGCATTACACATTATGACGTCCAGTAACATGCCAAAAATGGTCTACTTGGAAGACGTGATCGACAGAATAGTCCTTTTCATGAAGTTTCAGTTACAAAATACTATTTATCCTTCGTTTGATCCAGTATACAAAATAGATACAAAAAACAAGACTGACAATTATAATTCTAGTGGTCGTAAGAAAAGGGGTCATATGAAAGAAGTACGAGAGAAAAGTATCCTTCAGGTTTATAATAAAATGCACGAATTAGTTGGTCTTCTTGCTGAATTATTGAATATTCAAGTTCTAACAGACACTAGTGTTTTACATGCCTCTACGTTAGGTGTCGCACCATTTTTTGTTGAATCTGTTAGCGATCTTCAATTGAGCGCTTTAAAACTGGTCACAGTAATATTCACTAAATACGAGAAGCATAGGAGATTATTGTTAGATGATATTTTGGCATCTATAGCTCGACTTCCTAGTAGCAAAAGGAGCCTTAGGACATACAGGTTAAATTCTGAAGATCACATACAAATGTTAACAGCCTTGGTTTTGCAGCTAATCCAATGTGTTGTTGTATTATCGGACAATATAATTCCTCAACAGAAGAAATCACAAGACGAAGAGGAGAAGAAAGAAGAGAAAAAGACCAGTTATGTTGATGCCGATGTCTTAATCATAAATAAATACGAGACTGCTACGAGAATAGCGGGAAATTTTTTAACAGTGTTCTTGAACAAGTGCGGCAGCAAAGGTGAAGAAATTGATTACAGGCCACTGTTCGAGAATTTCGTGCAAGATTTATTGGCCACGGTTAATAAACCAGAATGGCCAGCGGCTGAGTTGCTTCTCAGTTTACTTGGAAATTTGTTAGTAGGTCATTTTTCTAACAAAAGTTCTGATATGGCACTCAGAGTGGCCTCTATCGACTACCTAGGTGTTGTAGCAGCCAGATTAAGAAAAGATGCAGTTAGTTCTCAATGCAAACTGTCTACCATCGATCAGATTATTAAGGACATCAAAATCGAGCAGCAAAAAGATTCTGATTACGATCAGGTAAAGGATAAAGAAATAATAGGTTTGAACGAAGACGAGGAGCGGACGGTTTTTTTACAGAAGGTGCTCCTCGATTATTTAGCCGTGAATGGAACCAAGGACTCCGCTTTAGGCTATGCTCGCCATTTTTATTTGGCACAATGGTACAGAGATTGTGCCGTAGAAAAATCTAGGGTCGGTCAAACGAAGAATAGCCCAAGTAAGAAGATGCACAAGAAAAAGATAAAAAAGAAAAACAAACATCACGCTAGCGATCAGGATTCGGAATCAGAGCTGGATGAACAGGATGCAGACGAAAACGACAATAACGAGCAGAAGAATTCAGAAGCATACAGAATCATAGAGGAGAAAAAGAAGTATATTATAAGTAGAATAAGACCGTACAGCACTGGCACGAAGCCGGATATACTTCAGACTTATATTGATTATAATTCGGCGGAACTAATATCGCAATATCTCGCCTCAAAAAGGCCGTTTTCGCAGAGTTTCGATCGGTACCTGAAACAGATCCTGCACGTGCTTACAGAATCGTCTATCGCGATCAGGACGAAGGCTATGAAATGCCTAACGATGATCGTTGAAGCGGATCCGAGTGTGTTGGCGCGGGTAGATATGCAATTGGGTGTGAAACATTCGTTTTTAGATCATGCGACGTCGGTCCGCGAGGCGGCTGTTGATCTAGTAGGAAAATTTGTACTAAGTAGGCCCGAATTAATAGATAAATACTATGATATGCTGTCGGCTAGAATTCTAGATACCGGCGTTAGCGTACGTAAGCGCGTGATAAAAATTCTAAAGGATATCTGTATGGAGTGTCCTGACTTTCCTAAAATTCCTGAAATCTGCGTAAAGATGATCAGGCGGGTGAACGATGAGGAAGGTATTAGAAAATTGGTAATGGAAGTGTTTCAGAATATGTGGTTTACACCTGTCAGGGAACGCCCCACATTGGATTCCGAATCGTTATTGAGGAAAGTGATGAACATCACGGACGTTGTGGCAGCTAGTAAAGATATGGGTTTGGAATGGTTCGAACAGCTGCTGGTTAGCTTGTTCAAGCCCAAAGAGGACAAAGACGATAGTACAAAGATGCAAACCGAGCCCCCAAAGGCATTATTGACGGCGTGCAAACAGATTGTTGATTGCTTGATCGAGAACGTTCTTCGATTGGAAGAGACGAATCTGGAAGAATCTGAGAAGACGGAGAAAAAGGGATCCTCTCAAAGATTAGTCGCTTGCTTGACAACTTTATATCTATTTGCGAAAATACGGCCACAATTGCTAGTCAATCACGCGATTACGTTACAGCCTTATCTAAGCTTGAAATGTCAAACTCAGGGTGATTATCAGATCATCAGTAGTGTAGCACACACTTTGGAATTAGTCGTACCATTGATGGAACATCCTAGTGAGACTTTTTTAGCACAGCTGGAAGAAGATTCGGTAAAATTGATCCTGCAACACGATAGATCGGTGGTGGCTAGCTGTTTATCCTGTTTAGGCTCTATAGTGAACAACGTGACCAGGAATTTTAAATTAATACGAGACTGTTTTAAAAAATATTATGGACATCTGACTGAGTACAAATCCTTTTACGAGAAAGATCCTACGAATCCTATGCTTTTAAAATATCGACCATTTGTCAGGAGAGCGTTGTTCACTGTTGGCTTATTGCTGCGACACTTCAATTTTACCGACCCAGAAGTAATCGAGGGACTAGCAGAGAATATAAAGGATCAAGTATTTGAAACGTTGAACTATTTCGTACATCTGGACAACGACGATATTCGACATTTTACTTTATCTGCTATTGGATCTTTATGTATTCGTCATTATGAATTCATGTTACTTCCTGAGTTAAAAGAATTGTATCATCATTTGCTTACGTCAGAGAATGCCTTGGTTCATATGAGGATTCAAGTATTGAACAATATCGAGGTATACTTGTTGGAAGAGGACAAGAGAATGATCAAACAGGATATGGAATGGGCGAAAATGTCCAAACAAGAAAACTTAAAAGAAATGGGAGATGTTTCATCAGGAATGGCTAGTACTGTGATTCAATTATATGTGAAAGAAATTTTAGAATCTTTTTTGCATGCAAACATCAGTGTACGTCACGCAGCATTGAAAGTGATCCAATTGATTCTAGCTCAAGGTTTGGTCCATCCGGTTCAAATAGTTCCCTATCTGATCTGCATGAGCACAGACTGCGAAAAAGTAGTCAGTCATAGCGCGGATAAGCAACTTCAAGACATCGAGAAGAAGTATCCTGGCTTTATTCATATGAAATCCCAATTAGGTATCAAGCTTAGCTATCGGTTGCAGAAAATTTTACAAACTGATATCACAGTGAGAGGAATGAGGGTCAAAGATGGCGAATTTCCTGGTGCGTTAAATGGTTTCCTTTATACTATCTTGAGGAACACGAAACAACAAAGAAGAGCCATAGTATTGTCTTTCTTAAAACAATTTGACGAGTCTGCGAAAACTAGTTTATCACAGATGCTCTACTTGGCTGACAATCTCGCTTACTTTACATATCAAGTGCAAGACGAGCCATTGTTTATCATTCATCATATTGATATTATTATTTCCATGTCCGGTACGAATCTTGTGCAGTCATTTAAGGAGGCATTACTACCAAAAGAAGGGAATAGTCAACCACAGCAGCATCATCATCATCATCAACAGCAGCAGCAGCAGCAACAACAACAACTATATCAACAACAACATCAACAACAACAACAGCAACAATACCATCAGCAACATCATCAACAAATTCATACTCCTATGGGACCGGATGGACAGCCACGACCAGAGCAATTATTGTCAGTATTGGAAGATGAAGAGGATGATGAAGAAGATGAGGAATCGTTACTGGCAAGGTTACCAGGAGACACTACGTTGCTTAGGGATTATATCACCGCCAGCCAAGGTTTTTTGTTGCTGCTCACTTTAAGACAGCACTTGAAAGATCTGTACGGTTTCTCTGACCAAAAAATTGGCCAGTACTCGCCGACAGAGGCAGCGAAGGTGTACGAGAAAGCTGTGAACCGTAAGAGTAACTTGCTGTTCAAACCAAAGGCTACCCTGCAGAGATTAAGGGAAGGCGTAAGTAATGTCGAACTTGATGCTGAGGGCAGGAAAAAATTAGTGAAGGAGTATTTGGACTTCAAACAATTGATGTTAAAGTTTGATCTGGAAGAGCCTGAGGAAGATGGAAACGAGGGTGACACGAGTGGCGGAGGTAGCAAACAATCGATAGATGTTTCTAACAAAATGTCTGAACCGGACAATAAAATGGAAATCACTGTGACGAGCAATCCCCAGATGGTAAATCAATATCAAGCCAATATGAACTCGTCTATTGAGCATCCGAACAATTCGATAAACTCGATGCCCACTGGTGGTTCCATTCCGGTCACCATGCCTGTCCACAGATCACCGCCAGTTGCTATGAACGCGGCGCCAGCATCGCAAATTGCATCACCACGTGTGCCCAAGCTGACGATACACGCGCATCATCCAGAGGGAGTGAAGGAACATCGTAAACACCGGGCGCACAAAACGGAAAAAGTGAAAAAACATAAGAAGAAGAAGAGGAGAAGAATTTCCGATAGTAGCGAGAGCGGCGAGGACTACAGTGATCCTGACTTTTTAGTGTGAGTGCAGTGGTGTATCTCTGCGTCCGTTGTGTACATATTACATACTAATTACAAGAATTATAATAATAATATGATAATTGACGCGTGTTTCGCGTGGTTGATGTGCGTGCTGGTATGCGTGCGACGTTTTCTTGGTGCGTTTTGTGTCGCTCGTAAGTGAGAAGGCGTTCCGTTTTCTCTTCTGTTTTTCTTTTTTTGCGCAACGAAATTGGAACAGAAGGAAGAGAAAGAAATATGACACTATAATAGAATATATGACACTGATGTTATAGAGAATACCAGTGCCGGACGCTCTGAAATCGCGACGGACTTCATCGATCATGGAAATGGACTAAAATTTTTAGCGAAACTAAACAAAAAAAAAAAAAAAAAGGGAAAAGTTATATGAATAAAAGCGATACTGATGTACAGAGGATGGTGGTGCTCTGTGGGAATGCGTGCGATTTTGTTTGCGATAATTTGATTGGGAGGGAATGAGAGAGAGAGAGAAAGAGAGAGAGAGAGAGTGTGTGTGTGTGTAAGAGAAAGAAAGAATTTAGACGAATGAGAGATTTTAAATATCGATCGTCTTCAGACGATCCCTTAATGTTATCTTGTTAACTAGGACACGTGGTGGATGCACGTCTAAAATTTCTCAGTCCATGTTATACTATTCGAGATATGTCGATCTTCGAGACTAGAATAAGGAACTTGGTTCAGACAAGAGCTGCACGATCGTCGCTTCTATCGTTCCATTTCTTTTTTTCTTCTTCGTATATCAATGGTAAAATTTCTTGTGGAAAATTTCTTTGATTCTATTTTTTGTCTTTTTCTCATCCCTTTTTTTTCCCCGATTCTCAAAAAATCTGGATCAATGAGAATGAATTTTTTTCTTTTGTTCTCGAAAAATACTTATTTGACAATATAGAAAAATTAATACAATATATATATATTTGTAATATTTATACATATCTATATTTTAAAAAAATATATATATATAAATTAGATATTATAAATATAAATATATATAATATATATATTATATATAATAATATATAATATGTAATTATTTAAGTATATAATTTTTTTTGAAAAATAAAGTTCGATAGAATTGAACTAGATCGATGAAGAATAAATCGAACCAAGTTTCAAATTAGAAAAGAACCAGTTTCAGACAGAGATCCCGAGTTGTAAAGTTTTCTTGGAATACATCACGTTTTATTCAAACATGAATGAATTGTCAATGTAAATAATATTGAATAATAATAGTAAGATTGATACAAAATTTTAGTTTTCTTTTTACGGAAGCAAAAAGAAAAAGATCAATTCGAATGTTATTGAGAAAAGAATGAGTTTAAAAGACAAAAATTGGTATTATATATTTTTATTTTGAAAAAAAAAAAATAGATAAAAAGTCATTGTCAAAAACTCGGGAAAACAACGAGAAAAAGAGCCAATAATAAAAGAAAAATTCTGAGAGAGAAAGGAAGGGAGAGAGAGAGAGAATGGAAACGCATAGAAGAGTGGATCCGTTTAGACTTGCTCCACAGTAATGTATAATAAACAAGTGTAGTTAAAAGAGATTAAAACAAGAAAAAAGAAACAAAATGAAAGAAAACAGAAACACATTGCCTATGCATTATGAGAGAGAGGGAGAGAGGAGAGAGAGAAGAAAACAAAAAAAAACGTTGTTTGTAATATCTGTACATACATAAATTTCAAGTAAAGTATCTTATTTTCTTACAAACTATATAGCGATGACATTACGAAAGAATACTTAAAATTTTGTTGTAATATTAAGTATTTATTCAGAATTCATGTTGTCCCAATATAGTTTGCTTTATGCACACAACTCGTCTTTTGGTGTAATTAAAAAAAAAAAAAAAAAAAAGAACTATCGTTTTTATACAAGCTTAGGAATAAATGAAATAAAAACAAAATAAAAAAGTGCAGAACGAAAAGAAAGAGGAAAAATACGAGGAAGAAGGATAATTGAATGAATACAGAAAGAAAAGAAATGCGATCTATTAATTTTCGATTTGGAGAATGAACGAAATTATTATGGGTGAGGATAGGATAGGATAAGATCAAGGAAGAAAGGCAAACGAGAAGGAAAAACCCGTGAAAAAAACCCATGGTTGAGAGAAAGTAACGCGAGATCTTCGACGGATCATGCAGTTCTTTAATTACTCGTTTCCTTTGTGATGGCGCTCTATGCCATTTTGACTGTCTAGGACCGAGCATCATAACATTAGTGTGAAATTATACGTATAAACATGTTCGTCGTATCCCCGGTTCAAAAATCGATCGTACAACTGTGATCTTTAATATTGAAGTGGGGATGCGTGCATCGCTCTTTTCGTCGCGATATAATTCGTCTTTTTTATACGTTTATAGAAAATCCATCGGTCATCATCGATAAACATTCTATCGAAACAAGCAATTTGAGGTTACTCGTTGTCCTGGATAGTCGAATATAACATTTATCATACACATACATATATATATATATATATATATATATATATGTTCCAAGTTTATAACTTGGTAAAAATGGAAATGAGGCATTTAGCGGTATAGACCATATTACATATGATGTTTCAGTGAAAGCGAAACCATGCGATATCATCGTCCATATTCTTTAGAACGCTAGCTTGATACGTTTGTCCCGTCGAGGTTAGTTAAAACACGGAGGAAACGAGTCAATTGATCGAAGAATGACTGCGTGAACCGAAAGCCTTGGCTGGTGATCGAAAGACTGCGACGAACATGGATGGAAAGAGAAAGATATAAGGTTTTTACTTTAAACGTGAATCATCTTTTTCGTCCTACGAGAACGTTACCATTTTACGATCATCGTCAATCATTATTGCATTTACAGTTGGTCGTTTATTTCTTATGGGAAGAAAATAAAAATGATTACAAAAGGAAAAAAAAAATCGCTGGCTGTTCAACGGATCTATTGAGGTTAGACCGTGAAACGTCGACGTACGAACGCAAACAAAATGATCTAGGTGATAAACGCTTCTTTCGTTTTAATCTCGATTTAAAGTAGCACTCTATTGGGGTCCAGATGTACATTCATCTATATCTCATCAATAAATCTGGCAGCAAAAGAAGTATGGAATTCATTCGATTAGTTATTAAGAGTCTCATCTATATTCGCAAGGAATGTACGTGGATTCTAGTTTCGATGATAAATTATATTTTCTTTCCTTCTTTTAATATTTAATACAATTTATATTTAGTTTACAAAAATATAAACATGATTTCATTTGATTATCAATTTAATCATATAGAAAGAAAAAGATTGATTTAATCCGTGTACATTTCTTGCTTTTAGATTAATGAAACGTTCTCGAAAATTGTCGCGAATCCTTAGAAACCTCTCAAAAAATCGATTCGATTGAAAATTTCCTATAATAATAAAAAAAAAAAAAAAAAAAAATTGAAATCTGACATCATATTGATTCTAGAAAATTATACGAATCGCTTTTATCGATCGCGTTCCCTTTTGTCTTGGAGCCTTCTTTGAACGACGCGATTCTTCATCTGACGAGGATTGATCTCGATCTAAAGGATCCCGAGTCCGATTCATTACCGTCCCCGAACCGTGTGCAATGCTAGAAATTAGAGAAACTCGTAGTAGACTATCCGTGACGAGTGTCGAAGTCCGTGAAATCGCGCACGCCGTAAACGACGCTGTTTCCCGGACACTTCGAAAGAGAAAAGGGACACGCACATTTTTCGATCGCTAGGACAAGAGTCGTCGTTAGTTGCAAATGGAATTATCGATCGATCCTGGCTGTTTGATCGTTTCGACGCGAAGAAAAGAAAAAAGAAAAGGATCGAGTACACACACCTGTTGCGCCTATATAGTTACGCAAGAGAAAGAAAAGAAAGTAATAGGATAAAAGAAGAGGCAGGATAAAATGTCGCGTTTGAGGTTAGCAATATGATAAATATTGTTAGAAGCAGAAGGGGGAGAGGAATAAACTAATAGTAAAAATTGAAAGAGAAGATCTTTAAACTTGTACAAATGTTCAAGGTGTGTACATATTTATTATAAAAAAAATGGGAGAAGGGAGGGGAGAAGATGAAGAGGAAAATGGCGAACAGTGTGAGAAGAAAACGTCGAATCGTCTGGCAGTCCTTGTTTCGATGGAGGATGATACGAAAGGATGAATAACAACAAGTGTGTGTGTACGCGTATGTGTGTAAGCGAAATGGAACAAGATGGGGGTGAATGATCATATGATTGAACGAAGATCAGGAAGGTGAAACGTTTCATTAAACATTTTATTGTTCGTTGTAATAAACTTCTAGAGAAATGATATGCATTATTAAAGAGAGAGAAGAATTCTAAACGGTTATATTTCTTTGTGCATATATACATATATACATATATATATATATATACATACATAAATCGATATATGTGTATATATACATAGCTCGAAGAGAAGGAAATCGATGAAGATATTTAATATTGCTATAATGTGGCGTTTAACTCGTATTGGTATGCCCGCGAGGATATGTGAATGGAAGATAGGATGATTGTGAATTGTAAAGTTTCGCGAGAAAGATAGAGAGGAAGCGGAAGTTATGGACAGGAAATAAAGATAAATAGGTGGACAAAAAAAGAAAAAAAAGAAAAAAAAAGAAAAAAAAAGAAAAATAAAAATGAATTATAGACACTCTGTCGATTCTGATCGATTCGATCTATCGTACTCAGCACAGTACGAGGCACATTTGTATTATAACATTATACATATTATATATATATATATAAATACATATATATATAAATATATATATTGTATCACCTATGTTTTTGTATTTGGTAATCTAACGAAAGACGAAAAGGAAAGAAGAAAAAAAAAAAAAGTCTACAAAAAAGAATATCGAATTAACGAACAAAAGGTTAATAGAAAGTATATTATATATTTGAGTAAAATCGTTGAGAATTGGTATTATCCATGGCTGGACTGAGTCATAATTTTCGTCCCTTGTACGTAGTTTGTTTAATTTTTTCCTCTCTTCGTTCTTTTTCTCTGATCTTTTGTGCCCGTTTATTCGCATTCGATATATGCACACACACACCACACACACACAAACACGTACACACACACATTCACGCTCAGGTAATGTGGGGTTTAGGGGGGAAGTAATTATTAATAGTCCACTTTGAACAGGCGATTAAGTGAACGGTCTTGGATAAAACCAACACTCTTTTACTCATAACTTATTATGTACATCGTCTGAAGAAAACCGATACGTTCGTAAAAGAAAAATAAACATAAGTATATATCAATCGGTTTCGTTCATTTCCACTTGCCCTTTCATCATTTTGACGAGCGCACTCGTTCAATATGGCGTCTACTTTTTTCAATTGATTTTTTCTTTTTTTGTAATTGAAAAATTATATTTTAAAATTGAAGTTTTTAAAAGGAAAAAGGAAAGAAGAGAAGACAAAAACAAAATGAAATCTATTATTTTTTTAGAGAGAAGTTTGATAAAGTTTGCGTCGTGTTGTGCTGAGATCGCGTTTTCAAAATGAATCCAATATCTTGTATAATTTTCAGAAGAACAGATCAATTTGTACAGCATTTGTATATAGCCAATATTATGGCGATCATACGAATTTCCTCGTGGCAATAGACAAGTGACAAGTAGTATGGGTTATTTGTAACTCGAAGATTTTAGCGAAGATTGTAAATAACAGAGTGGTGGATTAAAAAAAAAAAAAAAATAAATAACAATATAATGATTAGTTAGAAAACGGATCGATCACGAGACATGATGTTTCGTCCATCAAAATTTGGTTGAACTGTCGCGTTTCTCATGGATACTTTCTCATGGAAGACTGTTACTATAGGAGAATACTTTTAGTATACCAATTCGGAAACGAAGTACAAAACAGACACCGAGATTTCGTTCGCCTCTACGTGAAGTGATTCCGAAGAGTTTGGAGATATTCGAACAGGAAGTAAGTACAATTACTGTAAATAAATACCTTCAAATAATAACTGATTAATATATAAATTATTACGCAGTAATTGTGTTAAAGATTTTGCTGCTCTAAGAGTATGCTCTGTTCGATTTAATTAATTTATTGAGGTTATGATATAAACGAGCGGAGGAGTAAAACATATCGTATATTTTTTAGCTGTAATAATTTTCCTCTTCTTTCTTGAATACTTGTATATCTGAGCATTGATTAGTTGAAGGAGAGAAAAAAGGAAAAGAAAAGAAAAAAAAAAAAAAAAAAAAGAAATAATTGTATTTTCATTAAACAAGGAAATTAGGTAATTTTTAAGTTGCGTTCGATCAAATTGCATGATTATTGTTGATTATTGTTTTAGAAAAATTAAAATTAAAAAGAAACATTTCTGTAAAAATTCACGTGTGGAAAAAAAAATTGTATATTTATACGTACTTTGAGTCGCGTTAGTGTGTTATCCATTAAAAATGATAAAACTTTTACGAGTACAATAAATTAGGCATACGATAATACGTACGATCATTTATACTAATGTCTTTTACATTTTTTAATCGGTATATTTCTTATTAGACTTTTAGATCCTCCGATTCTTCGTTCCTCCATCGGATACACCTGTAATACCATCCATAATGTAAATAAACAAACGGTTTAATAATAATATCTAATTACTCACATTTTTGGGATATCCTTGATATATTGAAATTCATTCGAATACTTTGTCGAACCATCGATACCATTACATTTCTCCCTCCAAACCTTCGTACTATTTAATAATGTCGAATAATCTCGCGTTTCAACCAGTTCCACCCTTTTCACATCCACCAAGTCGCTTTTCTTTGGCTTCTTTGAACGTAAAATTAAATTTTTCCTTTTCTCCGTGTATTCTTTATCCTGCTCCCTGTAAGAAAAATTCCTCTTCCCATTCCACTATATCCATTGTTATTTATACTTATTTATTTTGCTATTTATAACATTGAAATTTTTTACCTAAACGCTCTAATTAAAGTTGCGTTATATTTACATTTCTCTTTATAAATTTCATTCGTTTCTTTCAAAGTATTTTCCCTTGATTTTTTTCTTTTGTACTCTTCCAAAGATTCCTGAATCTTTTCTTGACGTTTCTTCCTTTTATTTTCTTCCCTTTCTTTCCTCAACTTCATTTGCATTTTCATCTGTTCTTCGTCCATAAAACGTTTATTTTCCTTCTCAATTTTCCACTTTTTAATCAACTCTTTTTTCTCATTGTTATTCATTGAATTGTTGTTAGTTTCTGAATGACTTGACTTTCCCTTTTTGAAAACTTTTATCTTCGTTTTCTCTTCGGGAATTTCATTTTCCAAATCTTCCTTCTCATGGCAACGCTCAATTTCTTGGCCAATTTCATCGATGTTTATTTTTCTCTCCAATTCTTTTTGTTGACGCCATTCCCTCACTGCCATCTTCTGTTTTCCACGCAAATCTTCATAATGCTTGTACCATGCCTCGTGATTCACTATAGTTTCAGCTGTTAAATCTGGACACTTTTTCTGAATCGTTGTAACCAGTGTTGGTATGCTTTTGCATTTTTTCCTCATTTTTAAAAAAAACAAGTGATCATCCAATGTCCAATTTTCCGTGTGACCTGTTTTTGAATTTAGAATCATTTTAAAAAGATTCTTAACCTTTTTACGAACACGTAAGTATTTCTATTACCTGTTATCGCGACGAGGCTATGAAAATCGTCCACGTCTTTAAATTCTACTTTTTCTCTTTTATTTTCCGTTTTAGTTTTACACAATAATGGTGTTGCATTTTTCTGCGCTTTCTCATACTTTTCCAAATTAAAGTTACATTCTTGCAATTCAACATTCAACGCATCCCCTTCCTCTTTTAAAGTTTGAATGGGATAAGATTTTTTGAAATCCTGCATATTTTGCGAAAGTTTGATCAATTTTGATTTGTACGTGTTTACATCTAAATATAAATATAATAAGTGTTCAGTTTTTTATTACGATAGAAATAATTTTCGACAAATATTTTTATTTACCTAATTTCTTTATTTCTTCCGGACTTTTAACGATATTTTTTACAGAATCCAAATCGGAAATAATATTATCTATATTTTTGTACATCGTATCTAAATAGTTCTGTCTGCCAAACATAATTAAATAAAATAAATTAAACATTTATATCTTATTTATATTTAAAGATATTTGTAGATATGTTTCAATTTGTATTTTTAATTTTTAATTTATACGAATTTTCAATTTCACATATACGCGTGTTCAAAATAATGAATGATTGATTCTTTATTATGAAAAATTCGAATTAATTTGAATATAATGTAATATTAAAATATTATACATACATATATATGACGGTATTTACCTTCTTAAGGATAACTCTGTATGCTCGTGCATGATATCTTGTAATAAATTCGAGTCTATTTTCATATTTTTAATTGCACCGATTAATCCTTTTTCAAGAATATGTTCTTGCTGTTTCAACCTCAACAATGGTTTCATAAATAAATTTTGTGCGGATACCACTTTCTTCTTCGACGTATCATTCCTTGTTTTAACACTATCGTCGCCACTGGTGCACATTGGCGTAATTAATTATCCGTAAATTGTCGCTAATTACACGAGAAATTGGTTTCAATAACCCTTTGAGTTCGACGTTTAACGTCAAAGTAAAGTGTAGCAAAGTTCAATTTTCATTAGTCAACTGTAGAGCATCCCATAGGTTTCCATAGCAATTCCCCAACCCCATACATTTGTTGCACCTGTCGTTCGAATGAAAAATCGTGAAGGTTACTAGCTTACTAGTAATTAATATGTTTTGTTTTTAATAAGAAATATAAGAAGTATGCAATATACATTTCTTATTGAACATTATATTACATACTTAATGTGCATCAATATATTATTAAGTTGATGCAAAACATTTGTTTTCAATCGAAATATATCATTATTATTATCCGGGAGGATATTAAAATCAATCAATAACGCGCATTTAATGTGCATTTTTTATTAGCATAAAAATTATAGCATTTTATGCTAATAATATAAAAACAAATTATGTTATTTTATTATTTAATAATTATTAATACAAGATATAGAATAAATTCATTGTCTAATATATTTTTTTTTCTTTACCTTAAATTTTTTTTGATATCTCGTAACGCGTTTGTAGTTGTAACGCGCTAAAAGTATAGACAAAGAAAGCAAATGATGAGAGAAGGACAGAGATAGAGTAAAAATTAGGAAATCAGCGCCATCTGTTGAATGTCTTTGCTGGAATAAATGTAGACAAAGAAAACAAATAGGAGAAAAAGGATAGAGATAGGATAGATATTGATCGCTAGCGCCATCTTTTGGATGATTTTTTTAAAAGCAAGATAGAATAGAAATTGAAGATCAGCGCCATCTCTTTGGATCTCTTTTTTTTGTATACAAAGAAATATGTTTTTTTTGATATTTAAGAAATAACATTGATGAACAAGTTTTAACCTATTTTATTTTACTATTTTTAAAATAAAAATTGACCGTCAGTGCCATCTCTTAGATATCAAAAGACATTTTTTTTGATGTATAAAGAAAAGCATACAATAGATGGCACTGATCTTCAATTCTTATTCTACTTTGCTTCTAAAGAAATATATTTATCATCCGAAAGATGGCACTAGCGATCAATTCCTATCCTATCTGTATCCTTTTCTCGCTATTTGTTTTCTTTGTCTACATTTGTTCCATCTAAGAGATTTAAAAGATGGCGCTAGTTTCCTAATTTTATTCTGTCTCTCTATCTTTCTCACACTTCTCACATTTGCTTTCTTTGTCGATACTTTTGGCGCGTGATCACGCGGAATTCAATATACTTCCATCATTTCTTTCTTAAAACTACAATGTACTTTAATTTTCAATTCAAACGTATAGATACTACATTTTCGGTTTTACAATGTGAACGATGACTTCGTAAAAAACAATATATTCCGATATATGATGATATATGATGCGAGATGATACTGTTTCGGTGATACCATAAAAATAGGATTTAAACAAACGAAAATTTAACTGGCAACAAAGAGGGTAGGAAAAAATTCTATAACATTTATATAAAAATCTATTCTTTCGCTATTTGTAATCTTGTGAAACATTCTTAAAACATATAGTTAAAATATTAAATCTGAAACAAGAATTTTAATGAAAAATTATTTCTATAATTTAAAATTTCAAATATATCTGCAAAACCTATTATTCGGTCTTTGATTATATATTTCATCCTATTTTACTTCATTTAATTTTCTAATTTGTAATCACATTACATACAAATTTTAAAAAAATACAATTTATTATTGATTATCATCGAAATGGAAAAGAAAAATTATTCAATATATATCTTAATACAAATGTAAGGCTAAATTTTTATACAATATTATCCTTAAACATTTATGTTCTGCAAAAACATATGTAGGTCCCTGAATGAGTAAATTGAGCAATTCCGATGCCGAATCGATAACGAGCTCATTCATGTCCCTTATTTTTCTGTACCATCCAATACATCTGCCACGATGTGTCTTTTTTGGCAATGACTGCTTTTTCCTTCCTTCTTTTAGCAGCCCTGGCCATGTTGCGTTTTTTAGAATCACTTCTCGCCGTGGGGGGTGCTGAATACTGTTCATAGAATTACACCCTGATGTGTATCAGCCATAAATGTTCGTTTAAAAAGAAAATAAAAACTGTTGAACGTCTCGATAGTATCGAGAAAAGATACTTTTGTCAAAAAATACCATATTGTTCATTATTAATTATATTATTGATCTTACTATTCACTAGATTACTAATTCTTCAATTTTTATTTCACATTCCCATTTTCTAATAATAATCAATAACAATTAACTTTCTTATTGTATGACTAAATATTTAAAAATTATCAAAATTATTCTCGTTACAAGCTAACAAGTTTTATTCCATTCATAAATCTCTTGAAATGGAATCTAAACATTTCATTTATTAAACATTACTTATAACGTTTATTTACTTACTGCATATATTTTTGCATATATTCCAATCACGATAATTGCACGAATCGATTAACCACGTTGCGAGTATTAAATTATAATTTGAAACCAAATATATTCCCCAGATTTAGAACAAGATTTATTGTTGCCAGATGAGGTTGTTCAACAAACGTTCACCACTCTGGAAACAAATGGCTGGCTGTCATCACGTGACAATACACCTCAGGCATTCGGCGTCGTGCATGCAAGAATCAAACGGGCATCCTATGCATCTCTGATGGCGGTTGCGCTTACAGTGGACGATAGTTTCGCAATACTTTGCGGAAGGTCGCCGACGTAAAGGATTGTCTGCTGCTCTAGGCCGTTGAAACGCAGGTGTTTTCCGACATGGACGTCGCGACAAGGCTGCCCACGATGCCTACGAATGTATATATCCTGTTGTCCCGCGTGTTGTTGCGATTTGCCTTTCGCAAGGCCGTTTCACGAGATAGCAGCGCCACCGTAGAAAGCAACGATTCCGTGAGGTTAGTGGAAACGATGATTGAACAGTGATGTTTACGTTTGATCTTTTGGATCGATAATTGTTTTTTTCGAATGAACATTATTTTATTTGAAATCGATGAGAATTTTTTTTTTTTTTCAAAAAGATTCATACTAAACGTTAATTCAAAAAAAATGGTATTCCTAAAGAACGAGTTGTAATCTATGAATAACCTAACTTTTTTCTACTGGTTCGAAGATAGAAAAGTTTTATGGTAATTTTCTATTTGATTGACATTTAACGAGATAAGAAAATATACCATGAAAGATTGAATTAATTAAGATTACATTAGCGTTTACATGGAATATTGTGAACGTGATTCAAGTCTTTTGAGATAATTAGTTTCAAATAATTGTTTTTTAATCTGATATAAAAATATAGATTTATTATTAAATATGATTCATTGAATGTGAGAAGTGTATGATTTATTTATTTATTCTTTTTTTTCTTTGTGATAAAGATAATTCTTAATTGTTTTTATCATCTTGTTGACGTAATTCCATTCTTCACTCTCAATCATTAGATATATAAATTAGTTAGTTTTAAGAAGTATATAAGAAATGAATCGAATAATTAATTATGCAGAGTAAAGTAATTATCACTGATTCATGCTGAGAAAAAAAATTAAATTAAATATGATTAGAGAAAGTCTGATAGCGATTTTCTACTTAATATTTCCATTAGATGTAACGCTATTTCCATGTAAGTAGAAAAAGATAAATAAAGTTTTAGAAGAAAACAGAATTATCCATTTGAGACGTATAATTATCTTCTTTGAGGAAAAAGATTAATGTATTTCTGTAATCAAATAATAAATTTTACAATTTTAATCTTCTCACTTATATTACACGCTTAATCTACAACATAATAAAGACATACATTCGATGATTTACGAACATATAATATTTTTAATTTCGAAAATTAAAAATTAACTAATTAAGATTCGAAACTGTTCTTAAAATCTCGAGCAAACTATTTTTAATTAATTAACATAATACTATTTATATATTATTATACTATATATTACATTGTACATCTTATATTAACATACAATGCAACATTATATCATAACTTTATTACGTAACATAATCTCATTTTAATTAATTAAAAATCCTAATCTAATTCTTCAAATTATAAAATAAAGAAATCTAATTTAAATACGTAACCGATTGATTTAAACACTGAAACTTAATCTGACAGAATGATCGGGCAAATTCTTCCACCTTTCTAACGTGTTTCCAACGTAATACGTAAACTAATAAGCGACAAAGTTTAAGAGAAAACGAGAACGAAATTTAAAACTGGTTTCGAAACATATCTCAAACGAACCCTTGTTCACAGCACACCCCGTCGATCCTGATCAAATATTCATTCGTATGCGAGGCCACGTCCAAGAGGATGTCTGAATTTTTTCGTTTCGTTGCTCGAATTCTGTATGCCCGTGCCGTTTTTCAATTGTCGAAATTTCACGGGCGAAGGTTGGCCGCGTACTTTCCCGCCTTTTTGTCGCGATCCACGCGCCACCTCCAACATTTCTCGCAAGAAAAGTATCGTGTCCCTTTCTCTCAATTACACCCAGCTCCACGTCCAAATATGTGATCATGGGCACAGGTATGATATTAAATCGGAACGACGAGCTCTGAATAACCCATCGACGTTTATCAAACGTTTATTATTATATCGCGCGCCATTGGCTCCACCAAAAATCGTGAAACCTTCGTGAGACCTTCGTCAGATTTTTCTCGTTTCTTCTTTTTTTAACTGCGTAATGCTTGGTTTATGTCGATATTTTTTTTTTTTTTTTTTTTGTTTTTTTCGGATAAAATTGTTATTGCGTGGAATTCGTCCCTTACAACGTTCGTATATTTTTCTCGTGTTCATTTAAGAGCGAGGAAACTTTTTATTTGTGATTATTTGAAAAATTTATATATATATATATATATTATTGGAATTTTTGAAAATTTGAAATGGACGAAATGAAACTTGAGGGAATTAAGTGTGAAGTTCGTGGAAATAGATCGAACAGAAGAAAAATTAATTTCAATCGTTTCTTTTTTTATATTAAGAAGAAAACGGTTGAGCTTTTCGTCATTCAAAAAGATAAATCGATACATTTTTTCAAGGTATCCAACCCCTAAATTTCGAATTTCCTTTCGTATAATAAATAAACCAACGATTTTTAATCCTTAACAAAAAAAAAAAGGAAAAAAAGAAATTACGAAATTAACAAAAATGATGGATATTCGTCCGCATTCGTCCATGTCCAAATGGACGACACGTACGATACAAAGATATTCACATTGACACGTGAAAGTTAGTCGTCCTCGACGAGCAACTCGTTGGCAAAAATCGATATTTAACCCGAGAAATCGAAGTTTGAAGGATAATATATCTGCCCACATTCTCCAAACCCGATCTGCATATCGATTAGCTCAATGTCCGAGGCATGGCGATCACTCGAAGACGCTAATCGCGACTTTCACCTATCCGCACTACGTAATCGAACGATTAACGACAGCCTTCTTTCTTCCTTTCCTTTTTTTTTTTTTTTTCATAAAAATGAAACGAACGCGGCGCCAAATAAATCCTGCACCAATTCCCCATCACCAAGCCTCGACGATTATAAACGATATGATCGTCTCCAATAACAGCGGAGAGTGAGAATTTTTATATTCATATCTCTATTGGATCGGTTGACTTTGCGATTTCGTAATAATTTCGTGTTCCAAGAGAGAAACAGCAGGGGTGCAAATCTATTTATCACAACAGCATAGTAATTTCCACCTTTCGAAACGAAAAATAATTATTGCTATCCGTGCGTACGTCGATTAGATTACACGACTTTTCTCGATCCAATTCCTCCTCCTCGAGCAGAGGAAGCAAGCTTCCTTCGACTCGACTTTCATAACGTTATAGGATCTACGATGGTGCGTCCATAAACTGTGCAACTTGGCCTGTTGAGAATCGCTCTCACTTTCCTCTCTCTCTCTCTCTCTCTCTCTTTCCTTTCTTCTTTTTCCGCCCTAATCTCTCTCCATCTCTATTCGACCAATCTTCTTTTACAAGGAGGGAGAGAGGGAGAGAAGGAGGAAGGCAAGAGCGCTATGGCGAGCACAGCCTAGGCGTGTGAGTCATCGTGAGAGACAAGATCTCGAGTAAGGAGGCGGCCTTGATGCCGCAAAACAGTTGGTAATATCGGTACGGATCCATGGATCGCTAACTTCGATCGTCGTTACGCCGCGGTCGATCCACGCCGCCCCACTCGCTTCAATCGTTCGAATCACGGAGGATTTACCCGATTGACGAGCTATGCAACGTTGGAAAAAGGAGAAGTTGGATGATTATTGGAATAATTGAAGCAAATTTGTCGATCAGATATTAAAACGTTTTTTTAAATAAATTGAGTTACTTTTCGAAAAATTTTGTTTGACATTTTTATAATTAATTAGTTCGAGTTAATTAATTTACTCTCTGCTATACAGTTCGATGTGACCAGGTTTCGTAATCCAATTACGAAAATTGATACGACTACTAAAAGTTGTTAGCTAGATTAAATGAAAACCTCTTTTATCTTTCTAACCCTATCTCAATATACCAGAAAGTGTAGTGATCACAATTAACGTATTGGAAGCTCGTTAAGATCGAAAATGAAATTATAATAAAAGTTTCGAATTTATAAATCTTCCTAAAAAAAAGAGAGGTTCTCCAGAGAATCGAAAACACACCTCACTGCAATAAAATACCTTAACTTTTCTTAACTCCATTCAATATACCAGAATACTAACATATTCGAAGCTGGTTAAGATTAAAACGAAACTATAAAACTTTCTTCCTAAAAAAAAAAAAAAAAAAAAAGGAAAGTCTCAAATTTTTTCAAAAAAATTGTACATCGAGCATATCGATTTATACAACGAAACGAGTTAGTTAGAATTGCATAAATTCTACAACGAACGTAGTACGAACTAATGAAAATCCCTCCTTCGATCGAGGAGGGGCGGCCACCAAGGAAGCCAGGCTAACAACCACTTCGACTTTTTCGGATTGCCGGCCATTGCCAACATTTTGCACGCGTTTCGCCTCATTTGTCGCGGAGGGTTTATAATGGCTAAGGCCACGAGAGGGCCTTAAAGCGAGCTCCAATTATCGGCTCCTGACGAACCTTTCATCCACCCCTCCTGGCTCCCTCCTTTTTATTTCGATTTAACGGTTTACGCTCGAAGGTGAAGCTCGCCGTGTATCGCCATTAATCGCGGGCGGAATGCGAGAAGTCATGGTCCGGGAAAAGGGAGGCGGCGGTTTCTTAAAATACACTCGGATAATTGAAGGGCACCGATCTGGGCAAGAAACCAGAAGAGCCGCCTTTTTTCCCCTCCTCTCTCCCTCTCTCTCTCTCTCTGGGATAGGAGGAAAAACGATAGAGATTTTCTAAAATTTTAACAAACGGTTGTAAAGAGAAAGGGAATATTATATCGCAAATAAATAAATTCTTTGTTATCTTTGATATTAGATATCGGGGATATTTTAATCTTTGGAGATATTAATTGATTCGTTTTGTTTTTTTCTTTTTTTTTTTTTACGAAGCGAAAAGGAAGTTAAACAGTGCGATTAATCTCAAAAAGATGTATTCGAATAATCCTTGAAACGACCTTGAAAGAACTTAAGAACTTATCAGAGATACGAGAAATCTTATCTACGCTATCGTTATGAACAAAGAATCATTTTCTTCTATCTTGTTCGAGGTGCAAAAATATCTCGCTGTTTTGTTTCTTGCTTGATCCAATTCCGATAAACTTTAACAAATTAATCCAATCCAATTAACGAGTCTTTATTTCTTAAATGTAGAAAAGAAAAAAGGAAAGAATCCGATCACTTTGCCACCTCGATTCGAGATATTTTAATTCTTCATCCAAGGCGCCACGACTCAAGGCTGGATCGAAAACTCGAAACTTTTTTGCCACGCGCGTGGCTCCTCGAATGATCTCTTGATTCGAACGCAGTTTTCTTCCCTCCTTCCATTGCCGTTTCTCGGTGGCCACGAGGACTCGCGAGGGCCGTTTCTTGCAAGGGATATTTAATAGCCAGGAAACGTGTAACTTGGCACAGCGTAATGAGCACGACCGCCTTTTTTGCCCCTTGATGCGAGCTTTAACGTAACAAACCCGCCTTTCTTCCTTCCAAGACTCTGGGTCCTGGAAGAGGTTCCAATACTCTTCAAGGATCATGCTGTGTCCTCCTCTCTCAGATTCTATTATCAGAGAACGTTCCCGATAAAGAGAAAGAGACGGATTTGATATTTTATCAAAGGGGAGGATTATTTAGGAAATCTTCTTTTTATTTTAATTTATAAAATTGCGCCTATTTTAAGATTTATTATTGTAAATTGCGGGATTTGTAGCAATTTTGCTCGAGGTGCAAGGACGTAGATAAACTCGTTTTGGTTTATTAATATTTATCAAGTTGGTATTTAGTATTTATTTCTCGCACGTACACGATATCTTGAACGTGCGCTCTGTATTTTAATTCGTGTTAGCATTTATGATGACGACGTCTAAGTCTCTCGTGCATGCCAGCCTTAATGCCTTTCAGTGTGACTTTTAGCTACCAGGTATGTAAACCGCAGTATGAATTTATGTGCCAGTAATTTTTACGCTCGTTAAAGAGCGCTTCGTCGCGCTGCCTTTCCAACGTCTACGCGGCTCTGTCCGCGTAACGCGCCTCTCCAAACATAACCTATACCTCGGACAACGTTATACTCTTAAGCGCTCTACGTCTACAATGTTTTTTTCTTTTTCTTTTTTTTATCCAACCCAAATTGCAAATAGAAATTATCTCTAACACTAACACTCGATAATAAAACTGAACCGTTTTAAACGAGAAGGTGTTTGGAAAATAATAGCGTGACGTTGATAAAGATTAAGCAAGAACTTTTATTTTATCTTCTTTAAAGAAAGAAACGAGATTATTAAGCCTGGTCAGGTTCTTATTAGTTTATTTGCAATGATTACTGTATAATATTGTAGCGTTGTGTCTTTCCGCGAAATTATCGAATATCAGAAAGTTTTTAAAAATTTTGTAAAACCTATATTCAATAATATTCTGATGAAAAATATCGTTTATCAAAATGTTAAGAAGATAAGAGAAGAACGTTGTAAATAAATTTCAAAAAGATCGATAATCACTACTAATAAAACTCTAATTCCATGATTCTGCGAATACAAAGGATAAAATTTTAAACTCTTGACCAATTCCAATAACATTCCTTTAAACTGGAAAAATGGTAAAGAAAATTCCAACAACGATTCCCCAAACAACATAACGAACTTGTTTGCTCTCAAGCAGCATAAAAAAAATAACATCCAAAGTAACAAATGTGAAAAAATTTCAAGGCTCCGCGAACTCCTCTTCCAATAATCCCCCTCCCCCCCAATAACAGATCCAATGACTTGCCCTCGAGCGAAAACGGTAAGAGAGATTTAAACGTGGAAATTAAAAATGGTGAATTAAAAAATTTCCCAAGGTCCCCTCCCCCGATCCAACAATAAACTCAATGACTTGCCACGCAACAGGAAAGGAGAAATAGTGTCGAACTAGTACCAAAAATGGTGCAAAAAAATCGCTGGCCGAAAGAGCGCGAGTCATCGAGCGCGTCCTTGGTCGCGCGGCGTTGACCGCGTGACTAATTTTAAGAATTGCCCGCGATTCCATCGGCCGTGCTGGAGGACACGGTTCTGCACGCGGTCCTTACGACTCCCCTAGATGGCAGCATTTTTTCACAGGAATCGCTCGGCCACGAGCGGATCACCGTGGCAAGGATACGCTTCCTATTAGCGCCACCGTGACCGACCCGTATAAGGATTAAGGCGTATCTCAACGACGCGACCGGTCGTCGTTTCCGAAGGCCACTTCCGAAATACAACACTCGATGGAGGGGGAGGATCGAAATGAAAATTATTCCAATTTTCGATTTTTCATCCTCTTTTCTTCGAGTTTAAACGCACGAACTTGTTGACAAATTTTGGTTAAGGTTGATTGAATCGCGTCTCTACTCGATCAATTTTCTTTCTTTCGTCGATTTCTTTGACGAGCGTTGTGATACAATTTCGGGATTTCAAGGATTTGGTATTACTATTTTGTCAGATTTGTAATTTTAAATATATCGTGGAGGTGAATCGTGTTATCGTCCTTGATATTGAGTTAAGTAATAATTTCTTCTTTTGTAATTGATTTGGTTTCTCTGGAAGTTTGTTTTTTAATCGTATCACGAATGTGAACGTGTTTAAAAATTTGTAGGAAAGTAGCGATTGTATATGGTGAAATTTCACTTGGGCCAAGGTTAAAGATTTAAAACACTATATAATAGGTGTAATTTTCGAAGTAAAATTGTCGAATAGGTAATAAAACGAATAACAAAAATCTCGAATGAAACAAATAAGAACAAGATTTCGTTATCGTTTGACAGTGATCGCTCGATAAAAATCGCTGTTCCTACTCATGAACCTCATGAAATTTTTATGAGATCTCTTTATTCTTGCTCGAGTTGGCATATCTGTAATGGAAACTCGAGCTGGAATCATTAAAGAGTGTACGATTATCCTTACATAGGTGTCCCTAGAACTGTCCACTTGCGTTGCCGCCTCAGTAACGGCCACTTTGTTGGGTGTTTGCACCCACAGATCTTGTAACTACACTATTTATATCGAACTGCGACTGTTTTTTTTTCCCCCCTTCGCTATATTAGGAATGACGAACAGCGTATCGTATCCCCGACTAATTCAGAATCGCCATTTCGGGTGACATGCAAAATGACAAGAAGATTTATCAAATCATCCGGTTGTAGATCAGCAAGCGCTGTTGAAAAACGCCTTGTATATCTAATCCTCTGACAGGAAAAAATCGAAACACTGTTTCTCTTTTTTGCTGGATTTTGAATCGAATCGATACAAGAATTAACTAAAAATAATCTATTCCAATTAAAATTTCCTAACTACTTATATATATATAAAACTCATACAGCAGTATTCAATTTTAAAAATAAAAGAAATAAGAAAATTTATCAAAATCAATTTCTAAATTTGATCTCAACAATAATCATCTTGTATCAATTTGCTCGCTCGAATTTAAATATATCTTCGCATTTTCAAAAATAACTACGAACCTTCCTTTAAAACGTTCGAATGAAATCTTCGTGAAATCTAATCACATCTCGCATCTCGTCTCTAGATCCAATCGATGAACTCAATCCTGCCCTCTGTGAACGAGGCAGAGAAGATAGGGTTCCCCTGACTGACGAGACGCGTCAAGGAATTCTAAAGGCCAGCTCGTTCCGGGTTGAAAATAATCGAACACGGTCGCACGAACTTTCGACCTGCGGCGTATGCGCGTCCGCCAAAAGGGGAACGACAAAAAGGAGTGCGAACTCGGCATACCGGCTGGCCGCCGCCATGGAGCGTGCCGGAAGAAACTCTGTTTAGTATAGCAACCTCCACGATATAACTTTGAACTTCTAAATTAAAAGTAGCGGCAACAATTGACATTCTCAATTGCATTTTACCTTCTTCGATCGAGGCTAAGTTTTATGACTTTATTTTTTATCATCACTTCACTAGAGAGTATTATGTATCTTATGTGTTATTGTGTTGGATGTTACGGCTTGATAATTTTTCAAATAAAATCCTCTTGATTTTGACGATGTACGAGATTCGTGGAATAATGATTATAACAAGGATCGTAGGAATATAGATTCTTTGGAAGATGAAAATTTCAAAATTACGATGGTAATTTGAAAATTGCATTCCTTCCTCATTCTTCACGCTCTTGTCTCATTAAATATACATTCAATTCTTATACGATATTCATACTTGATTAACATTGTGCAATTGATTTTTTCAATTGCGTCGTTCTTCGGATGCAAATAAACCAATTTACATGTCGTTTTGCCAAAGCGCGAAAACTAATTGATCGGATTAATATAAATATTTGAATATCGTTTCAAAACTTCAAACGAAATTAAATCTTTTCGTATCTTCGATTTTAATAGATCATTGTATTGTACAGATCGTGTTGAGAAAGTATCAAAAAGTGAGGTTAATAATACATCAAAGAGAGAGAATCGACTCGTCCACTTCGTTTAAATTAATTCTCATCGAGGTGATCTCTCGCGAAACAACGTAACCGTCCCCGCATTTCTCACGGCGTGTTGTTCCACATCTGTGTGTGTCCGCGTCGCATTCATCATTCCACGCGTATCCCCCTTAACCACGAGGCAATAAGTTACTGAAAGCAGATCAAAAAGAAGCGTGGTGACGCACGCGAGTTGCTACGCACCGCCACACGATCCGCCTAATTAACATACTCCCGAACGAAGCAGACCGATTTAATATCTTCTTTTAGGTTAACACGAAGCCACGGTGGGGACCGGTCTGCGCCGTTCCCACTTGTCGCAGCAGCGCCGCGCCACGGCGAATAACAAATCAACGAGTAAAGTAAAAACGTCAATGGCTGTCTGCCACGGTACAACGAGTTAAATAGACTGGGCCTGTTTACGAACGTGTTTTTCCATGTATCGTTGACGTATTATTGGTGTCCACGTTTTGCACGTTTCCTTCTACCTTTAAGTAAGAGAAATAAGGCTGTTTCGATGCACATTTTCAGAGATTTCGTTATTCAATTTTTGATGACGGATTTAAGAAAACATAGAATAGATCTTTTTTTTAATTTATACAAGATGAAACGGTGATATAAAAGGTTGGTTGTTATTTACAGCTCGTATCGATAAAATATAGCCTATCGTTAAAACACTTGTGTATACGCGACTCTTTGTATCCAATACAAGACAGCTCTTTAAATCACGGAGCAATAATAATAATAATAATAATACGTTGTTGTATTTTATTCATACTTACCAAATGTTACACGTAATAATAAAATACATGCAACGAACTTCTCTCGCCGAAGAGGTGCACCTTTAACCCTTCAATCTTATCAACGTCGAGGCATCAATTATTCCAAGTACCTCAATTTTGTTTATTAATACATCGAGGAGGTTAGACGGTGAATAATTCCCAATTTCACGTTGTAAACCGGCCGGACAAATTGGACCCCCCTCAGGAGGGATTCGAGGATCACGAGCGTCCCTTTCAACATGGCGGCTCGATTTCACGAACCGTAAAATCGCGCTAACGAGCGAGTTATCGTAAAATTTTTATTACGACGTTCGACGAGAAGGGAACGACGAAGGCGCGATCCTTTTTGCATCTCATCGTCTAAAAGATACGGGACGCCGTCTCGAGACCGATCGTTCCGGAGATTTATGCTCTCGCACGAAGGATACCCAACGCGAAATTTTGTAACGCAGCGTTTACGATTGAAAAATTGCAACGTAAAACGAACAAATTGACCCATTATTTCGACTCGATAAAAACGAATACGCTGCGCTCGAGATTCGTCGCTGGAAAAATTTTCATTTCCAAAAGGAACCCGACAAAGGTATAATTCTTAACCCTTTCGCGACTTTTCCACGACGGGTTTAATTTTGTTTGAAGTTTTGAAACGATATTCAAATATTTATACTACTTTCAATTAGTTTTCGCGCTTTGGCAAAACGACATGTAAATTGGTTTATTTACATTTTGCATCGAAGTACGACGCAATTGAAAATATCAAAAATGTGCACGTTGCTTTGACGGTGTTTATTGAAAAAAGAATTGATGCTACATTTCCAGAGAAAGATGTGCAATAACTCCAATCGTCATATAGAATATAAAATTCACTGGAAAAATTTTATTTGTAATTTTATTATCGAACGTTGCCAGCATTGTCAACTATTCCATAGTTGGTTATTCTATTTATCTTCGATACGCACTCTTCAATTGTTTTGTAAACAGCGCATTCACGTATAATTAAAAAAAAAATATATATATATTCATTCAGCTAAATCCGTATAATTTTGTTTATTATTTATCACTGCACAATCAATCAACAATACTATTATACTATACTTGCCCCTAGTAGCGAAAGGATTAATAATAATAATAATAATAACAAGAACCAAATAAAAATACCTCTCCCTCAAAATTTAAAATCGATCGCTTCCTTTTTCAAAAAAAAAAAAATCATGGCCCCCGCGAGAACTAATTCTAGGCAGGATTACGGGAGGCTGGCTTTATACGGATCGACACGAGGACTGCGTCCGAAAATGGCGGGCCCAAGGTCCCGCACTTCCGCGTGTCCCTTCTTTTTCTTTTTTTTTTTTTTCTCCTCCCATTCCCTGCCGAAGAGTTTCGCGCGCCCGTCATCGAATCCGTCCTCTTCTCGCTGCAGGACCTTCGATCGCCATATACGAGAGATCGGCAGGCGCCAACACGGCCGAGCACGCCTCGCGTGGCTCGATGACGATTAAGCTCGATTTAATCGAGTTTGTTCCCTCGAGGTGACGCAGAAATAGACCGGCGAACTTTCGATCGTTTTGTTCCGCGTGCGGCGCGCACGGAATCCGCGCTTCTTTCGGCCATCGCATACCGAATCGATGATGATAACGAGGTCGGCACGAGATTTTCTTACAGGAATCGCTCGTCGATAGTTCGGGGGCCAAATACGGAGATGACGTTATTATTGGGTGAACGATCTCGTTTTTGATCGAACAGACTCGATCCATGGTTTCTTCTTTTCTTTTTGTGAATAAAAATAATAGGTTAGACGCATGTAATTTTAATATATGTCTATTCTTGAGTACGCATCTCGTTTATCCTCTTAAACGATCTGTTTAATAATAATCCTCTTGTATCTTGTTTAATTTTTACAGATAAAAAGGAGTTTGCACTCGTGTCAACGAATTTCAAAAATCTTAAGAAACCTAACCTAAAAGGCTTTCTTCTTCGAATCGGCGAGAAAAAAAAAGGAAAGAAGAAAAATGTCATCTTGAAACCGCATTCGAGATACCGATCTCCAGGACGAAACTGGAGGAAACGAGTCGAGTTCGAAGCAATTATTGGATCGATGTAGTGTATACACACTTTCCACGGGTTGGCAGGCATGACCGAGTGATTTGTCGAAGCGAGACTGGTTGCACGCGATGGATTTGCGTGCAAGAAAAGTGGTCTGCGCCACGAATGAAAACGGAAATGTCGTCCCGCCGCCGATATACCCGCTCGCATTTATTATGGTTCGAGCGCACACAGGTTATATAGGTTATATCGCGCGACGAAATCGAGGCGTGTCTACACGGCGCGTCGGCATGCATCATCGGCGTCAATCACGAGCCAACACGACAGTCCCGATCGAGTGCATGCGAATAATAAAGGATATCGTCAGACGTTTAATTAAACAAACACGGACCAATACGTGTCGCGCGAATCAATTTTTCTCTTTTTACAACGGTCACAACTTGTTCCGATTAGATCGACTAGAGAGAAAGAAAGTTCTTTTTTAAAAACGCTCGAATATTATTCCTATCACTTTGCGTAGAATTTCTAAAAGTCGATACAATTTGCAAATTGTAGAACTACGACTTTTTAAACGAACGATTCGATTAAAAAAAGAGGGGAAAATGAATAAGTTCGAGTCGTATCTAACACGTATCGCGTTAGGTAAGACTGGATCGGATCGTTATCTTAGAGTCTAGCTTGTATCAAAAAATTCGAAACAAATAAAATTGCCCTAATGATAGGCCTTACCTAGGTAGTAGTTAACACCTTTCGTCCAAACGTTCGAGCATACGCTTGTATCTTTACACGCGGACACGCGATATCCTTTCGATACAACTTATTCGATATTTCTAATCCTTTATCCATAACCACGTTCACTGCTGATCTCCTCTCTCTCTCTCTCTCTCTCTCTCTATGGAAAAAATCGCACGAATCAGCTTCCTACGATCTCCTACGAGGAACCTGTTATTAGCACACCGAAGTCTGGTAAGAAAACTGGGTCTTCGATGTCGACATCCGGCCCCGGTGACCAGATTACGATACGCTTAGAAAATCGTTGCCTAAAAATTCCGTTCGCCGTGTGGGCCGGCAACATGTTTGTTAGCGGTTCCTCGTCTGAAGGTGTGCGCGTGCGCGTACACACGGGTGCCGCCGCGATCCCCGCGCCATTGTTCCGTCTGTCAATTCTAATTGCACGAACTTACGCCAACGATATTCATTGAAATCTCGTTCGCTACCTCCACGCCATCGTCGAAATGCGTGGTACACGTGGGGCCGGGTGTATTAATCATTTTCAGGCAACTGGTCGCGAAGATATTCGTGCCTCGATGAATTTCATTCGAATACGCGTTCGAGTTGGTTAGGTTAGGTTTTATCGATACAACCGTTTTTATGTTTTTGGAAATATTGTTATACCATATTAAGATTATATTTCGTTTTCTATGTTTCTTTAATTATTTATTTAAATTACGAGAAGAATTTGATCGAAATCTTTTTTGGATATCTTTCAACTTTGCTTATCGAAGCAAACGTCGAAGCAGTTTTTAAAATAGAATTTAAACTTGGATAAAATTAGAATTTGTTAATTTGTAGTGTTTGGACATTTGTCTGTGGAAATGTGATTAGTGTATCGATCAGATTAGGTCCGTTTGATATTTCACAAGCAACATAGTTGTGTCTATATTAGTAGGCGAATATTGAAACACGGTTGTGCAAATTGAAAATAAATTGAAACGAGCCTAAGTGAATTACGAGCTCGAAGGCGAACGTGTAAATCAACCGTGCGATCCCGGGCGGAAAGGGAACAACGAACCTCGCCCCTTTCTTTTAATTCCATTTTTCATTCGCTCCATAACCTTGTTGCGTGACGCCTCAAACCTCCTTTCGAGACGTTGCAATTTACCGCATCATCAATAAACTGCGCAAAGGTTCATTACGGGGCATGTGTCGACGTGCAACCGCCATTATTATTAATCATCCATCCCCATTACATTTTTTAATTACAACTTATCGCGTACAATTAAAATCATCTTCTCCCTTAAACTTTTATCAATATTATTTATCTCTGAATTCCTCTTCTGATTTATATTTACCGATCATCATCATACGTTTTTAAAACGAATCGTTAAAACGTCATCCTTAAAATTCTACAATTGTCTCTGCATTTTATCCTTTACGAAGTAATGCAAAGCGATGAAGAATTTTTATCTTTGAAAAAAGAAAAACATCTTGCAATTGTCGAGAAATTAAACACGAAAAAATTCAATTATAAATAAACTTTTAAATTTTTTAATTTTAAAATGGCCGCGTTCAGTCTCGTTTTTTTTTGCCCGCGAATTGATGATTTTCTCAACGTCCTCGAAGGCTCTCTTTAGCGGCTTGTTGTCGTTGCGAGTCTGAAGAACTAACGCCACTTCTCTCCGTTCAGACGGAGTCGCGCCATTAACTTCTCATTAGCATCGCGGCTGAAACCACGATGCTGACACTTTCCACGAAACCGCGCTCAGACCATTCGCAGCTTCCCTCGTCGACGGCGTTTTCGCCACCGGATAGCTCGGGTCAACGTTTTAATTGGAAGGTCGTGACCTCGCGACCACGGAAGTCAGTGTGCTTTATTAACGCATTACAAACGTGTATCTTCTATTTCTCTGCACATGTATCCTATTTAGTCACGCTGGATACCTTTGAAAATTACTCTCTGACCCTGTTTTTCTATAATTATTTAAGCATTTAAAGGCTTAAATTCATCATCGAATGATTCAATCGAATCGAGTCGAATTTTTTCGATGAAACCTATGTCTTTGTTAATTAATCTTATTTTCAATTCTAATGAAATCTGAAAGAATCCTTAAGAAAGAGACCTCGTTTATTCCTTTTCTATTCAAAATGTGACCAACAAAGAGGCGATTAGCCGCGATTAGTAAGTAAATACACGGCTCTTTGACAGAAATAAAGCGACTGTTGGTTCTTTCATTCATGAGTTACACGGTCGCCCTCTCAGCGATTGTAAATTCATGAGTGTAGAGAAAAAAGAAAAAAAAAAAAAGGAAAAAAATAGCTTGTCGAGCATCGCGATCGCCGGTTGTTTGCAATTTCGTAGGCCTTCGCTCGAGCAAGGACCCCCAAGGTTGTCGGTTCTTTCGACCGATATGGAAAGCACGTAACCTACTACGAGCCTCATCCTTTACCGCCTGTCATCGACGACCCTGACAGTCTCTCTGTTCTCCGGAGAACTACGACCTCTGTTTTTCTGAAACAACAATTCTATGAAATTGTTTCGAGTGAATTTTTTTTTTTTTTTCGAAATGATAATAATATATAAAAAAAATCAGATTATCGATATTTAAGAATTAAATTTAGAAGCAGATGAATTTTCTATAATTTTAATGTTCATTGCACGTATCAAAGGTTATATTTCAATGAATAAATCGTGATAGAAAACAATTAGAAATTCACCAAATTGTAATAACTGTATATGAGAACTGTCTGTCGTTCAGCTGTCGTGGTTGATGAAAGATTAACACTGGCATCGACTCTAAAAGAACTTATTAACCGCGATTAACGCGGAGCACAGTAATAATGTTCACAATAATAACTGTTATTCTCCATTTACCGATCCTTTTATGCAGAATGATATACGAATGTATTATTATCTTGCACACATTATCACTTCTCGTAACACGAAACATTCCTTTTATCTTTATTCCATCGTGAAAACATTAACACTTTTCTCTAACCTTAAAATTTCCCTAGAAATAACCTAACATTTCTAAAATCTTTCAACTCCTTCACGCGGGGAAAAATTTCTAACCTCAACGTAACAAAATCAACGTAACCCGGAAATCGCGGGTGATAAGAAAAAGAAAAAGAAGAAAGAAACGAGACGAAAAAGGGAATAGAAAAATTCCGGAGAGTTTATTATATCTATTCGTTGCACGCAATAAACACCGATAACATATGATTATGATATAAAAGCAGCAGCCACGATTCGTATTTTCCACGGCTCGATTCGTGGGAGAAATAATTTTCACGTACCGTTCCTCCAATGATCATTGCCACGATCTGGTCACCACTGTATCCACGATTATTTGCATATCCCATGCAATTTCAATATCTATTTCAACTCATGCGCGTACCACATCTGGCGTTTCGAGGTAAGTATTACAATCTCGTTTGGGCGCAAGTGTGATTTCTAACGCGACATCACTTCCGCTGCGCACGGATTATCGGGTTTTAGGTTAGAAAATACAGCTTCGTCATTGTTTATTGATCGTTAATGCATTGAGTTATGGAGAGAGAGAAAGAGAGAGAGAGAGAGAGAGAGAGAGAGAGAGAGAGAGAGAGAGATGAAACGTGGAGAGAAACCTTTTACTTTTAAGAAAAAGTTACGATTACGCTGGACTTTCTTTTAATAATATATGACATAAATTTATAAATTTATAAATCGTAAATAAAATGAAATATAGATTCCTCGAAGGAGAATTAGAATCGTATCCTGGTGGTAAGTGTACTTTTCTCAACGATTGAAATTTAATAAAAATAATAGAGCACGAATATTTAATTTCCCAATGATTTGATAAAATGATCGATCTTCCGAAAAAATCTTCTCTCGAATAAATTATGAACTTAGGTTAGAAAATACAACTTCGTCATTGTTTATTGATCGTTAATACATTGAGTTATGGAGAGAGAGAGAGAGAGAGAGATGAAAGGTGGAGAGAAATCTTTTACTTTTAAGAAAAAGTTATACATGACATAAATTTATAAATTTATAAATCGTGAATAAAATGAAATATTAGAAGGGGAATGGCATCGTAGTACGATATAAAAAATATTTAATCATACAAGATTGATCTTCTCTTGGAAAATTTATTCTCTCGAACAAATTGTAAACTGTTCCGTGTAATTTGATTCCAAGGTAGTTCGAAGTACAGGTACGATGTAGAAAAAGATATTTTCGATCCACGACGAGATCGACGTCAACGACCTTACTGTTAATCGACTTAACATGATAATAGGCTGAAGAATCGTGCCACCCTTACTTCCTCGAGAAAGTTCGATTCGCCGGCGCAAGGAAGTCCGTTACATCGAAGAATCAAGACTTTGAGTTGAAGACCTACGACAGAGCACAGTTCCTCCTAGTAAGCTGTACACGCTTGCGCTCTGTCACGACCATCTGAACATCTTTCATCTGCATTGCTGATCGTGCACCTCCCCCTTCGATTCGATTGTTTACACACGCGTTTTACATTTTTTTACTCGTAAAATTATATCGATCACGAGACATGTAAGTTCTGAAAATTTGTTCGTATTAATTAAAATATCAATTTCCTTCGTATTTAAAAATCTCCACGTTTGCTCAAAATTGGCCAAGAGCGAGAAATTTGGCGAGAAAAATCGTGGATGCAACAACGACATACCAACGGATCCCACGCAACCATTCGTTTCTTCCTCGAAAGAGCCACAATTTTTATCACCGATCCTATTAATATCACACCACTGTTTCTATGAATGAAAATCGCATTCCTACGCGAGGTATTCGCGCAACTCTCGCGAGAGCAAAGAGCCAGACGAAACAAAGGAACATAAAACTCGATGCGAAGCAAGAAACGATGCTCGATCGTAAAGCTCCGGCTGTTAGCTCGATCGTTGCCGAACGTGCAATGATTCAATGTGGTGGAAGGGCGTAGGCAGTTGTTACGCGGTTGGGACCACTTGTGAAAAGGAACCAGAGGCACCTGCGCACACCGCCCACGAGAGGAGAACGCCAAGGGCCCACGAGTATCCCAGACGCTGGAGGTCGTTCGATATTACTCGAGAAACGGTGAACATCTTAACCCTTAACTGGCCGATACATCACATCCGTTGCGCCACTTTAGCTCGCCTTTTCCTTCACCATGGCCAACAGGGGGCGGGGCCGGAACGAGGTTATTAAGGGTGGCCGTAAATATCCTATCTCCTTGTGACTCCATAAAAATTTTCGAAGAAACGTCCAATTCTCATTTTCTTCTTAACTTTTATTATAACTCGAGATTTTAATTGTAAAATTCCGTTTTATCAACGCAAACAAAATCGTGGATTGATGATATTATATTAAAATAATTGTTACGAAGATCGTTAGATTATTAAATTTGAATGCGAAGTCATTGTCGAATGATTCGATGGTTCCGTGTTGAATCGAACTTCTTTTTCGTTCTTTTCATGATTTAATAGAAATACAATAACGATTTGTTAATTCCTTTGAACAATATCTGACCAGTTATTCTTTCGTATTCTTCCTTCTTTCCCTTGTATCAATTTTCGAGACACGACATATTGATTGCTTCGAGAATGATTACAAGGTAATAATATGACGATTTATTGATTTTTAAGTATGATGACGAGAAGACAGTAATATCCTAAATTCCCAGAAATATCGGCGAGAGAGAAAAAAATACCATTGACGTTTTAATTTATTCGAAATTCAGGTTTTATGAAAGTGTATTAGCTCTCCTGTTTACGATCCTAACTGTAATTGCCTTTAACGATATTTTTTTCTTTTTTCTTTCTTCTTTCTCCTATCGAAAGATTTCAATAACGAAGACACAGGAAATTCCTTTAATCCTCGAGACTCGCTTAAATATCATCGTTTTATTAAAACTTGATCGACTACGTTCGCGCCTCGAAAATTTCACCAATTAGGCCAACCACCTCGACCGAGATACGCGTTTACCGAGAGAGGAAAACGAAGAAGCTGCGATCCCCGCACAGATTATTATTAAGAAATTTGCATACGGTACAACGTGGACAGAGTGCTCGTCCACCCCGTGGGCGTGACAAATTGAACATATAATTTCACTTACCGTCAACATTGCACGCACGCATCTCGTATTACATCACTTTTTACTTCTGTCGTCGATAACAAAACAAAAAGAAAGAAAGAGAAAAAAGAAAGCATTGATCAAAAAGTTCCTTTCAAATTCGTAATAAAAAATCTCGTTCGAATTGCAATTCGAGATGCATTTTCTCGCGCATCTTTCCACGATGATAATAATAATTTTTCGTTGAAATGTAAAATAAAATGCGTACCAAAGGGCGGTATATACGATATACGGACGTTGATTAACGAAACGAAACTTTTCCAACGTTTTGATGATGGCGTTTGCGCCGATTTGTCAACGTTCGGAATTTTAACGATGGCCAAGCATTATGCTTCGCGTTTTTATCTCACGACGAACGTTTCAGTCGCGGAGGTGAAAGTCCTCCCACGCTGTCGACGAGCGTCGACGACCTTACTTACCTCACTGGCCGAATTTGCCTCCACGATTTTCATATATGAAAATTCACGAGAGAGAAAAAAAGGAGGGGGGTAGTCGAGTTTTTACTCACGCTGAAAGTAAATTCAATTGCGAAACCGTGCTACCAAACATTTATCACACGGCCATCTTAAAACGTGTCTGTTTTTTTTTTTTTTTTTTAAATCTTATACTTGGTTAGTCAAACTTGACTTTATATTTGCTCGCACGTTGCTTGAAATTTTCTTAGGAAATTTTCAAAAAAGCCTCAAAACCTCAAAGCATATTTCATTCGACAAAACAAAATTTATATAAATCCAAGTACGTTAAGAGGAACAGGTTTAACTTTTATAAAATGATTTTAACTTCGAATTTGATTAATTTTCGACGATGTCCATCGAGTGACGGATTAATTTAATATTTAAACTTATTCGACCGAGAAATCATCGTGATTGCGCGATGATAAATTAAACATGCAATCGTTCTCAGGAATCTGGAAAATATACGTACACGCATTAAGATTTGTGTACAGAGAACATACGCTGCAATTTCCATGAGATCCCGCGGAATACCAAACCGAATGCAAAACGAACAACGACGTACCATACATAGATATCGGTTCGACGTGTTAAATGAGAATCATTAGATCGACTTAAGTGGATTTTCTAATTGCCGCCATTACTTTTACGCGGTTACTTTGCATCGGCAATTACGAGCACGGCTGGTAAACAATTTGTCGTTGCATCCTATGAACCAACTGGCATGAACTAAATTATATCGTTGTCGCAATAATACGTAATAAACGACGAAAGAATTGAACGAGATATAACGCGTTTTCACGATCGCTTTTTTTACGCTTGTAAGATGATCATATGATTATTACAATCTTCTGGAATCCGATTATTTAGGGGTTCGAACGTTTCTTACTTTCAAATAGGAAATTCTATTTTCAATTATTTCGAAATTGCATCGATTGCGATTCTCCAATTTCTCAATGTTTAAATTTTTCTTTATATTTGATAAAATTTGTTTATAAATTTATATTTTAATATTCCAAGATCTCTTAGTCCAGTGTCCTCAAAGCTAGTTTATTAAAATTGAAATTATCCCAACTTTTCCTGTATAATCTTAAAGTTAAAATTTCCCTATATCACGATCTCTCAAATCTAAAATTCCCTATATTCCAATATACAACGTTCTCGACTCCTTAAGATTCTCCTTTCCCAATATACTTTAAATCACTTAACCGATATCGTCGAATCCGAGGAAAAATATATCGTCAATGTCTCGCAAAACGTTTGCTAATCGTCGCCCATTATTTTCAGCGTGCACGATGGAATCGTCGCTGTTATTATCGAGGCTACCACGGCCCGTCATAAATCTCCCGGCTTGCGGCCGGACATTTTAAAAATGGCTCCCTTCCGAGATCCTCTTGTATTGTATTATAGTCCATAGAGCCGGCAGGCCCACCAGACACACAGAGGGAGCCGCGTGCTGACTCACATATATACGTACACGTGCAGGCCCACGGCCTGGTGGACCATTGTTGGTGGCTGCCGGTGTCCGAGAACGAGAGCTGCCTCGCCATATGCGGCAAGGACGCCGATGACTGGCGGTGTATTGGGCCTCGTAATGGGCCTTACGCGCGTGTTTACCTGCGCTTAGAGCCTTTGGAATTGGAGGAAAGCACTGTTCCAAGGATGGTAAATGATGGTCGTGAATGTGTTCTGGTTTTACTTTACATTTATCTGGATTTACAATCTATTTATTAGTCGATATTCGATATTCAATCCAGGAATTTAGGTTAGGTTGGATTTGATCCTTTTGATTTGTAAATATTTAATTAAAATATATATTGGAAAAAATAATTGTTATTTTGGAAATAATTTTCGAAATGATCCACAGGTTTCGAGGATTCCTTTCTAATTGAAGAAAGAATCTTTTCGTTAAAGCTTTTTATTTTTTTTTTTCTTTTTTTATGCAAATTTTCAATTTACAACTTCTCGTAGATAAAATGATATAACGTAACATACTCAACGTTGCATATAATAATCATAATAATCAATCATCATCTTCATCTTCGCAATGATGATAATAATAATCGTAATAATAATAATAATAATAATAATAATAATAATGATCATCGCAATAATGATAATAATAATAATAATTATTATTCTTAATCGGAATAATAGCGATAGTTTGCAGTTCTTGCAATAATATTAATATTTGTAATCATCGTTATTGTTTTTTTTTTTCTTTTTTTTTTTTTTCCCCTCTTTTATTTTCATCATCGCGGTAAAACCGCAGCTGCTTGGGGTTATGAAGCTTAGGCTTAAAAAACACGAAAGAGTTTTACCCCCACATTCGAGACTTGAAAATCTACGAGCAATTTTTTTAATATATCTTCCGAAACTAACTGTGGTCTCCATTTTCTTCTTTTTTTTTAAACATTTTGTACGATGAACAGTTCGGACGTTCCTCGATCAAGGAAAAGTAGCGTTTTGTCGAATTGAGTTTATCGAGAATGTTTCTTCGAGAACTTTTGGACGGGAAATATTGGTATTTTTTTTTTTTTTGGACGAATAATTTTTTATATACATTTTTTTTATCTTTTTGTATTTTTCGTAAAAAAAAGAAAGATGTATTTTAATAAAATAAAATTATTATTATTCATTTTTGAAGACGTTTCTTATTGACCACAACACTTAGAAAATGCTTACTTTAAAATAAAACACGTATCTTCGATATAAATAACGTAAAAAAAAAAAAAAAAAAAAAACGAAAAAAGAAAAGGATAAACTAAAATTTTTTATAAGACACTATTCAAATATGGAACAAGAATCATCTTCATCTTATAATCTCAATTATAAAATAATTTTATTTTAAAAGTTAATCTTAATTACTTAAAAAAAAAAAAAAAACCTTTTGCTTTTCATCAAATCAATTTTTAAATAAAATAAAATGTATCTCTTGTTAAAAATTCTATAAAAATACACAGCATGCTTCATACTAACAGAACATATTTTATGATATCATAAATGAAAATGAAAATATATATATATATAAAAAAAAAAAAAAAACTTCTTTTCATATATAATTATAAGATATAATTCGATATACGTGAAACATTCTGTACGAAACTTAAACGTAACTTCAATTCCCTTATTTTCGATATAGCGAAAAAAAAAAATAAGGAAAATAATCCACGCATCGTTCGAACATCACAGAGACCACAGCAATTTCCGGAAAATGCACCTAACGCGTTTCACTAAAAAATAATTCCATTATTCTTCTTTTCTTTTCTTCTTTCGAGTATTATTATTTTCGTTTCGTGTTACGATCTCTACTCGAATACAATCTGGTCAACAAAATAAACTTCTTCTCTGCTTCCCTACCGGAAGTGTATTTCTTAATTCGTAATCAATGGGTATCGTGGTTTCCGTGGCGGGACGTACTCGTTCGAAGACTACTTCGAGAGGAAACGAAACTTCGATAAATATCGAGAGGCCGATTTTAGGCCGTAATGGACACAATTTCTTTTCACTAGATAATTATAAAAAAATACTCGATCGACACATTCAGCCTCTTCCATCTTGAATTTGTTGCGCGTTTCATTCGCGCGTCTCAAAAATATTTTTCGAAATACTATCTTTATTTTTAAGTATTTTCGATTTTGATTCGATGGATAATAGAAGTTTATCGATAATTTCTCCCTAATACTCGTTTCTTCTGTACATTCTTTCTGTATTCTATATTACAAAATTGAAAATTTAAAAGTCTTACAAATTTTTTTTTTTTTTTTTTTTTTTCAAGATTTTAGAACTCGTAGCGATCAAAGAAGTCCACGAAAAATTCTCTTGAATCAATTCTGCGTTCATTCTCTGAAAAATTGAACGTAATCTAAATTACGTAATTCGACCCTTCCATTTGAATCGAATCAAATATCGACCCTTCACTCGAACGATATTTTATTGAGCAACACAGTTAAAGTTAGTCTCAATTTTGCATCTTATTCACTATCTACAGTTTCTATGCAAAATATTCCCCCTTCCATTTTTCTATCCTCTACGAAACCGACACACGCGAGAATTGGAACACGTCCCGCACGAATTCCATCTTCCCCTCAAGACACTTGATACAAAATGCCGCTACGCTCGCGTTTGGTATAAAAAACAGTGAAACATTGGAATGGCGTTCCGTTCAACTATAATATCGTCGCTATCTACATTAATGCAGTCTGTTCTTTTTCTTGAGAGGGGGGGGTTAATTTGATTTTTCCTGCGAAACAAATCCTTGTCGAATCTTACTCCATTTCCTCGCTTCCTCTATTCTTCGTCGTTCCTGTTTCATCCTGTACTCCCACAAGCGAACTTGCAACGCGCAAATAAATCGTCTTCAATAAATACAACCGATAGACTATATAAATAAATAATTTTTCGCCGGCCCGGCGGCCGTGGTGAACGATTGAACGTAGAAATTCTGACCGAGCTCTATCTTCAACGATCTCTCAACGATCCTCCTTCTCCTCGGGAGAATCGTCGAGGAATCGACGAGATTCACACTCGTCGACTTGCGATAAGCTAAGAAAAATGATCACAAGATGTCGCGATTGTTCCATTTTGTCGTGACATAACTTATTATCAAGTTTACCTCTTTTGTTTCGAACGATTCCTCATTAACTCTTTCTCTTTTCGACCAATTCGTTCCCAGAATCCTGGCTTTCCACGAAATCTCACGATAAAAGAATCCAATAAAAAAAGAAAAGAGAGAGAGAGAAATATCACGACAAAGAAGAGAGATCGCTCGTCGCTTGTGACCAAAGTGCAAGGTGTAATCTCTCGTCTTGGACGAGCCGTCAGCCGGGGATGCAATTGACTGGAAGCAAATCGATCGGGAAGCCATTAACGCACACCGGCTAATTGCTCGCTCGAATTCCGTTCTCTGTTCGTATCAATCGAAATTGTTGTCGACGAGACGAATTTTTCTTCTCTCGTCTACCTTATTACCTACCCTACCTACCTATCTCGTCCTCCTCCTCCTCCTCCTCTTCCTTTGTCCTTGTCCTTCTCTCCATGTTTTTTTCCCTCTTTTTTCTTTTTTTCCCTTTTGTTAATTATTTTTATTTGTTTTATCTTTTTTTTTTTTTTTTTTTTTTTTTTGGTCATAATCTTATAATCTTATTTGCATCATCACGAACGTCATCTCACGTTCAGCACCATCCGAGCACCACCCCGATATACACGTGACTCCTACGAGCTAACTGATCGACCTCGTACCGTTAAGGCCCGTTAAGCTTCGCCTCTAATCGGACGCCTTCGATCTGCCATCGCGCAACGCGCGGAAATGTGGAACCGTTGCTTTTTTTTTTTTTTTTTTGAAGAGAAACGTTTGAGAATTTTTCGCGATTTTCGCGCGCGATTAAATAATTCGCGAAAAAAAAAAAATAAGACGATTTCTATCTCCTCTCGAGATGAGAGAAAATTTTCAATATTCGTGATATTGTTATATCAGAGAGTTTTAAGAGAAAAGAAATCTTCCAAGCACCAAAACTATTACTACGGGATGTAGTGATGCATGCCTCGAAAAGCCCGGTATTTTCGAGAGAAAAATACAACAACCGATCTTAGATTAAATTTTCCATCAAGAGAGACTACTTGTCCATAAAACTCTCTTCTCTAGCTGCAGTATCATTCAAACCAGTTTCTCCGAGCCAAACGTTACCCACCTAAAATAACCTAACATTTAAGAAAAAGAATCAAACGATCTTATCCCCACGTTTCTCAACTTAAACAACTCGTTTGCATCTCAATCTCCTTATTCAAGTTCCACGTATCCACGCGAGTGGATCGATGGACAAAAATCTGTAAAATCGAGGGCGTCACGAGTTCTCGCGACACAGTCCTGGCCTGGCTGATCGAGGAGCCCGATGACCTCGAGGACACGCTTCGAACCAGCTTCATCCTCATCATCATCTACACCGTCCCCTAGAGAAACTTCACACGCTGTCGGACGCGACGGACATCGGCCTCTTGTAAACGGGTGCCGGTATCCTGGAGAAGCCTCCCCTCTCCGACACCGGCTTGGGATCCTTCCTAGGGCTGGCCGTCATCTGATTGTCCTGGGGCAACGCCACGGTCCCGTTACCATCGATCCACGCCCTGGTGAACTCCATGTTCGCGACACCGTCCCCGGAACCGTGAGCCTGGTAATCCCTCAACAGATCCTGAAGCTTCTGAACCACCTCGCGCTCGTCCTGCAAATGGCCCACCTTCTGCAGGATCTGCTCGAGCAGGGGGTTGGCCACCTTGGTGGGCGAGGATTGAAGCGATCCAGTGGTTTTGATCCTCCTCCCGTTCCTGTCGTACTGCATCCCGCCGTTCGAGCTCTGCCTGGGCAGGCTCTGCCTGGCAGGACTCTTCCTCGTGAAGCCGGGGGTCGTGGTTGTCGTCGTCGGCGCGCAACTGGAGGGTTGAGGGTTGAGGAAAGTGTCGGATTGGATGCTGGGCCTCTGCCTTGCCTGCCTGCCGTTCCACGTGTTGCTACCGCTCACCGGGCTCTGACAGCTTTTCGCGCCGATTATAGCCGACGCCTTGCTCAGACTTCCCGTCGGCGGCTTGCGTAAACTGTTTCTGATGCTGCCTCGTTTCAGGGGGCTGCCTTCCGGGCTCGAGTTGCTGTCCCTCGGCGTTCTGCTTCCGGACGAGGCTCGGGAAACGTTGCTGTTCTCGCGGACGATCGAATTTGCACGGGGTGTGCGGTCTCCCGAGGAGGAGGCCACGCTTCTCGAGGGTGAGGCTCGAAGAGGGCTGGGCGGCCCTATGCGGATCTTGCGCAGACCCGTTTCGATGCTCTCCGTCTCCACGCAGGACCTCTCCTCTGCCTCGGGCTTCGAGGGTTGCTCTGAAACAGAATTCAAAGGGATGTGAAGTATGGGTTTTTATGCGATTCGTTTGCACTCGTGTATTGCCGTTCTATATTTTATTATTCTTATTTATTAACCTTTCCACTCTCGCCCACCGCTTTGTTTGCGGAAATTTGGTCAATGGATTCATATATACTTTATAAAATCACTACAGCCGCTTAATCACTGGCGGTACGTGAAAATCTTAGTTCGGCAATTAGATTGGAGATTTTCGTAAGCTCGAGCTTCGACTTCAACCTCCGAAATTCCGAAAACATTCGTCTAAATGGGGAGCTGTATAACGTTCTAACAGGAGTTAGGAAGGATTGAAGCAAGGTCTGCTCTCAAAGAAATAAGCCCCCGGCAAAAGACGTTAAATGACATACTATTGTGATACTGTGTCCCGCAATCGTTACATGAAATATCATACAAAATTACAAAGACTAATGTTTAAGAAATTATCTTCGTGAAGATACATTAAATATTAAAATATAAAAGTTTTGCGTGTAATTATTTTAGAGGTAAGTTAGAGGTATAAGAAATTCACCAAAAGCGCTACGAAACGCTTCGAGTGCAAAGGGCTAATATATGTGTACGATATAATTTAGATTCTAAGGGAGTTTTGTTGCCTTGATTGGTAATTTTTGTAAATATAAGTAGGGGGGTTAAGATTTAAGGGGATTTTCTATTATCGTGGTTAGGATAGAATTCGTAGAGGACAGTCGGCGATTGCGTAACTAAGATACGATTTCCGCGTGCAGTCTCGCGTAAATGTCAACCGGCTGTTTATTCGCGCGAGCTCGAGTGGATCTCGGCGAGATTTAGGATTCGAGGATCGGTGCGTGGGCAAATGGACCGAATTTACGATCGAGATAATCGCGTTTGACTTCTTCGCGTCACGTTCTTTACTTTCCAAGAGCAATAACAGTTTTTGCGCGCAGTTTTTGTTAATTAATTTCGTTTTTAAAAACACGTATTTTAAAAATCGAGAGATGAAAATAATTAACGTTAATGAAAATTTCACTTGCGAAACGACGACACCGATTTTATATACCCAATTTCTCGAACGTTTAAAAATACTTTTTAACCGCGATCTAGAGAAAATTTATTTTCTCATTTCATTCTGTTATGTTAGATTTTAAGAAGGATTAATTTTTAATTTTCAAGTTCTGTTCGAGCAACATTATCTTAACATTGTTCATCGATAACGTTAGCTTTTTTGTTCATTTTTAAAATGAAAATTTTATTCGCCGCTTTCTTATCTTCGCGATATCCTTCTACGGCATCGGCGCTCAATTTTAATTGTAGGTAATTACGATTGCATAATTTCAGTAATAACAGTAATGGGACCGTTGACGTGCACGTTTCTTTCTACGCGACGCGGATTACATTCTGAGTTTATTATAAAAAATGTTATTAGTGGAAGTTTACCAATTATAGAGATAATAATATAAACGCGAGAACGTTGGGAAGAGTCGTGAAACGGTATTTCAATGGTACGCGAAATCTTCGATACATTGCCAAAAACAATTTTTACGAATATTATTTCAGGGGAAACATTTTGTACGTGTCTGGACGTGTTCCAAGATAATCAGCATAATTTCTCGATAATACTACTCCTCTCGAAAAATAAATTGAGAAGTAAATGCCGAAAGTAGTATGAATTGATATATTATAATAGAGAAAATTGTTGATTCAACGACTAACAATTTGGAAAATTGGAAATATTTTTGCGCTCGATATAAAGTAATTAACTATAACAACTTTTATTTCCAAAGGAAAATGTGAGATTTTTTATATAGTTTCTAATAATAAAAACTGTACTATACTTCTATGCAATTCAAAAGTTTTACGATTCTCCATTTATGTTTTAATTTGTCACATTTGTCGTATCCTTTAATTAAAGGTTGTTAAAATTCTAAAAAGAGAAAAAAAAAAAATTCCAATCTAATTAGAAATTTCAATATTGCATCGTTCGAATACAATTTCCATAATCTTTCACAGATATAGATACTTGCCTTTTCAAAATCCTCCCACAGAGTCGAAACGAAAAAGGAAATCGAATCGTTATTTAGAAGTGGATCACGGTAGCCCCACTTACGTCATAACTCCCTAACGTAAATAAAACGCGTATAATATGCTACGTAATCGAGAGCTCCTCTTCGTATTTCGCTATACCGTGGTCGTCCAACACATTTTGGACCACCTTGTAGCTCATTAATATTCCATCTACACGGACACACGTGTACACTTAACCTGACATTTAACCGGCTGTGAAGGATTACGCGAGGAGAGGGATATCTGTGTGCGTGTATCGCGAAGCGTGGGCGATCTTCAACAACAACCTGTCCACGGAACAATCGCCAACGGTCGATCCTCGATAACGTTTTGCCTCGAATACCGTGATTCACGCACTTGACACATACTCCACATCTCTCTATGCTCGGAACAACGGTTTCCGCGTGTTTCTCTTTATTTGCGTTTGAAAATTCAATGTTTCTTCTTTTTCTATTCCTTTTTAAAGAAAAATTTCAATAAGAGGTAACGAAAGTATCACTGCGATGATTTATATTTCTTCTTTTTTTTTGGTGAACTATATCGCTATATATTTTTGTCGAATTATTTTTAATATGTGTTCTTTTGAATTTAAGCAATTTTTCAGCGATGAAAGGTTATGGAGAAGTAAAAAGTAATACGTCAGAGAGAAAAGATTGAATAAAATTATAAAAGGTATCTTACTTTGATGAAATTTTTAATCCTATTATTATTTACTATTTATCGTTGGAGTTCAGGATTGAAAGGTTTTTGATTAAAATATTATACATTCTTCTCTAAGATTTTTCATCTACACTACAACGTACATACAAAAGAAATGCTTGAAACAAAACACGATAAAAACAAGACAATTCTATAATACATTGTACAAAAGAATTTGAAGAGTGGGATAGCGAAGATCGTATATACATAGCTCGAACGCTCGAGCTAAATTCTTGTTACCAGGCTTGACAATCTCAGATAATAAGTTACTAGACAAACACTTGTTCCACTATATTAATTTTTAGAATCTGTAAATACAATAAATGAATGAATTTGTGTTTGTTCGAATTTGAAATGGAAAATTAAAAAGAAAAATGTTATAACAAATTGAAAAATGTAGAAATCGTATTAAGAAAGAAGAGAAAAATGAGAAAAATATCGAGAGCTCGAGAAAGTTTGAAACACAAGAGGATATGTACTTGTACAATAGTTCGTTTTGTTCGTCCATCCTTGATACGTTCATATTAAACTGAATGACTCGCTTTGATCGAAAAGCCACACGAGCATCATGCGTTTTCTTCGCAGCGGGATGCGATTATCACGATCGTTCGACGATTTCACTCGACTTACAGTTATGAAACGGCCTATATGCTAAGAGTCTATTTAACCAATATTTTCTTTCTTCCTTTTATCTTTCTATTTAATGGTTTGTCATTTTTATTGGAAAAGAATTTTTACAATTTTATTCACTATTTGCTTGCGCATTATCATTTAACAAAGTTAATGAATAAAAATTCTTTTAACAAAAGAGTATAAAATGTTAGAATTTTTTTATTCGATGAATTAAGTTATAGATATAATTCCAATCATATTACGAATTGTCGTTATTTATTTGAAATGTAAAAAAAAAAAAAAAAAAAAAATTGATCAAAGAATATGAGAACCGAAGAATATCCTATTATACTAACATTTAATTTTCAAATAATTATACAACAGACCATTCAAAAAATCCATCTTAACTTTTAACTTTCGTCATTTCTCCTGAACTAAGAATTAGAAAAGATCGTATTCATTTCTGATCACACGAATTCATAAAAAAGATTTTACTCTCAACAATACTTTAAGAAGATTTAGATTAATTTACACAACCACTCTAATCCCCTTTAACTTTAATAGTCAACACAGGGGATTAACATCAGAAAAGACCAAGGGGATCATTCATCAAAGTAATTTTCAAAAGCGTTTGAAACTCTAATCTTAAACAACAACAATCTAACAATTGAAAACACGTTCCCCCAAAAACTTTCGCCATTCACAAATTTCCAACGTATTACAACACGTAACAGGCGTGCCAACCCACGCACTCTTGGCAGCCCATAAATCCCAAAACCCAGCGCGAAATATAACGATTCGATCGAACGGCGGGAAAAGCTTTCCTCGATTCAAAAAAAAAAAAAAAAAAAAAAAGTAGCAAAGATGAAAAAGAGAATGCTTGCTTACTTTGACAATCGGCAACCGTGGGTGATCCTTGCGCGCACGTCCCGGAATTCCCGTTTCCACTGGTTGGCTGGACCGCGCCTAAGCTTCTGTAACCTTCGTCTGACACTTCGCTGCAATTATCCGAGTGTTCTCCATCTCCGTGTGGCGACTTGGTGTAATGTACATTCCCTGTTACATCTTTGCTGAAATTCTCCAACACGGGTTCCTCCTTGATCGCCGGTGGACTAGGGGTCGGGCTACGGCTGCTAGAGTCCTCGCGACACTTGTAGTTGTAAATGGTCGGCTCGTATTTCGGCGTGTCGTCTTTCTCCACTGCTCTGCGTGCCACGCCACCATCGACAACGTATCGTTTCGTGAATTCCTCCGTTAGGGGGACTTTCGTGCGGATTTCTTGATGGAGATCCTTCTTCGCATCCTAGGGGAAAAATTTGGGGGGAAACCTCTCTAGTTTTTCTTGAGAATTTTTTGAGAAAGTGGCGTGATTCGTTAACCTCTAACCGAGGAGCAAGTTTATTATTTGTCATTTTATATATTCATTGAATGAATTATCCGAATTAAAAATTAAACTCGACGAAGGAAAAGTTACAAAGTGAAATACAATACTTTTCAAACAAAATCATTTGTCCTTAATATCTTCTAAATCCTTAATCCTTCGATTCCCCCAACTCTCGACTACCCATAATTCCCCAAAATTACCTAACCCAATCCCCTCTCCCCGTTCTATCTCCACTTTACCTTTGCTTCCTGATGCCTTCCATGATGATGGGTCGGCGAACGAGCCTCCTCGTACAGGCTTCTGCCAGCCGAGTCCACCGTGCTAGATCCACTCTTCGCGTTCTCCACTTTGGTCGTCGGACTGTTGGACCTGAGCTGAGCCTTCGGTGTCGGGGATCTCGATCGTTGCTTCCCGAGATCCGACTGATGAACAGGACTGCCCAAGAACTTCCTCTGCGGCGTTGGGCTTCTCGATCGATTCGTCTTTCGTTGCTCGTCGCTGCTCGCTTGCTGCTTGCCGCCTGGGTGGTGGTGGGGCGTGGGCGATCGGGACCGGTTGCTGGGAACGCTCTTGGCCGATTGCTGATTCTGCATCGTGCCCGCGCACGAACCGACGCTCGACGCCGAACTCCGTCGAGTTCTAGGGGGTGATCTGCGGATCAGCAACCGGATTTTTCGGTCTAACGGGTTGTGGGGCAGGCAACTATGCAAGCTGGACACTCTACGCTTTTTCTTTTTTTATGTATCTAATCTATTCAAATTCATATTTCAGAGTTTTCTTATTTGTTCGTTTTTTTTTTTTTTTTTAATTTTAATTTATTAGCTAGAAATTGTGAAAAATAGGGAACACGGTCTTTTTGCCCTTCAATGCATATCTTGCCTATCCTTCTATTGTGAAATGGGTTCAACATGTTGGTGGAATTGTTAATTTGGTATGCTTCAGTTTGAACGTTGGTGGTCGTTTAAATTAAATTGATTTAGATGTTGGGAAGAAGTTGTATTAGAAATATTAGATTTTAATGGAATAGAAGGATCAAGCTTTTTTTCTCTTCTTATAAATGTTTTAAAGTGTTAAAAAAAAGAAAAAAAAAAAAAGATGTCTTTAGTTGAAAATAGAGAATACAGAGAAGACATTTGCACCCTTAAATCCAGGATTCTTCTCACAGCATTGTAACAACGTTACAAACATAATCTCTGGTGTATAATCTTTTATAGGGAGGAAAAGGTAGAAAATCTTTACTTTGGAACGAATGACAGAATGCAGACAGACAAATGACACCTTAGAACCAGAAAATTACTCACCTTTCGTAATGTACCTGCGCGCTGCCAAGGTCGAACGACCCTCCAGCCTTTTGAATCAATTTTGCTGAGATCATCGAGCGATGTGCTGCAAAAAAAAAAAAAAAAAAAGAAGAAAAAAGAAAAAATTATAAAAATAGAAAAGAAAAAAAAAACATTTGCGATCACGCGTGTTAGTAAGTTATGCACATTATCCTGATTGCACAATTGGTCACGATACCCGTTTTTCGCATGGTTTTTGCTAGATAGTCGTTAAAGGATTGGAACGTCATTTAGTGCTAATAGATATTTGTAAGCAAGTTGACTTCAATGCATGGAGACGAAAAGGATTAAAACGTTTATAAATAAAAATTGAATGTGTTTTAATCGTGTCGAGGGATAAGAATGAATTGAAAAATGAATGAAAGTATTTTTTTCTTTTTTTTTTTTTTTTTTGTTATTTCGTTATATTTTTTTGTGACGATTTAAGTCGAAAGGATTTAATACGTACTCTGTGATGGATATTAAAATGTAATGAAAACATTATAAGAAACACTCAAAAAACTTTCAATTGGGAAAAAATTCAAACAACTATAATGTTTATCAAGAATTACAAAAATAAGTTCCTTGATAAAATTAAATTATAAGTTAATAAAAGAAATATCTTACATTCAAAGATGAAGGTGAATATGTGCTATTTGTCGTTGATTTAAAATTTAAGTCCTATTAAATCATCAATCTTACTATTTATTTTCGACAAAAAAAGAAGAAACTACTTGAATCACCATATTTTTTTAAAACAAATACAAATCTGACAGTTCGTAAATTTCCAACCACAAAAAAAAAAAAAAAAAAAATAAAGAAAGAACGGTTCGTCTTTAACAAACTCGTAACACGTAAGAAAATCGAAAGTCTCCGATCATCATCTTTATTTTCGACGACAATGAGCTCATCCTTGTTTAAACTGTCACCGATGTCCCATATTTTTTTTATATGTTTCACGATTAGCGCCATCAGAAAAAAAGAAAAATAAATAAAAAATAAAGAGAAGAGATTCCGTGTGAAATATTGAAAGATTCACTTACAAGTTCTGCATCGACACGGATCGTGTTTGTCCAAATAATGGCTAAGGGTGTCCCAACCTCCACCTACTCGAACCATAACGTGGCTTCGAAGGATTCGCACGAAAATCAACACTTTCGTGTCTCCGATTCGATATTTCCCTTCGGAAACGCGAATCATGGGGAATTGAGTGGGGCATGTGCACCTTTCCACTAAATCACGAACCTGAAATATAAAAATAGCAACGTGTTATTAAAAATGTTAATTAAAAATGGGGAAAGATATTTGAAAATTAAATATTTAACATTGAATTTTTAATAGTTTTAATTTTTACCTTTTTAAATATCTAACACGGATGGATTAAATGTATGGAAGAATTCGTATTAAAATGCTATAAAAAAAATTTTATTGTATAAAATTAAATTAAAAAAAAAAAAAAAAGAAAAAGGTTAAATAATAAATAGATATAGAAATAATATTTCTTTGAAATTTTGAATTTTAAAAAAATAAAAATGTTTAACATATAGATTTTTTTTTTTTTTTTTTTTGATGTACAATTATTACGAACAGTTATGAGAAAATCTATCGTGTGTTAAATTGTTATGGAATTTCAAACGATCGTTCGTAGAGACTTCGAAATACTCGACTAATTAGATTACAAACATAATCGGATCAACTGATATTTCACGTTTTCTTACAACATGTATTTCGATGTAGGATAGATTTAGATTCTAATCTTAAACGCGATGTTAAGAGATACAAAAGGTTGGAAAGTAACTAGATTAAGTAAATATCTTGTGAAAACAATCGATTTAATCTTTTCACTACTGAATTCATTTTTCAATCTAGCATATTTTCCTACATTTCAGAATAAATTTTTCCAACTTCTTAACATACTGAACACTAAAGCATAATGCTTTTTAAAGAAATAAAAATATAGTTAAAAAAATTTCCTCTATCTTTAACAATCAAAATTCCCCAAAACATCTAGGGAGCACTAAATATATTTTTATACATTATACGTTTTAATATATTATTTTATTAAATATCTTTCTCTTGTATTCAAGAATCAATTAATAAAATAATTCCTTTTTCCTGTAGCAAAGAAAAAAATAGATATTAAAAGAAAAATACAAATCAATGGATTTACCTTTCTGATATTTACATGCACGATATTTTACGAAAATTAGCTGAACAAAACGATTATTCAATAATCCAAATAAAAATGGCATCAGTTCCCGTTGGATAATGGTCTTCAACCATTCGCCTTTGGGTATGTCTACATTTTTCTGGATTTTCAATGCGGCCAAGTGAAAGCAATACTGCACCCTATCTGTCCGTCCGTCAAATGTGCTCGCGGCACTGCGAGATCCCTCTAAAGGATTTAAATTTTATCGACTTTTAACCGGTTGTTAATTTTGTTCTCACCCGTTATGACGCGGGCAATACGCATACTTCCTGCTTCTATATTTCTAAAAATATTTCCATACAGATGGACTATTATTCGAGGAAATGATGCTTGAAAACATATTATTCGCATATTTGGTTATATAGCAGTTATAGAAGTTACGAGATAGATACCATTTCTTATCAAATCTGATGTTTATTAAAACTTTTTGTTCGATTTTAATGTAATAAACTTTCGTGTTATGAAAAATCTTTTCGTTATCTTTTCCATAATAGTTACACGATTTTTAATTAAAATGCATAAATCGTATCAACTACCACGTATCCACTTAGATCCATTAAAATTCGAAATATAAACGTTCGCAAATATAAAAATCTCATATTTGTTAAGATATACACAAAAGAAAACTGTTTCGATTCGTCATAACTCTAAAACGAAATTACTAGATCGAGCAATTCGAACCATTCATCCGTTAATTATCGAATTAAATATACAATTCTAGAAATGAAGATAAAAGAAATTCTTGACGCGCAAAAAAAAATGTCAGAAAAGACTCGAACCAATTATCTCGAATCACTTGGAGAGAGAGAGCCCGTTATTCCAGCCGCAACGCGACCAAACTTTCTTCTCCCGACGTATTAAGTCGCCCGCGTTATTGATTACGCCCGTGTTATCGCCATGGCGAATCAGCCGGGATAAATATATATCATTTACGTGCGAACACCCACAGGCGAGCTTTTGACAGTAGAACGGTGAAAATTATTTATCGCTGGATCGTTGCATCCACACGGTTCACAATTTCTGAACGTGGTGGCGCTCGCATACTTTCTTGCGCGCACCATCTCCTGTGTGTCTATGACAACATTTTTTCCCCGCCGATGATTTACACCAGTTTCACACAAATGCGTGCCGGTATAATTTTCTGAAAATATTTTTTTACCAATCACGAATATCTCTGATGTGGAACGGACAATCGATTAGGCTGCCATGAACATGGAGATTTTGTGATTGGTGGTGGAAGAAAGAGGTTATGTGATGTATGATGTTGAATTTGCTGATAATACGAGACTTTGTTTGAAGGAATCGATAATTTTCGTTTTATTTCTATTTCAGTTATTGATGATAATCAATTGGTGGATATCGAAAATTTCAAAAATTTAATTTAAATTCAAATAAAGTTGAGATTATTTTTGAACATCACTTTATATAAAGAACACTTTCTAAATAATATAGAAATACGATATTTACTTTAGAAATGTGAATCACAAGCTATTTAAACTATAAAAGATGGCGCTTGAAGCATCGATTGGAGTGAACGGGGTGTGCCTTTGACAACCAATTATTTTGAAACGTGCTATAAAAAGAAGAACATACGATGTTCCAATTCATTTTTCGTGCAAATTTTCCACGTTAAACATATACATCTCTATTGCATTCTCTCCACAGAATACGTTCAAAAAGAAGAATCCAGAAATATATAACGAATAACGATTGTATAATTAAAACTATGTGCATACAGTATGTACGTGTATAAAACAGGAAGAATCATTGTTCAAACGAGAATATATATGAAAGTGAGATACAATAATCGAGGGAAAGGAAATGATGGACGATAAATCATTGTCGCAAACAGTTGATTGGAATTCTAGGAGCGTACACGGTGTTCCTGTTGACGTGGTCGCTTTGCGTCACATCGTTTCTTGTTCCAAATATTTCATTTCACGCGGATCTGCTTCGACGTTTCAAACACAGGATGTATTCGTCCCATAGTGATTATTGAATTATGCAAATCCATCATCTATCATGGGATTCGTACATGTTTCTAAACAACTCGAACGATGTTTCTGTCGAAGTAACAGCATTATTACGACATCATTGGTGATCGATACTGCGATTAATACTGGTTAATTATACCCAGATTTGGAAACAAACTGTAGTTTAAATAATAGTTAGTCGGGCTTAGATTTGGAAACAAAGATTCTTTGCAAAGATTCATTGGTTCGATGAATTTCGTTTGGATCGAGTGGATCGATTTCAGTAACATCGCTAAGTATCGCCGACATTTTCTGATTTGCTTTTGCGACACATCGATTGTCTACGACTCAGTAACTTTCTAGGCTATATGTTTTCCATTTAGAAGAACATTCGTTCAAAACAAGTTGTACATAGAATAAAAAATAACGTAAAGATAATAGCGATTCTTGATTTTTAAAAGTGGTTATTATTAATCAATTGTTAATAAATAATCGCTAAATTATTAGTAATTAAATGAAATGAAACAAAATAATAAAAAAAAATCGTATGTATCAATTTATAAATTAAGATTTAAACTTCTTGAACTCTATTAAATAATATTATTAAATAAATTTTAGTGATATCCTTAAATTTTTGACGATCTAGTAACATTTATATGCCAACATAATATAATTTGATAACTAGATATCTAAAAGAAAAATTCCTAAATAAACTAGATATTATTGAAGAGTCATTAACATCGAAGTAACAGAATTTCCAGAATTTAGACGGTACAATGTGGCTCACGTATCGCTCGGAACAAATAGTATGGCGCATTGCAGGTGAGCGGACAGGATGAATGGTTATGATGCTATAATGCAAGGCCGCTAAGGCTTACGTAATAGAGCCTAACCTAACGATACGGAACAGGGTTTGTTATCGATGCAATCGTTTAGAAAGATTCATAGGAAAAGCTTAGTTAGTTGGCAAGACTGGCAAGACATCATAGATGCGATACATGAAAATAATCGATACAATATTAAAAAAATATTATTGAGAATTTATATAATTCAATAATATTGTTAAATTAATGCAATTCAAATTAATCTGTTGCTATCCTCAAACGAGTCTACTTTTATTTTAAATACGATGTATTAATTGAATTAAAATATTTTTTTTTTTTTTTTTTACTAATAATAACGTACAAATACCAGAAGAAAAGAATGTAAATAATAAAAAATGCGATATATTTACAAATCTTTCATTCTCCATATTTTATAACTAACCAGAAAAAATTTTTGCAAGAGGGAGAGAGAGAACTAATTATAAGTAATCACTCGTCAATTTTACCAAAAAAAAAAAAAAAATCTATCTGTCATTCAACTTGGAAGAAGCATAATAAAACTTTGAAATGCGAACAGATTAAAGACTAGGCGTAACATTTTTTTATTTCCTTTCTTGGCCACCGAGGGAAATTTCTGACAAGCATACATTAACTCTCTTACTCTTTTATCTTTTTTCCCCCTCGACGTTCTTCCTCCAAAGACGTGCATTAGTTTTTTCAATTTTCAGAAAGCTCGAGCTAAGATGACTGACATTGACAGGTTCCAGCTTCGTGCGCCGATAGTTAATGAAAAATGGACGAGTCGCGTTGTTATCGTAACAGCACCATGAGATCGCGTAAACGGTAATTACTCGCGATACGAGGAATTATCCAGCCATTACGGTCGATTTCAACCTTCCGTTTTCTTGTGAAATCGTTTTTTCTTTTTTTGTCGACTCGTTCAATCGACTTTCCCTGGAACAGTGACGCAAATGGAAAATTTATCGGACCGAACGAGAAAATGGCCGCGAGCAGTTTATCCCTAAATTGAATCCTAGGGTACCCTAGATATTAAAAACAAATCCGAACAAATTGAGATATTTAAGGTGAAAATTTTTTCACAAAAATTATAGAATACCGTTTAATGAATGAATGAACAAGTGAACATGTAGAATTTACCAAGATGTACACGTTATAATTTTTTTTTATAGCCGACTTAATAGCTTTCAATATATTATTATTTAATAATTTGCAACTCTAGATTGATCTTCACGATAAATAAATAATTTCAGTCGATGAAATTATATGTAATTACAAGTAATAACATCACAACTTTGATTGAGTAATTAAATTCAAATTAAAACTTTTCATTTCAACGTACAGAGAAATTCGTTCGAGAAATGTCTCTATTTAACCGATCTGTTTTAAAATTAAAATATCAAAACTGAAGCAACTAATTCTATACTCTTAAAAAAAAAAAATACTTAAAATACTTCACGGTACACGTTCTACAACACACACACGCAAATGGAAAAATGATACTTCTATTGCGTTATATTGTTGCGCTGTGCGGTAAGAAAGGATACGCGGAGAACAAATCGCGCACTTTATACCGGAAGTCGGGAGAGAAGCAAAGTGGAATAATTCTGCGAGTAAGGTGAAACGACCTGGAGAAAAATTCAGGAATTAATTCGACGCTTACATACGCGTGGGTGGTGAACGGGTTAACTGCCTCTCCTGCCTCCATTTTCTCTCTCTCTCTCTCTCTCTCTCATTATTCCTCTTTCCTTCCATACCTATCGATATCCTTTTATTTCATCACATTCACTTTTATTATAAAATGAATGGATTACATTATCATCAAATTGTTTCTTTCCAATACTTTTCCAAATACTTCTAACCTAACCTTTCGCCTCTTTAACCTTTACCTTGCGAAACAATTTTCTTTTTTCTTTTTTCTTTTTTTTTTTTCCCCAATTAAGAAAAGAACTTTAAATTACAGCGAAGATTTCGCGTAGAAGATAATAAATATGGTAGATGCACGAAAAAGACATTTCACCGAGATCAGATAGGGGGGCCGGGCGAATGAAGGAAAGTCCCTTCTAAATCCCGGCGGGATTAGTTTTCCACGCTCGTTGTTATGTTAATGGATACGTCGACATGCGGAAGTATCATCACGACACGGGTACGAAAGGTTGTTTAACAAACGAGAAGTGTCCCACGAGCTTAGAGAACCCCATTTTGACCTTTCTTCTCTCTTCTGCTGGTCACCATAGGCGCGATAACATTTGGGAATGTAAGATCACTTTTGCTTGTATTTTAAGGAAAAGAGGAGAGGATTTCACGATTATTGCATTTAAAGATTCGTTTGTATCAAATATTACGAGCCAATCGAAAATCCTATTCCTGCTTCATTGTTTTTATAAATTTATAATTGTTTTATTATCGTTCGTCACTTTCATATAGAGAGATAGAGAGAGAATATCACTGATTATCGATATTTTTTAATCCAAATTTCTTCGATAAATCTTACAAAAAATTTGTAGACCAGTATTCTATTGAACTTGTGGAATTTAAATATGTCATCGGTTACTCGATGATTATTATAGTGAAGATTGTATTGGTATCTAGATAACAGCATTCCATATACATTAATATTTTATTAATATCTCAAAAAGTAATAAATATCAAAGCTAAAATTATATCTACCCTTTTTTCCTTATTTCAAATTTCGAATCGATTGACGAAGGCTTTCAGAACTTCTTCAGCCAAATTTACTTCTTCTATCTTTAAAATCCTATCCTTTTGTCCTGACCATTTCGTCGCGTTTCAACTCTATTTTTCAATTATCAAACTGTCAAAATCAGCATAAGCAAGCCGCCAATTAAAAAAAGAAGAAATATAAAATGGAAATCCTCGAAATAAATTCCCCTCGTGATCTAAAACCCAATCTAACCTAAATTTCATCCTAATTTTCCTACTTAAAATTTATTTTACTTCGCACGTTCTACACAAAAAAAAAGGATCATGAAAGTTGACTGCTCGAATAAAAAATAATTACGTAATCGTTTCGTTCCAGAAAAAAAAAAAAAGAACTGTCCCCAACATTTATTAACACGATATATACACGATAGAGAAAGTGACGGAACCTCGGCAGAGTCGAGATTCTGATTGCTATCTCGCTATCGCCGCCACCCGATCTTCCCATGACGATCGGTCCGTGGGAAGAAAAGAGAGAGAAATATTCGAGGCGCGCTTCACAGTTCCGTGATTGTGATTCTCGATCATGAAAATGAGCGACTGCCTCTTTTCCGGGCAAGAGAGAGAGAGAGAGAGAGAGAGAGAGAGAGAGAGAATGAAAGTCTCGGAGGAATAGTCGGAACGACATCGATCATGCCTGTTCTTGCTATACCTTGCGTGGGATCGAGAGGCGCTCAAGGTCAGGTGGAGAACAAGCGCCCCTTCCCCTTTGTACTGTTACGCGTCGCGTTATCTCGCTTGTTTCGAAGTCGAGAGATGGACGAAGTGGATCATTTAAAGGAGTTTTTCATCGTGTGATACTAAGGAAGGATTATTTGGAAATTTGAGAAGTCGCAGTTACAGAAAAAATTACAAACGGATACGTTTGAAAATGAGAAATCGAAAAATGTAGGGATTTAAGAAATTTGGTATAGAATTTTTTGAGACACGAATTTTAAAAAACCTGGGAATGTACAAATATGTGGAGGCTCGAGAATTTCGAGAAAATATGAATTTCATAAAAATTCATATATTAAAATGTAAAAGATTTTCGTGCAAAAGAAAATTTTATCGAAACGTTAAAAAACTTTATTGTTGTGAATATTAAATATCGAAGATTATAACAGCTTTGCCCGACTATTTCCCCTAAAAGTTACTTAAAGTCTTATTTCGGTAAAGCACCAACCTATTTCCCATTTTTCCTGGAATGGCACATTAGAAAGAGGAAACCAAAGGCTGGTAAAAATCTTTGTTCCAGTTGAACAGCGTACACAGAGGCACTTTTGTCTTTCCACACATACCGTCGAAACCTTTTAGATAAGGAAAACGCGGGCTGATCGCAGCTGCTAGATGAAAAAAGTCTACTCGACGGATATCTAGCTTTTCAGCTGGCGAATGCTTTCCTAGATTTCTTTCTTCCCTTATCTTCCGGTTCGTACGACGAGTGTTTTCGACGTACGTTTGTTCTATCAACTGGCTTGTACATATATTTGTTGCGTCTCTGAACGAATCGTTGTTTTCGAGTTTAGAAAAGGAATCTTTGAATTTCGTTAAAAATTTATCTTGTAATTACATAATATATATATATATATTAATTTTTTTAAATATTGTATTGAATTGAAATTTTAACGAATATTTCTTAACTCGTATCATTATACATAGAAAATTTTATTATTTGTAAAAATTTCTGGTTTTCTTCCGGTTTTGTTATTTCATTTATTATAAATGTAATAGAATTTTTTTTATCGAATATTGCATGCTCGTATCGTAATTTAATCGGGAAACGAAATGAATAAAAAATAATGCAGATAAATAAGAAGAAATTTCACAAGGAATTAAAAAAATTATATATCATTATATAAATTATAATTAATGTTGCATCCCACTGACGATTATTTTTTCGTAATACATTTTCACTTATACTTTCCACAACAATTAATTAATTTATAACTAATTTATTTTACACAAGAGTAATTGTAAATTGATTTATCAAACAATATTTCAACGAGAAGGAGCGAGCGACGCGTCCGTTCTCCTCGGCGTTCGAAACACGACTCCGTCAAATCAATATTTCGGTTACCAATAACAATCGATGTTGTCGTTTCTTATATTCGCGATTCGCATTCCATATTCTGTCAAACCTCGTAATATTATTATACAAGGTAATGAAAAATTCTTGAATATTATTCCAGAAAAAACACTTCACCTCCTATTATTTTTTTCTTTCTAATTTCAAAATTCCACGTTCCAAAAGAGAAAAAAATCAAAATGAAAACAAAAAATGTTTACTCCATCGAATAATCAATCTTCACCATTCTCTCGTCTAGAAAAACTAGAACCGTCGATACGAATCAAAAGATCAATTACTTCGATGGCAACAACTATAATTATCAAGGAAGCGAGATATTCCTCTTGGAACAAAAAATGGCGCATCCACTCGCTTCCTCTTTCGAGATACAACCCCTTCTTTGCGCGGTTCGAGAGGCCCGAAAGGGGACGCCACGTTGGAAAAGAAACGTGGCTGCTCACTAATTAGGGCCGCATTGATAAATCGGGGCCGATTATTAAAAGTCGTACGAACGCCAAGGCGTGGCCCGCCCACGCGACCCTTTTCTTTCTCCTTCCTCTTTCTTTTTGTTATCCTGCCAAGCTTGCGGTTTTTGCGGCCGGCAAAAATCGCGCGAGCAGAACACGATCCTACTCGATACCTTCTTCTTATTCTTTATCCAACCTCCTTTGCGAACTATTTCAAAGAAAATATGCCAGCAATGGCCGCCATTATGCTCGAGGCATAATATTAACGGTGTAACGAGAATTGGGGATGGCTTGAGAAGGGGATAAATTGTATGCATATCGAACTCTTGTATTTCAAAAATGATTTTTTTTTTAAAGCGAATAAAAGTGATTTGTGAAATATTGGAAAAATTTTGTAATATGGGACTTTTCAGAAAAGAATAATTTTATTAATTGTATTACACGTGGAAGAGGAAAATTTGATTTTCTTTTTTAATATTACATAAAAAGGAAGAAATTGTCGAGCACTGAAAACTTTGAAGAGAGGAAAAGAAACTTGAAATTCATTTGTTCTATGAATATTTTAATTTTCCAATTTATGGATGAGTTGTAATTTAATAACGAAGAACAAATGAAATTTTAAAGTAAAATCGGACTACGATATTATTTTATTTTCGAAGGAAGCAAATAAAACGAAATATTTCTTGTCACGTTCATTCACTTCGCAGAATCTCGACTTCTTTTTCCGCGAAACACCGTGTCAACGCAATAGAATCGCGCGAAAAACATCGCCAAGTACTTGTCCGTGCATTCCTCTCAATGATTGCCGATCGATCGATTCCGTACAATGGGGCTTGTTCATGCAAGCACGCAATGTGTACGATGGCAGAGTTGGAAAAGTTGATTAATACCTTTGCTAGACGGAATTACGACTCAAGCAAGAATATCGTAATCTTGTTTTACGTCGATCAATAATTGCTTTAAAAAAATAATTAATTTGGATAGTGAAATAATCTAGCAATTTTTCTTTATCTCAATTTAATAAAATTAATGTGGAACTGATTAACTATAATTACGATCGAAGATGAAAGTTAAAATTGAAACAGAAGAAGAAGTTGTTTAAAAATTGGTATATTCATAGAAGAAATGTATTGTTGTAAAAAAATTTTTAATTTTAGTACATAATTATACGTTAATAATTTTAAATATGGCTAATTGAATGATGATTTCTCGGATAAATAATTTCTGAAATGATACTTCAAAAAGAAACTTTATTTTCTTGTTTTAGAGAATTAAAAATTAATATCAAGTGATAATAACGATTGTAAGTAGTTTTATAATTGCTGTTCTTGGAAAAATTGTATTGTTTTTCTAAAATTATATATATATATTTTTTTTTTCAATTTAACGAGTAATAAAATAACTTTAAACGTTATTCTCGGAAAATATTCATTTTACTTTATTCTTTTAAAAATTAAAGTTTTCTTTTAATATACCTATTTTTTTATGATTACGATTTTTTTTTTTTTCTAAGAAAAATCATTAGCACCGTGTTTTAAAACATTTTGTAAAATGAATTTTTTTTGCGATTTTCATTAAATCTATCCATTAACGTTCACATTGCATGTTAAAATAGACAAATCGTAATCCGAATACTTTGATAAGTTAATATAAACCTGCATATCGATATAAAAATTCAAGCAAATAAAAATTTATTTATTCGACAAATACTTTTAATTCCTTTCTCTCTTTCTCCCTTTTTTTTTTTTTTTTTAAATCTCTTTCTTGAAGAAAAAGATACATTTTATGAATTGTAATATCATAATTCGACCGAATTCGATAATTTTTTTTCAAAATGATCGATGAATAATAACAACTGTTATTAATGATCGATATAAATCGCAAGAAAATAACAAATACGATCTGAACTGATTGTATAATGGAATAATTTCAAAGGCGAGACGCTATTCATTTATACCTGCGTAATTATCCGATAATTCTAAACGATGAAAAGAAACATAGACAAAGTTAATAAATAGTCACTGGATGGAATCGAAGATAATCGTAAAAAGTCGAGTTCTTATTCATCGTGTTTGCTAACACGATGTTTATAAAAATACGCTGATGACTTTTTTTTTTTATTCTTTTTTAATTAAAAAACGTAATTGAATTTCTTGATAAATTATTATTTTCGTATTTTTTAAACTAAAATTAACTGAAAATAGATATTTAGATAGTTAGATCGTTTGAACGAATAAATTGTACGTATGAAAATTTTTTTACTTTTCTCGAAATTGTTTATTTGCGTGAACCTGCTAAAAATTTATAATATAAAAAAAAAAAAACCTTTTTGAAGATCTTTTTTTGATAAAATAGAGAAGAATTTTAAATAAACGAGAAATTCTTTTACTCCATCCTTGAAATTTTCTATTATTATCGATTATTGTTATCAATTTTACGAATCGTTTAGTTCGAATCCGCTCAAAGGTTTCTAGAAAACGCGTGCTGGAACAAAATTTCATTTCCCCGAATTCTTCGCTCACGCATCTGCGAAACAGACCATAAATAAAATTTCGAGGGGGGGATTTCTTATACGGAATTTCTGACCGGGGGACTTCTTTAAAAATGCAAAACCATGTGCTCTTAAATTTTTTATTATTAAACTTTCTCACAATTTTTTATATTCGTGTTTTTTAAATTTATTTAAAGAATAAGATTAGAAATACCTGCGCTTGAAACCTTTTTTTTATAATCGTCTAATATATCAAAAACGAAAAGTTCGAGGAAACAGAAAATCTTTCGATCGAACGAAGTTAAAAAACTAAAAAGAAACATTCACAAAAATTATTCACGAATAAAAGAATATTACTCTTTTTATTAGAACAAAAATCCACTTTTACATCCTTATTTTCGAAAAATCCTAAAACTCTCAACTAAAAAAAACACATCAAACATTCAACACATATTCTTTTCAATTATATCTCCTCTCAAAATCTACGATATGTATATATATTTTTTAAGTTATCAAATGAAAAAGACACGAAACATCGAGCGTGAAAATCCACTTCTGGACAAAGACGACGATCCTCGTTCGAAACAAGCAGGTAAAGCAAAGTCAAATTTGAAAATGCGTTCAAGTTAGAAAGAAAAGAAATGTTGGAAATGCTGGTTCTTACGGTTTCTCGAGCGGTTATCGAGTGGCGCGTAGGACAGGTGAATTCCCGCAAACACGACGCCCCGTGGCGCAGGTTTTATGGCGGAGGCCAGCGTCGCGGCGCCGGCGTCTCTGCAATCAATACGTCGCGGCGCTACCCGCGAGACCTCGAAAACCTCTCTCTCTCTCTCCCTTCGACTCTCCGCTTATTTCCGCATTGAGGCGACCAATTTGTCCGATTCTCGAATTTATAGAGACGCCTGAATCGGCATGAATTCGAATTTCTATGGAACTTTGAAACGTGGATGATCGAATATGCGATGAAACTCGGTTTGCAATTATTTTATAATCGTTTGAGGCGAACAATTCGTTCGATTCTCGAATTTATTCGAGACGTCCAGACGCCTGAATCGGAATTTTCGAATTTCTAAATGGAATTTTGGAACTTTGAAACGTGGATGATCGAATATGCGATGGAACTCGGTTTGCAATTATTTTATAATCGGTCGAGGCGAACAATTCGTCCGATTTTATCGACGAATTTATCCTGAACGTTTGGGGCAGGATTTAATTTTCGAAATCGAAGATTTGATAAAAGGTTTCTATGGACAATACGTGTTTTTATATATCTTGGTGATAATTTGAATATTTTTAATGTTTATTGATATTTGTTTAAAAATGATTTATTAATTACACGACAAGTTGAACTGATAAAAAGATATATCTCTCAAGTATCTTTAATAACAAAACTTTACGTTTATAATTTATGATACACTTGAAAGCTTAATGTTATAAATGAATAATATCAAGAGCGATATTTTTGAAGTTGAATTTTATTTATCATTAATTAATTATTCACTGCTTATTATAACTCATTTGTCATATTAATTCACATTTCAATGCAAATTACAGAAGCAGAAAAAGGACTGCCACTTGTGAATCCTATTATAATAATTCGCTTTTAACCTTTCAGTATTCAGTAGCTGTTTGCAATGCTTAAAAAAAATCGACGAGAAAAAGAATAAATGGTCGCCGCATCTGCACGTTCTTCAGAAACCGAAACATTGTATGCTAAAACGCGTACGAGAGTGGAAAATTAACGAGAAAGATGAATATCAATGATGCGAACCTAGAGCGCCACTTGTCACGCCCTTTATTGACAACTGCCGTTCATTTTATCCCCCGTCACCTTTTCATCTCCACGGAATCGTGATTCGAATCGAAGACGTTTCAAAAATAACAATTGAAAGAAACATTTCTCGAACGAGAAGAATATTTCTAGAGACGAGGATCAAGTCTCTACGAATTACTCGCCTAAAATTAAATTAAATCGATTTACAATTGGTTCAACGAAGTTGATAAAACTGTTACTTTATGCGTTTACACTCGAAAATAAAAATAAAGAATAGAATAAAATTATGCAAAAAGAAAAGAAGATCTAATTAAAGAATATATGACGAAATACAGTTGGATAAAAATAAATTAAAAATAAAATGAAATTACATTTAATATTCTTAATTAAAATTATTGATTTTAAGAATAAAAAGAAAAAAAAAATATGGAATACAACGAAATAAATTAAAAATAAAAAATATTCTTTCTAATCAAATTATATTTAATAAAATTTCCTTTCAAAGATTTTTCGAAAAGGAGAGAACAAAATCGATTCCAACATTTCCCTAGTGACTTTCATTCCCCCCCCTCCCCCCAAAAGAACTCCATAATAGTTACATCGTTTCACGCCTCGCCGAACCATTCGTTTCATCAAGGAAAATCGATACATTTTTGGATGCAGTTATCCAGTTAACCCACGACCTACGTTGTAAGATTCGATTTCTGGTCAGCGCACCCTCGATGTCACGCCCCGAGACGACAATCAAAGCCGTTTAGAAGCTCTTGGAGTGCACTTTATTGGAATAACCTAGATGGAACGGCGCACGATAGGTAGAGTAACCATGTCGATTCCGGTTCAGGACCCCCGAGAGGGCTCGAGGGGCATAGTTACCAAGGTTTCCCTTTCTTAATTTTTCTTTTTTAACTTGAGAGAGAGAGAGAGAGAGAGAGAGAAAGTTTGCCGAAGGGAGAATTGTGGTTTCGATAACGAGATATGACGGAATTGAAACATTTATTACGAGCGAATCATCGAGAACGATATCTTGAGATTATTTCTTTCGAGATTTTAGTAATGGAAAGGAAAGTAAAAGTGAATGGATATTATTATTTGAATAATAATGCTTATAATACGTTTTTGAACTATTTTTTAAAATAATGAATGGAACTAAATTGCGTGTAATAAGAGAGAGAGAGAGAGAGCTATGTGTTTTTAGTAACAGAGTTATTCCTTGAATTTTTTCCTTTTAGTCGCCTCTTACGACAGGCAGGAAATACCGTGGGCCTATTCTACCCCCGGGCCCACACAGGGTTTGCCATTTATCATTATTGACCAGCAATATCGATTCCTGTAGCCTCACAGCTCGTAATGGATTCCGGACAGAAACGTAATAAAATATTTTGACGAATTTGACAATTCTAATCTTAAGATATCCAACGATGCTTACGTGACATTTATCTTATACGTCGAACAAAATTCACTAATTTACACGACAATTCGGCTATTCAAATAATAAAAAGATTCTTCGATCTCTCACACCAAAACTTCATCGAGAGCTTTAATAAAAATGATACATTAAAAACCCCAAAGCTGTGGAAAGATCGAAAAGATCGTTTTCCTTATTATTCTCTTCAAGCATCACGAATCGATCGAGTGCCTTCCGACACGCCATTAAAAGGTGCAACCAAAAGCAGCCGCGTGAGTCAAGCCGCGCAGAGGCCAGGGAACCGAACGAGTGTCTCCGGCGTTGAAAGTCGCCGATAAACAGTGGATTAGCTAAGAGTCAGACCGCAGCCAGACCTTGCACGGCTCGGTAGCCTTCTCTCTTCGCGCTATCTCGGGCTAATTGCACGTAATAACTAACACGCCTGGGCTCGAGACTTCAACGCCATTTATGGTAGTTTCTCGTGGACAGGCTCGCTGGATCAAAGGGGACGACGCATTGCTTCTTTCTTTCTTTCTTTCTTTTTTCTCTCCTTTCGCTTTTCTCTTCTTCTTCTTCTTCTTCGTCTCATTGTTGAGCACGGATTGAATTGGATAAAGAAAAAGGCAAAAGAAGGAAGGAGAAGAAGAATGGAAAAATGGCGGTGTCGAGGGTACCGAAAAGGGAAGGAATTTAACAATATCTTCTCTCGATCGTGTCACGAAGCGCCCCCTTGCCCCGCCAGAGTAATTAACGGCCTGTAACGAGCAGAGAGAAAAGAGAGAGAGAGAGAGAGCTCACCGCCTTGGGTCAGCGCGAACGACCTAGATTCGCCTCTGTATATGCACACCACTACAATTTTTCAGATTGCGTGAAAATAGGTTTTCACGATTGTTGGCGTCTGCGAAATAAGGGAGGCGTGCGATTTGTGGTCGACTCGTGAGAATGTGCGGATTTTTTGGAACGAGGTCGAACAATTCTTGGATAAAGATGGAACTTTTTTAAGGGGGGGGTTGGATATTTGAGGCTGTAGCAATTGTGGAGGATCGTGGTTGGAGATTTAACACGCACGTCCGTTATTAGAGATAATTGAATCGAAGATTTTTAATTCGTGACGATCAATGACGATCGGTGGAAATTAACGTTGTAGAAAGAAATTTTTACACGTATAAAATGTTGAATACGTTGCGCTTTAAGGCTTGTGCATATATATTAGATTAATTAGATTATACTTATTACATAGATCGATAAAAGAGTATAATTATGAGAGTATCAGTTTCCGATACTTAAAAAGAACATCGAAGCCTAACAATTTCAAACTACGCTCAAACCTATTTCAAAGCTGCTTCCCGAGAATTCTTGTGATTTCTCTCGTATGTTTTTAAGATAAGATAATTGTTGCTTATCTTCGAATTACTTAATCTCTTAATTACGCATTACTCGGAATTACTTTGCTGCAATTATATATTGATGATCTCAGTGAAAACGAAATGGGAGCATTTTCGTGTGACTAAGCGGCAAATAAGATTCATATTAACGATAACATCGAGACGCTCGAATATAGAGCACGGCCACTAACTTTAGCCACGGAGATAGGGTCTAAATGAATCATACGAATTTTCAGAACAAGTTAACAACGCTACTCGGAATGGCTGTCGTGCCGTTTCATCGTATTTAGAAAAGATCACGGGCAAATCTCGTCCGTTTGACAAATGGCAAATGAAGTAATACGTTTTCAGGTTATGTTATGAATCTCAAAAATGTCATTTCGTCATTTCCTCCATGACTTTACAATTTATTTTGTGATCAATTTATATAATGGTAAAATATAAACCAACGATGAATTAAAATGATACAAACGAAGATGTTTTAGAAAAGAATAGATGCTACGTATTAGATATTGTTGGGAGAATGATTCGAAAAATTTTCTTCATTTTCTTCATTTTCTTCATTTGCACGACCATTTTGATAACTTAAGAATGTTATAATTCATAATCTCTTTTTCTTTTTGTATTAGTAATAATACAGCAAATTTATTAATCTACCGTAAAAATTTAGATTTCAGGATAAAAAAAATCAAAGTTGACTAATGTTACGCGTTTGAAGCATCTTTTTGAAAAAAAGATTACACTTTCATTACACATCAAAATAAACATCGATAATAGTACAACATACAAATACAAGAATTGCAGAAGTAATAATTACGATCGTTCCAGTAATTCGTATTTTGCTTGATTCATCGGGATGCATTTTAAAAATATATCTCGAGCGAGATATTTTCAACATCGGAGAAAGCAAATATTTATGTAAAAAAACTCGTATCAAAAAGCTTGAAACGAGAGGAACGTGTATAGATATTACGTGTTATCGCCGGAAATGAAGCGTAGGCCAAATATCCGTAGAAAAGTATCGCGGAAAAGGTGAGAGCAAATATTTTTTTCTCCGATAATGACGCGTTTTTTTCGTAATTCGACGGATTTGGAAATAGATCAAATTTTATCGTTGCGAATAAGAAAACGATGGAGCAAAAATTTTGATTCACATTTACATTCGTATACGATATATCGAGATATTGCCAGCTTTAAGGATCTAAAAGATAAGAGTAAAATAATGAATGGAATGATACGTTATAATTATGAACATTTAATACGAATTTATATTTTTATAAAAAGATAAATAAAGACTTATCTAAATACTACATTAATATAATATTAATAAGCATTATATTATATTGAAAGATATAAGATAGTTTCTCGTGTATTAAACATAATTTTAGAAGAAAAAAGGAGAAATAATAATTTTATCTAAAATAAAATTCAATCGTACGATATATATTTCGTAACCCTGAACCAACCCTCTTGTAACATTTATCACATTTAAAATTCCTTGCACCGGTATACTTAACCTAAATTTCATAATGAAACGTCGTTGATTAAGCGTCGAGGATCGTCACTTTCCTGCCAAGAAACAATTACGAAAAGAAAAGGAGGGAGGGAAGCACTTTCTCTTCTTGCTCTTTCAACCTTCGTCCACTTTATGTCGTCAATATTCTCGAGGAGAAAGGAGTTCGTCCTTCGTAGAAAACTTAAGGACTTGCGCTTGAACTTGACTCGAAATGGGCTAAAGGCGATCAATACGAGCTTTCGGCGCTTGCGAGGCAAAGCTCTGGCTAGTGTGGCCTGCAGAGACCACCCTTAAAGCGAGCCACCATGCTTGTTATCAGGAAATTGCCATAATATATATGGCAATAAATAAATAAAAAGTCGGAGGTGATACGAAATTTGAACGAATTATAGTGATGTTTAAATTTGCTCAAGTTGCATATCCTTTCTTTAAAGAAAAAGAACGATAAAGAACGAAGGGGATTTGAATTGAAAAGTAATAGGAGAGAGAAATTATTCGATTGTATTTGATGGAAATTGGTTTATGTTTTCGTTTTCTTTTGCGAATTGATTCGAAATTTATTGATCAATTCAAAAAGTAATTCTTTTTGATCGAAGGGATCGATAATGCGCACAGATGAGAAAATGATAAGACAAAAATGAAATTTTAAAAAACTATTCATTGAATACCTTAATGTGATTCTTTTTTTAAATATTTCAGAATTATTGATTGAAATAAGATTAAAATTTGTAAGATATTAAATTTTTAAACAAATTGTGATACGAGACTAACGATATTTAATATCAAATAATAAAAAAAAAATAGATGAATATGAAAAGATATTATAACATTTCTCTCTCAAATCTTTCTTCTCCCTGAGATTTGTATAATTAATAATAAAGATTTAAAACGTGTCATGGAAATAAATTACTTTCTTCCATTCATATATCAATTCAGACCATCTAAAGTTTTTATCTATAGTTTTTATATACTAGTAATGATAATATAGATAAAGATAAGAGCTTATTCAAGTTTCAAGGTTAGATTAATAATAAATCGTAAAAAGAAAGAGTCGTCATGATTCTTAATAATTGTTCTTATATTTTTCAAAAATTTCTTTAAGATAATATATATATATATATAAAAAAAATAAATAAATAAACCAACATGCACATTGAATTATTTTGTTGACAAACATATATCGATCAAATTGAGATAAATAATCGATAAAAAAATTTTTATACACTTAAGATATTGAACATTTTTACATAATTCCACAAAAGATAAAACAACCAACATGTGTTATATTTCGTTGGGAAGGAATTGGTGAAAAGTTAATTTATATATTTATAACAAAAAAAAAAAAATTACTTCAATTGTAATACGAACGAAAATACGTAATATTCAACCGTGTTTGTTTTAACGACTATCAGTTTCACGAGTATTGAATCTCTATGCTAATTCCAAATCCAAAGAATCCACCGATGCGTTGTTCTGTGATTCCAGCTTGGGTTGTTCCAATGATTCACCTTAAATAAGACTAAACGCAGCGTGTTTTACCGTGTTCAGATAAGACAACCAGTCGTTCGCCAGTCCTTCCCTGATCGATACTTCACAAGCTTTGTGCATTTTTCTCTCTAATTTCCTGATTTGAAAATGCGTGTAACGAAGGGATTTTTATATCGATCAATCCAAATTTTATAAATGTATAGTACCATCCACTTATCAAACATAGATTTAAAATTTTTTAAATAATATTGCTGATATAAATGCTTTGGCTTGAAATAAAATGTATTCGATGTTTAGAAGAGAGATTGTTCTTATAAAAAAAAAAAAAAAAAAAAAGAAGGAATCGCAAAATTGATATTGACGGAATTAAGTATCATCGTGCTTAAATCATTCGTTATTTAAGTTCCGTTCAAAGAGACGATTGTTTTTTTTTTTTTTTTTTACGAAAATTCTTCTATTTAATTCATTAACTAAGTTAATCAATAAAGTCGTTGCCGTTAAATTATAGCCAATTATCGAGTTTGCAGAGAAATAAAATTCTATTGCAGGAGCGATACACATTCTGCATGATTACGTAAGCCCTCTTGTTTACGTAGCTGTTAATACTTTTAAAGGTTTTCACTCGTGTCTTAGCCGGAAACAATGAGTTATTGACGATTCTTTCTGATCTAAAAATAGAATTTGGCATATTTTCGAGGTATAAAGTAACGCTTTGAAATTCGTTGAAATAGTTTCGATTATTACGTAATATCCCACAAAGACTCGAATTATAATCTATAATTTTTAGTTATTCAGCTATTAGAATTTTCGATTAATATATTATAATTTAGTCAGACTTTTAAAATTATTCTCTTAATTTTTAATTTTTTAATCTATTTCTATTTAACATCTAAACGAATCGATCCATTCGTTATTTTCAATTAATCCAAATCTATTTGACTTATCTCATTTCACTTTTAATTTACTTCCACAATAAAAGAAACAAGAATATATCCTATCTAGCTTTATTTAATCCAAAATTAGATTAAATTATATAACTTGAAAAATATGATTTAACGAATACATTTTATCAACTTTTAATTTTTTAATCATTCCTTAAATTTTTACACACCTTTATATTGCTTTCGAAAATTTTGTGAACACGAAATACCATCCTCGTAAAATCGATTTATCACGAAAATATATACAAGCTAAAAAGCTCTTTTAATCCATCAATTATGCAACTCCTTATAAAAATATTATTTCCAACGAATTACGATTCCACGCTGATGGAAAAACTGGAATCCATTGCGAATTTATCGAATTCAATTATTCGTCACGGTATCTTCCTACGATGGAAACAGAAACGTTTCCGCGATGAAATGATCGACTTGTGCAAATTTCTTATGAAACGCATAGCAGTCGAGAAATGCTGTTTGTATTCGTGCGGATAAATCGCGAGGTGGACGAACGCAGCTGTAATTCCGTATACGATCCTTCGTCCATAAGAAATCGTTTCCCGTGTTGTAATGCAAATTCGTGCCAACTTGGCTCCATCCAGCCTTTCAACTGTTGCAAACAACACGTTTTTGCAGACAATTCTCGAAAGTTTTCCGATCGGTGAATGTCGGGAAAAATCTCGTTTCGTATGTGTTTGGAATAAGGAATAATGAAAAAAAAATAACGAGAAGATTTTCCTTTATGATGGATTAATTGTATTATGCGATCCGTAAAAATGTGAAATTTTTCCCGAAATCAACGAGAAAGTTGCATTAAGTATTCCAAATTTTAGAAAGTAAAGCTATGAAAAAAAAGAGAGAAATAAATTTGCCATTCTTTAACCTAACTTTGTATAGGATAACAAAAGAATATTAATTAAAAAAAACTCAGAATTTGTTTCTCAGTTTACAATCTGAATTATATCCGACATTTCATTGACCAATTAATTTTTAATAAACAACAACAATTTAGACAAATCTTGATTGCCCGTCCATCTGTTGAATTCGTTTGTAACACGAGATAGAACAATCGAATATTCGATTCCACCAATGGCAACAAGCGTTGCTCGCCAAACTTTCTATTTACGTTTCGTTGTTCGCGAAATCTTCCTCTACCAATTATTTCCCTTATACTCGAGCATACGAGAGGATGTATCGAATCTCGACAGAAACAACAACAGCCCAGATCTAACAGAGAGAAAAGAAAAGCGCGAGGCCTGTATTCGTTCCGATGGGGCAAATTAACGAGCGTTCCTTGTCGCTTTCGAAAACACACGCAGCCCAGGCCTCTCCAGGTCGCGTTCGAGCAGCCAGACGCCGTTAGTTCCGGTTTAAACACGGTGGAAAACATGGTGGATTTTTTCGCGCAGCCTCGTTGAACAACGACCATTGCGAACCGCCATGCGAAAAATTCCCTAGCGTTACGGCCTCGCGTCTAACACTGGGAATCAGCGAACAATATTCTTTCTAGACTGGTGGTGGTGGTGATCGTGGAATTCTTATGGACACACCTTTAGACTTAATGCGAAGTTTAATTTAATAGAGTTGTTTTCTTCTTTCTTACTCAATTTTATCATGTCATGTTTGATTGAGTTTCTGAGCGTTGAAGTAGGATCGAATGATTTAGTTTTCAGGGGTGAAAGAAGAATATTTGTCAGTCGTATAAAAATTAAAATTATTCAATGATTATCGATAATTGATACATATGTGATTATAAAAGCAACTAGTTTCAGATGCTTACTTATAATTCTTATAATTCTCTAAAGATTATTAGGGAATATTAAAAAGAAATTTATCCTATTTACATTCCTATTTTGACTCTAACATATTGTTCCTTTTTTTAATCCGAAAAGAAAGAAGTGACAAGTCGGTTCATTTTTAATCTCTATATTTCTATATACTTCACCACTTTGATTCTAAGAAAGAATTTAAAAAAAAAGTATCTTTTTTAAAATAATCTCTCAACAGTTTTATATACCGTGTACATATATTTTCACATTTAAAGCAACTTAAAGTCGACTTCTTCTCGAGTTATTTGCAAATCTGGAACCCGTTAAGCATAACGCGTCAGATCTCGAGGAGCCGGTGTATGAATTCTTGGGAGGATGTATCAGCAGATTGCTCTTTTCCTATTCAAGCGGGGCAAGCGTGGTCCGAGGTCGACTCGGTTCAAACAACGACTGGCTAAATCCCTCGGATGCCTAAGCGTGTTTCAAAGCGCATAGCGCGGATAGCTGCACAAAAGGTGGGCAGGAAAATGGACCAGCTTTGTTATTTTAATTGTTGGGGAAAAAATTTACTTTTACAAACCGTGAGAAACAAGTTGCATCGTTTGTTATTCAATTTTTTTCTCGATGCGATATAAATTATAGAGATATAACACGCTGAACACGCAGATTTATTACGAGATGTAAAATCGAGAAGAAATAAATGAAAGATCGTTAAGAATTTAATTTTATCACGAATTATTTTAAATTAAGTAACATTAAGAACCTAAAATCCTCTTTAACGTATCGTACGAGTGTCTTTCTCTAGAAATGTCATCGATATTTCGTTTTTATCATCAATTTCTTTTTCAATACACAACTCGAACTGTGAGGCATAAAACGGCGACGATCGAGCACTGCATGAAAAGGTTAAGAATTCACACCGTGGATCAATCGTCGTTCAAAACTCGTCCATCTTTGCATTTCATCAAGTTTATTCAATCGATGCTTTTAATGCATAAATGAAATATAAACCAGCCACGCGATTCATTCAATAATACAGCATTATATCCCCATATTTGAAGTTTCGAACTAGCCGCGGTATTACGAGTGACTCACAATGCGACTATAAATTGCTCTCTGGCGGCCGTTCGGGGAAACTTCTATCCGCGAAATTCCTCCTCCTCCTAATAACACGCGTGGCCGACGGTAGAGCGCGTGAAAAGTGGAGAGCGATTCCCGCACGACGTAACACGACACGACTATGGGACTATGGGCGCCTTCTAACTCTATTTACGATCGGTAAACGAAAACGAAATCGGTTTCGAGATCGGGCAATTACGCTTGTTCTGCCCACGTGACGCGTTACGTTTACCAGGCTGATTTAGTGACCGTTTAAATCCATTTAGCGGTGGAAAACGCGGCTCGAGATGGAAGCGAGACGATTTTCGTTTCGGTGTCATGCTAACACGATTTACGAGTCCACGAGTTGCGAGCGGAAGAGAGTTATCAAGACGACATTTTAAACCGTCCGTTTCTCGCTCGTTGCTCGGTCAAAGATCTATTCATATTTCTTTTCTTTTCTTTTTTGCTTTTTTCTTTTTTTTTTTTTTTTGAAAAACCGTTAGACCACCTGCGACGATCGTACATCATTGCGATTTGAAATCTGACAGATACACGCGTGCACAGGTGACGTGTACGTATATACAGGGATCCTTTGAATTCGAAATTGGAAATTTCTATTTCGCTGATTGTCGCTTATCGATCGAGTGAAAATTTATATAATCAAGATGGATTTTAATTTTAAGAGATGTAAGACGGAAAATTGTGAGAATTGTGGAAAAGAATATAAAAATTGTAAAGAAAGGAATCGAATCGATTTTATGGGTGTAAAAATAATATTCAGAAATCTTGTTGCGTTTCAAAATACGTATTTTTTTTTTTTTTTGCATGCGAGCTAACTTTTTTTCAATTATTTGCACGAATCTTTGCACGTAACTGGAATAAAAACTACAGGACGTTTCAAAATCTTCGACGAAAGATGTATTTTAGAACGTGGCCACCGATGCACGATGAATTATGGAACACGAATTACGGCGCGATTCTTTTGCCTTTCAACGCCGGAATACGAATAACCGCTCTCTTATTCCTCATCTCGTGATATTCACGGTCAGCGGGGAGTAACGCCATAAATACCGCTCCGATAGCTAAGGGTGCGAGTTATTTTCATAGTCTGGGAACATTACAGTCGCGCCGCACGTTTTTAAAAATACAAATCCAGATTTCTCGGATCTTTTCGAATCATTCTTCGTTCTAGCATCATAGATAAAAATAATTAAATTCATCATTTACACCGATATTTTTAAACTTTGATTTTTCAATATTCTTCTACCCTTTTTTTAAATATAATATCCAATAATCTTAACACGTTGCTTTTCGAATCAACAACTCCGTTTCTTCGTTCGATGAGTTTCTTAGCTAGTTTAAAAATTTTATGTACCTGTACAAAGAAAGGATATTTCTTGAATATTGTCGTTTCGTGTGATGTTTTAATAATAAAATAATTACCAAGACGCATCCTTTCGTCAGATATCGCGACAAAATGTTGTTATAAACCTTACAATTCCAATAACATTCCAATAACTTCTCTCTATCGTCAGTCTCGTTATTCAATAACGAAAAATCAAACTCATGTTCGAACCAATTCCATTACAGTATTTGCAAACCTCAGAAACATTGAAAATAATATTTCTGTCTGATTTCATCTCGATGCAATTATAATCATTAATAACAACTATTGATTTACGAATTTTCATTATAAGACAAATATCTCAGCTCCGGCAAAAGTAAGGGAAGAAAACTCACCATTTCGTCCAAGCTCTTCAGATCGTTGGTGACGATCTGTGGCTGGGGCCCGTATATGAGGCACGGCTCCTCCTGCTGCATATCGGCGTACTCGTCGTCGCTCTCCTCGTTCCCCGAATTCCCATGCGCCCCGTTCGCCGCCTTGTTCTCCGCCGCTATCTCCCGATCTATCTGCCTCTCCATCTGGACCAGCATCGGCGCCAGCATACCGAATTTCGCGCCCCGCCTCGCCACCTCGAGCAAACACAGGATCACGTGTCGCTCGTTCTTTCGCATAATCAGGTCGTCGGTCTCGAATAACAGGCACTCGATAATGCCCAGGCTGTTGCGGCACCAGCCGATAAAGTTGGACACGTTGTCGCGGGCGAAGAAGGTGCCGGCCTTCGCGTTCGGCAGGAAGGCCACGTCGCTCAGCTGGCTCATCGGCAGGGCCAGCGACGAGGTCATCGATCGTGTCATCGAGATCTTGCGCGCCTGACGCCGCGCCACGTATTCAGCCGCCGATTTGCGCACGTTGTTCGCGTGCTGGGAACAGAAAATTAAGAGGAGAGGTTGGTAGAGGCTACGAACGTGGACTGGAACGATGATTAAAATGATCGTCGAGAGTATCGGTTAATCGTAATTGTAAGTAAAATAGATATTTGGTAAGTTACGATTTTGTTTAAAAGCTTGCCAATCAAGAGTTCTTAGAAACAATAAAATTGTAGAATGGCGACATTTTTCTAAGTTTGCCTTAATCGAAGCTTAATTAATTACATCGCGAGTTGAGATAGGAATTTAAGCATTTACAACAGGACGTAATTTCGATATGATTTTAAAAATGTTAGTCCTTCTTTCTCCGTATCTTGTAACCAGTTCCTAGAATGTAATAATAATAAAATGTAGGATGGCGACATTTTTCTAAGTTTGCTTTAATCGAAGCTTAATTAATTACATCGCGAGTTGAGATAGAAATTTAAGCATTTACAACAGGACGTAATTTCGATATGATTTTAAAAATTCTTCTTTCTCCATCTTGTAACCAGTTCCTAGAATGTAATAATAATAAAATGTAGGATGGCGACATTTTTCTAAGTTTGCCTTAATCGAAGCTTAATTAATTACATCGCGAGTTGAGATAGGAATTTAAGCATTTACAACAGGACGTAATTTCGATATGATTTTAAAAATTCTTCTTTCTCCATCTTGTAACCAGTTCCTAGAATAATAAAATGTAGGATGGTGACGTTTTTCTAAGTTTGCCTGAAGTTCGATTTAATCGAAGCTTAATTAAATTAGAAAGGATTTCAACCTAGAATGTAATAATAAAATGGCGAGTGCAAATTAAATTTTCGTTTGATTTATTTAAGCTTGGCTTAAGTTCGATTTGATCGAGTCGAAGCTTATTAAGATAGGAATTCAAGCATTTACGACAGGATATAATTTCGATTCTAAAAATTAGTTAGGTTCTTTTTTCTCCATCTTGTAACCAAGTTGCAGGAATCAATTCACTTTGCTACTTTCCTTCCTACAATCGAATCCCACAATCGACTAACACGGCTGACATTCACCGAAGAGGAATTGGCGATCCACTGGCCGATTAAGGAGTCAAACATACACCAGCGATATCATCTCAACACCCGTGATACTAATTGTTCCATTAATAACACCGAACACCTCCCTTCTCGATCGAACGTTCGCGATAAGGCTGCAACTTTTCTATGCATAAAGTAAGTATACGCGCGCTTTCATCGTTGACTAAGAGAGCTGCTTAAGTAACCGATAATTGGATATCGAGATGATGTAAATGAGCTTGGAGTAACGCTACGCCATCCGACTACGCCCTACGTCTAATAACAGGTTTTACAAGCGTGATCTATCGCTTGATACCAAACCGAGGGAGGACCTCTCTCCCTGAACTTTTAACCCGTCGATTAATTAGAAACGAGCTTAACTTAATCGTCCGAGAAATCGTGCGAATTATCGTTCCGTTGCACGATTTTACGAAAACAGTTCGAAAGGGTGTGAATTGGGATTTTAATTTTTCTATTCGAAAAGAGGATTTCAATGATATCTTGTGTAATAATTTATTTTTAATGAAATAATCGATAAAATTCATTGGAATTCGCGTGAATAGAAGAATTCTAATGAAAGTGAAGAAATAAGGATGGCTATTGTTTTTGGATGGAAGATGTTGAGATGTAATTTTTAATCTTGGATGTTTGAATTGAATTTATAATTTTTAAAAAAGTGTATAAATAGGAATAAATTATTTCAAAAATCTTTAACTCGATTATTTTACTCGATATTTTATTTAAAACGAAGCTATATTTATCAAACCAAATATAATTCACTTTAATACGTAAATATCGTTGTTTCCAATTTTCATTAAACTTGCTTCATTATAAAAGAATAAAAACACCAAATACAATTGTTTTTAATAAAACAATCGATATTATTGAAAATTTGTATTAATTTTAACTTAATTTTACATTTATTCCGAATGAAATGTTTATCGAGAGATATGATTTCGCACAGCAGAAAGATCTCGATAATTTTGAACGTTTGAATAAGAGATAATAAAGAAAAAGAAATTGCTACAAATTAATTGTATCCTTATCTCGTGAAATTTTTATTATTCCTCGTGTTTCTTTTCTTCCTTTCCTTTTCTCGTTTCCTTTATCCATTTGGCTGATCATTTGATGCTCACGAGGTCAATGTTACCGCCTTCTCATCTCACTTTCACCACATACTCGCTCTTCGTCGATTAACGTTAAGCTATGAAGAACCGTGCACTCGAGTTTTACCGATTCGATCTGCACTTTATTCTGCGTAAAATTAATCGATCCTTTTTTTTTAAACCACGCGCTCATCATTTTCTTCATTGGAATCGTTCGACTACTTTCAAACAACGCAAAAGAATTCGAACCTTTAAAAAGAGAAAGAGAAAAATATATATATAAAATTCTCAAAAATAATAAATCCGATTCGATAAGTTGCGTCGGAACAAGATTGAATTTCTAAGCACAGAAACGATCTATGAAGTGGTCGATTATGCAATTGGAGCATTTCAAAACTCAATTGTACAGAAGCGGCCGTTTTCTATCGAACAAACTTCTTGCGCGTATCTGCCAGCGCCACTACAGTGTACTAATCCGACTACAGCCGACTTGATAAAGCAGTTAAAGAGGTCAGTTGGTAGACGCTGATCGATTGTTCCGTAATTCTTCATTTCCTGTCTCGATACGCTACCATGAATTTCAATAATCCCCGACGGGGGCATAGAACCCGAACCATACGCTACTACTTTTTTCTTCGAACTAATTTAAGCATTTCTTTGTTTCATGCACCTCGCGATTTCGAATTCTCTTTCTTACTTTTCTCAAAAGTATCGGTTTTTATCCCAAAATTTTTTCGAAAAGAGAAGAATCTTTACGCGACACGATTCAGATTTGAATAAAGTTTTCCAAAATTTAAGCCGTGAATATGATACTTGAAGTGATGATGAGTTTAAAATATATTTTATTAGGGGATTGAATAAATGATAATTATTTTTATGAATATTCTTGTAGCTGAAAAATTGAAGTAGAGAAGAAATTTTTACTTCTCCGATCGAAATGATGTGAAACGAGACGCGCCTTTATTATTATTATCGAAAGTTAAACATTTGCTAGAAAAAGTAGGAGAGAAACGGTTTAAAATCTGAAATTGGAATAGGACATAACTGTTCCTGGAATTAATTTCCGCTGTGAACGGCAAATTTCCGAAATCAACGATGTACCGATAATCCACTCGCTGCACAACCTCAAATCGAAAGCAACCCAATTTTCGCTAGAAATAGAAACTTTCAAAAATCAATTCACAACAATTTCGTATCATCTTCATCCGTTCTAATTATGAAATAAGAATATCCACCAATTGTGAAATGGTATTCGATCAAAAATTCCACGAGACTCGAATATCAATATATTCGTGTAAATTTATATACTTTTGACAAATCTTCGACGAAATAAACGTTTCAAAACAGATGAAACCAAGGAATCGAACAGGCCAAATTAATATTCAACACAAAATCTATCAAAAGGATCAAAAATTATACGAAATACATACATCTCCATTCGAAATTATAATAATAACCTTGCTACCTAAATCGCGAATTTTCAATTATATCAATTTCATCTTGCACTTGCAATATTAATACATTCTACGACAATGAAAATCATAGACTTTTTTCTTTTGATACAATTTTTGATACGAATATTCACAAAGAATGAAACGACATTCCCCCAATTCTTCTTTTAAGAAAGGTTAACTTTATCCACGATCGTCAAAAAGATCGTGTAAAAAGAATTTTTTCGATCGAACGAAAAAAATGCATCGATTCTTATTATTAATACTCTGAGTCGACTCTGGTCGGTGGATTTCCAGCCGAGAAGGCGAGGAAAACGGTTGGTTAGGCCGTTGACACGTTCGCCTAATCTCTATATTATCCCCGGGGAGGTATCTGGTCGGGACCGGATGCTGTTAGATAGAATTTTTACGACTCCAACCGTGATACCGCTCGCATACCATCGCCTTATGGGTATCACGTGTACAACGAGCCCTTCCACTTGCCCTAAATTCTCATCTCTCTCGTGTTCACCGATTAAATCGAGAAAATTGTGAAATTATCGCGTTTTCCAATGTGAGAGAAATAAGTGGGGAACACTGTGTCGTTCAATTACAACGACAAATATTTGAAGTAGATTATATTGTGGAAGGGGGAGAGGGGAGAATATCAAATTTAATCGCGTGTCGTGCAAACATCCACGCTGGATTTTTAACATTCTATTTCATTCCCGTTATCTCGGATACGATATAATAAAGTAATTAAAAAAAAAATTATCGTTATTTAATATTTTCTAATTACACGTCGGGAACTTTATTGCACTTAGAATTGAAGCAAATATCAAAGAGAAAAAAAAACCAAACGATCCCTGTACTTATCTGTTATTACTTGTTACACTAATAATATCCCAAATCATTGACTTAACCTAAATATTAATATCCATAGTATTTTCAGAAATTCGTAGAACAGAATTCAATAAAATAATTCGTTATAAACCTTCGATATTACATCGATCTTATCCCTTCCGAGCTAAAACTTTCGAGACGATCGCTCGTTTAATTCATCTAATTTCTTCAAAATCTTCAAAACACTCGAAATCGATCCGAAACTACGTTTGAGAAGTACCACCACCGACTACCAACCATAAGGTTAAAAACCTCCTCCTGAAACCACCTCACCATAAACGTCCCCGAGTTGCGCACCACAAGAGGGGTTAAGAAGAAAGATCGAATACATCAACTCGCTCGCGCCGAAAAGACTCGCCCCGAAGTGGCAATTATGCAAAACTCGAGGTAGAAAGAGAAAAAAAACGACGACTCGAAACTCGTTGAAATAAACTCGTGACTTTTAAGAGGTTTTTCTTTTTCACGAAATGAGAGTCACTGGAGCCCGTGCGAGTCGTGGAGAGGAGGGGAGAAGCGGCTCGTATATGGTAATATGGCCGGCAGATGAGAGTTTGACGGCAGGATGTCACATTACCGTGGCCTCTGACCCCCTCCCTTTCGATACCGTGTTCCGGCATCTGTGTCTGCTGCGATCCGTGAGCAAACGCGCTTAATGAAAATGGCTGGCGCGCATTCGCAGTCGTAAATTAGAGCGGGACGCAGGGGGAGAAGAGCAACGCGTCGTTAACCGTAATACCGCGGAGAAAAGCGTGACGCGACGCGGTTTCGTTTGTTTTGTTTTTGTTTGCTCGCTTCCTTTTTCGCCTGCCTGACGATCGTGGGATCCTTCCGTCCGATCTTATAAATTTATTATTTCTCTTTCTCCTTTCATTTTCTTTTTATTTTTAATCGTTGTTCCGCCTCTGTGAGAATTCTGTGCTCTTATTTTTTTTTTTTTTTTTATAAGATGAAGTTAAATATTTGATTTTTATTAGAAATATTTGACGGGTTAAATATTGTATATTGATGTATTGTAATTCAACGCAGTCCTCTCGATTTTTAATAGTAATGTTTAATAGTCGTGATTAACACGTATTATGAGGAGTTGGAAGAAAAATATGTGTCATTATTTGCATAAAAATCCGCAGTTTACTAATGATCCTGAATTGGGAGAAAGAGAAATTTTTAATTTCAGAAGAGATCCTCGTTTTCCCATTTTACTTTTCTCTTTTCTAGTTTTTTTTTTTTTTTTTTTTTCAAATTATTCTTCCCTATTTTCGAAGCAGAGTTTTGCTCCGTGTCATTCCCCGAAAGTTTATTCAACTGAGAAAATCTTTCTTTTTTCTTTTTCTACAAAAAGTAATTCTTTGAGGATATTCTGTTGTTCATATACAATAAATTTTTTGTTGCAATTAACTCTCTGAAAATTTATTAGAAGACCGTTTGAAAACTTTCAACACAAAGTATAGGTATAAAATAACAATTTTAAAAAATTTTAATAACAATTATTTATAAAATTTAATCGATTGATAAGAAATATTTTTCGAATTTTAAATATATCTAAAAAAAAAAAATCACAAAAATCATAGTGAATTTCAAACGAATTCCAAACCTGCCAGAGATAATAGATATATCGAAACTTTCACATTTCACGGTGTAATTTGTGGCCGACACAAGTGTCGTGAATCATCCTTGCGTTTTTTTGTGCGAGGCGAAAAAACCTCTTCCGTTTGTCTCTCGTTCGGTGCACAATGGCTAATTTTAATTGGCAGTTTTTACACGTGGAAAATGGAAAGTAGGAAAGAGCATAGTTTCCAAACCAAGGACACGATGAAAAGGGGAAACGACACATTGCCCCATAAGAATAGAAAACATCCGCTTTTTAACTCGTTCTACCTCGTGCAAGGTAGAAAACCACCCACTGATCTTTCACGCTCGAAATCTATTCTTATTAACCAGGTGTTCGTAATCCGCGTTTTCGAGCGAATCTCGTCATCCGTTTTCCTTTCACTTTGCAATATCTGATTAGAAAGTACGCAAAATTTTGATAAAAATACGGCGTTTCCTAATATTTATTTGAAGCAAAAAAAAATTTCTTTCTCTTAGCATTTATACAATTTCAAGGATACTCAAAATGGAAATAAAAATCGATAAGGAAAAAATTGTTGTTTATATAAATATATAATTAGCTTCTTATTGAAGATGTTCAACGTAATAAATTTAATAAATTAATCGTTGGATTAATATTGGTTTCAATCTAACTAGAAAGCATTAGAAAATTAGAGAAAAATAAATATTTCAAATTTTAGAGAGTAAATTTATTAAATCGAATCTTTTTATTATAAAAAAAAAAAAAATTCTAAAAATTCTTCTTAATTTCGTTAATAAAATAACGAAAATAGAAGGTAGAAAGCACGACGATGTCGAAAAAAGAATCGTGCAATTATTAATAACGAGAATGCTAAACAATTAGTAACAACGCGAGTTGTATACAATCTCAATCTGATTCATATCATGCCCGTTGCATCGATAAACGCACGAGTTTCCTCGAACCATCCATTACACAGATAATATTAGCAATAAGAAGAAGGAGGCCGTTGTTCAACCGTTTCAATCGGTCTTTATTTTATTAAAATTATATTACTATTTTATTCCTTGTTCTCGTTACATTCTATACGAATATTGAATACAAACGACATACGAATATAGAATACAAAATAAAAATCGTTACGTTTCGTGGTCGAACCAAAACTAACGAAAGGGATTCACTGGACGATGCACTGTCTCCTACATAAATATGTAGCCATTAATTACACGGATTATTTTGCAATTGTGCGCTCAATTATTTAATAGGCAGCTGATTACTCCGCGACAGCCGACACACGGTGGGAAAACTGCCTTCGACCAGTCCAACACCGCGATATTACATTATACAGAGAAATCAATACCAATCGGTAAATAGATATTTACGATGCGATTTGATCGACTCGTTCGATTCATCTCGACTACTATTAATAACAATGGAAGGAAACGACTAGCGAGCGTTAAAAGTGAGCCTTTTGTGACACACAATTGTAAATGCGAATTTATTGGCGTTGTTTCGAGGTTAGGATACGGTTTCATTTCATAACCACCAAGATCAAACTTGTATATTTGTAACAAAAAAAAAATATCGATTTTAAAATTCGATTTATGAATTCATTAAATATTTCGATTATCAAGCTGGCTTACTCAGCAACGAGTTTGCTTTGTCGAGGTTAGGATCGTAAAAACATTGTCGACATTGCTCGACTCTTAAAGCTGTGCCAACAGAGTTTGTAGTTTAATCCAACTTCAGTTTGTCTAACTTATTTATACGGAGCGTGGCATTCTGTGCAACACCTTTGCAAGGTGTCGAGGATCGAGTCAAACGTTCGAAAGTTGATGCACAAAAAAATTTCAACAGAGATCCATTTATTAAAGCGACAATTCGATGTTCCTCGATCGAAATTCGAAGAAGGAAAAGTTTGAAAATTCTTAAATATTCGCGCAAAACGAATTATCGAGATCGGGAGGCGACGAGATTAATCGGGTTCCTTTTTAACGAAAATAATAATTTCCAACCTTCATAATGGACGTTACGAGGCGATGATTCGCCGGATAAAGCGTAAAGTGTTCGAGAATGGAAGAAACGGTTTCTATTCGAGGGAAATTCTCGCGCAGCCCCGTTTCGCTTTCGCGCAATGAATGCAACGACCACTTTACACCGAATGAAGCGCGCTTTCCATCGGCTAATCCTTCCCGACGACGGTCGTTTGAAGCGGAGCATCGTTTCAACGATTCAACAGCATTGCGACGCGACGCTTTGTCGCTGTTTTCGGCGACAATTCGGTTTAATCTCGGGATAACACAGCTTTTCGTCATAATGCTGTGGAAAAATTAGACGGTTTTCTCACGACCGTCAAATTTGTAGAAACATCCGAGAGATTGGATCGAAAGAAGAAAATCGAGAGAGATTGAAAATTTAAAAAATTTAGAATGCGACGGATCCTATAAAACGTTTGACGAAATGTTGAGATACTCTTATTATAATTTACTGATACAAACGATAGTTTAGTCAAATGTTTAAATCTTTCTGCGATAAAAATAAAAGTTTGAAAAGTCAAGAAAGAATGAAAATCTCGGATCAATTATTCGATCGAATCGAGATAAATACGTAGAGACGAAAGAGAATTTAATCTAAAATGCAAAAAAAAAAAAAAAAAAGGAATCGTAAATAGAGAGATTCTATTTCTTAACTAATTGTTATATTATTAAGTTGAAGTAAATCTTGATCGATCGGAAAAAGTTAATATACGGCTAATATAGCTGTCGTAGATCACGGTGATTAATCCTAATTACCGAAGCATAACGAAGATTGGCAATAAACAACTGTTGAAAGATCAAACGATATGTCTGCCGGCCAATTGCTTTTCATATTAATTACAATTTCTCTTTCTGCACGTAAATACTTTTTCTAATTTAACTTATGATATTATTATGTCACAAGCAACAGTACATGCATCGTCGCATAATTATTACTCTACTTATTACTCTTATCTATTACTCAATAAAATCTCATCTTATATAATTTTAAGTTTAAGATTCTATAAGGATCTATAAAAGTCTATCAAAACTCTTATTTTCTTCGTCCTTTTATCATTTTGCATGTTTTAAAAAAAATATATATATATATGAAAAGAAGAAAGAAAGAATATCATTGTTCTAAAATTGAAATCTCGTTGAAATAAATCATATACGAAAAATGTACTCGATTTTAATTCTCCATCATTTTGTAACAAACTTGTTTTTACCTTCGAAAAAAGGAAAATGAGATGAAAAAAGCGGAGAAAGAATTAAAATAATAGGCCATCTACGTTTTCTCCGTTGTTTATACCAGAGCCACCCTTTGCTCAGGGAGGAAATCGTGGTAAAACGATTTGTTGTTAGCTCGTCTAGTCGAACATTTTTTTTTTTTTTTTGGCACCAAAAATAAACAGACAGTCGTTCTTCCATCCGGCCTTTTTTTCATCTAAATATACCAATTCCTCCCCCAAGTTCGAAAGACACGGTGGATAGGGTTGTAGGGGAAAACAAGCGACGAAAATAGAAGCGTTGGCAATGGGACCCAACTGTCTAGGAACTTTGAGAATTCGCATATATTTACTTACTCTTTCGATCACAACACAATCGAGACGATCTTCTGGATCTTACAATCATCCACGCTTTCTTTCCGTTTTGGAATTGTTAACACGCTTAAGATATCTCTACGATAAAACTTCACCTCGAATTTGTTCTAGCAGAAGAAATAAGAACGATTGTATTGTTCCATGACGAATAAAGAAATCGTTATTCTATCAAATAATTATTAAAACTCCAATATTCCATTGTCTTGATGATGCGTCCAATTAAATAAATAAAATATCATTTTTGAATAATTGCAAAGGAACGTCATTACTTGGAGAAAAATTGAAGAAATGAAACAAAGCTCGGATCAATAAATGGCATGCATAAATTATGCAAATATGTATCCAACGCCATTAATTTATGATATCTTTATAACCCGTATCTTACTTCGCTCTTCTACAAACCCAACATAATACGCGCATGCGTGTTAATGAACGCGATAAATTATTCAAAGGGTTGATACGAGTTGAAAGAATAGTTCTCCACCGATTAGATTCGGCCTTGATGATGGTTGGAGAGAGAGAGAGAAAAAAAATGCACGGCCTTCCGAAAAGGATAAGGCAAGGCCGCCGGCTGAATGTCCTCTTATATGTAAATGTATGTAAAATGGTCTAGATAGAGCGGAGAACAAGATATCCTGGGCCAGATAGCGAAATACACGCGTGTCAGAATGCGAACGATCCTTATTACGCGCGACAGTTTCTGTATGGAATTTCTCGTTCCACGTTATTTTCCATTCGAGCATTCGAGTTGTTTTTATTTAGGAAAAAATATGATGTTTACGAGAAGAGCGTCTTGCCTCATCGTTTATTTCTCTCTGAAGAGGAAATACATTTTTAAATAATTTGAAAATTAATTTGAAAAATTGATGGATAATTATAAGAATTGTTGGTTCCCTAAATTATAGAATAATTTGCGACTTTCTAATTAATTGTTAAACAATCTGACGTTCAATTCTCGAATCGTAATCTTACGAAGCAAAACTCAAGATTTTGGAAATTGGAAAGATGATTAAAAATTGCGAGATCATCTTCTCGATAGTAGAGAATTCTGGAACAACGTCTAATTATTACAAGGTTTTTACGATAATTTATATATCTTAAACACGTATACTCATAATTCAACGTCCTAAATTGGAAGATCCTACGTTAATTTACGATTCTTAATTGCGCGATAATTTACGATCCCGAGTGAAAGGTCTTAATATAATTCGCAAATAATTCTTAACTACAGATTTCTAGAATAATTTACAATTCCAATCGAAAAGTTTTTTATATAATTCGATCTGAATTGCCTAAAATAATTTCTATCGAAATTCTTTCAATTTACGATTCCGGTTGAAAAAAAAAAAAAAAGAGGAAAAAAAAAAAACTCAGTTTCTGAACAAGCAAATCTTTTCGAAATGACAAAGCAGTCCAATTAAAGATCGGGAGAGATTTGTCAGACATCTGTCCAGCAAAACCGAGAGAATCGAGCATCCCCTCCTCTCCGATTATCCTGTCCCCTCTAAACGTGACACAATTAATTTGCATGATTCGCGCTTCGATCGAGTAAGGACAAGCATCGTTTAATCCCAATTACGGCGGTGGTTCGAGTTTCTTCCACTGCTAATTGGTAAAAAATCATCTTCGTCCAGGAAAGCGATTCTTGGAAGTTGAAAAAGGGGGACACGCGCGTTTACGCGAGTCGAGACCTCGATGGAACAGCCGTAAATTCTAATTCACCTCGAAAATAAGGGACAAGGAAAGCAGATGTGCACAATTACGGTCGATTAATCGAACGACGGACAAAGCTTTTCGTCTAGAATTTTAGCTTCCAATTTTTTTTTTTCGAGAGGTGTATTTTTCTTATCACGAGAGACCTCGATATAATGCATTCCCTGTATTTAAGTTGTTCGCATTGAAAGTCGATGATCTTACAAATTTAAAAAATAAAACCGAATTAAAAATACATATTTATTATTTACTACGTTCCAAATATCCGATTATGAAAAATTTCAAACACCAGTTTTTCCTTCCTTCTTTTCAAAGTCACAATTCAAAACGAAATCGAATTCCGCAAAGAAATAAAATCGAATTAGCCAATTCATCTTTCGTGTTAAAAATACACAAATTATTTATCACATTCCAAATCAGTTTTTCAAAATGACAACTCGAAATCGATAATCCCACAAACAAATAAATAAAACCGAGTTTTCCAATTCATCGTTCCTACTAAAAATACATATTATTTATCAAATATCTGATTATTAAAAATTTCAAATTCACCGCGTATCCAGTTTTTCCTTCCTTTTTTCACAAATCCAACCAAAACTGTCGATAATCCCACACGCAAGTCCACTTCTCCACCCTCAACCCTCGCCGTATCCGCAGCCCAGACACGCGACACCCACAAACACCTCCTCCACCCAGCCCTGGCCCACGACATGTGGCGCGCGTGGACAAGCAATATCGGTATCGCGACTCGTTATTAGCGGTGGTCGTCGTTGTAAATTCGTGGCCAGCGAGTTATTTGGAGTGGGCAGCCGCGATAAAGGAGCGGGCAGAGAGGGAAGCATAGTCGTCGTAGACTGCGCGCCCCCATTGCGAGCCGGCAAAGGATTACTACGCTGCCTCTCTTGCCCCTCCCCTCCTCCTTGCCCCTCGTTCGATGCAACGCTAGAATTTCCAATCCCCGAGGCGGCCACCTTCGACTTCGAGCGGCGACTTTACGAGCCGTGACACAGGGTGGAAGAGAAGGGCGCGGTACGTGATATGGGAGGCGAAATACGGGCGATAACGATTCTTTCAGTATATCTCGTGTTGAATTTTCCTCCGTGAGTGTTTGTAATTAGGGGAATTAGGGGAGGTCTGTGGATCTTGGTTTAACTCTTTGCGCTCGGACGATTTCCACGCAAAAATTCACGTATAAAACTTATATTAATATTTTATCTTTATGTATAAAGAAGGATAATTTATTGAATATTAAAAAAAATCTATACTGTGTGATATTTTAGCAGTAATTACTGAGAAATTATCCTCGGTTTTTAAAGGCAAATATCGTGATAAAATATTGTTACGAATCTTACAATCCTAGTAAATTCACATTTATTGTCTATTATTTTTATTTTTCATCTTCTCTTATTACATCATTACTATTTTCCTTCTCTCTGTTGTCAATTTCTTAACGAATAGAAATAATTTCGTTATTTAACAACCAGAAATCAAACTCATCTCCACTTGAATGTAATTTCATTACAGTATTCCATGCTTACAAAGCTCAGAAACTTTGAAAATAATATTTTGTATCGCCACGACTGTCAAACTCGGACTAATCTAACCATTCGATAGTATATTATTCCATTATAAGCTTTATAAGATTATATTTGAACAGCTTAGGAATTTATTTTTAAAAAATCAAATAAAATAAATAAATAAATAAATCCGAGAGCGATCGTTCGAGCGTAATTTTTCGCTCGCGATTTTAACAGATCGATGATGTAAGAAATTCACGTAGAACGGACGATGGAAAAATTCTAATCTCTCGAGGCTGATGGCTAACCTAGAGAAGAAAAAGATTCTAATGATACAACGTTATTCGATAAAGGAGAAAACAATTTATAAGAATATAAGAATCGAAAATCCAAACGGAATCTCCAAAAAATCTGCGCCCGATGCGTAAAACGATGAAAACGAATTATTCAACCCCAGCGCAGAAAAGTAACTCGGCAGAAAAGTAAATCAAACCGTTGCAGCGTATAAATTTCGGTTTCTATCGAAAGCCCACGCGACCGACTCCAAGCGTATCCCGACATGAATGGAGGCCGACTCGACTCGAGCCAAAAGTCGATTTTACGCGGCGCGGCTGTGACAGTTTGCGAGAGTCCCGCCCGATCCACTCCTCGTAGATCAGTGAAAGTCGAAGCGGTTTTGCGCTCGATTCGACGCTCTGTCTGCGTCCAACACGCGCGATCCACGCGAGGGAGACACGAGCCAATGCTCTTTCCACAGTTTCGGAATTTAGCTCGACGGAGATCGACAGATAATCGATCGATCGAGGTCGACCCCTCGATTAGGAATACATCGATCGAATCTCGGTAATTCGAATATTTTCGGGGGGAAGGAGGAGTTGAAAAGTTATCGAGCTTTCCAGAGATTCGATCGTTTTTTAATTGCAATTATATATAATAAGAATTGCGATTCGCGATAGATGAAACGACACGGTTTTAATTCTACTAAAGAAGAGAGAACAAATGTACGTATTGTAATCGAGATATAAATAAGGAAAATTGTTAACCGATGAATTGGAACATCGAAAAAGTTTAATTATACGATCGTAGGTGGTTCGTTCGAGTTTCACGATAACTATCGATATAAAACCGAATATTTCATTCTCGCTATCCACACCCTTGATCCTTGAGCGAGCCGTGCCAGCTAGCCGATCGGTATAATTCAAAGCTATCGAATCCATTCATCTTAAACACACCCTGTAGCAAACGGCTCCCGTAATGGAGAAGCAACGAGTCGGGGACACGATCCGTTCGAAAGATACGCAACTTCGTATCGATCGTTGGTAACATTTTGGCGACACGGTTTACACGCGTCCAGTCGACGGAACCAGTCTCCCCGCATACCGAGTTACGCCCGACCAACCACTTATATTTCTCACTCCAATGCAAATTCCCCTCATTTATCCAGATGGATAGTAAAATCCATCCCGCGAAATTTTCTTCTTCGTTTCCATCCACCATCTTTTCTCTCTTTTTTTTCATTTGCCCTGCAATTCGAGAGTTAAAACGCGATATAACATCGCGGACGCCGGTTAATAATAATCGCCATTCCAGTCCCAGACGGCCGCCATTTTTCTCGGTTTTCGCGATCCGACTAATGATCGCCTCCGCTTCGACGACATTCCCTCGGCTCGCCTTGCGCTTTATCAACCGAGCCAGCCAACGAGAGAGAACTTGTTCTCTCTTCGAGAGAAACGACGAGTGGGCCCCGATTATTTCGCGCGAGGGGAATTCGTTTAACCGGACTGCCTCGCCGGGAAAAATACCGATTGCAAGGCTACCCTCCCCCCGGTCTGCTGTTGCAATCCTTCCATCCTTTCGATTTTCTTTTATTTCAGGGATCGAGAGAGAAATCTTGTAATTTGAAAGAGGAACAATTTGGGAAAGAACGCGTTTTAAATCGACACGATTTAACTGTGTTCCAATCCATCTGCATTTTCCCGTTGTAACGGGTTGGAGAAGAGGGGCACGAGAAGAAGCTCGTCGTTTCTTTCGCTCGTCGTGTCACACGCGCCGACACTGAATTCGTGATTCAAGCGGCGTTGAAGCAACAGCTTCCGGTCGACGTCACACGCATCCTTCTTCCTCCGTTTCACGACTCCTATGCGTTTCCATTTAACGCCTCGACCCCATGTTTCTCTACGTGTACAGCCTCTGTCTACATTTGTCGCATGCGTCCTTTCCACGCGCGGAATTTTCAAGAAGTTTCTACGAATAAGTTTCCTCAATCGGTTCGAAGATTCTTTTTTTTCTTTTTTCTTTCGAGAATTTTTTTTTTGAATAACTCTCCCCTACTTTTATACTTCCTAGCTCGAACAATCTCTGCCAACCGGAATTTAATGGAAATAAATATCGATAAAATTGAATTACGAGTAGAAGATCCCCTTTCGTCCGATAAACGGAGACAAAACTGTCTATCTTGCCACGCAAAACCACCTACTTTCGATTTTCTTCCATTTCACGCGCGACAGATTATAATAGGAAAAAGAAGAAGGAGATTTGCAAGAATTATATGCCACGAAACATTCCTGCTGGCTGGAATACGCTTCGAAGCAGCGTGAAAGAAAAAATAATTTCCATTAAAATTCCAGGAATGTTCGAAACGATTCTCAATTTTCGCCAAAATTCTATCTAAATCTATCGTCGACGCTTAACTTAACGCCAGTTTATACTTCCGAGAAATATATAAATCGTTCTACGGCCACTTATTACTTTGCAGAGAGCGACGCCGGTGTCCAGCCTGTCCATAAAATTGTCAACGTTGATTCTCAACTCCGGATACAGCGCGTTCAACCACTCGGCCAGATCCTCTTTCATCGCGATCAGATACTCCTCCGAGGACTTGAAAGGCCTGTAAGACCTCGCTTCCAGAAGCACCGACATATTGCCTGCTCGATACCTGAAACATCGATCGATCGCACGATTATATGTGTTTGAAAGAAAAGAAAAAAAAAAGGAAGAAACGGATAAACATCAGGTTTGAAATAAAAAATTAAAAATACGAAATTATGCGTTCGTGGATTACTTTTATGCGTTACTTTAACGCACATTTGCGTGTTAAATACGAATTGTTTACGCGTTTAAAAAAAAAAAAGAATCTTAACGATTTAAAGGAAACGATTCTTTCCATGTGAAATCGAGTTTTCTTATTATTTTTCTTATTATTTACGAACACATATCTTCGCGACACGTGAGAATGCAAAGAGAGGAATTGATTTTGAAACTTACATTATGTTTCAAGTTTGCCAACGTATTATTAGATACTAACGTCAACAAAGATATTACTTCATAGACACAAACGTAATACAAATTTACCGTATCCATTTAGTGCGGCAAGGTGTTACTCTTATGACGTGGTGCAACACGAATATTTAGATTAGTACGACGATATATGATTATCCGATCGATGTAAATTGTTACGACGAGTGGAAAATATATCGAATTATTTATTATAAAAAAAGAAAAAGGAAAGAAAATTCACCATTACGATTCGTATTCCATGGAATAATTTTTATAATAACAGCGTTTAATCTCGTTTCAACAATCTTGAATCGCTTCTAAGTCACCTACGTATTTTAATTCGTATTTTATATAACATAAAATGTGTCGCGAAAAAACTCACTCGAGATGTTAAATATTCGTAAGGTTAATTTTATATCGAAGAATCGATCGTATCTTTCTCCTTCCTCGCGTTTAAAATCTTTCTTTTCGATATATATCGAGAAAATCTATTTTCAGTTAAGAGTGGAGATACTTAATTAAGTGAAAGGGGGTTATAATAATAAAATATTTAAAATAATACGCGCACGTCGTGCCTACTTATTTTTATTACATCGAAACTGGAAATGGATCGAGTACGAACGTTTAATTCAGTCCGATTTTATTTATAGATTGGTTTATGAATTCGAGTGGGTCGTGGTGACTGATTGAATACAAACGGTTACGGATTTTGCGGTTTAGCATATATGTGCCTACTACACGCTAAGAATTTAATATCCGACTGTGCAAAGTAAAAATTAGTTTGACCATTCCTCTTTCACCAAATATAATTCTCTCTTATCGATAAATTGGTCGGATAAATTTGGTAATTTTTCGTATAAAGATCAATCTTATTTATCGATCTTTCCAGCGTTGAATCGTTCTCACGGATTATTTATCGTTTAAAAAAAAAAATCTGAATATTTAAATAACTTAATTGCTCGAACACAAGTCGAATAATCGGTCCTTTTATAACTTCATTTGTTCGTTTGATCGAAATCAGAGGAATAAAAACAATGTATAATAAAAATAGATTCGAGACCGCAGGAAAAATCAAAGGGAATTCACGGTGACAAATATTGATTTTCGATTACACTTGCACTACGTACGCGTACACAAAAGAAATACGTGGAAAATCTTTTTTCACTTTTCTTGGGAATGACGCAACCGTCATAAAATAAAGAAAATCCTCACGAAACTCGTACATCGATCTCGAACACGAAAGGATTCAACTTTTGCAATCGCGAACGAAACTGTATTTTCAAAGTATCGTGTTGTGAATAATGTGAATTTTAAAAGAATAAAATTATTTTATAATCATTTAAACAATTATTACCTGAGCATAGCTCCACGAGGATGATATAAATAAAAACGAGCCACGAATAATTCGAACGGTCCGTCTTGTTCGAACGACCGAGAGAAACTGACACCTTTGAAAAATATGCAAACCGATTGGTTTTCGGAAACGGCCAATCAGCACGACGCTGGCTGAAATACCGTAAAAATCCTTTCATCTGATTTTCGTATTAGTTACCCGAGGTAAATAGCTTTACGAGCTTTTCTAAGTGCCACCAACCATTGACCTAACCATTCTTAACCTTTCTTATTAACCTTTCGGAAACTTTACCCAATTTACGACTCGTATTGAAGTAAAATGGAAAAATTGTAAAAATTTTTGTTTTCCCTTTCCATGATCATTAACATCCGGAATAATTTATTGTTACAAATACTATTGTTACCAGTAATACGATAATTTATCTCGTCCAGAGAATTAATTTTTAATAGTGTTTACTCAAAAACCTGTGACTAAACGAATCGTTTAACGTTTCGACGAAATATTCCCTCCTCCTATTTGGCAACGCGAAAGGAAATAAAGGATTTTCTTATTTCAAACAACAATACCAGCTCAGAATTGGATATTTCTCAAGTATTATTGCGGAGAGAGGAATATAAAGAGAAGGTAATGATTATAGAATTTTTAAACGATCGATTGAATATCCAACCAATTTATGCAAATTAATATGAATGTAAACTTGAAAACAATTTTGAAAATAATACGCCTCTTCTACACCAATGATTCAAAAACTGCAAACATTGAATCATTCTAAATATACCATACAAATTTTGTCGAAAAGTCAAAGACACCTCACAATCGACACACCTCGTTCGTTAATCCAACAAATTTTATATCCAAAACGAAAGTATCATTTTCCCAGACCAGAACGATTCCAAAGGTGTGCAAGCGACACATGGAGCAATAAAATTTCGGATTTGCAAGACAATGGGCGCCTCGTTGTCCATACCGCCGGTGTTCTACCCCTTAACGGACGATACCGGTCAAACCACCCCACCAAACACAATGTAACCGAGAACCCGTGCCATATCGCGCTCAATGCTCCCCTGGCTACCCTTGTGAATCTCCATCGCTCTCATAAAACGATGATTCTCTCCATCGAGTCCGCTCTCTAACGCTCTCTAACCCTCCACCCTTTTTAGACTACGATTCGATTACGAGGGACCCACCATACGGGATTTCTAATATTTGCTTTCGAACGCGTTAACGAAACAGGACGGTTTCTTTTTCCCCCCGTAGATCTAGGCTCGAATTTCGATGGGTATTTGATCGATGGTGTTTGTACGTTGGATGGACGAGTTTGATATAATACTATGTTTGCAAATATCGATTTTTGATTACGTTTCGTTTCTCGTGTGATTTTTATTTAATTCTTTTTTATTTGGAATTTGTGGAATACAAACGTTTTTCTCGACTGAGAAATTTGTGCAAACTCGAACGTGTCGTAAAAGGTTGTAAGTTGTTTGATAAAAGGGTCATCGATAGGCGATATGAATTTAAATGGAAGGAAAATTTTATTGGATTTGTGTTTTGATAATTTTGATAGGGTTTTACAATCCAGTTTCAATTTTGTCGATACGTTAGACGCGTTATTCCTCAGATCGAACACAGCTCTAGTTTCTTACAGTATTTTAAAACGATCTGAAACACGTAATTTATATCCTGGTCTCATTGATTTTTAATCTTAATAATAGAAACGGATATCGTATTGATTCGCAATGATAATAATTTTATATAATTTTCAATGGGTTACAACAATTCTTATAAATGAGAGATCTGGCACGCCAGTTTAGAATCCAGTCTATTAATTACGTACATGATAAGTTTAGTTTTAACACGTACAGCTCCAGTTTATTTCTATAGTTCAATAACTCAGCTTTGATAATCCATAAATTCCATCAGATTTGCATTTTAACGGTCTAATTTTACGAGAGTTATATTTCACTCGTATAAAGTTTATCTAGTTTTAATACGTGTGATATTTTAACCCGGGAAATTTAAAATTGATCTTGATACAACGATTCGAGAAAAATCATTGATTTTATACACCTTCGAAATTGAAAAATACTTTGAAACGATTACGACGAATATTTATAGCAATATTTATTCTAATTGCAAAAACAATGTAAACGACTTTCGTTCAGTCTACGTTAATGGAATCAATTGTGTAATTAATGCAATTCTAAATACTAATATCGTTCACTAATATTACTAATTAGTAAACAATGAAATTTTAACAATCTCGATTCGACTTTTTTTTATTTCCAAAGCAATAACTCGAAATCGACGAGAACGATTCCCAATCATCCTCAAATTATTCCTATAAACTATTCCTAACCCTTCCAACAAATCCAATAAAACGATTTCCAAAAATCCCAAGTCAAATCTAATCGTATCGTTTAATCGCGATCTCGCAGCATCAACATTCCATTCAAAATTCATTGAAACGAAGAGAATCGAAGTCACAGAATTCGAAGCTTTATCGATCGTGTTGACAAACGACCACGAATAAAAGGGTAAGAGATGCAGCGAGATAAAAGAAAGAAGAGAGAAAGAACGATGATAAAGGCGAGATTCGTGCGCTTCTATCGGCAATCTGGATTAAAGACTGGGAAAAGATGGGTTTAAAGCATCGTCTCCCCATGGATCGCGTGATTCACGCCTCGTTTAAATCTTGCGAGCCACAAAATTCTACCGACGTTTCCCTCTTAAATGGCAAAGAACGAGGAGCTTCTGATATTTCGTAGTTTTCGAGGCTGCAAATGGATTTTTGGATGATTTTGAATTATTTCGGATCAGAATGTGACCGAGATAAGAAACGAGGACGATCTTTCTTTCTTCGAATGGACGCTGCAATTCAAAGGATCAAAATGAAATTGGCTCGAAGACATCGGAAACAAGTAAAAGACTTTAACTTTCAATTTACTTTTTATTCTAGGAATGTTTAAATTTGACAATTTTTCGATTGAAGATCAGAAACTGCAATAAATTCTCCAATTTCGAAATCCGGATGATTTAAGATTATAACAATTCGAGATTTGCCATTCCTTTGCCAATCCTTCGATCTTTTATTCGAAACAACTTTCTCGAAAAAATCCATTTATTACGAAACTCGATCTCGCTTTCCCACGTCGAGGTGCGAAAAAACAAAAAACACGCGAAAACTTTCGATTTTCCTTTATGGAAAGCGTCGAGCACAAGTTGGAAAATTTCAATCGAACGCAACAACGCTTCGAGAATCTCGCCATAGCAGGCGAACGCGACGCGAGCCAACACTTTCACGTGGATTATAGGAAAAACGCGATCCCTATCTCGTCCACGCGATTCCATCGAGTGGAGCGCCGTCTCCCTCCATTTTTCGAGCTCGACACCTGGACGTAATAAAAGGTTCGATTTATGCCTCGCCATTTTCCTTCACCGCGACGCGATGATCTATGGATCGTTGCGCGCTCCTTCCATCTTACGTCCTTTCGGGTTACTTTGTGTTTCTTCTGATTTATCGCCACCCGTTGTCGCGGTAGCTTTCCTGTTCTTAGGGTAAATTGCACACATCGTGTGATTTAACGTCCGTGGTTGGTATTAAATTTTTCGTGGAAAAATCGGTCGAGTTTTAGAATATTCGTGACGATGATTCATATAGGATGCGAAAGACAAGGCATATAACAGATTGTGAAAGTGTGATATTAAAAAAAAAAAAAAAGAAAGAAATAAAGGGATAAAATAAAATGTATATGGTCAAATCATTGTACGAGAAACACCATTTTCTAGACACGTTCCACTTTATTGGAAAAGCGTTGGAAACCTTACGTTTTGCGTAACGTAAAAGTGGTCGATAATGTATTCCAAGACCTTTTTACGCGAAATGACAGCTTGTCAATCGATCATATCTGTTCAATCCGCGGCAATGGAATAAAGAGAGCCGAGCGGTGCATCGAGCCGAGTTTTCCTCGCGAGAAAGCGGGGAGAGAAGAGGAAAGAAAAGGCGAACGGACGAGCTTCAGCTCGGAAGGTTAGCCTCTAATTTACGGTTAGCGCGCGTTATCGCGAAACCAAACGAGGGAGTTGCTAAATCAGTTGCCTTTGGCCACGCGCGTTCCATGGGAGTAGCGATGGGTATAAACCGGGTTCGAGTCTCGCTCTCGATTTATTTGTTCCGATTAATTTCGAGAGAATTCGTGGGGCTCGATTTTGTGGAAATTTTTCATCTCTCGATAAATTTTTGGAAAGTTTAAATTTGGATGATGGATCGCTTATTTGAAATATCAAATATGTAACTTATTATTTCAGAAGAGATTGAAAAAGGTGAATTCAAGTGGTTGGTACGCTTTATGAATTATTAAAATTTGAATTTAATAATTTCTCGAAGTAAAAAAAAAAAAAAAATATATAAATTAGACAAAACAATGTTTTAGTATAATATAATAGTAAAAGCTATAAATATTCGATTGTTATGAAAGTGAAGATAAAATTTATCGGCACAAAAATTTAAATAAGAAGAAGAAACAAAAAAATGACGCGGGAACAATAATAAAATTGATAGGTTAATATTACATAAATATATATTCTCTTTGCGCAATATGTTGAAAACTTTCACTTTTTTTCAAATAATAAAATATACATGGAATAAAAATCCTTCAAAATTCATTACACCGAATCTCGATATTTCGTTAATTAAAATAACGACCAAGGATACAATCGTAAAAAATCCCATTAAAGAAATGAGGGATATATATTTCGAAGAAAAAAAAAGAAAAAAAAAAGATGACAGATATGTGCGTAGAAAAAATGAAAAATGAAAAAAAAAAAAAAAATGGAAACAAATATCACTCAAGTTCGATTCAAAATGCTTGTTTAGCAAAAATTTCATTTATTTTCTATTTCACTTCTCGCCATTAATGTCAATCACTATCACATTTTAATCTTTCTACGTAATTAACGAATGATCGAGCGTGTCGGATGAAAACGATGTGACTAAAAAAGTGAGGAAATTCTTTTTGTAATATTATAAGTTTAAACCTCGTGGAAAAATCGTAATAATACTTTGAAAAATGTTAAAAAAAAAACGTTGTTATAAATAACAACGAAATTTCGATGAAAAATTAAAAGATAAGATTAAACTTTTTCACCAAATCTACTCGCCTCCAAACTTCGAAGCAGTAAAATACTTTAGTAGAAGTTAAACTTTGACAGAGAAATTAAACTTTTATCTAAAACACGTTACTGTAATTATTTTCAAAATTTACGAAAAAAAAAAAAAAAAGCTGTAACGAATCTTTTAATCATTTCTTATATTTTTCATCTTTAAAAACAAGCCCAACTTCCTCTCCCCCTGGTCCTTCCCTAAAATGAATTATTTCAACTCTTTTTCACGACGCTCGCGAGATTCGAGGCAAATTATATTCGAAATTAGGAACAACAAGAATTATTTATTAAACTGAAACGGATAAAAAAAAAAAAAAGAAAAATTATCGAATGCTAATTAATCTAGCACGAATTATCACGAAGCCTCGTTTTCATTCACAACGCCTCGTCCATTCATCCGTTCGTTCATCCGTTCATTCGTTTTTACGTTTCCCAATTAACCTCATTACTCGTTCCAAGAGACACGAATCTCAAGGGAGGAACAATGACGAGAGAGGCAATCCATTTACGTGGAAAGGAACGAGGAATAATTCTCACGCGTTCGTTCCACGATTTTCACTCACGCTTTGATGTATCTTTATTACGTATTGAATGATCGTGGTAAAAGGAAAACGTGGATATGATTAAGTCGAATCGAGTTATGGGAGTTATATATCACCGGCTCGAAATGCGAAGGTTATCTCCTTCGGAAGCTCGATTTCACGGGAGTTTCTTGTTAACGTGAATGGAATAATTGAATTCCCCTGCGAATTACTTTTGATTTAATCGGGCGTCGATCGTTCGAAGCGGTTGAAAACGATCGTTGTGAATCATTTTTGTTTAATATAATATTTTTTCAAAGAGAGAGAGAGAGAAAAAAAGGGAAAATCGAATGAAATTGGATTATTATTCTAAATATCGTTGTATTTTCTAGTAATAGAATTTTAATATATATATATATACCGTGTTTAAATTGTAAGTATTTTCAAAATTAAATAGGATAAATAATTTTTTTAAAGAAACAATACGAATAACAATTTTAATTTTCATCTCGTCCATACAGTTTCCATGTTAAATCTAAGAATTGTGAAAACAATTGTGCGATTTTGTATAACCAATTTACATAAATAAAATTACAGCTAAAAAATAGGGGATTACACTTTTTTTAAAATCGAATCCTATCAAGTTGAATAAAACAACTTTTTGTTTCGAAATAACGCGAAATAATATTAATAAGAAAATAAAATAAAAAGGAAGAAAGGTAAAGAAAGAATTCATCAACTAACAAGACGCACAAGAAGGGACTTATCGTGCAACGTTTCTCTCTCATTTTCTGTTTTCCTATTCCTATCTACTCTTCCACTCGTTCGCCGAGTGGCGTAGTGCATACACTCCACGAACTCTCTCCACGTCTCTCTTTCTTTCCTTCCCCCCCCCCCTCTCTCTCTCTCTCTACCTGCCTGCTCATGGTTCTGTACATCGCACGATATACCGTTACAACCGAGGTAAGTACGCCTTTAAAGTACGCTCACGTAGGTAAACTTACGAACTGGCTCTTTCATACCAAGGGCCACGCACCTTTTGATATTCCGTCCCTTTCGCGCGGTTCAATGGAATAATAAAAACCTACCAACCCCTCCTCCCCACCTCTCCCCCTCGCTGCCAATCTTGCTCACGCGATCACCGTTTAAAATTACGTGCAATTTAAAATGCGAGAGAGATAAGACGAAGTACAAATAGTATATTATTAGATATTTTGTTTCTCCACTTTTTAACTTTGTGTTTGTGATGCGTACATGTGTTCTAACTCCTATCGATGTATCATTATGGGTAAGAATGAAGATGTTGTTGTTAAATATAAAATTGTGTCAGATATTATATAAATAGACCAACGATATTTTTTTCGAATAAATAATAACGAAATATAAATGAATAAAAATATCTATCACGAACGTCGAATTTGCATAACAATTAATAATGGCAGATTATCGGATTATATACGCGAGGAAAAAATGGATAAAATTGATCGTTTAATCTAACGATAGTGTATGAAATCGGGATAAGGAACGGTTAAATTCGAGGAAAGGTGATACGTGATCAAATTTAACGAACGCACAATTAAGTTCGTGCGAATGGATTGTCTAATTTTTCCGTCGCTTTCCCCCGCTTTTTCGGATCTTTCGAATTGAGCAAAAGCATCTTGAATAATTAGCCCCGAGTGTCGATTCGTGTAATCCCCCGTTCGACATGCGGTAATAATAATTATCTTTATGGTATAATGCCAGTTTGACGATCGTGCCATAAACGAGAAGGTGTTATTGAATACGTGACTCGGTTGTTAAGCAATTCATCAACGTATTTGCAAATTTTGGTAATTCGATTTATCGTTAATTAAAAAGAACTTGTACACGCGTATTTTAGGAGAATTTAAATGGATCGTGGTATGGTATAAATATAATGGTGTGGTATAAGATAAGAGGCAAAGAAATTTTTCGTAATGAATAATGACAAGGAGGAGAGAAAGAAGATTGAAGATAGCGGAAAGGAGAAGGAAAAATAATTTGCATTGTTACACGAGAGGGAGAAAGAAAGAGAGAGATAGAAAGAAACGAAGTATTATTTGGAAATACGTAAAACGTGGAAAAGAATCCTGAGACTTGGATTGTACAATGAAATAAAGAATATTTGGCTATTCCTAAGTATAACAATTTAAAGAAAATTTAAAACGCGGAAAGAAAAATTTTAAAAAAACCTGAATCATAAAATAATATTTTGAAAAAGAGAAGAGCTATAAAAAAAAAAAAAAAAGAAAATTTTAAGACGAAAGATTACGAAGACTAGACTTATGTAATAGCAGAAAATCATAAAATCAAACAAATTGCCTCTTGACGACGCATTTCTACACCACAGATCTATCGGTTAAACCATTCTCGATAATTAAACGATACTAAATATATGCGATAACAAATCGGATTCGAGGCGCAAAACTTCATTACAACTGTCAACTATATTATTTTCCTAAATTATTACGTCAATTTAATATGCTATTTTTCCTTCTTTTTTTTTTTTTTTTTTTTTACAGTAGTTCTTACTTTCTAGTCCTCGCATCGAATTAAAAATCTAATAATCGCAATCGTAAACGTGTAACCATAAACTTTCTTCTCCCAATAAACAAAGAAGATTCTAGTTATACGATACGAAGTTTAACCCACATTGATTTGTTTCTCTTCTATATCGTTTTATAATTGATATTAAATAAATACTGTTGAAATCTAAAATTCTAAATATTATCTATGCAAGATTTTGAAAATACGAAACGATCTAAAAAAGATCACGTTGTATATCGATTCTTTCTTTATTAAAGAAGAAGAAGAAGAAGAAGAAGAAGAAGAAAGAAACAAAGTTCTTAGTAATAATAAATATAATTTACAAATTATAATCGATAATTTATTAATGCTAACCATCAACAACCATTAACAAAATTATTATTAAATAACCGCACCTAGTTACAATTTACCTATACCGATATAAACTTTCAAATTATAAAATCATTGTTGGAAAGTCACTCAGCCTGTACGTACATATGCATGATGTAATTATATTGTAAAATATAAAAAAAAAAAAAAAAAAGGAGCACGAATGAAACGCGTGTCGTAAGAGGGAACGATTTCATTCATTCGAGACGAGAAAATGAACCTGTTTCGTCGTACGTCGGTGGCATGCGCCTCGAATGCAAATCGCCCAGAGGCTCGTAGCCGCGCTCTCCAAATGCCTGCATCATAATGCCGCGAGAACACGTCGCGGATATATCTCGAGCCCGTATCGGTCCAATAGCGATAACGTCCGAAACATTTCTATGCTCGTTCATCATCGTTCACGCACCGATCGGTATTAGCCGTTTCCTCCAATCCTTACTCCGCCTATTTTCCCTTCGAATATGCAACAATATGATACATCTCATCATCGAAATAATAATTGTTGAGCGCGATCTTTACGCTTCTATACGTATACTTTTTCAAACGATTAATCTTTCTTTCCGCAATATGCGTGCAAAATGAAAATTGTTTGGGATTATTCGTTATGGAAAATTAAAAAAAAAAAAAGATTTTCATTCAGGATTTGAATTTAGTCGTGGAATTATCGTTTCAAACAATTTTCTAATAGAAAAATAAGAAATCATAATTTTGATAATTTTTGAAACAGTCGTATACAATAATTGACGCGTTGTGAAAAACGAGAAGATTAATTGATGTCTCGTGAGTTTTTAAAAAATTCTATCTATAAAATGTTAATATATTCATCTTTTGAGGATGTTTTAGAGGTAAGCGTAAAAGTTAATATACAAAAATGTCGATTGAAGCAATCTCGTTCTATTTCCATTCTTCTAATACAAGCATACTTCATAATTTAATGAACGAGCTTTGATTAATCTTCTTCTATATCAATTTATGAATTTATTTTGATCTAAAAGTAAACCTTCCCAATTGTGTTCTACGATCACATTAACTGCAGATGAAATAAAGATGGATGGACTGTTGGTCCGAAGAGAGAAACCAGCAACGACTAATTTTATTGTTGTTGCATACCCAGAACGATTTATCCTATGATCGGGTCCACAGTGAATCATTCCGTGGGCGGAGAATTGATCTCTAACAATAGTAGAATAAATGCCTTACTTTCTTACTATCCAATCGTGAATTATTTTCAACAATGACATTTTATTCTCTACAATAAATATTATAATTGAATTCCGTACTATCGAAGGAAAAATAGTTTTCTTTTAACACCCTTCAAACCTCTATAATATTTCAACATTCTTTCTCTTTACATCCTAATTACTTTTTTCCCCAATACAATAACCACGTATAAATACGTACAAATAAAAACTAAAATATATTAAGAAACTAGGTCGATATAAGACGAACGAACATTTTGCTCGAAAACTTCTCTCTCGCGTTAAGATCGGCGCGTTTAATACATTTTTCTGTTAATTTATTTCCAACATCCTATCGCGAAATTCTAAAAGAGAAAATTTTCGACCTAAAACACTTCCTTATATTCTTCCCAACCTTCTTCATCGATCCAACTATTCGATCTGAATTAGTTCGAAGGCAAGAAAAGCCAGCTTCCACGATTCAATTGCCCTCGTTACAAACCCACCACTTTGGTCCACCGACAATTACGCACACACAACAATCTTATAAATTCTAACGCGGCGGCAAGTGCAATTTGCAACAGTTGCGGCACAGGGTAAACGCGAATTCCGAGGCGAAGTGTATCGCGACGAGAATAGTTTCTCGCTTCGTGAATCGGATTATGCAAAAGCTGTCCTTATTCTTAACGACCGACACCGCTTAGATTCTTATCGATCCGTGGCATGAGTCGGTTTTCATTGAAACGACTATAAGAGAAATTCAAGGGGGAGAGAGGGAGAGGGAGAGAGAAGGATAGGAGGCGCGAATCGTAAGTTCGATCTTAACGACTTTGTCAGAAGCGTAAAGCATGGCAACTTCTCTCACGGGACGTAATTCGATTAAATACCTCGTTTCATTGCTCTATGGAAAATTTTGCAGGAAGGGTTAGGCCGAAGAAATTTTAAGATTTCGTAACATCTCGATTTTTATTTTTCTTTATTCTAGAAATCTTTCTTCTTTTGTATTTTTCTCATCTTTTATTTCTAGTTTCTGGTCTTTTAAAGAAATAATTTCTATATTCTAATCTCTTTTATTAGATTTTTTGTTTTTCGATTCGTGTAGAAATTAAATTTCTAATTTTATAAAAACTTTCTCGCCTATTTACTTAAGTAATCTTCTCCTACTTCAGTTTGGAAGGAAGTTAAATTTTTATTTTCGCAAAACTATCTGTTCCAATCTCTGCGAAAATATAACAGGAATTTAGCAGGAAATATAGCAGGAATTCCATTTGCCCCGATTCTACAGAAACACTTATCTCCAGGAATCCATACTTGCCAGAAATATCTACCAATAGAAATCTATAACAGTTTGTCGTTACTTGCACAATGTCTTTATTAAGTAAGTGAGCCATAGGCCGTGATCGAATTGGACACAACACATTATAAATGCAGACGGAACAAGATACTTTGTAAAATAGAAAGGTGTTCGGCAGCTTGGAATCAAAGATAAAAATTCTCTGGTAAAATGTTAAAATATACAACGACACGATAAGGGAGCTTGTTGGAACGCCGCTGCCGAATGATCGATCGAGACTGGTAAACAAATACGAATTTAGCAGGTATACGACTATGGAATCCATCGCTATTATCGATTCGCATTGGCCACTCGACTTTTTATGGCGATAATACCATTGCCTATAGTGGTTTCCACTATAAATTATTTGTCAAGATAAATATTAAGAAACACGCGGACGGGGTATAGATTTACAGCTACCATTTGATTTGATAATGTCAAAGTTATTTATGTCATCCATCGTCTTTTATATATTTTTGCGTGTGTGTGTTTTTTAAATATTTTCTTATCGATTAAAGTTCCAATATGGGGAAAAAATTTTAATAGCAATTAACTGTAACTGGTTAATAGAGCTTGTTGATAAAAATAGGAAAAAGAAGAGAATATTTTATTAAAATTGAACGATCGACTCTTTTAAAGAATTCGTGAGTTCTATTAATTTAGTTTTCTAAAAAGCGTAATTTTCTAAATATGATATTTGTAAAAATATCAATACTCTTTGATTTTAATTTTTCAACCTATCGAAATATTTAAGAAAAAAATTTTCAACACACATCTAAATTTTCATAATTTCTATCTTTTCCTCTTTTTAAGTTTCCAACGTATCAAATTTCGTTCCGTTTTCGAACATCGAACAATGGAAGATCAAATAAAAAAAAAAAGAAAAGAATCAAAACTCCATATATACGAATTGCCTTCGATCTCGACCCTCCTTCCACCGATCGTTTGTCTAATTTGAAAACAAAACAACGAGAAGATAACGACGTTCTTTGCCGACAAATATCACGAAAAAAGAAGAAGCGAGCAGACCGGATCGAAAATAGACGTCTCGCGACGAAGGCGAAACAAGCACGCGCGGAATTTATTTGAAGAGAGGCGCGTGTTTGCGCGCGTGCGAGGTGCACGTGTGCGCAAGCGCACGATCCCGCGATTGCGCGTGCGTGCGTGCGTGCATAGAAACGTTCGATCGCGCATGCGCGGTGCCGGCACGCACACCGCGGCGAAACTGAACGACCGACCGACAGAAAATCTTGTGAATGAGTTGCTTCTCCATTCACTTTTAACCGGACTCGCTGGAATGCGCACACGACACTATGTTGCGCTCTGCTGGAGGTAGACGGACACGTTTTTAGATTAATTCGTGTATTTTTATCGATACCCTGACACGAAAAATTGTTTCAAATGAAAATCAAACGTAGAAACGTGCCACCATTCCTTTAAATGTGACATCACGCTATTAAATTTGATAAAATAGTTAGTTATGTGCATTACGTAAGTATAATAAGTATCTTCCCAACTTATTTACGTTGCGTTTTCTTATCTTATATTCTTTTGTCCACATCTTTTCATCAAAGTTATTTACAATCGATTTTTCACATGGATCTATATATAAATATCGCGTTACGTTCAGATTTATATATTATGTACGTGACTAATATCGTTATAATCGATAAGCAAAATTATCACTCGATAATCTACAATTTTATCGAAGAAAAATATACTTTTAATTTGATGATATTATAATATCTAATTATTTGTAGAAAAACTTATCACAAATGTTCACAAATTTCTAAATGTTAAATAATAAAATTTTGAAATGACTGATCTAAACTGACTGACAATTTATTTCATTTTCTTGGCAAAATTTCCTATATCCATCAAACAAGATAAACAATTCCTTATCTAACATCACAATACACTACTGCGAATTATTTACTCAAAATCAAAATAAAAGGAAAACGTCTCTAATCGAGATTACATTACATACATATATCGCAACTACCCAACGAGTTTATTCTTATTACATTCGAAAAATATCGTTTGATTCCTCATCACTGTGCGTTTACCAACAACGCAAACTTTCCCTCTGGCCGCGCAAATATTTTCATCGCCATTGTTTACGCGCTCACGGATTGCCTACTAGTTTTCTTAACCGCCTTATTTGCATTCCCGGAACCTGTGTATCAAGACATAATATGCAAATGCCCCGTCCCTCTGTGTCTCTCTCTCTATCGGCCATCTCCCGTTGCAGAGCATCCATCTTCGTAAAGACGTCTACTTACTTTGCCCACCCGGCGCCTCCTTTCTTCTTATTACCGCTATTTATTATAATTTTCGCTCTCCGTTTTCATTCCATTAATCTCTTCCGCTTTCTCTATTGTGCCCGTAATCCGACGCGAATCCTTCTACGCTGGTTAAGCGTCGAACGAAATCGAACTTTAATTTTAGATAAAATTTTAAAATAAAAGAAATCCAAAAAAAAGATAGAGATAAATGAATCTTGGAAAAAAAAAAAAAACTGATAAAATAAATAAAAGAAACTGTATACATTTCTTTGAGAATTATTAAATTTTCCGCAATTTTGAAAGTTTGAAATTTCGATTTCCGATCGAAAATTCACGAATCATCGGATAAAATCACTCAAGAGTACGTACATTCCAATCGTTCCAACATTCGGCAGATTACCAAATACGCGTCAGTTATTCATCATTCGTTTAGAATCACGTTTTACACGGGGTTAACCAGCTTTCGAAAGATCCTCTCGTTCCCCGATTATCGCAAAAGTGCATCTGGCAAGTATATTCGAGAGTATATCGAATTATCGGTCGAGTATCTCTCACGTTTTGTTCGCGCAACAAGAACCTTTGTCCTCTTGATTTGCAAAACGCGTCGAACAACTTCGAGAATCGAACTTCGCGTATGGAACTGAATAAATCTAATCGTCGGACGATTTGAACGATCACGGAGGATGCGTCACAATGATATCGAGGATAACCTCATTAAATGAATTCGCCTACTGCTGGAACAACGATGTTTTTTTTTTATGAACAGTGACACATGCATCTTTTGTTTAAAAATATACAAGCACACACGATAGTTTTACATTATTTTTGTTAGAGCTTTTGAAATTATCTTTTAAAATTATTTTTTCATTTTTCATTTAAATATATAGGCACGATAATACTCATGAGTACTATTGTGTTTTCAAAGTATAAGTAGGAAATTAAATTCGTCCCTGAAGAAATTAAGAAATAAGATTAAAGAGCAACGACTTTTTTTTTACGACTTAACTTCCTTTTTTTTTTTTTTTTTATTCCTTTTTATTCATGATTTAAATGTGCGATAAGTTTGATTAACGGAAGAACTTTTATAAAACAAATTTTAAAATAATAATAAAAGTTGAAAAAGGTATAAAATATAGGGGGAAACTTGAAAAATCCGAACTCTAGTAAATTTTAATAATTGCATTGTCTGTATTCATGAAGAAGAGGAATGAGGGAAAAAAAAAAAAAAAAGAAAGAAAAAACAAGACACGAATAAATTACAAAATAAGAGAAGATCGATCAATTTCCAAGGAAAAGTACGATTATAAAACCACGGACAAAGATAAATTATCCCATAATAAAAGATAGATATAGATTGTTTACAATGAAACACAAGCCTAGATCGCATTATCGATACAATGTATCGCAGCCAGAGAGACAAAGCACACGACAATTCCATACGAGAATCCACGATTTATCTATCCAAGCTGCAAAGATCATCGCTGCATCATTGCAAAGAAGTGTCATTACGTGCGGGATTTATTTGTTCGCCTAGCCATACATTGATACGTTAATCGCCTCATTTGCCTTTTAAGCGTGTTTTTAAACGCGCTAAGGACAGGTGAGTCAGCGTCGCGCTCTTGGAAAATTTATTAAGACTTTTAAGGTAAAGCAACTTAAAAATAGACGTCAATAACAATTTTTCAAAGGATATGTAATGTTAACATAACATAAATCGCTATTACAGTGATTATTAGGCATGCTGAATAATTTTGTTCTTATTTCTTTTTTTCTATTATGAAATATTTCCTCGTTAATTATTGCATTCTTTTGGTCCCTATTTGTTATTCGATCAAATAGGCGATTTCGAAAGAAATATTGCATTACGTATCGATAACGTATCGATAGAGATTTTCATATTATCCCCAAAAAATAATCGGATAATTAACGAACTGTATGTTTAAATGCTAATACAGAGATCGTTCGCATTTAAATAAAGCCAAAGATAATATTAATAATGATATCGAAAAAAATAATGGAATATCAAGTATATATAAATAATAACGCGGTAAATAAAAATAAAATAAAGAAACGATTTTGAAATAACTTTAAATACCCGCGATTAGATTAAGACCATGCTTTTCAAATCTTCTCTTAATCTCATTTCCAATGGATAATTTGAATTAATTTGAGGCCACTATTGAAAACAAAGTTTACGTTTCTGATTAAGAAAAATTATCTCAATGTTAAAACAAGCAACGCTCGATTGATTGTTTGACGAGCAATCACGAATAACCACAAAGATAAACATTTGCCGCGTTAAATCAATAAAAATATTGTTTGACGGAGACATCTTCGCGGCTTTTTCGATGGCCACGTTAAAAAGATCGCGTGTATATTATGTGTATTTAAAAGCGTAAACGTCATCGAAACTTCTTATCGTGCATTTCTTCTTGCGGCTTCCGAGATAATTGAAAAATCGCTGACCTGTCCTCTGACACTATGAAATCACGCTTGATCTATCAAAATTTTGATAATCTACGAACATACAATTATATTCAATTACGTCCAAAAAATTATATTAAACATACATTCATTTCGTACCTTATCACTACGATCGAGATCGAAAAAATCTTTAATTTTATTTCTACATCGATTATCTGACAACTACAAGAGAAGAAAATTCACGAAATAACAAAAATCATTCTCATACTTGATTTAAAATCGTCATTAATAATAATATTCAACGATCGATTACGATTAATCAAATGCACGATAAAATCAGATGTACGATCGACCGTTATGCGTCAAACGTTCGAGTAAAAAACGCGGGACAAAAAACTAAAGCGCAATAACAGTTCAAATAAATCAATATACATTAGATATTTTCTTCACTCACCTCTCTCACGTGTCTTAAAGAAAACCCTTTTTCACGTATCCCTGACAGGCACACGCAACGACGAGTGTCGCATCGACGAACGATTTAATCTTAAAATCGTTTCGATCTGTGGCGCACAAGACTGTCAGTTTTCATCAAAGACGACAATGTACGTATCGTCTCGGGTTGTCGCGTGTTACACGATCGATTCACCGGACATTTGCGGACTGACAGTTCTCACTTCGATACGGTACGATGTCACCGAAACAAAAGCTCGATAAATATGGAATAGAGGATGAAACGTTCGTAGTGTTTATGCAATTTTTTGTCGCGTCACGACGATTGTTTTCAATGCACGGTACCGTTCATACCTTTAGGGGTGCACCTATGCCCCATACTCACGCGTCGCGTCCCAACAAGAGACTAAAGCGCCTAGTTACAGTCCACCCGTATAAATGCTCCGTTGCAAACTACGTGACTGTGGTTGTACGTACACGTTTTGGAAAGGAATAGCGTCTCATGGCGAAAGGAATAGGCTATAATACAATAAACTAGCGAATATATCATTCTCTACCATATCGACGATTCTATCATTACCTACTTTATCCAAAATTCTATCATTAACTATTTTATCGACCCTTCTACTATTACCAGTTTTATCCATGATTCTATCGTTACCTATTTTAACGATTTTACTAAATACATTATACATAAATTCGAATAGATATTAAAAATAATTTAAAACAAAAATATAAGTAACTCGTTTCCTCGCAACAAATCATTTAAACATTATACTATCGTTTCTAAAATCTAACAATAATATAAATTTCGGAAAGCAAAGTTTCAAACAAATTTGGAAATCAATTCCATAATTTCAGTGAATTAGATAACAAGAAAGAAAATAAGAAAAACAAATAGTACTCTAAAACGAGGAAAGAAATGATCGTCGATTCCATCTCTTGACAATTGAAGAAAACATGTTTAAAAAACACAGATAAAGAAGGGTAAGAATTCAGAGTAAGTGCCATCTCCTGAGTAATAACGATAAACTCATGGACACAAATATCTTCTTAACAACGTTTGCGAGATGGCGCTAAAAAGCAATTCCTATCTCTAACTATTCTCGCATCCATCATATTCATGAGTAATTTTATTTAAATATCATTTCTTTATCAAATTATTCAAAATATGAAAAAACAATTCTCATAAATAACATTTAATACGTTGCAAATAACACATTGCAAGTGAAAGAAGAAGTAAGAGAGAAATCGTCATTGCCCACACAGAAAAATTAAATATATTAAACTTAATGAATGCTTCTGGGAACAAGCTAATAGATAATATTTCACGATATCTAAAAGTCAAAACGAAGACCAATAGATTAAAAAATCTAAATAACCACGTAATCGCGTGCGCAGCCAATCAGCTCATATTATTGGCTATAAAATTTACAACCGTATCTGTGATACGATTATGAATAATATAGTAAATAATAATGATTTCCCAGGTCTCACCGCGTGGAGGTTGCTGCGAATTGGAGACCCACCCTATCCACGATCCCATCCACCCTCCTTTACGTAAAAATTTATTTCAAATGCATACAAGGATAAACCTTCCTTTTGACGTAGAATTGCAGAACGTTCGAACGTTGATCGTTGCGCAAAATAAACGGCAAAAGGAATTTTAAGAGAAAACCGACAATCTAAACCTGAAAGTAAAAATTAAATTATAATTATATATAACTCTATATGAAACACACAAACATATATGACATACATTACTTCGTACGTATATCAATATTTTATATTTTATAAAATATCGATAATTACGATGTTTAAAATAAAAGCAAAAAAGAAAATTTTCACACAGAGTCATATTTATTTTATCGACCACCACCATAATACCACCATTTTTAATACCAAAATTACTTCTACTACTACTATGCATGCATCTACAAATAGATTCTACTTTAAGCAACATTTCTACAGCAGCAGTTCTACAAGCATCTACTTATATTCTAAAACTTATATTTATCAGAATCCTTAATTAAACTTAATTAAACTTACTCTTAAAAGTAACTTAATTAAATTTAAAAAGTATCTTAATTATAAACATAATTTAATACGATTCTTAAAGAATACTGACACAAAATAGTTTTACTTAAATCTATAATTTTTTGCAGTTCTTACACATATGTTTAGGGAGTCTATCTACTAGAAAAATTTCAATGAAGGGAATTGGGAAAGGAAATCAAGGGAATTGTACGAAATACGAATATCCTTTATTGGTTTCACACTGATCTCTGAAACAAATAAGACTACACAGGATTAATAAAAATTTTATAAAATAAAGTACTTTGATAGAATTGGTACTACCAATTCATATGATTCCTACTTACATAGAAATTAAATATTTTTCTCCTAACAATGAAAATATTATTTATCTAAAACCTGTTTATCTATACCTGTTAATTATCTGTGATAATTCAATATCTTAATACAATTATACATGATAATTAATCTAAGATTTAAGGGGCCCCTTCTACAATATAAAATAATAATAATAACAAGGGAAAGAAATCAAAGGAAAGGGAAAGGAATGATATATGAAATATGTCTTCGAGCAGTTCCACAATGATCCTGAAACAAACCAAACTACGAATAATTAATAAAATATCACAAGAGATAATTACCAAAAATTGATATATTTCAAGAAAATGCGGTACCACCTTTGAACCACCAATTATTAATTGACGCTTCCTGAAAGTTTATATATCTGAAACAAACTTATTTAAAGGATTAATAAAAAAAGAAAAAATATTATGATTTGAAATAGTTTAAAAAGATAAATTTTAATAAAGAACGTTATAATATATTTATAATGAACATTCATCGTTATTGACTTTAAAAAATTTAATAGAAAAATTTAAATTTAATTTTACTTTGGAAATAAATTGGATAAATTTTGATCAATGAGAAAGACAAACATACCTATGCAAAAAACGTAGAATGTGTGCTGGGGGGTGCTGAAAAAGAAAAGAATTCAGTAGCCAGAAGGGCTACTAAAAAAAGAATATTTTCCACTCGATATGAACCCGAGCAAACCGCGAGTGGAATGTTCATTTTGTATCGCAACACTAATGAACTAATATTTTTTTTATAAATCAATCGCGAAGAGTGCTTCATTGTATTTGCAAGATTAATTAATTTTAAACAAAAAGAAAATATATGTATATATAAAAAAAGCTGAAAAATTCCCGAAAATAATCAATTCTTTACGCAACACTATACTCTATGCACTCGAATTTCAACAACGCAACACTAATGGCGAGAAATCCAGTGAGTGCAGTCTCCTTAACGACTGCTATCGTACAATCACCGTTGTAGTGGCTTTAGCCACTTAATTGGTGATTCAGGAACAGAAGAATAAATATTTCCACAATCTCTGTGGAAGAAATTTGGGCATTCAATATTCGCAACACTAATTGAACAAACGCGAAGAAATTTATCAACGTAACGCTACTTTTTAAAAAAAATTTAATCGAAATCATTATTTTTTTACAATAACGAAGCTATTATTAATAAGAAGTAAAGAATTTAATCAATAATAATACAATTTTAATATAAAAAAATATTATAACGATTTATAACAAATAAAAAAACGCGATATGTTATAATTGGCAACATTAATAAAAACGCGATTCTGGTTTAACGCAACACTAAGGCAAACAGGAAAATTAAAAGGCAATTCTAATTCAACCCGTTATTAATCGATCGCAACACTAATAAAAAATCGCGATGCCCATGATGACTGAATCTGAATTGGTGGGCCAGCATGCAATTGGCCATATGATACAACACATATACTACATATTACTAAAACGAGCACAATGACAAAATAGTAACAATGACTTCCCATTCTTTGGACCCAAAAAAAAGATCCAAAAAATGAGAAATCATTCGTTGCAGCCCTCTTCGTGACAGTTTGTCGGGCCTCTTCGGTCTTCCTCCTTCGGGCGCAATGCCCGCTGAAACTTACATCTAGGCTCGAGATTCACTGATCGTAAATCAAAGAAAAAAAGAGAAAAAAAAAAGGCTAAATCGCGGAAGCTAAATGCACATGGACGACCAAATGATCTTAATGATCATCGATCGTACACGCGCAGAATCTCGAGCGCAACGTACGTTTCGAATTTATTTCGCGACCGCGACCGCGATAATTCGAAAAATCGATGAATAAAGCCAAATACGAATGGCATGCTCCATTCGTACGTTCCAGCTTCATTCTCGATTTTTCAAATTGTATTTCCTGAAACAAGTTGCCACGCGAAAACGCGCCTACCCGAGCAGAGACTGTGACAACCTGCCCGGCCCTACCTACTTATAATTAACAGACACACCAGAAGTATACTACCTATCCTACCTAACCCTATATTTAAAAAATGGCAAAACAGGCATACCAACACATTCATTCCACGATTCTCACGCATAATACTCGGGCGCAAAAGCCTACACTAGGGAAAGCGTCCCGGGACACCTCCGACACCCGAGCTTGGCACACAACTCGCACACTCTAACTTTACGTACCATTTTCCTGAAATCGACTGACGATGACTAGTGACCATTGCGTGAAACGCGATAAAAACATATGTATATTTCAATTTTAATTATTTATTAATGAAATGCTCTTTTTAAGGAAATTATATCATTATTATCATAATTTGAAAATAAAAATTATAATATTTCATATAAATTAATGTTGGAAATTGTTGAGATTAATTGTGAATATTTTAAATATTTCAAATTACACTGTATAGGATGATTAACGAAACGATGCAATTCCACAGCCTAACCATACACACAAAATGTGGAAAATACATCGTGCACGATACACTAACCCATCGTCAATCGCTAAAAATTTTTTATTAGCTTATGAACTAAGGTCATCATGTCCATTGCCTTTCTCTCACCCAAGTAGCACTTGGGCACGTGAGTGAGATCCTGGCAATAAACACGGAAAGGGTTAAACCTGAAAATCCTGAGCTAAAAAAAAAAATTAGTGCGAATCTAACGGGCTAAAATTGTATAATTTTATTTCAATCTTTAAAAATTTAATCATTTACTCTACAAATTTAATGAATTATTGAATTATTAATTTCAGAAAGTAGAATTAATTTTAGAAAATACAAATATTAAAAAAGATGTGTTTATTTGTGATAATTATTAATAAAAAATAATTGAAATTTTACAACAATTAAAAAAATATTAATCAAAATAACCTCAGGCGATCTCTTCATCAAAGCACATTTTCGAAAATGAAAAATCAATGTGCAAAACTTCTGCTCTGATTCAGAAATCTACCTGTCGCGAAGTATCTTCTTGCACATAATATTTCATATATTTTTTTTTACGGAGAAAATAAAATATTTTCATATTTCAAATCATACTTAAGTTTATAAAATGTCAAATAATTAAATATCACGATGAAAAGTAAAATTGAAAATTGTCTATTATCAAACTAATGATAATATGAATTTTATTACTGTGTAATAGATATTTTTTTTATCTGTTATATAACGAAGTCGAAGGACATCCGACTTCTTCACTACGAGAGATTTAATTAAAATCAATTCAATATTTCTTATTTATTCGAATATTCGTTTTTATTTGTAAATGTTCGATTCATATAGTTATTTTACAAATCTTCATTTTATAAATGATTACGGAAGCATTTTTCAATTATAAACGTGCAAACTAATTATTTTTATCATTCATATTAATAATACTAAAATAACTAGATATATTATATTATATTAACTATCATTATCATCTTAGAAACGCGACGTGCAAGAAGATCTATCCTGATCTATAATAAATAAAACACAAAGAAAGAAATGTTACTATTCACGGGTATAATGATATGAAATACCCGCGGTCATTGTGCTCGTGCAAAAATCTACGTATACAACCAATCACCCGTGTCGATTCGGACCTTTTGTCCTACGACATGATTGAGTGATCGGAGGAACATAAATGCATGCGACTCACCAATAGATGCGAAGAATCTGCACTGTCGTGGCCCAAGATGTCATTCTGAAATTAGTCACCACAGAGAAAAGAAACTGGAAACTGTAACAAAACGTGAAACATTATAATTAAAACACAATACTGATTATTTGAGAAAGTTGAAATGGAAAATATATATAAATAATTACCTCTTCGCGTGGTGGATGATTGCCCTATTCCTTCGAGAAACACTGATTTTACCCTGTACCGAAAACGAATATTTAAAGAAATAAAATAAAAAATAAAAAACTATCGCGTCGATTTAAAATGTAGGCGACGAACAAACACTGATTCTAGTTTCGCGAATAATTATGATAATTTAATTATTTAGAGTTATTTTTCACTTCACAAATATTTAAAAAAAAAACTGTTACCGAACAAAACACTGATTCTATAGACCGCATTGCACGCGGTTATTTCGAGAAACACTGACTCTATTCTGTATCGAAAACGAATATTAAAAAATAAAAAAAAAAATAAAAAACTATTAACGCGTCCGTTTAATTTAAAATCGGCGAACAAACACTGACTCTAATTTTCCGATTATTAATAAATAAATTTAATTAGAGCGACTGCGCTCTAAAATATTAAGAAACTTTTACGAAGCAAACACTGAATCTACCGATCGCATTGCGCGCGATCACAATAATTGTCTGGAAATAAAACTGTATTAGTAATGAGGGGGGGGGGGGGGCTATATAGAAAAAAAAGCAAAATATTTTTCCAATATTTTTTCTTTTTCTTTTTGTCAAACATTTGTTTCAGAAAAAAATTGCTATTTTTATTAAAACTATGGATTGACTATTGTCAATTTTTTTTATAAATAAAAAAATTTCATATACAAGAATATGTATTATTAATACAAAACTATTAATATTTATGGTGAATGTTCATTATAAATATTCATTATAATATTACCTTGAAATGATAAAGAATATCATAAAAATGATCGAATAAAAATAGAATAAAATACATACAGTACGCAAATGAAACATCAAACTTCTTGAAAAAGTGCGATGACGTCCATATTGAAATTTTTCCCGCCTTTCAAATTATATCAGTAATCAAGTAATAATCTGTACGAAAGAAAATAAGAATTTTCAAATATATATATGAAATAAAATAAAATTAATCGATCATACATTAAAATAAAGCACAAATTCTATTTTAAAAAGATATTAACACAAGACGAGTTAACTAAAATTTTAACGAAAATTCCAACCGTCGAATTAACCGTTACTATTTCGATAACGAATTAGAGGGGTGGGGGGAGAGGGTGTATGCGCGCGCGGCAAGTCTAAACCTGTCGAAACCTGTCGAAGCGTAATAAAAAACGCCAATTCTCAAATTCTTGAAAAAGCGATATTATGAAAACAAATAATGAGCCTCGAGCATTGAACAAAAAAGAAAAAAAATATACAATTTTATAGAGAGATGCATTTAGAAACAAAATACGTTTATAATACGTATATATATATTATACGTATACATCGATATATTTCGAATATGACAAAATAAAATTGACTTTATACACGATCGTTTCAATATGGATAAAAAGATTATAAAAATTTATTCTAAATAAATTTATTCTAATAAATTAATTCGTTAAAAGGTATATTAAAAACGAAAATCAATCATAAATCGTTGTAATATGTCCATACCATCAAATCATTTTTTCTTCCAAGCTATCCCGACAATCGAGCGAATGAATTCTTTCGATAAAAATTAAAATCGTAAAACAAACATATAAAAAAATTATAGTAAAAAGAAGCAACTAAAGTGAATTCGAATCCCGATTCAACGAAGCACGAAATACCGGTAATTTCGACGGAAGCGATCGATGGAAAAAACACAAAAAAATCATAAATACTAATTAATTTTAACATTACAATGATAAATAAACTATTTAATAAACGAAAATGATGATAATTTATAAATTTTATGGTAAAATATGATCAAAATTACTTACTGCGCAGTAGAATTTTCGAAGCCGGCTGCGACGACACGTCCTCCCGCTAGCACTTTCCACAGAAAACTGACACCTGCCCGCCAAAATTTTCCTAGGAGCTTTCTGATTGGCCGGCATCGTACGATTCGATAATCGAAACCACACAGAAAATTAAAATATTGCATAATATATTTTATTTATTTTAATTAACAATATTAACTAAAAAATTAATTTACTTATATATTATTAAATTTTAATCTATTATTTCTTTCTTTAATTCTTATACTTATTCATTTTTTTATCAATTTATTTAGTCATTAATTTATTATCGATTTATCGATTTATCGATTTATCGAATTTATTTACTAAATTATTTATTCCTCTAATGATTTATTTTTAAATATTTTTATAAATTTCTTTAAATTGCTCATTTATATACACATGAAATTAATTATTTCTTAATTTATCATTTTTTGTACAAATATTTATAAATTTATTCATATAATGTAATTGTTTATATACTTACTTGTCCATTTGTCTCATAAATTTTCATAGACATTTTTATAGATATTTTTCTTCTGTTCATTCAAATATGCATCTATTTATTTATTTATTTGCTCATTTATTCCTTTATTTGGTTATATATTTATTTATTCATTTGTGCAATGATTTATTTGTACACTTCATTAATTATGTCCATTTATGCAATTTATGCAATGTATCAATTTATTTATTTATTTATTTACTCTTTCACTTATTTATATTTATTAATTCTTTTATTAATTCATTTGTCTACTGATTTATTTATAGACTTTTTTATTTTATTCATTTATATGTGCATCAATATATTTATTTTCTTTTTTATTCCTTCATTCATTTAATTATTTATATATATATATCTATACACATATTTGTCTAATGATTTATTTATGTAAACTTTTTTATTATATTTATATATATATATATACATCAAAGTATTATATTCATTTATTCCTTTCTTTATTTAATTATTTATGTATTTAATAATTCATTTGTCTATTGATTTATTTATAGACTATTATATTTTGTTCATTAATATATGTTATATCAAATTTATTTATTCATTTAATTATTTATATGTTTATTCACTAATTTATATAATGATTTACTTATAAACTTCTATATTTTGTTCATTTATATAATCATAAATTTATTCATCTTCATTTCTTGAATTATTTATATATTTATTCAATTATTTGTTTAGTGACTTACTTGCAGACTTTTCTATTTTATTTATTGATATATGCATCAAATTATTTATTTCTTTACATCCTTATTTATTTAATTATTTATATATTTATTCATTCATTTGTCCAGTGACTTATTTATAAACTTTTTTATATTATTCATTCATGTATGCATCAATACATTTATTTTCTCTTTTACTCCTTCATTCATTTCAGTTATTTTATTTATTTTATTTATATATTTATTCACACATTTGTCTAATGACTTATTTGTGTAAACTTTTTATTATAATTATTTATATATGCATCAAAATATTTATTCCTTTTTTTATTTAATTATTTGTCTATTGATTTATATTATAGACCATTGTATTTTGTTTATTTATATATCTATCAAATTTGTTTATTCATTTAATTATTTATATGTTTATTCACTTAAATTTATATAATGATTTACTTATAGACTTCTATATTTTGTTCATTTATGTCTTCATAAATTTATTCATCTTCATTTCTTGAATTATTTATATATTTATTCAATTATTTGTTTTTGATTTACTTGCAGACTTTTCTATTTCATTTATTGATATAAGCATCAAATTATTATTCATTTCTTTACATCCTTATTTATTTAATTATTCATATATTTATTAATTCATTTGTCTTGTCAATGATTTATTTATAAACTTCTTGGCTTTGATCATTTATGAATACATTAAATTATTTATTTATTCATTTATTTCTTTATATATCAATATATTGTAATTATATAATGTTTTTATATAATTTATATAATTATTAAATTATTAAATTATTAAATTATATAATTTTATATAATTATTATATAAGTATATTACATGTTTGCATAAAAATTTAGATATAAATTATGAACAAATGAATGAATATAGGAATGAACAAATAATTGAATAACTAGAAAAGGTGGAAATGTATAAATAATTTGATACATATATAAGTAAACAAAATAAAAAAATCTAGAAATAAGTCATTTATTAAATGAATGATTAAATATATACATTATTAAACTAAAATACAAAATATTTCTTTATATATATATTTTGATACATAATACATAAT